>NC_090710.1:3651562-4868750 GCF_040954835.1 Lepisosteus oculatus
TGGTGTGCAATCGCATGGGTGGCAGAGAGACTCCAAAGCATATGTCCATTTCTGTATACTGTCACTGAAAATAAACAAGAAGGAAATATTGCTAAAAATACATGCTGCACAAGTTACACATTAAAGTAATGTCACAGAGCATGTAGATCGCTGGTACATTGTGTGATTTGAGAATATCTTGAAATAAAGACTTTCTAATCCTCTGCCCCAGTCCTTCCCAAATTATTCCCTCACAAAAAGGAGTCAAAATGAAAGGTGGAGACAAAACACTCAAAAAAGAGCAAAATTACACTAACAGTCTTTAAGAAGCAAAATAAAAGTGGAGGGCCAGTCCTATCAGGTATCATCTAAGTTGCCAATTAGCTACAGATTAAGGTTTAGGGTGTAGAAGGGAGGCTCAGATTCTCAAAATAGTTCAGAAATGGTTGCCAAGTTTAAAAAAAACTTAATGCTGCCTCCACTAAGTGTGTATCTCTGATCTGTTGAAAAAAGCTTGCATCCAATTAAATGGAAGTTATTAACTGAAGTTCGGGAGGCACAGCAACAACAATGTCAGACCGCTGCACCTAATCATCATCATCATCATCATCATCAAACTAGCTACATAAACTGAACTCCAATGCCTCCCTTCACTTTTGACTCAAGCATCCCTCCTCCGCCCCATCTCAACCTTAAAGCTACCCCTGGATTCACTCAGTCTGAATGGGGTTCTATGGTCAGGAGGCTGCCCATTAACCATGCAAGTTAAGCCAACGTTTTCTCACCAAGCACACCAAGCATTCACTGAGCATTCAGTCCTTGGAAGTTGCTGTCCCTGGTGAAAGAGGATAAGACATACTGGATGGCAAGGAGAGTTGCATTTTTGAGAGAGTGAGGTTATCATGTGGCACACCAAAGATAGCAATAAAAGGAGTGGGTTTGATTTCATGGTAAGTAATATGAGAGAAAGTGTAAAAAATGGAAGACCTAAAATGAGCCAATTTAGGATAAGCCCAAAACGTGTATGAGAGTGGCAGGGAAGTGTCCACATCTGTCAAACATTGGTTCAAAGTAGGAGAAATTTTAGCAAGCTTAGATTTAGACATGTGCAAGTGGTGTATAATTTTAAACTGTACAGTATGAGACCATGTCTGATACAGATGGAGGATGAGAATGAAATATTTTTTTTAAATCTTTTTAAAAGCTCCAGTGTGTTGATCACATGAACAGTGTGGAGCATACAACTCAGGTGTCCTGTTGCTTTAAGGAATTTCAGTAACTTCACATCAAAGCTTTTTATTTTTTTAAATGGATTTTAAGCACCTGCACATAAAATTGTCTCCCGAGAGGAATACATGCTTTCTCCCCAGGAACGATTCTGCCTAATAAAATTGCTGCCTTTTTAAACGTGACCTTTGACACTATCATCTACTGTCAGGGTTTGGAAAGTACAGCCGAGTGAACTGGAACAATCTTAAAGTCATTTGTAAAAGCCTTAGTCCTTAATGTTAGACACATGGTGGCCTAGAAGCAGAAAACATGGACCATCTGAATTCTTCATTTGGCCTTTAAAATTCTATCGGCACTGAGATCTCTGATACACGAGCCTTTTGAAGTTCACCCAGAGGGCATCATGCATGTCGATTAATTTCCTTATTGTGTCTTTTGCAGAAGGCAGCATGGTGGCACAGTGGTTGGAATTCTGTGTGGAGTTCATATGGTTCTCCCTGTGTTCACCTGGTTTCCTCCCTGTTTCCTCCAAGTGCTTGTCTCCCACAGTCCAAACACATACTGGTAGGTTATCTGGCTTCTGGGAAAGTTAGCCGTGTTGTGAGAATGAGAGTGTGTGTTAGTGGTATTGTCTGTGTGCCCTGCCATGGATTGGCGTCCTGTCCAGGGTGTACCCTGCCTTGCACCCATCGCTTGCCAGGATAGCCCCCAGCTCTCCTGCGACCCTGTGTTGGATGAAGCTTAAAAAAATGGAGGGCTGGATCTTTCGCAGAAAGTACACTGCCAGTGCCTTTGGGGAAATGAGTGAAGACCGGTCGAGTGCTTCATGGAGCTATGAGGATCAAAGCGTCAAAATCTCTCCAAGCCCGGTAGTCTCCCGTTTTACTTCTCCAAGCCATAACCCTGACCTTTTTTTTCCTGCTGAAAGACCTCAGAAGACGAAATTATCTTTGAATTAAGATCGCATCTTCTCTGACAAATCCACTGATTTCTTTCCAAATCTCTCGATTCGACAGTTTATGCATCCAATTTCCAGCTGTTTTGCCCCCTGTGTCATGTTCTCTTTCATTTCTTCCCCTTGCTCCCACCTTCCTGAAGGACCTCTGTAGCTAAAAGATTGTGTTGTGTTGTTTCTCCTTTTTATCTTTTAATGTGGAATTAACATCTGCTTGAACAAGTAAAGTCCTCTCGAGTAACACTTCCACTCTTAGTTTAGAAAAATCAACACAAGGGAAACTTCTGTTTGCACAAGACAGTTGGAAAAGTCCATTTTTTTCTAAAAAAAGGAGAACTTATAACTGGCCAGTCTATTGTTTATTCCTGTGTGAAACGTAATACTGTACATACCTAATTTCTAGTGCTTTTCTCTTGAGAAGTTTTCTTTTTTGCTGAATGGATCAGCTGTTTGCCTCACAGGTTAATCCTGGAAATGAATGCCCGGAGTCGTTTGTAACTCTTTCTTTTCTGCTCTGTTTGATTAGGAAAATTACAGTTTTTTTTTTTTACCAGGGTTTAATTTTTTTTTTACAGAGTAAAATTGGTCCTCCGTTTTTTTACAAGTAATTGTAAGAGTTCATAGTTGAAAAATGCTGTCCGGGACAAAGGGGAAAATGGTTCACCTAAAGAGGTTTGAAAAGTGAGTGAACTTGGAAATTTTGCCCTGAAGCAAAAAGATCTGTTTGCTATGCAGAAAAAACCTAAGTGTGAAATAGACACCAGCAATTCAGGATAATCTTTATAACACAAGTGAACAAACTTCAGACTTACGCTTACTTACGCTATACTTAAGCTGCATCTCCATTACATAGTTGGGGATGTAAATGTTTAAAAAATAAATCTTTGTAGCAGGGTGTTTTGGAGATGATATAGTGGCGATCAATGGACTTTCTCAGTAAAATATTAAATCATGTGTTGTTCTTAATCATAGTAATGCACACAGTTATTGTGGTAATGTTCCAAAAAGTACAATTTCATATTCTTAGTTATCTAGATCAGTAGTATTTTCATGAATTAAACACCACTGGTGACACATCAGTAACTTCACACAATAAATAAATGCTTCTGCCATCCAACCACAATCAATCAGAAACAGTGCAAGGAATGCACTTTGGAGATCAGAGCTGATCTGGTCCCTGAGCTTCTGTACTAGTTCTTTGAGTACTTGGTTTTCTTCTTCTTTTCACTCTTTTTCACATTTGGTGTGTTAATTGGAACCACAGAACATTTCTTGCCTTGCCAATAAAGTGTGATTAACAGTGGGACATATTTTTAACCACTGTGCACAGGAAAAGGACATCCAGTTAATTGAGGCATTTTCTTGTTCTGAGAGTCTCATATCCCTACATGACCTTGCCATTTAGATAGCACCTTTATCATTGCACAGGCACAATTCAACCTCCCAGTTATATTCTTGCTATTGCTGTTACTCATTTTAAGGAATAAATGGATTAGCAACTATAATCTCTTAATAATAAAGACACTTGTTGTTTGAACAATCTATACCTAGAAATACATTTGATGTTGTGCCAATTTAAGTCTCCTTAAGAAAGCAAGGGAGCAAAGGCAGATAGAAATGGATTTTGAGGCTTGACAGCCCTAATATGAGTTTCTGAAACTGACATTGACCAAATAAAACAAATTCACTGGTGGTGGGACATTGGGGACAGAGGTTACCGCCGGTACCTCACAGCTCTTAAATCCTGCATTTGGTTTCTGGATTTCAGCCAACACCTTCTGAGTGAAGTTTGCATGTTCCTCTTGTGGTTGCATGGCTCTGCATGTGTTTTATTCCCAAATCCTATTAATTGGTGTCTTTAAGTTTTGTGTGTGGGGGGTGTGTGTTTGCCCTGATACAGCATGTTCCTTGCTGTCAACAAGGAGGTGCTGCCTTGTTCCCTGTACTCCTGGGATAGTCTCAGAGTTCCCAGGACTCTCACCAGGGTAAGCGGCTTTCTGAAGATCAGCAGACATTCAGTGGTGCTGTTGAGACTCTCCATATTAGACAGCCATTTACCAGGGGAAACGTGTTCCCCTTGTTTTGTTTGATACATGAGAGGCTGCCTACAGTATGTGAACCGTAAGCTTTGAAGGTTCCTTGTTCTGGGATGACCTGTCCTGTTGACGTGCTTCCAGAACTTTCTGCAAGCAAAGTTTCGAGATGGGCTTCAGCCTTTCAAGTTTTTATTTTACAAGCTTAGCCACAGCCTTTGCTACACATGGGGAAACATTTATGAGTTTCTGAGTCTCTTCTTTCACCTCCACCGAGCAGCTTGGCCAGTTACTATGAGGATAATCATCTTGCACTTGGAAAGTTTCCAGAAAACTTCAATAAGCAATCTGTTCCAGAATTGCTGTAGTATTTAAAAATGCGATCCAACAATGCCCATTTTTAAATATTTTGGTATGAACATTTGTTCCTTATTTCTCGCTTCCAAAGAATGTGTTTCCTGAGCAGATCTGGTACAATACTCAATGCACTGCTGTTTCTGGCCATCCTCAAGCTCATGACTATTTTAGAAGCCATAGCAAACCGAAAAAAACATTCTGTTTTGATTGTAAAAGAGATCCTGCCAGTCAGGAGCTCTTTTCCGATACAAAAGAGGTTGGGTTCATTGTGTTTTGCTGTCTTCAATGTCAAACATAAGGCCTCCGCTGAGTACGAGCGCTTTCCCTGGTTTATTATTCTCCTCGTTCTTCCTCATGCATCATGAACTAGTGCCAGGAAATGCTTTCAAGCCCTTAAGGATGCTAAGAGCCAGTGGTCTGTGCTGCGTCTGATTGTTTGCATCAGACATCAATGCTGCTGTTCAGTTTTAGAAACAGAACAAACTCAGAAACCTAAATTGGCCTCCACAACATTCAACATCTTAAAATAAAAAGTACAGGCCCTGACAACCCATGAGTACCCTGCTTCAACGTTTTCTGAAGCGCACTTCTAATAATCGACAAAGTGTGCAGGTATTTTTCTTCTTCTTTCTTTCTTCTTCTAACCTCTGTACTTTCTGCCTCCTCCCAGAGGTTTCACCTCATTGCCTCTCCCTTATTCCTCGGACAGACTTAACGTCTCAGCAGGTTCCCCTCGGGCAGGCTGGGGGCCAATAAATTAATCGATGTGAAATGTCAGGGTGATGCAGACAAATGGTGTCTTAACCCCCTCCCCCCCCCCAAACACACACAAAGAAGGAAAATCAACATCATAAATCGTCCGCTGTTCCTGGTAGATAAAGACCCTGCAAGTCTACATGAGCCTTGATGTGTGGTGAGGTGGGCATGCATGATAACATGCAGGCAGACTGAGAGGGCAGACTCTTCTCTCCCAGCTCCCTCAGCAGATAAGACCAAGGTGATACTCACACATGCTCCTGCTCCCCAAATACAAGGCCATTAAAACCCCACCCGGCATTTACGCAGTATTATCCAAGCTGGTCCTGAAGGACCTCAGCACCTTCACAGATTTTGGGTTGCCTTGCTCTCCTTAACACTGATAGATGCTTCGCTGTTCGGTTTTACTGAACCACTGTGAGAAAATTGGTCCTTGCCTCAGCAGCTGAGGGGTGCTCAGCAGTTTTTAGCTGTTTAAAAGACTGGCGATATACTCTACAATTGGATTGGAGGTCTTAAGTACAGCTTTTCTAGAATAATAATAAAAAAATATTATAGAGATTTATAATAATAAAGCCACCGGGCGGTGTGGTGGCTGTGTGGTTAAGGATCTGGTGGCTGGAAAGTTGCCGGTTCATATCCTGCAGCCGGCAGAGGAATCCTATTCCCTTGGGCCCCTGAGCAAGGCCCTTAACCCCAACTGCTCCAGGTTTGCTGTATAAATGGCTGACCCTGCGCTCTGACCCCAAGATTCTCTCCCTGTCTGTGTGTCTCATGGAGAGCAGGTTGGGGTCTGCGAAAAGACAAATTCCTAATCCAAGAAATTGAATATCGCCAATAAAGCAATCTTAAATCTTAAAATGCTCACCTTGCTTGGCAGAGAGCTAATACAGCTGTGACAGTTGAATGAGGAGAAGACAGATCTCAGCAGTATTGGGGAGCTGGTGCATCATACACAGTCAGATGTCCACAGTCTGCCAGAAAGCGGATTTCTAAACCCAGGGAGCAGACAGACCATGGGAAAGCTGAAGGACTTCACTGTGTTTGGAGATTTTAAAAAGGCAGGTGTGGGTATGATTGGCACATGCTAAACAAGACTGGGAAGAGAAACTCTCTTTTCCAAGCTGGGCATCAAGAGCTGGGAAACATCCAAAAGGAATGTGAGGGCGTAAGGAGTGCTAAAGATAAAAATATGAAGTACATTTGATTTAAAACCTGAAAGAGAATCTTTCGTTTTTCAAATAGGTTTAAGGTCTGAATCATTTTTCTTTGTCTCGCTCCCTCTGTCTTTTAATTCTTAACAGAGGAGCTCTTTTGAATGTATTTATACCAGACTCTGAATACAGATATTTCACATTTTCTGTCAACTATATTTCACACTTTCTGTAAACTATGTCAATGAATGTGAGGAAGAGATTGTTCAGGATGAGGAGGGGATAGGTCTCCTTCAAACATCTGAGCTTGTAGAGCCCCCTGAAACTCGTTCCATCTAGCGTTAGAACATTTGGGTAATTTAATACCAAGGAGGGTCTGTCTCATTGCCTGCAACTCGAAAATATAATTTACCCATACAAGCTAATCTTTCCTTTGATATTGTCAAAGAGCATGCTTTGTTGTCGGATTAGTTATTCTGGGAAGAGAGCATTGAAATAACTATTTCCCCCCTTGTTACAACATGCATATTGATGTTTTTCCCTCTTGGGTAGAGACTGTACAAAAGAATGACTTATTTCATATGAAAGAGCAGTCTTTCCCAGTCTGAGGAATCTGAGGATCAGATATGTTTTCACATCTTGTTTTCTGTTCCCAACGGGGGAGTGACTTGGATGGGATACAGGCCTCAATTAGATGATTGCTTGCTGGAGGATGGTGCCAATAATTTCAGTAATTCAATATTGATTTTTTTTCTATACCGTGTTTAAGTGAATGACATGGCTCGATATTTGAAGACCACAAACGATAATGAAAAATGAATTTCCCTCTGTCATCTCTGTCTGGTGCCTGCTGGGACTCCTCTCCGAACATTAACAACTGATTCTTTTTTCTTTATCTTAAAATCAGAGGTTTTCCTTTAAAAAAACAAAACAATTCTCAATCTCTAATTTCTAATTGACTCTTTGCCTGTAAGAATCCTGTACACTTCCCAGCAAACACACTGCATTCTGGTAATGTGACCTATAAGATTTGAGCTATGCTATATGTGACCTAATCAAAACATTGGTGCAACATTATATTCTGATTGCACAGTGTTACTAAACACTTGTACTTTAGTTTTCTCTCATTACCGAACACATTTGTGCATTTCAGGGACGTGTCTTCTTCATAGAGGGATGACACAGCTGTTCTTTGCTAATTTGCAATATTTGCAAGATATTTTTTGTTTATAGCTATCTTTGTTCCCTTTGAAAAAACTATTTTCTTGCTTGTTCTGAAATGAAAAAAAAAACTACAAGCACTGACAATAAAACACTGGCTTTGGTGGGCATTGTCGAGTTTATACAGCTGACTTCGTTTTTAATGTTAGCATGGAGCTCCCTGCTCACACAACATGTTTTTACAGCTAGTGCTAATGCAACTGTAAGGTTTAGATTTCTACTCGGTATGAGAGCACATGACTGACTGGTCTCCCTCTAGATGGGATGCAGTTCATCGCAGGCCCATAGAGGAAGGAACAATGTAGGGCAATTAAAACCTAGTCATCACTCTGGAAGATAGGGTGATAAAAATCAAAGCAGGCCTGGGGAGAACACGCAAACTCCACATAGACAGATTTCAAAGTACAGACCCTGTGGAAACAATTAGAAAGACATTTCTTATATACATATAGGAGACTGTAATTGAGGATTGTAAATTGTAGGATTGGGGATTATGGATTGTGGGAGTCTGGATCCAACTATTAAACTAAACAGGACTGAATTCTTAGAACATAGAGCTGCTAGCAACTAAAAAAGCAAGAGAGCTCATTTGTAACATCTCTTGAGTTCTAATCAACTCCAGCTCCTGAAGCTGTGTTGCCTATATTAATTATTTTATACAAAATGTTGTAATTATATTTTGCACCATACCTGGAAGAGGGTTTCTTGGTAATCATCAGATGTTACCCCTTAGCAATGCTGAAATCAAGATATTTAAGTGATGTGTGTGTTTTTAAAATATGTTATATTGTACACAATTTTAGCACATCTGGTTTGGAAAAGCTTTGCTAGTAATTTGTATTTCTGCAAAATTGCAAAAATGAAAAATCTGAGGCTTACATAAAGTTATGCTTTAATGTTGTGGTGCGAAATTCCAACAGCACTTATAAAATTCTACCAAAGGAGTGCAAGTTAGTGTGGTAAAATGATATACTGCCACGTGCTAACATTACTAATCACTGCCACATGAACATTAAACAATGTTTCTGTTCTTTTCTAACAAATTAAGCACATAAAGTTGGGTCAACTATATGACTTTTACGGCTCTTTACTGGATCTGTTTACCTGAAAGTGAATGGTAAAATTCTAGTCCTGGCTAGACTGATGAAAATGAAGTGTCTTTAAAATCAGATAAAATGATGCATTCTAGCAAGAAGCAATAAATTACAGCATTATCTTCCACTATTTCAAGAGTTAAGAAGGCTGCGTTAAGCAAATAATAAACAAGACTTAGTTTTTTTGTTTGCTCACCAAGAGCTCATCTGAAACAGACACCATATAACAGTGGGGTAATGAAACACAGGATTTTAAGTCTGGGATCTAAGTGGTTTTTTGAAACCCCTGGCCTCTGACTTTTGTGTGTACTACATGAGCCTAGAGCCCTAAATTGCAGAGGTTTGGATATTAAAGCTAAAATATAAAGCACTGACATCCATTCTGAAGGTGTGTGTTGCAGTGTGAGGCTCCTAGAGGAAGCCACCATCTTGATTCAAAACCCAAATCATGGTGAGGCCTACAGCCAAGATGACTGCTTAGTAACTGGAAAGCTGTGCTGAATTAGATACACCTGGGCTGATTGAGTGTGTAGAGATGTCTGAGTGAAGGGCATTCCACAAGAAGGAACATTTCTGCATATCATGAAGAGGCTTTTGAGAGAGCTGCCAGTGGATGTCAGTAGGGAAGGAACAGGAAATGTGTAGCTGCTGTGAGAGGGAAGTCCGTGTTTGTTAGGGCGGAGTGTCTCTGACCGGTTGGGATCAGCCTGGTGGCAGAAACATGTACAGGAGGGCTCTGTAGATAGAGGTTCTGCCTCGAGTCATATTAGGCTGGCACATAAGCTTGTGGTTCTTGGTAGCTTGAAAAGATAGAAAAAACCACAGGTTCTGGACCTACCCAGGGGAGAAGGACTGTGCTGCTGAAGAACAGGAATGGCTGGAGGCAATGGCACCTGGAGGAGTAGGACCTTGCCTGAAATGGTAGCAATGTACGTACCATCTCATCACAAACCAGTCTAGACACCATAGAGTAAAGGAAGATGTGCTTCTGTGCATAGCTGGGCTGTTTCAAAGAGCTTTGAGGAACTAGAGGGGGCTGAGAGATAAGGTATAAAGTAGAGTGACTACCACTGTTGGTGTTTCCAGAGATCTGGGTACTATAGAGCAAGTTGACCTGCCTAGTAAAGTGTGTTCAGTTAGTGTGGGCCTGAGACAGAGTTTAGGGGGGGCATTGAGTAAATTATGAGGAACTCTCTGCTTAAATTCACAAGAGTAGAGAGGAGGAGCACAGTCTTCCCCAAGGAGAATGCTAGGACCTCAGACGGAGTCGCAACACAGTAATTATGTGATGCCAGGCCATTGAAGACTGTTTTGTATTGTTTTAAGGTTGCAGTCCTCTTAACCAGGTGAGTGCCTGACTGAAGCCCGAACCCGTAATCATAGAGGTCCAGCAGCTGCAGAATAAGTGCTTTTACTGGTTGGAGGCCCCTGTTATTATTCAATGCCTTGACAACATCCCATGGATTTTACCAGTTTGTGTGGCCATCGCATCGGATTGTTCTGCTCTCACAAGACAGCCTCACTGCACGGCTCTGTGAAAAGCTCAGCCGAAGAGGCTGGGCCAGCCAGTTGTTCCTAGATAAACAAATTTCTTTACAGTTTTATAACCTCCAACCCCATTAAAGACATGGTCTGCCTTTTGATTTGTTCTCAGATGACAGAGACTCGACACTCACGCTTTTGTGAGTGGAATCCCCATTTGTCTGGTGAGAATGTGTCAGTTGGAGTGTGCTGGCAACCCTGCCCGCGCGCGTGTGTGTGCGCGTGTCTCGCTGGGTATCATTCCTGTGTCACGTTTCCCATTTGACACCAGCTCTCAAAACAACAACGTCCACTTCTTTTTTTTTTTGTTTCCACTATAAAAGAAGGAAAGGCCATGTGACTGACAGGAGAAAAGGGGAGGGAGAGAGGGGAGGGAGGGAGGTAAGCTCAGACAGGAGATCAGAGCATGAGAGAAAGAAGCAGAGAGGCAACTGATGTCTGAGGGACTCTAGTTCAGTCCACGGTGCCCTTGCTGTAGCTGGATTTGCCCGCTATTGCAGTGAAGGAAGAGGTAAGTGAACTTCAAAAGCAGCGCCGTTTCTGCTTCCACACCAAGTTACATGCAGCTTTATAGACTAATGTGCTCGTCCTGGTCATTAATCCATTCTCTTGCCAGACTTTGCTGTGATTACAGGGAATGCAGGGAATTCCGAATTTGGAGTAAGCGCTGAGACAAACAGATGTTCTGTGCCCCCCAAATTTAAAGAGGGCTCTATCTCAGAAAGAATGAAATAAATCTCCACAGTTTATATGTTTTAATCCAAATACTGTACACAGTATATCTGTACATTCTAGTTTCTAAGATGATTGGAGTTTAAAAGGGGGTTCAACTTACAAAAGTCAAATTTGTATTTTTCGTAACAAATAATTTTTTGGATGTGAAAAGTTAAATATGTTGGCCACCAGAAAGCTGTACATGGCTCATTAATGATATCCATAAATCGTGATAATTTTAGACCACTGGGAATATGTATGACCCACAAGGTACATTTAATTGGTACTGTATGTTAAGATGACAATGTTTCTAATGTGCTCTGGTAAATAGGACTGTGCAGAGAGTACCTAGGCACTGTATATCTTCAGAGGCTGTATTAAAAACAAGCTGGCTTATTGCTAAGAAAGCGCTTACGGGCTGCAGTTAATGCCAGATTTACAGTATCCTTAGTTACTTGGAGGAGTTAAGCGCGCTTTAAATATGAACTAAGGTTCAGTTATAAGAAGTATGGAGTTATGAAGGAAAACAGTCTTTGAAATGAGTGGGCAGGTACCATGTTTCTATGCATTTCACTTAAATTGTCATCCTACACTTGCTTCTGTATGGAGTTTGTACAGTATGTTCTCCCCGTGTTTATGTGCGTTTCCTCTGGGTGCTCCAGTTTCCTCCCATAGACCAAAGACATACTAGTACCTGTAGGTTAGGTGGCTTCTGGGAAAATGTGCCCAGCTGTGAGTGTGTACCCTTTGTGCCCTGCAATGGACTGGAATGTGCTTGCTGCTTGCTAGATTAGGCTCCAACTCCCTCACAACTCTGTATTGGATAAAAGTGGCAGAAAATGGACGGGTAAATGTTCTCATGGGTGTGAGAGTTTTCCATCATAGAGAAGGGTCTCCTGGAGGACTTGTCCAGCTGCTATAGTCCCTACCTTCACTGTCGCCGACAGCCACAGCGGCAGGTGTCTCTTCTCGCAGTGTCCTCTCCACTGATCACAGCGGCGCTTTGTCTCACTGTTCAAAATACACCCATTTTCACTTTGCGGAGCATTTTTAAGAAGGTCATTCTATCAAAACAAAAAATGAGGATTTTAAACAGTGGAGCATCTCCCCGTCTCCCCAACCTCCTCATCCACCTCCCCCCCACCGTCTGATCACAAAACAGAAATAACAGAGACGGATAGGGAAGACTGCCCGGACAGCGCGGCACGCAGCCAAACTGAGTTCAATTTCCAGGTGCTGGCTAAAACTCACGGGGAGGACAAGTGCTTGAACTTCAAGCACTTGAGCATGACTTGAACAGAGGAGCCCTTCTGGTGTTAAAGAGCACATTGCATATTCTTGCCTCTGTAAAGCCAAAATTGGAAGGCCAGCATTAGCTGGGCAGCCAGCTGCCATTGGCTGCAGTGTGAGCTACAATCCGTTGTTTGTTCTGGCTTTATCTTTGGGGATATATTTAGGACCCAGCTTAGCTCTCCAGCACCGCAGTCTGCGGAGTGTGGCGTCTGATGCAGTGGAGATGGGGATTCACATGTCCCTCACGGGTCACTGAGGTGCCACGTGGCTCTGTGAGGAATCTGCCCTTTGGTTATTAAAAGCCTGTGAAACAATAGGGGACTAAATGAGCAGAAACAAAGACAGGACCACTTGGCTGGGCTAAGGAGGTTGAAACAAGCCAGCCGTGGACCCGACTGACTGCTCAAAGCCAGCCGTCGGCACATTCATCAAAAAGCTCCTTCAGTTCAGCTGCTCGGAGTTCGGGACCCATTCTTTTTCCACTCTTTTTTCCCTTTCAAATCGAGAATCCACGATTGTGTCAAGAGCCAACGGGATGCAGTCTTTGATTGGATTCATCTCTCTTTTCTCTCCGTTCCTCCATCTTAATGAACACAGTGCAATATCTGAGTGGCATACCTCTGTATGGGCCGAACAATATGTTCAGAGAGATTTTTAAAATATAGTGCTCATAGAAATCCTTAAAATTGGTATTTAAAAAGTTTTCTGACTTCAGTTAATTTCAGACTGCCACAAATAATCTTTTATTGGAAGAATCATGTGGTTCTTATGGGCAGCACCAAAAGCTCAGAACCACCGAAAATGTAACAGTAAGTGTTGTATTAAAGCAGTTTCACATATTGTTTATATTGAAGTCTTTAACACTGTTGAATATACTGTTATCAATCACAACATGAAGAATATTACATCCTTTAACAGAAATCCGGAGGGCCCACTTATTGTGACTTCCGCACTGTTTAATGTCTGGGCAAAATTAGCCAAGCTCACACAGCTCATTTCTATTTCCCTCACATACTGTAATTCAGATTCACTGTGATGGATGGGCATCCTGTCCAGGGAGTATCCTACCTTGCACCAGTTGCTTGCCAGGAAAGGCTCCAGCTCCCCCGCGACCCTGAAGTGGATAAAGTGGGTAGAAAATGGATGGATGAACAATTTAGATTCAGGACTTGTGCAAAACCAGGACTCGTACCAACTAAGGCAAAAGCACGGGTGAGCATTAGACAATATCGGCCATGTTTACAGAACTTCATTGGCCTTGTGACGTGCTCTTATGAAAGAGAAAAAAACACTTCTGTAACTCCTCATGCTACAACTTCAAAAAAGGGTGTCAACTGCTTTTAGAGTCCCCTGAAAAGATTGATGTGGCATTTATAATTTCACAGTGATTTTCTTTCTGTTTTGGTTAAAGCAGGTGTAATGCTTTGGGTCATCACTCTTTCATGACTGTGGTCAAGTGTGTTTTGACAACCACAGGGACAATAGCTGGAGCAGGTCAGGTAGCACTTTCCACTCCTATTGTCTGGAACTTTTCTTGCTTCTTTTGAAGCAAACTCCAGTATTTGCAGTTCAGAAAAGAGGAAACCAGGTCCACTTTTTCAACAGTCCTTATAGAGGAATTCTAATTTTTAACGGGAGTATCACCCCTCTCCCTCCTCCCCCTATAATGAGCGTGTCTGAGGAAAAGTGCTGAGGTCAAAGGCCTCACCGTCTGCCCCACTGCTGTGGTTCTGGCCGAGTGAATGAACAAACACGGGCGATAAATCGGACCTCCGCGGTCCTCGCCACAAGAGCTCCTGACAGCCAGGAGTTGATGAAGGACACTAATGTTAACAGAGTCTCCACGCACCGGCCCAGGCCATGCGAGGTTCTGACCTGCGAGCACGTTTTGAATTTCAGGAATTTCACAGTCCTTGTACCCACTCAGTCCCAGGCCCCTTTCCAGCTCGGTTATTGTCTGCGAGGATCAAACACAATCAAAAAGTAGCGGACTGTTTGCACTCCTGCCTGGGTATCTGGGGACGGATCATTTCCAAAAACTATTCCAGCACTGCAGACCTCATGCTAAGTACCCCTTCTGTGCTTGTGTCTTGTATTTGTGAATGACTGTTGCTTCAGCTGGGGTGTGCTTTGGAAAACAGGACGCTTTGAACTCCGATCGAGTTCGATCCCATAAAAACGAACATTAATTTCCATGTATGGTTCATCCATCAAAGCTCAGACGGGCGAATTAATCCCCGGACAATAATACAAACACTAACATTGCTATTAAAGTTCAAATCTAGCCTACAATCATGTTCTGATTACAACAGTACATATTGAACATAATGAATCAGTCACTTTCCAGATGCCTCTTATACATCAGGAGCATTATTTGAAAGCAAACTAAACTCACACCAAACTTAGCTTGCGTAAGATGTTTTGATAATGAAATGGTGGAGAGGCAGAGAAATAGCATATCCAAGATCTTCTTTGAAATTCATGTGATCTGTTTTGAATCCTGAACTTCTGCTGATTTTAATATGTACTACTAAGCAACAAAAGATAACTTGCAGTGATGGTGCCCACGTCAAGCCATGCTTTTACAAGGACATCCCTAAAGGTCTAGGGTGCTAAAGTCAGTACCTAATGTTACTAATCAGCTACACCAAAAGCAATATATTGAACAGAAAAGCTTAGGCAGGTGTTTAATTTGGCCTACTTTGTTCCGAACTGAGATACAAAACCATAAGCTAATTGTTAAATACACAACAAAGACTTAAAATAACACAAGATGGTACATGTAGTTTGTACTCAGACAATGAAAAAGTGAAGATACAGCTGCTAGTTGTTGAAATACCGAGACTAACAATTGCTCTATAAATCTCGAGCAGTAGCAGGTGTAGGAAATTCTCAATCTGTACTGGAGACTGCCTTTATCTCATCTCTCCACTTCCCTGAACTGGTGCCCTGCAGGGAGGCACAGGAGAGAGTTAACCTCCCACTCTGTAGCTTTAGAGAGACTTAGCTGACCTGCCTTCCATTCATAACTGGACTGTGATGTCAGCCTTTTAGTGCATGTAGATGTGTGTGCGCAGACTGTATATATATCTAGCAGTAAACTGCTCTAGTGGCACATTTAAGGGATGAAACTGAGTACTCAAGCCTTCAATTACTTACATACCCACTCAGATCACTTCAGATATACCAGAGGATTATATTATCAGTGGTGTGAAAATACCAGTTTACTTTTATAACTTTAAAATCAGTATGTGCACAAGGGGAGAAAGAAAGTGGAGATAATGCATTATATTATATACAGGAATATACAATATGGGCATCAGTAATTTACTTAAAGTCTCAACTAGTATTCTCTTTTATTTAATCATTGTAATATGACTGTTAGAAATACACGTCATTTAGCATTTTTCTCATAATCAAATCATGAGCAGAGTCTTTAAAAACCCGATTGACTCAAATAGCTCAAGGTAAACTATACACGAGCAGTCAATATCAAGTGCTGCAGAAGTCAATCCATCTCATTTACCAATCTAATACAACCAACACATTGTCAGGTTTTCATTGTCATTAACATCATTTGTTCCTTTACACATCCAGAAAGCTAAAAGGTTGATTTTTCCAACCAACCATTTTCTAACTGCTTTATCTAATTTAGGGTTGCAGGAAAGACAGAGCCTATTCCAGTAAGCAACAGGCATGAAGCAGGGTACACCCTGGACAGGACACCTGTCTATTGCAGGGCACACACAGACACAAATATGAACATAATCATTGTAGGGTCAATTTTCCTAGAAGCCAATTAACCTATTAGTATGCCTTTGGACTGTGGGAGGAAACCAGAGTTCCCAGAAGAAACCTATGAAAACACAGGGAAAACATATTAATTTCAGGCTGATAGCACACCAGATCCAGAATTGAACCTAGAGCCCCAGCACTGCAAAGCAGTAATGATAACCTTTGTGCCATAGTGCCGCCCTCTATAGTGGTTTATACTATAAACCCTTAACTTAAAACAAAAAGGCTAAAATCACAATAGAAGATTGTGTTTGAAAAGACCAGATTTAGTGAGAAGAACAGAACTATGCAAAAAGTCTAAAGACTTTTGACCAGAATTTATGTTATCTCTAATCTGTGGCAGTTGGCTCTAATGTTGCCAAGCTCTATAAATTATAATTAAATACATATTGTCATCATAAAGGTTCTTAAAAAGGACCCATGAAATGGAACAACCAGATAGAAACCCTATTATCCAGAACACTGTTCTTAATTATTTTTATAAACTATGTTCACATTCCAGTTTGGAAAACAATCCTTTTTTTCATCAGTTAAAGAAACAGATACTTCATACTGTACTTTTTGTTAGCCTATCAATCATTGCTGTATGTCGTGATTGTGAAGAAAACCACTGAAAAACACACAATGTGTATCTTCAGTTACTCCATATAGACTTTCATTTGCTGTACTTCTCTCTATGAATCACGGATGGATTGATAAGAATTGCCTCAGAAACCTTTTGACTTCTAATGCTCATTAGTGCTTATATTCACCAGGCAGATGTGGACTCAAATTCCAGATTAGATACTGCTGTTGAACCCTTGGCAAAGTACTACACTCAGGCCCCTCCACTCAAAACCTTGTTATATAAATGGGCCTCCAGATCATTGCTATAAGCATGTTTGTTCTCAATTAACCTACCTGCTTCGATACAGGGATAAACTGACCTGTTTTTGCAGGAAAAGAATTTGAGGGATATTAATTCAATATAACATTTTGCTTCAATATAATAAAACCTGGGGATAAACTGAATGAGGAATGAAACACTTACAAAGGGGGTATTATAGTCTCTATTTTTTTACAAAATAATGCAAATTTCCTCCAGATACAGTGGTGGGCTCCAAGGACTGAGGCTCAGTTACATTCCATCTAGCAGGGCTTATTTGTACTGGCTTTCTTTCAGTATGTCTTATAAAGCACCATGCTAGCAACAGCATCTCCGTCCTGCTTCGGTTAGCGTTTACTTAACATGTATGCCATTGTAAAGAGGACAAAAAATGTAGATATCCTGTGAAAAGAACTACATTTATCTGCTGGCTGCCAGCTGATCTGTTGTCATGAGAGGACTTGTTCTGAGAGCCAGCTCCTTTTAGTGAAAAACTCATTCCTGGGAAGCCAGCTAGCTCCAGGCTGTTTATTAACATATCACATTTCTTTTTTCAGGGTAATAAAAACATTTTGTTCGGTCGGACTGTTAAAATTAAAACCGGGAGGTACTGCCAACGTGCTTCGCACATCATCCCATAACCCATTCGCCCCTTTTTCCAGACACCGAAACAGTCGCCTCTTCTGACTGGGCAGAAACAGGGCAGGAGCCATGAGCTGAGCTTCAGAGTCCTGTCTTGGAAAGACTCAAACTTGCCCTTTTCTTCCATTTGCTCATTGACTTTTTTAAACCGCCTTACAGCTTCACAGGCTGCGCCACAGCTGCCAGTACTAACCGCTTCAGAAACTGCCCAAACACCACTTTCCTTCGTAGTTTATTGACAGTGATAGTGGTGCAGGCTGTGTGTGAAGTTAAAGATTTTGGGGAAATGGTTTCATTCGATCCTGACTAGCCCATCGGCACCATCCTATTGTTGCAGGGCCCGGCAAGCCGGATAGGGAGAGATGGAGACACGCGCTGAACGGACCTCAGCCCGGTTCTGGTGTCCAGCCCCGGCCTTTGGTGTTCAGGGGAGAGAACCACGCAGTCCCTTGTAAAGGAGAGCCTGGGACTGGGACTGCAGGCTCACGCTGAGGGGGGTAGGGGAGAATGAAAAACACCAGCCCTCTCGGACGCCCTGGCATCGTGCTCTTGTTGATCGTCTGCCCACTGCTCGGGATGCTGGGATGCGCAGCAAGCAAGCCAGAAAACCGGAATCTCAGCGAGACAGACCCGGACAGATGCATGCGGCACCACTTCGTGGAGACCATCAGCCACCCTTATTACAAATGCAACTCAAAGGTAAGAAACCCACCAGGGAAAACTTACAGTGAGGAAAACAGTTCTGCGGAAGTACAATAAAATGAACAAGTCTCATTCCTGCATGAGCATGAAGCCATTCACACGAAAAAAAGGACTAATTGCTGCTCAGCTGGGTCCTAACAGTTGTGTAGCACATACTGTATATAGTGTGTCATTGTCCAAATGGTTAATTTCAGTGTGGCTAAGCTTTGTGTTTTATTGGAACAAGAAATAGGTGTATTCCATGCTGAAAAAAAAGAAGAAAGAAAACACAACGTTTCGGCCGTGGAGCCTTCTTCAGGGTTGAGCTGCCTGAAGGAGGCTCCACGGCCGAAACGTTGTGTTTTCTTTCTTCTTTTTTTCAGCATGGAATAAACCTATTACTTGTTCCTTTGCAGCCTGCGCATGCTGACGCAGCTACCCACCTGAACTACTTTGTGTTTTATTGGCTATAAAAAAACATTCTTCATAGTATTTGTCTGTTTCAGTACAATATGCTGCAAGCCCTCCAGTCGCTAGTATATAATTTTTGTTAACAGCTCCCTGTTACCTAAGGTATCCCAGAACTCAGCTGGCCTTGAATCTGGAAATATACAATTTCAAGGGTAGTAGTCGCATTTCCTTCCTTTTCACTGATGCTCTCCATTACTTCCAAAGTGACTTTTAGTCATCAATATTGATAAAAGTAAATAATAAATTGCATTTACGTGGGGTCCCTAAATGTGTCACGATTATAGTCCCCCCTCCTTAAGGGTGCTCCAGCCCTTTCACTCAAGACTGTATTCTATGCACCTGCTCCCTATTCCCAGCCCACCTTAAAAGCCAGGCGCTGACGCTCGTCCGGGCTCTGCATCTGATTTCCGTATCTTGCGAGTCCGGGACCTGGAAGCGCCTGGTCCCGTTAAGGTTTTAACCTCTGTTCCCGTTCCCTGTCCGCCGGTTCCGACCCGGTCTTCGTGGTTTTAACTTCGTGTTTGATGGATCTCCTGGTTTTGGACTTACTCGTGCGTTTTGGATATTCCCTAAGGACTACTCTCTCGGATTGTTCGCCTCGGCCACACCTCCCCCGTGCACCAGCGCACCTTGGACACGCCCCCCTGTCTTCAGCCCCGTTTTCCTGCATGACGTTTCCACAGTGTTTCCCCACTCTGTCGGACTGTGTCGTCCGCATAGGGTCCGGAAAGAACTGTTCGTTACAAAATGCTCAAGGGCAGGGGGAAGCTACGAGTCTTGCTGCCCTGCAGATACAGCAGGGAAGTGCCTGAATGTCATTCTGGAAACACTGCATCCGTCACAGGACTCACTCGGTTGTTGTTCCTGGTGAGGAGACATCACCCCCTGGGCATCTGGGGAGTGTGGTGGGCCTCTAAAAGTTTGAGCTGCCCATGAGTGATTGAGACCTTGGCGTGGCCGTCATCACACGGCACAGAAAAGCCAAAGCCCATTTAACGCAACGTGCAAAAGAACTGCACAGCAGAGGGCTTTGGTGTAAATTCATATCGAACCGCAGTTTTGGCCACAAACGGTTGTGTTCAGTCTCTCGGAAAGGTGATCCCTAGCGGACATTTTTCCTGTGACGTTCAACCATATTCAATTACAGTACATGTGCTTCTGCCACCTAAGAATTGCAGTAGGGACATTTTGGGCTTCCAAACCTCTCCGTCGTGCTGCTTCACAATAGGGACTACCTGTGAAATAGCGCTGTATCCTAAAAATAAAAGCCTCCAGCGACATCTGTGCTGCAGCTGTTGTCACTCTGCCACATGCGTATGTTTCTATGCTATAACACCACATTGCTATTGCTTTACCAGTCTCCATGGGATGAAAGGTGAAGATATTTCTGCATCTGCTGTTTCACAATATGTTTCAATGGCTCCTTATTTAGGCAATGTCTCCTATAACACAGCACCTTACCCTGGCTCATTGGTGGCTTCTCTCTT
Organism: Lepisosteus oculatus; assembly: GCF_040954835.1. NCBI lineage: Eukaryota > Metazoa > Chordata > Actinopteri > Semionotiformes > Lepisosteidae > Lepisosteus > Lepisosteus oculatus. The sequence continues at coordinate 3,671,832 of NC_090710.1, forward strand.
CTTCCCTTGACCTCGGTGATCTCTGTGTTGTTGTCTGCAGTGACCACTCTCTTTATTCAAATGCTGTTGGCAAAAATTATTCAAAATCATCGTGTCCTCCTCATGCGCGGGCTCAGCCAAAGAAAAATAATCAATGTAAAGATCCAATTGCACTGCATCTATTTCACACCCATTTCAACTGCTTCACCTTGAGCAAAGGCCTGCGGGAGGTGGCCCACTGTGTTGGAAGATCCTATTGCTTTGGTTAATGTTGGCATTTACAGCCGCAACAGTAAACAACATGCCCCATTGATTCACATCGCAATGTGTCCCGAAATGATACAATCGAGATCATTTTGTTCTTACAGTTCCTGTGCTGCACCCAAAGGTCAACACCACATCTTCTTTCAAGATGACATTGTCTGCATGCGGGTTTTAGTCATGATCTGTTATTCAGCAGATGCTTTCATCTCAAGTATTTTGTACAGAGACTAGGGGTGGACTCTAGAGTCACTTCAAAGTTACAATTCATCCACAGCTGAGAGCACAGAGAGTTCAGGATGACACACACAGTGATTTGGCCTGGACAATTTCTGAATTGATCCCTTTTCTTTACCCCATGCACTACGCAATCTTCCACCCAGCCTCAAAAACAACTTTATTACAGAGAGTGAGTCAGAGCCTAGAAAACACAGGGCATCTACAGTACATACACACACCCCTGTATATCTGGTCATCATGTCTTTGGATTGTGGGAGGAAACTGGAGCAACAAAAAGCACACATAGACAACATGCAAACTCCACGCAGAAGACATCCCATTGCTGCCATCGCACCCAGGACCGAAGAGCTGTGAGACAGCAGTGTTAACTTCTCAAAATGGCTGTATGAAAGCTCATGTATAGCAATCAGTCAAAAAAAATAATTCAGACAGAAGACATGTATTGAAAATCATGGGAAGCTAGAAGACATTTAGACCACTATTGATCATTATTGATAGGTACTGGGAGTGTATATCTCCTGGGTTCGCAGTTTAATGCAGAGTTTAACCAGATGGCCTTGGCCCATGAGCTTGGACGAATGTGAAATGTTTGTGAAGATAGAGGGTTTGTGTTTGTAGACTGCATTCTGAAAAAAAATCAATACACGACGATGGAGTAAGTAGAGGCACACAGCATACATGTCTTTTTTAAATATGATACAAGGTGTTTGTGATATAAAATTCACTGGTTAGCAAGGCTGCCTTGTAGCACTGGGGCCCTGGGCTCAATTCTAGATTTGAGGTGCTGTGTGGAGTTCGTATGTTCTCCCTATGTTTGTGTGAATTTCCTCCCACAGTCCAAAGACATGCTGGTAGGTTAGCTGGATTTTGGGGAAAGTGGCCCTTGAGTGTGTGGGTGTCTGCCCTAGGCAGGCTGATGTCCTGTGCAGGGTGCACCCATTGCTTGTTGGGATAGACTCTGGCCCTGAACTGGAAGAAGCAGTTAGTAAATGGGTGGATGTACTGTACTGTAAGAGCAGTGTGTTAATGCTTTCTATTGTTCTCATAAACTTCATCATCACCTTTGTCATACAGTGCAAATAATTCATAATATAGTTCTTTAATGTTACAATATTAAATTTACTAGGATCACTTGAGATACAGTACCAGGTAATATGATGCACAATAAAGTTAACACAGATTGAAAAACAGGACCTTCTGTAAAACTGCAGTGAATAATCCAGATGATTCACCAACTGACAAAGATCGGCATAGAGATGACAGGGTTGAACTGTCTCTGTGTTCTGGCTCTACAGATGGTCCTCCTGGCCAGGTGCGAGGGGCACTGTGGCCACACGTCGCGGTCGGACCCCCTGGTCTCCTTCAGCTCCATGCTCAAGCAGCCCTTCCGGAGCACCTGCTTCTGCTGTCGGCCCCACACCTCCAAACTGAAGGCGGTGCGCCTGCGTTGCTCGGGCGGGACACGTGTCACCGCCACATACCGCTACATCCTGGCCTGCGCCTGTGAGGAGTGCAGCTAACTGCGGGAGGAAGGTTCTGGAGCAACCCTTCAGCTGCACTGGCAACAGCCATCCAGCAGGCGCCAGTTTCTGTGGAGCCTGAGCGACTGGCTGCCAGAGCCTTTTTTATTTGTCCTCAAACGTCTGTTGATAAAAACAAATTTACCTTCATAAAAGAACTGCAAAAAAAAAAGTTTTATAGCCAAAATCTTCAAAAACTGTTGGATGGAAAAAAAAAACATTATTAGTTCCAGCGTCAAACCTGGGGCTTTTACTCAGACTTGGGTGACAAAAGGCCGAGAGGCATAATAGTTTTCCCACAAATCCCAAAGAAGTGACAATAGGACTCAATCGAGTCGTAATTTGTATTTGAATCATTTTCATTTTACTCATTAAAAGGCTGTATGCATTTTGGGGAAACACAAATTAAAAGTTTTAACCATGGCATAGGCCTTACAATACAGAAGGCCGGATAAACAATGGTGGCCGTCATTGCAGCACTAGAGTGACAGGGTTGTGTTTTCTTCAGCTTAGTGTGGAGAAGCAGTGGTTTGCAAGACAGCGTTCTGCCACAGACAGTGATACAGCACTGCAGACTACACATGCTCTGATTGGCCTCTGTGGGGATTTTGCTTTTTTCAACACCTGCGAGACAATTTCGGTTATGCATTAGGGAAAGCTGGTTTGCTTGTTAAGTGGCAGAGCTAGAAGATGGATCATTTCAGCCCCAACGAGACGTTCCTGGGGTGGCTGGTGTGCACGCTGCAAAAGACTTGAGGCCAAAGGCTGCTACCTGTTCTGACTGGGGACAAACAGACCAGTATCCAACACAGGCTAGTGCGACTGCTTTTTCCACAAGATGGTGGCTTTGTTCCTGTTCAAGCCACGTTCTGGACACCGAAAACTATTTTTGTAAAAATCCCCTCAGAAATGTCTGGATCCGCGACTGAGGAAGATTATTGTATAGAAAGTCGCAAATAAAATGGCAGCAGCGTTTACAAAGACTTTTTCCTCCAGTTAAATGATGCTGTTTTGTTGCCCAAAATGCGATGGGATTTTACTGCATTGGGAAAGTTGTTCAACACTGTCTTGAGAACATGAACAATTTTCTAGGTAGTGTTTTGAAATACATCTCCGGAAATAAACTGCAACCAGTTAACGTGTGTATCATTGACATGCAAGGTTGGAATTCTACCTATGACACTTTACACAGTAGCTTTGCTAGTACAGTCTCCACCCGACCTGATTTGGTAAAATGTCAGGTGGGATTCCTATTTGTTTGTATCGTGATAAATCTTTGTAGACTAGGATTCAACATACAGTATACCAAAATTATTCTAACACTTTCCCAGTATTTCTGAATAACAGATGTCGTCTACTGGGACTCTGGCTTAGTATTCTCTGGTTTCTGTTGTCCTCTTACTGTATATATTGTGGCTTTTCAAATCAAAGTAGTAAAAGTATTTGACTGGATGTTATGAACTATTAAGAACAATGTTAAGAATATGAAGCGGACCACCTTATCTTAGTTAAAAGCGACACAGTGAGAAACATGTGTATTGTGGTCTTATGAGTGTGCAGATTAGTGCAGTAAATGCTGTCAAATGTATTGCACAGATATTGCCATTAAAGGGAAACTCCACCTCCAAAAGTATCTGATTTTATTTGAAATGATGGCAACTGAGATATTATAGGTATGAGGTGAAAGACTGAGATATTTAATAACAAGGAATTATTATGTCAAAGTATGTGCTGATGCCATTTCCATGTGTAATGTTCCACATGTAAGATTACAAGCCACTATTAAAACATGCTGTCCCCAGCTTAAGATAGGAGCTTTTTCAAATTTAACAGGGGATTGCTGTGATGGGAGATACTCATTGGAATTTGAGAAAAAGAAAGAGGAAGTTCTCAAGATTTATGCCCATGCACGTACATAAGATGAATGACTGCATAGAGGATGGAGGGAGTGTGACCTACCACATTAATGGAAATCTTGACATTTGTTCTAGAAGGACCAAAAAATATCTGCAGACTAAATTAATGTATTATATAAATATTATATTTACATGTTGTGGTGTTATCCCTGGAGTTCCTCTTTCATCGCAAGGCATGAATTATGTGTTCAAATGCAGGATAAAATGCAGTATTTAACAAACAGCTATAGTCTGCCTCAGTGATTTGCAGCCATGTTCTTGGGGAGTCATAATGGTTTCTGGGTTTTCATTCCAGTTGAGCTCTTAATTACTTTATTGCATCAGTAATCACTTTTAATCCATCAGTTCCTTGATTCAGAAGAGGAGTTAACATGTTTTCCATTCTCTGTTCATAGAGTACTTAGGACTACATATAAAACCTGTATAACTGAAGAGTTCCAGGACCCCAGCTATACAGATTAACACTGACACTCTGATACTAGTGATGTGAAACTTGGTAGTACTGTAACTGCAAGCCAGTCAGACTATACAGTGTAATAATGGGGTTTCCAAGGAAACAGACAGAGTCTTCTATTCCTGACCTCAGATGCATCTTTTAAATAATCCTAGGGCTTGTTACAGAGCCACAGGCAGCAGTGCATAATAATAACAACCATCGTACAGTATAAAGCGCCTTTCATGGTGCTTCATCTCAAAGCACTGCACATTTAAACAAACAAAAGAAGGCATTACCATAAATAAATCTGTAAATTCAAGAGAATTAAAAAATAAGAGTTTAAAAGTGAGTTTTTTAGATGGGATTTGAAAGTGCTGATTGACTTGTAGCTTCTGAAAGGGGCTGGGAGATCACTCCTCAGTCCAGCAGTGAGAGAACAGACAGCCTAGTGCCTTAGTGTACAGTATAGCACAATGGGTTAACAGCTCACTGATGTAGGCAGGAGCCAAACCATTTAAGCCTTTAAAGAAAAACAGCTGTCATTTTGTAAGCTGACGTATAGAACCATATACATTATCATTACATCATACTGTATTTGGAATAAATGTGATCATTATATAAACAGCACATTGTGAAAAATTTCAGGTTTGCTGTATGCTGAATAAGATGTGCAATACCGAGATGTTCAGTGAAGGATTAGTGGAGTATTACTAAATGTTAATGTCTTATTTGTAATACTTATTCAATTTTAAAATAACAATCTAAACAGTCAGAAGCATATGAATTTGTCAACCTTGTTATCAAGTGATGGTAGATTACCTGCTAGGTGTGTATCCTCTGTTGTAGGTCTGATGTTTTGTCTGACATACTCAAGAAGTGCTCTATTCAGGCAGGACATAAATAACTGAATGTTTAGTGGCTATTCAAAATATTATTCACAATATTTTTTTTCAGAATATTTAAGTATTTGAATGTTTTGCGTCTAAATGTTCTGATCAGTCGCTCTGACCGGCAGTCGTAAGGATAATTCTTAGCCTGAAGTCCCTCTCTTATGTTGTTTTATCTATTTTAAGTCATTACTGGTTGTTCTCCATGCAGAATTTTGTTAAAATTATATGTTCAGTTGCACTTGTAATGTTCTCCTTTCTTGAAGCAGAAGCACGTAAAACAATTGGTACATAATAATAAAAAATTAAAATGAAGAACAAACACGAAGAAACAAAAAAAAAACGAATTCTGGTGACATCAGGGTGTAACTGAATTCTCTTTAACACTCAACTCGTGATTTCAGATGCAATGTTCACGTTTTTCCACAGGGTGGCGGCAGTGCACAACAACCTTGTCCAGTCCCCGCAGACGAGACTAGTGTTTGCAGTACAGTAACTGGGTATTGTGGAATTAGGAACATTGTTGCTGCTGAAAATCTACAGTAAATAAAGTAATGTACAACATTACGGTGAATTGTTACAATATAAAATAGTGCTACTCTGGAATCAGTTCAGAAAAGAGATGTATTTAAAGTATTTAAAGAGATGTCCCACACTGCCACGGTGAAAGAACTGAACCCTTTTAGTCTTGAACAGGGAAGATTACAAGATAGGCATCTGATTTCTTCAGTGAGAACAGTGAAACATGACCCAGAGGACACAAGTGGAAACTACAAGTAAGTGGCTTGAAAACTGAGAACAGGAAGCACTTTCTTACCTAGAGGGTTGTGGGAGTCTGGAACAACCTGTCCTGTCTTGGTTCTGCCACTTGTATCCTGGCTTCTGTACAGAAAAGATTGAGATCTTCAGGTCCACTAACTGCTAAACTACCACATGGGCCAGCTAGGCCTAATGGGCTCCTGTTGTTGTGACTGTTCTTACGTTTCTTATTTTGGGCTGATGAAAAACATGTGCTCTTTTCCCTTTTCTAATGTACCAAAAAGTTTGTTTTTAATTCTCGGAATGTCATGTCATTTGCCAAACCACTTTATACCATACAGAGTCGCAGGAAGCTGGACCCTACCCAGCAGGCAACATCTGCGAAGCAGGGTACATCCTGGACGGGGCGCCAGTCCATTACAGGGCAAGTGCAGGCCAATCAGACATGGGGACAATTTGGAGGCCCAGGGGGGAAATTTGGTCCGGACACCGGGATAACTCCCTACTCTTATCGAGAGATGCCCGGGGATCTTTAATGACCACTGAGAGTCAGAACCTCAGTTTAATGTCTCATCCGAAAGACGGCACCCACTACAGTATAGTGTCCCTGCCACTATACTGGGACATTAGGACCCACACAGACCACAGGGTGGGCACCCCCCGCTGGTCCCACTACACTTCCAGCAGCAACCATAGCTTCCCAGAAGGTCTCCCATCCAGGTACTGACCAGGCTCAACCCTGCTCAGCTTCAGTGGGTAGCCAGTTGAGAGCTGCAGGGTGATATAGCTGCTAACTCTTAGAATGTTTTTTTAATATTTACTTCCATGTGATTCAAATTGAATTCAAATACCTCCTCTAGCTTAAATAACAATGTCAGACATGGTGTATAGATCACATATCCCATGAGCTTCAAAGAACAGCAGCCACTGTACTGGATACATCAGCAGCTGATTTAATTATGGAATGATATCAAAGACACAGGACGGTATGTGAATACCAGCTAATGTGTTTCCTTAGTGTAAGGGGAACAAATGCCTCTGTGAAAATAATGGCAGATATCCAAAAGTTTGGTTATATCAATAGAGCTTACATGACGGCCAGCCTATCATGTTTTCCATCTTTACGTTGCGTTTGAGAGAGAGCCCAGTTTCCAGCCTTTTCCGTTCTCTTACACAGAGCCCCTCTGTTCCCCAGAAGGTCCGTGACATCAAGAGTTGCACTGGGATTCCTCAACTCCGGGAAGTGGACTTTTCAATTTTAATCAAACTTAAAATTGGTTTCAAGATTTCCTGGGTGTGGCCATTTATTTTTTCCAGCACTTATTTGGACCGCTTAGAGCTCTTAGGTCATCAATGTCAGCTCTCTGAGAGCGGACAGCTGGGGTTTGCAGTGCTTTACCTTCTTTCTTACATTCCTACATAGACTGAACCAGGGCAGCAGCTCCCTCTGTTGGCTTAACAAAACTATGAAAGTACCGTACTGTATAATTGCCATCCATGCATTTTCTAAGACACCCTGGATGGGATTCCAGTCCATCGCAGGACACACACAGACACAAACACGCACGCAAACTCACAAAAGGGCCAATTTGCCCGGAAGCCAATTAAACTATTATTATGTGTTTAAATTGTTGGAGGAAACCCATGCAAACATACAAACTCCAAACATATAGCACCCCACGTCCATAATTGAACCCAGAACCCAAGCACTGAGAGGCAGTAATGCCAACCATTGCACTATGGTGGCAACTGTGTCATTTAAAACAGAAAAATGTTTCATTCAAAACGTCAGCTCTCTGACATTTATGGAAAAAAAATAGTATCATTAAATTTCTGCAGTCAGTAAAGAGTTAAAAATGGCATTTATCATTTATAAGAGTTATAACTGCAATAAATTCACAGCATAATTACAAGGAACATTTATTAGCTTTATTTCTTCACATTTGCGCTGATAATTTATTGATCAGCTGTGAAAATCACAATCTCATAGTGAGTGTGCTGGCAGAAGTACAAGCTGTGCATCTGCAACACCTGCTTTGCACCAGTTTGTCTAGTGGGATATTGTCCAATTACTTCAGTGGAGAATCACTTGCCTGTTCACTTGTCTCTGAGCCCTAGATACCACTGTAATGTTTGCCATTATAGTGGTAGGAATTCCAAGTTAGAATTTGCCTGCTATAAACACCACAGTCAGTGTGCAGACTTAGGCCAGCCCCCATTATACTGATGGCACAAAAGTGTTGTTCTCATGATGCTGTAAGAAGGGCATATTAATTCATTTCTTGATTTTTACTAATGGGAACAATAAAGTTTCTAGCAGGGAACAATGAGTTCTTATACAGCTGGATCCATTACTGTTATGTGAAAGCTCCAGTGTTTCAGATTTTCTCATCTGGACTTTTCTATGGACAATAAGGAACAGGTTTTATTGACAGCTGGGTATAATTAAAAGGAGAATGTGGACATTGTTTACATTTTCATGTGAAGAAAACATCAAACCCACAAGAGATGCCACTCTAAAAGTAAGAAAAACAAACAAAAAAAGAAATTCATCTGGTAGAAAGACGTCATTTTATCACAATGGGGTTTATACAGGGAGGCACGTGGCACAATTTCATTTTGTTTGTCAATAAAAACTGACTAAAGACTTAAGTCTGTGCAAAGGTTAAGGCATCCAAATACAGAGTTTTCCTTTTGGAAACAATTATTAACATCATACTGCCAAAACTCCTGCTACAAAGGGAAAGAGAACACTGCTGGCCAACCGCTATCTCTGTACATGTGCCTGGGCTTAGACACATCTACCTGCCCCTTGCAAGGAAAGGACAGAGATTTGCTAACTTGGACTTTAGTAGCTTACTACAGTACTTAAAAGAGATCAGCTCTGGATTTGGATTACCTGCAGTGCCCATTATAGACGATGTGCACTTCTTTCAGACTTCATACAGTACCTGTGCCCAGTGCAATACAGTATTTACACATATGAGAGAGGGCTCATCAGACTGCATGCAAACATGTCTCAGAATGAATGGCCACAACTTGAATGCAAAATGAATAACCATCCTGCACTCACATATACCATACAGTGATTCTGATGCGTTACAGTACTTCAGCCTTGTAAGTAGTTATTAGTATGCACCCAAATGCTTTCAATTATAAATGTAACATTCGTTTTAGGTTTAGGTTTAGGGTTAGAATTAGGTGATGACAATGGTTCCATGAAGCCAAACTGGACCCACAGTCTTTGTAATTTACTGTTCCCATTTGGAAGCCAAAATAAAAATCAATTGATGTCACTAATAGCATTAACTGTACTGAATTGATTGAACTCAGAATGTGCTACACAGCAGCAGAAATCCAAACTTGCTAATTGCACTGCAGATTTCCTTTGTCTTATTGTTTATATGATCCTTTATTTAACCATCTGTGCCAGCTGCGAATACATTCTCATTTCCGATGACGAAGTGCCCAAGAGACTTACACCATTGGAAAAAACAACAACTAATGACTTAATGATAAAAGAATTATCACTTTAAAATGTTGATAACATAACAGCAGCAGTTCCAGTTAGTAGCCAGCCAATGAAACACAAACAGCCAGCCAAAAATACAAACCCAAACAAACTAAATGCTATGTCCTACAGGCCACTGCAATACATTACGCAGAGTGTAAGGAGTTTTCCCAATTAAAGACCTGTAAATTACAGTTTTTCCCGATTGCTAAGATAACAGAGAAAAACCCAAATGACCTAACAGTAAGTAATTTATCATTGCTTTCACACGAAATCCAAATATCTACTGTAGCATGTCTTGTGCAAAACGGTAAAAACAATGCTCTACAGATGACACAAAAATCAAATTTGAAATACGCGGTCTCACAAAAATCAGGCATTTGCTCCCAGTTGATAACAATCACTCCAACATACAGTAGATGGCACTCTGTTACACACATGGAAATAACCTTTCCCTAATTGTTAAATCATCCCTTAATTCATAATCCCTATAAATGAGATCACTATTGAGTTCGTCGTTGAAAGAAAGAGGTGAAAGAGGAGGAAGAGGCGTACCACAAACCGAGAGAGGAAGAGCTGCTGAAAGTGTTAGAGGAAGACTGGGTGACCATGTGTTGAAACGACACCACCTCAGTGTGCAGCAGTATTATGCCAGCAGCCAAGTCACACTGCAACTCACAACTCACAACTGGCAGTCCACTAAAGCTCAGCAGGTGTGAGCCTGGTCAATATCTGGAAGGGAGGCCTCCTGGGAAAAACTAAGGTTGCTGCCTGGAAGAGGTGTTAGCGGGGCCAGCAGGGGGTGCTCACACTGCAGTCTATGTGGGTCCTAATGCCCCAGTATAGTGATGGGGACACTGTACTGTAAAAAGGCGCTGTTCTTTACATGAGACATTAAACTGAGGTCCTGACTCTCTGTGGTCATTAAAAAATCCCAAGGTGTTTCTCGAAAAGAGTAGGGGTGTAAATCCAGTGTCCTGGTCAAATTTCCCATTGGCCTTTACCAATCATGGCTTAATAATCCCCTATGAATGTCTATGAATTGGCTTCATCACTCTGTTCTCATCCCCACTGATAGCTGGTGTGTGGGGAGTGTACTGGTACACTATGGCTGCTGTCACATCATCCAGGTGGTGGTGGAGGGGACTCCCCATTACCTGCGCTATATAAGTGTAAGGAATTATTACTTATTATTAATACAAGGGGCCCTTTGAATGTGTAGAACCTGAGGTACTGTACCAGTATGTACAGGTGAGGTATCATCATAGTTCTGTTCTGCCTCAGATAGCATCACTGTACAGTATGTACAGTATGAGACACTTTGAAGGGTTAGCATGTTGTGTTTATTGCCCAGTTAGGGGATAACAGATCTAGAAGTGGATGTTGTGCCATGTGTATTTGTATATGTATATGATGCTGGGTTCAATATAACCAAAGGGAGGGCAACAGTTAATATCCCTGGCTTGTGCGGAGCTGTCTCAAGAGATGGTGTTCTGGCCCACATCCCAACAACTGGGCCTTACAACACCATACGGCTCATCATGTTTCTGTGTGTTCCACATGTAAAACTTGCTGTACCTGAAGAGGGACAGGAGGTTGGGGCGAGCAGTCTAAACTACTGTATGTGGGGATCTGGGACAATGTTCCATCCCACCATTTACATGAAGTGACAGAGAGGTTTGAAGCCCACCCACGCATGTCTGTGCAATTCCTCCCTCAGCACTCTCCATTCCTTGACCCCTTCAAGGAGTTTTCTTTTATTCTAGAGATGAAAGGTCCATGATTTTGGTCTCTATGACCAAATGCCGCTCCTGGATGCTACGAAAGCAGCTGGTCAGGAGATCTCTGTAAGGGATTGCCAGGGGTGGATCAGGCGAGCCAGGAGATATTTCCCTTAGTGCACAGCTAGGGAAACCATCCAGTGTAATCTTGAAAATACTATACAGATGCAACCATTCAAAGTGCACAGAACAGATGTGGCCTAACGTGCAGCTTAGAATGGACTAAATGTACGCTTTTTTCACCTGTCTTTTTATACAGCAATGTCATTTGTTTTCTTCTGCATGATATGTGATAAACTGCGTTTGGTTTTACTTCAAAAAATGCAGTAAATATCTTTCATCTAAGTGTTTTTCATTGGTAAATCAAGTTCTTCCACCTTCAAATCCTCCTCTCAAGTCTCAATTATGAGAAAGCGATTACATTGGTTTACATTTATATTACTAAAATATTCCCATTTTCATGGTTATATTATCAAAAAGCGGGCCGCAGTACGATTGCATGTACCCTCAGATGCATGGCATTCTGAACATGATAACTGGTGTTGACCGTGTCACTTTGAAGTGACTGGTGCAAAGAGCCATTCATCACATGATGACTTACACTGTTTTGATTGTTATATTTGCTTTTCTGTGGCACATTTAAGCTTGTGAGCAACGTTTGTGCATTGTGCCCTGAGACTGTGTCATCTGGCCAATGTGTTTCAGTCTCAGAGTGGTGTTCACCATTTTGATTATGTAAATACTGTTTCAGGCAATAAAGAAAACTGTAAATCAGTGAACCGATCTTCTAGTGCGCAGAGTGGCTAAACAATAAAAGAGTAAATGCTACAATGCCAAGTGAATATACCTGTAAAGTGAATTAAAAAAAACTGAAGAGAAATAGCATACACCACTGGTCAATCGTATGGCAGTTACCCAGAAACAAATTTACAGTTCATTCTGTACACAACTACAGCATAGCCCAAGGTGGGGAGTTCCAACATTATAACTAACATACACAGATTTCTGTGGTGGACGAAACAAAAGTCCTAACTTGACTTACAGTTTAGATACCATAATTGAATCTGACAAACAAATATTATATGAGAACTAAGTAGTAACAATTAACCACAGTACCTTGAGGGATTCTTGAGTCCAACATCCTGCTCTTTCCCCAAGTAGGAATTGAAATTAATATAAATAGTTGAAGCTAGTCAAATGACCAGAAATCCATTCACCAACACATACTGTGGCTGCTCCTGGGTTAAACACCCTGAGCGGATACAGGGTAGTGGAAACCAACAATTACTGTATCTATCAGAAGACACTCCACATACTGTTACACTCAATTAAAAATGTTCAGTTATTTTGTGTTTTACGCTCACCCAATCTGGGAAAGCTGTGTTTAATGACTTCACAGATATAGCCGTGATATCACACACATACACCTACAGTATGTTCCTTTGACAGGTACAACTGTCACAGCTGCTGTATTAATTTCACATACTGAGAGCTCCACCTGCACTTTACAGGAGAGTTAGCCAAGACTGAGGGAGCGTTGCTCACTTCAGTCACTGATCTCAGTTCAAGCCTACAGGCTCTGCTGCAGGGCCGCCTGTTATGCCTAAATACAAGAAGGCACCCTGCCTGACTAATGCCCTGACCTTTTATATTTAGTTTAAATTGAAGGCTTCAAAGTTTCAAATGTATTGTCATATGTACTAACCTGCATATTTCCTTACATAACAAATGACACAACAAAGGACAACACATAAGAACCCTTCAGTTTAAAATTGAGTCGTTCAAAACTGATTTGATTTTCTGAAATAATTTTTCACTTGAAAACTGAATTTATATCTCTGTTGATTTTTTTGTGTTTTCCTTACTCTCCTTCCACAAGGGGGTAGACTGGGACTTCAACAACCGCTCTCTACAACTTCGGAGGTCAAGTCTCACGTCCTAACTGAAGAGGAAGCAAGGGTTTTTAAATCAAGTCTGAAGCACAGCACAGTGTGATATTTACTTGACTTCAATGTCTTACTGTACATATACAGTACATATCAGTTAAAAAAGAAGTAATTTTCAGAAGATAGATCTTTTCAAGGGATTATATGGGTACTTTTCGTCTTCTGATTTCCTGCTGGCAGGCTCAAAAGCAGTGAATGGAATGGGGTTGTCTCATTCTACAACAGACATTCATGCAGTGCAGGCAAAAAAAAAAAGCAGAGAGGCTTTCTGACTTGAGGAGGGCACAAGACGTTTTGCTACTCTACTACTCAGCAGGTGTGAGCCTGGTCAGTATCTGGATGAAAGACCTCCTGGGAAAAACTCAGCTTGCTGCCCGGAAGAGGTGTTTGTGGGGCCAGCAGGGGGCGCTCACCCTGCGGTCCATGTGGTCCTAATGACCCAGTATAGTGACGGGGACACTATACTATGAAAAGGCACCGTCCTTTGTATTAGATGTAAAATCATGGTCCTGACTTTCTGTGGTCATTAAAAATCCCAGGGCGTTTCTTAAAAAGAGTGGGAGTGTCACTCCTAACCAATCATGCCCTCCTAATAATCCCCATCTATGAATTGGCTTCATTACTCTACTCTCCTCCCAACTGATAGCTGCTGTGTGGTGAGTGTACTGGTGCACTATGGTGGCCGTCGCATCATCCAGGTGGGGCTGCATATTGGTGGTGGTGGAGGGTAGTCCCCATTACCTGTACTGCACTTTTAGTGGAGTGTCCAGAAAAGCACTACTGTATAAAGTGCACTCAATTATTATAATAGCACATCACTGTAGAAAGGGCAACATGTAAGAGGATGTGGCTTTGATGGAATGAGATCTCATCACAAAAATATGAAGACATCTTACAGAAATAAAAGTGCCAAAAAATACATGTCAGTTGCAGCACTGCAGAAAGATGCAGGAGATTGTCATCTGTGATTTGTAGCGGGCAAAGTCAAAACCTGAATGGGCCTATTCATGAATTCACATGTTCCAGTTCTGTTCATAACACAATGCAGGGGCCTTGTGGACATCCAACCAAGACAGTCTTAACACAGTTCAAAAGTTGCAAGACCATAAATATCACAAGACAAATTAAAATGTCTCTAATAAATTACAACATACCAAGTACAGAAAGTATCTCTGGTACTGCTCCTGAAGAAGCTCAGTCTAACAAATTTTATAGCTCACCAGTAAATCATGCATTTCTCTAGACATGGAACAGTTAAACGGTGATTAAATCAATTTGTGATCATTAATTAAATGCTAACTATCAAAAAAAGGTTTCCCTTAATGAAAGTGCTTACATTTTCGGTAATCACCAAACTGCTTATTAAAGTGATTCAATTTTCAGTAACCTACACACTGCTAGAAAGAAGTGGTTAAGGGTGACATATGAATTATATGTCTCCAGAACCAGAGGTAAGTTGCGAGTTGTTGCCACAAGTGGAGCTGGTTGCCATGACAGCCGGCGGCCCTAGAGCAGTGGATCTTCATCCCTACTGCAGTCACCACCCCTTCAGTTCTTCAAGTCTCTAGAATGTAAGAGAATTATATATTTATTTTAATTTCACAGTAAAATCAAGAATACCTAAAAAACTGCACACCTTTTTTTTTTTCCGGTAAACCCAAAATACTAAGTTTGATGAAGCAAAGTAGTTGCACTACCATGCCTGAGCTTGATTCGTGTTTAAACTGATTTGCACCTCCAGGAAGGTCACCTCTCACCCCCAGGGAGTGTGGGCATCCCAGGTTAAGAGCTCTAACCTCCAGGCACCGGGGAGCAGTGCAGTGCGCCCCACTGAGAACCCAACCACCCACCAACGCGCTACCTGGAATCCCCTGTGACAACAGCCCTCACAGACTGCAGTGGCCTAGAAAGTGCTGCCACTCTTCAGATGGGGTTACATCACGGTGAATGGCCATTTTACAAGATGAACTTTTCGCTTGTTTTGAATTCCCCTGGGCCTTAATGTACAGTATGCACTGGAAGATGTTTACTGCCGGTACAAACAAGCACAGGATATTACTGAAAGCACTCATTCAGAAAAGAAATGCAGTCGGCGCTGGACTGGAAATCTCCTTGCTCTTATATCCAAGCGCGCTTCAGTTTATAAGGTTAAAACGGTAACTAATGTACACTGTATGCTATACGCTGTATTTTGTCTTTCCATTTCCAGAATTTAAACCAGGATACTTAAGGAACTAAGTGAAATCAATTTATCTGCCTTTTGACGCAAATCCTACAATTTCTGAAACGGATTTTCTAGAAGAGTGTCACCTTGATTTCTGTGCAGACAGATATCACCACAGAATGACAGCGCAAAGCAGAATCGCAACACTCCCGCACTTACACCTGTTGCACAGAAAGTAAGGAAGGTGACAGTCTTGGGTGTCTCGTTTTTCCATCTCTCGTTTTAATTTTTAGTATATCTTGCTTGCCGTCGTCTCATCGTCAGACCTGTAAACCGGGCAATATTCCGTGCGTGTCACGGAGGACCGGTGTCCACAATGCAGGGTTCCCCTGCGCTGTGATGATTGCGCAATTGCGATATGACTCGCATGGGATGATTTTAGTTTCTCCTCGGAAAACCCCTCCAGTCCCACGTCCCCACGTCGCAAAAATCCTACTAACTTGAGTGTCCGAGAGACGTGCCGGGTGGCAGAGGTGCAGAAGGGGCTGCCCGCTCCTCTGGACGGCAGCGCTAGCAGAGCAATGCCAGAGGGCTCGGCGGTGCGCAGTCTGTGGTCCTGCTCGGAGGCGGAGCTCTCCTGCGGGGCTGTCTTTGCGCTTTAAATACAAACCCCATCGCACACTCCGCTTCCTTCCAAGCTGAAATCAGTTGTTTTCAGCGAGCGAAGCTGCGGCTGCCGAAGTGAAAGGGCGGATAAAAAACACCACCACCATGACAGCCAACAAATACGACGTGATTGTCATCGGGGGAGGCATCTCAGGTTAGTGTAAAAAAAAAAAACACCTACCAAAACTTAATTTCTGGCCAGCTTAGAACGATGTTAGTATGAGAAATGTTAGGAATATTCTGTTAATGTAAGCGTTGTAAAGAAGAGCGAGGAACAACCTTTAAACCAATGTATTTATATACTTATTATTAGCCAGAGTATCTGACAGGTTCTGGTGCTATCCCTGAGCACGGGATCATGAACAACACGGGTTTACGCCACCTATAAGAATATATTTCGCGTGTGCAAAGCATTACATGCAATCGCACGTTTCTATATGTGCAAAGTTTGATTTGTTTTATTTAGATGCGTTGCCCGCCGGCTGTCTGTATATAAAAAAAGCCGAGCCTGGGTTTCTGCAGTACTTGTACGGCAGCAACTCTAAGATCAAAGACGGCAGAACAAGGGAAGTGTTTAAACGCCTCATAGCACAGTTCCCGCTTGTTGGCAGTCTATCTTAATGCCTTACACAATGTACATACTGTACAATACATCTACACGGCTGAAAGGATTAATACAACTAGGGTGAAGGTGAAGGTAGCGTCATGATTCTGTGCGAAGTTTAGTCATCGGTACTACATGTACAAAGTCAAACGTACCGCCCCATCTCGTACTGTACGTCCAGCCCAGCAGAAAACCACTCCGAGGTGTGCCTCGCCTTCATGATACAGTTAAATTATTAATGTTGTTATTGTGGTATTTTCTGTTGCTATAATACTTACGGCGCGTTGGAGTATATTTGATCAGTACTAATCTGAAAAGTTTAACCCTTTCAGTTACAGTCGTCTCATTTTTACACGGAGCACGTGCTGTTCTCTACGATTGTCATTATTTGTTTCTAATTTTCAGCTGTCTCCTGGAGAAAATGTGCAGATTACAGTGTCCCCCAATAACTCTGAATAGAATCGCCATACCTGGATTGGTTTAAACGATTGCTCTTGCGTTCCGTGAACCACTGAACTCTTGAACGCTTTGACTTTTGCCGTAGCAGGTGTTGAGAAATAGGACGCGTGAGTGGCCACAATAACAGTTGATCACATTTGCCATTGTTGTCGAATATAAACGATGTCGGCGAAATGTTTTTTATAAGCACATGAGAAAAATTACAGCAAGGGGAGCCATTCAGTTCATCTGACCCAGATGATACAGTAGTTAGCATTTTATTGACCTAAGGATCTTTTATTGATCTAGGAGCTGCTTCTTGAAGGAAACCAAGGTTCTGGCTGTAAACTCATGGCTAGGTAGCTAGTATTGTAAGTACTGCAGAAACAAAAAAGCTCAAAATACCCAGCACATGTGATATTGGATCGAAGAACCTTAAGTCAGATAGGCTCTTAAGAAGATAAAAACATAAGACCAGTTACCCCGCACAAGAACATAAGACAATGCTAACATAAGAACATAAGACAACGTATTCTGTTCATCTTGCTCGTTTGGCAGTTTAGTCGATGAGTGAATCTCAAATTTTCTCCAGATGATTCTTACAAGTGCCTAGAGTATAGTCTTCATTCAGCCGCCTGGCAAGACACATCCACATGTGTGAAGAAATGTTTCCTGTCCTTTACGTCAAATCTTATACACTATACACAGATTGTATCTCCACACAATCTCCTTTGCTCCACACTGAGGAGAATTATGCTCCTTAACCCAGTGTGCATATGACAATCCATTCATATTGCTCTTTGGTGTAGAGATCAAAACCAAACATCGTTTTCTAACTGAAGTCTTATTAGTGCATTGTTAGGGCACTGTGGTGGTGCAGTGGTCAGCATTACTGCCTTGCATTGCTGTGGGCCTGTGTCCAATTCCTGACATGAAGGACTATCTGTGGTGAGTTGGGATGTTCTTCCTGTGTTTGCCTGGGTTTCTTCCAGGTGCTCCCGTTTCATCCGACAGGTGGGAAAATTGGCCCTAGGTGTGAGTGTGTGCATGTCTGTGTGTCGGCTCTGTGATGGACTGGTGTCCTTTCCAGGGTGTATCCTTGCCTTGTGCCCGTTGCTTGCTGGGATTGGCTCTGGCTCCACTGAATTGGAAGAAGAGGTTAGAAGATGGATGGATAGTTAAATTTAAGCATCCATGCAAAAACATTCTATTTGCTTTTTTATTTTTTATTTCTATTTTTATTCTATCACTACATTGTCACGATAGGGACATAGGAAGAATCTGTAGGAATACACAAAGATCCCTGTCATGTGCAGTCTCCCACAGCAGTCTCCCACTGTAGGTAATCTACAGTAGGTTAGTTTTAGCAGTGTAGATCACTTTTGCACTAATGAATGTTAAATTTCATTTGCCACATGTCTGCCTTTTTCTTTGTCTCTGTGCAATTCTCTTACCATTTTTGTTGTGTTTGCCTCTCCCCTTATGTTTCTTATCTGCAAATTTGATTTAGTTTGCTAACTATATCAGAGTCGTAATCAGCAATATTGATCAGGAAGGGCAATGGGCCTAAAATTGATCCCTGAGGCACACCAATGCTGACATCTGCCTAATTAAAGGCTTTACCCCTTTTACCCAGTTCTTGATTCATGTGCATACGTTAGTGTTATTTAAGGCTTTTGACAACAGGTCTGAAATACCACAGTTTTGTGAAACAGTGGTAGAAGTTTTTCTCCCTTTTCATGTAGTATACTGTAATGCCCTCGCCTGGTGGTGAGGAGGAAGCGCCCCTAGGCCCTCGTAGTACCGCTGGGCATGCTGGGAGTGGTAGCCGGGAAGAGTCTGAGGGTCAGCACGATGACCAGCGGCTGACCCTACCTGTGTAAATAATGTCCTAGTAATTCTAGTGCCCTGTGTAGTCCTGTAAAAGTATAGTGTGTTGTTAGGTAATTACCACCCTAAATATGTGTACGTGTTCCGTCAGTCTCCTCATGTGTGTGTAGATCTTGTGTTTGGTTTTGGTGTGGTTGTTAAATAAAGTCAGTGCTTGGTTAATGGCCTCTCCACTGTTCTTTAGTTCTGAAAAAGAACCTGCAAACGCTACAATACGAATAGTATCCTGATGATGGGTTATGACAATTTGTAATAATCAATATGGCCTTTACATTGTTATATAGATGTGTGTCTTAAACAGTTTTCCTACCTTGGAAAGAATATTCCGAAAAGCCACTAATTTTATTTCTTTTTCATCATTCATTTTAGAGGTTTGAAAACATGTTGATGAGATATTCGATTTACAGGCTTAGAAGATTTGTAGTAAAACATTTCCAAATTATATAGGATTGTGTTGAATTGGAACTGCTTAGTTATTTTGTTCATTGACTCATGAATGAAGAAATTTAAACCCAGGAGGTGAACATCCAGAATCATTCTAACTGTCTCTGAATTAAAATGGTCTATTTTTAGGTTACTAGGTGAAGCTGACAAATCAAAGACACCTGAAGTACATTTAACAGAATGACAAGTCTAACCTCAGACATATTTACTGTAGTTTTACAAAGCATGCACTGACATCTTCAAATTGATATTGCCGCTTGTCTTTTAGTCTTGCATGAAAATAAGTCCCTTATTCTTTTTTCACTTTTTATTTTAGGTTGTTCAATGTTGTTATGTTCAAGCATGTGGACAATTACTTTTCCTTCTTCACAGATATGTTTATTTTCTTTCTACCTGTCACTTTTTGAATAATTTTCATTCCAATTGGCCTTTTTAAGAGATAGTCGGGGGACAGTTGGTTTTAATCAAGGAGTCTAATCAGGGGAAAAGAAACATGTCATTCCGTTGAAAGGATATTTTTGCAATATACCCAAGGCGCTGCAAATTTAATTACCATCTGAAACCCTCCCGGTCCCTGCTTCAAATCTTTTTCTCTCTAAGAATCAGTAAACAGGACTGACATCCTATATTTTAATTCGGTGCTTCACAAATAACAAGGGCAGACGCCGACCAGGGCAGCAATCCCTCTATCTGCTGTGTTGCCATGACAAGTTCCTTGGGGTTTACCATTGTGTCTACTACACGGTTTTAATGGAGAGAGAAGCAGAGTTATGAGCCTCAGCCAAAATTCAGATTATACTAAACCAATTTGTCATTGTTCAGTTCCCTGTGAGATCCATTTGTTAAATCGTATTTTTAGTCATAGGAGGATTCCAATTAATTGTCTCAAGAATGCTAATCCTGTTGTTGTTTGGGGAAAAGGTCTTATCCTCAGTTATAAGTGTTGCAGTAACAGATTCCTCCGAATCCATTCGGACAGATGCCGTCAAGAGTCTTATGTGCCTAATTTGCTGCAATAACCGTTCATATTCCGAAAGACTCTGCCCCTCTGCAGTGGACAAAAATACTTTTCTGTTGAGTGATGACAGGACTAGCAATGTAATCACTGAGCGAGGCTTGAACTGGGTTGGAATTGGAAGCAGAGTGATGTGATGGATTTTCTCGCATGAGAAATTGCAGCACCGTGTAGCTGAACTCGCCAGACTCTTCAGCGCCCAGCCTTGCCTACTGTTATCGTTACAGTTTGTTATCGTTAAATGTGTTCAATGGCTGTCACACGTGAATATATTTTGTTATTTCTAAATGGGATAAAAATTGGGAAACATTACTGGTAATACTTGTATGGTAGGGGTGTAGCAGGTGTGGGCGTATCTTGGCGTGTAGGAGCTCAAGATAAGAAGGATTGATCTCTGATTGATTAGTAAGGGGAAGACGTAGGAAAGAAATGCTTCATTTGTGCACAAGTTGGCCACAAAAAGTCAGAGGTGATGGTCCTTGACTGTCTTATCAATGGGATATAAGCTCCTTTTCTTGTAAATGTTATTTTAATTGTTATTTTTAAGGCAAACAGCCAAACCTATTTTCGTCCCGTTTTCGTTTTTTTATTTTTAACCGGTGGTTTTCCTTCACAAGGGATAGGACAGCTGGTTTCCTTTTTTAATGGGGTTCTTGAACGCGTATGTTTCAGTCCTGGAATGCCACTTTCAACTGGTGCCATTTTGACCACATTGGTTCCTTGTGTTGCTCCCTTCCTTTCTCACTGTGTTTAAGTGACATTGAACATGTGGTGCAGAGCCTTCTGGGAGAGGAGACTGTTCATTGACAACAATTTGAAAGACATGGCCCTTGAGTTTATTTTCTTTTCAGTTCTTTAATGAGCCTAATGTAATTCTTGACTTTAGGGAAGAAGAGAACAGAACATTAGTGGTGAAGTTTAAAATGCCTAAAATACACAGTTTTCATCTGTGACAGAGGAATTCGCTGCTTAGTTAGTTTGAAATTCTCCAGCTTTATTTTAAGCATTGTTAACTGATTTCCAAAAGTGGCTCTGGAAGTGGTCAGGAAACTGGAATCTGAGACTGTTATTCAGATACTGAGAAGGCCAGCTCACTCTTCAATTACTCAAAAAGAATTCTGTTTATGACTTAAAAACAATTACTCAAAAACGATTCAAGAGGCTGTCATCCTTTCTGACAGCCTCTTGAAAACAAACTTCAGCTGTGCCTACCTTTATACTGAAATGTGAGGGAAGAGGTATACTGTATACTGCCCTTGTAGTTATAAAAATAATGCCATAAACAAAATATAAATCCAATTATTGTTGCATAGACAGCTACTTCATTAATGGCATTATTTGTATAATAATAAGATTTATTTTACAGCATTAACTATATATAATATAAAAATATTGTACTTTATTAACAAATCTCAGCGATCCCAGTATTAAAAAACACTGATGTAGTCTAAATATAACCCATGTGCTGTGGCCTCAGTGATTTAAATTCTGCTCTGTTTAAATGTGTGAAGTAACTATGTGACTGCAGCTGGCCAAACATCTGTAAATGAGAAAAACATAGATAATTAGATATTCCTTTTTAGAATGAAGAATAGCCTTTTATCGCTGTAAAGTGCATTTATCTGTGCTGTGTTAAAAATAAAAAAATGCAGCTGGGTCTTTCTCATGTTTCCCATTTGCACAGAAAGTAGCTATTCAGTTGTAGTTCGGTGTTTGACAATGTCTTGCAATTGAAAATAAAGTACATCTCCCTTACTCAGAGCCAGGTGTCCCTGCTTTAAAACCTGACATCTAGATATTATGATTCTCATGTGCTTTTCAGATTAATACAGGACATTTCTGCGTTTTTCATAAAACAGTTCTGCACTGCTGGTTTTATATGGGTGTGTTCTGTAACGTGGTTGTGTTGCTTAGCATGCAGGTGGAACTCGTGATTATGATGTTGAGCAGTAATAGTGCCAAACTGAAGGTCTAAACCTGACCCTAATGCTTTTTGACCTTAAAACAATTCTTTAGCAGCAATTGTAACCCTCACTTTTCTTAAAATCTGTGACACAATACTTGGCTTGGTCAGGTGTGGGTGCAAGTTTTTCATTTGGATACCAGTTTTGCAAATACTGTATATTGTAAAACAAGAGTAACTCTACACTCAAACCCATTGCCCACACAGTTCTTCCATGTCTGAAAGATACATGCTTATTTGTCTCTGTTGTTTTCTTCTTTTTGAGTCTATAACCTTTTGTAAGGAGATTTATCAGTGTGGTGTAGCAAGCCAAGACTGGAAGTCTGTTTCATGTATTTGGAAGAGGGGCAGGTTTACCTTCTGGAATACTGCCTAGCTTCTAAGAGAATTAAAGGGGACTTTAATTCTCTTGTCCCCGGTGACTAGAAATCCCAGTGAAAGCCCTGAACACCTCATTAATTTGAGCTTCATTTGAACGTTTGACACAACAGTGTG
This sequence comes from Lepisosteus oculatus, assembly GCF_040954835.1. NCBI lineage: Eukaryota > Metazoa > Chordata > Actinopteri > Semionotiformes > Lepisosteidae > Lepisosteus > Lepisosteus oculatus. Next base: position 3,694,747 of record NC_090710.1, read on the forward strand.
TCTTGCCATTATAACACTGTAACAAACAGGATTTTCACGTTTACCTGGTTTACAAGACAATGAAAGAAGAAATACAATAAACACAAATAAGCACAATACCAGCAAACATGAAAAGAGGTTCTGAAGACACCATCCAATGTGGAACATTCTTTCTGTTTCACTATTAGCTTCCAGTGTTGAATCTTAGCTCCTGGTTAACTCTAACAAGGGCTCCAACATCAAAGCATATTGCTCTAAGGGTTAATGGTTTTCCACCAGGAAGAAAACAGCACCTTAAAAATGTTGTCACTGCTTTCCAAAGAGTTTATAACAAAGAAGAGAAAGAAAAGCCTATTCTAGCTCGCTACTTAATCACTGCTTATGCAGTCCAACATAACACACTGCTATTGTTACTGCTTCAGCTTGGCAGGCTTAGACTGTGGGAAATGTCTGACTGGAATTTAATTTAACTTCTCCCTCCTGCAGTAGATATTTTAATGTAAACCTTTGTAAATTATCAAAGATGTAGTGACAAAGGATGAAAAAACTTTTCACTCTCACTTTGTACAAACCTTCTTTGGCAGCTCTCAAGGATATATTACAAATTTAACATCACGTTTTTTTCAGAAATCAGAAAGTACAGTATATAAATATTAAAAATAGTAAATAATAGTAATAGTAAAAGACCTTAAATAATCATTTCCCCATACTTAAACTTCAGAGAGATATTCAGTACACAGATTGTTGCCTTTACTTAACTTTCCTTACTTTCCTTATCCCTTTTAACTTCCTTATCCCTTTTAACTCCCCTGATAAAATAAAAAATCTTATATCCACTTCCACCTCCTTTTAACTGTAAACCAGCAACTTCTTTTTTTTTTTGCCAGAACGTGGTGACATAAACTGTGTGCATCTTCAACCCAGAAAAACAGCTGATCCTCCTTTGGTCCAAGTGACGTTACTATTGCAGCTTTTTTTGCGAATGTCGGTAACTACAAAAATACAACTTGCGTGTCAGAAATGAGCAAATACATCAAAACCTTACAGCTCATGTAGTTATTGCTAATCCTATATCTCATACTTTTACTAACCATCTCAGGTAAAGTGCTTTGGTAGGCTCCTGTATGTCTGTTATCGAAAGCAGAAAGTTCAGGTTTTATGGCCATCTCTCAGGAGTCTTAATGGTGGCTTATGTCGGTTCCTGTTTTCTCAGCTCAACAGGCGATAATCTGATTTTTGTGGTGATTAGAACAACAAGAGGCAATAACCTCATAAAGGTGATTGCCAGGGCTTGTAATGTAATAAAACATTCTCCCTCATCAAAGCTTCTAAAAAAATAATTGAAGCCGGTACTGAAATGCTTTGTTAGAAGACTGAAAATCCCCACACAGACCTGCTCAGGAATCCTTAGAAATAGATCTAACTGCCCAGGAACAAGTGCCCTTGGCAAAGGTCTTTGCTCTAAAAGTTGCTCTCAAGTGGATTCTCAGCTTCAGAATTGACCCTGGAAAGCCAGAATCTTTGTTCCCTTGTGATCTCTTGCTTGGGTGATTTTAAGTGCAGTAATTCTCACTCTGGACTATTTAGGATTTATGTAACCAATTCTGACAATGTGTGTAATAAACTTTGCACTTCAGTTTAATGCAGATAGTGAACACATTTACAAGCAAATGCAGGGTCAGACATCCGTGTACTGATTAGACCATTGGTGGAGTGTTGCTGTATGTTACATGGGGATTCTAGGGCTGTTTCTCATTGAGAATCCCCTTGTAAGCATTTAAAACGACACCTGAAATTCTAATGGATGGATGTATCACCTACTGTACATTAACCATGAAATGTTCCACACAAAGCAAGGTGGGGGACTGGTTTGACTGGGTGATTTTGACATGACCTGTGTGGTTTCTTTAATCCCCTAAGGGCTCCCCCATGCATCCAAGGATTCCAGTAAGAGCAGAACTACAGGAATGTGTAGAGGAGGTACTTCCCTGTAAATGTGCAGCATCTGATTTCTGTTGGAAATTTGGTACTGATACTCTCACTACCGCTTCTGCCAGAACCTAAATTCCTTCGAAGTTTCCGTGTTACAAGGTCATTCCAGATGATTACAGCAGTCATAAAAGAGGTTGTAGTAATGCTTTTAATAGAGCACTGCATAAGCCTATTAGTGGTTGGTTATTACAAAGCTAGGGATTGTCCCAGAAGGCAAATTTTTGTTCGAATCCCACTGGTATTGTGCTTTGCCTTCACCACTGCCGGAACTCCTGACATTTTTATTTTGTTTGCAATGATAACATTTTATATTCTGGGGAAACAGGCAAAAGTCAACCATCCTGTGTAAAAAAAAACATACAGTAGGTCAGGGGTTTGTACTCTATGTACTTATTTATATAATAATGTTTGTTTCTTTCTCGGCTGAAGAGTTGCTTTATCTCAGAGGTCCCTTGTTTTGCTCTGTTTCCACGAGACTGGATTTTATCCAACAACAACATAACCCCTGTGTTAAATAAGGTAGCTGACTCCCTTTTTGGCTCTCGAAATCATACTGCATGAAGAGCAGCTATGTTTCTCGGTCGTCTCTAGCTTTCTTCACCAAAATCCAACAGAGATCCATTCAATGGAGTTGGCATTCCGGAAAATGCCTAGTTTGACTGGGTAATTAGTTTACCTTAAACATATTTATTCATGAATCTTCCGAAAGTGTTGTTTCCTTTAATTTTATGCAAGTTTTGGTTATAAACGGGACCAATTTGAATAATTCCTTTACAAAGAGAAATGCAGGTGTTGTGATTTGAAGACATGCAAGCGCAATACAGCAGTATTCCAAAATGTAATACTTTACTGATTTTTTTGCTATAGTCAGGATTTTTTTTTCCTGAGGAAATAACTTTAACATAAGAGGAAAAACAACAACACGGAGGTCAGTTTTTTGAAACGATAAGGCTACGTTCATGTGTACCTTTTCCTGAATTTTTCATGAGAGGCTGTTTCTTAGCAGGGATAGAGAAAACAATTTAACAGCAATTTTTCCGCTCAATTCTGTCAACTAGGCGCATCCCTGCATTTGCGGTTGCCATGGAAACTGCCAGAGGCCTGCATCTCCAGTATGCTGATGGAGTAGCATCCAGCTGCATGCAGCGACTGAGAGAGGCAAAAGTGAAAAGTGCTTTACTTTGACACTGCTTGCAGCTGCTTTCAGTTTTACTTCGGCTTGAATTAAATCCAGAAAATGTTTCAATGTTTTCTGCATGATCAAGGTTGATTGCCCTCGGCAAACACAGAGCAGTGAGCGGAGTTCAGTTCCACAAAGTTAAGTTGCAACCTAAAAAGAAAAAAAAAATTCTGACTGTGGAAGTTTTGGTGCATTTATCTGCATTTTTTAAAGATCCAATGCATACTCTGCGGCACATAGCCCGTGCTGTTTAACTGAAATTCAGAAAAGGAAGAGGAACAATGCCAAAATACAAGAAAACAAACATCTCCCACAGGTTTTGCAACTTCTTTTCAGTTCCTAGGAAGCTCAAGAGTCCCAAACAATCCACGACTTGTTTCGAAGAAGGAAAAGACGACCTCGGAAATTCGACATTGACTGCAGATTAAATGGATCAGCTTTATCGATTGCAAAGAAAGTACAGTGATCGTTGACCTACTTGTGGTAGTTCTACAAAGGAATTATTTGTGATGGTGCGGCCTGTGGGAACAAAAATAAAAGCGAACTGTGGGTCTTGTTGCACAAGCTAAACAATTAGGTCAGCAGAAGCCTCTAGATATTGAGGTGATGGGGAGGGCTTTGGGTGGGGGGAGGGTAGAGACTGAACGAAGGACTGCGACATCCTTTTCACTTTTTGAAGACGAGCTTTCAGAGCAGCTCTTTGATGTTGGATTGTTCTGTTCCAGTGCGGGCAGAGCGGGGAACACAGGCTCCTTTAGGGCGTGAATTTTCCTTGGGTTTACAGATCCTCCAGATGCACAGTGATTTCTTGCAGCTGGAGCAGCACACTGCGATGTCCCACGTGGTTCTGTTCAGGTAAAAGCCATCACGAACGCTTGGCAAAAGGTGTTCCATTTCAAACTGCCCCAGTGATTGAGACCGCCCCTAATTGTTTTGTTTAGAGACAGATTCCAGTTTGTGTTTAAAAAGTGACGTGTAGGAAGTGTCGGAGTGGATTTCTTTTCAGAGATGTAAGTTCTTTTGAAGAAATGGAGACTCTTAAGGGATGTTCAGGAAATGTGACAAAAAAACATGCCTTTCTCCCCGGCTATTCTAAGTCATGATCATTCCTGATGTAATTTCTCAAAGCTGTATTATTATCTCACGCAAACCCCTCTACTTTTTGCGTTTTGCCCCAGACCTCTCTTCTCCACCCCATCTCTACTTGTGCAGCTGCCCCTTGGTCACCCCTCATTCTGCAGGGGGTCCCAGCCTGCTTGTACCACAGCCAGAAGGTTGGGCCTCAGCCAAAAGGGCTACAGCAGATCTTACTAGACCTAGATACAGTCCGCAGTAAACATCTTCCAATTTTTGGGTGTTGTGAAATTGTAAGTGTAAACTCATGGGAGTTCAGCAACTTACACAGACCCTCAGTTTAACAGTTTGACACTTTAGAACATTTTTGCTGGTGTAGGCATCACTTTCTTCAGTCAGACATGACATTCTGTGTGTATATTGTATGTATGTTTGTAAGGTTATGTAAATATTATATATAATGAAAATGCTGCAGTCAGCCTTGTATTCCACAGTAATTGTGTATTAAATTTTCCAGAAGAAGGTTATATCAAAAGTAATTTTAAATCAGCCTTTGATGTTTGAATTTCAAGAATTGTCATGATTTTGGTAGGTTCAGCATATTGTTTGATGCATGTCTCTCTGTGCCTTATATTGTGTTCATATAAATCTGTTTTTTTAGTTTGTAATTTTTAGTTGTTTTTGTCTGACGGCAGGTTAAATTGTCCTCTTATGAAAAATAACACTACAAAGGACTTTGGTCTGCAGTAAGTGCATTTGAAAATTATCTTTATTTTTGGTGATTATGGATCCATTCCGCAATTCTGTAAAAAGGTATTAGGTTGTCTGATCAAGGTACCAAGGCAGTAGATGTGTGTTCTAAAGGTAGGTTAAGTGCATAAGAGTACTTTATGACTTCCCTTTAGAATACAAGATTCAGTGAATAAAAGATTTCAAAGGTCCCTTTAATTTATATATTTATAAAGACCTTGACCTTTCAAAACAAAGTAACTTTAATCAAAGCTTTATCTTTAGAAGAAAGCTTTTTAGAATGAAACATCTCTGAAGGAAATCTGAAAGCACCACAACATATTACTATTAATGGAATTAGAAGTTAAAATAGAAGTTCAGGAGGAAATTTGGATCCTAACCTGGCAGGCTTCCACTCGCCAGCGTATAATTGCACCCGGTACTTCCTGTAGCACGTCTCTCTCATGTGAACACTTTGTGTCTCGCCCCACTGCAGACAGACGTCTTTCACGTTCAGTGTTCCAGAGACCGTACCTCCGTTGCGTTCATCCAGGATCAGAACCGCTTTTGTCTCAACAGCCTCATTGCTTCCTCTAAAGACAGCAGCTCTGCGCCCTCCGTACAATCTGTGCTTTTCTTTCAGGTCTCTTGATATCATCAAGCCTGCAGAACCTCCCAGCAGCTGCCCCCTTGGCAGTTTTTCCTCCACTTTGTCTCTCTTCCTACTCTCTCCCACTCCATTCTCCTTCTTCCCTTCTCCTCACTCTGTTTCTGGTCGAATGTCCAACCTACTGCACCTTCGGTCCCCAGTCACTGACTGCCACTTTGCCCCATGGCTGAGAGCGCACAGAGACAGTTTGTACCAGCCCCGGACTTCCTCTTTAGCCCCCATGCTGTCCCTAGTGCTCCAGCCTAGGCAGCTATACCCATGGTTTCCCTCCACCATTCTCCCTTCCTCCGCTGGTGTCCAAACGGTCCATACAGGCCTTCAACTCTTTCCCCTCCCTTGCTTCTAGCCACATGCGTTGCTAATATTCCCCCCTTTCTTGGGTGATTCAGCTTGAAATTTGCACATCTGGCTACTCTTCGGGACAGCATCTCTTCCAGTTTACACCAGCTTCTGAAGTAACCACAGAAATCCAATCTCAGTCTAGCTCATACAGCTGCCTGCTCACTGGGAGTCTCCTTCTTCTTCCCATCAAGCTACTCTTCCAGTCACCCAGCGCTTTCTGCTGCCACCACGTCTGCGTCTCCTGCGTCCACATAGGTGACGCCAAGTCACCACGGCAACTGATACAAACACAATGCAGACGTTGTCATAATTCACTCATACCGCATCCCGGGAAACCAAAACCAAGGAAATAACATCCTGCACACCTCAGCAAGTGGTTCCTATTCCACCTGCATTCTGTCCTGTCGCCTGTGGCTGCGTCTGAACCCAGTCATACCACCCAAAGCCTGCGTCTTACTGGTTCTGTTACTTGTCGTGATTGGTTGAAACCCTGCTCAGTTCCAGCGAAACGGCAGCCTAGATGACTCACTCTTAGCTCAGTGTTTTGAATTCTGCATCTGTGTTTCTGAGGATGGTTTTGGGTGGGTCTTGGCAGCCTCTCCATCAGGGAACCACCAGCCACATCAAATATACTCTGCATGTGTCATCCCTCTCGCATTTACTAGGATCTAACTGAACAACTGAAATGGAATTCTAACACATTTATGATAGAAATCAGGGAGGAAGGATGGATCCTTTTTCTGCTTGCCTGCATATATTCGTATACAGTATGTTTTGCACAAGTGACTTCTTGTAGTTCTTCTTTCTCATACCTCTCTGTGGCACCAGGGTTGGATACCTGAGGTCTGTGCTGATGAGAAGTAGCAAAGTCCTGTGTCAGCTTTTCCCTTTCCAGGACATTTTTTAAATGCACGCAATGCTGTTTCCAAGGATTCAAATCGGCTTCTCTGCTCAAGGAGCAACGTGGGTAGAGAGTATTATCAGCTGACCCAGACCAGGGTCCCCTGAGAAGCAACGCGCAGCTGTAGGACTGCAGGGCTCAGGCCAAGAGTGTGGTGCCGGCGACTGTGCCAGCTCTTCCGTAAACAATATGGAGTTATCCCTAATCTCCCTTGTGCCGTTGCCTGAAGGCATAGGTTTTTATACCGACATCGTCCGAACCCCTGAGTCTGTGCTAAGCTCTGTGTTGCCCCTTTTACCGGTACATATAGAGTCTCTACTGGCCATTCCACGGCTTGCCCATCCGACATCTGTGACAATATCTAAACAAACCCAGTGATTCTGAAATGCACTTGTGCACCTGGTTGTTATAAATACCTTTAGTCATCTCATGTCATCATGCATATACAAATCCTGTGTCCTGATTAGAAAATGCCATGGTGACCAGATTTGCACTTAACCAATTTTTTTTAAACAGGGAGGCATACCTCATTGCGAGAGAACGCAGTTTGCAGGTGTGGGCAGTGTGCAGGGATAAGGAATTTGATATGGTGAAAGACCTTTGCCCACTGTAAATTCCTATGGACTCGGGGTTGGGCCTTCCTGGGTACAGCTGTGTCCTGTTTTGGAACTGTCGGCAGTTTCGCCACAGTACATAATAGTAACACTGAAATACAATCTCGGTAGCTAAGCAGTGGTGGACCTCCAAGATAAAACCTGCTGCTGCTGTAAGTGGTGTTTGTGGACCAGTAGGTGGTGCTCTTCACTCTGGAACAGAATTTCCAAAGTCAGTGTCCCACTATGGTAACGTATTGTAGGAAGTGGTGTCCATTGCATAACACATTTAGCTGAGATCCATACTACTTGTTTATTATTAACACACTCTTTGTAAGAGCTGTGGTTTTGACCCTTGGTACCTGGTGAATTCTTGACTTGACTTGACTTGAACTTTATTGCCATATGTAACCGGTACCGGTACAATGGAATTCTTACTTACAGAAGTCTCTCGATTGTAAAACAAGTGTAAAAAACAAAACAAAGTGCAAACAGTGCATCAAGACAATGTACAAACAAACAACAGACAATGTGCAAGTAAACATGTAGACAGTTTGAATGTAAACAATACAGACATGTAAACAATGACTGGAGATGTGCAATAGATAAGAAATCATAAAGAGGTAGATGGTGATGGTGTAGGTGTGGTCCGAGGGGGATGGCTAAATGTGTTCGCCAGTCTCACTGCTTGTGGAAAGAAGCTATTGAAGAATCTAGTGGTAAGTGCATGCGGTAATGGTGCAGCGGTAGAAGTTCACCAACACATGTATTGGCATCCCCCATCGCTTGAGGCACCTCAAGAAATAAAGGCGCTGCTGAGCCTTCTTCATGACAGAGTCAGTGTTCACGGTCCAGGTTAGATCTTTAGAGATGTGAATTCCCAAAAACCTAAAGCTGGTGACTGTTTCCACTTCCGTTCCATCAATACTGAGTGGGCTGTGAGTGTATGGCCTTTGTCTCCGAAAGTCCACTATTACCTCTTTCGTTTTCTTTATGTTCAAGTCCAGGTTATTGCTATGACACCACCTAAGCAGCTGTACAACTTCATCCCTGTAAGTGGACTCGTCATCATCTGCAAACTTAATGATGCGGTTGTTGCTGTGTCTTGCTGTGCAGTCGTGAGTAAATAGGGAGTACAACCTTGGACTCAGACAGCAGCCTTGTGGGGTTCCAGTGCTCAGGGTGAGTGGTGTTGATGTTTTATTGCCTATCTGCACCACCTGTGGTCTCTCGATAAGAAAGTCCAGCAGCCAGTTGCACAGACCTAGTCCCCTGAGCTTTGTCACCAGTTGACTGGGTATGATGGAATTGAATGCTGAACTGTAGTCCACAAACAGCATTCTCACATACGAGTTCTTAGTGTCCAGGTGTTCCAAGGCTGTATGCAGAGCCAGGGAGACAGCATCATCCACTGATCTGTTGCTCTGGTAGGCGAACTGCAGGGGGTCCAGGGACTCTGATATGGAGGAGTTGATGTGTGACAACACCAGCTTCTCCAGGCATTTCATCACGACAGATGTTAATGCTACTGGGCGGTAATCATTCAGGCATGTCACTTTTGTCTTTTTGGGGGTTGGAACAATAGTGGTTTTTTTAAAGCAGGTGGGGACCATGGACTGTGACAGGGAGGAGTTAAAGATGTCCGTAAACACTGTGGTCAGCTGGGCTGCACATGTCCTCAGAACGCGAGGTGGTATCCCATCAGGCCCTGCAGTCTTATGGATTTTCACCCTGCTCAGAGTCTTCTGCACGTCCTGCTCTGAGAGTCTCAGAACAAACTCGCCCTGCACACTTGGGGTCTTCTCAGCATTGCCCGTGTTCAGAGCATCAAAGCGGGCATAGAAGTGGTTCAGCTCGTCAGGCAGGGATGCGTTGTTCGTGTCAATCTCCTGGCTGCAGCCCCTGTAGCCTGTGATTGACTGTAATCCCTGCCACAGCCTCCGGGTGTCAGCGCACTGCGTTTCAAGCCGCACTCTGTAGCTCCGTTTGGCGCGTTTTATGGCTTCTTCTAATGCATACCGTGATTTCTTGTACAGCTCTTTGTCCCCCGATTTGAACGCGGTGGATCTATCTTTTATTTTATTGCAAATGTCGTCGTTGAACCACGGTTTCTACCCTGTGTTTGCTCAATCTGGTCTATGTGAAGTACCTTTTTCATCAACTGGAAAAGCAGATTTTTACTTCTACATCTGTTCTGCTGTGCAATGAGGCTCCTCATGCAGAATGCCTGCTGGAATCCTATGGGATGGTTAGTGCTGTACAAATCAATGTCATTCTTTATCCGTATCAATCCACATTTTCTCCTTTGCAGTAATGACTCGGCCAAGAAACCCCCACCTCTGCAACAAAAGAAGTGTTGCGCCCTCAACCCCAAGAGGAAAAAAGTATAAATGCACAAGTAAAATAAAATAGGTTTCAGACATGAGTCAAATCTATCTCACAGGAAGGAATTGGTCTTAATTTCAGTTCTGTTTGCATGACTGTTATTTCCTCGTCAGCTCGTCTGAACCATACAGTTCCAGTGCAAAGGTCACAGGGGTGAATCTGGTAAGAAGCACCTCTAATAAGATTAATAGTAGAGTAATGTAAACCATTGAGCTTCTTAATATGGTGCTTGAGGCAAATAACTAAAAAATATTGCTGTAATTAAATGTAAGAGACAGGGACATCTGAACTAATATATAAACACATATATACAGTATATAAAAAAGATTGTGTAATATGTGATTTATTACAGAAGCATAATGTATTAGTAGCAAACCACAAAGGACTAGGTTGCAGCTTACGAAACAGTGAATTAATGAGGTTTGGTATGCTTTCATAAGCTGGCTTCTGAAAACAGTTTTAGCAGCTACTTCATAGAATGCACAGTATGTTCGTTACAGAGTTCATGGCAGGAAGCTGCCATGGAAAATTCTTGCACTGAGCCGCAAAAGTAACGGAAGCAAATTTAGACAGTAACATAAGAGGGCAAGATGGGTTACAGACAAGTGGCCGGTCAGACCAGACCGTGGAACTCGATGGATTGCTATCTGATCTGAGGCTTGTGTCCAGCTGGTTCTGCTTAAGGTATGTAAATATGTCCTGCTACTGTACAGTAAGCCCTAAAAATGAAATGCCCAAGCATTCAAAATATGAGAGATAGATAGAGATATAGTGTGATGCTTACTTGCAAATGAAATGGCTTTAATATCCACCGAGAGGCATTTGCAAAGGCAACAAGCAGAATTTGCACTAAGGCATCTGCTGCCTGCATAATATAATCCCGATATTAGATGGTGGCTTTCCGTTAGGCAGACTAGAGTACTCTTAAAATCATGAAGCCCCCAGCAAGTAAAGCATTTAGAATCTGCAATGGTCAGAAGAGTTTGAGGTCTGGCTGATTTGGTCTTGACCTTATTCAGCATTACTTGAACTTGAACTTGAACTTGAACTTTATTGCCATATGTACCCGGTACTAGTACAATGGAATTCTTACTTACAGAAAGTCTCTCGATTGTAAAACAAGTATAAAAAACAAGACAAAGTGCAAACAGTGCATCAAGACAATGTACAAACAAACAATAGACAATGTGCAAGTAAACATGTGGACAGTTTGAATGTAAACAATACAGACATGTAAACAATGACTGGAGATGTGCAATAGATAAGAAATCATAAAGAGGTAGATGGTGATGGTGTAGGTGTGGTCCGAGGGGGATGGCTAAATGTGTTCGCCAGTCTCACTGCTTGTGGATAGAAGCTATTGAAAAATCTAGTGGTAAGTGTCCGAATGCTCTTATATCTCTTGCCTGAGGGCAGTGGGGTGAAGAGCTCATGCCCGGGGTGTTGACTGTCCTCTGTGATGGCCAGAATTCTACCACGGCAGCGGTCCTCATAGAGCTGTTTAATCTCGGTGAGACCGCAGCCGATGATCTTCTGGGCCATATTGACCATTCTCTGCAGTGCCTTTCTTTCTCGCGAAGAGGTGTTGCCATACCACACGGTGATTCCGTTGGTGAGGACGCTCTCGATGGTGCAGCGGTAGAAGTTCACCAACACATGTATTGGCATCCCCCGTCGCTTGAGGCACCTCAAGAAATAAAGGCGCTGCTGAGCCTTCTTCATGATAGAGTCAGTGTTCACAGTCCAGGTTAGATCTTTAGAGATGTGAATTCCCAAAAACCTAAAGCTGGTGACTGTTTCCACTTCCGTTCCATCAATACTGAGTGGGCTGTGAGTGTATGGCCTTTGTCTCCGAAAGTCCACTATTAGCTCTTTCGTTTTCTTTATGTTCAAGTCCAGGTTATTGCTATGACACCACCTAACCTCCTTTACAAAAATCTCTGTTGGTTCTAAGTGTAAACCGAGGACAGAGAGACCCCTTTCCCAGCCTTTGGGAAGTGAGCTCAATCACAGTTATAGTGTTTGGTGATGGTAAACGACAGATGTAATTATGAGTGTATGTGCAAAACTGAGTGTGTGATTAGATTACAGCGAGGACAGTGGTTGCCTGGAGCAATTTAGGGCTGTCTTTCTCTCCACACTGAGAATACCTTAACGAACATTGCATAATTAGCTTTACCCAGAGTTACTGGCACATTTTGGGAAAACAGAAGAAATTTAAGGACCATTCGATTTAAAATCTAAAATTAAAATTAAATTAAAATCCGAATAGGATTGGCCTATTGGGTTTCCTATTACACTTCACTGCCTATTACAGGGCGACCATGTCAATGTACAGGGATAAATCTGTCTCATAAACATTCAAATGACAGGTATCTGTACAGCTGTTATCCCTGCTTGTATGTTTTAGCCATAATGTAAACAGGTTTAGAGAGTGTAGAAAACACTACCTTAACACCATTTTCCTATCCTATTCGGTCATGTAGTTTGAAGAAATAGATTAAAGGATGTGAAAAAACAGGCAGAAAAAGTTTCATGTATGATGTATATTTATAATGTAAAGGGATGGTTGTGTAATGTCATTTATTTTAAAAATATTTTTTTCTGTTCTCTAAAGTGAAAAAAAAAAACAGCCAAAAGCATAAAAAACTATAATTCTATACATTGCGAAGTTCAATTCATGAGCATCTCAGTATATTCCAGTCAGTCCATATTGCCCGTATGTCACACACGACAATGATTTTTTCATTTTGAATTCGGCTTTTTGCATTATTCTTCCATTCTGTGAATTGTGGTTTGTTTCAATCTTTGAATAATAAAAAAAATAATAATAAAAAAAGGAAAATGCAAATGGTAACAGATTTACAGTGGTGGTCAGAATTCATTCAAGGTAAACAAAATTGGGCACAATCTAAGAAAAAATCTGGAATGATTGTTTGCTGTCCTTGCTTGTTTTTATACAGTACAGCGTTCTGAGCAGCATATCTTTAACTCTAGGATTTGGAATGGACCCAAGAATGAACATGGGCCCAAACACAGGCCAGGGGCTGTTTACATTATCTTCTGTTTTCTCAAGTCTTTTTTTAGACCTCCAGACTTACACTCATGTGTTCTTCCAGTGTGCAATACTCTGGTCTGAAATATTTACCAATATATTTCCATAGCAATTACAGTAGCTGTTTCTGGAAAGATTTGTGTTTTTTTTACTCTCTAGACTCTAGAGTCTATTCTGAAAAAGCTCCCTAGTTGCAAACTGAAGTGTTTTCCTTGAAATGTCATTGGAAAGTCAGCTTTTGATGTTAAGCACACAGATAAGATGACGAGAGGAGGGAAACCCCGCCTTTTCCTGTTTTGTTTTTGTCTTGGAGTAGAAATTATTAGGCTCTGATGTGAAGTGTACTAAATATCAGATTGCAACATCAAAACTGTAGTTGACCTTTCTGGTGAGAGGTTTGCAGAGCTAATGGCTTTCAGATCCTGCTGTGTGGAGGGAAGACATTCTTTGTGGTCAGCTGATCTGAAACCAGAGCCTTTACAAACCTCACCGTCTGTAAAACCCTCCAGTTACCATGACTCTGAATATATATGCTTTCAAGCTCTTACGCCACTGCAATGGAAGTGCTTTCACTTCTGCATTAAAGTTCTGAAAACGGGCTTCCTATTATTGTATTATAGCAGCCTCTGTTTCCTAAATATTTCTTACACTGAAATCCTTTTTGTGCAGAAATTGTGCATGTTAAACAACTGAAGATATGTAGGTGCTGAATTTTTCTAAAAGATAATCCTGAAAGATACCAGCACTGGGCAAAATCTTTGTTAACTCCTTCAATATGACCATGAGCACTAATGTGTTAATGTACCACAAAGTATCTGATTCAATATATTGAACTTTATGTCAATAACTAAAATATTTTTAAAATAAATGAGCAATTTATTTAATGCAGATGTTGTCAACATTGTTTCTTTGGTTCACTTAATATTGCAAAGTTTCAAAGTTTGTGTGTTTAGACAGAGTTTCTTTGCTGACAGAAACAGCCTGTTGTAGTTGCCACAGCCTCCTTAAATGAATGCGAGATTTCAATGACTAATGTCTGATACATATTTCTGAGGTTGTTTCATTGTCACATTTTCTAGATGACAGGAAAGACAAATGTGGTTTAACAGTTTCAGCTACTGCTTTGCAGAGAGGCGCTTGTAAACTGGCTATTAATTAAATAAAAATATATACCTCTTCAAAATATCAAAAATATCAAAACAGAAATTCCAAGATGGATGACTTCATTTTGTTTATTATTGGTATGAAAATAAAGGTAAATTCTTGGCTGAGGTTTCTGTCAAGAAATGCTTAACATCAAGGTATCTTAACAAGAGATCCAGGTGTTCTGAGCAGGTCTTCCTCTGCCTCTGGTCCACCCTGCTCATTTTTCTTAAATGCTTCTTTGAAGAGAGCTGACTATTGTTATATGTCTTGAATACAGAAGACTACAAATGCCTCTGATCCACGTATTCAAATTCACAAAGTAACACAGGACACAAGAGGAAAGTACAAAGAAAGTACATTGAAGAACTGAGACCTGGAAGCACACATTTCTTTACACAAAGGGTTGTGGGAGTATGCAACACAAGCTAACCTATCAGGCGGTGCAAGCTGATACTCTGGCTTCCTTCAAGAAACAGTTAGATGAGGTTCTGGGTTCACTTCTCTAGTAGCATCCCACCAAGGCAGATTGGCTGAATGGCCTCTTGTTTCTAATCTCCTTATGTCTGTGTGTGTTCCATTGAAAGGTCTGACTGCGGCAAAACTGCTTGTGGAGTCAGGCCTGAACCCTGTGGTCCTGGAGGCTCGGAACAGAGTAGGCGGACGGACCTTCACTGTGCAGGTAAGACACCTGACAGGCAATGAAGAGTGTTCCTGTGTGGCCTGCGCTGACCAGGTCTTTATCTGGACAACTGACATGTGTAATAAGAAAGCAGCACAGTTAAATTCTCCAAAGCTTTCAGGGTACAGATGTAAGAGACCCAATGGGTAATTGGTGTTGCTGTAACATCCCTCCCATCCCTTTTTAATAAGAATTAAAAAGGTCAAACATTTCCTCGGATGGGATTGTAACTCAGCCATTGATGGTTTTGATAAGATTTGATCTAAATCAAATTGAGATGAATAAATAATGAAGGGAATTTTAAGTAAACATGCAGGTGAAGTTTTATTTTTGAATATTTGTGGCTTTCGTGGTGACAGTATGATGACGTCATGATTAGCATGATCTGTGAGTCCTGATGACTTTGATGGAGGAGAGAAGTCCCAGTCGTTCATACAGGAGGTCAGTCTCCAGTATAATCCTGGTGGACTGTGATTCCTTGCTTTAGGGGGGAGCTTTTACTCAGCCAAGTATGATGCGTTTTTAGATTGTTCAGTTGGCATTTTCATGCCATTTTTCAAAAGGAAAAAAGCAACATTAATTTGTTTATAGCCTCTGCAAACATGAATTATAGTTCAAAATTCATCTTTATATTATTATTCATGTTATGCAAATAATGTTGTTTACATTTTGTTGTTTGATTTTATTGTATTGTGAAAATAAATTACTAAGTGAATCAAATGAATCTATGACAATTGAAAATGACAGATTATTTTCTCTGGGGTTTCTGAGTTTTTTAGGGGAGTTTCTCAGTTATTTTTGACTGCCCATATCATTTTGGCTGTGACTGTATACTGTCCTCAGACTGTTCCCTCACTTAGACAGTAGCGGTAATGGAGGCCAGTGCCTAAGACTCTGCATAAGAGTCATGACAAAGGAAGGTGACTTGTAATTTATTATCGAAAAACACAAACGGCAAACCTGATATTGTTCGAGGACTGCAAGAAATGAAGGAACACTGAAACGAAAATTGAAATGCCTATAATTTTTGGCAGTTCCATAAAAAATCCATTGCATTCTTGTGTTGTTTCCCCCAATTTATTCAACAATATCGGTCAAGGTTCAGCACTCACTGCGAGTTGATTACTGTCAGTCTTTTTGGCCTACTCTGTAATCTACTTTGGCTCCTGGAATTGTGTGGCCAGGTACAGGCTCCTGCATCCTGTACGTGCACGTATGTTTTCATGATGTATTTGTTGATTTGTATTACAGGAGTAAAAACTGTTCAGTAAATGCTGTTTTGTAGAAAGGTACAGCACTTCTCTAATCATTGCCTTCTGCCTTTGTTGAATTCAGAACAAGCCCTGTCAGTATGTGGATCTTGGAGGTGCCTATGTGGGCCCGACCCAGAACCGAATCCTCCGTGTGGCCAAGGAAATGGGTGTCAAAACGTACAAAGTGAACGAGCAGGAGAACTTGGTGCACTACGTGAAGGTGAGAGCAAACAGGCGGGGAGCGGCTGACTAGGTGGACTCAGCCTTTTTCATTTCTGTTTTCCCAGTGGGTTACTGCATGAAGGTGGATCTACTCTGATCACGAATGAAAGTTTTGGATAATTGAATTAAAACAGGGACTCCACAAAAATACGGAATTGCATTAGAATAGCAGTGCTTACAAGTCTCTCGCGGCTTAGTCAAGTTGTCATCACCTAACGTTCTTTGCTTTTGTGTGTTTTACACACCAGAGTGAATCTTTGAATGCATTTATGATGAGTAACTGTGCCAGTGTGACGGTAGGTCAGTCTGAAGCAGCGGCATTTTGGGATCCATCACTGTACTGTGTAGGGGCTTTGTGCATTTACTGGGACAATTATTAATTGTAGCAGTAAGTCACAAAATGATTCTTTGATGGCTCTTAGAAAACCGACCTTGCGGGATAACTCAGCATCACACACACACGGATACTAATACACGACAATACATTTTATTAATACGTAAAATGTGCATATAAATATAACAGATCTTAAGAGTGAGGGTTAGCAGAATACAAAAGGTATAGATTCAATATAGTATAGATACTCGCAAGCAAGTATGTCACTCATAGGAATTAAATTGATATCAACTCAGGTTGAGGTAACAATTGAATTCTTGAGCTGTAATGCAGAATGTTGAATACTCATTCAATCTGTGGGAATTCAGATCTCCCGCGGACACAAGGGAACACCGACAGGCTGTTACTGTGTCCAGTCGGCATCCTCGGGCTGGTTCGGTGTGAGGTGGGGGAGAAGGAAGGACAGATTCCTGCTGTGACACTCTGAAGACCGGCTAGTTAGTGTTGGCTTAACTACCAGAGATTGTGCACATGAAAAGTGACTGCGGGTCCGAGCACGTCACACTCTTTAGACGGGAAGAAGACCGGTTTGTTCCCGATATAGCGCTAGTCCTGAATCCTGAGAATCAGCTGTCCACATTTTTGACCGTAGTTCATTTGTTGATCAGGCGAGCGCTCTCGGTGGGGTTCCGGCGGTTCACGAGGCTTGCTGCTGGGCTAACCTCGGGCGGATCCTTTGGTGACGCGCGGGCAACCTCCGGTCTTGACTTTTAGAACAAAGTAAAGTCCTGGCACTCGGACACACTGGCCGTTACGTGATTGTCTGAGATGAGTCTGAGAATATCCTGGAGAAGCCCCCTTCTGGCCCTGTGCTGCCTGTTTTATCTGGAGGAACTATGATCATTTATTGGTTGAATGTTCTGCGGGCATTCGAGACCCATGTGGGGTCACCCTACCTTCCAGTTCCTGATTGGCTAATCGAGGTGGAGGATGAGTAACAATGCATTCTGACCTTAGGGTTGTAAACCTTGGGATGAGACTATCCCAAGGAATCTCCCAGACAGTAAGGTGCCAGAGATGACCATTTATTAGGGTGGCTGGAGAATCTCAGCCTTGGAAGTTGTTCCTTATCAGGAAACTGTATCAGTCAGAAAAACACCTTCAATCTGAACAAAATGGAATGGCCTCTCTCTTTGTGTCCAGCACCATTAAGATGAGAGAGAGAGAGACTGGCAAGGGAGCAGCAAACTTAATTTCTGTATTTTTAATAAGCCTTGCCGCTACAACTGCTAGATGTGCAGGTCGCTTGGGATGAAGCATTTTTACTGCACTTCCTCTCTGGCTCCTGGAAATGGATGATGCAGGGACACACAGATATTATCAGGCTGCAATGAGGCCTTTAAGGTCTGATCATAACTTTAAAAAGGGATTAGAGATTGATTCCTTGAATGCGTTGAGCTTGGAGATAAGAAAGCTTGCCGTATGACTTCATGGCTTTACAAGATCCACAGTGGATGTCCTAATGCTCTCTAATGGATAAGGAGGGCTGTGCTTTGCAGGAAACAATCCTCTGTAGCTGAGCACTGTGCTTTTTTCTGTATGAATTAGATGAGCATCCTGTCCCTGTGAGATGCTCATCTCTGCCTGAAGGAACACAATAATATGGTTTCTTCTGCTCTTAATGCTTGGCGTTGTTAAGGGAGAGAGCAGAAAATGTTGCTGGCCTCTTCACTAATGTAAAATCAAGGGGAAGCATCACCAGGTTTAACTCCTTATCTGTTAGATCTTCTTATTGAATTTCCTTGGAGATGACTTCCTAGGCTCTTTTGAAGGGTGCATGTTTTTACTCTGTGATCAGGAGTCGTGCACTGCTGTTTTAACTTGAGATGCTACAAGAAATTACTTTTCTTGGACAGCTGTGAGTAAAGAATCCTAGGTTTAGCACTGCTCATTTAGTTTCTCTCTTGATGCTGACAGTAGGTGACAACTGAGTCACACATTAGAAAAGTCCTTCCCTGTCTGTGCCAGATTTTGCCTTGCGTTACAATATGGCAACATCAAGAGGACTCAAATTGCAGTGTAAGCTTCAAATTGTGGAATTGTTCAAACACTAATCAGTTAAATTGAAACCTGAAATGTGTTACAGTGGTTCTCCTGTATAAACCAAGATGGCAGTCTAATACAATTTGCTAATTTGTATTCTGAACCTGCAGTCTGCTCATGGTCATACTCATATTGCAGTCAGTAAGTATTTAGGGAAATGTATGTGTTTGGTTTGAGAACTGGTTAATAGAAAACATATAGTACAGTTAGGATGTAAATGCTCTAACTGGGATGATAAATATCACAGTAGTGTTGTAGTACAGGGGTCTATACTAATACCACTGCTCTTTTTCTAGGTTCTGTTCTAATAGGTAAACTGTTCAAGCTTGCAAATCCTACTCAGATAAAGTTACTGCTCATCATCTTGTGTGTCTGCTACTTAACAAAAGACGATAATGTTGCAGCTATATCAACTAAAACGACATCCTGAGATGTTTTTTCCAAACACCTTTTGAGCGATTCTTCTTCAGAATTTGTAAAACAAATTATTTTTTAGCTTAACATAAGCAAGCTCCTAACCCTACCCTTGGCAGGAACAATACCCTTCCACTACGTATATGTCATGCCTTCTCACCACCACTTTCTCACATGGAAGCGCACTCGCACTAATCACACTCCAGCCCTGAGCACTTCTGCTAAACTACACCACTCCTGCCAATCAGCCAACCACAACACTCCATCAATCAGTGGACCTCCTCCCTTGCACAATACTTAAACCCTCCAGAAGGCCCTGGTAGTGGTTGTTTGTTTGTTCACCTACCTTGCCTTAGATTCTGTTTTCCTTCTTGCTCTTTGTTACTAGCCACAGAACTCACCTTTGATTTCGTCTACTGTCTTGCCCATTTGGATTTGGAAGCCTACTCGTTGACCTTCACCTTTTGACTCATGGAACTGCCTTTTTGACTACGACTTTAGTCTTGCTCTATTCTGGATTGGAAACCTTCTCTCCTGCCTTTTTCTGCGACCCTCAGAACTCGACTCGGTCTTTGCCTGCTGTCTATCCCCCTTAGGTACCGCATATGGTCCATCTCCCCGTTTCCTCAGTGGATCATTCCTGACAGTATATATACAGTCTATATTTTGTTATCTCCATACATGTGCTCCTAACTTAGTGTGATATTGCTTACTGTAAGCGCAGTTATTTCCATGAGTGCTGCCCTTTGATTATGACTCGATGGAAACAAATCAGGTTTACAAAACAAAAAATACATTTTGGGTCTGGTCAATATTTTTTAAATAGATATTACTCTCTTTATGAAAAGTACAATGATTTTCTACAGGTGTGGTAACAGGATGACACAGATTCTTTTTGTGAGGGCTCAGTTAGTGTCCTTGGCATTAAGCAGATGAATGCTCCTTACTAAAAGATCCACACAGTTCTTTGCATCTACCACCAATTGGGCTCAAATGTAGTATTTCATGTCATTAAAACTTGTTTGGAAACCATTAAAAGTGTTTGCCCTTCAGGTTACATGATTGTATACTGTATACTGTATGTATTTAGATAATAGAGATATTGGAGGTTGTGTATGTTTTTGTTGAGTGTGCTATTTGAAACTTTGGGATCTATGTTTTTTTTAAGAAAATTATCATTTTAATTAGGTCTTGTCAGCTTATGCGTATGGGTCTATGTATACCTGTAGTGGTCAGGGCTCTGAACCTGTAACTGGAATGCCATGAGGTCAGATTCTGGGTGGGATCCTGCTCTTATACCGTTGAACAAGTTCAACTGAGCAAGCACAGTTTTCTATGTATATACTGTATTAACAGGTGGGTAGCTGCGTCAGCATGCGTAGGCTGCAAAGGAACAAGTAATAGGTTTATTCCATGCTGAAAAAAAGAAGAAAGAGAACACAACGTTTCGGCCGTGGAGCCTTCTTCAGGTGTGAGAGAGACAGGGCAGTAGGCAAAGGTAAAGTAGCGGGAGAACAAAGGTTGGGAGGGAGGAGGAGTGAGAGGCGGGAGCAGGGGACAGAAAGAGAGGCCAATCAAGAGGTGTGAAGTCAGAATGGGTGCAGAGAGGTGTGAAATGAAACTTCCAATGAATGGAGAAAATTTAAAAGAACAGTAATCTGTCGTTAAGGGAAGGGAGAATGTGTGATCCTAACTGCAGAATAATTTTAGTTTCGGTGGTCTTTCTGATGTATGAGTTCGGAAAACCGTCTTTGAGAACACAGACGGAGAGATTAGTGTGGTCGTGGCCGTCAGAGGTGAAATGGGAAACAATGGGCTTGGAGAGATCTTTAATCTTCACAGCCCTGACGTGTTCTCTGAAGCGGTCTCCGAGTCTCCTTCCTGTTTCTCCAATGTAGATGGCTGGGCATTTACTGCAAGAGATACAGTAAATAAGGTTGCTGGAGGTACAAGATGCTGTCTGGGTGATCCGGAATTGTCCTGAGGGGCCTTGAATGACTGTGGTGGTGGCTGTGTACTTGCAGGTGATACAGCGAGCTCTGTTGCAAGGGAAAGTGCCTGGTGTGGATGGTTGTTGAGGGCGGTCAAGGGAGCTGTGAACAAGGAGGTTACGCAGATTAGGTGGTCGGCGATATGAGATGATAGGGCGATCAGAAAAGAGGGCCCCAATGGAGGGATCATCCTGTAGGATGGAAAAATTCTGGTTAATTGTACTGTATTAACAGCTGTATAAATGAGATGTCTCCAGGCTCTAGGTCAGAGGGCAGCATTCTATTCAGAAGTCATGTGCCCAGAATTAATTTATTAAATTCTATTTGATGATCTGCATGCCATTTATACTTTGTTAATTTCCTTGCCCTTGCTTGCCTCGATCCCAGACTCATAGTTTGGTACTGTGAGCTGCACCCAAGCCTCTGAGTGTTCAGTCAGTAACCCTTTATCCAAGAAGGATAAAGAACTGACTTTGTATATGAAAATATCTGTTCACAGAGATATGTAGATTCAAATGTCTGGAGCTGTGAAAATGCCACTTTCTTCAAACCGTCTCAATTTCAGAGGCTAGGACTTCCAACAGCTTACAATAAAGAGTCCGTGATCTCCCCAGTAACCTCAAGTGGTGTCACAGATCCCTCAGTTTTGAGGCCCATAAGCCTGAGCTTTGTAATTCAACAAGATGCATTTCAAAATCCTCTCCACTCATTCACTTAAAAATCTGTCAGGTTCGCCTGTTCTGTTACTGGGTCTGGAAAAGGCATTAGTAAAGACACTGCTTTGCTTTCAGCACCTCAGTATGGCCCATTTAATTGAATCGGCCTTGTCTTCCTCATCTATGAAGGGATCCTCATTCTTTGTCTGAAAATTTAATTGGACACCTGATGTCTCAAAACATGGAGTACAAACCGCACGGTCTTTATGTTTAACAAACCTATATTCGTTTCTTCAAGTGTGCTGAAATATGCAAACATTTAACTTTACTTTCTTAGTCATTTACTGTCATCTAGCCTAAACAATTGAACTCTCCTCTTAAATGTAAAGAATAATCTTGATTAGCTGGCACCTCTAAAAATAAAGTATTAAATAAACCAACTGAATCTTTTTCCTTTCTCCATCACAGAGCTTCCATTGAGTAGCATAATTTGCAGATTGACAGCTGTGAAGCATAGTATTTTCTTAGCACAGCTTCTTTGCTGTCAAATAGACTTTTGTAGCACATGAAATCAGAGTGCGTTGATCTAGGTTATCATTGTGAATTTGTTGTGGAAATAAAATTAAGACATTTATTCAGAACTTTCAAGCCTGTGGGCTTTTATGAATTAGAGAAATTCATTTCCATCAGCTTTGCTTGACATGTGACCTGGGATGTAGTGATGCAGCTCCCAGGTTCTTGAAAAACCTATTTGTAAAAGTGGTCAAGGGGCATTTCGACAGTATAACATGCCAGTATTTCTTACAAGTGGAGGACAACAAATATATTTGGTCAGTCAGAAATTATGCCTAAGGAATATAAAGAACAGGATACTTCATAGCTTATCTTAAATGAAAATCCAAAGAGGAGCTCAATGTTTTGAGTCCTGCTATATAAATGGGGGTGTTACTAAAGTGGAAAAGTGTGAATATTAAACCTCTCCAGTGCATCATTTAGATTAAATACAGTAATAAAGATAGGCACTTGGAAACTCCATTAAATTCTTATGAATTGCTTCAGTAGATTGATTGTAACAGATTGGATCAACATGAAAAACAACTGTTGAGTGTGGATCTTTCCTTACTATTGCTGCACATTGTTTTAAGAATTGACTGTGATTTATACATTTAATAAGGCAAATGCCTCCTGCTCCCAAACACACAATGCTCCCAATTGTCAAGGAAGGCTCTGTGGATTCATTCTGGCACTGCAAATGATAACTTCCTCATCTTGAAGCTCTGTCTATTAGTATTATTTATTAGCTTAGAAGAGGCCCTTATCCAGAGCAACTTACAATATGTGCAAAGTTTACATGGTGTTTTAAGAACAGGAAAAGCAATCAATGAAAAGCACAATAAAACAAAAACAAGACTTAATAAATTGGCAAGGAGGCTAGTACACACCTGAAACTGCCTCACATGGAACTAAATTAGTACTGAAATAGTATTGATTTAAAGCACTAACATAAGCATTGTGTAGTTATTTCTCCTGTACAATTAGTGAATTACATTACCAGTTTTAGAATTAAAAGGGTAACTTTTATTGAAGGATGCAATTAGGAACCGAGAGGTCGCAGGTGAGTCCTGACCAGGCAGTGCGTACGGTTAGGGACCGTGAAGGTCTGATTTCTGGGTTAGTTCACTCCTTCCCTGAGGGTGGAGGGGGTACAGGCAGTCTGGCTGAAGAGGGGGTGCAGGGCGAGGCAAGAGACTGCAGAGAAGAAGGAGCAGGGTAGTTCATTAGTAAAGGTAAAATAATGCAGGGACATTGATGCTGGAAGTGCAGTTACTGAAGGAGCTGGCTGAGAGCTGAGAGATGACAGGTGGGGCCTGACCAGCCGCTGAAGTTTGGTCTGAGACTGAGCAGTTCTGGTTTCTGGGGTAGCTCCTGCCACCCCCGAGGAGAAGAGTGTCTGAAGAGGAGGAGGAGAGGGCGAGCAAGGGTGCAGGGAGACCGAGGAGAGGCAGGAGCAGAGGCGCTGACACAGCGGTAGATCTAGGGTTTTGAATTGGAGGTGTGCGGCAATAGGGAGCCAGGGAAGGGCCTGGCATAATGGAGCAGCGCGAGGAAGAGAAAAGACAAGCTGAGCGGCGGAGCTGTGGTTGGAGTGGGCAAATAGCACTGGGCAGAGGTCAGTCAGGAGGGAGTCACAATATTCTCGGAGTACCAGGGCGTGGTCTAGAACTGGCGCATGGAATTTGGAAAGGAAGGGGCAGACTCTGACTCTTCCTCCTGCCTGGAGATCTCTCCAAACAGGTTTCTGCTATGAAATCAGGCCTAATCAAGTGATTCTTAATGCCAGGTGTGATAAGACTATTCAGTCCTTAGAGAGTCTGTCAAAAGGGGTGTTTTCCTGGGCAAATAACTTTCTCTCATACCTCAGCCAGTTTTCCTCTTCAGTTCAGTTTTCACTTCAGTTAATTTCAGATTATGTGTACTTTTTTATTTACTTTCAAAAAAGGTGTTAAAGCTGCGATAGGACATCCCAAAACTTGTTAATAAATGTTTTTTCAAGCATTTCTGGTGCTTGACTTCTAGAGATGTAATTTAGTGAATCTAAGATAAAAGCACCTTTTTCTGCCTTCAGACCTGCTTTACTACCTTAGTGGGGAGTTCTTCCATTTTTGTTTCTGGATTTCCATGGTGCATTTTTTATATTTTATTAGGTTTCAAAGCAATCTTTACTGATCTCTTGTGTCACCAGTCATTCAAAGCAGTTTTTGGTTACTTTGTTGAAGATATATGTTTTTTCCAGTGGAAATCTGTTGGAAAAAGTCATGTAATCCCTGCTACAAAATGCTATTTAAAACATTTTTAAACAGGAATAGTGTCTGACTGTTTACTGACTACAGCTCCAAAGAAAGTTGTTTTTGTTGGTTATTAAAAAGTGCTCATTGTATTGTTTTTAAAACCTTTATAAGAAAGGTGTGTTAAAATATAGCCTTAATTTCACTAAAGGAGGTCAGATGCTTTGTAGTGGTTTGAGAGCATGTGGCTGTCTAGATAATTAGCATTGTGAATGTGAAGCATCCAGTTGGAAAGGTTGTCTTTCAGTATCATAGTAAATAGTAAATACAGGAATTAGCAGTTACCTACAGTATATCACTATTAGTTCAAGTAGGTAGCTGTGTCAGCATGCATAGGCTGCAAAGGAACAAGTAAAGGTTTATTCCATGCTGAAAAGAGAAGAAAGAAAACACAATGTTTCGGCTATGGAGCCTTCTTCAGCATGGAGCCTTCACACCTGAAGAAGGTTCCACAGCCGAAACGCTGTGTTTCCTCTCTTCTCTTTTCAGCATGGAATAAACCTAATACTTGTTCCTATATCACTATCAGGTTTGGAGTAATTGGAGTTAACATCCAACACAAGCTCCAGATAATCGGCTTTTCTTTAATACTAATCCAGAAAGATAGACCCAGTTTTCAGGATCAGCAAACACTGTCTTGCAGCCCATACAACTTGAACAGGTAGAAGTTGCTCATTTGAATGTTATCCTCCTCTAAGTCATTAAGTCAACAAAAAGGAGGGGTTTGAAGGAACCCAGTTGCTTTATAAAAAAGATTCCAGCTTTGCCTCTGTAACTCCTCTGATTTTATCCTTGCAAAGGTGCTAAACAGAGTATAGCTATTGTCTTCTCCACTTGTTTCCTTGATTCCTTCAAGTTGTCATGGGAACATCACAGAATTGTTCAATGATAATGTGTGAACATTTGATTCCCCTGATTAAATACAATTCTCCTTGCACAGTCACTCACCGCCAATAGATTGGAAGAATCTATTTCTTAGGCCTAGACATAATAATTTTTCTCCAAATTATCTTCCTGTAGACATTTTTCCCAAATTAAATGTCATTTATCCAAACAGTAAAGAATTGTGCTGTTTTGCAGTTTTCAATCCTAACAGAACAACACTGATGTGTCAATATACACTAATCACACAAAATCCAGGGAAAGAGGGGTAATTTAGCAAGTGATAAATTGAAGATAAAAATCTGACCTGTTGTCGCAGGTTTTACATGAGCAATGTTAAAGACCATTTCTGCCAGTTAATAAAACCAAGTGTGATCTACAGTAACTGTATCACAGTCTTCACCTAGACCCATAATATCGATTTTTAACGTTAACTATAACTGAGTGTTTTAATTTACCAAACAAGATTTAAGGAATGAAAATTTGTTGACAGAAAATCAAACTAACGCAATAATAACTGGACTTGGTTGCGGTGTAACTAAATATGATAAGGAATCTGAAATTCTGCTTTATAAGCAATCAAGCAAATGATTCTTCACTGGTTGCGCTTTGCATTGTACTTGAACTGTTTTTTTCTGCATTTGTTCCTTTATTTTACAAGTGAGAATGACTTGGCATTAAGAGTGATGACCTGGAGACCCATTTATACAGTAGATTGATTGCTGAAACAGTTTGTACCTTGCTCGAGGGCACAACCACAGCCTCTCATTTTGGACTAGAACCAATGACTTTTTAGTCTGACAGCCATAGTCCTAACAGCTGCTCCACACTGCTATGACTATGGAGTTGAGTGTTTTGGGAGTTACTGTATCCTTTGGATGTTATTGCAGTGAACTGGGGCTTCACTGACATTATATTCAAGAAAATCAGATGTTTTTTTCTGCTTCTGCCAATGTATTCTGTGCAACTATAGAAACCAGCCCCCAGGGAGAGTGTGATGATTTCCTGGCTGGTGCTTGAATCCAGGCGCAGGGTGGTGCACAGCGAGCCAAGTCAAGGTGCAGATCACTCTTCAGAACCCAAGGAGTCTCCAAAAGCATGAAGTCAGACAGGCGAGGTTCGAAGCAGGAAAATCTCAAAGCAGACAAAGCCAGAGAAGATCTAGGATCACGGTCAGGAGACAAAGAAGGAGGTCAGTTTGCACTGAGCTGACAAGGCAAAGCAAGCAAAGCAGAAGCGTAGCGCAGCAGAGCACAGCAAAGCTAACAGGACTCTCAGGGTGAAAACCCACAATGACAGAGCACTAGAGCAGGAGTAGTCGGGATGTAGAGTAAACACTACAGATGTAATAAGGTAATTTCTAGCTAGTTAGAGGCAGGGTGTACTGACAACCGCCCAAACCATGTGCAGACAGCCTCAGTGACTGTATCAGACCGCATGAAGACACAGAGGTGTGAGCCAACATTCACCCAGGTATTACAGTGTGTGCCTCATGCAATGGGCTGGGTGTGGACATGGTGTTCTCAGCTACCTGGAGCGAAATGCATGTGTCAGTCATGGCGTGTGAAGCTTTCTGGCAGGAACCCAGGGCCGTTCCTCAGCTCCATGACCCCTCCAGTGCACCAGGTCCTGAAAGCTTCCCTGGACTCATCAGGAGTCAGGGATTTGCTGGCGCCTGGGTTCCTGGATGAGGCCTGGTCTGGCTCGGGTGTGGAGATGTACAGGTAGCCTCTGAGCAGGTGGGGCAAAGCGAGGTATTATAGCTACAGTAAAATCCACATCCCCCAGCCAGATAGCACTCAGGATACATGACGTACAGCTCGTACAACATGTATATTTCTGACGAGCAGAGAAGTATTTTGTCCTTTAATGTATGAAGTCCTGCAGGTACCCACCCACATGATAGATTTCATTTGATTATGTTTAGAAGACCATTTGTAGTATGTCTCCATGGTTGGCCATGAAAACAATTTTAAGCCATTGTTAATTGTCACCTGTAAGCATGTGTGAGTGAATGGGTATGTCAGTGTGTGCCCTGCAATGGACTGGCATCCCATTCAGTGTGAGTCCTGTCTTGTGCCCGTTGCCTGCCAGGTTCACTGTGACGTGGTTTGGGCTCAGCTGTTATTCTAAATGGATGTGTGGATAATTAATGCTGACAAATATTTGAATACCTATGAAAATCTTGGATCACGAGAGGAGGGAAGTTATTGTTTTTAATTTATTTAGCAGACACTTTGATCCAAAGCAAATTACACATATGCCCTTTAATTACAGAACGGTATTTAAAGGATTAGATTTTTGTCTGAGGGTACAACAGGTTTACCCCACCTGTGATTCGTACCTCTCAACGTCCAGTTTCAAGTCTTGAATGCTGAGCACTGCTCACTGCTACCTACATTTTAGGAAGTTAGCACTTAAATGAATGGCTTAACAATTTCCATGCTGTGGTTTGAAATGTTTTAAAGTGTGCCTTATTTTTCAGAGTAAATGCATTGTGGACTTGCTTATCAATTCTGTTTTAGGTTTATCATTTTCTACTGTATTTCATAATATATTGTTACTATAATGAATACATTACATTATCTATTTTGTGTCGTGTTCAGCATTTGCTATGAATCATGGATTGCTGGAAATTGACCTTACAGATATAAACTTTCTCAATGGTTTGTACCTGCTGTGTTTAGCATATTACATGACTTTCTGCTGAAGAGGCCCATTATTCAGCAATTTATTGGGGCTTTCTGTCTCAGTGCAGCATGCCTTTGTTATTACTGTAGTAGCTATATGAAGTTACTATTGAGTGAATCAGTGTTATTAAGGATTCAGCATAAATCCTATCGGGCTAGCCTTCACTGCTATTTCTGACAGCTGCAACATATATTATATGACAGTTTAAAGTTTAATGGCTCTTTTATACAACCTCATTTATCTGTACATTTACGCAAGAATTTGCTGTCCTTTGCTTGTCCCTGCACGTACAGAGTTGAGTAAGATGAACAGATAGTGTTTCCTAGAGTAACAGTCATGTTGCTGAAGCCTCATCTCTCATTCGGTGGCTTGTTCAGCTGTACATGGATGCACAGTTTAGACAATCAAATACCCTTTTCTAGGGAAACTTGTGTTGTCTTCAGTGTTTTAAAAGTGGATATTAATTGTTTTTAGATGACTCAGAATCTGGATTGCCACAATTGGATAGTTTTGCATTCCAGGAATGGATACAATGTAGACCCTCTGGAGTAGCCTGTATGAATTAAGATTCACCCTACTTTTACTAAGAATTCAACTTTTTTAATACATCAATACTTATGACGTGCACTGAACTCTGTGTTTTGTAATATTACAATCTAATTCATACTCTTTCTACGGGTGTCTAAGGGCTGTAAACAAAAAGTGCAGATAAAGAGTAAATGCACAGTTTTGGGTGATGTATTTAGTGGAGTACCACAGGAATGTGTGCTAGGACCACTGCCCTTTCTATGTTATACTTTTAACTTGCTCTAGATTCTGGTATAGTTAGCAAACTAGGATGCATTGCCAAATAAACGCAGTGGACTTTAGAATGAATAATGAAACACGAACCAGGGGGCACAAATGATAACTACATGGAAGTGCATTTAAAACTGAGAACAGGAGGCACTTTTCTACGCAAATGGTTATGGTTGTATGGAACAAGTTACCCAGTCATGGTTTTGAAGCCAATACTCTGGATGAGATTCTTGGATCAATTAGATTCTTGGATCAATTGATCAATTAAATCAATTGGTACAGTATTAGTAATATCAATTGGTACTACTACAAATGAATAACCCTTACCTGTTTCATATGTACCATAGGTTGCATAACGTGTTTGCCATCTGATTAGCAGCGGTTTGTACTTAGGCTAGTTGTTGTGACACTCATATGAAGTTGCATACAACTGATTGAACATAAAGCATGCAACAAATAAAGAGCCTGTCACTTTTCATTTTTATCAGTCCATTCTATTGACATTTTTATATCTTAAACTTTATGCTTATAAAATAAAATGTCACATTGTGAAACTAGGCATTGTGGAAAAGCCTGATCAAATATTGAGTACGATAGATGCCTACATACACAAGATCAGTTATAAATTAACTTTTATTATGCGGTTTGCCAGCTTCTCATGGAATTCCAGGTGATCTATATTCCAGGGTAAATATTAACAGGGTAGTATTATTCAGGACAGAGATGTATCAGATAGCTTCTGTTCAGATTGTGCTAACTCATTGGTATTCCACACAGTTATATCTTGCAGTTCTAAAACAATCCTAACCCTTAAAATGATCACCAATTTATGTTTCTTTTTTGAGACATTTGAAGGTATAATATCATTAGGTGCAAGATTTAGAGTTTGTGAGTTGCAGGTGGAAGTTTTACTCAGGCTTTATTTCTTCCATTTTTACTTACATAATTAAATCACACATGTCAGATACAGTAGATCTTTGGATTACTAGACTTACCAGGAGTTTAGTTACACCACTGAGTTCAGTATGACTATCATAAAAGACTTCGTATTTACACCACACATGGTGTTAATGCAGATGGCCACTTTGCAATTTTTTTAATGTACCCAAACGCAAGGTGCCATCAACAAACTAACTTAGCGGCATTCTTTTTGGAAGTACTAACCAACAGAAGTAACAAATTCTTATACCATGATAATGTTCAGAAAGTTTAATTTAATTCAGTCTGCCAGGGTGTGAGGTCAGGGTTATGTGCAACCCTTCACAGTATTGTGAAAAACGGTGCAATTTCTGTATGCATGGGACCCTGAGCTCCAGTGAATCAGATCAATTTGTTTGTCTTTTTGGAATCTTTCATACCTTAGTACACAAGGTGTTTGAGCTTCTTCACCTGTAATTCTTTGTTAATTGTACTGTTAATTGTCATGTTTTGATGGCAATGTGCCTTAGGCCATGAGTATCCGGAGTTTAAAGAGGATTGTGCTTTAAGATCCCCCTTTAATGCATTCTTAAGCAAAGCATCTTTATTGCTGAAGTCAACTTAGAAAATAGCTACAGTACCAGCATTTGTTTTGTTGGAAAGCACATTTATTTGAATGAATTTAAATTACTCCACTTTTCTATCATGTCCACACAGTATGGAGAGTCATTTTCGTTCTGTATATAGTTATATATCCATATATTATATTGTATATAGTATACCATATACAGTGCCTTGCGAAAGTATTCGGCCCCCTTGAACTTTTCAACCTTTTGCCACATTTCAGGCTTCAAACATAAAGATATAAATTTTTTATTTTATGTGAAGAATCACCAACAAGTGGGACACAATTGTGAAGTGGAACGAAATCTATTGGATTTTTGAAACTTTTTTAACTAATAAAAAAATGAAAAGTGGGGCGTGCAAAATTATTCGGCCCCTTTACTTTCAGTGCAGCAAACTCACTCCAGAAGTTCAGCGAGGATCTCTGAATGATCCAATGTTGTCCTAAATGACTGATGGTGATAAATAGAATCCACCTGTGTGTAATCAAGTCTCTGTATAAATGCACCTGCTCTGTGATAGTCTCAAGGTTCTGTTGAAAGCGCAGAGAGCATCATGAAGACCAAGGAACACACCAGGCAGGTCCGTAATACTGTTGTGGAGAAGTTTAAAGCCGGATTTGGATACAAAAAGATTTCCCAAGCTTCAAACATCCCAAGGAGCACTGTGCAAGCGATCATCTTGAAATGGAAGGAGTATCAGACCACTGCAAATCTACCAAGACCTGGCCGTCCCTCTAAACTTTCAGCTCAGACAAGGAGAAGACTGATCAGAGATGCAGCCAAGAGGCCCATGATCACTCTGGATGAACTGCAGAGAACTACAGCTGAGGTGGGAGAGTCTGTCCATAGGACAACAATCAGTCTTACACTGCACAAATCTGGCCTTTATGGAAGAGTGGCAAGAAGAAAGCCATTTCTCAAAGATATCCATAAAAAGTCTCGTCTAAAGTTTGCCACAAGCCACCTGGGAGACACCCCAAACATGTGGAAGAAGGTGCTCTGGTCAGATGAAACCAAAATCGAACTTTTTGGCCACAATGCAAAACGATATGTTTGGCGTAAAAGCAACACAGCTCATCACGCTCAACACACCATCCCCACTGTCAAACATGGTGGTGGCAGCATCATGGTTTGGGCCTGCTTTTCTTCAGCAGGGACAGGGAAGATGGTTAAAATTGAGGGGAAGATGGATGCAGCCAAATACAGGACCATTCTGGATGAAAACCTGTTGGAGTCTGCAAAAGACCTGAAACTGGGACGGAGATTTATCTTCCAACAAGACAATGATCCCAAACATACAGCAAAATCTACAAAGGAATGGTTCACAAATAAACGTATCCAGGTGTTTGAATGGCCAAGTCAAAGTCCAGACCTGAATCCAATCGAGAATCTGTGGAAAGAGCTAAAAACTGCTGTTCACAAACGCTCTCCATCCAACCTCACTGAGCTCGAGCTGTTTTGCAAGGAAGAATGGGCAAGAATTTCAGTCTCTCGATGTGCAAAACTGATAGAGACATACCCCAAGCGACTTGCAGCTGTAATCGCAGCAAAAGGTGGCTCTACAAAGTATTAACGCAAGGGGGCCGAATAATTTTGCACGCCCCACTTTTCATTTTTTTATTAGTTAAAAAAGTTTCAAAAATCCAATAGATTTCGTTCCACTTCACAATTGTGTCCCACTTGTTGGTGATTCTTCACATAAAATAAAAAAATTATATCTTTATGTTTGAAGCCTGAAATGTGGCAAAAGGTTGAAAAGTTCAAGGGGGCCGAATACTTTCGCAAGGCACTGTATGTATAGTTTGTATTGTATAATAGTATATATAATTATTATGTAACAGATAGCTATTTTACTGTAGGCAGTAAACCTTGCAGAAGGTGCAACCTTGCAGTTTTTATCTGTTCTGCTTGAAAGTGTTTCCTGGGATGTGCTGTATTAAAAGTATTGCCTGATGGGGCATATTGCACACCTTTACACAGAGGCACTATTATCTGACCACCTTTAACCTCTGGATTTCAGATGTTAATGATGGCCTTGGACAAAGTCCAAGGCGTTGCTTTTATTGGTGAAGGAGCTAAAACAGGTTTTATCGAACAGCCACTGAAGGCAGAGTTATGATTACTTCACATGTGCAGTTAACATTAAGTGTAATCCAGTCGTACTGAGAGATCAAGCCGTGCATTTGCAGCTGTGCTGTTTTAGGGAGCTGTTTCCTAGCCCTGTGCCCGTGCTTATCAGTCACTCCATTCCTATTGGCAGCATGCAGGTGCCACTGTTCTAGGAGCCACCGGATGACCTATTTGTCCTTCATTTCCAAATAACTGTTTCACAAAACCCTTAGCAATGGGAGTGAGTGATTATAAGAACCAGGGAGATTGGGATGAGGAAAAATATGGAGAAAACAGGAGCAAAATCTAGGTGCAAAAAAAAAAACAAGATCCCTGCTTATATTCTGCTTACAGCTATACTATGTACTTGCTACTAGCATTCAAAAGCCTTCGTATCTGCTTGATAATGGTTGTGAGCTTACTGGGAGGTTTGTTAATACTTGACATTTCATCTGATGTGCACATGAATGGAGCAGGATCCTCACACTGGACACTGACATCTTCCTCAACCTGAAAGGCCTGCTGCGCACGCTGAAGCTGCTAGAACTCGTAATGCACTGAAATGCTCTCAGCGCTCGCCAGCTCTCAGTCAGACCACATTTGAGCAGGCTGCTGTGCTGCTGTTTGGCACTCTTGCCGAACACCCCCTCCCACGCCCCGAGCCCTTTCCGAGGAGCACACTGACAGGCTCCATCAGTGGGGACCGATCTGTCAGTGCCCGCATCCTGATGGGTCATTTCATGGAGAGGCAAGAAGACAGCTGAAAATTACAGAGCTGCTCCGGCACGAGAGAAGATCATTTCTTTCAAAAAGCCACAATACTTGTCCTTTCAGGCTCTCACTCTGTGCTCACTACACAGTTACGCAAACACAAACAAATGTGAGGAATTTTGGCCTGGGACCAATTTTTACACAAACTTCACTGCGTAAAGCAACATTGTATGTAAATTCTAAAAAAACACAGTTTTTGAAGAATGAGCAGAGGGAACAGAGGCCTCATCATGAAGTCATGCTAATGCCTTGTAAAACCTTAGAGAGCTATCTGATAAGGCAAAGGAACATTGTCTCCATCAGCTGTGCTGTCTGCCTGCTTTTCTAAGTGGATAACTAGCCAGTAAACACTGCAAGCCTGTCTTACTGGATCTCATTCTGCTCACTTTGATCACGAGCAGGGTGTTGGTGCGATCGGTTGGTACACGCCTCTCGGATCTCAGAGATCTGGGTTTGATTCCTGCTTAGGGCACAACTTTTTGCAAGCAGCCATATCACCCTGCAACTCACAACTTACTACTGGCAACCCACTGAAGCTCAGCACATGTGAGGATGTCAGTACCTGGCTGGGAGACCTCCCGGGAAAAACTAAGGTTGCTGCTGGAAGAGGTGTTAGTGGGGTCAGCAGGGGGTGCTCACCCTGTGGTCTGTGTGGGTCCTAATGCCCCAGTATACTGATGGGGAGACTATACTGTAAATAAGTGCCATCGTTTGGATGAGACCTTAAACCGAGGTCTTGACTCTTTGTGTGGCATTTCTCGAAAAGAGTGGTAGTGTAACCCCGGTGTCCTGGCCAAATCTCCCATTGGCCCTTACAAATCATGGCCTCCTTATAGTCCCCATCTGTGAACTGGCTTAATCACTCTGTTCTCCTCACCACTGATAGCTGGTATGTGGTGAGTGTACTGGTGGTATTTGGTGGTACTGGCTGCCGCCGCATCATCCATCCAGGTGGGGCTGCACACTGGTGGTGGTGGAGGGGAGTATCCATTACCTGCAAAGCACTTTTGAGTGGAGTGTCCAGAAAAGCGCTATATAAGTGTAAGCAATTATTACTCCTTTTATGTTGTCCTTCCGAATTGTGTCTTGAACCTTGCCACAAGAACCCTCGATGACATTGCCGGGTTGCCTTTCAGTCCCTGTTAGCACAGGAAATGCATGATATACACAGTACGGGGTAAAACCACAACCAAAGGAAAGCTGCAAAAACACTGCCCAAAATCACAAGAAGAGGAGATTTCCATAAGGGTGCAGACAAAGAGGGTTGTTCTGGGTTGTGGTGCCTTTCTGCTAACAGGAATCTGTGCTTCTATCTGTGTGGGCTAAAGCATTTCAGTGCTGTATGTTGCCAAGAGGGCAGTAGCCCCAAGGGCAGTTGTGCTTAGGGGGCTTTTCTTTCTTTTTTAGGGCAAATCCTATCCTTTCAAGGGGCCCTTCCCCCCCATGTGGAACCCCCTCGCCCTGATGGATTACAACAACCTCTGGAGGACGATGGATAAAATGGGACAGGAGGTACGAAACTCTCACGTTGCTCTGGGATGTACAGGCAACAAAATGTAAATCACTACATTTCAGTGGCCATTTAATGGGTACCAGATGAGCTTTAGGACATTCTTGGGATACATCTTTTTTATGGGGCTGACAAACAGCAACCTTGATGCTGAAGTTGTCAAAACAGTCTCTCTCTTAAATCCAGCAAAAGGGGATACACCCTGATGCAACGCTTGGAAAGTGCCTTTAGGACAGGGAGTAAGGCTAATGTCATAGGTTCTGGCTTGGTTTTTGCATATTTTCCTTTACTAAACCCACATATACTGCAGAACCCAGAGCCAGCAGTACTGTAAGTCATCCTGTTTCCTAAGATCACGCACAGCAAACGTGCTTGGTGGTACTAAAGGTTATGGGGCTGCCTGGTATTCTCATAGCAGGTTTTTTGCATCTAGATTCCACGGGAAGCACCCTGGAGGGCGCCCCATGCTGAAGAGTGGGATAAAATGACCATGAAGGAACTCTTTGACAAGCTGTGCTGGACACGGTAGTACTCATTTATTCAACCCTGAAACCACAACCTCTTCCCGGGGCAATCCCTGTTAATATGAACAAAATGTCACATTACATTCTCAGTAATAACCAGAAAAGAATGACTTGGTTGTCAAAGAAGTATTTGGAAATATAATAGTGAATAACTCATTCTTCATAACAAATGCTAATCTAAGTCGTGCATTCTTTTCCCTTCACTTCAAATGAAGTCAAATTAGCCTTTTGCACTTTAAATAACAAATGGGACAATGACAAAGACATGATAATCTCATGTACTGTATAACGTCATTGGACACTGAACAGGTTTGTGCAGCTGTGTACTGTGTCCTCCTACAAACACAAGCTGACATACAGTAGCTCCCCTCCCTCTAGTATGTAAAGATCGTGCCCGTAGATGTTTCCTGTGTCATTGTTCAACACTGTACGATTTTTCTCAAAGCTGTGGTATTAAATAGGGTTGATAATATGCATTTACACTTTTTCCTGTGAAAGTCAATGCAAATTAAGTCTTGAGCTCAACATGAAAACGCAGACACATGGTATCAACACGACAACCTCTAGATCTGAGGGTTCCCACTCCTTATTTTGGGAACCCCCACACCTTCTGGCTTTCATTACAGCTGAGGTCTTTACCTAAATGAATCCTATATTGAGCCAACAGGACACTTGGCTGGAAGATTTGCAAGTTTGTTTTCCTCAAAAAGGTTGGAGATTTAAATGCAGTAATTAAAAGACAACCTTTTACATGTTTAAGCAAAACAATTTAAGAGATCACAAACCACACTTATTATTATCCAGGGACCAATTATTTAACTGAGTCCTCAGATGGAGTAAAAACCCATCAGGTGTGTCACTGGGAACCTCTGTCTTAGTTCCTTGTTACAGAACTTTTCCTTTCCCAAAATAAAGTGCCATTTGCTGGGTAGTTCTGGATGAAGGTGGTGTCTGGTTTTCGGGCCTGTCAGAGAAAGAGGCGAGACCTGTGTGTCGGCGAGCAGTGGCGGACGAGCTAAGGGATGGAGCGAACGTCCAGTAAACCATCTCCTTTCCTGTCTCGGCCCAGCGTCGCCCGGCAGTTCGCCAACCTCTTCGTGAACGTGAACGTCACCTCGGAGCCGCATGAGGTCTCAGCCCTGTGGTTCCTGTGGTACGTCAAGCAGTGCGGGGGCACGATGAGGATATTCTCCACCACCAATGGGGGGCAGGTGAGCAGGAGTTGAGCGCAAGAGAAAAAGAGGGTGAAAAGGTGAGGGGGGGTTCAAAACTTTCATCGGTGGGGTGGGGGTGAAAGATTCTCCACTTCAAAACAAAACGCCAGTTGCAGCCTGAATCACGTTGACAGCTCTTGTTCAGGACTGCCTTCTTTAAAATTGCTTTCTGTCCTTTTTTTCCTGACCTGCTGAGGGAGTTCTGCCTTTTATTCCGGCACCATCCAATTGAGGTAGCGTCTTCCAGTTCATTCACAGGATTTTCTCTTGAAGAGAAGAGTGTCACGGCTTTTCTGATTCTGAGTGCTTTCAAATTCGGAACGCTGGTTAGGAATTATACAGTGTCTTAAAACTGTAGCTAGTACATTGGCTCTCAGAACAGCTGTAGAAGAAGCATTGCAAAAAGTTCCACTTTTACCTGTGATGTAACCCTGGCATGCTGTTTTTGTTGGTTTAGAATAAAAATACAAAGGCCTGCTTTGAACAATTTTTATGTTAAGTGTTAAGCCATTACCTCCAATTCAAATGTGCATGAGCACAGAGCAAATTGGGATAGATTTTCATAATTAGAATGTTTTTGTTACGAGTTCTGAGTCATTTCCTGCAGTTCAGACCCCAGATGGAGCTGCCAGAGCTCAGTATATGTTAGATAATTTTAAGCGACTGTTTAGAAACTGGTTTTACATGCAAGAAACCACTTATCAGAGCTCCACGTGAAATACTTGAGAGAATTATCTACCTCTCTGGGGTGCAGTCTCTCAAACCATTTCTGTCTAACCAGATGTATGTTTTTCAGAATGTGGAATAATATTCTCAGTGAGCATAAGCTGTATCCACAATTCACCAGCCTACCTTTAGATCAGTTTACTGTGGCAAATTGTGATAAATCCGCAGTAAAGTGTCATAAAACAGAGTGGAATCAGGCTGAAGAATGGAGAAGTAGTGTGTATACACTGTGAATTACGGATGAACAGCAAAAATATCACAGAAATTTACCACGGTAAACTATACATAACTCTCAAAAGGCAACCCTGTGATTAAAATTAGAATAGCATTTTATTGGATTACAGTAGCTTTCCAGACACAGAAGTGTGACTTCAGACAGACGTTACTGGTGCATGAAACTGGATCTTCTGTTTGTGTTAACAAAAGAGTCTAGCACAAACACTTCATGACAGACTCTACAAGTCAGATGAGAGATAACATTGGGAGCAACAGCAAAAAGATCAGATTTGCAAAGAAAAGATACATATTTATCAGTCATTCTGGCTGTAGAAAACCTTGTGTATTTTACATGTTATAAATGCCTCATTCAAAATAATTTGCTTACCTTTTCATATTGCATACCAACATCCATTTCTAACAGTGATGAATTATTTTGTTCAGCTGCACAGTGGTGTTGATCTTATCTGGTTGCCAAGGAAACCTAGGCCTCTTTGTGCACTCCATCTGGACCTGACAATGTTATTTTAGCAATTTATGGTGTCTGGCTAATAGTTCTTGTTAACAGAGCTAATTATGTTGAGGGAAAAAGTTATTTAAAAGGCCAAAACACTGTGCTGGATGTCCTTAGAATTATTTTGGTGGCAAATAGTTTTATAGCTCTGGCTTCATTTCAGCACCAAACGTGGGTTTTCACCTTCTAAGGTGCTTTTCGCCTCGGAAAGTATAACTCAGATTCAAGTTCAGCTGGCACCTGCATTACATTCAATTTGTTTGGGTAGATGTGAGATATTTTAAAACATCCAGATCTTTTGGTCTCAAATTGAAGAATGCACCAAATAAGCCACGTAGAGATTTGACTCAACACCATGGTCTTGAATGAGAGGAGGGTGGTACAGTTCCCCCTTATGGCAAAGCAGCATGAACACACTTGCCCAAGCAAACAAACCTGAAACTACCCTGCCGTTAACTTGAATTCTGGATACTGTTTGGGGAAATAAAAGCCCGCTTTTCTGTGGCCCTTGACAAGAGCGTCACACTGCGCAGAGGAGCCTGCACCCCAGCGGGCGAGTGTAGCTGGGGTTCAGGGCTGCTGGGGAGACTTTTTTTGGTGGAATAAAAGCCCGCTTTTCCGTGGCAGGAGCGGAAGTTCATGGGCGGCTCGCAGCAGATCAGCGACCGGCTGAAGGACTGGCTTGGGGACCGCGTGAAGCTGGAGAGGGCGGTGTGCCGCATCGACCAGTCCGGGGACAGGGTGGTGGTGGAGACCCTGGGCCAGGAGAAATACGAGGTGAGGAGCGGGGGGCTCTGGGATCTGCAGGGAATATGTGCAAGTTTGTGTCTTCTTCTCAAAAGTTGGACATTTTACTTTACCGATGAAGTGTGATAGTTAAAACTTCAATCTGCAGCAGGTGTAGGAGCTGGAAGCTGAATTTATTCCTATTAATTCTGTTCTCGAGTCAATTAAGGGTTTGATTGTGTAATTGGGATGGGCTGAAACAAAAACCAGCTGATGTGTGAGTCTCCAGGACCAGGACTGGGTTCCCCTGGCTTTAGTACATCAACCGAAGTTCCTTTTGATTCTTCTTCTGACTGTTTCAGTCCTGCCGCGCACCTGGACAACATAGAAGTCACACCGCTGAAAAAATATCAGCGCTTCTCTCTCAGGATTTAAAGACCATTCTTCTCAGGCTTCTCAGGCCCTGAAAGGTCTTCAGAAAGGCAGGGTCCCTCCTCCAGTCTGTGAGCTCAGGCAATTCTGGCTCTTCTTAAATAATCAACAACCTAAGACCTGTGGGATGAGACTGAACAGTGCCCACCTCTCTGCAGCTCTGTAAGTTGTGGGGCAGGATGAGGTTGAACAACTTGACTCTTTTCCCTTGTCATTGTAAATCTCACTGCGCCACAGATTCCCAAAGCAGTATGTTGACACGTCATAGTTTCCAGCGTAAAAAAGACTGGCACAATTAAGCTGCATGCCGTCAAATAAATTATTCGGTACCCTAATTGAAGAGTCTAGACAGACAGTGCAAACAGCACGGTGCAAATATGTGACTTAATGGGGCCCTTTTGTCTTAGTGTGACAGAATAAACTTGAACA
This sequence comes from Lepisosteus oculatus, assembly GCF_040954835.1. Taxonomy (NCBI): domain Eukaryota; kingdom Metazoa; phylum Chordata; class Actinopteri; order Semionotiformes; family Lepisosteidae; genus Lepisosteus; species Lepisosteus oculatus. The sequence continues at coordinate 3,734,377 of NC_090710.1, forward strand.
CATAAGTCCCTGTGGGGGAGATTCTTTGTTCTCGCTTAGAAGATTTTGATCATTATTCTAAATGTTATAAGTTACCCACCTGCTGAAAAAACAAACCTCAAGCTTAGCTGTAAAGTTAATCACACTTTTACTGAGCCTAGCTCTAGTGATGGAAGTGACTGGTGTTCCACGCATCACAGTCACACTCCAGGTTAGGAACACAAGCCCTCTAAGTCTCGATTTGCTCTGCCCCTCTTTGTGTTTCAGCCCAGTTGTCTCACTGCTGTGCCAAAGCTACTCTCTTTGCTAAGTCTTTAAGAAAAGACGACTGCACAGAATAAGGAAACGGTTGCAATGTGAGGAGGTCTCTTTTAAGAGGACATTGAAAACGTCGTCCCTCTTCCATTCGCAGGCCAAATACGCCATCATTGCCACGGCGCCAGGGCTGAATCTAAAGATGCACTTCAACCCGCCTCTGCCGCCTTTGAGAAACCAGCTCATCCACCGTGTGCCCACCGGCTCGGTCATCAAGTGCATGGTGTACTACAGTGAGAACTTCTGGAGGAAGAAGGGTGAGTCTGTCTGCAAGCACTGGCGATTCCTGAAACACTAGTCCTGCAGTACAGTATGAGGTTCTGCAGGGGAAGAGAGACTTTGAGTGCAAAAGGAAGCTCGAAACATTGTTGCTATAGTGATTATATTGATATTATAATGACAATAGTCGGAAGCTTGATTTGTAAAGTATTTCATGATCTGGAATCTGGCCGTATTCTGATACCGATTAATGTTTCTGAAGCATAGCATTAACTTGTATACTGGCTTCGCTCTCACAGCGAGACAAACAATCTTCTAATCTCAGAATTCCCACAGCTGCCAGATTCAGAAAACCTGCCGGGTATCCTTCTGGGGGAGGGGTAAGACACTCAGCAGAGCTGCAGTCTCAGCCTGAGGAACAAATTTATTGTTGCAAATGTTTCAATAGGTCATGGTGAATTTGAGTGATTTAATGCCGTAAATCTTCATTCATGTTGGCCAGTGAAGCCCTTTCAATTTGAATTTGAAAAGCTTAATAATAAGAACCATAACCTAACGGTGCTGATCATATTGGAATATTTACTCTGCTGTAGTAAAAATACAGAGAAGAGCAGTAAAACACAAAGCTGCACAAATAACACCTTAATGGTGAAACTAAAGTAAATTGTGAAGGTCTGCTATTCTTAACTGCAGAGTGAAGTCCTATTAGTCAAAAGTACTTAGCTTTTTGTGCTCAGGCCCTGAAATATTCAGCATCTGCATTATCATTCTCCCGAACCACCTGGATTCATGTGTTCCAGGATACTGTGGCAGTATGGTCATTGAAGAAGAAGAGGCTCCTATTGGTTTGACACTAGATGACACCAAACCTGACGGGACCTCGCCTGCTATCATGGGGTAGAGAAATTTACAGCCACTAGCAATGGACAGTCAGACAGGAAATCAGCTTGAGCATGTGACTTGTGGTGGGAAGCATTTCGTAACATAAGTGCTCATGAAGTCACAAGAAATACAAATTTGATTCCAGGGAGCTCTTTGCTGTCTCATTTTTTAAATAAGAATCTCCTGCATTTATGTATAAATTACAACATCAGACGTTGACATTTTTGTAGTTATAAATAATGCAGCATATTAGTAATGCATGCAGCACAAATAAGGTAGCATACTAGTAAAGCATGTCTTTACTGTTAAAGTTATATTTTTGAAAATTATCCAGATTATTTAAATATATATCTTCTTTTTTTTTAGTTTCATCCTTGCTCGAAAGGCCAGGAGGCTAGCAGGATTGACTAAAGAAGAAAGGTAAAAAAGCAACCAAATGACCTTTGTCTTAATATCATCTCCACCAAAAAGAATATAACCTACAGTGGAACAAGTAATAAGTTTATTCCATGCTGAAAAAAGAAGAAAGAGAACACAACGTTTTGGCCGTGGAGCCTTCTTCAGGTGTGACAGTGAAGAAGGCTCCACGGCCGAAAGAAGGCACCTGAAGAAGGTTCCACGGCCGAAACATTGTGTTCTCTTTCTTCTTTTTTTCAGCATGGAATAAACCTTTACTTGTTCCTTTACAGCCTACAGTACGTATGCTGACGCAGCTACCCACCTGAACTACTATAACCTACAGTGCCAGGTTACAGCATCCTGTCAGCAGCTTTCTTGGAAATGTATCACACCTGACATCCCTCCCTAGAGGGCGCTCCACTACTCCTGTTATTGTTCTTGTGATTAAGCTCCCCAGGTGTACCTTCTTAGGTGTATTATTTAAAGACTAGCTCCTCTAGTCCTCGGGGCTCATCATTAGGGTAAGGATGTTGTGAGGGCCGCCTGGCACCAGGAAACCCTATGTCCGTCTCCTGAGGGCATAGGCCTCATCCCCGACACCTCCCGCTTCCTGAGCCCGGTGTCTGGAGGATCTCGCCCCGTCACCCTTGGACCTCCAATTGCTGTTGGACTCTCAGACTGTGCCCTGACCTGTCTTTGGACCCATTTGGATTTGGATGCCGTTCTTTGTCTTCCCTGTTCACTCTTTCATGGACTGTCACTATTATTTTGTGCACTATTAAACCCCTGTGTGTTGTTGTTGTCAGAAGAATGAAGTATATAGATATATACTGTGTAGAGAGAGAGGAAATACTTTTAATCTGGTCTGTTCTTTTAGGAAGAAGAAGATCTGTGAGATATACGCCAAAGTCCTTGGCAGTGAAGAAGCGCTGCATGTAAGTGTTCCTGATTACTGGTCTACAGCAAGAGCTTTTCTGCTGGGAAGGTGGACAAGTCAGCTTGCCCTCTCAGCTAGCTGTCTTGTGAAAACCGTGTGCTGAGGAGCAGTGAGCGGATGTGGTTGCATGAACATGGACTGCATGTACCCATGGACAGCGACCGTACACACCCATGGCCGCCAGCGTCATCGGTGTCCACCAGAGGGAGCACAGTGTGTATAAAACCACGTGAACAGCAAGGCTGTTAGTGTCCACAAGTGTAGTCCTGTGTGTGCTGGCCACTGCTCTGGTTACATTTACGCGTATGCCACAGGACATTTCTCCCTGGTGTATAGTTTTAATACACAGCTGTTTAGGTAGCAGACCAACTAACTTTATAACCATCTCATTTATTAATGTGTTTTGACAATCTGCTGCTTTGAACTTTGTATGAACTCCTTTCCTGAGCCATTCAAAAATTAGCTGTAAGTAAAACTCAGTGCTTGCCATCTCACGTGACCGTGAACGTTATTGACGACTGGTTCCAAAAACAAACGCAGAGGTCTTCAGTAGAAAAACATAAACTGGAATCTGCGAGGTGAATTTTGAGTAGAGGGAAATGCTAGGACCACCAAGGCCTGTTTTTATACTCAGGGGGGTTGTAAGTCTAAAAACGGACTCTATTTCTCCACAAATTGGTTCTAGGGGGTTGGAGGTTTTGAAGACATTTATTAACTTTAGTGGCTGTGGTCAGTCATTCTTTTAGTTATGTGTCTTTGCCAGGAATGCAAAGAGTGCATTACCCCCCTCTTAATTCATCTCTGAATCTTTCTCCATCCACCCTGCCTGTTTCCCCCTGGCCTCTGTTCCTCAGCCGGTCCATTACGAGGAGAAGAACTGGGCTGAAGAGGAATATTCGGGTGGCTGCTACACAGTCTACTTCCCTCCGGGAATCCTCACGCAGTTCGGCAAGTAAGTGACTCCACAAAGAGCAGAACTATGGCTGTTTATATCCTCGCACCTTGAGACAGAAGGATACAGTACATATCCTGGATTTACATTATCTGGGGGATGGTGTCTTTTGAGATGCTTTTAATAACATTTAATCTACAGTACAACATGTAATGGGTCCTCTTTAAGGATCTTATGGTAACATGCAAATTTCATTAAAGTGTTATAGCTAAATTCTACATTGAAATTAACCCCTTGCTTGCTGGGACAGGCATCAGTTCCCTAGCCACCCTGAGTTATAAGACATTGGTTAGAAAATGGACGGATGAGCTGGCACCACATAGTTCTTTACACATTTAGTCTTGTATTTAAAGTCATGAATGGCAGAATTTGTGCTGAGGTAACAATTGCTTTTTAGGCTACAATTTCATTATGCACTGTTAAGACTGGAATATTGTGTACAATTTTGGTTGCCATTTTATAAAAAAATGTATTTTTTTATTTTTACAGCAGACAGTTTATATACCTGTATAAGACTACAAGGAAGCTTACAGATGAGAGGAGGCATGTTTGGTTGTTAGGTAGTTAGGCTAATTGATCTAAGGATCCACACCAACCATTTCATTAAAGGAGTTGTTTCCACCTGTTCCTCACGTTTCACTGTTAATTCTGCCTGGATTACACACTCTGTACAGTACATTCGCTACTGGATACACCAAGAAAGAGAGGATTGTTTCATGGGGAACCGTACGCGTGTGATCTAGAGCAAGAGGCTCTGTGATGCTGGGCCGTATTGAAGTTCATGAGTGTGGAATATTTTGCTTCCCTTAATCATTAACACGTCTGCTTCATTCTCTTGACACAGATAACCTTCCTTGTGGTTGATGCTTGGTGCAAAAATGTAGTTTTTCTGACAGTTCCTTCAGTAGCGCTTCAAGACCCAGACGCACCATGTCAGCTATGACACTGAGCTGAGCCAGTGACTGAAGTGACGTCACCCCCTGTGATATCTGGACAGTTAAAACTCTGCCACGGCGGACAGTTAGCGGGCCTGAGTTACTAGGCAGTGTCGCTGTGAGGGCTCATCGTCCCTGAGGGACCGTAATCGAATCCAGACAGGATCAGGAAAAACTGTTACTGTAAGAGTTAGACACACTTCTCCAGAGCATGTAAGAGTGACACACATCCATCCCTTGAAATTGCTTCCCAAATCAAAAACCCCCAATGGGATGTTATAACACTAAACCTGGTGGGTGGTCTGTGTTGTCGTGGCTGCCCTGGTTCGGGAGTCTCCTGTCCGGTGGCAGACAGTCTATTTGTCCCGCAGGGTTCTGAGGGAGCCCGTAGGCAAGCTGTTCTTCGCTGGCACGGAGACGGCCACCGAGTGGAGTGGCTACATGGAGGGGGCGGTGCAGGCTGGGGAAAGAGCTGCCAGGGAGGTGAGACGGTCTAGTATCTGATGCGGCAGGGGCTCCCAGTCCTGGATCTGCACGCCCTGGTTTTCATCCCAGCTGAATGGTTCTCATCCCAGCGTGTCCGGTGTTCCAGGTTTTCACTCCACTCGAGCTTAATGACCTCTAACTGAAGCTTGAATTGAGCAATTGAGTCGCTTGATTGGAATATGTGCAAGTTTGTGTCTTCTTCTCAAAAGTTGGACATTTTACTTTACTGATGAAGTGCGATAGGTAAAACTTCAATCTGCAGCAGGTGTAGGAGCTGGAAGCTGAATTTATTCCTATTAATTCTGTTCTCGAGTCAATTAAGGGTTTGATTGTGAAACTGGGAGCTGGGCTGAAACAAAAACCAGTTGATGTGTTAGTCGCCAGGACCAGGACTGGGTTCCTTTTGATTCTTCTTCTGACTCAAGCAGAAAATCCTGGTAATGACTGGTGTCGGTATTTTAAAATAACAATTTCCCCTTGTTTGAAAGTGAACTGATTACTTCATAGCACATTCCCCTGAACGATGTGGGGTACTGATGTCTTCATTGCAAGATTCACACAACCTCTGACTGCTCTAATGTTTCTTTACACAATTGTTTTTTTTTTGTCTTTTAGATTCTCTGTAAAATGGGCAAAATCTCTGAGCACGAAATCTGGAAGCCAGAACCTGAATCTGTGGTAAGTCTGTGTAGAAAGTGGTGCTTCAGGAGTCACTAACCTTATCCATTGCTGGGATAAAAGTGGGGTGAATCTCTGAACTGTTCTTCCAGGAAACTGGAAATAATGAAAGATAGATGGGGCAGTTCTGATTTCTGGGGTAGTTTACTCCACCTAGGAAAGGCTGTGGAAGTGGGAAAGTGGAAAGCGGGGAGTATGAAAAACTTGTGTTTGTTTTACGTGTTTTGGATGTCAGTATCCTCCTTATCTGGAGGAAGCAGCAGAAAATCTTGGTTCATGCAGTTACATTATCCTATCTGCGAGGGTATGCGATTCAAAATTAAAACATATGTCCAGTTGGAATGAAACTGCAAGAGGACTGCAAGTGTGTCTCTTCTCAGCCCAACCCCACGTGGTGAGCTGAAAGCCTTTCAAGAGCTCCTGCTGTGATTCAGAAACATCGAGGGCTGTGTGACAGCAAAACATTGGGCTCCCTTCCCCTGGTGTCTGTCTCTTCTCTTAGTACATCTGTCAGGGTTTCCTGTTTACAGCTGACTGTAAACTACAGCCTTAGCTGCACGAAGTTGTGTGGGAGAATTGTTGAATATGTTGTTTTTCTTGTTTTCAGGATGTTCCAGCTCGACCTTTTGTCACAACATTTTGGGAAAGGAACTTGCCCTCTGTCCCAGGGTTCTTAAAGCTCCTGGGTTGGTCAACGTTCTTGACTGCTGCTGCCGCCACAGGTCTCTTGGCCTACAAGAAGGGCCTTCTGGTCAAGAGCTAAGCCATCCAGCATCTTGTCACCTACGTCTTTGATCATAGGCCTTGTACTGGGATGCGTCTCCTTTCTCTTTGTCCTGGTAACTCATACATGAATCTGTAGGTGTAGCAGTAAGGAGAGAGGGTTTTCAGCTTTCTAATACAGTCATACAATCATAACTTCTCTTTACCTTTCTTTTTGAATCCGTAACACTAATATACCTAGAGGATTTGGTATTTGAGCTTTTCTGTTGTACAAATTGGTGCTGATTCGCTTTTAATTTGTTTGCAGATGTTTTACTATTGACGTATGAGTTAAGAAAATTCTTTTTGATAGAGTGTTTTTTATTACATTAAGAAGATGCCAAAAGTCGGGTCTAAGCTGTGGAGAGGTCACAGAGAGCAAGTTCCTGTGAGAATGAAAACGGGCCAAAGCAATTGAGCTCATAATTTCACTCGTGTTCATCAAAAACTGTAAAAAGATTTTATAGGACCAGACACATTTACCACCCAAAAAGTAACATACTCATATGAGGATTTCAATTTAGTAATGTCACATTATTGACACTTCATACTGTAGTCCCTGGAATTTTAGTTGCTTTACTTCCTTACAGTGTAAACAATATCACAGTTACATTACAGGGTATCACAACAGAACGGTCATTATATTAGACGACTGAATTCCTTATTGAAATATAGCTGAGTAACTTTTACTTCTATGAATGTGGATGGCTATTATAAGAAAATTGGATCAGAATATAATGGAATGGATCAGAATCCAATATCTTTCCACTATCTCGCTGAGCTGTACCAAGTGAGATGTTATTAATACACACCCAGCTGAACTACTCTGTTTCTTTAGCCGTTATTATTGTAAAGTCAGTTAAACCAAAATGAATGTATTCATCAGACAAAGTTATTGTGGTCAATGTATTGCAAATGTGTATGTTTCTTGGGAAAATGAACTCTTAAAACTTGTGGGTGTGAGGTGTTTAAGAGCATTTTAAAGACAGGATGTCACAAGAGGGCAAAACAATTCTGGTGTTAGTAGAAGATCCAATTTTTGTTAAAGCCATGTCCTACAACAGTTTTGTCAGTGTCACTTTAAAAAAAAAAAATGCGTATGTACTTTATGTTAAAATAAATAAGACAGGTAAACAGCTGAGGAAAGATTTAGCCTGCAAAAGTGTTCCACTTACTGTACATTGCCTCAGTCAGAAGGATTTTTGTTCTTGCACTAAATGGCCTGAAACTAGGCCTGGAATAAAACTTTTAAACTTCAGTCCATCAGTTGACTATATATTCCAAATGTGTAACTTATCAATGGCTTTCTGTCTCCCAGATGCCTTTCATCTCTATGGCCTGGAAAGATGTAAGCATTGGGACCAGAATTTGCAAGGTGGATGTACTGTAGAGTTCTGATTTTATCACGCCCCCTAGTGTAAACGTTTTGTAAAACCTCACAACCTGCAGCGATAGTAATTGTTTGATGTCTGGTTTAGTTCAGCAGGACAAAGATTTGCTGTGCTATTTCTTTTTCTTTTAGGAACAAATGTTCGCAGAAGTGAGAATGAAATGTGACCCAAATATCAGATTAGAAAGGTTTTTATTTAAATTTCATTGTTTCTTTTTGGGCTCTAACTTTTGCTAGTTTGCAACCATTTTAAAAAACCACTATCAAAAGATACTTTTTGATTTTATTATTGCAGAAAATGTTAAGAGAATTATTTACTTGTGGCTCATGAATCTGAAATTCTTCCAAAGGATTGTGTCCAGCTAGTAACTAGAATTATATCTTAATTTTATTTTTTGTTTCTTGATAGATTGAAGGAAGAATCTTTTTTTCTTGTGTTCAGCTCTGTTAGTTATTATGACACTTTGCTCGTATATGCTTTCATTCATTAAAGGATTTTCTATTTGGCTACAAGTTATATATCATAAAACATTGCTAAACATGTATGTTTTTAATTTCAACTTCAAAATAAAACATTAACTCTATACACTGAAAACCTAAGCTCACTAGAACATGTACCTCCAGACATTTCGCGAAGCCAGTTTAAATAGAACTAGTCTTAGAGAGTAGAATGGTTTGTATTTCACAGAAATTTGCACAGACTTTCTGTCATTTTATGTGATATAGTCTTAAGACAAAAGAGCTTGGATAGCTGTTGTAGGTGCAATAGGAAGATGAAGACCATACAGGGGGAAATAAACTGTTAAAAATGTGTATGTCTGAAATCTAAATGGATTCTGTCACTGTTCCAAAGACATGTTGTGAGTGATGTCTGTATTTGACCTGTGCCTTACTCAGTTTGTGCTGTGTGTGTATTTTTTTAAGTGCCTATGTGATCGTGGTCTTTTATGCCCTTACTTCACCTTCTCTGTTTCCACTTTTTGTCCTCAGTACAGGGGTTAAAAATGCAGTTATGGCTCCCACGTAGCTTGGCATGTAAATATCCAGCATGTAGGATTGGCTTCATGGACAACATGAGACACTTCCTTATACAAAGCATTGTGGGAGTTTGGAACTCACTGCCCAGCCATGTTGTTATAAAACCATGCCTTTTCTCAAAAAAGCAGATGGGGGGGATCTTCAGAGATAGATGCACCAAATGGCCTCCTCTTGTTTGTAGTCATTCTTATGTCTTTATGAGTTTTATGGGTCTGAATCTCTCACCCTGTTCTGTATTAGCATAACTATATTTAAGACCTGCAAACCCTTAGCAATAAACCACTTGAATTTGCTGTGGAGAGACATAACAGTCTGTTGAAAAAAATATTAGATGCTGAGATAAGATATACTGTGTGAGAAAAACGTTTAGATTTAATTTACCAGAAAAAAAAACTTTGTTAAGCTGAGCTGTGCAACACCAAAAAGAAAGTACAGTGGTATTTTTGGCAGGGTAAGGATCCAAGGATTCAAACATGAGCAGAAAGGTTAATTCCACACTGAAAGTACACCTTCTTCAGGTATGAAGAACACCTTCTTCAGGTATGAAGTACACCTTCTTCAGGTATGAAGAAGGTTCAACAGCCAAAATGGTGTTTGTTTTTTTTTTCCTTTCTGCTTTTCTACTTTCCAGTGCGGACTTAACTTTTATTTGTTCCTTTGGAGGTTCAGAATACACTTTGAGTCCTTAAATGCCCCTGGGGAAAAGTTCATATTCAGTCTCTAACCCAGATTATAGATCGTATTTAAGCATGAAGCCCTTGAAAATGCACTTGTCTACTATTAGAAAAGCCTCATGTGGACATGGCCTGTGTGATCTCACTCATGTGCTATGGCTGAGGGTCCTTAGCAGTGGGATAGAACTGTCACTGGGATCAGATGAGGTAAAATGGGAAGGTCTGATGCATCACAAAGCCCCTCCTTAGTCACTGGACAGGGGCCTGTGATAGTCAGAGGAGGCTGGAAAAGGGGGCTTGTTTAGGTCACTCACAGTTTGGAGCACATTGTTTAAACTGCTGCATGAGTGAGATCACTGCATTGCTCCCAGATCTATGCAAGTGGGGGCAACAGAACAATATTTCAGATGTACAGAAGAAACTACAAAGGTTCTGATTGATGCTTGGCTGGTTCAGACCAATTTTCACACATTTTCTGAGCCCTGGATTTTTAAAACCTTATTCAAAAATTTCTGCCTCAGCAGGTTCTTCTCCATTGTCTTACTCCTTTTATGTTTTTTCTAGTCCTGTGTTTTTGTGTTCCCTCTGATATACAGTATCATCCCAGTGATAAAATGTAGACGGTATCAGTTCCACAGGAAACCTGTACTAAATGGATATTAGCTAAATGGATATTACATGGTCAAAAGGTTGTACCTGGCATAAGTCATAAAATGCAGCAAAATGTATTGACTCCAATTTTAACCCCTGTAGTATGTTTGGAAGTTTGAAATGTCAACTGTGAATTTTTTCAATTGAATTATTATTACTGCACTGATGTGATGTTTTGTTCACTTTTTGGCTTACATGTACAGTAGCGGTGAAATTTGTGTCCCACCATAGGCTGTGTACTGGTGTAAAGCACACGTATGGTTTAGATGTGTATGGTGTTGCTGCTAAGTTCTGGCTCTTGTCTTTTCCAATATAAAAAAAGTCTTCAGACATCAGATGACATGGCTGCTTTAATGTGTATCATTTGGTCATAAACTGTGCACTGGTGCTGCAAACACATTCGGTTTTGTGTTTTGTTTAATTTGATTACTAAAATGGTACTAATATTCTACACCCTCGGTCCTCTTTTGTCTTTAATGTATTTTGTCATTGTTCCTAATTATAGCCAAAAGAAATGGCTATAATTAGCGGGAAAGGGGACTTTTGAAAACCTAATTTGTGTAACGTTTTTTTTGCTTAAAATGTCACTGAAAAAATAATGTTTGCTTACAAAAACATGCAAACTTCTTTGCAAAATTTTTACAAATATACTTTTATTTCTTTTATTTTAGTTAAAATTTTCACGGGGCCGTGAAAATTTGCTATTTATATTTTCATTATTTGGGGGAGAAATAAACCCTAGTGCAGCAGAGAGGAGATTTCCCTTGTGCTGTGGAGGAAGAATCTTATCGATGGATTATATTTTTATGAAGAACCGCAGTGGCCACTAGTGGCCAGAAATCTGATAAATGCATTAAAGTCGGGTCTTATTCGACAGTCCTCAAAGAACATTAATGTTACTTAGTAGTTCAGGCCTTTGGCCTTTGCCTACTGCCTTGTCTCTCTCACACCTGATGAAGGCTTCACGGCCAAAATGTTTTCTTTCTTTTTTTTTCAGCATGGAATAAACCTATTACTTGTTCCTTTAATGTAACTGAGCTACAGTACCTACATCTTTCTCGCTTCAGAAATTTTAAGATTTAGAGCTTTGGTTTTGTTGTTACTGACCAGTTAGTTCCTGGAATGTTGTAATTTTAGGAGACCACAATTATTCAGGTACTGTATCATCGCCGAATTTCAGTACTGGAACAAATACCTAAATTTATGGCATTTTTCTGTGTATCAGAAAAGTGTTAAATTATATATCAAAGCCACAGCTTGTGTACTGGTTTACTGTAGTGAAGTAAAAGACAAACTGAGCATCTTAGGGTAGAAGGGTAGTCCAGTACAGCTCTTTATTCCAATCAAACTGTGAAGACATTACTAACAGTTATATATGTGTTTTTAGATAGTGGTTCACATGTCAAGGTGCACAGCAGGGTTATAATATTTCAAAATATGTTTTTACCAAACAGAACTGACATACAGAAGCCTTTAGTGAGGAATGCGGAATCTGGCATTCTCTGGTGATCCAAGTGGTACGCACCTCTTCGGTATATACACTCTACATACAGTAGCTCGGCCCCGCAAGCCTGTAATTTACCACTTTGTTAATGCTCCTAGTGGGGATTAGTTTTGTATCAATAATCTTAATGAATGTCTAAACCATTCAGAGCCCAGATAAAATAAGCAGAATTTCAATGCTGACGTTTCACTTGACCCTCCCCCTTCCCTGCATTGACTTAATATAGGGTAGAAACCCCTACAGTGATTCTCAAACAAAACTGGGTTTGATACCAAAATATAGCTATATAATATATTTTATACCAAAAGTACATAATAAAAAATAAATATGTATGTGACCAAAATCAAATGCAACAGCTAACTACTGTAATAAATGCTAATTTCTAAGCTGTCAGAAGGCAGTGGGCTGTCCCTCTAGGAAATGACTATGGCTGCACTATCTTTTGAAGAAACAGACATTGCGTAGCTTAGGAACCACCAGAGGGCGCTGAAGTGCTTTTGGCTTGAGAAAATACAGCAGCATCACCGTGTCAATCTTGATCACCTTTTCTAAAGCGTCGTCTTCCAGGTAATAGTTCCTTCATATTTTTTATTTCTGTAAAAATAATCAATGTTCTATTTCATATTTCTGTTCTGCGTGAACATATCTAACATGCAGAACAGTGGCGCAGTGGTTAAGGGTTCAATTCTGAACCTGCTGTGCCTCTGCGGGGAGTCTGTATGTCCCCCCCACCATGCTTGTGTGGTTTCTTCCCCCGGTCAAAGACATGCTGGTGGGTAAACTGGCCCAGGAGGGAGTGTGTACGTGTCAGCGTTAGTGCCTCTCTGTGCCTTGCAATGGACTGGCATCCTTAGCCAGCAGCCATATCACCCTGCAACTCACAACTGGCAACCCACTGAAGCTAAGCAGGTGTGAGCCTGGTCAGTACCTGGATGGGAGACCTCCTGGGAAAAACTAAGGTTGCTGCTGGAAGAGGTATTAGTGGGGCCAGCAGGGGGCGCTCACCCTGTGGTCCATGTGGGTCCTAATGCCCCAGTATAGTGATGGGGACACTATACTGTAAACAGGCGCCGTCCTTCGGATGAGACGTAAAACCGAGGTCCTGACTCTCTGTGGTCATTAAAAATCCCAGGGCTCTTCTCGAAAAGAGTAGGGGTGTACCCCGGTGTCCTGGCCAAATTTCCAATTGGCCCTTACTAATCATGGCCTCCTAATAATCCCCCTCTATGAATTGGCTACATTACTCTGCTCTCCTCCCCACTGATAGCTGATGTGTGGTGAGCGTTCTGGCGCACTATGGCTGCCGTCGCATCATCCAGGTGGATGCTGCACATTGGTGGTGGTGGAGAGGAGTCCCCATTACCTGTAAAGCGCTTTGAGTGGAGTGTCCAGAAAAGCGCTATATAAGTGTAAGCAATTATTATTATTATTATTATCCTATTCAGAGTGTACCCTGCCTTGACTTGCACCAGCTGCTGGCCAGCATAAGCTCCGTCTCTCCCACCATTATTATTCACTCTCTGCAGTGAATAATAATAATAATAATAATAATTATAATGATTTCTTAGACTTATATAGAGGTTTTCTGGATGCTTTTCCCGTGTGCACATTCTCTTTGCCGTCTTTTTTTAATTTGCCTGTCCTCTGTTCGTGCTTCCATTTTATTTTCTTGCATTCCCTTCTCATTCTCCTCAGCTGCCCAGGTGGTGCAGAAAATTGCCTGTAAGTATTACCAGAAGCTAGTCTGTGGATCTGGGGCCCACTCCCTGTTTATAGTGATACCTTTTTAGTGTGTGTTTGTCGGTAGTCGTCATCGCTGCGTGTTCCTAGTGCTCTGTGCTCTGCACCTGTCCCTGTCTTCTGGATTCCTCTCAGTACAAGATATTAATAGATAGTAGTGTGTGTCCTGTAATGGACTGGAGTCCTGTGCAGGATCAATCCCACCTTGTGCCCTGTGATTCCAGAATGGGCTTCAGGCTGCTGTAATAATAATTGCTTACACTCATATAGCGCTTTTCTGGACACTCCACTCAAAGCACTTTACAGGTAATGGGGATCCCCTCCACCACCACCAGTGTGCAGCCCCACCTGGATGATGGAACAGCAGCCATAGTGCGCCAGTACGCTCCCCACACATCAGCTCTCAGTGGGGAGGAGAGCAGAGTGATGAAGTCAATTCATAGATGTCTAAAGCGATTAGAAAATGAATGGATGAAGAAATACAAATTTCTGATCGCAATGAGGCAGAAAGATGACCACCCCCAATTACTTCTGCAGACTCAAAGTGAAGATGTATTTTAATATGGGGCATGGGGCAGTAGGTAACTGAGGACTGGAGAGGGGAGGTAGAGAGAGAGGTGGTTTCTCTAGAATAACGCACAAGCTTAAATGTGGTCAAAGCTAAACTCCAACACAAATGCTATTAGAAGGGAAGATAAGAGAAAGATAAAAGGGAGTTTATGTAAGCCTTGGCTCGGGAGTTTATATACTGTAACCCTCCTGGGACTGCGTACCCAACACTTACCAAGAACACAAAAAGCAACGTTCTAAACCCTGTGTATAATTCGGGGGGATTGAAATGGAACGGTCTCAGTCTGCGAGCCCCATAAACGGTCTCCAATCACATCTCAGACTCGCATCCTTCTCCCAGAAATCACTCTACTGCCTTGGCACCAACACACCGCAACACGGTACCATCACAAGGTCTTTCATCACTCAGAACTGGAGGGGTGTGTGTTCAAAACCTGAATGACATACGGCTGTGGTACCCTTGAGCAAAGCGCTTTGGATAAGAGCGTCAAATTCGTAATAACACGCACTCCTAAACACTTTGAACACCGAATAAGTGTTTCTAATTGAGACAGCTAATTACAAATTCATCAGTGACACCTCTTTTTCTTCCCTTACATTCTAGCAAGAGCTCATGTCTAACAATTTGTAATAACTGTTTCATGACCAAAAATATTACTCTTAATAGAGTAATACTATACAACAAGTACATAAACGAATGTGTAGCCCTAACCTGTGACCAGTATCTGTCTAATGGGAGACAAAAAAAGAGCTTTGTTTACCATGTTGTGAGTTTCTTCAGGGCTACTATACTCTCGGTGACTGAATATTAGAAGCTCATGGTGATTCCTTTCTAATGTGTTTGGCAGCTCAATGGAGAGGATGAAAGTCAATTCCTTTCTCTGGGCTGTGTTCCAAGCCTGGCTTTGGACACATAAATCAATCAACTGTTTTAAAATCCACTGTACCTAGAAGCCTCTAATCCAATTGTCTCTATATAGTCTCCATCAAAAGATCTGATAATAAAAGAACTGTGTATAATTTAATTTATCTTCGCCCAGCCCTAGGAGCGTAAGACAAGCCATTTTTGACCTCCGAAATAATCTAAGAAAATCGGTTGAGATGGGAAACAGGAAAAGTTTTTCAACTTTGTCTTTTTATCCTACGATTACAAAAGTGTTACAGAGGAAGAAAATTACTTTCACAGTGGCACTGGATTGTGAGTCTAGTGGCTACATAGCTCAGCACGAACAGGAATTCATACTCTGAAAGTTACTCCAACTGAGTAAGCTGTCTTTTTGTTACAGCAATTTAGTCAGATTGTATAGGATAGTTATCTCGAGGGAGGAAAAATTACTGTAAAGAATTTGTACTTGGAAAATTGATCTAAACTGTGAGTAACACTCCCTGTCACTGTACCCCTTTTGTATTGCTCATTGCCTTTTATCAACACTGTTTCTGTGACATATCCTACAAGTCACACAGTCACAATTTCACAAAGTCACAAAGCGCTACCAGGACAAAACATTATGCTTCTAAGTTAAGAATAGGCAACTCTGGTGTACAAATGGCTTTCAAGGGGAGTCTTAAACTTAATAGCTTAATTGAACTCATTATTTTGCTAAGATGTCAAATCACCTGGTTTTTAAAGTTTTAATCATTTGCTAATTAAAAGAGACTTTAAACCAGCAGGACTCTGGACGTCAAAGACCGGATTGATGTCCAGTCTGATGTGTCTGTGTGCTTGCGATTCAGCTGTTAGTTAAGGCGGTTGGCATAACTGCACCAATTTAACAGTTTCAGGGCCTGTTTCTTTAAAGAGACCTTCAAAACCTACAGACACACCAGCCCCCCAGGACCAAGACCGGACACTTCAGCTGTAAATGGTGGTATTTCACAACATTATTTGGATTTCAAATTTGTTCCTTCATCAAGAAACATGCAATCTTGGGGAAACTAAAGGCTAGTGAGTTTCACAGTATTTCATATCTAGTCACAATGTATTCCCTGATTGCACACAGGTGTGTTTTTACCCATCTATGCAATGATCATTTCTTTATTGCCATTCCCCACTCAGTTAAACTTTCTGTAATTTTCCTCAGAGATTTAAGAGTGCAAATTACACATATCACACATAACAAATAGTGAACAGTCAAATGTCAGGTATTTCAATGGCACATCCTTTCATGCTAATAGAAAATAAGACGGTCAAATGGAATTAAGTATATTTCTTAAATGGCAATTCAATGGTGTAGTTGCTGGAAGGCAGGCTGTACACAGATGAAGGCGTTAATAATGCGAGATTCAAAGTAATGCTCTCTCTGTGGTATAATGATCATCTGGAATAATTTACTTGCAGAGATTATAGAGAATATCTCAGGTTAATTCAATTGGCATTTCTTTAAAGCTTACCGCTAATGATCATATGAGAACAGAATGAGGCTCCAAGGCACAAACAGGCTCTAAGACATCTACTTGTTTTCCAAACCTTACAAATGAACAAATACAGCTTCTGTTCTGTAGCCTAAACCATTATTCAATTATCTTTTTAGCTGCAAGATACCTTTGTGAGAATCTATGAGGTTGGGTTAATTGAACCCAAATCAATATTGATCCCCATGTGATGTATTACTGGGGAATTCAAGTTTTCTGTCTTTTCCTCCAGCTGTTTGTAGTACTGTATATACATATTAAATAAATAAAGGTACCTTTTCAATTCAGGATTCACAGGATTCCCACATTTAAATTTTGCATACTGTACTCCCATACTGTAGATCTTTACTGATCTTCTAATGTGCAGAGGTTACATATTTCAAAACTTCCTAGGCAGACGCAAGAAATGAGATGATATATCGTGCTCACAAGAGTTTTCCTTCCGTAAAGCAGCCTGTTTCTGTACAGAGACATTCTCAGTCTTGTCTTTGCTTCAAGCAGATAATTCCTTGAATTACACTGTACATACTGTACTGATCAGTTAATTACTGAAAACTAGTTTGAGGGTAGATCAATTAGAGTGAGTGCCTTGTGATATAACCACGCATTTTATAGCTACAGCTGATTAAGGAAGACATTCCGAACAGAACAGAAAGCCAGGATGTTCCCACAACAATGGGAGAAATATTGTTCAAGCCACCCATTCATCATTCCTCAGAGCAGAAAATCAGAACATCTCCTGCACTGAGTGTCAGTATATTAATAATGTAACGCATACGGCCGACAGGCACTGTGTAAGAGCCGGCTTACCAGAGCGGTGACGTCACCGCCCTTCCCTGTAATAGCAGGACCACAGCCACTGGGCTGTGGAGAGATCTCTCTTTAGCTCCCTGGGCTGGGTCCCTGTTGAGTGACACCGGAGTCCTGGGTTCGCGCCCCCGATGTGACAAAGGCGCCCGCCTGAAACCCGTAGCGTTACAATAATAAGGGCTGATGGGAGGAGAAATGCACATCTCACGCGGGTCTAATTAGTGTAATTACTGGCTTTCTTTGGTAGGGAAAGGTGCATGGTGCTAGTACTGTTTCTTGATGTAGGTTTTTGTGTATGTAGATCCAAGAGTTTGCTCTAGTCTAGCGTTGGGTCTGTCACTGCCACAAAGGCTTTCATGAGCTAAAACAAATGAAAGAGTCTGTTGCAATCTGTTCCACTGGGTTCTCTAACACAATTCCTCAGTTTCACAGTATTACACAGAAATTCAGGTGGTGTGTCTGTGCAGTTGGAAGTAAGGCTTTAAAGTCTTAAAACAGAATTCCAATGCTGAGCATGAGCCATTTCAGACAAAATCCAGTGGGCACTGGTGCTATACAGCTGCCAAACTGTAATTTAGATATCCACATTTTGTTGATGTTTGAAACATCGTAAATGCTTTATTCTGCTACTTACAGTAGAAAATCTTGCACATACAGAGCAGTTAGCAGTATGCGTTTATTGACCATTACAGCAATATTCAGATTTCTTCTGAATGAGCAGTGGATATGTCAGTCATCTAATAAGTTGTGCTTCACTGTAAGTTCATTAATGAATAACATCGATGTCTAAACAATTCAAAAGATCCTTAGAGTCATCATTTCTGATAGGCTCTTTATTTGGACTCAGAGAGATTTTAGGTTTAGCTGGAACACAAGCGCAGCAGTGTCATGGGAGAACTGTCATCGCAATTACTCAGGCTCAGAGAATGTGGGGAATCGTAGAGGAAAACGAACACAGGCATAGAAAAAAAGGGAGGGAGGAAGGGAAGGAACAAATGGAGGAAGAGTGAAAAAAGAAATCCCTTTGCAAAAAATTACCAACAACACAGTTTTGCACTACTGGAACACCAACCCCCATTTAACAAAGACCAAGGGAAGACACACAAATTCAAAGAAATAACAAATTGTTTCATTATGTCCTCAATGAATGAACTCTAGAGTAGTAAAATAATTATTCTGTGGGGAGGAAAAGTAGCCTACAGCAGACAAGAGGGACTGAAGGTGGGTAGGTAACAGCCCAGCTGAAGAGAATCATTCATACGCAGGCAAAAACCTTATTCACTTTGCTGAAAGGGAACTATAAATGATGTAATGAATATATAACATTTGTAGTAGATTAATGTAAACTGTAAATTACCATGCAGGTTCCTCAAGCTTCTTTTAATGCTAGAATTTTTCAAATTGTATTTTCCTTTCTATAATGAGCCAAACATAGACATTTCTGGAATGTAGATTTCCAAAATCAGGTCAGCTACACGCATCAGAATTACCCACTTATCTATTATCAGAAAGATGTTAGTTCCTGATCCAGGTCTCAGCAAATCAGAGCTCATCCTGACAGCAAAGGATTGGCTACATTCTTGACATGATACCAGAGTCAATGGAATGATGTACAGTACACACACACGATGACTATTGAATTAGCAGCTATTGACTGAACTAGCAGCATGGCTTTGGATTGTGGGAGGAAATCTCATGAGAAAACATACAAACTCCACACAGAAAGCCAGAATTAAACCCAGAGTTGTGATGCAGCAGGGCTAACCATCAAATCACTGTGCTGCCCACAAGAAAGAATAAATATTCCTTATACCCGTAGCATTTCTAAAGAGTTTCTCTACAGTTTCCCTTACTTTTTCACATGTACAGTATGATAATGCAATATTATAACAGTATGAGAATGATCCATTAATTATTTCTTATGCACATATACATTCTGCTGTGTAGAGTGACCTTCAATTGCAGTTGTTTATCTTCCATGCTGAAGTCTGGTTTTCTCCCATGTCTTGTGATCTTACTATCAGCCATAGTATAGAGGTGCTTGCAAAGACATTCGGTGAGAGATTATGTTTTTGGATGGCGTTCAAGGTTAAAAGCTTCATTTTGTTCTATTCCTTCCGGATTCTGGGAACAAGGAAACAAAGCACGACAACTGATAAATCTCTGATCCCATCACAGGCTGCTACTGCAGCAAAAGCAGTCTGAGATAATTGTTAGGGCTGTATGAGAATTGAGGTTGTGGGAGCAGGCAGTGCTGGAATTGGGTTTATTTGGGTCCAGGATTGGGTATAGTAGGGTTAGGGATAATGCTGGGACAGGACCGTGGTCAGAGTAAGGAGATGTGAGGGTTATGTTGGTAAGATTGTATATTGTGAGTATTACAACATATTGTTACAAATAAGGGGTTTACAAATATAGAGAATACCAGAAAAGACACTCACCCTGTGGTCTGTGTGGGTCTTAATGCCCCGGGATAGTGGCGGGGACACTATACTGTAGTGGGCGCCATCTTTTAGATGAGACGTTAAACCGAGGTCCTGACTCTCAGTGGTCATTAAAGATCCCCGGGCATTTCTCGAGAAGACTAGGGAGTTATCCTGGTGTCCGGGCCAAATTTCCCCCCTCGGCCTTTACCTCGGCCTCCAGATTGTCCCCATGTATCATTGGCTTGCACTTGCCCTGCGATGGACTGGCGTCCCCTCCAGGGTGTACCCTGCCTTGCGCTCGTTGCTTGCTGGGTAGGCTCCGGCTTCCTGCAACACCGTATGGTATAAAGTGGTTTGGCAAATGGCATGATGTTTGATCTGCATGCAGTGTTAACAAGTTAGTATTATGTGTTGACAAAACTGTCTCAAAGTTGAGAGCAATATTTCTATTGATGTATATGTTTTTAAAAGTGATGTATTCACAAGTCTGCTTGTCTGCTTTTTTTAAAGGGCTGCTACATGTCACCAGAAATTCTGTTGTCCTGTTCTGAATCACAGACAATGACAGCAATATGGTGCTGTGTATACCTGGACATTTAGTCTATTTTGTGATGTAAATTGGAGGTTTTACACCTTATTGTGTACATTTTACTTTCATTGTACAGCAGTTTGAAATGCACTCATCAATGCCGTATTGTTCTAGCCCCAAAATATAAAAATTGCATTGCGGTTCTCCTTTAATATACTCTGTTCTGATTCCACAGAAGCAGTATATTCAGCGTAAAGTGATGCCTACAATCGTACACAATATTCCAAAGAAGGACGAGTTACTGGTACATTGTGCAATTATACCATCTCTTGATTTTAATTCTGCATGTTGATAAAATATTATAAATCTTAATATTATTTGCCATTTTTGTTTGTCACATTGCCTAAAACATAAGCTAACATAAATGGCAGGGCTTTTTCACAAACAGCTTCTTCCAGCTCGGTGTTTCCCATCTTATTTTTATGGTTTTGCACTTGTCTACATTGAATTCTCGTTCAAGGCTTCTAACTTCTATCTCAGAGACATTTTACTTAATCATTTACTGTTCCTTTGACTTTTAATTTAGCCTTCTTCATAGTGCTCAATTCATTGTACTCCTTTTCTTCAACTGGGCGAGAGAATGGAAGGAAATAGTGGATACCAGCCATGACAAGTTTCAGACCTCTGGACTCCCAGGGAAGGAAGCAAATAATCATTGAAACAGCAAGGTAACACTCAGCAGGAACAATTGATGGAATCTCATCCTGCGAGCAGTACATAAACAAACAGTCTGGTAGAAAGAACAGCAAAGTTTCAGAATGTTCAGGAATTCACTAATTGAGCTCTCAAATTAAAAAGGCTGTAATACTACCATTTAGGGACAGAATGCCTAATGTCTATGCATTGTGTTAACTCCTTTTTAACAGACACAAAACTGAGTGCTGTTACGTACCATGAAAATACATTACTAGCTAATTGGGCATATAGTGTCATTTAGATTTAAAAGAAAGTAAGCATACAGATTTTTTGATTGAGCAGTATCATTCCTTAAGCTAAAAAAATTCTTAGACACATGGATTCATAAAAGCACCAGGTGCTGAAATTGTCCAAAATTAGCTGATTAAGAACCTGTATGAACACCCTGTTACAGTTTCAGCATTTCGCCAGCAGAGGGCATCGCAACCTCTAGTGGCTACTCCAGCTGTACAGCAGAGGCCCAGACCTAGCAGACAGCAGGAGCCAATCCCTGCATGCCTATTGTCCCTGGCTCACCACGCCCCCTCCTCAGTGCCTATTTAACCCTGCTCTCTGCCATACTGTCCTCAGTGTTCTTGACTCCATGTTGTGCTCTAGGTCTGGTCTTTCTTCAGTATTTTCCTTGTTTTAGTATTTTCTGCCTTTCCTGTTTCCTTCCCTTGTTAGCTTAATCCTTGTTTTTGTTCCTGGGATTTGTTTCCTTTTTTTGGATCTTGGGTTTTTTCCCTGTTTGTTGTCCTGTTTCCCTGTTTCGTTTTTCCCTGGATTACTTCTCTGGATGTTGGCCTGTTTCTAGACTTCATTTGTGGATTGTGTTTTATGGTTGTCTTTCTGGATTGCCTTCCTGCTTCTGGATGTTTGCTCGTTTCTTGTCTTTGGGTGTGAATTGTGCTTTATTGTCCCACTTTAAGGAACATGTAGCTCATATGGTTCAAATTGCTCTGATTCAGGTTGATATAGACAATGCAGGTGCTGCACACTTTGTAACGGCAACACGTAACCTGCTCATCACCACAATGGCTGACTGTAGCTTATAGCTATAGATTGTGTTGCTGACTGAATATTGATTTTTTTTTTCCAAAAACTGATGCCAGAAAACATTTGTGGGATTAACAATCTGGCCAGCCTTCCTTGCTGAGATGGATGTGCAGGAAGAGTGGTGGTACATTCTGTAGCAGTCGAGCCAAAACGTGAACTGGTGTGCATATCGCCACTGACAGTGTTGTGTTCTCAGCTCGGGGAAGTCATCATTCATGTTAGTCACTTACAGTAGTATTGAAATCATGATTCTTGGAACTGTATTGGTTCCTTTCCTATGATTTAAATGTCTATTTTCTAACTGCTTCGTCCAATTCAGGGTTGCATGGGAGCTGGAGCCTGGCAAGCCTCAAATACGAGGTAGGGTACACCCTGGATGAAACACCAGTCCATCACAGATCCTGATTTCCTCAGAAGTCAAATAAACTACTAGTATGTCTTGTGTGGGGATGTGGGAGGAAACCAAAGCACCTGAAGGAAACCCACATAAACAACCATAGGGAGAGCATACAAACATGTAAGACCATAAGTCCAGGACTCTCAGACACCAACCACTGTGCTTGATTGATTTCAATGCTTCAAGTGATTAAAGGTTTGTATTTTGTTATTAATGTGTTCCCCTGTAACAATCAAATGAGATTTAGATCAGCTTTAGGCTTTTCTAGAAGTGTCTGATCCCCTGCAGGCTCACCCATTTTGTTGGTTCCCATATGGGGAAACGCTGAGAAGATCCTTTTCTACATTCATGGTACTATCCTCTCTTTCTATTTCTTGCACAACTCCTCTGTCACCTCCACTCTTCCCACATTTCTTCCCGATATACTCCATAAGCTCTACACCAACTCCTTCTTTCAAGGCCTTGCAATAAATACTTAAAGCCACCAATCAGCCAGCAGCTCTTATTAGGCACAATGTATTTTACTGTATGTACAGTGATGTCCAACTCTAGGGGCAGTGCACTATGGCCAGGTACTACTATTCAGCTCACCTGTATAGTAAAATTCATGTTTTCACAAGCCTCCCCACTGCTTGCTAGGTCATCCAGCCCGATTGCTTTCACAGTGAGAAAACACTGCCTTCAGCCCCCTCTGATCTGTTTTGGAAGCCTCTCCAAAACAAGAAACAGCACCTCTGACATGTCAGACTGATTGCAGACTTTTCCTTTCCTGAGTCTAGCTACAGATGACTCTGCTTCTGAATTTCCCTGTTGTGACTTTCTAGCATCAGAACACTCCCACAGGCACTGATGCACAAATCTTTCCCTCCATCAGTGCTGGATCACAGACAATGATCATCCCATCTTCTATGAGCACCCACAAGGGTTTTGCTTTTGCTGCACTAACTTACCTCAGGTGTGTCATATCTGCTTCTAGTTGCTCAATTTTGCTCTCAGGCTCAGCAGCCATCTTGGCTCAAGCCATCATCAGGGTCAAGGTTTGAGCCAAGATGAAGGTTTACCCACCAAGACCTTACTTCCTCTCACTGTCTCAGGGCTGTTGACAAAGTTCTGATGTTGCAAATGACGGTCCACCCTGTGTGTTTCTAACCTTGTTCCTCTTCTGTTTCGGTGTGGAATTTAACTATTGTATGATTGATATTTGATTTAACAGCCAAATGATTCAGGTTACTTAAATGGTGATCTTGTTCGATATTCTATGTAGAACTGCATTTAAAACTGAAATCAGAAGAAATGTCTTTACCCCAAGGGTTGTGGGAGTCTGGAACAAGCTTTCCAGCTATTGTATGTTGTAGAAGCTGATGCCCTGGCTTCAGAAAAGACTGGATGAGATCCAAATATTGATAGCTTATTAGCTACCAAACACCCAATGGACTGAACGGCTCTGGTTCTTTTTGTTTGTAACTGTACTGATATTTTTATATTAAGATATGCCATCAGTATTTGACTCTGTAACAAATGAATAGTTTTGTTCAGCAAGTGACAGCCTTTTTTAAGCATTCTGCAGAAAATGTTTTTCTTTTCTGTTAGGGGCCCTCCTGACCATGTTTACATAGCGAACAAAAATATAAAGCACTTACATAAGTGTCTGTGGAGAAAAAATACAGTAGAATAAGTGATATCATTATTTATTTTTGTTGTTGTTAGATAGTGCTGCCAGAGCTCTGATGTATTATTTAATTGACCTAACAAACCTTCCTCCTTGGGAAGTTCTTTGGGTCATTCCAGATCAACCAGCATTAAACTGACAGCAGCAAGAAGTCAGTTTGGTTGGACCTTGGTTGTGGTCAATGAGCTTCAATTGAGCCAACACTGGCTCATTAGCTCTCCTAAATATTTTGTTTTCAGACTGAAGGGCAATTACTGTGGGCCAGTCACTTTTGTGTTGCTGATAATAGTGTTTAAGAACAAAAGAAAAAAAAATGTTGCTAAAGGTAAAAAGTCAATTTACAGTGGAGTTAAAGCCTTTGATGAATAGCTTGTTTCCATAGTGTTGTATACCCATGAAATTCGGTATCGACCTGATATTAGTCTGCTGCATTGGCTGACAGTGTTCTCTCTTTAACTGGGATGTAGCCACAGCACAAAGTCAAATCAACTTTCTTATCTTAACTTTGCGTGCTGTGAATTTCTATATTTGCACAATTGTGCTTCACTGTAATGTTTGTCAGTGCAAAGAATAGACCTGTGTTCTGTCGAGAAATGAGTGGCAAGTTTTATTGTCCAGGATAACTTTCCTAAGCCAACAGCGGTAGCAGATACAAAAAAAAATACATTTGCATAGGCCTATTTTCATTGCAACAAAACAAATCCAGGGTGCTTTTCAGTGGAGGCTGAACTGAACAAGCCATTATGAAGATGTCATATCCCCTCTACCAGGCCTCTTTATTTCATGTCAAAATGAAATTAGGCATTCATTAGTGTTTGTTGATTGATGGGGAAAATGTCATTCTTCTTCAATTCCTAGTTGTACTGAAAATACTGTACTTGAGCCCACTATGCCTGAATAGGCATGATAGATCATGATTTTATCTACTGCTTCTTTAACAAGCTGATCTGGACTTTCTACCAGCATGAGCAGGGCTGAATGCCCCCTTCTTGTTTTTCAACTGTTAATGACTCTACTTCCTTTGTGTGGATCAAGAAGCGGTATTTTAAAAACATGAAATGCTCCACTTCATTTTATTTCCCTGGAAGGTGTTCGCTCCACAGAAGGCAAGTGCCGTCTATGACTTTTCTTCCAGGTTTCCTGATGTCGACAAGGCATCCAGAAACTCCAAACAGCTACAGTTTTGTCCCCTCTTCCCTCTTGCTCTTAGTTCACTCTACAGAATCGGCATCAGTGGATTTGGGGATTCTTGTAGGGGGATGTAACGACACTGATCTCCGAGCAGCACTGTCATTTCCTTAACCCGGTGAGTTTAAGCCGAAGTGCTAAGTGTGCGATCACTTTCTGTTCGTCGGCTTGTTTTTATCGTTATTGGGATTAGTCCAAACAACTGAATTTGTATCAACACATAATATAACAGTAATAGAATAATCGATATTAGGATAATATAATGGTAATAGAAAAACATAATACAAAAGTCTCCAGGTCTGGAGATTATTCAGCTCTTTGCAATTCTGGATACCTTAAAAGTATAAAGCGTGTTATTATACACTTCTCAAAGTACATCAGTTGAATGTACATCAGTCCAGTGTTTTGATTGTGTTGTTATGAAATAGACACATACTGTATGCAGTAATCTTGGGGGAGGTGGCATCTTTGGAACACAAAGATTCAGACATGTTAAATGAGCAAGAATGGGGAAAAAATAAATATTTTGTGTAAAGTGGTACAAAATTTGGGTGGTATGGTGGTGTTGCAGTGGTTAGCACTGCTACCTTGCAGAGCTGAGGACATGGGTTCATCACCGGACCTGAGCTGCTATCTACTTGATGTTTGTATGTTCTCCCCTGTGTTTACATGGGTTTCCTCCAGGTGCTCTGGTTATCACCGCCAGTCCAAAAACATACAGGTTAACGTTTTCAGCTAGCAACAATAGGTTGTTATTCAGCTTTAGGCCTACAGAGGTCACTGTTGCGCAGCTGGCAGATTTCAGCACATAAGGTACAATACCCGGCCATTTGTGGAACCCTATGTCTAGTCATCTAGTGAAACAACCCAGGCAATTGGTGAGGTATGAACACAGGTCTGCCTTCACTGTGAGCCATTTAGGTGAAACGCATAAAATTAAATGCATTGGGATTGTGGAAGGAAAATGTTGTAGATCCTTCATCCTTCCAGCGAAGCTCATGAAACGCTTCCAGTCTGGCACCTGATTTCTGTGTGTAAATGTTTCTGACAGAGCTGCATGTGATGTAGATATTTTTAGCACAAAAGGGTTTTGAATTAAGGACTATCCAGATTTGATCCATGCTGTAAATAGTGTTTCCACACATTTGAAGGCAGGTGATAAAGATATTTTTCAAATATGCACTTAATCTCTGTAAGCCCTCCCCACAGATAGCTCATATTTTGGGTAGGTCTCATTTCTGAAGCCTACATTCCACATCCTCATGTACATAGAGAGAATGGCCCATTGTCCTCAGTGCCCGTTTCTCTAAGGACTCCTACTTTAACTTATTTATAACGGCACAATCATAGGCAGGCTTCTTGAATTACAAGGAGAATAATTCCATCTTCACGTGGCAAGAGAAAAGCGGGTAAAAGCTGTAAACACTTAAATCGATAAATATCAAGCTATTAATTTATTTTTTTTAAAGTCTGAATGCTCTATGTAAAGTAAATCTTGTGTGCATTTATAACAGCTAAACTTAAAGGTGACTAAACCATTCACCATGAACACAGTAGATCTACTGAAGAATTTCCAATGCCTAAGATAATTTTCTGATAATAGAAGGATAATGTTTTCATTGTGCTTGGTCTTCAACGCTATGCCATTAACTTCATTGTGTTAGTGATCTTCAGTTTCGGTATAAAAATTAGATGTAGCTAGTCCTTTCTTCTGTACACTACGTGCCTGAAAATGGTTATAACTCGTCCCTACCAATTATTCACGTCTTCCTATTCAGGGTCTTGGAAAAAGATGCTGCTAGTGTTGCCCTGCTTATTGGCTCTTTGGGGGGATACTTGTAATGCTGCTGCTCATACCGGAGTAAAGTAGCAGAGTAAACTACTCTTTTAATTAAAGGTCGTGGAGGAGCCAGATCCTACTCTGCCAAGCAAGGGTTGCAAGGCGCTATATACCTTGGTTGAGATGCCAGTCCATCTCAAGGTTGATGGACACAAACACTTGCACATTCACTCCAGCGCCAGTTTTCCCAGGAGCCAAGTAACCTGCCAGTATGTCTTTGGATCCTGAGCAGAAACCAGAGCATTTGGAGGAAACCCAAGCGAACATGGGGAGAACATACAAACGCCACACAGATAGCATCACAGGTCCCAAATTAAACCAAGGGCTCCAGCACTGCAAGGCTGCAATGCTAATCACTGCACTGCCATACTGGCCATGATAAGGGTCTTTATTATTGCTTAATATAGAAGTCAGCAATATCTTGTCTTGGGAGTAACCTATTCATCTTCTTATTACTATGACCTGCAGAACTAAGACAGCTGTTGCTTTGTTTTTAATAGGAACCAATCCTGAATGGACATGTACAGTATCTGAAAAAACAAACTTTTCTTTAATCTGAACACTAGAATTGTTTAAGTTACAAAACCTTTATAAAAATGAGAACTGGAGGCACATACTCCCACAACCCTTTCTATAAAGATAAAACAAGCTATCCAGCCATGTGGCTGAAGCTGATACCATGTCTTTCAATAAGATGCTGGATGGGGTTCTTTAATCAATCAGGTGCTAAAACCAATTAAGCTAGGCCACATTGTCCTCCTCTTGTTTGCAAATATGCTTATGTTCTTATACAAACAAAAAACACTTACTCTCATTTACTTCGTAAAGGTCAGTCATAAGATTCAAAACAAAAGAAGTGCATTTGTATGTACCACATATCTTCTAAAATGGATGTATTACCATTGCTAGCAATACTCAATACTTCACTGTAATGAAGACGAATGGCTTTTTGGGATGTAAGGATGTCAAATGACTTTTTCTTGTGCTTTATAAGAAAAAGTGTGACAAGAAGTTGACGGATGTGTGTGAAAACCTCTTTATAGGTATTGTTTTATTTCCTACAGTCTGTGATAAAGCAAGTCATGTAATGACTCCTTTATCCCCTGTTCCTCAGAAGCAGTGTGACTGACATCCCCCGAAGGGGAATAGGCACAGAACATGGGCACATTAGGCTTGGCTGTGGCTCTGGGCACGGGTGTGCTGAGGCAAGACTGGTCTCCTCACAATGCTGTATACTAAATGCCTTAATTGCTTTCTGGTAATTGTTTTTCTTTCCTGTCTCCCGTGTAATACAATTATGTTAGAAATGTATAAAACAACAGCCTGAACTGACAGGCAGTGAGTGGACGCATAAATCAAGAGCCCCCCAGTCCAGATTCCCGGGGGTCCCAAGGCAGGTGTTGTGTTGCCTGTGGAGGGCAGTTTCATTGGCTCCATTAATCCTTGGTTAGACTGATTTCCTCAGGTCTTCAGCTGCTGAGGATTTAAAGAGAGTTAGGAAACCAGCTGGCTCATTGCACTGAAGGTGGGGACACCTGTATTATTAGCCTGGAAACATTGAAGCTGCTCCAGATGTGGCTGCTAGATTAAAGCACAGTTCATGCTTGTCTACTTAGCGGGGAGAGAAAACATCTCCTTATTGGATCAATCACCATCACTATTTCAGTAACTAAATATTTTAACCCACACAGAACTACATTTAAAAACCATGTATAATGGCTTTAAAACAATAGCTCAAAGGGAAAAAGCCATGTGGCTACCTACGAGTCTACAAAACACAATGTGTTTCCAACACATTGCAGTCATCAGGCTTGACCACCACATCTATTGATTAATTCTGGGACAAGTTATTACACAATGAAAGGGAGTACCTCAGATAAAATGCACTACAGCAGTGTATAGCAGTAGCTAATAGTGTGGAGGTTTGCGCACAATTCAAGATGATGAAACACTAGGGTGGCACTAGGGTGGTTAGCATTTCTCCCGTGCAGTGCTGTTGTCCTTGGTTCAACTCTGTGTTCACAGGGGTTTCCTGTAGGGGCTACAGCTTTCTCCCACAGTACAAAGACATACTGGTAGGTCAATCGGCTGCTGGGAAAATTGGCCCTGGTGTGAGAGTGTGAGTGTTTGTGTCTGTATGTGTCCTGCAGTGGTAATGCATTCTGCGTATCCTGCCTTGCACCCATGTCTTGCTGGGATCCCCAGCTCCCCAGTGCCCCTGTATTGGATAAGGCAGTGAGAAAATGGGTGGATGAAGCTCTTCAAGCTGGTATGCATACTGTACCTACCCACAGATGACTGAAGCAGAAGCAGAGTTTTGTAGGCTACCTTTTCTCTGACTAACCTGCAAAACATGATTTCGGTAGAGCAGAGTACATCCATTAGTTGACAGACTTTTAGTTGTGAGCTTTTGGTCTTGTGTTTTTGGCACCTGTTTCTTCTCCAATCCAGCTTGAATAAGAAGTTTATTTTTGTATGCAGTATTAAGGTCTTATTTCTCCAGAATGGGACTGTCTTAGTGGTATATTGCCACTGCTAACAACTTTCAGTATATTTAGGTACTGTATTCAGATTGGTTCCTTCTTGCAGTTTTTAATTTGTCCATTTTCTAACAGCGTCTTCCAATTCTGGGTGGCGGGGGAGCAGAGCCTATCCCAGCAGGCAAGCACACACGCCTGTGGCTCATCTGCTAACCACTGTTCCCCACCGCTGCCCTCTTGCAGTCTTTTCATACTTTAAGACTGTTGATTGACATGCTGGTTAATAAGAAGGATTTCAGTTTCTACTTCTTTACCTGCCGTCTAATGACCAGAAAAGAACTGGCTCATTGAAGAAAGAATCTAAAAACTCAGAGGTCTCTAATGTTCCCCTCAACTAAAACATACCAGTGAAACATTACAACAATGGACAACACATATCATGCTGATGGAACGCTTGAGGTTTCCAGCTCTCAGCAGTAATTCCTCGCTTTTATACAGTGCTCTTTAACTGAAAGGATGCCAACATTACATTTACTGTACATTTTACAATTCTCTTTACCATTCATTCAGCATGGAGGTGTGTCAGTCACCTGGGTGACACATGGAAGCCATCATATGTCACTGCTCTTCCACAAAGCAGATCAGGAGGAGCAGAGAATTTCTGCACCAACCGAAATAAGGGGAAGCCAGGTTATACTACCCAGATTGGAATTTAGGCAGGGTATCAGGGTTAATAGATAGATAGATACTTTATTGATCCCGTGAGGGAAATTGCAGTGCAACAGCAGCTTAACACACACAACACAGCCACAGTGTACTGAATTATATAATAATAGTACAATACATACAATACAATACAAGAGTTACTCACAGTCCGGACACACAAGAGCAAACTAGAACAGAACAGTACACAGAAAAATCGTATCACACATATGAATATAAATATAGATATAAATGTATTGCACAGGTCCCTGGCATATATTGCACAAAAAACGGTTGTAAACGGGAAAAGAAAAAGAAAGAGAACAGATGTAGCAGTAGATGTGTAGATGCGTTCAGTCCAGAAACAGGTCACTGTTGATGTTGCCTCTGCCCAGACGCAAGGTGGATGCGTTGTACAGTCTTATGGCAAAAGGCAAGAATGACCTCCTGTAGCGCTTCCTGTCGCACCGTGGATGAATCAGTCTATTGCTGAACGTGCTCTTCATTTCTGCAAGCCTGTCATAGAGGGGATGGAAGATGTTGTCCATGATGGCCTCTAGTTTGGACACCATTCTCCTCTCAGCCACTACCTCCAAGGGGTCCAGGTCAGACCCAATGACAGAGCTTGCTCTCCTGATGAGCTTGTTCAGCCTTTTATAATCCACTGCTCTAATCCCAGGGCCCCAGCATACCACGCATGCGTAGAAAATGGCGCTCGCTACCACCGACTGATAGAACATATGAAGTATCTTACTACATACATTGAAGGACCTGAGCCTCCTCAAGAAGTAAAGTCGGCTCTGTCCTTTCTTATAGATGGCCTCGATGTTCTTAGACCATTCCAGTCTATCGTCGATGTGCACTCCCAGGTACTTGTATGAGTCCACCATCTCCACGCCACTCCCATGGATGTAGACAGGAGTAGGTTTGACCTTTTTCCTCCTGAAATCTACCACTAGTTCCTTTGTCTTTGTTACATACAGTTCCAAGTGGTTCTCCCCACACCACTCCACAAAGCTGCTGACCAGTCCTCTGTACTCCTCCTCCTGCTCACCTTTGATACATCCCACAATTGCAGAGTCATCTGAGAACTTCTGCAGGTGGCATGACTTTGAGTTGTACTTAAAGTCCAAAGTATAGAGGGTGAAGAGGAATGGAGAAAGAACTGTCCCTTGAAGTGCCTCTGTGTTACTCACTACCTGTTCAGACACACACTTCTGAAGTCTCACAGACTGTGGTCTGCCTGTCAGGTAGTCAGTGATCCACGAGGTCATGGAGGCATCAACTTGCATCTCCTCCAGCTTCCTCCTTAGAAGTAAGGGCTGGATGGTATTGAAGGCACTGGAGAAGTCGAAAAACATGATCCTTACAGTGTTGCCAGCCCTGTCCAGGTGTGAGTAGGCCCTAATAACCCTTTTTCTAATAGTGCCTTAGGACCTTTAAAGATCAAATAGGCAGGTTTAGTATCTCAGCTACAGGAACATGCCTCCTACAGCACAGTGTCCCTGGTCGCAACACTGGGGTATTGATTTGGAAATTCTGGTCCAGAGGGAAGATTGCCACCTACTGGTCAATAAACACCACTTACAGCAAGCCTCCCATCCCAGTACTGACCCAGGCTGGCTTTGTGGAAAACTGCTTTCTCTTTCATACTGAGCATCAGATCCCTGTTATTCTGGAGTAAATACCTTCATTGGGTTTATATGTGCGGTCTGTGCTGTGTGAACGCTTGTAGGTTTTGCATGAAGGTATAAATCTATCAATCCATTCATTTTCTTGACACTTGATCCAGTACAGGGTTGGGGGGTAACGAGAGATTAAGTATCCCAGCAACCAATGCAGGACACACCCTCGACGAGATACCAGTCAGCTGGAGGGCACATAGATACAAACATACACACTCACACCAGGGCCAATCTTATAGAAACCAATTAACCTACCTATGTCTTTGGACTGTGGGAGGGAGCCCAAGAACCTGGAGGAAATTAATTCAAACAAAAGGGGAAAATACAAACTTTATACCGATAGCACAGCAGAAATTGAGCCCAGGGATTCACCACTGCAAGGCAATGTAAACTCCTGTGCCAGTGTGCCACCCACAAGTATAAAAAGTATTTGAAAATTAGAATGGTTAAGAGTACAAAATTCAAGAACACACAGTATTGTAGGGTATTACAAATTGGTTAGAAACAATGTACTGTAGAAAACTTTCATAATGGGCTAAATCGGTGAGACCATGTTAGCAGTACTTTGTACACATTGTCAGCCACCCCAGGAAAAGACATCTGCTTATCAAGCAAATAATCCTAATTGTTAATAAATTAAATACAATTAAAGGAGGAATGAACTCAGCAGATAAGAATTAGGACTTAAAGGTCAAATGACTATCCAATGGGAAAAGGAACAGTTATTAGAGCTCACTGAAGCTTGTGTCACTTCTGCTCCAGTTAGCTTTGACACATTTTGTAATGGGAATATAAAAAGGAAAACTTACATGTAACTTTCATTTTTTTCTTTTGAGCAGAATTTTGATTGGTTAGTAGTAGTTTTGGTTCTTCTTAATTGTAAAAGTAAGTGTGAACATGTCCAGTTTCCTGCTAGAAAGCTCTAAACCACAGCTGTAACGTATTTTTTTTCCATCTCATGTAATTTATCTGTTTTGGGGCTGAGATGCCAGGATACATTCAGTGAGAAGAAAATATGGCTGCAAAATTCAGACTGCCTTGGGGCAATCTATTTTGCACAGAGCTCTATGTCATTTTAATAACTATGCAAATTAATTAAATTCAGCACACACAGCTTAGGAGCTGCAAATATGATAAGGATCACTTCGGGTTATTCCACTGCTTGCCCAGAGTGTGGAAAGGGTAGAGAACACATCAGCGCAAAAGAGATTCAAAGATATAAACTAGCTAAAAATGACACCAAAACAGGAGCAAAGCGGTCATGTCCGAAACAAAATGTGAACTTCATTAACCTAGATTCTCTATGGCAGAGGTGATTTAGTTAGCAGCTAATGGAAACACAAACCCAACTGGATCGGCCAACTTCAGCAACATGACTGGGCAGCTTGTTCCACCCTCCCTCAACTCTTTGGGTAAAGAAGTACATCCTCAGTTTTAAAAGCTGTAGTTTCCACTTTCAGTTTTACAACCAATGTCTAGCACAAGAAGCCATCAGGCCCTCTGTGGTGGAGAGATTCAATGCCATCTGTTACCAGAAAGAGAGAATGAAAAAGCAGCAGGACCAAAGCAAAACTGTCAGTACAGCGCAGACTTGTATCAGGACAAGAGACAGACAGCACCACAACTGGATATGCAAGGAGAGTGCATAATCCACAGCTGTTGATAAGCAACTGGCACCATTATATAGTCCAGATGTACAAAAAGTGCACAGGACGCTGTCCTGGCGTAGGTCAGTAATGTGTCATTCAAATGTTCCAAATGTGGGTTATAGTAAAACAAGTCATGCACAATTGCTATTCTGCCATTCTTAGGTGAACATCAGCTCTCTGGAGGTGTACATTTTCATACAGCTCTTGATTTTTGGTCTCCCTGACAGTTTATACTTTGTAAGAGCAACTGGGAATTTGTAGGGCTTACAGTTGCCCAAGTGCAGAGCAAAATCCAAAGACCATTATCATGTTTGCACATTTTATTTTTTCAGGTCACTGTCCATTCCTAGCTGTTATCATTTGGTTATAATTTGGTTCAATATTATTTCTACACTTTACCAGTGGTAGAGTGCCAATCTGATAGAGGGCACAGAAAGCCAGTTAACATCACTTTTCACCTGTAACACTGTTCTCCTGAAATGAAAATGGATTCCCTTGAAAATAAGTTTAAAAAGAGTTTACATTATGCAGTGATTAAAATCAGTCTGTCTCTGTTTGATATCTGTGGTTGAATGATGATAGTCCTTCCTTTAGTATTTTCTCCAGCAGGGTCACCAGCTGACTTAACTGTAACCATGACAACACAGAGTCAACAGAACTGTAATTCTCTACGGCCTTGAAAGTGAAGTTCTTTTTCATATATAACTGCTTTGTTCACACAGGGCTCCAAACCCCATGAGTATCCCACACAGCAAAAGACACCCATACGAATGAAATCCACAAAACGTGGTTATGGTGCAAAGTTTAGTTGAGGATCACAAGGGCTTGACAAAATAATCTGCAAAATGTAGATGGAGAAAAACATGGATACATTTGTGTCTAAATGGCTTTTTTTCTTTAAGTTTGTAAGCGCTTATACTCTCGCACCTTGGCTTCAGTCAGATCTCCCATAAAACACCAATTTTGGTGACATACAAGGTGTTCGTGAAGTAAACTGGCCTACTCAAACTGAAGAAAAAGGCACCATGGAGTTTTGGAAATTCGATACACTTGCACATGGAACCAGATATAAACATTATCTGTTTATTATTGTCACAATGGACACTGTGCAGCATGTCCATCCACTCACACAAGCCATCAAAGATGCAAATGGTGGTTACACTGCCCTCTGTCCAAGGGGATGTGGTCCCCACAATCCCATGTTCTTGCTACAGCTGGTAAAGGTGATCACTCAAGGGCAGTTTGAGGTCTCCTGCCACAGGTTTGAGCCATGTGAATGTCGATAGCTGACTGTGACTGGATTCCCCTGATGATGAAGCACACAAATCAACCAGGGCTCCCTCAGCTTTCAATGCCACATTGACCCATATGCCCTCCCCGGCTCTTGCAGGCAGAAGGTGCTATCGGTGAGAGACGTGGCTGTCCTCCAATCAGCACTGGACCTCCAGTGGTTTCTTCCTGGACAGGAAGAGGAGCCTGCCTGCTCTTACTCATTCTCTTCCATGTGCGGTCAGAGAGCTCAAAACTGAGCCGAGATGAGAAAAATGGACAACTGGCTGTTCCAAAGTAGGTGAGTATCTAAAAAAAAGTCTTCATTTTTGCAGCTGTAGATAATAAGCTCTTGTTGTCGTCCAATGAAACTTTCTCCTGTTAGGTCATTCACGTCAGTCCAATAGCTTCACTGATGCTACAGGACAGCATTAAAATACTTCACATTAAGCTACTAGGTTAGATAGTTTTATGTGGATAATTTCCATATTCAGATAACTCAGTGGCTCATCCCAGTTTCCATGGTGTTACAGTATGCAAATGAAGACTATATGACTCCACCAAGATGGGACACTGGCCCATAACAGGGATTAGTCCCCAGTAATGCTGGTTCCCATCCATAGGTGAACTGAAGCAACTGAGGTAAAGTACCTTGTTCTAGGTAGAACAGCAGTGTCTTCAGCAGGGACACAAACTCACAGCCTACCAGTTAAGAGACCAGAGACTTAGCCAGTCCACAAATGTGCCCCCTATAATTTTTATAGATTGAAGACAACATTGAAGATTCAAAGCTATAGCTATCCTAGGTCCTGGAACTTAATTAAAACATAAAAGGCACATTTTATTGCCTTAACCCATTGGCTTTCATTTACTTTATCAAAACAACAGTTACAAACGAGAGGAGGACATTGTCATCCAGCCATTTCTTGAAAGAAGCCAGTATACCGGCTTCAACAATATGGCTCGGTAGCTTGTTCCACACGCTCACAACTCTATCATTGCTTAGTGTTGTTTAATTTATTCAAAAGGCAGTATTCGTCCAATAATTTTCATATTCAAATCTTCAATGACTTTAATTATAAATCTGACTTTTACATAACATCATTAAATTTTACATTAATACAGAACAGCTTAACAACCCCCTCTCATTTGTATCCATTTATTTTAATTAAAAACAGAAGTTGTGTGAAAAATAACCAGTAAACAGGCTAACCCTTTTCTGTATATATCTCAAAGATTAATCTTAATTTTCTTAAAAAGTTTGTTGGAGCCTACCAGCCAAACTTTCTCAGAAGAAACAAGTATGTGACTGCATTGCTGGCTAATCATTCGTAAGTACAGTATATACTGTAATAGGTTACCTTAAATGATTAACATTTGCTACTTGTAATACCTAAGGGAATGTTGCCACCACCCCAGGTGGAGGCCTTCAAGGACTCCAAAGCAGTCGATAATTTCATTGATACGGAACTGGAAAACCACTTGGTTCCATGCCCTACCACACCCTTTGTGGGTGCCCTGGACGAGAAACCTATTGGCCAAGAACCTGACCTTTCTCATGTACTCTCACTGTCACTCACCAGGAAACTTCTCTGCGTTTCCTCACCATGCTGTCCTGTGGCCCTGGGGCTCCCTGGGCTGGAACGTAACAACCCCTAGCTAGACTGGTTCAGCCGAGAGCTACTGTAGTTGCTTGGGGACCTGAGTGTCAGGACCAGTGCCTGTTCAACTCTAGACTCCTCACTACCTCAGATATGAATCAGTCCCAACTGCCCACTGAATATGACTACTTCTTTGATGTGTCATTCAGCAAGAACCCAATGCTACATGGGTCGTATGATTGACCCATTGACTTACTTCCAGTACTTCGAGTACAGCCTGTCCACATCACCCGCCAGTGCTGCATTCTTTTTTATAAACAAAAAAGGTGGCTCCCTTGTGACCGTGTATCAACTTCCAAGGTCTCAACAAAATTACCATCAATAATAGGTACTCCCTCCCATATCTTCACAGTTCTGGAACAGGCTAGTCAGGCTAGGATCTTTACTAAGATCGACCTCAGGGGCCATGAGAGTGGGAGGTTTCAGAGGTTCAGGACTCTCCATTCCTGTACTTTCCTCTCTTGGAAACGGTCAGCAGCAGAGTGTAATTATGATGTGGGCAACTGGGAACTGCTGGCAATCAAACTGGCCCTGGAAGATTGACGTTTCCTTCTGGAAGGGGCCACTCACCTGTAGTTCTGACTTATCACAAAAACCTGGCCATGATAAGGGCCAAAAGACTGAGGTCCCAACAAGCTATGTGGGCCCTTTTCTTTACCCAGTTTGATTTATCCGTCTCCTACTGCTCGAAGAAAGATAGGGCAAATGCTCTTTCTCAGATTCATTCCTCCAAAGAGAACTCCACGGACCCAGGTTCCTGGATCGTAAGAGTTACTTTGCTACTTTGCCAAAGCTGGAAGAGGTGATGTTGGCAGCTCTTGCCACCGATCCAGCTCCTTATTCAGCAGCCGTTCTGGTGGCCCTGAGAGCAGATGTGAGGACTTCGATGTGGCCTGTCCCACCAGCAACCAGGTGAAGAGCCCTCAATCAGCACCTGTGGGTCTACTCCGATCTCTTCCCACTCCGTTACACCCATGGTCATCCATCTCTGCAGACTTCATCATGGGACTTCCCCATTCCAAGGGTTGTTCCGTGATACTATAGTATCACTATACTACTATACTATACTATAGTTGACAGCTTATCCAAAGCTGCTCATGTCATCCCTTTGCCTGGCTACCATCGGCACTCCAGAGGGCCGAGATCTTTGCTAAGGAGATATTTCATCTTCATAGATTTTTCACTGACATAACCTTGGGCCGTGGCCCTCAGTTTGTGTCCAGGTTCTGGAGAGTCTTCTGCAAACATCTATGCATTCAGACATTTGCAGTCATCTCCTCTTTGGGAGTATCAGTGGCCAGAAAGACCAAGTGAACTGGAACCTGGAGACCTACCTCATTTGCCATGTTTCTATCCCAGGAAAATTGGATAAGCCTCTTGCACTGGGCTGAGAGGTCTTGGAACATCCTGGTTAACACTTCAATGGTTCCTGGAAATGTCCCCCTTTCTGTGGGTATCATACTCCTCACCTCAGGCTGCAGCAGGATGGTATAGATGTGCCTGTTACTGACAGGACTGCACGAAAACCTCGAAGGAGTGGGGCAGCACATACTGTACATGAAAACCTGCTTAAGGCTTTGCAGAGACAGCAGCACTCTGCCAGCTGCCACTGGTGCCCTTTTCCACTACTGAGGCCAGGTCCACGAAACACCTCCAACCGCAGGTTCCTTCCGGGAAATTCACACCTCATTTCATCAGCCCATTCAAAGTTGCAGAGAGGATCAACGCAGAGCAATGCGGTCCCTGTCCACTCGGACACGTCTCCCTGCTAAAGCCCGCTCTCAATAGCATTCTGTCACTGGAGCCAGCAGAGGCCTCTTACCATCTGGTGGTGGGATCTCAGGCACCTGGACCTGAGGACCTGAGGAACAGTCCTGAGTTCCTGCCAGAAAGCTTTACAGGCCATGACTGACACATGCATTTCACTCCAGGTAGCTGAGAACACCATGTCCACACCCAGCCCATTGCAGGAGGCACACACTATAATACCTGGGTGAATGTTGGCTCACACCTCTGTGTCTTCATGCGGTCTGATACAGTCACTGAGGCTGTCTGCACATGGTTTGGGTGGTTGTCAGTACACCCTGCCTCTAACTAACTAGAAATTACCTTATTACATCTATAGTGTTTACTGTACATCCTGGCTACTCCTGTTCTAGTGCTCTGTTGTTGTGGGTTTTCACCCTGAGAGCCCTGTTAGCTTAACTGTGTGAAGTGTGTGAAGCTTTCTGAGCTCTGCTGCTCTACATTTTTGCTTTGCTTGCTTTGTCTTGTCAGCTCACTGTGAAGCAGCCTTGTGATCCCAGATCCCAGCTCCAGCTTGGAAATCATTGCACTCTCTCTGCGTGCTGGTTTATTACTCTTACCACATACAGTAGGGAAGTAAAACAGACACCTCAATTTTACTATAACCAAAAACCTTTGAAAGATATACTGGTTTTTCGAATGAGGTTCAAAAATGGACATTGATTCTTTGGAAACAATTAATATTTACTAATACTTTTTGAAACCGAAAATGAAGATTAGCTTATATTTCATTCTTGTCAAGAGGAACACCTGTCCAACCATGCAGTCACTACTGCAGGTTTTGGAATCTAACTTTTTAATACTGAGAAATGAGTTCCTCTAGAATCTTCTGAATGTTGGGATCCTGAAGGAGTCCTTGAGAACTGTATGAGTTTGTGCATTGGAGGCGCAGTTAAATCACTGGAGAATCTCACAGGATAATCAATTTTGCTCTCATTAATAAAACTGTGGTGGCAGCATTTATTGAAGATGTATTCCCTTAGATCACTGCTTCTGAAACTTTTTATTAATAAGACAGCGTACTGGCAGATCTGGTACCAATGCAGAGTCTTGCAGGTGGTAAATTACAGCAGTTGCTGACAAACCAAGGCTCTCCACCTTGAGCCCACACAGCTGTGGTGGCTGTGGAGCTCAGTCCTGAAATCTCAGCCACAGTTGGCTAATGGCACTGCCCAGGTATACAGGTCTCAATCCTTGAAAAAGAGGAACTAGAGAATGTTTGATACAACATTCATTAAACAATTTGGGAGAAAATACAGATTTATTAGGAAATAGAAAAGGTACACATTCATTAAACAGTCTGCACAGATACAGTATACATTAAAGTAATTAAACATCTAGGCTTGTCTCCTTGCAGAGTCAAATCATTCATGATCACATCCATTTGAGGTGGTCAAAGAGGATATTAGACAGGTGAAAGGAAGAAGTAAATGATTTTGCCTCATTTGTTTGGAAACATAAGAGTTTCCTGGCCACAGCAACCAAGAAAGAGATCACCTGAAGAACACTTTTTTTTACCGTTTGTTCAAGAAGTATAAAATCCAATCAGGAATGCATTGTCTATAGCACGGCATAATCACAGTGAAGAATCACACACTTTTAATTAAAAAGGGTATCAGGGAAAAGAAGGACTGATTCAGCTGAAAAGAACTTAAGAATCTTCTTATCATCCTAGACTGGTTTAGACTCT
Source organism: Lepisosteus oculatus (assembly GCF_040954835.1). Taxonomy (NCBI): domain Eukaryota; kingdom Metazoa; phylum Chordata; class Actinopteri; order Semionotiformes; family Lepisosteidae; genus Lepisosteus; species Lepisosteus oculatus. Next base: position 3,774,495 of record NC_090710.1, read on the forward strand.
GATTGCGTTTGCCATTAAAAAAATTGAGCACTTCTTCACATTGTAAAAATAATTAAAGTGTAAGAAAACAATAAAGTTCCTAAAGCCTGCTGTTAATTTTTTCCCCCCATGGCAGACTTCATTAAAAGAGATTTATTTAAAGATTAAAAGCAGGGAGTCTTTTGTATCAGATGTTGAAACGAGCTAAACACTTTTGTTCAGGTAAAGGTCACAGCAGACAGTGCAATAAAGTACAGTGCACAAAGCTTTAGAGAACCTGCAATGCAAATGACAGGATTTCAGACTCTTCGCTCACGGTTACAGCTCATCACCCATGCTCTATCTTCCTAGATTCATTATTTGCTGTAGTGCCAGGGTTATAAATTGTATTGTGGTGTAAAAAAATGCTCATAAAAAAGAGAAGAGACTGGGAAGAGATCTTGATTTTCACAGTCATGGAACTAAACTAGAGCTGATATAGTTATAGAAACACAAATAGAAAGATCACAGGGGGTTCGCATTTAGTGAAAAAAACAGTGTGAAGAGCAATCCTTCTAATCCTTGTTAATGGCAGTGTTCTAGCCTGATCTTGAAAGAATTAAGAAGTTAAGGAAGACTGAGCCTGGTCATTAGTAGGTTGACAAACTAGGTTGCTATTGTCGGTGGTGCTGGTGGACCAATAGGTGGCGCTCTTCCTTCCGGACCAGCAATTCTTAACTAATGCCCCCGTAAGGTCACTGGGGTCACTGGGGACCCTGGATTAGAGGATGTGGTGTTAAACCATGGTTCTGACCAATTGGTCATGAACAATCTCATTGAACAATCTCAATCTCAAAGAGCTGGGATGATAACCTTTGAGATTTCGACTCTACACTTGCCCCGCAGATTTCCCCCATAACCTGTGAAATAACTTCTCATCTCTTCGAGATCTGCTATGCAGTGGGGCGGCTGCACCTGTGACCCAGGTGAGTCCCACTATCACCTTCCCTTTCCTGGCTAAGCAAAATCCCTATTATTTCTACACATACAAGTAAAAGCAATGAAGTCCATGGTTGAGTCTAGTGGCTCACCAGGTTACAACCTGATTCCAGTGTATTAAAAGGGGATACTAGTGCATTGTAGCAGGCACCAATAGACCTGGGTGGACCGGAGCATCACAGTAAAATACCTTGCTTAAGGGTACAAAAAAAATGTCAGCAGCTACTGCATCAACCAGTATAACTCTGAGGGTAAAGGACAAGAAAACTGCAAGCATTGGGTGGACTATCTGGTTTGCAGAAAGCTGATTGAGCAGAAAGCTCAGTTTGTTTGACACCCTGTGTGCTTGGTGTTTGACCACATGTAAATGAGAACACAAAATGAAGGCTACAAAGATTGCTCAAAGATTAGAGCATCTTATGGAATCTAAACCTTTTTCAGTTTAATTCTTGATCATATGCGCTTGAGTGTATTTTATCTTTGTACCGTAGTTTTCATTCTTTCTGCAACCTAGCACTTTATGTTTATTCTGTCTGGTGTCTGTACAGGGTTCATTCCTGATGATTTGGAATATGATTGGATGTGAAGAGTAGCCATATTTATACAGTATGATATTTAAAAAAATCATTATAGTTTTCTGGTAAGGATAGAGTTGTCTAAAGAAGGCACAGAGACTTGTGGCACAACAGCTAGAATGACAAAGGAAAACAATTAATTTTAATTTTGCAGTCTCACAAGTAACATATTGATAGGCATGTCAAAAAATTAATCTGGACCGTGGAAGTATTTGTTCCGCTGCTTCTTTTCTCAAAATGTCAGAGGAGTGAAGAGGCGAGCAGACACAATTAAGAAGTTTATTTCTTTTGCTGTGGCAAAAATCTCTTCACATTCTATTCATAGTTTTCTCATTATTTCCAGCACATTAAAAACACAGAGAGATTCAGACTCATTTGGTGATGGATCATGTTTTCTTTAGAAAGCTCAAAAACGCTTACCAATAGATTAAAGGTAAACTATGGCGAAGAGGAGGCAGCTGTTAATACTTTATGTTTAAGAGCTCAAACTTGTTTTTTTTTTATAAGCACATTGGCTAACTGCCGCATTGGAAGGAACATAATTGCTTTGCATTCCAATTAATTCCTTTGGTACAGGAATTCAGTCTCTGGATCCCGGCACTCCAAGTTACAATCTGGATAGGCCCATAAAAACTCTTTGACAGCAAAAGGACAATTAATAGTATATGTTATTGTTTCACGTGGGGTCATGCCAGAATCAAAGTCTCTCTCACCAGACTTCAGAAATGTGTGTTGAGAAGCTCCTTATCATTCTCGGAGCCCAGTCTTTCAGTTAATTCATTCTGGAAATCTAGAAGCAAGAGAGCAATAAACAGCTCCCTGCTATATGAAATGATCTAGCAGAGAGGAAGAATGGTCAGGAATAGAAAAACAAGCATGGATCAGAACATAAAAGAGGACAGACGAGAGGTGGATCCAGCTTATGTGGTTGGTACAGTAACTAACGTCATCCAGCTGTTTCTTGGGTTCCACTTGAGAACTTGTTTTAAAAACGTGGCTACGACACCCCTCTGACTATGTACTTTTCTATCAATCCTCCTATTACCAGAAAGGCACTTTTATTTGCTGTGATAAGGGCAACAGCAGTCCAGAGCCTATCCTGAAAGCATGATTTTCAAGGCATACTGTACTCTGGACTTGCTGCTAGTTCATTGCAGGGCTCATACATACACTTGCGGCCAGCAGCCATATCACCGTGTAACTCACAGCTGGCAGCCCACTGGAGCTCAGCAGGTGTGAGCCTGGTCAGTACCTGGATGGGAGACCTCTGGGGAAAAACTAAGGTTGCTGCAGGAAGAGGTGTTAGTGGGGCCAGCAGGGGGCGCTCACCCTGCGGTCCATGTGGGTCCTAATGCCCCAGTATAGTGATGGGGACACTATACTGTAAACAGGAGCCATCCTTCGGATGAGACAGAAAACCGAGGTCCTGACTCTCTGTGGTCATTAAAAATCCCAGGGCATTTCTCGAAAAGAGTAGGGGTGTAACCAAACACCCTGTCCTGGCCAAATCTCCCATTGGCCCTTACCAATCTCCCATCTCCCATTGGCCCTTACCAATCATGGCCTCCTAATAATCCCCATCTATGAATTGGCTTCATTACTCTGCTCTCCTCCCCACTAATAGCTGGTGTGTGGTGAGCGTTCTGGCGCAGTATGGCTGCCGTCGCATCATCCAGGTGGGGCTACACACTGGTGGTGGTGGAGGGGATCCCCATTACCTGTAAAGTGCTTTGAGTGGAGTGTCCAGAAAAGCGCTATATAAGTGTAAGCAATTATTATTATTATTATTATTATTACATGCACACAGTGGGACAATGCAGTTAACACCATGTCTTTGGGAGCTGGGAGAAAACCAGAGCTTATGGAGACACCACTGAAACTAAGGCAGAATATGCAAGCTCCACCCAGAAGGTGACTCGTACCGAACAACTTCCACCCCGAAGGATTATAAAGACTCTCTCTCCCCAAAAAAATTGAACCCAGATCCTAAGAGCTATAAAGTAGTACAGTAACACTAAAGGCTATGTTCCACGCTTCCTTTTTTAGAATAGCCTTGTGTTCATTTTTCATGTTTCTTCTTTGACTGATATTGTCACTGGTTTCACTTGTGAACAATTCAGACTCTGTAGTGAAGCAGTGACATGCTCAGCATCAGTGCTGGTGTGTGGAGTTGAGTTCCACTTGCCAGGACATTAATACAATAATAGTTAAATAATCTTTTACTAGTGTGGGACAATCATGCCTGCTCCGTACTTGCAGCTGTTGGAAAAGTTAAGATCTTATTTTTGTCTAACTGCACAAGCCACACACGAAATACAAAAAAAAAAGAAACAAAAGAAAATGATGCCCGGCCAGCATTCTGCACTGAGAAGGCACTTTATTTCACCCCACTGTCGCTGTAACAGTAATGAGAGACGCACAGCAGGGCCTCATGCAGGACCTAGACTTGAAACAGCAGATTAATATTGATAATGAGTGACTGACTAAATGCTACAGTATAAAATCAGAAGAAACCGAGCTGCTGCTTTAAGCTCAGTCCTTCAGTTTTCAGTGGCTGGAGTTGGGCGGTGCAGGCAGATTTCTCGTGAATTTTATTTCAGTTCTTCAGTTCCCATCCAGTCAACAGCGCTCCGGGCTGTGGTGTGTGCCTGGGGAGAAAGGAGCCGGATTAGTAAAACCCTGCCTCACGCACTCCTTTCAGACGGTGCGCCGCCTGCACTCTTCGAGGATAATGAGCGCGGTGCTGAGATGATGCGGCAGCGATGAATCATTGACTTTGTGTATGGTGCGCATTAAGATAAATGGATCACTCCTGATGAGCTATGAATGAAGTCTGATGGAGCACATTTATATTAATAAATCTCATTTATCCCTCATTCAAGATGCATTTAGTTTTGTTTTAGCAGCTGTGTTGTACTTAATAGCTCGGCAGTGCGTGGAGGTTTTTTTTGCTCCGCTCTTCCGCTTTTAAACAGAAAACTGTATCTAGCAGACTTGCGATACATGGAAGTCTTGCTTTATAGTACTGTATGTTAGATTACTTCTTCACGTGACATCTTAGTAATTTATTAGTAGAAACAGTTATAAGGGCGATACGAATTAATTACTAGGGAGCAAGGTTTTTTTGTACAGAAATGTAATTATTCTGGATAATTGGAAGGCAGACTGATTAGTGGTCCCAACTGAGAAACCGAAAATAATTCTATTAAGACTTATGTGACTTGTGTAATAGAATTTAAGTGGTTTAGTATAACATGATTTTCCAGAAACCATGGATATTATAGAAATAACGAAGCACAATGATACTTAGTTCAGGTGCTGTAAAGTCACATCCCTGTAATTTTTAATGGAATCTTTACAATGTCAATGGATGAGGAACTATAGAAAGAGGTAATTCAGGCTTATTATGTCACTAATTGAGTTAATTAAATGATTAAGAGCACATGTTGAATTAAATCATAAAGGCTCCATGGCTCTCCATTTCCAAGAATGTGTTGACCTACTGGATTATGGTCTATTTAACTGCACCTTTAGACTTATTGGATAAAGCTAAACAAAAGCAATTAGCTTTCATCTGTTGGATTTTGATTGAAAAAAAAAACCTTTTTACAAATGCTATAGCATTTTTTTATATTGAATACTATTCTAAAAGGTCAAATTGCAATATAAATGATTTTAATTTACAATAAGTACATGACATTACCTTTGTTAAGTCTCTCATCGGGGCATAAAGGAGTGTATTTAGCTTTTTAATAATAATAATAATAATAATAATAATAATAATAATTGCTTACACTTATATAGCGCTTTTCTGGACACTCCACTCAAAGCGCTTTACAGGTAATGGGGACTCCCATCCACCACCACCAGTGTGCAGCCCCACCTGGATGATGCAACGGTAGCCATAGTGGTCCAGAACACTCTGTCATGGACGTCCAAAGGGACTAACCGTGGGCAGCAGGAGAGCGGAAAAAGACCCAGATGCGTAGCGGCGAGACGGGAAAAAGGCCCGGGCTCGTAGTGCAAAGAGTTCAGGAATGCCGTATAGAAACCTATGCCCTCAGGTAGCGGACGTGGGGCGCCCTGGTGCTAGGCGGGTCTCAGGACATCCGAACGTCAATGCTGAGTGAGGGCAGAGTGCAAGACCTGGAAATATATAGCCCATTGGAAAGAGAGGGAACAGAAGGACAGCAGACCGGAAACTAGGGACAGGACAGAGAAGGAGACACACTCACCACACATCAGCTATCAGTGGTCAGGAGAGCAGGGTGATGAAGCCAATTCATAGATGGGAATTATTAGGAAGCCATGATTGGTAAGGGCCAATGGGAAATTTAGCCAGGACGCTTGGGTTACACCCCTACTCTTTTTGAGAAACGCCGTGGGATTTTCAATGACCACAGTCAGGACCTCAGTTTTACGTCTAATCCAAAGGATGGCGCCTGTTTACAGTATAGTGTCCCTGTCACTACACTGGGGCATTAGGACCCACATGGACTGCAGGGTGAGCGCCCCCTGCTGGCCCCACTAACACCTCTTCCAGCAAAAAAGGAAAAAGATCTCCTATTGTTAAAAACTCTGACTTAAGTGGGATCAATACACATTTATACCATTTGTGAGAAAAGAGACATATGCTCATATATTAGCTAACAAGTTAATTAAATTACCTTTAACTAAAAATAACACAAACAAAAAGCAAAAAAACTAGGGATTTAAATTAGGAAAGTCCAGAACTGGTCCTGGAGAATCATTGTGTCTAAAGGTTTTCATTCCAACTCGGCTCTTAAGAACAACCTCAGTCATCTTGCTGTCGCCTTAATTGGACCAGTTTATCAAGCAGTTTCTCCCTCCAGTTGCTCTGCTTCATATTGGGAACCTCCAGGACAGGTATTGGAGCACCATGGTTTAAATCGCAAAGCAGACCTGTAAATCCGATTCCAGATTAGTCTGAGAGCAGTCAGGGCTCTATGTGTCTCAGCTGACGCATGAGGCATCTGCCAGGGACTTCCACTCCTGTCGATCTCCTGCTATTCTTGTTGCCGTTTCCCAGGTTGATCTCTCGGACTTCAGTTCCCTCCCCACTGTTCCAGACAGGGTCTCTGTGTCGGGTTTTATGTTAGAGCCTATGCGATGCGGTAAGAGCTGGAGGAAACAGGCGGTGTGGTATGGGAAAACACACAGGGGTTTAGTGGCGCACAAAATAATAGTGACAGTCCGGGAGACAGTGAGCAGGGGTGACAAAGAATGGCATCCAAATCCGAGCGGGACCGAAGGAGGGTCAGGGCACAGTCCAGGAATCCATTAGCAAAAGATCCATCCTGAGACGTGACGAGGTTAAAAACCATGGGAATGGGGAAAACACAAACAGACAGCCAACATGGAGATCCTGGGATAATGGGGCGAGGTCCTCCAGACCCCGGGCTCAGAACACGGGAGGTGTCGGGGACGAGGCCTATGCCGTCAGGAGACGGACGTAGGGTATCCTGCTGCTAGGTGGGAGCTAAGAATAAATAGAGGGAGACACAAGAAGGCACACCTGGAACACATACAAACAATCACAGGGAACTATTAACAGAAGTAAAATGGAGCACCCTCTAGGGGAGGGATGTCAACTGTAACACCCACTGTGCATTGCCACGTGTCTTAGCGTCTCACTCTTTTTCTTTTGCCTTGTGGTGTCCAACAGAGCACTGTTTGTGGCAGAGAGTCAGGGGACATTCATAAAACATGTCCTTGCCACCTCCATCTTCTGTCTGTGATCACAGTAGTAAGTGGCTTGAGGTCTGCAGATCCTAAACGCTCTTCATTCCTTATGGTGTTCAGCCAATAGATCCTTCATATTCACTTTATGCACTTAGCCTGAAAGGTGTTAATCTTCTACGAGATGGCGTTGGTCACTTTCCAGAACCGCAGGCCAAAACACTAACCACGTTACTCTTGAAAATCTGATGTTTCATTTTTAGTCCTATTTACTTGGGTTTCCACACTGGGTGGAGCATGGTGAAGACGTGGTTTGATTTCTTCAGAAGAGCATCTACTTCCTGTGTTTTGTCTGGTCGTGTGTGATCTTACTTCCAAGGTAGATGAATTCTGATGTCTGAATTCATCTGCCTTGTTAAATTTTTCTGCTCTAGCGACAGGGTGAACTGAATTAATGCCTCTCCAAAGAGATGAGCTTCAGACACCAGCATCTATCAAACACACAAAAGGTACAGTAGTGCTACTTTGCACTCAGGTTCAGGCACAGGAAAACGTGGAGTTAATTTAGAACATAAGAAAGGTAACAAAGTTGGCCTTAGCCTGTTTGGTGGTTTGTGGATACTGTAACTGATCCATGGATCCTTTGCAGCTGTCTCCTGAAGGAAGCTGGTTTCACAAACATGGCTGGGTGGCTTTGTCCAGCCTTTCACATCCCTTTGTGTAAAGAGATGTCTTTTGTTCTCGTTTATAAATGCACTTTCACATAGTTAAAGCCTTGTGTCTGCTGGTTTCCTTTTTCAATGTTCATTTGGAAGAATTGCACAGAACCGACTTTGTTAATGCCTTTGATTTTAATTACTTGGACTCAGATCCTCTGACACATGATTACCTACAGTATATTTTATTTCTGCCAGAAGAAAAAATCACTGTTATACATTTTCTTTGTGTTTTTGAGGTAAGAGACTCCATGTGACTGTTCAGTTTGGCTCATCAGGCCTCAAAGAATGAGGGTTAAATCAAAGATTTGCAATGCGAAAGATGAAGTCCTACCAACAGCCTCAATTTATGCACTGGGAAATGTACTCTGGGGTATTTGTGGATTTATTAAAATAAATGTAGCAATAAATCATTATAGCTCTCATTCACAAGCCCTCTATTATGTCAGGCTCTTTCCGAGAGCAGTGGAATTGCTGTGAACCCCAGGGACAAGGAAAATCACTGACCTTGCATAAATTACTCTATTTATAATAGCCTTGACAAGCACCAAAGTGCAGGTCATTTGTGAGAGAAGCAACACACTTCAGAGATGCCAAGAGAAAAACTAGTTCCTTTGTCAGGAGGGTAAGGATGGAAAATGATAGGAATTACCCCTTATTGGATCTGTGGATCAGGTGCCTAATCTAATTGAAATTATCAGGTGACATACATGCATGAAATGATACTCAACTGAGACTGGTGTGAATAATCAGGCTCTACCATAAATGGTTGCATTTGTAACCTGAGCCTCTTTGTTATTAACTAGTTAATGTGAACTGCTCGGGTAGCGACTCAGTTCTAAAGTTTGGAAAAGTACAGATGGATTTCTAATAGCTAACAAAAAGGGTATAGCACATAAAACATTATCAACCGTTATTAAAAGGTTTGTGTATTGTACTGTATCAGGAAACTAATTAACCATTCTCTTAAGGGAGGAAAACAAACACATTTTGAAAAATGCTACACAGTATTTCTCTCATTTTGCCTTTTTTTTTTTTGCAAATGTCATGCAGGGTAGTAGAATATTTCATAGTCTGAGTAATTTTCAAATAATGTCATTTCGTTTGCTAATAGTGTACAGTATATGGCAATAGAAAATGATCCTGATAAGTATACCAGAGATTCCTATGTGTGCACCCTGTAACGAACAGTTCTTTCCGGACCCTATGCGGACGACACAGTCCGACGGAGTGGGGAAACACTGGGGAAACGTCATGCAGGAATACGGGGCTGAAGACAGGGGGGCGTGTCCAAGGTGCGCTGGTGCACGGGGGAGGCGTGGCCGAGGCGAACAATCGGAGAGTAGTCCTTAGGGAAAATCCAAAACGCAAGGGTAAGTCCAAAACCAGGAGATCCATCAGAACGGAGAATTAAAAACCACGAAGGCCGGGTCGGAACCGGCGGACGGGGAACGGGGAACGGGGAACGGGAACGGGAACGGAGGTTAAAACCTTAACGGGACCAGACGCTTCCAGGTCCCGGACTCGCACGATATGGAAATCAGATGCAGAGGCTGGATGAGCGTCAGCGCCTGGCTTCTAAGGTGGGCTGGGAATACGGAGCAGGTGCATAGAATAAAGTCTCACGTGAAAGGGCTGGAGCACCCTTAAGGAGGGGGGACTATAATCGTGACACACCCTGTAGTCAGTGGACCCTTCTGGATGGACTACCAAGAGCAGGGGTGTCCAGTCCTGGTCCTGCAAGGCTGCTGTTTTCTTGAAGGTTGTTCTTTAAAGCAACAGCACCTGAATTGCTGGGGTAAGTTGTTAAATCTGTCCGGATAAACCGTTAGCTAGCTGGTTTAGCTCATTTTGACTTGCCACGACTGGGCAAGATTGGATACCCCTGTGTTAGAGTCACTTGGTTATGGTTATACCGTCCTAGGCCAGCACAGCACCATCCCAAATGCAGCCAGTAAGGAAGCTGACTATAACAAATAGTAATAATGCCTGTGTAACAGGCTCACTATGAGTTTCAACAGGTGCGGAGAAGAGCTACTGTATGACTGAAAACGGAGCTATTATCACGGTGGCTGTAATACACCTGGACAAAAACACAGTGAAAGCCATTCGTAAAAGAATCCTTTGTATTTCTGCTTCTCTGACCCATTAGACTGTCAGTGTGTGGATCACTGCTATAGGTGTTGCCATACAATTTTCTGTTAATCCCATAAATTCAGGTGAGCAGTTTCCCCCACTCTTCTAGAAGGTTTCTATAATGCACAACATACTGTGGAGTTTCATATCAGTTTCCAATATGACACCTGACACTTCCAATTTGTTTCCCAATTTGTCAGCAGTCCATTTCCTGTGTAATGCATTGAAACAAGCCTTCCAGCTTTTGTTTCTTGGCTGTTCAGTCTTGTGGACACTCAGGGTCTTTGTCTTTAATGTGCCTTAAATTTCCATCAGCAAATCCTTTGGCAATTTCATGCTAAATATCTCAGCTCTGGATCAGAAAATCCAATTGGAGAACTGTGTGTTTGGTGACTAAGTATCCTTTTTCTGCTCAGCTAAGCTTCAAAGCAAAAAAAAAAAGAATGTTTTAATACTCTTAGGATTATGTTACACACAGTTAATGGTTATTTACTTGAGGTACTTGTTTTTTTATCCTGCGTTTCCCAGATTACCTCTCTGTAGATTCCCGTTCCCAGATGGTCAGAGCCCTTCTCATGGAAATGTATGGAAAGACAGTCCTTTCCGTATCAATATTCCTTGCCATTCTTAGCTCTTATTTTTCATCCCTCCACTTTTTTCACAGAGTTTACAGCAGTTAAATTTTAGCCTGGGCAACACAGTGCCGCAGTGGTTAACATTGCTGCCTCACAGAGCTGGGACTCTGGGTCCTGGACATGGGGGGCAATCTGTGTGGAGACTGTATGTTCTCCCCGTGTTTGTGTGGGTTTCCTAGAGGTGCTCTGGTTTCCTCCCACAATTCAGAGACATACTGTACTAGTAGGTTAATTGGCATCTGGGAAAATTGGCCCTGGTTGTGAGTGTGCATGTGTCTATGTTCCTGGCTTGTGATGGATTGTCATCTCGGGGAGCCTTGGCAGACTCATTCCTGCATACTCTCAGCAGGCCTTCTCTGTGTTTGTGTCTGTGTGTGCCCTGTGGTGGACTGGTGTCTCTCCCAGAATGTTCCGTGCCTTGAGCCTGTTGCTTGTTCTCCCATGACTATGTATCGTATAGTTATATAAAGAATAGTAGGATAGTAAACATATGTCATCAATTTTCACCATACTGATGCCTTCAATTACAGTTTATACTGATGATGATACACTGGGAAACAAGGAGTCAAATTCTTGATATTACTAATGCAATTGTGGTTGATTTTTCTCTGAGATATTTCTGTAAGTGGCTTAACACCCACTCACAAAATCACCCACCAAACATACACATACGCTTGCTTTTTTAATATTTTCTGCTGTTTTGTTTTTTCATGCAACACATCACCAGACACAGCTTTTATTTTTTGTTTTTCATCTAGAAGGCACTGTGATAACAGTACAGCCTTAAGTGTCTGACACGTGTAGCCAAAATACTTCATCTCCTTATGCCAATAATAGATATCAATGTTTTAAGTGAAACATGCGGAAAGATCAGAGATAATTGATTACAGCTTCTGAAGACCAGGTTCACAATATGAAAGGTGCATTCATGCATGTTAATGTAAAACTACCTACTGCATCGAAATAAAACAAAACCATTAAACCGCTTTTTGAAACATGCATTTCTAATTATTCACCTATTTGATTTGTCATTAGCGAGCAGGATGGATTGTTATGTAAAGCAGAAAAGTAAGTCTTGATCATTTCTAATTCTCTGAATGTTATGCAGACTGTTGACTGTTGTACAGACATTAGGATGCAATGCATTCTAATTGCTGCACAAATCTTTGGGGCTTCTTGGCAGGAATGGAAACAGACAGAGAGAGCGCAGTATTGATAAGCTGAAAGGATGAAGCAGAGCGAAGCCATTTCAACAAAGGAAGGAGCAAGGCAGAGTTAATCTGAGTGAGTGAGAAAAGGGATAAAGTCCATCAGAGGGGACCAGAGAAGCAGATAAATGGAAGTAAATGTGTGATGGGCTTACAAACCTTCATGGAAAAGGCATGCGCTTCAAGTGAGAAACCCCAAACTGTGACAAAGCAAATCCACGGAAGAGCGCAAAAAGACCGCAATCAATAAACCAATAAATACAAGTTTTATAATGTCCCGGGGACTGCAAATTCCAAGCCTTCAGTGGATTGAGGTTCAAATCTAACAGCAACTAGCCAATGGGTGTACAAACCATGTAGAATGACTTGAGGTCATTTAGTCGTTCTTTAAAATTAGATTAGATTCATTTTGGTGACTATAAATCACCAGTTTATGTACATTGGATGAATAAAGACACAAAGATTCTGGACACTGATGTTTGTATGTGAGAATCCTCTGAGGCCACGAATGATTTTGTTGCTTTTCCTTGAATTCTTCATAATACATTTGTTGCATTATATTCTACTTTTGACAGGGTTGTACAGCTTACACTTTGATTTGAGCCTAACGTTGACTTGTATTTCATACTTTTTTCTACACTCCATTCCTGCACCATTCCGTACCGAAACCCGTGGTCATTGCAATACTATAAACATTTTTTTATTCCTTCATGAGTGCACAGAAGAATCTACTCGAACAGTTATGTTTGCCAATTTCCGTATTCCTGTGAGACCTCAAAAATTGAATTAGTTTGCTAACTACACCAGAACCAAAACTATTGATATTCAGTATGTCAGGAAGAAAAACAACAAGCCTGAGATGGATCATTGTGGTATACCTTTCTTATCTCAGGTTATAAGCATGGTTAGTGTCCTTGATATATGAAGGAAGCCTTTATTCCAGTGCTCTCATAAGGCTGTCAAGAAAGACAGATTTGAGTGGTGGGACAGCTGTGTGCTGAGACGATTGGGCATCCAGGGGTGTTGGGTTTTGGTTTGGGGTTGACATCCAAAACCCAAATTATCCTGAAACTTGGATCACTCTTCTCTCTACGACAGACTCACTTCCTTCTAAATTCCCTCCATTCATTTGCATATTTTGACTCTCCTCTCCTCCTGTTCTCCCGGTTTTTATACACTCATTCTCAACTACTGGACTTCATGCTTATTTCTTCCCTGCTCCCCACGCTTCTTAACCTCTCTCTGTTTTGTTCTCGTATGCTTGTTATGCTCTATATGTTACAGTACTTTCCCTCTCTCCCTAAGACCTGAAGAAGGCTCCATGGCTGAAACATTGTGTTTCTTTTCTTTTCATTTCAGCATTGAATAAACATTTACCTGTTCTTTTGTACTACAATTTGTATTATAGCACTGTATCTTGTCCTGTTCTCCTTGTTTTTGGGCTAAACCTCAAAGAAGAATAAACAGTAAAACGTGACAAGCTTAGTTTCATTTTTTCAGAAACGGGTTATTTCTCAATGTTCTCAATTTATTACCTAAGTTGCAGGGTCTAAAAGACAGAACTCTTAAACAGTCCTAGTCAGCATTTTAGTTGTACTGTTTTTAGGGATATATGATATATCTATGTATATTATAAACCAGAATTGAAAGAATAGATTTTCAAGAATCATAAACAAATCTGAGAAATAATCTCATGGTCTGGGAGTTTTTTCTTATTTTGGTAATCTCAGATAGAAATATGAAAGCTATAAAATATTTTTAAAAAATATGAAGTCCATGCTGTTTTTCCATGGGTAATTTTAAGTTCTGTAAGTCTAAGCAAATCTCACTACAGTTTGGTTAAAATTGTTAGTACAAGATTTTGTAAGAGAGAAGGCGTATCATCTGAAGGAATTCTTGTTGGAACACAAACACTAATGATTGAATGAAAGAGCTTAACAAAACATCAAATGCCTTATCTATCCCTCTGCTTGTTTTTAAATCCATGCTGAAAACTGGTGAGCCGAGAGATACCTTATGTTTCGTTAAATCATCCTTGAAAACGCTTTATTGATTTGTTCAGAACCACAATAATGTTTAATGGAAGATTTACATTTATCCGTATGTATCTTTCTCCCAACCAGCAGTTAAACTGGTAGCATATTTATTCAAATTGAATAGATTGAGCAGACCTCACAGCAGATTATTTCTCACAGTCTGTGCATATTAAAGGAAACACGTTCAGTGTTTGTAGCTGTGTGTTTGACATTAATTATATATTTTTGTGATTTGTGAACAATGCAATCAAATCAACAGGAACCAGCAATACTTCAAAACACCATTAACCTAATTGAAAATGGAATCCCTTTCTATGTGATCGAAGGACTAATAAGTCGTGGAGAGTCCTGACTTAAATTTCATACTCAAGCCTAGTAGCTCATCAGTACAGAGGCATATTCTAGTTTCTAGTTAGTGGACTGAGAGGATGTGCATTCCTGGTAGAACAAACACTAGACTACACAGATATTTGTTATACAGTATATTATAAACACTAATTCATTAACATTAACTATGTTAATAATTAAGGCATTAAGTCTGTTTTTTATTAACAAATTGGTAATTTAATAATTTGGTCACAGCACTACTGGTGCATACTCTAAGGCAGTTACGTGAAACTGGGTGCAGGGTGGAGCAAACAGACAGGCAGATGTCAGTCATAAGAAGAGATTGAAATTGCAATTGAAGCAGTGGTCAGAAAACAAACACAGGTGCAGATCAAAACTAAAAAAACAACTAAGCTGAGCACAGACAAAAAGCAAAGTCAAGACACAATCAAGGTCCATAGCCGAGAAAAGACGAAAAGCAAAGGGAAAAACCAGGAACAGAGACTAGAGAAAAGACCCTAAAACTGATCATGGATGAATGGGAAATCAGGACCAAAATATCCTGTGGAAACAATGTACAGTAAGTCCTGATTTAATAGCAGACAGGTGGGACTGATTTCTAGCCACTTCATGTTGTCATGGTAACAGATTGGTTGATAGGTGGTGTACCAGAAAATGGGTGGTTGGTTACCATGGTTGCCCGGATGCATCTTCTGGTAGTCTGTCATGACTGATTATGACACAAGCTTGTACAGCTGTGATGCACTGAAACACCTGATGAAGTAACTTGAGGTTTTTAGCAGTACAGCAGCAGTGTTCGGAATGGGGACATGAATCCATAGATCAATGCACTACTTTAAACTAGATACTGTATGAGGCCATGATAAAATAAAAGCAATGAACAAACAGTTCAGAGTCTGCAATTGTCATTTTTCTACCAAGGAACATGTGTGAGCTACAGATCCGAGGGTCTGATGTGATTATGGTCCTAACAGGCTTGGTTAAAACAATGATAAGTGGGGTATCTCCAGTAGCTCAACAAGTAAAGGTACATGTTCTGAGCACTAGCTATGCCCCATTGACATTGTCATTAGTGTGTCATTAGTAGACTTTAACTGGTATTTCCCAAGTGGCAGTTCAATACTGGACGGTCAATGAAACACAAGCAAGAGGACACAGTTCTTTACACAAAGGGTTGTGGGACGAGCTACACAGTTGTATTATTGAAGTCCGTACCCTAGCGTGAAGAAACATCTGTAAGAGATCCTTGGATGGCTTAGCTACTATTAGCCAAAGAAGCTTGACTGGCACATATTGAACGTACTGAAATGTTTCTTCTGTTCCTAAGATCCATCAGGGTTCTTGACCTCTCAAAGGCTTGGGGTCTTGCATTGCTGTGGGAAACAGCCTATTGCTCCTCCAATGAAAAATATGTACTGTTCTCACTCTCAACATTAAATGTGTTGTAGACTGACAAGGATTTTGCTGTTGACTATGAGGATTAGATCTCCTAAAATATGAATGATAAAAGAAATGGTTGAATATCAGGTCGCATAACTCTGCATAAATAGCTTTTTCTAAAAGCCGGTCTTTGGGGTGGGGAGAAATTGCTCTAAGCACACAGATCTCCCCAAAATTACCTTAACACAATTTGAGATGCTGTGAAACCCTTTCTGTTTTTTTTCACCCAGAGGTTTGGAAAGGTAATTGTTTTGCACTTAAAAGAGATTGAAATTCTAAAAGCTCTTTAGATTTTATTGGGGGAAGTGGGTCAACAAAGTACTCTGAGAGCCTTGTGTTTCATGTGCTCTTGTGACATCTGGATATGCTTTCTTGTCAATAGTTACATGTAGCCATGCTGGAGCTGAAAGGGAACACACACAATGATCAAAACTGCCGTTCTGAGTGGCATTCCATCCATCCATTTTCTAACAGCTTTATGGACTTTATTTTTGGACTGTGGGAGGAAACCAGGGCACCTGGAGAAAATCCACACAAACACAGGGAAAACATACGAACTCCACACAGGTCGCACCCCAGGAATTGAACCCGGGCCTCCAGCACTGCAGAGCAGCTATGCTAATCGTTGTATCCCTGAGTTGCCCTTGGCAGGAATTTCGCAAAGTAAAGCAATTAGTGTTGCACAGCCTATTAATGAATACATTACAGTGTTGGTGTTACACTAGCTCCATGTCATTTTCTCCAATGAAGCACAAGTTCTGGGGATCTTTCAAGCCTACTACATGGCTGGCACACATCTAAGCCCACAGCAAAACACAAACACTGAAGAACATGTGCAGGAAATACATCCTTCTGATATTCAAGAACATAAACGTGCAGAGCTCATTAACTACACCTTCAGCCACATTCTGATGAATGTTGTGGCACAGCGCGCACTGCGCCAAGACTCGCAGATCTAATACATTTACAACACAGTGTATTGCTGTAAGGAAAACAAAAAGATAAGAAATTAATTTGCAACTGCCTTATTGCCAGTAAGCCAAACCAACAAAGAGAGGACAGCAATCATTCAGTGCAAGACAAAAGATCCTTATTTCACTTACGCAGTCAATAGGGATAATGATTAGGCTATACATCCTGATACACCAGGAGCCCCCAGAGGAATGTGTGTCCACATTGTTCTCAGGGCATCATACTGGAATACTTCCCCTATTGAACAGAAAGCAAGTTCTACATTAAATCAATAGTCTGGTTTAAAGCATTTCTAAGGAGGATTTGGACATGCTTAATTGCCACTTCCCATTATATAATAGGATTCCAGACTTATTCTCTACATTGATTTCTCAAAACCTATTTGTGTGTTTTCCAGCCGCCCAGCACAATTGTTCCAAAATCCTATTGCTATAAGCCAATATACCAGTGCTGAACAACTATTCAGACTCAGAATATCTACATTCATTCTTTATTTTCATATTTACAACCTGCATTCTGTCTGCTTATGCCCACGTTGTGCTCCTCCCCAAAATTTCAATACAACATGAGACAATGAATATTTCTATTGTCATAAAAAATAGGTATAAAAAACCTCATATGTACTGTAGATTCAGCTGCTGGACAAAATGGGATGTACATGTTGAGTTTTGTTTTTGGATCTGTGTGTGAAGTGTTGTCACTTGTGGATTGAAGAAATTGCAATCCTTTATGAATAATTAAAGGAGAGCATTAATGAGAAAGATATCTTAATGGGCTAAAGTTATCACGATATTGGCAGATCAGCAAATAAATACAGAGGAATATATTGTTTGTGTGGTGAGAAAGGAAAAAGAATATCTTTAAAATTAAATCAATGCATACAGACGATACTTCCAGGTAGAACAAAGGTTGTTTTACATTATCTGTCCATCACATAGTTACATGCTTTGTAAGTAATAGTGCTGCACTAATCCCATAGAATGCAGAAGTCTTGAAACAGGAGGTTCAATCAAATTGTGGGTGCAGGTTGGTGAGCAGGCAGGCAAAAGTAGAACTAAAAATGTAAAAACACAGTCTAAAGCCTTAGCCACGTAAGCATGATGCAGGGTGTTTCTCGAAAAGAGTAGGGGTGTAACCCCGGCGTCCTGGCCAAATTTCCCCATTGGCCTTTACCAATCATGGCCTCCTAATAATCCCCCTCTATAAATTGGCTACATTACTCTGCTCTCCTCCCCACTGATAGCTGATGTGTGTTGAGCGTTCTGGCGCACTATGGCTGCCTTCGCATCATCCAGGTGGATGCTGCACATTGGTGGTGGAGGGGAGTCCCCATTACCTGTAAAGCGCTTTGAGTTGAGTGTCCAGAAAAGTGCTATATAAGTGTAAGCAATTATTATTATTATTATTATTATTATCATGATCCAAGCTAGGAAAACGTAGAGCAAAAGCACAGAGAATCCATAAGACTAGTCCAAAGACAAAAGTCGAGTAGAAACACAAAAGACAGTCCATAGCGTGGTCAAAGCAAGCAAGTAACAAAGCCAGATAAGAACTAATAAGATAGCACAAAATCAGAGAACCCTTATTCTCTACATTGATTTCTCAAAACCTATTTGTGTGTTTCCCAGCCGCCCAGCACAATTGTTCCAAAATCCTATTGCTATAAGCCAATATGCCAGTGCTGAACAACTACTATACTAAAAAGAACAAGTCTTAAATATCCACTCGAAAGAAAATAATTAATTGGATTAATTGGGCACGGGTGGAATTGATTTTTCCCTATCTAACTATTGTCACAGTTACTGATTGATTGACAGGCTGAGTGGAAACTTGTGTGGTTGCCGTGGTGCTCCAGGTGCACAAACTAACGCTCTCACAAGAGTGGGTGTGACAGTGTATGTTTCTTAAAGAGTTACAAAATGTCTTCAAAACTAAAATTCTTTCCAAGTGGGCTTGTTTGGCCAAACAGCTTGGTTTGTAACCTTTCTTAAATTTGTGAAAAATTCCTGTGAGTCCTGCAGGGTGTTTACAGGTATTTTGCAATGCAAATCTGATCACGACAATAAAAAAGTTGAATTTTTTTTTTCAAGTAATTCGATTAAGAAATTCAGAGAGGCCTCCCCCATTTGGTTCAACTGGATAAAGATTCTTGCCTGAACGCAGGCTGAACTCTGTAATCTAGGTTGTGATTCGAGCCTGGGTTTCAGTACTGTATGTCACTAGCTGACTGTGACCAGGATTTCCCAAATGGTTGCGTACAATTGCCTGAGCACTGCTGAGGGTAGGGAGGGGACAGTTGTCAGGAACCTTTTCACATGTCAATGGCACAGCGCCCCCCTGTGGTCTCTTGGGCACTTGCCAGCATCCAGTGGCGATGGTGTAGTTAGTACATACTGTATCTCTCCTCTAACTGGCACTGAACTTCCAGTCGGAGGCTGCGTAGTCTTTGAAGTGTTAAAAGACTCTCATTTTCCCCCCCACACCTCAAATGTGGTCAGAGCACAGTTGAGGAGAACTCACAAGTGATTGTTCCAAAGCAGGCGCGGCTCCCAAAAACTTTTTAAAAGTAAAAAAAAAAAAGTAATCAAGGATGGAATGAAAATCAATGGACTCTGTAGCTGTATATATTCTTTTTGTGAGTTACAGCTGATGTTTAAACAAAATTTTATTTTAAAATACTGTTCACCCTGAAGCAGTTCCGCAAAGTCAAGATTTTAGTTCAGCCTACCTGACAACCTCTATACTTGTCACCATCCCAGCACAAAGCCTCCCACTCCATTTTCCTTTTTAAACCTATGTTCCTCACACAACCATCCAACTGGCATGGAACCACTGACATTTCAGCAAAGAGCTGCAGCTGCAGTCACGTTCCCTTCACCTCATCCTAGAGTTTTCCAAGCCCCAGCAAAGCGTTACCCTGAGACCGAAAGGTTTGCCTTAATCACTTATTCACCAGTCCAATTCTTCAACACCTCACTCATTATATGTTTAGCTGAAAAAGCAGGTACAAAACTGCTGCTTTCTGAAAAGCCATTACAAATTAGCCATTAGTAATACATATCTAACTCCAACTACCCTAATTCTAAGTGTTCTCGCCTTGCAGCCCTAACATTTCAGTAAACTCTATAGCAGGTCTTATATATAAATACTGGCACCCCAAAGCAATAGGAACTGAGCCAGACAACACTTCCTGACATGGAAAAATAGGAACAGGGCACTGACTCAAATTAGTGAGTCTAAATATTACAGATTAAATGAATAGCAAATGTAAAAATTGAGTTATAAACAGTGTGGCTCATTAACCAAACATTGCTAGAATGACAAAGATCAATCACTGGGGAAAGCTGGAGTGGTGAAGGGACATCATCCTTGTTTGGAACTCAGTTAATTCATGGCATTACTCACAATGATGGGGTTATTGAAGCGTGTCAACTAGGGTGTGACTGAAATGGCACTTAGGATATTGAGAAACGGCACACATACAATATAAATTGAGAAAACGATAAGAAGATATTCATACGGGGGATCTAATTTGATTTCCTCGAAGGGTCCAATAGCAGCTATTTCTGAGGCATTTGTTAACACTTTTACATAAGGCAAAGCAAAGATAACAGATTAAGCTGTTGGCAGTGCAGATGTGCTGTTAGTTTAATCTGCAGTGAGATGGACTGCAAGTTGCCTGACACACCAGTAGTCAAATCCAACTTACAGTACATGAAGCCTGAAGGCACTTTTTAAAAATGCATGCCGTTAATAGCATCCACCTAATCGAAGCATTTTACATTGAGATGATAGAGATGTTTCACAAACCACGTGTCCCAGTGACATGTGTGCCCAAGACATTATACTGTATGAAATGGCTTTTTGTAGGATTCTTTTTTGCTTTTCCTTCTTGCTTTAATCTTCACCTCTGGTTTCCCAGCACCTGCCATATGTTATCGCCCTGGTCAAACTGAAAAGCACCAGAAGCTCAAAGGATCAATCTAAATGATTTCTTGCATTTCCCAGTCTTTTCCTCAGGAAAAGGCCCCATGAGCAGGAAAATTATTTATGTGAATGCAAGAAAGCTGCATTGAAAACCTTCCTTTGGAATTGCACTGCACTGAATGTACATTAGTAATGTTGTCTGCAACTGCTGAGCTCAATGCTAGGGAAGACAGAAACAAGCTGAGCTGGGGATCAGGGAAGAAGCAAAGGAACAAAAAGGCAGAATATTCCTATTGGCTGAGTACCTGGGAGGAAAGACAGGGGGGAGTTAGGTTTAAATTTCTCTGCATATTTCCTCTGTAGGTAAAGAACACATTTTTTGCATGACAAGCCTGTAAAAAAGGTTGCATGGTTTGTAGAAAAATGCACAGAAGGTACACAACACTAACTTTCTGTTGTGTCATTTACCATACTGAATTATCTTTGTTCAGGGCTGCAGATTTGATTGTACCAGGGGTACATATAAGATATAGTAAGTAAACCTGTCAAGTTTGCATAAGATAATAAAATCAGGAAGATAAGCACACATTGTAAAAGAAGCAAATGACATTCAAAAAGATTTACATTAAATTCAAGACTGGCAGATATTGATACTCTGGAAGCAGTCCAGAGAAGAGCAACCAGATACATTCTTAGGCTAAAGGGAAGGTCTGACTGGAGGAACGTAACATTTTTGGTCTCAAATAGAGAAGAGTCTTAGGGCACTTAATACAAATATTTAGTTCCTCAAAGGCATTGACAAAGTCGATCAAGTGGATTTCTTTAGAATGAACAGTGAAACACAAACCATAGGACTTAATTACATGAGCAAGAGGCACCTCCTTACCCAACTGTGGAACAAGCTACTCAGCTACTGTACCTGTATGTGTCTGAAGCCTTGACTTCTTTCAAGAAACATCTGGATTGAGTTGCTTGGATCCATGAACTCCAAACTACCAAACAGGCCAGATGGGCTCAATGGCTTCCTCTCATTTGTGACTTTCTGTTCTTATGGTCTTAACCAATTTAACTCAGTGATAACTAAGTGATAAGATCTTCATACATGTGTAGGCAAAAATGGGATGGTGCTTGTTTTTTTCAAGAAACACTTATCTTGACAGTCTCATATCCCACATTACGAGTCCTACAGTGCCTCATGGAAAGTCAGCATCATCTGGACTTGACACTTTCTGATCACAATCTGCACATAGTGAGATCCAAGATACAGTATACCACCGTACTTTATTACTGTAAATCAAAGCTCAGTCAAATGTCTGTCCATCCATCCATCCATCCAGACATTAAAAGAAAGCTACCAATTCTTGGTAAGCCTTGAGACACCCTGAAACCCAAAGCCCACCCTGAAGACACACTACAAGACCAAAAGTTAGTATCTTCCCAAACATTATGTAGCTGCACAAATAAATATGAAGAGTGGTGAATCAGTAAAAAGGCAGATTTAAAACTAAGCTGTGTGCTTAGGAATGCATGAAGAGCTGTCATGTTATCAAAGACTAATTGCAAATTAGGTGAAACATTTGTTTTGTGCAGCAGGTTGATTACCCAGCAGACTTCTGAAATTTGTCATTGTGTTTGATCCTTCAAATTTTGAGGCTTTTCTCATATTTAATTTGTTTTTCTGTAGAGTTCATTGCAGCTGCAAGGTCAGTGCCTGGAACCTGTGAGTAACACGTGGCTATTTTCAGACCCAAAGACCTTGACTTCTGATTCAGCAGTGAGTGTTTGAGGTGGGAATTAATTTAGAATGAACAATAGGAAACACAAACAGCTTACGCAACATTGTTTGTGTTTGGAACAGGCTTCCCATCTAGATAGTTGTGGCCCATATTCTAGACTTGCTTAAAGAAATGTCTTAACAACAATTTTGATTCAGTCAGCCATTAAAACACCAAATGCACAACATGTGCCAAAACAGCAGCCACTACTTTGTTACCTTTCTTACGTTACTAAAGGCCCAGTCCAGTCTGTTGGATAAACCCAGGTCTTATAAAGTTTTCCTTGGTGCACTAGTGGGAATCTAACAAGCAACAGGAGCATAGAAGGGCGCACCTTAGATGGGGCTTCAGGCCAGTGCAGGGCACACACAGACACAAACACACAGACATTCACACCAGAGCCAGTTTTCCCAGGAGCCAACTCATCTATCAGTATATCTTTGGACTGTGGGGGGGAAACCAGAGCACCTGGAGGAAACCCACATGAACACAAGCTCCACACAGATAGCACCCCAGGAATTGAACCCAGGGTCCTAGTGCTGCAAGGCGCCGATGCTAACCACTAATGCTAACAGCACCACTGTGCTGCCCGACAACTTGATTTTGCAGAAGGAATTTGAGTTCTGAGATTAAAACATGTCTCTTACATGCAAGAGCTCACAGATTTATTCACTTCATCATTGTCTCACAACGTAGATCTGACAAAGGTGACAAACTGTTTAGGCACAAATGAACTCATGGAGGCTCTCTAAATCACTGTAATTACTTTCAAATCCAAAGTTGCCGAGGGCTTTTCACTGCCCTTAGTTTCTTTCTCATCCCTGCCACTGACCGAAACATGACAGTCACGGATATGGACTTGAGAATTATGAGTGTTTAACCTGATCAGAGGCGCTTTCTGCTGCCTCAGACACCACTGAATATATCTTTCTTGGAAAATTTGACAGCGGGAAGTTCCATCCTCTCAAATAGGCGTGTTAAAATATTATTCGCTCCCCTGTCTTCACTAGTAGCAGTCCTTCGAGCATCCTTGGAACTGTACTGTAGTCACACTCCAATCCCTTTTTGGCTGCAGCACATCTCCAATACATCCAGTTGATAGGACGTCCGCATGTCACCAACATAACACTGAAAGGTTACATCCTGGGTCATTCACACATCGAAAAGTCCCGGTCTACTGTGATTGACTTCAGTGTGTAGAAATCTGACTCTGGCCTTGGGAATTACTCCTGACCTGGCGTGAGGGAATTTGAAACAGACACCTGCTGTGGTAAGTGACACCCTATCATAGCTGGAAGCAGGATAACTTAATCAGGAATGGTCAATCACAGACCCCCATTCGTGGTGTTGTGTCCAACAAAAGGAGACGTGATCCAGGCGTGTATGAAGCAGGCATTTCCTTTATTACGTATGCATATGGGAGCCAAAGCCATTGAAACACTGACTCAACCTATGAATACACAAGGACACTTTTTATATAAAATCACAGAAAAACAGAAAAACCCACCCAGAACAGTTTCAGTACAATTCCACACCATATATGGTGTAAAGCCAAGGCTGCTAGCCTTGGTACATGATAAACTGTAAGAATTGTAAGAATATTCTTGGGTTCCTTTAATCATTGTTTAAGCAGACATTATGTACTTCTAGATTTTGTTAATCATGGCTTAAGCAGATATTCAGCACTCTCAGTTCTGGTCAGGCTACCCGAGGCTGGCTCTGACCTCATGTTCCGGGCACATAGCCAGCTCACTTAAGTTGCAGTTAGTAATTTTCCATTATTCTAGCAGGAAAGTTAGCAAACTAGTGAAATAAGGGAAATAAATGTTTGATCCTTCAATGGTTCCATGGCTAAACTCACACTATAAAACCCTTTGTGACACTGTTGAATACGGGCCTTTGTGGAAAATACATCTTGTGTGTGTGTTTCCTTCAATGTTCTCTGGAAATGGCCATTTTCGTCACAACTAAACTCATCGAACCTTCACTGGATCGGCATCCCTTCAAATGTAAGGTTTTTGTCTGAGTGGACCCCTATGAGAGCTATAAGCATTGCACATGCCCTAATATGCTGTAGGAAAGCAACTCCGTGCTATCTCTTTGGCCTCAATAAGCCCCGTCTACTTCATGTCACAAATCAATGCACTATTTTCTGGTTCTCAGCTCCAAACAAAAAGACAAATAGAAGAACTTAATGGAGAAGATCATCTGGATTCATTCCTGAAAAGGGCGCACGTACAAGTGAGCAAAAACTCAAGCTAGACTATAAAGGCTCACAAGTGAAAAAAAAAGAAAATGCTTGGTTTAAAGAGAAGGCTGCTGGCATTGTATCTCTAAAAGGATGTGTTTCGATAGAATGTTATTTGAATTTAATTACCACGTTCAGAATTGATTTTACACACGGTTCTTAGTCCTGAAATATATCTCATATGCACCCAAGGTTTTCTAGCAGTGAGTCCAAACCCTCTAGTTTAAGAAGGTTTCTCACACATATAATTTGATCAGGTTTCCAGAAACCATAGTGCAACATCATCTTGAGGAAACGCATTCCACACGTGACCGTCGCGGTTCCGCACGGCCTCTCGCCCTTGCCGCTCTGTCCCGCAACACCTGGGCATGAAACCTGGTCTCCGGTGTAACCCAACAGGGAACCAGCCGAGTACTGTATAGCTTCAAGAAATTATGTCAACCATGAATATGATTTTGAATAGTTGGGGTGAAAAGCTTGGGTGGCGTCATCCCTCCCAGATTTTAATTAATGACCTCAATTAAAACTTGAGCTTCCTTTTAGGCTTTTAGGATGTGGTATAACCAGTGATACAGTACATATGAAAGCCATTGTGCTTCTTTTCTCTGCAGTGTATTGTATTTAACTGACAAGCAACCTTTTAAGTTCAATTATTGTAACTAATTTAATTGGCTGATGTTTGTATCCATTTGCACTCATTTATACACTTGAGTACTTATAGTAGAGCAGTTTCAGATGAAGTACTTTGCTCAAGGGTACCACAGCACTGTTTCACCCAAGATTTGAACCCACAACTTCCTGGGTTTGAGTCCAGGACATAACTGCTGCCCCTAAAGAAACCTCTGAAACACCTACCCTGGTTCTGTATGAATCATATTCAGATTATTTACTGTATAAAACATCAATGTTATCACTCTAGATTTCTGTTTCTTCATTTGGTTTCATACTCTTTGCTGATTGGGCAACATATTGTGGCCTGGAGCATCATTTTGAGTAATTCATAATCATGTCAGATTAATCTTTCTCAGGGGGTAAAATGATACTGCTTAAGACAGCACAGAAAAAAACAAGGAAACTGACATGAAAGTATATTGATAGTCTGGTTGGTTGATTAATTGGTTGATTGTGGTGGGGTAGCAATAAGACCTTCAAGATTTCTCTTTCAGTTCACTACTGCGGTACACTACTGGTGTAATGACTGGTGCATTGCCATTGCTAACGCCAATTCTCTTTTATTGATCTTATGTATACTGTATCATTTCAAATTAAATGCCATGATTAAGCCAGCTGGCCCAGGTGGATGAAACAGCTCCCTAGTCTTTTACGGAAGAATATGAATAACTGGAAGGATGAGTCCAGATAGCCTGTTCTAAGCCTGTTTGAAAAACAAATCCCAAACCGAATTGTACAGTACTTTTATCTTATATTTCAAGTGCAAAGCAGCCCTTCAGACACAGCGACTGTGCTACCACAAAGCTCTTTGATACCAGATGTGTACCGTCTGCTTTCTCCAGTAAGCTGCCGCTTCTATCCTCCTGAAGAATTTTGACACAGACACTTGTCCTAAGATAAACAGAGGGTTTATGTACAGCCTCTACCTGCTGTCAAAGCACCCTGTCAAACCAGGGAAGATGAGGTGGATCTGTGGCACTATGGCCAAGGAAGAAAAGCTGCCTCTTTTAAACTTACAGCAAGAAAACACATGGGTGTCTCCAGTGCTGTCACAATCTGCACATGGAAAACACGGCACCTTCCATGGCATCTATTATTTTATTCAATCTGCAAAGACAGAAAAAAGAAACAGGCTGTTCTAAAAAAAAACAAAACCGTGGAGATACTGTATATTGCCACTGCCTCCTTTTTCCCTTTGTACACCTCTGACATGTCAGAGTCTATTGAGTTTTCAATAAATTTTTGATATACTTGGAGATGAGCTCCTTCACTGGTTAAACACACATACTGTACATAAGCAGCACTACCTGTCCTAACAGGACAGGATTATCATCCCAGAACATATGAAAGACAGATATTTTTATAAACTTGTGTATTTTATTGTTTAAGTATTGTATTATTTTTTTTATACAGGGCAATAGGCAAAGGTAAAGTAGCGGGAGAACAAAGGTTGGGAGGGAGGAGGAGTGAGAGGCGGGAGCAGGGGACAGAAAGAGAGGCCAATCAAGAGGTGTGAAGTCAGAATGGGTGCAGAGAGGTGTGAAATGAAACTTCCAATGAATGGAGAAAATTTAAAAGAACAGTAGTCTGTCGTTAAGAGAAGGGAGAATGTGTGATCCTAGCTGCAGAATAATTTTGGTTTCGGTGGTCTTTCTGATGTATGAGTTCGGAAAACCATCTTTGAGAACAGACGGAGAGATTAAAAGTGGTCGTGGCCGTCAGAGGTGAAATGAGAAACAATGGGCTTGGAGAGATCTTTAATCTTCACAGCCCTGACGTGTTCTCTGAAGCGGTCTCCGAGTCTCCTTCCTGTTTCTCCAATGTAGATGGCTGAGCATTTACTGCAAGAGATACAGTAAATAAGGTTACTGGAGGTACAAGATGATGTCTGGGTGATCCGGAATTGTCCTGAGGGGCCTTGAATGAGTGTGGTGGTGGCTGTGTACTTGTAGGTGATACAGCGAGCTCTGTTGCAAGGGAAAGTGCCTGGTGTGGATGGTTGTTGAGGGCAGTCAAGGGAGCTGTGAACAAGGAGTTTACGCAGATTAGGTGGTCGGCGATATGAGATGATAGGGCGATCAGAAAAGAGGGCCCCAATGGAGGGATCATCCTGTAGGATGGAAAAGTTGTGGTTAATGGTCCTGGGGATAGGAAGCGTGTTAGGGTGGTGAAGTAAGAGACAAGATGTAAAAAGGGTTAATAACTTAAGTCAGTTCTGCCTGAAAATCAGACTTCTAAGCAACAGGGGTTTATGGCAGGAAAGGGAGTTAACTGATAAGGATTCCAGATGCGAGCAAGGAACCCCCTGGGGGCATAATCTTAAACTGACCATTTGGCCAGGGCCTCTTAACTGGCCAAATACCATGACCCCCCTCTTTACCATAACACCGAATGACGTCCGAAGCAGCAAGGAAGGACTATATAACCTAAAAGTTTGTACCGGCACATCGAACAATACTTCGGTTTTGTTGTTTCTTGCGGGAAACAAGATTTCGGCTTTATTGTTCCTTGCATGCAATAAACTCATCTGTTTTACTTCATCTCGGGATCCAGAACCTTATTCTTTCTGTTACAACAAATTAGGGGTAGTCGGCGGATGCTCCAGAAGGTGCAGAACTTCCCATCGGCAGGAGAGACGGTCAGCGCTCGCATTACTAAGAGGTAAGGACTCCTTTTTTTAAAAAAAAAAGTCCCAACTCTCTCTGACCGATTGGGAAGTCTCTGCTCCCTGCGAGAATCGCCTGAGATGACGGAGTAAACGTGAGTTCCTGAATTCCTCTGGCCCCGGGGAAGACACCGGTGTATGTAATGGGTGGTTTGCTGTAAGCCCAGGCGGTCCGCGGTATTGTGTACAGGCGTTCGAAGCTGGTGTATGCCTTAATTGCGCGTGGAGTTTTTGAGCGGGTTTTGGACCTTTACCGCGAAGTTCAGGACTGGTGTGGGCCTTAATTGCGCCCGGGGTCCTGAGATTAGCTACGCCTTGATCGTGCACGGATTGGCGTGGCGTGGTTTTTTGTTTTAAAGGAAACAGAAGTAGAAGATATATATATGTATGTTTTTGGTGTTTTCCTTGTTTGTGAATACATATACACACGCACGACACTAACATAAACACACCTCATAATAAAAGAGCAAAGCATTAAGTAGCAGGATTTAAAGGACGTTGAGACCCGAGAATCGCCCTGATTGAGCTCAGTGTGTAAGTCCACCCCGGGGCAAAAGCAGCGATGCTGGCGTTCTGGGGATGGTGAACTACTGATCAAGAAAGGGGGTTTTCGAGGTCTCGTTCCTTGCCTGTGAACAGTTTGGTGTAAGTCCTCTCTAAAGGCTCTGAGAGGCATTTAGATCTGGAGGTAACAGACGCCCTTAGCTGAATGAGTGCAGGAATACACAGGTTTTTCAAGTGAAAGCATCCCCCTACTGTATGAGCTGTTACTGTACCTCACACACGACAAAAGTAAAAGAGACCGAACGTGTACTAACTGATGGTTTGAGAAAGTGGTGGAAGGGTCCGTTTATATATCAGAAAAGTGTAAGTTGATGGAAAAGAAGGAGAAAAATATGGGAAAAGCTGAGTTTGTCAGAGGGAGTTTGGGGCGAAGACGCCTGTAAAGAAAGCATATGCGTATTGATTGGCAAAAGCACAAGCATGTAGCTCCCACCCTGGTGCACGGCCAGCACCAGCGGTGGCAGATACATGAGAGAAAAAAAAAGAAATTGGGATGTGACTTCTTAAAAGTGTGTTTACGGGGAAAACAAAAACCCGGAAGGAAAGATACTTTACTCGCTATGACAGAGTATGAACAAAAGCGAAAAGAGGCAGTGCAAGAGAATCAGAAACTAAAAGAAGAATTAGTTCCTGGTCGCACTGCACTAGTTAATGTGTTATATCCTACTCTCCCATAGGGGAACAGACAGGCAGGAAATGAAAATAATTGGGATCAATTCCCACAGTGACCATATGGAGATGGAGGGTCTGGGTGGGATGACACCTGGTACGAGTGTGATAGAGACGGAACAGGGACTCCCTTCTTAAACAGAGGGCGCCCGCAGACCTGTACTCTCACCCTAAGTGGGAGAGGGCCTGATGTAGCGGGGGCTGGCGTTGTTGATGACAGCGTCACTCTAACTGTCTCGCACCCCGTCGAGGGGGTCTGCACTCGCACCTACCTTCCCTGATTCCCCCATACGATCAAATCCAAAACCGGAAGATATTGACCGGTGGGCTAAAGTACTAAATTAAGAACGCAGCGAACCTGGAGTGCGCTTCAGTAATTAAAAGGAGTCATGTAGAAGTGAAACAAGAATACAGAACATTGTAGTACGAAAAGAAAAATACATTCTCGATGTGTATGTGTGTTTTATGAATTTGTGTGCTGGCATGTATGTGTGTAACTGTGAGTTTTGGTATACTAAATGACGGTGCGAGTGTGTTCAGCCAGCGGGACTGGCTAGAGACGTAACTAAAGAGACTTGACGAAAATCAACTTAAGGAGATTGGAAAATATAAGAGCGTCTGAAACGTATAAGTACAGTACAGGTGAATGTAAAAGTAGTTAGATAAACAGTTTTTGTATTTTTATACAATTAGTTGCAATAGTGGAAACAATTCGGATTTATTCGAATGTCTCGAAACCAGACATGCTGAAACGCTGTAGGTTTAGAATGGAGACTGGGGAGAATAACGTCTTGTGAGAAGATCTGTTTACCTAACGATTAGATCCTGTAAATCCCTTGTAGCCTCCCTAAGTCTTGTCCCAGTTCAGTGGATAAAAATGTACTGTTAATGGAGTGTTGGTTTCTCTGTTAGGGGATACTGGAGCACTACTGTCATGCTTGTTTCACTCCTCTGTTCAACAGTGTGCTATAGAGTAATGTATATGGGAAGACAGCAGGAGGCCACAGGAGTATTGGGGCAGCAAGTTTTACTTGCTGAGTACCAGATTTTAACATTCACGTGCACTTATCACATGAATGTGGGTGGTTTTATCCCAGATCTATTGGGTTGGAATATTATGCATTACAAAGAATGACTATCCAGAACAGGGTATCACGTGGCTTCAACTGACTGTGATCACTCAGTATATTGATGGTATTCTGAGTGGTTACCCTGACGAGGAAACCCACAAGTCTGAGTTGCTTCAGCTTTAGAGTTTCTCATATTAAGCAGTTATGATAAGGCCCTTTTGTGTCGAGCATTGTGTAATTTTAACAGGGCCTGGGTGCAATGTTTTTACGGGGTGAGCACAACTTTTAACAGATCTGCTCAAGGGGGGAGTGCAGTACAAGGACAAGATTGCCTTGGTTCCAGCAGCAAAAGCCGCCTGTAATAATTTGAAATAAGCTCTCTTACAGGTGCTGAGACTGGGGTTTCCTCGGATAGATCAACCATTCCTTTGTATGGAAGTGTGGACAAAGGGTTCTGGGCAGCTGTGCTGACGCAGGAGCATGGAGGTAGGCACTATTATACCATTAGATACTGTAGCCAAAGGGTGAGGGACCGTGAAAATTTAAGAAAATGTAATACTGTTTACTGATGGGTCCTCTCTGATGCATGAGGGAGAACAGAGAACAGGCTGAGCCGTTACAACAGAATTCGAGGTGCTAACAATCGGAAAATGCCCCTCCACTGCCTCAGCGCAGCAAGCCAGTTAAGAGCACTGATGGAAGATTGTAAAAAGAAAGATGTTAAAGGGTTACTGTATATGTATATAATGTATGTATTTGTTGCATGTAGGCCACAATTCTGGATGGCTATGGAGAAATAGGATTCTCTCACAACGGCAGGGACTCCAGTTAAGAATACTGGGGTTATCTCTGAACTGATTTGTAGTTTTACAGCTGCCGACAGAAGCAGCTGGAGTAAGGTGTAAATAACACAATAAATAAAGAATTCCAGTAACTCAAGGTAACAACCATGCAGATGCAGATGCCAGACGAGCGGCACTGGGAGAGCGGGTCTGAGACCCCTGTGAAACCTCTATTGGGGAAAAGGGAGAATTCAGGTTGAGGCCTTTAATAGATGTTTAATAGTGGTTAGAAAAAATGTTTAAAGAATGTGGGGTTGTATGATGATGGGATGTGGGGTGGCGCATACCCAGGTGTATGACAAAGATGATCCCGTGGTACGGACTGCCCTGCCCCTTGGATACTGATCTAGGGGCATACTACACTGGGAAGGTGTGCCAGGCTGTAATTGCCTCACTAGGGGTAAGTTGGAAGTCACATTGACCCCATCACCCACAGTCTGAAAGGCCAACTAAGGAAATATCAACTGAAGGAACACCGTGGGTAGATGCTCTACCTGCAGTCCTGTGCAGTTTGCGGGCTGGAGCAAACAGAACTGTGAGACTGAGCCCATTTGAGATCATCACGGGCAGCCAAAGAAACTCCCTGGAGGCCAAGTTTGGCTAACGCACTGATGAATTTACTAACTCTCTATTAAAGTATTGTAGGTTTGTTAACTGAAGCGGTGCACAGGGCTCGGATGCTTGGGGACCTCCAGTAGAGGGGAGACACGACCGGATACCTGGCGAGTGGGTGTAGGTGAAGAAGAGATACCCTGCCAGACGTTGCAATCCTGCTGGGAGGGACCATATCAAGTGCCACTAACTACTGATTGTGCCATCTGAGTGACAAGATGAGATCGCTGGATCCGCGCATCGCACTTTCACTGACCAACGGCACCAGAGACTGAGTGAACAGAAAGAAGGATGTTGTTACCGTTTCTGTGTCTGATGCTTCCTAAGACCAACAGTGTGCTTGTTAGGCCTGAGGAGCATTACTGGGGATATGGTATCAATACATTCCGGGTGTTGGCATATCTATCAGCCAAAAAAATTATAATCGGAGTTGGGTCAATATTGCTATTCCAAGATCCTGAAGATAGATCTCCACATGGTCTGCGTTTGGGTCCTGGGGTGCTTGATCCACCCACCCACACCCTGGTATGCCTTGCAGAATTGATCCTCACACTGAACGCATTCTCTTTCAATAATATTTTTTACCAACAGGTCAATGGAGATGCCATGGGCACCAGAATGGGACCCAGCTATGACAATATTTTTGTCGGCTGGGTAGAAGAACGCTTCTTCGCTTCCTACACTGTCTATGTCCCTGACCTCTACAAACAATATATATTGATGACTGCGTCGGTGCCGCCACATTCTCCAATGATCAGCTTGAGTTCTTCCTGCACCATTTCACCAACTTCCACCTGTCCCTCAAATATACGGTTAACATATCTTCCACTACTCTTCCGTTTCTAGACATCAAATTCTCCATCAACTACCCCCGACTGTCCACTTCAGTTTATTACAAACCCACAGATTCACACAGCTACCTCCTGTACAGCTCATTTCACCCCAACCACACTAAAAACTCTCTTCCTTTTTCACAGTTCCTTAGGCTACGACGATAATGCAGTGACGACATCGACTTTGAGAACCAAGCCCTCGAAATGTACTCCTTTTCCATCAACAGAGGATACCCCAGCAGTGTGATTGACAGGGCCCTTGCCTGAGCCAAAAACACCCCCCGGACCATCAACCCGATCAGGAACTCCCGCCGTAACAACCGCATTCCTTTGGTGCTTCCTTACCACCCTAACACACTTCCTATACCCAGGACCATTAACCACAACTTTTCCATCCTACAGGATGATCCCTCCATTGGGGCCCTCTTTTCTGATCGCCCTATCATCTCATATCGCCGACCACCTAATCTGCGTAACTTCCTTGTTCACAGCTCCCTTGACTGCCCTCAACAACCATCCACACCAGGCACTTTCCCTTGCAACAGAGCTAACTGTATCACATGCAAGTACACATCCACCACCATACTCATTCAAGGCCCCTCAAGACAATTCCGGATCACCCAGACATCATCTTGTACCTCCAGCAACCTTATTTACTGTATCTCTTGCAGTAAATGCCCAGCCATCTACATTGGAGAAACAGGAAGGAGACTCGGAGACCGCGTCAGAGAACATGTCAGGATGAAGATTAAAGATCTCTCCAAGCCCATTGTTTCTCATTTCACCTCTGACGGCCACGACCACTTTTAATCTCTCCGTCTGTTCTCAAAGATGGTTTTCCGAACTCATACATCAGATAGACCACCGAAACCCAAATTATTCTGCATCTAGGATCACACATTCTCCCTTCTCTTAACGACAGACTACTGTTCTTTTAAATTTTCTCCATTCATTGGAAGTTTCATTTCACACCTCTCTGCACCCATTCTGACTTCACACCTCTTGATTGTCCTCTCTGTCTGTCCCCTGCTCCCGCCTCTCACTCCTCTTCCCTCCAAATCTTTGTTCTCCCGCTACTTTACCTTTGCCTACTGCCCTGTCTCTCTCACACCTGAAGAAGGCTCCACGGCCGAAACGTTGTGTTCTCTTTCTTCTTTTTTTCAGCATGGAATAAACCTATTACTTGTTCCTTTGAAACACAATATGACAACTTGAACTTCACTGGACCAATGCCTGATTTAAATACAGGGTCAATTGTTTCTGTCAGTCACATAAAGCACAACAAAGCACTTCCAGTCAAGATAGAATCCTGTCTCATTTATCCAGCAAGACAGTCTGATCAACTGCATCAAAATCAGCACTGAGGTCCAGCAACACAAGAATGAACAAAAAACATAGTCAATATCCAGTGTCCTAACAAGCTGTTTCACTAAAACACAGTTGTGTGAACTCAGACTGAAATAGCTCATACAGATTATCTGTAGATAACTGAACTTCTAGCTGTACTGTGCCTTAACTGTAATCACTGATTCCTTACCAACAAGTTATTTACTTGCTCGAAGGATATTGATTTCACTCTACACCGCAGAGACACTTCTAGAGTGTCTGCCTTAATGTTTAATTTTTATGTATGTGTTTTACAATGTTTCAATTATTGATTTGTATTTTTTATGTATTATTGTCTAGAACCTTTGCCAGAAATTGTAAGATGGATATTGGACAGTAATTACTTAGAAGGCTGATGACTCTGTTCCTCTTTTTAACACAGGGATAATAACTGCAAGCCTAAGGAATGAGGGACCAATTCAAGATCTTAATGATTCATTGGTGATACAGAACATTGGTGATGCATGATAATGGGACAGAGAACTGTAAAATTGAAACAGACTGAGGTAGTAGGAGTAGGATCCAGGGAACATGGGTTTCTTTTTAGTAAGCATGAGAGAGTTGCTGAGGAGAGACTGCAAAGTGAGATGCACCAAACCTGAAAGTACATAAATTGTTCTAAGTGGAATCATAAGATTCAATCTAACTTCTGATGTTATCAATTTAACATTGAAAAAACTCAGAAAATCGATTGCAATAGTGCATAGACTGTTCAAGATTGGTGTTCTTAATTAGATTTAGGAGATGATGAATTGGAGGGAAAAGGGCACCCTAGGATTACTCTTCATTTCTTTTATTTGCTTTCCAAATAGTATTGTCCTCATGGTAGTCTGTGCATTATTATAGGGTTATTGCTGCTGCGTTTGGGTAAGTACTGTTTATCAGCACTTACAGTATGTCAGTATGTACAGTATGTTCATGTTCAGATAGTTGTTGCACCAAGAAGAACATACATGAAACTTCTTCATGTCTTCAAAAGTTAAACCGTTAAGGGTGGGATATTAAACATAATGGGATAACAATCCTATTTGTCTGAAGCCCAGTACTGTTTGAATGAGTCTGTAGGTTTGCATAAAACGGGTATAAACAAAAAGATTAAATATTCATTATTTTTTCATACAAGCATTATTATGTCTTTGTTTCAGGGGTCTTGGGGTACATTAAATTGTAATTAATTAATCGTAATTGTTTTTTTTATTGGAATGTTCAGGATGTTCTACATTCAAAATGCTGACACACAGAGAATGCATTACATCCTTGTTTACAACTACTGTACACTTCATGAATAATCTTTAACATAATGGGTTGGCACCTCCAAGCAGAGAATGCAATTTTTTGCTCCACACAAACAAAGTTTGTAAACTATCTCAGATGTTATACTGTGCTTGTCTAAAAATGGGCTGGGGCACACAGCAACACTTCCTAGAGAGTGAATAATAACAAGAAGGAAATCTGAAAAGACCCTTCCTCTAACACTGAGATTTACACTGTCTAGGTTTGGAAGAGGTGTTAGTGGAGCCAGTAGTGAGAGCTCACCCTGCGGTCTGTGTGGGTCCTAATGCCCCAGTATAGTGACGGGGACACTATACTGTAAAAAGGCACCGTCCTTCGGATGAGACATAAAACCAAGGTCCTGACTCTCTGTGGTCATTAAAAATCCCGGAGCATTTCTCAGAAAGAGTAGGGGTGTTACTCTGGCATCCTGGCAAAATTTCCCATTGGCCTTTACCGATTATGGCCTCCTAATAATCCGCATCTATGAACTGGCTTCATAACTCTGTTCTCCTCCCCACTGATAGCTGGTGTGTGGTGAGCGTTCTGGTATACTATGGCTGCTGTTGCATCATCGAGGTGGGGCTACACATTTCTTATCTATAAAGTGCTTTGAGTGGAGTGTCTAGAAAAGGGCTATATACAGTATGTGTAAGCAATTATTACTGTTAGGTAACAGAGGGGGATGATGTCACCTCTGTTACTGGCTCAGTGTATTGAACTCTGTTACACTCAGTGAATGGAGGTGGAATGTGATGGTTTATAGTGTCACATGCTTTAAACCATCAGGTATTATTTAAAAGCACTTACAAAATAGTACATTCTGCTCAAGATCTACTGAAACCTCAAATTCTGCAACTTGCCACCCACACCATACACTTCTAGCAGGTAGTGTCCGGGGATATATCCAACATGATAATACAGCAATGCAAACCCAGCTGTTCATGACTAATTCACGAGGGACAGAAGAAGTTCTATGAATAGCGCACAAACACATTGTGACATTACCAAGTGCATTTCATACTTGCTCCATAGGAAATTGTGTCACAGTTCATACATGATCGGATTAGAAATACAGACACCTCTTGTAAAATGTTATCAAACATTCAGTACCAATGCCTTTGGCAGCTACCTTTAAACACCTATAAGGCTGTTTAACCTTGGTGCTGATCTCAAGACATTTTCTGAGTGGCACTGGGATTCCATACTCTCACCCCATAGGTACTGGCCGGCTGAGGCCTCCAGCTGCAAACCTGCTGAGAAAAGCCTTTAATCTCCCTTCTGCCGCTCCTGTTCAGATGATGAAGTGCCAGAGACAGGGAATTTGACAGCTTAAAGTGCGAGAAGAATGACATTAAATGCTGGGGATGAGCTAAAATCACTCTATAGCCCAGGTTTGCATGGAATTGTACACCTTGGTTCATCTTTTAGATCTCAAAAGGGATGCATTTCTCCTCTGTGCCCGACAACTCGACAAACAAGGATTCAGTGTTATATGGACTATATCCAAGATTTTGATCGAACAAATCCTGATAGTGGAAATGAAAAAAAACATACTACTTCAAAACATTGAAGAATTATTAGAAAATTAAAGAATGTTTTACCCGCTCACCAAATGTGCAACAGAAGATGAAGATTTGAAACCACTAAGGATTTTAAATTTGCCAATCTGGCAACCAAAAACTAATGATGTATAAAAAGGTCATAAATGTTTACAACCTGGCAGGAACCCTGGGTGATTTTCAGTGAATTAAAAAAAAGATTATTCTCTGCTCCTTTGTATACTTTTATTGGATTTAGCGAAGTAAAAATAGTAATAATAATAACAGAATTAATTGAAAAAAATGATGGTGAATAATCTGTTTAGATTACATTAAAAAAAATGAAAGAGCTTAGAGATGTGTGTCAACAATTACTGCCTCTAGATCTACAGTACACATATTGTGGCAACCAAACAATTGGAACTGCTGAGTGTTAAATAACTCTTATTTTATTATTATTTAATTATTAAATAGCTTCTCAATTATTCTGCACTTGACTGTGCAGTGATTGAAAAAACACCCAACCTGTGTAACACAGTATAATAATGTGTGTTTTAGATTTTTCAAAACACTACTTATATCAGTACTTAGTCTTAAACTAAAAAGGTGTTTCGTTAATCAAAAACATACAATACAGTAAAAGGGACCATAAATTGTCTTGCACAATGAACCCAACTGAATGGTCTGTGTGCACTAAGAGTGGTTCATGTGATTTAATTTGTAATTCAACACAATGGGACATTATTGGAAGGGAACGAATCCTTTTGCAGGGCACTGCATCCATAAATATAAACCATTTATCACCACATGTTGCAAATGTTGTCTTTGCACAGTTTTATTCCTAGTTAGAAAACACCACATTAAAGGTGTAAAATGTCACATATCATAGAAGAAGTATACTTCTTTTTAGATATGTTATTGTAAAATAAATATTTTAAAGCAAGAATATCTATCCATCATTGCTAAGTAGGCTTAGTCCAAACTAGAGCTGTGGTGACTGGCAGCAATACGCATAAGTAATGTGAACACAGTTTAGAGATGCCAATCAAACAAGGCAGGATGGCTTTGGAATGTGAAAGGAAACTGAAATACAGTACCTTGTGAAAACCCACTTGGTCACAAGGGACACATGCAAACTCCACACAGATGGTGCGCACAGTACCCAAAAGCTATAAAACAGCTGTGTTAACTTCCATGGCACCCATATACAGTACTGTACATGCATGCACTTGTGAATCTAACACATGCAAAGCAATGTATGCAACCACATTGTATCTAAACATAGAGGCACAAGAGTCTTTTACAAGCAAATCCAGTTGCACCAATTGTCCATACATTAAAACCTACATATTTTGAATGTATGGACCAGAGATTTTAATTAGCAGACTTGTCAAGCAACACAAATTCTTCCCAACTACGCACACCCTGTATAAAGTCGTATATAAAAATGCAGCCTTCTACATTTATCTACTTTTATTAATTTACTTTCATTTTTGTCTTAGATTAATTGTCCGTGATTGCCGTTTTTCACAGGTGGAGAGTATCAACCCTCCCAAAGGAACCCTAAATCTTCTAAGAACAGATAGAAAGCTCCAGCAAGTCTGAGGAATGATTTCTGTGTGACTCCAGCGCAGTAGTACTGTAGTTATCTAGGGTTAGTGTGGTTCTACCAGGGTCAACATGGTGATTCTAGAGAATCACCACGTGGTTCCTCTGATACTTCCTTTTCAATGGTCTTAATAAGCTTCTGAGGAAAACACAGCAATGAGTTCAGGGGCACCTAGATATCAGTCATTTTTGGATCAGAGCAAAGAAGCAGAACCATGTGTCTCTCTGTAACCTGTTTAGCTTTTTTAAATTACTGCACAATACCTGCCCTGCCTGCACAAGGAAAATAAAGGAATACTCCCAAGATGAAATCCACATAGAGGCGAGACTTACCTTCATACTGCATTGTGTGCACAAGCTTTGTTTTCTCTCTGGAGGGCAGGCCATGATTTATTTCGTAGGTCAAGAGTCTGTCTCCCTCCCTATTTAATCAGACTTTAAGAAAAGGAACCCCAAGAGGAGCGAATAGTGTCACATCAGTTTTATTGCTTCCCTAATCCAAGACACAAATACTGGCAAACTCTGCGAAGAAGCTAAGAATGCAATATGCTTGTGTTTGCAAGGTTAGAAAAAAATAGATATTCTCTGTATTTTCTCATCTGTAGTAGTGTTAAATTCAGAGACCCTAGGCGTTTTAGACTAAGTGCCACCCACACAAAACTGGGTGCACAGTTATAAAGTGTGAGCGCTTCGCCTCCTACAGTTATAACCTTGAGGAATGAACTTTTACTAGCAGATGCCCAATTTCATCACTTTTAGATTGCAAAAGCAATATTCGATTTTTTTGCCTTCAGTGAAGCTTCACCTGAGAGGGAAGCTCAATTCTGCTTACTCAGTAGCTGGGAAGAGGCATTATTTAATGATGGGTCTCTTATACGCTCTTAAGAATGAACAGGTTCACTAATTATCCATTTACAAGGCATGGTCTGTCCACCCTCTTGAGTACAACAAGCACACACCTTAAACACAACCTGAGGATCTCCATACCCTGAACACATGCTCTTCCAGATTTTTCAGATGGGAGGAGGGATCAGCTGCAAAGCTATCTTTTTGGAAATCGCTAACACATCCGATTCAGAGCTGACTCCAAGGTAACCCAGCTCTCTTTCCTATGCTGCAGGATTGAAAAACACTCTCCAATATCACCTTATGTGTAACCTAGAGGATCTAAGGAGGGGCCAGACTCCTCCAAACTCTCTGCAAAGTTAATGATGTAGTGAGATCATATCGCCTTCAGCTCATCAGCGTTTGTGAAGTAAACTGGATCCTAAAGAACAGTGTGGGCCCATCAGCATGGGCACCATCTTAGAGCAGATAAAGTAGTTATTTTAAAATATTGGCAAAGACAGTGCTTTAAGAAACTCTCAGGACAGTTATTCAATTTGACATTGCTGATTTATAACTGGCTAAACTCTTGAGCAGGCATTGTGACTATCTAATGTTAGCCACTATGATGCTGTGTAGGGAAGAGAGTTGCATTCAAGAGCACTGTGTGGTTTGTTCTGTTTATTAAGACTCCTTAAGATGTTAACACTCTCCAAGATTTTCAATCCATTTGAATGTATTTATTGTATTACATAAACCTACTGGTACAGCACAACTACAAACAAACTAAGAACAGTCAACCAATCAATGATTCTCCTGTCTCTAAAGAACACTTGACTAACCTCCTTTGTAATTCACGTGTATTTTTGTTTCCTAAATTTTACATTTCAACATGCAACACATGGGGTGCAATGTGTTTTATGCCACATATCTTAAAACAACTAACCATACGCAGGAAAATCCCACTGATGCAGAAATCAGATCTAGTTTGATTTATTTGGAGTAACAATTTGATCTTAGTTTCTTAAATTATTTTTTTGCTTCACACCTGAAGAAGGCTCCACGGCCGAAATGTTGTGTTTTCTTTCTTCTCTTTTCAGCATGGAATAAACCTTTTACTTGTTCCTTTGCAGCCTACGCATGCTGACGTGGCTCCCCACCTGAATTATTTTTTCTTCTACAGCCAGTATTGTATTATTTCATTATATTAACTAATTTAACAGGTGGGTCTTAAACAATCAGTCAAAGCTTGGAAATTAGTTTGCAATTGTTTCTCCCAATTATACTACATTCATTAAAAAAATCTATTGTGAGCTTATGAGGCTTAATAAGACATTCAGCGTAATTACAAAAGGGAGAATAATAAACTGAGAATGTAGGGCAAAGGACACATTATTTAACTTTACATCCATGTATCTGCTGGAAACCAATTATTCTACTAGTATGTCTTTGTACTGTGGGACAGAAGCCAGAGCACCCAGAGGAAACCCACACAAACACAGGGAGAACATACAAACTCCACACTGATAGCACCCCAAGAATTAAACCCAGACCCCTGGTACAGCAAGACAACAATGCTATCCTCTCCGCTGTGGTTACTCAGAAGAATGTTCTGAAGTATGAAAATGTTCAGAAATACTCTGAATAGTTGGTAATAATATGCAGAACATAGCAGGGGAATTTTTGGTTTGGAGACATTTGACCAGATTGCCCCTGGTGAAAGGGCACACATCAATTAAACTGGACAGCAAAAAAGGGTTCCATTCTGAAATAGTTTCCTCTGAAAATTATTTCTCATATAATTTACAAGGACTTCCAACTTGCCAGCTATTGCAGAATTCCAGCAAATGGCAGGAATTCTACGTACTGTGTAATTCAATATCATGCCATAACACAAACATACCTCGGCTTAAAAATATGGCAAGACCATGCATAAACACTAGAACTGGGTGGATGTTGCTGTACACTGGATTTTTTTACATCCAGACTTTAAATAATTAAATGATTTCAAATCTGATATTATTTTCACACAGATGTGATTGGATCTTGCAGTAGGTAAACGTATAGGCCCTAGGCATTAACACTTCTCTGCTAAGTTCAACACTAAAACTGTAGCTCAAGAGTGGTACAAGCCTGAAAGATCACCTATTTTAACAGACAAATCAGACTCCAGTGCGTCCCTGATTTGCACCGCTATCTCCACATCTTGTTATCTGCCAGTTCAGAGCTCAGGCTTTCTTTCTTCACTCCTCTATGCTTATGAAGAATAGTGTGATGACATGCAATGTGTGCCTGTTAGTTTTTACTGTATGTTCAAAGATTGTGTGCATTATAAGGTCACAAATACAGTATATGTCCATTTTAATGACTCTGTAAGAATGTTATGACTCACGAGGCACGAGGGAACACGACACCGGGGTCTTTGCTAACAGGAATGTTGCATTTTTTGATTGATGTGCAGTTCAAAATCTATCCATCTATCCTTGCTTGATTCCTGCAGTGCTACCAATTGGTAGAAAACCAGGAGTGTTCTGTGAGATCCAAAAGTGCTAATGCCCTCTGGTGTCTATAGACCATAAGAACAAAAAAAAAAGTTAGAAACAAAGAAGAGAAACATTTGTCCTGTCCTGCCTGTTCGGTAGTTGATAGCTAGTTATCCTGAGAATCTAATCCAGCTGTTTATTAAAATAAACTAGGGTATCATCTTCAGTCACTTGTCTGAGTAGGTTGTTCCACACTCCCACCAACCTTTAGGTAAAGACATGCTTCCTGTTCTTGGTTTTAAATGAGAAGCTATGATTGTACTACGTCTAATGTGCAAGGGCACCTTAACTTCTGATGATGGTCATGACCATATGAAACACTATCTCTAAATCTTGAGCCTAGCTGAGAATAAAAATTAAATCAACATTATGGGAATTGACCAATTTATAACTGTATCTAGCATTCATTTTATTTACAGTTACCTTCAAATGTGCCCTTTTCAAGATAAAGAAGTAGAGAAGCTTTTGAGCCAGAGGATATTGTTGTGTTGTAAAAACATTTCTAATTTAAAATGCAATTATTTATTTATGAGAACTTTGGCCATAAACACAAAGTGCTCTACAATTGCTCACACCTAATACATACAGTAGAAACAAAATAGAAAATTGACTTGATGAAAACAAGAGCATATCTAAATTATTAACAAGTTAAGCACCTAAGTTACCCATGAAGAACAAATACCTTTGTTACATTCTTTAACATTACACAAGGACCAAAGCAGTGTTAATATTTTTAAGTACCATTAAGGGTTTAAATTTAGCAGCATGAATGCCAGCACTAAGCAGAACTGTGGTCCTGATTTAGTTTAAATTCAGAAAATTCAGTTGCGCACATATGTTAATATCAGACAGACACTTCTGAATTGCAAAAACAGCTCCAGTTGTATCTCCTGCAAGTCAATCTGAGTGTCTTCAGCCTAGCAGTGAAACCCATGTCCATGATAGTAAAGTATCTAACCAAGAGGCAGCATCGGAGATAGTAAATCGGAGATAGTAAATTTACTGCATCAAGTCACTACAGGTGTAATAACATCAGACTTCATGCCCACAGATGCTTATGTGAGTTACTTGTCTCTTAAAACCACAATACCATGTGAGCTACAGTGTTATCTCACCAGAGAGACATATTTCTCTTTATCTGATATTTTCACATAGCATTGTTTTTTTCACAAATCGAGTTTGAGCATCTGGCAGAGCAGCTCCATTCCTATTACAGCAAGAAATCTTTAACAAATCAGTCGAGCAGTGGTGGAGAGGTCTGTAAAATCCTGTAGCACATGCACCAGGGAAATCTCCTGTCTGCTTATAGGAGTACACTAGAGTAACAGCCTCAGTTAAATCCTGAAATGGGACGTAACATTCAGTAACTCTCCATTAGCAGCAGGATTGTCATTTTCACTGTTTGCTCACCGGAGCTGTGTTTTTTAGAATTTTCCCGTTCTATTCTGAAGAGAGCTGGGCTACATCAATCTCAAAGGAAAGGGCGACAGATTAAAACCCATGCTTTTTGTGAGTTGTTCCACAATGATGAGGCTGGTTCATTAAGTATAACAGAAGGGCACAGTGACGTTTTAGTGACGTTGGAAAATATATACAGTATTTGATAACAATAAACAGTGTCTTGCAAAAATATTCAGGCCTATTTTATAGTGTCTCATTTTGTGTAATTAAAAAATGAGGCATTCACATGTTTTAAATGTAATATTAAATTATACTATAAAATATATTGTTATAAAACCTGAATACACTAACCAAAGACTTCTAAAGGTAAGATAGCTTGTAGTTAATGTCAGCAAAAACTAAAGAAAAAAAATAAATATGTTGATTTCATCATTTGAACTCAATATTTGTGGAAGCAAGTTTGGAAGCAATTACACCTGCAAGACTGTCCTTTGATATGCTGCAGACATTTATCCTGTTTATGGTGTGTTTGAGGGTGCTGTTCCTGTCTTTTATTATGTAGAGTCATGTCACTGGGGCTGCTAAAGCAAATCAGCTTTATGGCATCTTAGTGTAACTTTTGTTAAAGGCTAAATTAACAGACCCCAGCAACACCTCTCACAATGTGCTTAAGTGGTGATATTGCGATGCTGGATAAGTAAGATATATACAGTACAAATCCAACTTCAGTTCCATACAAGCCCTCTTTGTGGAGTGACCAGGATATTGTTGACCCATGGTAATTTACTCCTTTCTCAGTCACTGAGAGCTCTGTAACTCTTTCAAAGTCTCTGTTGTCCTTACACTGGCATCCCTAACCAGTTTGGGTGTTCAAAGTTTTATACTCCCTTTCATAAATATGTGTACATTTGCTGTAATTCACTGGGTCGTCATTTGAATTGGGTGATCATCAATATACTGTAGGAACAGTTTAAAACAAGAAGAGGCTATTCAGACTACCTAGCATGTTTGGTGATACAGTAAGTAGGAAATAGGTAATATTTTATCCCACCATTCTTGAAAGAAAGCAGGGCTTATTCCCACCAACATCTGGGTAAAGAAGCGCTTCCTGTTCTACTGTTTTTAACTGCATTTTATATGGTTTCCACCATATAATATACATAATTTTGTAATATTAAATTCCCCACATCTTCTCTGTCGAAGACTTAATAGGTTCAGTTTCTTCAGCTTGTAAATGGAGGACTTTCCCTTGAGCCCCAGAATGTAAATGGTTGCTCTTCCCTGGACTCATTCCAGAGTAGCAACATCTTTTCCCTCATGTGGATACTATTGGTGTCACAGATCATGCAAGGCACCGTATTATTCCTATTAAATGTTTTCACCCTGAGACTTTTTACTTGCAGATTAGCAGGAGGCACAGATCCCATCAGAAATCAAGCTTTACACACTATAAAAGAATCAACCTGTGCTGGAATGGAAGCAGGCAAAAAAACTACCAGCTGTTAGGTTTCTCCTTCTCTCTCACGACATCTGCAAATGCCATTCTGACAGAATCACAGTGTTCAGTGATATG
Source organism: Lepisosteus oculatus (assembly GCF_040954835.1). Classification (NCBI taxonomy): domain Eukaryota; kingdom Metazoa; phylum Chordata; class Actinopteri; order Semionotiformes; family Lepisosteidae; genus Lepisosteus; species Lepisosteus oculatus. The sequence continues at coordinate 3,819,244 of NC_090710.1, forward strand.
CCTCATACTTGTTCTTAATTGCTGTAGTGCTCATCTCAACTCTTTTGTGTCCCAGGGCTGCTTGGTGCAGCTCTTTGGTTGGTTGTGGAAATTTGAGAAGATTCCTGGATTCAATCATCAGTCCCTTTCCCAGGTACAAGAGCTGTCGAACTCGGAGACAGAACAGCCAGCAATGCATCTCAACAACAGCCGCAAAGATTTTTCTTAGATAGAGGTCTGCTCTGTTCTTGCTCATTGATCTATTGCCCCTGTTGCTCGGGACTAAGGCTCAAAAAGGTGTAAGGAGTTGAAGTTAATGTTCTCAGGCGTTGTCAAGTGCCTTACACAGTCTACAGACAGCAAGACTAGGCAGACCCCAGCACCAGAGGCTCCACCTGTTCTGAAAGTGCGCGCAGTCGTTCCTGCTCTCTTCAAGGTTTGGGAAGAAAGGAAGAAAACCCCAAGGCTCAGTGAGACGTGCCTGGGTTGTCTGACCTCCAGATATTCCCTTGCATGAAACCTTACTTCTCAAAACATCTCTATTGGCTAGGTATCTATTTCACTTCTTTCACTTCTCCTGTCCCAGTCCCCAAAGCAATTGGAGAAGTCAGGATAGGTTTTCCATTTAAATGAGAAGAGTTTTAGAGTTATGCTAGAGCAACTTCTTGCTGACAGACCTTCTGTTTTACTGTCTTTACACCAACCACATACAGTACATCACACATGACTGTCTAATAACATTTATGTTTGAAGGATGAATTTGCTGACACCTGCCTAATTCAGGTACACGTTAATATCTTCAAATAGCTGAGTTGGGGTGGTCCTAGTCTGTGATGCCAGCTAAGAGTAATTATTGATTTGGCTCAGGAAGACCTTAGCCTTTCAACACAAAAGTCTGTGACAGAGCTGAGACATCACCTGCCGCTACAGGCATATGATTTTATGTAAAGCTTAACATAATAATAAAAAGGTGATCTTTTGGTGTAAAATAATCTTCTCTAATGTTGTTGTACAATAGTGGTTCTAGTGAAAAAAAGGGATATTTGCTTAGTACTGATGCTTTTACCCATTCATTTTTCACTGGCAAGTCAACCTGTCCTAATGAAGGTACTGGATACAAAAATATATTTATTGAAATGAAGTTGTTCTCCTGGAAAAACAAATATGGTTTTATGCTCCCTCATACAAATTTGAAAATGTACTGTATACAGTAAGTTAGTCTGTATGAGAATTGATTGATTATGACTACAGCATGTGCATGTGCAATGTGTCTCATAAATTGTGCAGGCCCAGACATGCTGTTTCTGCGGGCATTGTATGACAGGTGCTCAGAGGAGCCTTGGAGGCAGTGGCCCACACCACAGTAGTCCAACCACACATGTTACAAACAAACATCCCCTTTGTTTTAGTGAGGAAAGTAAGTGTGAGTGTAAAACTCTAAGGCAAATGGATTGTTTAGCCTGGGACCTGATGCAAGTGTTCAGAATCCTCCAAGGCACTGACAAAGTCACTCCAGTAGATTTCTTAAGAATGAACAATAAACCCGAGAACACGTCTAGAAACAATGTGGAAGCGCAGTCAAAACCCCAACGCAGGAGGCACATCTTTACACAAAGGGCTATGGGAATCTAGAACAGCCATGTTGTTGAAGCCAACACTCTGGCTTCTTTCGAGAAATTGCTGGATGAGTTCTGAGGAACAATTAACTACTAATAACTACTGTAACCTTGCTTACATTCGAAATAAATTTGCCGTGATAAACAACTCCCGAGACAAATGTAAACACCTAAGTCTATGAAACTGTAAATTATATTCCTAGATGAAAGAAAATAGCTTTGCCTCATAATCAATGGATACATACTGTAAAGGGCATTGAAAAAAGGAGAATGTGCCGATGAATCTGAAATAGCAGGGAATGCCAGTCTGATCCCAGATCTTATGAGCATACAAAACTATTTTTTCAGCACTGTTTTCTCAATTCTTTCCTTGCATGTAAAAAATAAAAATATCCCCCACACACACACCCATGGTATTGCAGCACCTTCAAAATATTTCAGAACTGTTCCTTGTAGAGACACAATGATTACATGCTTCAGACAGATCAAACCATGAAGGAGGGAAGAAGCTGAAGCAGACAGTAAAGGAAATCAAATTATCCAAACCAAACTAGTGACGTTTTTCTCAGAATCATCTTCCCAGCAGGCAGTAAAAAGGTCACACCATGCAGGCTGATACTACTTTCAAAATTACATATGAAGTGAAAACATAAAACAGAGACTTGTCAGGTGCAATTAAGGGACAAACTCTGTCTAAATGCTTGAAATAGAGAGGCTCATTAGTTACATGAGACTTACAGTGCCTTGCGAAAGTATTCGGCCCCCTTGAACTTTTCAACCTTTTGCCACATTTCAGGCTTCAAACATAAAGATATAAATTTTTTATTTTATGTGAAGAATCACCAACAAGTGGGACAAAATTGTGAAGTGGAATGAAATCTATTGGATTTTTGAAACTTTTTTAACTAATAAAAAAATGAAAAGTGGGGCGTGCAAAATTATTCGGCCCCCTTGCGTTAATACTTTGTAGAGCCACGATTACAGCTGCAAGTCGCTTGGGGTATGTCTCTATCAGTTTTGCACATCGAGAGACTGAAATTCTTGCCCATTCTTCCTTGCAAAACAGCTCGAGCTCAGTGAGGTTGGATGGAGAGCGTTTGTGGACAGCAGTTTTCAGCTCTTTCCACAGTTTCTCGATTGGATTCAGGTCTGGACTTTGACTTGGCCATTCAAACACCTGGATACGTTTATTTGTGAACCATTCCTTTGTAGATTTTGCTGTATGTTTGGGATCATTGTCTTGTTGGAAGATAAATCTCCGTCCCAGTTTCAGGTCTTTTGCAGACTCCAACAGGTTTTCATCCAGAATGGTCCTGTATTTGGCTGCATCCATCTTCCCCTCAATTTTAACCATCTTCCCTGTCCCTGCTGAAGAAAAGCAGGCCCAAACCATGATGCTGCCACCACCATGTTTGACAGTGGGGATGGTGTGTTGAGGGTGATGAGCTGTGTTGCTTTTACGCCAAACATATCGTTTTGCATTGTGGCCAAAAAGTTCGATTTTGGTTTCATCTGACCAGAGAACCTTCTTCCACATGTTTGGGGTGTCTCCCAGGTGGCTTGTGGCAAACTTTAGACGAGACTTTTTATGGATATCTTTGGGAAATGGCTTTCTTCTTGCCACTCTTCCAAAAAGGCCAGATTTGTGCAGTGTAAGACTGATTGTTGTCCTATGGACAGACTCTCCCACCTCAGCTGTAGTTCTCTGCAGTTCATCCAGAGTGATCATGGGCCTCTTGGCTGCATCTCTGATCAGTCTTCTCCTTGTCTGAGCTGAAAGTTTAGAGGGACGGCCAGGTCTTGGTAGATTTGCAGTGGTCTGATACTCCTTCCATTTCAAGATGATCGCTTGCACAGTGCTCCTTGGGATGTTTGAAGCTTGGGAAATCTTTTTGTATCCAAATCCGGCTTTAAACTTCTCCACAACAGTATTACGGACCTGCCTGGTGTGTTCCTTGGTCTTCATGATGATCTCCGCGCTTTCAACAGAACCTTGAGACTATCACAGGGCAGGTGCATTTATACAGAGACTTAATTACACACAGGTGGATTCTATTTATCACCATCAGTCATTTAGGACAACATTGGATCATTCAGAGATCCTCGCTGAACTTCTGGAGTGAGTTTGCTGCACTGAAAGTAAAGGGGCCGAATAATTTTGCACGCCCCACTTTTCATTTTTTTATTAGTTAAAAAAGTTTCAAAAATCCAATAGATTTCGTTCCACTTCACAATTGTGTCCCACTTGTTGGTGATTCTTCACATAAAATAAAAAATTTATATCTTTATGTTTGAAGCCTGAAATGTGGCAAAAGGTTGAAAAGTTCAAGGGGGCCGAATACTTTCGCAAGGCACTGTAAATGTAACAGTGTATCAGTGTAAAGTGACAGATTGTACATGATCAAGGGAGGATTGACTAGGATGTTCACTGATTTAACAAGAAAAAACCGACAAAGATGACACTTGCATGGGTCTGAAACTGTGGCCTCCTTTGCTTATGAAACACACACATTTTTAGGATGAAATGTCAGGATGAAACATTCCTGTAATGCCAGTATTTGCCTTGATCGATATAAGGTCTCTTCCTTACAGTCTTTTTTAACATTTCGAGAAGAGGTATAAATGTTCTATAAGACTTCTCCTTCAGCTTTTATAAATACAGACCTCAAAGCTTTCTAGATTTTATTTACAGTACTAGTACAGTAGGATAAATCATGAAGCTTTCATCTCACTAAAAAGGAAGAATAGACGTAAGAAGAATGAAGTAAAACTACATGTAAATTCTAACTGTTTATGGAAAAGAGTCAGATGAAATGTGTTTTTAGCTGGTTCCAGGATGGAGTGCTGATTCCCAGAAAATGCTGATATTCACTTTGCCTGATTAGGGTTTGTTGCTTGCTGGCTTGTTTTGTGTTGGGATCAACTAGATTGTAAGGGTTTCAGATACCCGAAAACCTGGGGAGAGCGTCTTCCAGTCTTTTCTTTCTGACCATCTGGGTGCAAAAGCTATCCAGTCTCACATTTTGCATACTGTACACATCTCCCACAGGTTGTTATAGTTAGGAACATTCCCTCTCATTTGGAGGAACAATGGTCCACAAACAAATTAGCAAGAGCAGTAAATAGTCAAACGTCTCCGACTGATCTATTGACTGTGAATGTCAGCACTGACTTTGTGTTTGTCCCCATTTAATTTAATTTTGGTGTTCTTCTCCAGGTTGGAACCATCCATTGAATCAATACAGATTAGGTTTTTGAACCTATTTAAAAGTATGTCAGCTACTAGATTTAAATTGGCTATGAGTGTCTGTGAGGCAGCAGGACAGTGCTGTGGTTAGTGGTGCTGCCTCACATTTCTGAGATCTCAGGTTCAGTTCTGACTATTACTGCAAGGAGTTTGCATACATTTTTGCTGGGTGGTTAGAATTCCTACCAATTCCAAAATCCTGCATAAATCCTCCCCGGGATAAATTCCCATTCTTCAACTGGACTCTCCAACTCATTACTTGCTCATGACTGGAGCAGCTTTGATGCTTTTCTCCCATGTAGCCAGGTCTGGCTATGTGGCTACAAGGATAGATGGAGTCCTAGATCTTTATTTAAATAATAAAATAAATAAGTTTCAATGTCCATTACTAAGCAATTTGCAGGTTTTATTAGTACAGGTAGTATTGTATTTGTTCCAAACTTGAAATGATCAATTCATCCTTTTAGTGTATTATTATCATCTGAATTATTATCATTACTGTTCTATCCTGTATGCTAAAACTGAATTGGAACAGAAGTCAATAACCAAGGCTTTCAGTTTTTGCCTGCTGCATTTACTGTAACTGCTTCCTGTGTAAAATGAATAAATTCATCTGCTAACTAGCTCATTAAAAGTCTGAAAAGGAATTCCATTCTATCCCTATTGCAGAACAAACTGAACATGGACTTGACTGACAACTACACTGGTAAACAAATTCACCAAAGAAGTTCAACTGAAGCTTTTGTGTAACTTTGAGGTTGTTCGGAGTACATTGAATGCATATAGTGAAGCCTTGAAGCTAAACTTCATTTTCAGCATTGAACACTCATTCCTGTAGCCCCTGTATAATGATAGCAGTGTTCTTCCACTCTGTAATTAAAATGAAATTATAATGAGATTTCTATTATCTCTGCATTGTCTTTAATTATCAGGATTTATCAGTTCATAGGACAACACTGAATCATAAAAAGAACTGTAGAAAGCATTCACAAGCCAAATTCCCCCAGAGCCCCATGAAGTATTGAAAGCTAGCTTTGTGAGAGTCACTTACCCATTTTAAAAAACCGGTAGAAAGAACCACAGCTGGTCTGATTGAGTAATTAGTACTCATAGGGAATGAGATACCATGTGAGGAATAGGAGCTATCAGGATTGGTTCTACATGGAAATAGCCACTCCTATTATGATTGGGACACATGGGGTAAGCCTAATGGGATACGCTAGTGCCTGGTTTCTTAAGTGGATGCTGACAAGACAAGATTAAGGTTTGGGTGGTTTGGCATTAATTGGGTTGAATGCCTGTGTGATTAATGAATAGATCTTGAGTGTGTCTAGTATGTGCAGTGTGAAGTGACAAAAGAAGACTGTGACGTGAATAAAACCAACTGAAGAGTTGAGGGAAAACTGTGCAGCCTTTCGAGAGTGCTAGGACTCCAAAGAGGGTCTGAAAGAAGGGACACAGGTCACTTAATATGGAAAGGTGATGCTCTGACAGTGATGGACTTGTTGGTGTGTGTGCTTATAGCTGTCACAAGTGATCCAACAAGCAGGTTTTTAAACTTTGCTTTATTTCTGGGAGGAGAGAAGCAGGCTAGACTAGCCTGTTAAGCATAGCGGCTTTCTGTGAATGGGGAAAAATGAAGATTCTTTTTCATTTCATTCCATTTTGCAATTTCAGTCAAAAATCACTAGAGCAGCAGCTTGCAGTGCTGTGATCTGTTGAGGCTTGTGTGGATTTTAGGCCACAAGTAAGCATGTAATCAATACCCTCACTGGGGTGCCTTGTGACATCAGCTCTGCAGGGTGCTGGTCCGATTGCTAGGAAGGAGACAAAGGTGCTGATGGGGAAAGCAACTTGCTTGCAACTGCCATCCTGTCAGGCGGACATGCTAAACTTCACGATATACACCATCCTTGTGTTGGGAAAGGAGCTAAATGAATAAGTTATTATTAAAGGCAGCTTCCCTTAACTGTAACAGCTGCTGTACGGGCCCAGCCCTAGACCCCTCCATTCTGAGTCAGCCTTTAGAGCAATGATGCCGCTTTGCAATTCCTGTGCCTTTTAGGGCTTTTATGGAGTTTTTAATGAAAGTTCGGGAAGAATGAAGGCAGCCGCGCTCATTCGACACAGCTGCTCAATTCTCACTAATCCTGACTGTCACGGACGTCCAAATGGACTAACCTTGGGGAGCAGGAGAGCAGAAAAAGACCCATATGCGTAGCGGCGAGACGGGAAAAAGGCCCGGGCTCATTAGTGCAAAGAGTTCAGGAATGCCGTATAGAAACCTATGCCCTCAGGGAGCGGACGTGGGGCGCCCTGGTGCTAGGCGGGTCTCAGGACATCAGAACTTCAATGCTGAGCGAGGACAGAGTGCAAGACCCGGAAATATATAGCCCAAGGGAAAGAGAGGGACAGGAAGGACAGCAGACCGGAAACTAGGGACAGGACAGAGAAGGAGCGCCCTCTGGCTGCAGAGGGCGTGACACTGACGTAAGCAACCGGTCTCCATAAATATCAAACGTCACCCTCTCCTCTTCCTCGTTCGTTTTCTGCATCCCTCCTCCACTCCCTCTCCACCTTTGCAGCTGCCCCATTGGTCGCATGGGGGTCCTATCCTCCCCGTCCAACGGCCGGGAGGTCGGCCCTCAACCAAGCGGGTTACGCCAAATCTCCACATCACAATAAACAATTCTAATTTCTCCCAAGCTTTCGGCTGCTGTCATTCCTCGTGAAGTGTGTTACGGAGCCACGTCCCACTAGAGCCTCTGATCTACTTTAAGACATGATTATCGAGACTTTCGAGCCAAAATGGTCTCGTAAAGAACACCTCTTCCCATTCACCACCTAGTAATCCTGCAAAAAAGGAAGAAGGATGGGGGAGACCAGCTACTCTCCCTACTTCAAGATGGGCCTCTGCGAGGTGTTTAAGAGATTAGCGGGCAGCGACTGTTTCTTTCAAAGGTCTTTTGCCTGGGCTAGGTTGTCAGCTTTTTGTTTTGTTTGATGAGGAAGGGAGGTAGGAAAACAATAATACCCCAGGCATGTGTCCAAACACAGCAATGCACACTTCAACAGTGCTGCTCTCATTTGGAAAATAGTACTCTTACCTGTATCCACCTTCTGTCATAGTTTAATGTACCTGGGGTTACACTACACTTAGCCTGTACAAAATTGTTGCAGGCTGGCTGTGTAAAGAGACAGTATCATAAGGACCAACTCCAAATGACTTCTTGAAGCCACAAAGATTACGAGGCCTAATGCAGCTGTTGAACTAAGGTTTTGCAATAATAGTAATAATAATAATAATAATAATAATAATAATAATAATAATAATAATAATAATAATAATAATAATAATAATAATAATAATAATAATAATAGTGATGTTAGTATGTAGTTATTTGTATCACTTTATCACTGGCAGTGGCTGAGCAGGAATTCTGTTGACTTGAGTTAGTCTTAAATGCAGTTTTGCAGATTGCAAATCTGCATGATTTACCAGTTTGGGTACTGGGTAACTTTCTTAAATTCAAGGCCCTTTTTATAGTCACTTTGTGTATTTGTCCAAGTACAAAACAGCTAACAGGAATCAAATAAAAGCCATGATTAGCAATGTTACTCAAATTTCATGAAAATTCAGGCGTTGGTCAAAAACCCCAAACAGAGCTGTACCTGAGTGGGACTGTTAATGTCCAACAAATTAGAAACTGGGTAGTGTTTGGAAGATCTTCAAAGTTCATTCCCATGAACAGTAAACACTACTGCTCTACATTTTATTCTTTTAATGAATAAATGAGGTATATTATGTAGTAACTATGATGGATTTTGTGTGAAACACTTTAATGAACTCTGGCCAGTTGACATGAACTTAAGCATATTAACTTCAATCTGTTCCCCATTAATGTTATATAATTCAGCAGGAAACTAATCCAAGTATTTCCCTGAAGCTGAAGAGCCTCCACTCATTTGTAAACGCTGCCCTTATGTAACTCCTAAAATATATCTCAGTGGCTTAATTTACAGGAGAAACTATACATAATCATTCAGTTTATTAGAATTGCACAAGCACCTCTGTGTGAGTGTACAGTATGTAACCTGTCAGTGGTTTAAGTCCACAGCACAAATGAATGAACCTGCAATATCGCAGTGAGTTAAATGATTAAATAGAAGCTTCTGATCTTTCAAGCTATTAGAAGTTTAATTTTGGCAGCTCAATAACCCTACTGTGATTCAACATTGTTTTGTGTTCATTCAACTCCAACCTCCACATAGTGGTCTTACCAGTCCTCATTTACTAAACTAATGTCAAAATTGGAGCTGTGGAAGCTCAGACGACAAGGGTGTCTGGCTCCTGATCAGAAGGTCCCAGGTTCAATCCCAGGTAGGGGCAAGTGATCGATGTCACTTGTTCAAACTCCTTCCAGACAGCTCCCAGGTACACTCAGCCTCATTTCCAATTGAGTACTGGGGGTTAATCCTTCCAAGGGTAATAGGCCGGCTGGAGTGTGATGCTGACCACATCACCTCCACCTCCAGTGTCAGATGGTTGGGCCCCTTGCTCCCCATTCCCCTATGGGCCTACCTACCAGATCTCAAAATTAATGTTGGAAACAACCATCTCTCATAAAAAATGATTGAGATTACCAGCCCTGGTCAATAGGGCTGCAACCTATTCATGGTTATGAGCTGGAGGGAATGGTGAATGGTGAATTGTAGTCCAACATACACTGTGTGGTTCACTTCCACTGACTGGCCAGGTGATGCCAAAGGATGGGTTATACCTAGAGAGATGAGGCTTATATTGTGATATCGATGGTTTTTATTGCATGGGTGAGCAGCTTATGTAAAAAAGGGCTGGGCTCTAGTTACAGCAATTCTGTAAAGGCTTGGCCCTGCATCAGTTCCACCAGCATCAGCTGCAGTACCAACAGCTCTTCTTCACAGGACTCCCAACTCCCACTGTGATTTTGAAAAAAAAAACTTTCATGTGGATGGTTTAAAATGGTGCTCTAAAAGCTCTGCCTCATTAGCAAGCGTGCGGTAAAATGCACGAATGTTAAGAAAGGTTAAGAGAAAGTTCATTGCAATTCAGGGTAACGAGATTTAGCAGATGCGTAGTCAGAAGCTTCTTGAAGTGTTTTCCAGTTCACATTTCAATGTCAGTGGTTTTCTTCATTTGCGTCACATCCAGAAATGCCTCAGGGTGTTATTAAGCCAATTGCACATTTTCGACATTTTCCAACCCAGTGACGCCGAGAGGAACCCTTTGAAAATCCTGCAGGTCTGCTGATTGTTTTTGAAGTGTCAGCGCCTGTTGGCTTTGAAGCAAAAAATTCAGATCAGGCGAACCATAAACCTACCTTTTCCGTGAGCAAGTCGTAGAATCACGGATAGGTTTTTTTTCTTTTGCAGAAAAAAGCATAGCAAAAGAGCATTGATAGAAACTCACCGGAGGGGATGCTGCTTGTAAGAATTAATGTAGATTGTTTGTTTGCAATGTTCTGGCTGGTTGCCAACACACAGGGCACACACAGATCTATAATTACAAGCCCTGACACCACGTTTAAAAGCAATCAAACAATGCATATTAATCACTGTTTCCACAACAACCAGGGTACAAAACCATTCTGCAGTATGCAAGACAGGACTTTCTTTTCTCTTTTTATTGATTATTTTTAATATAAATGCTTTCCAGGTCCTGTTAAAAATGGCAAAGGCTTCAGCCACCCAAACTACTTTATAACTGCAAACCGCTGGAAGAAAATATTGCTCTCATGCCTTTCTGTGCAGACAAATCTAAGGTAATGATGCAAGACAGGTTACAAACACAGAAGAGGCCATTAAGCTCATCTAGCTCATTTTGTTATACAGTAGCTAATTGCTACAGCTATTTCTTGAAAGAAGCCAGGGTATTGGTTTTGATGAGATCATGAGATAGGAAGCTTTTCCAGGCAGTTTGGAGGACCAAGACCTTTTGTGTAAAGGAGTGCCTTCTGTTCTCAGATTGAAACGCACTTCCATTTTAATCTTTCTTGTGTGGTTCATGGTTCATGTCTCTTTTGATTCTAAAGGAGTCCATTGGGCTAACTGTGGGAAATGTGTTTAATGGAGTACCACAGGGGTCTGTAATAGGATCCATGTTCATTTACACCCATGATTTAGATACTGAACCAGTAAAACGATAAAAGACTCAAATTTACAGATATTGCCAAAAAAGGAGGATTAGAAAACTTAGTGCTGACTTCATGCTTCATTCATTCTTTGCTGAGGATCCTTTCAGAAACTACACAGGACTAGCTACTGGAACTGACACTGCAGCTGCAATGTCCCATCCGAGATAATCCTAACCCCAGCCAAAGTCTCTTTGTTTGAATGCAAGTCTTACCCCTGAATCCAGGAGTGTAACGGTTGACACGCCCGTCTCCATTTGGTGGTTTAAGCCAAATCTTTGAGCGCCGTTGCCCTGTCAATAGGTCCCTGTGATCGATTATATGTGCTCCAGGTGTGCAATCTTGTCTCCCCCTATTTATTCTCAGTGCCTCCAGGGCTCAGGGCTCAGCATTAGGATGTGGATGTCGTGAGGCCTGCCTAGCACCAGGTCGCCCCATGTCTGTGGCCTGAGGGCATAGGCCTCATCCCTGACAGTTCCCGGGCTCAGACATAATGATCCTGTCATTAAAAAAAGTGTTCACCCTGGTGCTCAAGGTGATATCTCAACCTGAAATCACAAGGTCAATATTCTGTGTCCTACAGTGTTGTGTCATTTCAATAGTCTGGAAAAAGGCTTTCTTTTCTGCAAAGCAAAGATGCTGCTTTAGTGTGGCCATGGGAAACAGCAAACCAATGAAAAAAAGTGTAGCTGCATGTCCATTAAAACCTAAAACTAAGAGCATAGAAGCACTGTTCATCCATGAGAATAATTTCAGAAGCAAAAGAAAAATGTGTTGGCTGCTCACAGTGGCATGTTTCCAGTGTGAGCTCATATAACAAGGTACTGTAGCATCCATTGTGGAGAAAAGTCTTTAGCCACAACAATGTCTGTAAACAGGGACTCAATCCATCACTGCCTATTTACAAGGGAGTACAAGGCTTCTATTTTCTGTGGTTCTGCAGGGATCGAAAGTCTGAGGTGCATTTGTGGTACAGTTGACTCTTGGTTGAAGTGAAGTATTTCCTGTATTACAAAAAAGATAAGGAAAAAGGGAACTAAAGCAATAAAACTAGAATATTCAGCTTCTAGATCACTGCACTGTTGTGAACAGCTGTTTGCTTGAAGCACAAGACAAACCGAAACACATACATTTCCTAAATGTCACACGACAGCATTGGCTCTTAAATGTTCATGTGCAAGAGCTCACAGTGAAAATGGGAAATGTGGAAAGGAAGCCTGATTGTAGGTTATTTTTTTGGACTCACCTTAGAAAAACAAAAGATAAGCATGTTGTCCTGCAGTGTAAACAGTGCCTTGAACTTTGAATATAACCTTCAGCTGTACAAAGTACTGGCTTCTTCTATGGCTGCTCTTTTGACTTCCTGTAGCTTTTAATTCGTTGAAGGTTCAGGACTCCCACCTAACAAGGTCTTTGATTCTTCGTGAACATTAAAGATAACTGTTTCTGCATGCACTGTGGGTATTTATGGATTGTATCTGTAGGTTCAAAAATACAGAGAGTATTTGAAACTAAAGGAGTATATTTCTGAGAGCAATCCACTCTTGATTGCTCTCAAAGGAAAAAGCAGGTTTACATTCCACGCAAGTGGGTGACCTCGGGCATAGAAAGACATCAAACAGTTTCAAGAAAAATCTATCAACCTGTCTATCTGTAGTCCATTTACCCCGACTTAAAAGCCCATAGTAAGGGAGGAAATTAACTGATGGATTTTTAATCATCCTTTACTATGCAGTCAGGTCAGGATCATCTGATAGAGTCTGATGACTGCTGATCCTAACAAACTGTTACTCTACCCATCAGATTATGCACAGGAGGTAGGCAGGGAGGTTCCTGTCTGATGACTTGCATCTGACATGGAGAATTACCCTGTCATTTTAACATCATCATTAAAGAAATGAGAAGTGAACTGCATAAAAAACATCCATCCCTACATCCGTTATCAGACAGCCACTTGTAGCAGCCTGCATGGTATGGGTAGAGACCACACCCCGGATGGCTGCCAGTCCATTGCTGGGGCAATTTAAAGATACCAGTCATCTGGAGCATCGGAATGGGCATGCAAACTCCACACAGAAGGCACCACAGTCTGGATTTGAACCTGGGACCCAGAGGTGGTGAAGAGCCAGAGTTAAAGACCACAGTACAGCAGCATGTGGAAACTCTTTATCCCTAATTGCTCACAGACAGTGTGCGCAAACTGTGGCCATTTTACTGGTCAGGAAATTTATTTTATTTATTTTATTTTATATTTGTATATTTTATTTTATTCGTTCTGTGCATTCGGGAGATGAATAGTGCTGTTGGATTTTGCCAGAAATAACTTATTTCACATCTCTGTGTTGTTATGTGACTCAGTTATTCACATGGACAGCACTGTAGTGGGTAGCTTTCCTGCCTTGCACCACTGGGGCCTTGGTTCAATTCCTCGGGTGCTATCTCCATGGAGTTTGTATGTTTTCCTTTTTGTTTGCTTGTATTTTCTCCAGGTGTTGTGGTTCATAGATCTACTGGTAGGTTAATTGGCTTCTGGGAAAATGTAGTTCTGTTGTGAGTGGGTGTGTCTTTGGCTGTGTATGTGCTGTGTATTGTCTCGTCTGGGGTGTGTCCCACCTTGTGCCCATTGCTTGCTGGGATAGGCTTCTGCTCTCCTGTGACCTTGTATTGGATATAGAAGTTAAGTGGATGGATGGAACGCTGTTCATCCTGTGGTAATAATGTTTGGAGTTATAACAAGTAGAATGCATGAAGTCAAATTAAGAATGAACCATTTTCTAGTGTTGTAATGAAATGACAAGTCTAATTGACAAAACAAGGTAAATACTACTACAGTATAGGTTTTTTGGATTTGTGGTATGGTGAGTGTGCAATACAGAGCAGAACTGTTACAGCAGTTACAGTACCAATTCTTCCTCCTATTTGCTTCAGTGTGGTTCATATTCACTAGAGAGTTTGGACAGAGGAACAGCTAGTAAGTCACACTCTCATTTAAATAAACAAGGAGCAACCTAAGGACAAACTAACCATCTCTTCTCAATATTTGTTACAGGTTAGTAACAATGGTTTGATGCAAATTCTGGAAATATTTTATTTGGTTATGCTATCAATGTTATGCTATTAAGGTAATTACTCATAGCCATAAATAACGTGATAAAGGTTTAGCAACACAGCTGTTAGCAATGTTCATTTTGATTTGTGTATGTTAACTTGGTTTCAAATAAGATGTTAGAGGTAATTTTTTCTGTAACACCAATTCACTAAGGTATTTTAAAATCAATACAGGACAAAAGAACTGAAACTCTGCTCAATATTCTTGATTTACAGTTAGTGATCAAATGTCACTCCTGGACCTGTAAATTACAGTGTACTCAGTCAGATTTAATTGGGACATCCCGAACATCAATCTGTTGTTTTTAAAATTGTCTGAACTTACACAGTGGTCACTGGTTTGTCAAACACTGCTGCATTTGCACAATTGACTGCTGTGGTGTGCCAGGCACTGAGCAGCTTTATTTGTAACCCACAGGGCACAGTGGGCGTGGAAAAATCGATGGCTCGAACATTGCCGTTCTGGAGGAAGGCCTGTGCTGTCTCCACCACGGCTTTGGGTGAGGTTGTCTGAAGCTGATGATCACGAATAGAGCTATAAACAGAAAATGGACATTCAAAATAACAGGACACTGTATAAACTGATAATCGTAAGTATGCATATTTTCATGTGCTATGTTTTACAGTTCTTATATTTGGAAAATAGGTCAAGGTGGCTATATATACAGTACCTTTTGTACAAATCAACTGAAGGTACTTACGTATTTCATACAATGCATCTTTCAGCTATCTCCTGTACTGTATATACAGACATTTTTAACTTCTCTCTGTCCCTGTCAGTTGTACCAAAGTGCTGCAAGAAAGCCTTGTATTATATAGATTGCAGTATCCCAGACTCCCTTGTCCCATTTCAGTTTGCTTACCACCTGAATAGGTCAGTTGATGATGCCAAATCCCTAACGTTACATACTGCCTTAGAACATTTTGACCTGTTAGGATGCTATTTACCGATTATAGCTTGGCTTTTAACACAATTGTAACTGCCAAGCTGGTCCCACAATTCAGGAATCTGGACTTATTGTACACAACTATATTTGCAACTGAATACTAGATTTCCTGACTGACAGACCTCAGGTGGTGAAAATAGGCAACAATATCTCCTCTACAGTAATCGTAAACACTGGACCTACTACTGTCTTATCTATGCTGTATGCCTTGTTCGCCTGTTCCAGTACAGCCACTTACAGCAGCAACCACATTATTACGTTTGTGGATGCCAGTACACCACAGACCAGCGACAATGATGAGTCAGCATATAGGAGCAAGGTGGAGCATCTTACAAGATGGTGCCCTGACAACAATCTGTCCCTGCATGTCAACAAGACAAAAGAACTCATTGTGGACTTCAGGAGACCCAGAGGGAGTCACGTCCCTACCGGCACAGTAATCGAAAATGTCAGCTGCTTCCGATTCCCCAGTCTGCAGGTCTCCACCGACTTCAAAGGCACAACAGCGCTTACACTTTCTGTGGCACTTTAAAAAATGTAGTATGGGGAAGCATGAACTTTTACCACAGCACCATAGAAAGCGTCGTCACTCGTGGTATCTTTTTGTCATGCATAGTGGTGTTGCTGTAAGAAAAGTAGTTCAAGTAGGTAGCTGCGTCAGCATGTGTAGTCTGCAAAGGACAAAGTAAAGGTTTATTTCATGCTGAAAAGAGAAGAAAAGAAACACAACATTTTGGCTGTGGAGCCTTCTTCGGGTGTGACAGTTTTAGCCTTTGCTGTTCAAGTCATTAACAGGAGCAAACTGAAACAAGAAGCTACCAAGATCAACAGAAACCTAAGATTAATTTCACAAGTTTGAATTAACTTAATTCAGTTACACACTGATGAGGAAAAGGTAGATTTATAGCAGTGTTTGCTGAGAAACATGCATTACAAATCTAATAACAGTGGCAGGCCATAGAGTTTTTCTAATAAGGAGTTAGAACTAGCATGTAATTCATACATTGTGTAAAACATGATGTATTGTGGTGTAAGAAGATAAGTCTGGATATGAATCAAATTTCCAAGTTCTTAGAGTTTTAAAACTCAACATTGTATTCAGTTTGCTAGATATTAAGCAAAACAGACCTGCTGCGGCCTTAGATTCTGTGAGGTCCATAAGAGAATACATTCACATTTCCCTACTAAATTACATACAGTAAATTCTGTTTTGTTAACATTTATAAATTACAAAACAAAGAAATCTGGCTCAATGGTTCTTGTACAGATGTTGCAGCATGGAAGACAAAGAATGTCCTTCAAAATGTAAAAGTGCTTCATTTGCATGAATATGAATTACAAAAAAAATAAAAATAACTGCCTCCTGCATGAGTTATGTTAGTACCATGGAAAGAAAAAACATCTTTACACAACACCTCCTTTCAAAACTGCAAAAGAGAGACAAATAAATCTGTCTGAGTTCACAAACTGAAATCAATCTCGCAGATGGTTATGAAACCATGCCAGAGGTTCTTCATTTAAACCAATATTTTCTAAGCCTTTGTAAAAGGATCAGATGATCAACTTTATCAAAAGCTTAAGCTGGATCAATAAAAACAGCAGCGTATGGATGATTATTATCAAGAGCCCAGAAAATTAATGTCATTAATAACTTTCAGAGTTACTGTGACATTTCCAGAGCAAAAGCAGGACTGTAATACAAGCTACAAGTCATTGGAGACAAGTGGAAATCAGAGAACATAAGTGCATATAAAACTGAGAACTGGAGGCGCTTCGTTATCCAAAGAGTTGTGGGAGCAGAGAACAAGCTACCCTGCTGTGTTGTTCACGCCAATACCCTTCTGCAGGAGGAGATCCTTGGACCAGCTACTAACTACTGTACCAAACAAACTAGATTGGCCAAATGGGCTAATTCACGTTTCATTCCTTTTTCTAAAGTCTGTTGGGTTGACTTAAGGACATTCCCTAGAGAAAACTACGAAATATCCTCAAAGACATAAAAAAAGTCAACAGAGCACATTTCTTCAGTGAATGAATGAATCATTCAGTCTCTAGGACCCGTCACTACAGTATGCCGCAGAGTGCTTTACAGAATTATACAGAGTGCTTTACAGCAGTTGAAAATATTACACAGTAACAGTGAACCAGTGAAAGAGACGAAACTTCTGGGGATCTATGACCCCCTCCAGGCAGTGGGATTGTGATACACTAATTGTGAAAGATCATTGACAAGCTGTGCAGTGTCAGGACTGGAACCCTTCTGTCCTGGGTCTGTTATAAGGGTTATCTGTCATAAGGGCTCTGTTATTAGGGTCTGTGATCATATACCCGTGATCCACTCAGTGTGAATATGAAAAAAGTTGGGAAAGTGTTACAGTGTCTGGGCAGAAAACCCAGTGTTACAGAGTTACAGTGTCTGGGCAGAAAACACACTCTGTACTTCAGCACCTATGTTAGACTATAAGATAGGAAAAACAGACAATAAAGAAATAGCTTTTGAACCTTGACTCGCACGCAATTTGGAAGTTATGCAGAATATTTTTTTTGACCAGGTACTGTACGAGAATAGAATTAATTTCACCGATATGGGCTGCATAATACAAATACCACTTTAGAACTCTAACTTTTGAAAACACTGGAGTTATACTAACAAACTTGTTCGTACTAGCAGTTGTAACGTATCGGCCTGACATTTCTATCTAAAGGATACATCTTTATACAGCAGGACATTTTACTAGAATCATAACGGGAGTGAAACACTGTGGTCTTGGGCCACAACAGGGCTTGGCAACTGAAAAATCTTTATAATGAATAATATAAGCCTCCTCTTTCAGTCAAGGTTTATTTAAACAATACATTGAAATTGCTGGGATGAGTCCTCATCATGCCAATACCTGTGTGTCTGGGATCTCCAGAGGGGCATCATTAGGAGGTAATTAATCTGGTATCAGGCTGTCCTTTTGTACTTTGTATCCTGGGATCACACTTCAGGTGGAACCAAAAAGCTTCAACTTATGGAGGTCTGGAACAAGCCACCCAGCCATGCCAATACCCTGATGTCTTTCAAGAAACAACTGGGTGAGATCCTTGGAAGAATTAACTACTCACCCTCAAATAGGCTAGATGGGCTACCTCTCTTCTCGTTTGAAACCTTTCTTATGTTCTGTGCACTTTTTTTATCTCTCCCCGGCTGCAACAGGCTATTACTGCAGCACGGTGCATGGAATAGTAATAGTGGGATTTAAATGATGAAAACGTAATTGCCTCGTCAAATAAAAAAACACATTCCCTCTCATGCATTGTGACCTCATATAGCCAAAGGAAATTAACTTCCAGCCTGTTTGTAAGGATATATCACACATGAAAGGCTCTTATGAAAAGAGAATTGTTTTTACAATTTTAATCTTTATATACTGTGCTTCAGGTATTACATGGTTAAGAGGCAGTTACGTCACTTGCCCAGTTGTCTCTGATCTACATTTCTGAATGTATCCCAAGCTGCAGTAATTTATGTATGGCCTTACTTGAACAATCATTTTTATTTCAGTCTGCCTGAGGCGCCTAGCTAATAAAACCTGCATTTTTAATGCACAGAATGTGAACAAGACTCAGCGAACATAACAATTATAAGAACTATGTTGCATCTTATAATCCTGTGCCGCACCCCTGTAACACTGCACAATCCTGAAAAATGATTTGTCTCTGCGGGTATAATTTATTAGGTTAGAAAATTCGTCATACTTTTTTCCCACTACAAAAACCTGGCAATTGGAGGGGCATTAAATGTATTTAACAAGAAATCCAACCACCAACATATGATTTAAAATGTACCATTTGACACTTAAATGTGTGTGTCATTGTAGTATATTTTCTTATTCTTAGACGAACTTGTAATGTTAAGATTCAAACACTTTCAGAACGAGAAAGGCAGCTGCTATATAATATAAATTTGGTGAATGGGGCCTCTTTTCTTTTGTTTATAATTATCAACCTGGCTTTTTGCTGCAGTGCTGGAATTTTATGAGACATAATACAATGTGAACGACACTTGGTGCTGAACGAACAGCTCCACATATTAAAATGCATGGCTGGACTTTCAGATCAAAGAAAGGATCTCTGCAGTTGAATCCAAAAGCTGTATAAATGCTTCATAGTAGGACGCGCCCATTGTTCGAATCGTTTTGCAAATAATGTCTTTTCTGCAAGGCTTAAAGCAGCACCGCCTACAACTTCCCTGAAAATGGGCTGGAAAGTTCATATTAAAATACTAAGCATCAAAAGAAACCACTTACATCTGCAACTCAGGAGCGCTCTTATCAGGAAAATTACTTTTTTTTGTTGAAGAATGACATGGGTAAATTCATTTGTCATCAATAATTTAAGTCAACAGGGAATCTACAGTGAAATTCACAGTCTGGCCCCCATTGGATGCAACTTACATTTGGGATGCATGCTTTGCACCAGGTGGCACATTTACTTCCCGTTTACTGGTCTCTAAACCCTAAAAGTAGCTCATCATCCCACACGTGTTCAATGGGGCTCAAGTCTGGTGAGTAGGAAGACCATGGCATAGATGTTATACTCTCATCTTGCAAGAAAGCTCTCATCTTAAATGAGCAGAGAGAGTGTCCCATCAGGATGAGTCCACAGAAATGACGACAAACAAGGATTTTTTAGATACAGGATTTCATGTTTCACTGCGCAGTCAAATTGCCATCAATCATTATACAGTAGGTTAAGAGTTGTAGCAACTAGATACTCCTGCTGAAATCCAAATCCCTGTATTTGGGTTTCCCAATCAATTGTGTATGATACACGACAGTTGCCAATCATGATCCATCACAATGTCTATACACAACCTTAATTCAAATTTAGAGGGCTTTTACTGCTACAGTCCACTGGAGGAGTCCTGAGAGGCTGATCTGAGCTGAGCACACAGTGCTGACTGGACATCAGGCAGGTGACTTGAAGATGAAATCTACTGAAACACTGTAGAAAAAGATTACTTTTTATTTATTTACTCAGGAGTTTTCAAAACAGCCACAGCTTGGAGTTGAGCAAATCAAAACTAATGACCTCCCAAGCTTTAAAAAGAAGCTTGTAGCCAATAAAATACTGACCTTAAAATTAGGTCAGCTGCAAACCACAAATAAAATCTGGTAAAGATTTTTTCGGGCCTTGACTGAAAAAAACAGAACCCAGAAACAACTCCGGTAGCATAGAAGATGGGATTTCTATATGTGTGAAACATTCACCCCAAACGTTACCTGTGACAGAAATCACTCCAACAGCTAATTATCAGTGTTGGTCCAAGAACTACAAAGTTGCCTTTGGACACTGGAACAGAAAAGTGGGATAATCTCTCTGAGATGTAAAACACTCAAAAATTGTTGAATGTCCTGAAAAATACTTTACATATTTGAAAAAGACAAGTACAAAAAGGGAACAGCTTTCTTGTATGAACCAAAGCAGCAGATTTGTCAAATCCTTTTGCGTTATAGGGCTTTTTTACAGCACTATAACACATTACAGGAAATGTTCTTAATCTCTTCAAGTCTGAATAAAACACCAGATGAGAGGATCCCCCTGTGTACCTAGACTTATACTGTACATCTCAAGAGCACACAGCTGCAGCCTTTGAGAGTGCCCTTACCTTTTTAAACTGACAGCTTTGTTCTTTCAGAGGCAATCCAATGCAGCAGAATGCACAGAGCTGAAGCCTTAGCTGACAGACTTAAATATATTCTCTTGCAAGCTTTCGTCATTTTACAGGGGGTCTAATTTAGGTTATTTTGAAAGTGAAGAGGCCAACTTCTTACGTACAACCCTGATTTTTGTTAGCAGAAGCCTCTATAAAGAAGTGCAAACCAGGCTGTTTTCTGACCTATTTGCTTTCTGCTAAATTTTCCTTTGTTATTTTAGCACTTAGACCTGATAAGTGGGAATTGCTCTTAAATTTGAACTTTGAGATCTCTTGTGTGTTTGGTGGTCGTTCACATCCATCTGCTAGCTAAGGTGTCATAGTGTAATATATAGCTAAAGCATGTTTCAACTATAGTGTATCCTCTATATTCACCAGTCAGTGCATCATGTCACATCATTGACTTACATCAGTGATTTCTATTTTGAACAAAAAGGAATATATATAGTATTTGAAAAGTATTAATATATTTCTCACCTTTATTACAGCACTGCGTTACCTTCTAACTGTTTTTAATTAACTCAAAAACATAACACATTCTGTACAGTATTTCAGTATAAACTCACTGGCAAATAACAGAGCTGTTTATTCAAAGTTAAGTTGATGAAACTATAAATTTACCCCATTCAAGATGTGAGGCATTTTAAAAAATGACTACTTAATTTTACATCTTATCTTACATGCTAGCTATCTGGTTAAAACTTTGAACTATGCTGCTGAGGGATAAAAAAAAGAAGTTTAACAGTTAATAAACAATTATGAAATGACAGAAGTCATTTTTGCATTGCAGAATGACCTAGCCAGGTACAAATGATTAAGTTGTTACATAAATGCATTCCAATCAGTTTCCTTCTTTAATTTCTTTTCTATATATTGTTGAAATTATTATTTTTCTGCACTTAATCTGTAGGGCATCAATATTGACACATTTACACACCCTTTATGGACATTCTTTAATAACTTTCTCTTTCAATAGTGCAGTAGGAGACACTATAATTCAGATCCTTTTTAACCTTCAAACAACAATAATCATTGAGTCATGTCATTACATTTCTAATATCCCTTTTTCAAAGCACTTAAGAATTAGGTCCTACAATTGCAGTGTAAAGCTTTCGACAAAAATAGACAGACTTTCACACCAAATGAAAAATATATTTACTCTTCCCACATCTAAATCACAGCAAAGAGCTCTGGAGTCTTTTTCATTGTAACAGACACTTTAGAAAATCATAATACATTCAACTTTAATAGAAATTAAATGTTTTCCTCTTAGGTGAATGTAACATGTTCTTCTATCAGAGGAAAGCATTTACAGCAAGTAGAATAAATAGGGATGCACTTCCGAGGCTTTTGGAATTCATTTCACCAGCACAGTAGAAAATACTGTTATAAAAGCTCCGCGAGAACTGAAAGTCAAGGATTCTATACAAATCACAGCCTTTGTGTTAATTTCTCCGCTGAGGCAGCGTGCATTCTGAAATGCATGTATCTGAAACAGTTTTGCAACAGCCTATTTTTCCTCTTCCATTTAATCAAGGTTCTCAGATACCCTTTGTATGCCGAGAACAGGGGATAGGACAGGATGTAAAGCACAATTATCCTGTGAGAGTTCAGAGCTGGATTCTTTAAGAATCTTTCTCCCTTTCTGATCTCGATGTGTCATCTTCTTACACCCCCAGAAAGTGTGACCACTCTGTTGATGTCTTGCACGGTAAGAGACGGGCGTAGAGCTGGCTGCAAGCAGTCTGACACCTCAGCTCTGGAGATGTCTATGAAGTGTGTTATTTTTAAATAAAGCCATCCACTGTAATAAAACATTTCTTTTAAGTACCACCCTGGCAATCTGTAAACTCAGAGAGTAAGATCATTCAGTTTCAAGGGAGGATCATACAGTATATGCTGTAATTTTGCCTGTATTACTGTGTATCCAGGTTCAATTATTTTTTTCCAATCTCATAGCAGTGAACATATGGTCTGGACAAGCTCTTTGTCAGTACTGCTGTGTGAATCCTGGACTATTACACGGGATGTCTTGGTTTGAGATGGGTTTTTGGGTTGTGGAATGTGGAACACACTACCCAGCCATGTTGTTGAAGCTGATTTCCTGGCTTCTTTCATGAAACCCCTGGATTATATACAGTACCTAACTACCAAACAAGTAAGATGGACCAAATCACCTTTTCTTGTTTCTCATCATTCTCATATTTTTATTTTTGCCTTCATTTCAAAACACCAACGCAGAAAGGCTCCCATTCACCTGATCACAAAGTACAAATAGTTATTCCACCCCATTTAGCACACAACTGCCCTCTAATGAAAAGTAATTGAATGGTTTTAAAACTCTCCAATCCCTTCATCATAAAAAGTTCATTGTGCTGCTTCAGTGATGATTTTCCTATGTAAAGTGAGATAAAGACTGAACTTTTATCTTCTCTGTCTTACAAAATAAAATGCCTAATTTTCATCTTCTAATCCTTAAGTAAAACCCCTTAACTCTTCTGATATTGTAACAAAAGGCTTTATGAGTGAGGGACAATATTTCTTTTTACTGCAAAATGGCCAATGATGTTAGAAAAACTATAGCCTAAGGACCAGGTTAAATAAAAATCATTGTGGACTATGGTACAGATTAAAAAAAATATCTACCATCTATCCATCCATCTATTATAAGTTAGCCTGCTTGTGTCGGTGTGACAGGCAACAACTATAAAATAACAGGTTCAAGTTTTGATTTAATAAGATCCTTCAACATTTTGATTCCACTTGTAAGTCATGGAACAGTAGCACAAAGAGCCATCAATGTCAACTTTAGGAAATGGCTTTCTGTTGTCAAAGGTCATTTTAATGTACGGGTTGACACCTGTGCTCCAATCTGAATTATGGAAATTGTACCACTGCTGGGGACTGAACCCAACTTTAATTCTTTTAATCATAACCCTAAGTCTGTGGTTACTATGAGAGCCATTCAGTGTTATAATATTCATGTTTATCATCCTGGATTTACACTGAGCGAATCTGGTTATTTTGTAACATTTGAGAAATAAACACAGAAGTGTCTCAATTGATTTAAAAGAGTTCTCCCGAGTGCTTGTTGAGCTCTATGGTCACGGGTTAGACTGCACCATGTTACGTGACAACTGTGACCAGGAGTCCCAAGTGGTGGGGAACTCAGTCAAGCGCGGGTGAAGGGTTTGGAGGAATTAGAAGAACCGCAACACCAGTCCATCGCAGGGCAGACACTCATACATAAACACTCATACACCCACACACACAGCAGGGCCAATGTTCCCAGGAGCCACTTAACCTACCAGTATGGTTTTGGACTGTGAGAGGATATTGGAGCACCTGCCAAAAGCCCACACAAACATGAGGAGAACATACAATCTCCAGAACTGAAGGCAGCAATGCTGATGAACCACTATACCTCCCATTTAAATATACAGTACAGAAAATGGATTTTGTTTCCCACAATAGTTCAGTTACATTTTAGCTCTTACCCTTGTGTGCGACTTCTGGCAATATTGTATGTTCTCCGTCACTCCCTGGGTTGCTATGGAAACTGCTTTTGTATCTCCAGCTGCTTTCAGCGGGAATCCTTGGTGTCTGCTTTGTTCACATGGAGAGTGAGGGGTCACCACACCGCCCCTCACACTGTATCGCTAGTCGGCAGAAACAGCTTAGTTGAAACATGGGTGGGAGACATATCTTTTAGGACATCTGAACCGACTGGTTTCACTGAAACTGTCTTTATAAAACCGGAAACCCAATGTTATACAGTATGTGTTTAACCACATATTTGACACTTGGGTGGCGTGGTGCTACAGCGGTTAGCATTGCTGCCTTGCAGCACTTGTGCCCTGCGTTCAAGTCCTAGGGAGCTGTCTGTGTGGAGTTTGTATGTTCTCCACCTATTTGTGAGGGTTTCCTTTGGTGGTCCACAGACCAAAGACATACTGCTATGTTAATTGGCTTCTGGGAAAATTGTCCCTGGTGTGAGTGTGTGTCTGTTGTTTGCCAAGTTAGACTCTGGTTCCCCCCTGTAACCCTGTATTGGATAAGATGAATTTAGTCTAATACCAAATGTATAGTTGTGCTTAATGATTGCATTGTGAAGATTCTTTAACATATTTTCTCAGTTTTTGTTTTCCTGAGGCACATAATAACAATGACACATTAACAAGAGTCAAAGCTAAGGGTTAAATAAGTTGTGTGAGATTTAAACCTAAGCAGCACTGAGTACAGTTTTCAACCTGAAATTACATCCCGTTCTTACTACTTGTTTGATTACGTTATGTTGATCTCCTGGATACTCAAATAAACCTATGTCCTTGAAACATTTCTACACTTAGGAAGCTGAGTATAGACATCTGTAGAAAGGTTGTGTTCTAGAACCTTCAATAGATCTAAATTTTCCTTAATGACTGAGGAACGTAAACCTTTTTCTTGATTTAAAAAAATGGGGCCCATCCATTACACAATAAAATAAAATAATTTTTAACACATCTGGAAAGTGAAACACTACACTGTGTGTAGAAAACCAAGGTAATTTACATTGTCTTACAAGGAGTAATATAGCCTCAAGATATTCCATTATAATTCACCAATCCATCATCAGAAATCTGCTTTTTCCTGGCAAAGGTTATTCAATAATTAATGTAGTAAAATATTTTTGAGGATTGTGGAATAAGCCCTATTCCTTTAGGTATTCAGACATTCCATAGAGGAATCTAGATGGAACAAGATATATGTGGTAACTGAAATACAATGGTGGTAAAAGCAAAGAGTTGTGTGATGGGAAAATGAAATGTGTAGCTAGATCTGTGTACCTCCCTGTGGGAACTGTGGTGTTCTAGTGAATTCATCACTGTCATCATCTAGGCAATGTCCACAAGCAGTTTAAAAAGACAAAACCTGCTGGACTATACAGTAATCTGTCTCATTAAGACAAAAACAGTGCATATACAGTATACCAAATTATCCTGTTTTCTATGCTTCTGATATAAAGATTAGCTTTCTGCATTTGAGTCTTCCCATGAGTCAATGCTCCTCATTTTAATATGGATTTGTATTTTTAAGGAGGCAGAACACAGGTATAGAGACCCAGTCAGAAACACATAAAAAAGACAAAGATGCAGTACCTCAGAGGTAAGCAATGGAAAGAGACAAATCCAAGTGGGAAGGGGATGTGGGATAGGTGTTTATTTTTGTTCTTCTTCAAAGTATTAAAAAGGACTAACCAAAATGGAGTCATTTCATGAGTCATTTCAAATTGAGGTCATGGAGTCGCAAGCTGGATAAAATGTTGTATCAGATATTAGAAGTGACCCTTATTTTGCTTTTAGTACTCAACAACACTTCACCAATGTCATCTTCTACCACGTAGCACTCTCTAAAAGTGTTAACAAAATCCTCTTTATCCAATCCTGGGTCAGGGGGAACTGGAACCTATCCCAGTAAGCAACAGGCAGCATATATCCCGGACCGGACGCCTGTCCAGCACAGGCCACAAGCAGACAAAAACAAACACACACTAGGGCCAGTTTTCCTAAAAGCTGACTAACCTAGCAGTACGTCTTCAGGCTGTATGAGGAAACCAGAGCACCCAGAAACTTCATGCACCCCAGGAATTGAACCCAGGGTCTCAGTTCTGGAAGGCAATGCTAAGCACAACCCATTATGACTCAGAAGTAAAAGCAAGAAGTAAAAGAAACTTTGAAGCAAGCTAAGTATTTAATCTGAAAAGGGAATTTAAACTCTTTTTGTTGAGGTTGTGATGAGAGACGAGATATTTCATTTTAATCAAGCGCTATTATCTGTCTGCAATGAAAAGATGATTACTGTCTTAGCAAGACTAGGCTCCATTTAGTGGAAGTTTTATTGTTTTCCAATGAAAACATGATTAGATTATGAAATGCATAATGTGAATGCCTGCCTGGTGTCTATGTAAACTGTTCTGAATGTGTTTTTTTTTATTGGGTGCTTTCAAATTCTGAACCAGAAGTTGTGGGCTAATGTGCTTCATTATAAGCAGTCTAATTGGATCAGATACACAAAAATGAAAGCTTGACAAATCAACACAAAAGGTTTAAATGATCCACCTGGAGTATATGTTAAGACTTTGTTGCTACCAGCCTGTGCCCTGGGATGTACTGGCATCAAGGATGTACTCCTGCCTTTATCCCTGATTCTCTGGGATATTCTCTGGGTAACCAGGAAACTTTACCAGTTTCTGGCTTTCAGCTTTCTGAATAAGGATGGATGGATGTAACTAGCCTGCTTAAACAGTTACAAAGCTTGAGCATTAGCCTGAAACCTTGGTCTACTCTCTGTATGACATCTTTCTTTAAAAAGATTGTGCTTAACATATCTGCTTGTCTTCCATAGCCAGTAAGCATGGAGGTGTCCTGGTTACCTGTAATTCTGCAAATCCTTGTAAAAGCCTGGCAAATTGATCAAATAAGTGATTTCAATGAGTACCTATGAGGTCACCAGTAACCAATGTAGTTCTTAAAGTTAGGAGTTTCCTGTAAATGGCTCAAGTAATTGGCTCTGTGAATGTGAACTGCTGAGGAACAGCCCCACAGAGAGTTGTATAGCTCAGTGCTCCTTTTTGGAAAGTCAGGCAAAAAATATTTTTTATTGAATATCTCCAAATTAATCACCCGAAGCTGCATGTTAAAATATTTGACTTCATAAACCATTGCAATGACAGAGGCATGTTGTACTGCCACGTCTTACAGAAGCACCTGATAAACATCATTTTCACTTTCATCTTCCAGACTTATCTTACAAGAACGTACAGTAAGATCAATTACAAATGAGAGAACACCATTCAACTTGTCTATCCGTGTTTGGTACTTAAAAATGATTTAATACCGGATCTCATGCTGACAGTCCTTGAAAGAATCCAGGGTGGCTTGTGTCACACCTTGTGACTCTTTGAGTAAAGAAGTGCGTCCAATTTCTGAATTATAAGTGCACATCCACATGTATGTGTCACACCCAGTATACCTAGAAGGTGCTCTACTTCTGTCCTGTTCCTAGTTCCCTGTGACTATTCATGTCTTTCTGGTGTGTCTTGTTGTGTAGCCTATTTACTTCCTGTGTCTGCTCTGCTCCTTCGCTCAGCATTGAGGTTCGGATGTCCTGAAACCCACCTAGCACCAGGTCGCCCCACGTCTGCTACCTGAGGGCATAGGTTTCTATACGGCATTTCCTGAACAGCTGAGACAGGGTGACAGGGTGATGCATAACTTTGCATTGAAAACAGCACAGAGATATAAATACAAACTGGTATACGTACAGAACTAAAAGCATTTTACCTGAATCTCTGCTAAGTGATCTTTAACTGTTGAGGAGATAATGATGACTAGATAGATTCCAGGATTCATCTTGATACTGCATCTACTTGATTTGGGGTATCACAAGAAGGCAGGCCAAGCAGGCAGGCCTGCATTGAGTTAAAAAACACTTGTGTCCTTTCATACCAGGAGAGCAGGACCAAGAACAGGCAATCATGGTCCTGCAAGAGACACCATCTGCACGTTTTCTAGGTCTCTTCAAAGCATTGGCACCTGCTCAGTGGAAACTGAAACTTAGCTCCTCCTATTTTCAATGTGTATTTTCTACCTACATCTCTATAAAGTAGAATCAGTAATCATTAGTCTAGTGAATAATATCCATTGCCCTTTCAGTTTAATTTAATTTTTTATGAACCATTCCACTTAAAAGACAATTTGTCTAGATGCCTCATTTAATGGCTGACAAGAATAACCGTCAACTATCAAAACTTCTCCATAAAAAGCAACTAAACTGGGGGGATGAAATGCGAGTTAAACAGGCTCACAGATCAGTGATCAGTGTCACCTGTAAACCCCATCTGAAGGAAAAATTACTCTCAGCAAAACACTCAGCGGCGGTGATATTGAGTGAAAACTGGCTCACCTTGCTTCATAATTAGCAGTTTTTGTCAGCTGGGAAACAATTTTCTTGTGGAACATTTCTATCAAGGGCGCCATGGTGACACAATGGTTAGCATTGCTGCCTTGCAATGCTGGGGCCCCGGGGTGCTCTCTGTGTGGAGTTTGTATACACAGTTTTCCATATGTTTGCATTCCCTCTGGGTGCTCCGGTTTCCTCCCAGCGTCTAAACACATACTGGCAGATTAATTGGCTTCTGGGAAAATAGTGCCTCGTGTGAATGAAAACATAGACAGTGAATGAATTAAACTAATACTTAATCAAAAGATTTGATAAATAATATCTCACTTTGTGGCTATGTGTGGTTTTGATTTTTCTCATGAAAATCAACCGTCAACAGTAATAAGACAGGGCTTCTTAATAAAGCTGATCTGCTGCTTTTCTGCGACAATTCTGCTCAAAGGTACATTTGCCATGCACTGTTAAGCTTTTTGGTGCGCACAAGCAGCAGCAGGAATAGGCTTTGAATGCATTACATGCTGAGGCTTAGGACTAGATTCCAGCTGTGAGCTGCTCATGGATGCAGCTGGCTTGTTAGGCAGCTCTCTCGCACATGGGTTCTTTAAAATGACAGGCTCTTCAGTTATGCATCAGCAACAATCCCGATCAGGGTAGGCAATTTGATTGAGCTTTATGTCCATGCTGTGGATAAAAATTCAATTTTGATTGTTACCAAAAATCCAGTTCAGCTGCTCATTAAAATGTACCCCTAAAACAGGGTGAGCAATCAGTTTGTCAGTAGGTTTTAATTGTTCTCTTCAAGGCACCAACACCTGTCGTTTAGAGATAAACTGTTAAATTGCTTCCATTGAGCCAATTATGAGCTCGAAGAGGTGAGCTGGAACGAAAACCATAGGTCTTCAATGACCAGAACTATCTACCCCTGCAACATGGCCTCCATCTAACAGGTAACATGTATTATGCATCCTAACAACATCTTAAGAACTAGAAACGCTGTTAAATTGGTTCAATTAATAATCAATAATTAGATCAATTAGGTGGTGAATACCTCAGATTGTTCATGTTCTGATGATGGTGTTGATGATCTTGACCAGCTGAGTGAACTATTGATTCAATCACTTAACTAAGAGTTTTAACGTGGTCAGATCCCAGTTTCGCGCCACTGTCACAGGCGCACCTCACAGGTCGACTGACCAGCATCGTCCACAACAAGCACAAAGCCCACCACCCCTGCAGTCAGCGATCCTGCACCTGGTCTTACAGGTGACCACTCCTTAAGAGCTCCTCACCCTGCAGCCCCTCCAGTCCACTCCAGCACACAAGTTCACAACCACCTACTTAATAACTGAACAGATCACATTAGACATCGGACTACAGCAGTAAAGGAGCTGGATCCATCAACACACAGCAATGGCTTAGAGTGGAAGGGCTGCCATATGAGCTCTAAATCATCTGTTTCTAAAGACCTAAAACAGTTTAATTGTGTCAATTAAACAGGCAATCTGTTAAATTGAGCAATTTAGAGGTCCTGCGGCCCTAATGGACCAGAATTCCCTTAACTGACAAATTGTTTCCTTAATTGATTAATAAAACTGAAGTGAGTCACAGGGAGTAACATCAGCACACAACTCTTATCTTTCACGATGAGCCCAGTTAGAGGCCAGTTAGGATCAGCCTCATTAATCCATTTCGCAACTCTGACACGGCACTCGCAGTCCGGCTTCAGATTCAGACGGCTGTATTTGAATCCACTCCACATGAAGGAGCTCAAACACTTGTGTAACACTGTCTTAGAGTATGAACTGATCCTTGGAGCTTGTCAAATCGTCACCACGTCAACGGACGAGTTAACATGTGATTCAGTTTCAGCTCCTATTACAGATAGACGTATGTTGTAGAATATGTAGTTAGCAATGCAATTAGAATTACATTGGATATCAGTCTGGAGGTTTGGGAATATGTACAGACCAGATAATAGTGGCAAGCTGTGTTTTTCTTGTCAACATGATGGGATGTATTATAAACATTTAACCTACTGGTGACCTGACAGTTTTCCCTCTGGTGTTGAAATGCCTCACAACACTCTGGAGTTCTAAAAATAACAAACTGTACTGGGATTTTATAAATAAAAAAAGAACTGCTTGGACATTTTGCATTGTTCTGTCCTTTTCACTGAAGGTTATCCAGATCTTCTATTGCAATCTTAGCCACTTGGATTTACAGTAAACACTGATAGAACTGTATTTTATGGTACAATAAACCTTTTAGTTTTATGGATGTACAGAGGAGGACAAATAATGAGAATGATGAGGCACTCCAGACAGTGAATCAATTAGATTTGATCGGTGAATGTGATGGATTACCCACCACAACACGTAGAAGTTGTTGTGATCATGTTTTTGAAGATTCTGGTCGATGTGAACTAAAGATTGCTAAACGTCAGGCTTGGGCTCTTCTCATCCTGGCTAAGCTGTATTAATGGCAGTCAAATTTGTTCTCATAGAAGAAAACATCAGTGGAAGCTTTGAGTAAAGTGTCAATGCAGTCAATCCCCCTGAAGGCACAGGGGCATTAAGCATACAGTACCTCTATAGATTATTGCATGGCCTCTGAGCTTTCTGATTACCGATCAGTTTAATCCAGACAAAGGAGAGCTGTGAAGTGGTGATGTAGAGGGTCACACACGTTAAACCCAACCATTTACTTTCAAACAGGGAGTTTCAAACAGATGGAGACTTGTGTGAAAGATGCCCAAATGTGATTTAATTAATTGTTTTTTTTTCCTATTTGTTAATGATTCTAATTTTGCATTTAAGGGCAACGTTTTAAGCCATGTAAGCAGACAGAATGTTAGTGACAGTGATCAGGTGCAAGGGGGGAGTGCAGGTAAACAAGTCCAGGGAAGTTCAAAACAGGAAAGGCCAGGCGCTCTGAGCCCCGGTCTCAACTAGGTCAGGACGCCGATCGGAAGCCTAAGCCCTCAACCCGCGGACGATCGTAGGGCGACTTGATGCCAGGCGGGCCTCCGGGCGTCCGTCTTCCAATGCAGTGCCCCGAGCTTTCCAGAGCACCGGGTTTAAATAAACGACTGTGAATCCGGGGACAGCCATACATGATAATGAAACTAAAAACACAAAGGGTCGGAGCGCCCTTTAGAGGAGGGAGGACGATCGTGTCACAGAAAGCCAAGTGGGGTGCAACAGTGTGTTGAATAGTTACGCAGGGATCCTGTGTTCTGAACACCTTGCCTGGTGTATGGTGGTGTTGAAGCTCAGAAATCAAGAGAATGGTAATGGAGCTGCAGGAGAATGAATAACAGTGAACGGGTATTGGTGTAATAAAGGAATAGCTTCTCGAAGGGACCAGAAACAAGGGATGCATTACCAAAAATGTACAGCGGTAGATGCAGAAATACTCCCAGGATTTTTGTTTTGGGATTTTTTTTTTTGCAGGATCACTCCAGTCCATTTATTTTTCATTTTCAGCTGCTTGGATGGATTTGTAGTAGCTTAATGCTTAATGCTTATTGCATTAGCATATCAAACACAATGAGTATGCATGCACTGCACAACAAAGAAAAGCCACTCTTCTGTGTAAACAGGGACAAACTGCTCCTGTTAAGTGTGGAAACTTGCCATAGAGAGTCTAGAGAGTGAGACTTAAGTGTGGTTCAGCAGGGAGAAACCTGACTGGTTCTTTTTACGGCCTACCCCACGTGTTGATGTTTGATGATATGGTCCATTTCTATTCACAAGGACCTGAAAGCACTATACACAAAGACCAGTAACTGGACCTGACATGGTTGTGGCAAGAAAAAACTCAAGAAAAAAAGTAATTTTATCGTTCATGTGCTCTGTTTTTGACTGGAAGGAAAGCAATAATGCATCCCCAGACAGCGAAAAAGAAATGGATGATACAGTATGCCTTAGTTTGCTATAGCCGTTTTTAAACTCTCCACTGTTACTTGGAATGACGCAGATCCTATAATCTTACATCTCCTGGAGGGATCCCATTTTATCCACCACTGAAGTGCCCACCCACTGGATTCCAAAATTCACCCCCTTGTCCTCACCGTGGATCTTAAGCAATGACTACTCTAGCGTTAGCATCAACAGGGAGAAGTATGGAAGCTCTTCTTCAGTCCCAGAGCCTTATTGTAAACTTATTGTGAAGGCCTGTATGTCCTCCATAAACAAACCAGCAATGGCCAAGTGTTTAGGTAAGATAGAATGATAAGTATGATAATGTATGGTAAATATTGTCAACTTTTAAATTAAGTCTGGAGCTCCATAGAAAATGGCACCTTTTACCAGCTGAGTCACTTGAAAAGCCCTTATCAATTCAGTGATGTCCATCGAATTGTACCCCAAAGCATTGTCAGCAGAAGAAGCAATATCCACAGAAAATCAACGTCAAAGAACTGAAGGAACTGACTAAAAATGAACGTTTTCATTGGGGAAAAGCTCTCAAGCGTCAGCTCAAAACAAAGGAAAACTGTTCACAACAGAAGATCTGAAGCCAAATAACATGAATGCCTGTAAAGGAAAATATAAAGGAGTTTATAAGAAAGTTTTGGGGGGATGACAACAGCCAAGTTCAATCAGCCTCAGCTGTCAGTAGTTTTTAATCATTCCTGACATTATTTCCTATATAAAAAAGTATAAATAGCATACCAATTTCCATCTTTCCCTCACGTGCATCTTTCGAATCCCTCCTCCAGCCCATGTCCGCCTCTGGAGCTACTGTATCTCTTGGTCACTCCTTACTCTGCATGGGGACCCTGGCCTTCTCGTCCTATGGCCAAGAGCTTAGCCCTCAGGCAAGACAGATAAGTCAGACTTACTGTGACTAATACCGGCATCACACTACATGACTCGACATAACTTCTAGTCGGAGAGCATGTCAAATTTAATGTCTGCAGTTGCTGAATCTCGCTGCCTTTTCTGTCCTAGAGGGTGTCAAATTATACAACTGGGAATCACAGGGAGTGATTAATTACACGATTCCCTCACGACTTTTTATCACGGTTCCAAATCTCGTATTGCGCCACGAAAGTACCGCGAGGGCGCCTCATTTTGGCAGCCAGTCAACATGGAGCACAGCAGAATAAGAAGAGGAGTACTGCAAGAAATTAAACAAACAACAGACACGAAACGACAAATACGAAACATTGAACAGACATCTGTGTAGGCTCCAAATTTCGATGAGGCTCTCCTCCATTTGCACAGCTGCCATTGTTCTTCACTGTTTGGGGGCACTGTATGAATTGTACTTCCGGTTGAGCGCTCATTGGCTGTTAATAATAATAATAATAATAATAATAATAATAATAATAATAATAATTGCTTACACTTATATAGCGCTTTTCTGGACACTCCACTCAAAGCACTTTACAGGTAATGGGGACTCCCCTCCACCACCACCAATGTGCAGCATCCACCTGTTGACTGTCGCAGACACAAGATCCAACTCTTACGACTTGCAGAGAGTCGTAGGGGCTCTTAAGAGCACTACTGTATGACTGAGTCGCTGGGGGTGTCACACTACACAGCTGATGGTAATGGGCACGCTGTGACTCTCTACAACTCGCTGTGATTTTCTTACGATTATGTAAATGAAGGCTATGACTGGAAATCCTAGGAAAGGTGGTGTAGTGTGACGCCGGCATTAAACACTCTATAAACCTTTCAGAACTGTTAATCCGTGGGTGGTTATTCCAAGGGAACAGGATTTCACAATAGGAGTACAAGTACAGGTGCAGGACAGAGACTCAAGCTCCAAGCAGAAGGAGCTGTTCCAAGATACAGTATGTATTTAGATGGCAGTCATTCTTCCGCACAGAATTGTATTTCTACTGTATTTTTGTCCATTTCCTGAAAATCAGCTACTAACTGATGAAATGCCATTTAATTAATTTACACTGCAATATAATTGGATGGTGAGCAAGATTAGATTAAAAAATGCTTTACTGCAGATGTTTTTAATTGTAAGATTCTGAAAATAATATTCAGAATCAAATGCATTGCTTCCCTGTGAATGCAATTCTGCTAATGGAGCTTTTAAAAAAAGGCTATCTCCCCTGAAATCATTACACATTAAATCAGGTCTGATTTGGCCCAAATCAATAGGAAATAAGGCAGGAATCTAGCTTAGAAGCACGGATATGAGTATGAGCTCCAAATGAGGTTTATTCTAGTGATGTTCCTGTTGTTGCTGACATTAACACTAATAAGAACCCCACACTGCAGTCTGATTTAGAATTAAGTTAAGCCTTTGCTGAAAACAGATGGATTTTTGCATTTTTGTTCCCTGGGCTTCATTCAAACAAATTTAATTAGTGCTTTGAATGCATTCAGCCACGAGATTGTGGACTGTTAAAATAATTTCAGGTTTTATCATGTATTCTAAATGCAAATTACTGTTTCGTAGCGAAAAAACATTTTTTGGGGGAAAGAAAATTGAAAATTCATTTAGTTTTTTCATTAATGCACAACAGTAGTCTGTGGAAACAGGTGGCAACATGACTGTGGATATGCAATTAACACATTTAGAAATCTGAACTTGGATTCTTCTCCTTTGCATTTATTAATAGAAACATTTATTTTGATGCCATTTCTACACCAAAGCATGAAACAAGGAATACACTTGTTACCTGTTAATTGTAATAATTTGATTACAATTACTGTCCTTTGCTTTACCTTTGCCTAAGAACTGTGTTTAGTGTGTTGGTTTTCTTTAATCTGTGCATGTCAATGCTGCAGCGCCCTTTGTCAAAATTCAGTTGATACACCTACTTACACCGAACTTGATACACCTACAGTACATTTATGAATCATAGACTTTTCAGCAGTCAAAAATGAAATATGTGAACATCCTAATCGGCTTCAAGGCTATTCGGGACTGAAGGATTCAGCACTTTAGCAGGAGTTGTGGGGTTTCTTCAGGTATGCAATGTCTCCCCCAGTTCACAATTATCTCTTAGCTCTTGAATAAAAACACTTCATGCAGAGTTCTCCCTTGCTTCAATTATACCAGTGAGAATGTCAAGCAGCCATCTATTACTCTGCTTATGCACAGTAAGCAGAAATCCTCAAGTGGATCTGGACACAGTAAACAAAGACAGAAACCCCTTCTGAAAAATATTGTACAAGCAATAAATTTCAAGTGTTGTACAGCACAGACATCAATTACTCTTCTTGGCTTTACTTAAAACTGAGATTTATTTTGCGGACAGAAATAAAATGAGTACACCACAGAAAAGTCAACGCTTCCTGAGTAGCCATATAATAACATTATCTTACCTTTTACTCCACATCGCTAGGTGGTCTACAGTTTGGCGTGTTTTTGCAAAATGCCCTGATTTTAAAGGGGCTGGAAATCAGAGATGGTGGCAAGATGGTGTGGAGATTAGTAGTTCTGCCTCACAGTGCTGGAACCCTGGGATCAATTCCTGGGGTGCTATCTGTGTGGAGTTTGTATGTTCTCCCCATATTCACATCAGTTTCCTCCCACTGTCCAAAGACACACTGGGAGGCTAATAGGCTTCTGGGAAAATTGGCCCTGGTGTGTACAGTATTTGTGTCTGTGTGTGCCTTGAGATGGACTGGTGTCCCATCCAGGGTCTATTCTACCTTGCGACAATTGGCCCTGGTGTGAGTTTGTGTGTGTCCTGCTTATCTGCTCTGTGATGGAAGAGCGTCCTGTCCAGGGTGTACCCCACCTTGAGCCCTTTGCTGAGATAGGCTCCGCTTCCTGGACTCTGATTAGGATAAAGTACTCAGAAAATGAATGAATGGATGGACTTCAGAGTGTGTCAATAAAGAATTAGGAGTCAAAAGAAAACCATTCTTAAAACGTCACGTCACGTGTTAAACACGTCACGACAGTAACACCAGAAGGATTGGAAGCCTCACTTACGATTTTGAATCTGAGAAGCTATATTTCGCTTCTCTCCATGAAGTCTCCATATCAACTCGAGGAAAGGGGGAGATAGATGTAACAATGGACAGTCCATGGTTCTGTTTCTCTGTGCTTCTCCGAGAAACAATTAACATAGCTCCAGCCCAGCTCTCTACCAGCACCCACTCCGGGGACAGCACAGCAGAACACTGCCAGATCAAGACAGTCCCAGTCGGGCTCGGCCACATTTCTCACTGCAACGAGCCTGCTGTTATCTCTGCTCCCGCCTTTCCGACAGCATGTCAAACCTCTCCAGGGAAGAGAACCTTTGCTCTATCATCGGGAGATAGCTCACTGACCCTTTATACTCCACTCATGTTTTTGCCTGCTTTTGCTCTATGTGACTTAGAAAGCAATTTCTGAAAGCAAATGAGAAAATCCTGAAAAATGCGCCTTAGGAGGGATGAGTCCCAAATGCCTTTACCATTAACATAAAAGGTTCATTCCCCATCTTAAATGCTGCCGACCTGCATGCTTTAGAAAATCAATGCAAAAACGCCTAGGAATTTTGAAAACTAATTGAAATAGGAAATCCACAAGCTGACTTCATTAATTTAGTGCAGATATTAAGTAAGAGGAGCCATCAGCTGGATCAGGCATTTGTGTAACTGCAGTTCAGGAAAAGCATAAGAAATTGCCTTCCTTTATCATGGGACAGATGTTAAGGGAGAAAAGGCAATGTGGTGTCAGCATCACAGAGCAATAAAATGGGTGTAGGGTGTGTTTGCATTGAATGGCCAGTGTGTCCCTAAGGGTTGATGCATTTCTCACCTTGTCCTTTGAGCTTCCTTCAACTGATCGAAGGCCCTGCTGGAACTAAGCAACAGCAGTCCTGCAGTTAGGGGTCACCATCAGTGACAGTGCAAAATTGTATCTTTTTTTATTTCCATTTTAACTCAAGCTATTTTCACAAAACTATTGGCATTGGTTTGTCCCTATGAACTCCTTTTCCCTCTATAAAAGTGAAGGAATCCCTACTCTTCCTCTTTCCCTCCTCTGCATCCATCAGATGCCTACTCTCTTTCTGTCTTCCCAGCTATGTCACCTGTACTGTGATTAGCACGCCCCACTGTCATGAAAAGGACAATAAAACCTTGCCAGTGAGCCTGTAAAGTGGGTCTGTTACATTGGTGATACAATAGGGGATCGACTCAACTGGGAACACAGCAGAACGACTGCTGCCCA
Organism: Lepisosteus oculatus; assembly: GCF_040954835.1. NCBI lineage: Eukaryota > Metazoa > Chordata > Actinopteri > Semionotiformes > Lepisosteidae > Lepisosteus > Lepisosteus oculatus. The sequence goes on from NC_090710.1 coordinate 3,857,097, forward strand.
GGCAGATGCCAAAGCAGACTAGCTGGCGGAGTGATGGACTGGCACACTGAACTCTTTATGAAATGTCTCCCTTGCGTCCAGTGCCCTGAAGGTCAAGCCTACATCGTTCTCCTCCAACAGAAGCCAGAGAAAACACAAAACCCCTGGACAACTAGATGATGCCATCCAGCAGCATCCTGATGAGTCTGTGCTGGGCCAAGGCCCCCCACTGTCAGCTCCACCTTCAAAGAGGACAGCAGGAGGACCGCTGAAGGGCCCGGGATTTCGTGAGAGTGAGACCAGGTCTGCAAGTGTGCCACAAGGGATGATACTGCTGGAGACCTCTCACAAACCATGAATTGCCATGACTGTGCCTTCCAGGGAAGACAGCTACCGTGCTTAGATAAGACTGCTGGATGCCTTCTCTGTCACAATCGTAAATCTCACCTTCGACTACATCTACTGCCTTGCCCCTTCGGATTTGGAAGCCTTCTAGTTGACCTTCACCTTTTGGATCACGGAACTGCCTTTTCGACTACGACTTCAGCCTAGCCCTATTCTGGATTGGAAACCTACCCTCCTACCTTTTTCTACATACCTCAGAACTTGACTCGGACTTCGCCTCTCGTCTAGCCCCCAAAAGAATCGCATTGGGTCCATCTTCCTGTTTCCTCAGCGGGTCATTCGTGACAACACCTGCCTCTAGTTCCAGCCCCCCATGCTATATAAGCCAGATGTTCCTGCCTATCGGGGCTCAGCTTTGGAAGATGGATGCCCGGAAGCCCGCCTACCTGCAAGTCCAGGAGCGACTCGACGGCACACGCTTCACAGCGGCATCCTGACCTTCTGGGTCCGGGATTAGGGAGTGTCTGGTCCTGTGACCCCTTTTTTTTCCCCCGGCCCTCCACCGGATCCCACTCTGGCTTTTAACTCTGTTTGTCTGTCAGGATGGATTACCCGGTCTTGGACATTTGCTCCACTCTCGGATTTGCCTCGGATTCCCTTGGACTGTTTGCCTCAGCCACACCTCCCCCGAACACCAGCGCACCATGGACACGCCCCCTGTTTTCCTTCCAGCTCCTTGCATGCTTTTTTCCCCATGTTTTCCTCACTCCTCTCCAGATTGTGTTGTCTGCATAGGGTCCTGGAAGAACGGTTCATTACATTCTCCTTCTGGGAGCATGGTGAGACAGTATGTGATTCCTCTTTCGGGCAGGTGAGGGGTTCCGGGACAAAGGATCTAAAGACGCTGCCCAGTATAGACGACAGATGGGTGGGCTAGGTCATTCAGTAGGGAAAATACACCAGAACAGGCTGGCACCCATGTGTCCATGCATGCTCTGATAGTTCTCTCTAGAGAAGACGACTCCAGAGCTCAATGGTGTCAGCTCCAGAGAATTAAGGCAATTTCGCTGTTGTTACTATGTATCCAGCAACCTCTGTGTGATCTGTATTCTGGTCCTTGGAAGATGGTCAGTTCAACTCCAGGAGTTCGCTACGTAGCAATCTGCACCCCTTGGCATTGGACTGTCCCCATAATCTCTTACTTTCTACCCCAGGTTCACTCTTTCTGGCCGTTTTCCCCTTATAAAAACAAGCAGGAATCCCCACCCTTTCTCTTTCCCTGCCCAGGCAAATGCCTGCACTTTTTCTGTCTTCCCAACTTTTTCACCCGCTCCATGACTAGCACGTTGCACTGTAATGAAAAGGAGTAAAACTGTCAGTAAGCCTGTAAAGTCATCTCCAGATTACCTTTAACCCCAGCACGGGGCACAACAAATACTACTGACAAGTGAGCGTGAGACTAGGAACGAGTGTGGCATTTGATGAAAGCTAACCTTGCCATGGCTACATTGCCATGGCTACAATCATCACTGGAGGGCCACTCTGTCCCAGAGGCCCAGGCAATGAGCATGGCTTTCAAATAAGCATCTCCTTCTTCGTCTGCCATCAAGGAAGCTGGCACCCCACTTCATCTACCTGTACAAGGTGGTAGAGCTTGTGAACGCCATATACCATAATATATCATATATACCTGCTCGCCCTTCCCTATTAGCTGGGAAGGTGAATCTCCTTGTAACATTCCTCATTTTCCTCCTGCAGTCTGCACTAGTCACCATTAGCCAGTTTGGTTGTTAGTAGTTAACTGATCTAAGGATCTCATCCAGAATATCTTCTTCAGAAAGAAGGTGTTTTCTACACAAAGGGTGATGGGAGTCTGAAACAAGAAAACAACTGAAACTGTAACCCAGCCTTCAATTACACACTAACTACTGAAGAGGCCTCTTGTCATCTGTAATATTTCTTTAGGATGAAATTGGTGGGAGAAGCTGAGTGGTTACTTTTAAGTTATTTCGATTTTTTATTATTATTGAAATCACATAACACTTTAAGATAGGATTCCTACTTCCAGACCATACACTGTCCTATCCCATCTTTTTCAGGGATGCAAATAGCCCATTTAGGTTATCAGCAGCAGAATCTGGGACGATAAGATGGGAATGAGAGACACAGCTTTGAAAAAGATCTCCTGAACGTTACGGCCAGTCAGGCATTTAAAGGCTTTCCTGGTGATTTATGTTAATCTATCTGTATAATTAGAAGCTTCCTCGAGTTACACAGTTAGTAGCAGAGACAAAGCCCAGGGCAAGTGTCTGGGAATTAAAAGAAGATGGATTCAGGGCCAAAGATATGAGACGAGCTGAGAGCTGTGGGTGTACAGAACAAATCAGCAAGTCATTTCCCATCTGCTGATTCACCGAAAACCTTCAAAGACTAACATCACGGATATCTTTAAGGAAGCTCACAACACTCAAAAGTGTGGACCAGCCTCTGTTAGTGTGTATTATATATTTCCAGGCAACAGTGAACACCAACAATTCATGTCGCTTTGAGATTTGGAAGGGAGTTCACAAAACTGGGTATGGATTCAAATTCTGTTAAAAACAACTTGAAAAAAGTTGTAAAAGTAAGAGTCATTGTAGCTTGATAACTACTCTCTAACAGCATTGGTGGCAATAATAACTTTTCTTTAAAAACAGCTCTGTGATTCAATCATGAAAAAAGCCATAGAAGGGCACAAAGGGCTCAGAGCAGTGCTCATCTGAGAGGCCCAAGCTGACAGCACATGAGAATGTTAAGGTGTCTTCCGGTGGAAAAAGTTGGCAGAAGGCTCTGTTAAATCCTCAGTCCTACTGTGACTGTACTTCATGTACCTGTATACAGGATCCACATCAATACTGCCCTTTGCTTCAAGTGATGTTCCGGCTTGCAAAGACTAAAACTTGAAAATAAGTGAACAACGACCAAGTTTGTCTCGCTTCCTGCGGGAGGTGTAAAAGGTTTCTCTGAAAGAAGACAATGGCTGTCCCTGGACAACATGCAAACCACAGTCACAGTCCTATGTAACAAACTAGAGAAAAAGACAGTCTAGCCTCAGGCTGGCTGGAAGTGTTGCTAATAGAGTTAGTGTCATCCAAGAATGCAATACTACGTTATGTACAGTAAAATGGCAAGGCAGTCACCGTGCTATTAGAGCATATAATGTGTCTATTACTTGGTCAATATGGGCAATTTAAACTAATTACTCCCCCACAAAATGAGGCAATAACAATGAACGTTGCAATGTGTATTCCATTAAGCAACAGAATTACTTTGATTACGTTTTTCAATAACAGGTCTGATTAACAACAGAAGTGTGCGATTGGAACATGCATTAAACAGACACACACTAGAAAAGCCACAAATTAAAATTGGATTTCTATAAAATGCTGAGTATGTATTGAACTTTCTCTCAACAGAAAGGCATTTATTCCAAGGAAAGGGAAACAAGTGTATCAGCCTGAACAACCTTTAATTATTTTGTTAATATTGTCTAAAAAGTAATTTCCATCTGAATGGTAGCTTGGTCTAAAACCTAGTCCCCTAACAAATTTGGCATGTTGCTAAAGAGCTGTTTGAAGCCCCTAACTGGCCCAGACATAAACCTGGTGTCGTTTCAGGGAACAAGTCTCTTCAACTTGAGCTGGGAAGAGAGAGAGGTTTGCTTTAATAGGCACTAGTCATATTCCTAACCAGTTTGGTTTTGGTGTATTAAAGCTACTGTAAATAATCTTAGAGGTACAGTACCAAATTTATTTGGCTTCGCATCCATTATTATTACTGAATTCCCAAATATATCTACTTTAATTCTGATGGTAATTCATAGTCTTGATTTGTCCTAACATTATGAGAAATCAGGGGAAAAATTAAAATTTCCCTTAAATTTATTGCAAATTACACAAAAATACAGCCCATCTTCCCCAGATGGAACTATATGTAGAGAGAGATGAAATATCCCACAGGCAAACTACTTATAGTCTCACACATTTATCTGAGTAAAAACAACACCGTGTGCTTCTCCAGTCTCCCTGGAGGAACTGCCCTTCACCTTTTTGTTTGCAGTCTTATTATGTGATGGCTTGACTATAGTGTGGAAATAGGTTTGGCATTAAGGGAGAGTGTTAAGGTTCTCTTAACAGGTACACTTGGTTGTTATAATAAATAGCACCTGCGACTTACTCTGGAACAGCATAATGAGAGGCAGGTGGGTTTACACAGCGAGTGTGTGCAATAAATCTCTCTCAGCCTGCTGAGTCATTCCACTGCTCCTCCAGCTCTCCGGCTCTCCAGCAGGCTGAATAAAAGCTGAGCATGTAAAAGGCACAGCGTGTCTTTCACAGAAAGACACAGGGGACCTTAAGGAAGGCTGCTCCGGTTGATGCCCACTGTCACTGCGAGGTTGCCCCTGTGAGCTCAGTGTCAGTTTCATGGTGGTTAGGTTTGTAAGTCGCAGGGGGATAAGCAGGGGAAGAGATCATTCAGAACTGAGAACTGGCAGTACCAGCACTGACATTCAAAGAGCTTTAGCACCTTTGTGTTAAAAAAAAAATTACAGCCCAACCACCAACTGCGAATCCAAAAGGTTCTCTTGGTCGGGACACATTCACATTTGTTAGAGGTGTTCTTGCTGTTCCCTGGTGGAAAGCTGCCTTCAGTCTAGTGGCAGTTTGGAATTTGCAACTGGCTTATGGGTTTCTCTTTAATGCCAAGCCTGCTTTTATTTTGAGATACTATATTACTCATTTCCAAGCCTTTAAGCAACACACGGGAAGTCTCTAAAGGCATCATTGCTCCATTTTTGGACCACGCCAGAGAAGTGGTTTTAATAAAGATACTGATGATAAATGGGATTTATACTGCTCATCACATCCCAAGGGATGCTGGATGAGACCCACTCTGCCACCAATGAAGTACAGTATCCGCTTGGGTATAATCGAAATGATCTCAAGAGCATTTTCTGTGTGAAAAATGAGGCTAGGAATAAACAAACTACATAAATGAAAGAAATAACACAATTGAATTCGACGAATGACTGTGCTTGTGCCACAAACTAAACTATCTTCTTTGTTTATTTTTCACTGAGGGCCAAGATTAAGAATACTATATAAATAAACATGAGCATATTCGTTTTTTATTAAATTTCTGCTAACAAAGCCCTTGAAATGAAATGTGTTCAGAGATTTCAGGCACATATAGAGAAGTGTAATTGATTTAATAATTGTGTGACCAGATGAGGGCACAGGGAAGAATCTGTTGGGATTTAAGGTAGTGTCTAGCTTTTTAAAGGTGTTTCCACCTCAACTGATGTGCTCTGTGGTACATTCTGTTATCCCTTTTGACTCCTAGCTAAAAGGGTGGTAGTTTGCACCCACTCAGGGAGAAGAGGGTTTTTGTCAAGGGGTATAAGTGGAAACTATACCCAACCCAGTCCAACCGATACCCTGGCTTCCTTCTAGAAATGACTGGGTGAGACTCTCTGATCAACTATCTACTAACTACCAAATAGGCTAGATGGCTGGAATGCCTCCTGTGAATTGTGACCTTACATATGTTCTTGTGTCTTACCAGACTCGAATACAGTGCTAATATCTGGAAGGTTTTTTTTTTTGTTAATTTTTATCCCTAATGTAAGAAATCTGTGGTCATTTGGAAGGCATTCGGTAAGGGAAGAAACAGAAATATCCTTATTTTCTCTACCTGCCCTGTTGCTGGGATTGCAGTTTGCTAGAGGATTATCAACAGCACCTTTTTCCTTTTTCACTCTGTGTAGGTATGACAAGACATGACAATAAGTAAATAAAGGGAAGCCATTCACAATGTTCTTTTACTAACAGTTTATCGATCTAAGAAGCTCATCAAGCCATGTCTTGAAATATTTATAGGGATCCTGTAGGAGCATCCTGATGCAGTAATTTGATTCACACACTTACAGTTCTTTGAGTAAAGAAGTCTCTTCTATTCTCAGGATTTAATGTACTTAGACTGGAACACCATCATGCTATGTTGTCTGTAATGAAATAAGTTACATCACCTACTGTATTTCATGCTGAAAAGATTACTGGTTAACCTATTTTATGTATGACCTTGACATGCTGGATGTAGTACCTATTTTCACCAACAGAGGTCTCTTCATAGCCACAGCAGGGAAGAAATGTTATTGTTCCATTCCAGCTTAGATTTCAAAGAGGACATTAGCTCTCATTTCCTCACTTCTCACCATATCTCAGGAAACCATAGGCCAGAAGAAACTTTGTATATCGCCAAAGCCTGAAAAATGTTTTGAAGTACAGTATTATAGTTATTTATGGGATCACAAAGGCTCAGTGCTGATTAGCAATGTCTAGGTGATACATAGTTCCATTTATACATTTATCCACAAGGGTACTGGAGTCGTTGTTTTGGAAAATGGAAAGAGGCAAGATTGTCTGAGAGAAGTCAAGAAGATACTGTACACGATGAGCCTAAAAGTGGAGATTATTTTGTGGAGGGTTGCAGTCTACTACAGTATGTTGAGATCTGTCACTGGAGCTGATACTACTACCCATCTTAATACAGAAGTGTCATTGGAGTTTTATGTTGTCTGTCATCTTTGTGCCATCTGTCTAATGTTTAATTGACTGCTACTTCATAAAGCCATTAACAAATCCTTCTCTACAAGCATCTAATCCTTCAACCAGTATGTGGCAAATCCAGTATGTTCTTAGAGAGTGCCAGTCCATCAGGGTTTATATGTAGGCTTGAAATCATTGTTTTCTAATGGCCTGGAACAATTTAACCATGATCAGTTAAGCAGGAGGTGGGTTCCATTAGGTCATTTAGCGATCGTTTGGAACAACAATCGAACTACAGGCCTTATAAACCAGGGCTGGAGAATCTCCTCATCTGTCCTCTGCCCAGCATGGCAGTGCTGGGATCCTGAAAGTCTCTGATTTTGTTGTCGCACACACGAGAACAAAAGATCAGCAAATCCTGCATCACCCGACTTCAAATTAACAATTTGCTTCATCAGCAGAGCCCAGTCCAATTATTAAATTGAGTAGATCTGACATAGAAATAATACAATTAAGAAGTATACAAACCCATTTCTTGTCTGGATGACAGACACACATGCAAATGATCTGAGAGAGAGATGATTCTATATTTATAGCATTGAAGTCAAAGTGTTGTCGGAGAAGTAGACAGCTCTGTTATTTTAATAATTCTCATTTCAGTCAGGCACCCCTCTCTTCCAGAAGCAGCATGATTTTATAATTGTCTAGTAAAGGTGTGAAGCTATCAGGGTTTTATGAACAAATCTCTTTACAAGATTTCTCCTAGCTCTCCAGATGTTACTGTGACTGAGTTGTCGGCTGTAGTAAATGGTTGAGACAGCCTTACACAAAAGGAATTAACCTCTGCCAACTCCGAGCCCATTGAGCAAAACATGGATTTTTGTCTGAAGAATGCTTTTCCAATGGATTTGGACATTTTCTTTCTGTCAGTTTGTTGCTTTCATGTGGTATATCCTGTCACGTGGTTTGTCTGGTTTTGTTTCCACTTGGGCTATAAAACAACCTGAGGAACAGCTTTGTTGTATGGTTTTAGGACAACTTAGCAGGGGGGGAGATTGGCACAGACTCATCTTGAAAGCTGAAAGATTAATGGAGATTAATGCTAATTTTCCAAAGCCTTCTGGCCATTAGACACACGCCTCACAGTTGTAAGAGCACTGTTTTTTGGATGTTCGTCACAGGACACTCTCTGGCTCAAGCTGAATGAGCTTGGTACAACCTTAAAGCTCTTCCTTTTAGATACAATGAGAAAAAAGTCAGGATGAAGATGAACTTATCCAGCAGGACATGATGTTGATAAAGAACAAACACTGTCAGGACGAATTGCTTTATTTAATTACGTTAAAATGAAAACTACTATAAAGTATGGTTCTCCATACAGACACAATGAGTCCACATGAGTAACAGAAGGAAGAAGGAAATGGAAATGGCTTTGGAAGAGTAACAGATCTGTGAGTGTGACCGTTGCAGTTCTGCGTGGGCTCGTGCCCTCGCCGCTCCACCCCACAACATGTGGGGCGCGAACCCCGGTCTCCGGTGTAACCCAACAGGGAACCAGCCCCATGAGCTAAAGGAAACCTCCCTCGGCCCAGGCGGCTGAGGTCCCTCCTACATGTAGGGAGGGAGATGACATCACCGTGTCCAAACTAGCTCCAGTTCCATGTCAAATGAGCATTTGACATGGAAGTAACAGACGAGGACAGAGACAAGCACAGATATGGTTCATTAGATTGATAAAGTTACCCTTTGAAGTGTGGAGAATTCAGTGGAGTGCCTTTGAAGCAATAACAGGCAAGGCTTGTTTTTATCACAGTCAAACAGTCCTTTTCCTCTTTCCTTGTGACTTTCATCACTGAGGTGGGGAACAGACACATGGGACAGCCACGATTCCAGGGGTGAATCTCGTTTTACTCCCAGATCTTAAAAAACACTGTCTGTTTTTTTGCAGTGTTCTTCAATACTTCAACTTTCATAATCCCAGAGGATATGCCGCAAAAGACAAAAGATCAGCCAAGTGTGGGATCTCTATGAGGCCTATGATTGTGGCTCCAAGTCAGGGATGGTGTTAAAAAAGAATGGGAAGAAACTGGATTTGGGTTGTTAAATCATAGCAATAGCTGTATGTTGAAGAGTCTCACACAATGTTATAGACAGCCAAAGTCTTCCTTTTTGAGTAAATAACAGGGTTCCCAAAAATGCTCCGTCACAGGTATGTCATTTAATCAGTGGTAGAAACACATGATGAAGCCTATTTGCAATATTTCTTTATGCAACCTACTGTACAGTACTATTTGCTGGGCGAGATCTGTGAAGTGTAAAAGCTGCTTGTTTAGCTACACTGTGTTAACTGTTCCACCCTTTAAAAAAGAAAGGATAAGTAACACAAACGTTTACAAAAACACCCTTTTGAAACTCTAGTCATTCTAGTTTTCAGGCCTTGAAGGTTGAACTGCTGGAAACCAAAAGATTTCACTCTTTGCTGGCAACTCTGGTATTGTTTTAGGGGTCTGCTCATTACTCTTCCATGATTTGTAGACATAATAATCATAAATCTCTCTCAGAAAATCCACAATAAATGTCTGCCATATCTCTTAAAAGGCAGACAGTTATCTGTTCAGTGGTGCAGAAATATGGAATCTAATAACTGTTAAAATTTGCTAACACCACCACAACTACAACATGAAAGTGGAATAAAAACAAAAGAAAAGCTCCAAAGAAGCCCTTCAGCCCAACCAATATTAGTTAATCTGTATTTCATCTCAAATATCTAATCTAGCTGGATCCTGAAAGAAGTCATGGTAATTAGCTTCAAGAGCCAGGCTGGATAACCTATCCACACTCCCAGAGCCCCTTCGGTAAGGAAGTGTTTTCTGTTTTTGGTTTTAAAGGCACTTTGAAACTTATTAGTTTCCACTTGAATCCTTTGGTTTGTGTTTCACAGTTCATTCTAAAGAACTTCACTGGGTCGACCCTGTTAATGTCTTTGAGTATTTGTCCCCTCATGAAATTCTCTGTTCAAGGTATAAAAAGATTCACTTCCTTCAACCAGTCAGTGTAGGACATTCTTCTAAGCCATATCTGGTTGCTCTTCCCTGGACTGATTCCAGAGCAGTAATGTTTTTTTTTATAACACGAACACCAGAATTGCACACCAAATTATAAAGAAAACATTAATAATGCCTTATGCAATTTTAACGTAATATCATTTGATTTTAATTCTGTAACACCTCATGGCGTGTTCAACCTGTGGTCTGAAATGGTGCGTATGCATACAGTATTTAATCTTCTTCTTCTTCTTTTTCACAGCCTTAGTCCCAGACTGTCCTTGGGTCAGCTGCTTTGGTTGCTCTTCTCCACTTGTGTCTGTCGAGCACATCTTCCTCACTCACTTCACATACCTCCATATCTTTTCTCACACAATCTATCCATCTCTTTCTAGGCCTGCCTCTTCCCCTGTTACCTTCCACCTCAAATTCCATTACCCTCTTTGTTACTTCCTCAACGTCCCTCCTCATGATATGTCCATACCACCGTAACCTCGCCTCTCGCATCTTCTCAACCACATCCACCACCGTACATCGTCTACGGATTTCTTCATTTCTGATCTTATCCTTCATTGAAATCTGCAGAATCCATCTCAACATCCTCATTTCAGTTCTTCTCATCAAGTTCTCTTCCCTCTTTCCAACTGCCAAGCATTCAGCTCCATATAGTAGTACAGGTCTAATCACAGTCTTGTACATTTTGCACTTTAACTTTCTAGGAATTTTCCTGTCACAGATTATTCCAGTTATTTCTCTCCACTTGTTCCATCCAGCTTTCACTCATACAGTATTTAATATTAATAAAAATACATGTGCTGTCTTATTATCATTAGGATTACATTGTAAACAAATTTCTAAATTTGAAATTTGGCACAGCAAAAGTCAACTTTAGTCTTGTTCTAGCTCATTATAAATATTGCCCAGAACATTGTGCATTAAATATAATGCCTTTCAAATGAGGATTTGGCCTATCTGTTGGCCGTCCCTCTGTGCAGCTGAATTTTTAAATGTGCAGGGGGATCCTTCTCATTTAAATCAAATAATTTTTCATCTTTTACCAGGAGGAAAAGTGAAAGAAAAGATTTTCTTGTCTGCATACTAAATTTAACATGCTTTGTTTAACTTTTTGGATGACAAAGGCCAATTCGTTGAACGTTAAGCCCATTGGCATTAATTATAAAAACAAAGAAAATAGTTGGTGTCCTTGCTTGTATTTCTTTTTTTGAATAATTGCTTTGCTTCTTTTCTAATCAGGGTCCATTGGGTGCTATTCCTCTCATTATTTAATGAGTTTAAACAGGTGTTTTATTGGGATCAGGCGTTTTTTTTTTTACTCAGGCATTCTCCAACAGCCTATACATTTCCTTTAGAAAGCACAGTATATTCCTCTTCACTGAAAATCCCTGCAAGTCCAACAGGTAAGGAGAAAAAAAAGCTCTGCTCTCTTATGAGAAGACACAAAAAATTACAATGAATTTGATAGTAAAGCAAGACTCAGATCTTGTGATCACTAATTGACAGAGTTCATTTTCTCCTTTGAAGCATAAACAAGTTAGTGCCTTAACATGACAGTCATTGTCAAACTCAGAAGCCTCTGTTACAAATACTGAAAGATAAAAAGACCTTCAGTTTATTTTGATCCTTGAAAGGTTTCAACCTGGAATTCTCAAAACCAAAGCCGAGCATTTATCAGTTGAAATGGCTGGTAAAAAAACAAAACAAAACAAAATAACAAGCATATAACAACACTCCAAAAGAATGTACACATACATCACAAAAAGAACAAAAAATCACATTATTATGACATGCAAACATTTTAGCCATCTATTTTTTTTTCATCTATCAGCAGTAGCTGTGCTGAAATATTTGGCTCCTGAACATTTTATACAAGTCATAGAATTTTTAGATGTGGTAATAGTCAGGTGATGGTTAGAGGTCTAGACTTGTGAGTGGAGGTCCATGAATTCAAAACCTGGCTGAGGTACTGCTGTCCTGAACCTGTTCTTACAGGCCTACACACCTGAACTGAATTAATAATGGGGTTCATTTGAACTATGTTTTCAGCTGTTAAACAAAGTGGAGGCTACTTTAACTACTCTATTGCATAATTAACATCCATCCACCTTCTAACTGCTTTATCCAGTTCAGGGTCATGGGGGGAGCTGGAGATTATCCCAGCAATACGCAAGGCAGGACACACCCTGGATGGGACACCAGTCTATTGCAGGGGGCACACACTGACACAAACACACAAAATCACACCAGGGCCAGTTTTACCAGAAACCAATTAACCTACCAGAATGTCTTTGGACTGTGGGAAGAAAACTAGATCACCTGGAGGAAACCCACACAAACACACGGAGAGCATATAAACTCCATGCAGATAGCACCCTGCTTGAGCTCAGGGCTCCTGTGCTATAAGGGAACAATGCTACCCACTGTGCCATCCTTCCCTATGTAACATACAATCCTTACATTTTTAGTAGAAAGAAATGTGTAAATGTTGCAATCAAGCAAATGTGTGGGCCTGAACACCAGGAACCACTGCCTTAGAGCAAAGCACATCTCTACAGGCCACACTGCCACTGGATGTGCTCCTGTATTTAAGTTAAGATGTGATCCAACATGAGACACTAGTCTACTGGACCTCCTGGTGGTGATGCGTGATATGTCTGGTAGTGTTTACTGTGAGGATCTTCCATTTGGTTGCTCCGATAAATTCCTAGCTGTATGCATGAGTCACTTTGTATAAACACGTAAAGATGTTAGCCCAATTGATAAATATTCTGTAAAGACTACTGTAAAGATCCTATGTAATCGCCCAAGCCCTTAAGACACATATGTTTGCTTGTGACACTGCAAATATTAATTCAGCCTTCCTAAATATATATTATTTTCTGGTAGAAGAAAGGCGGGTTCATGCTGTCACTGCCTAAATAAGGGAAACACCAACATAGTGTCTTAATAAGGCACTGAGCCATCATGAGCCGCCAGAACACCAGGATGAGTGTGATCACTCGGAATGGCTTTGTATTTCTAGGTATATACCTTGACTTCAAGGGGTTGAGTGGACCTAAACTTTGCCAGGAAAATGAATCCCACATTATAACAGAGCCACCAGGACCCTTCACAATAGGAAACAAGCACTCGAGCCTGTAGGCTTTATTTGGAGTGCGTCACAGATTTACTCATATGCTTGTTGAGAACAAATGTTGAGGGTGAAAAATGATTCATCTAACTATTTTACTTTCTTCCAGTGCTCAGTAGATGTGGCTGTGTTCTTGCAAAAGTGAATTTTTAGGTGTAATAAGGGGTTTATGCACTGCAACTCAACCATAGTACGCCTCTCTGAAGTTCTTGCAGTCAACTAATTCCGAGTTCCTCATCCGTTTGCCTTGTATCTCAAACCAATGCACAGACATCACAGTTCAGGAGTATGCATTTTTGTCTATAGTTGCTCCTAGTTGAGGATGTCTTTAGCTCAGAGTTCCAAGCCATCATCACCTTAGCCCCTGTTCCTCATGAAACATCAGCAAGTAGAGCATTCATTGTTCTAGCCCCAACAATCAAACCGCTCACAAAGTCACTGAGAACCTCTTTCCACAATAGCAAAGATAATAGGCAACTGGCCCTGCTCAGCATTTTTATACATGCCCCTAAGCATGATGCGATGTTAATTGCTTAATTATCTCAGGAACAACATCTATGTGGAAGTCCTGCTTTCAATATAGTTTGTATCCCTCATTTATGCAAGTGTTTCCTTTATTTTGGCAGTTACTTGTAGATGTTTTCCTCTGAGCACAGTGTCCTTTCGTTGGTTTTATTTCTCCATTACTGTTAGTTATTTTCTCCATTACTGCAAGAACTGTTTCTTCATTTCGTATTTGTCAGATACTGACTTCCATGCCAAATGAATCTTACAGTGGCAGACATCAAGCGGCAGGTTTAAAAAACCAAAATAAAGGTGTCTCTTTTTTCCTCTTTAGTAAATCCTCTTTGTGGTTACAACACTATTTCTGATATTCATTTCAGCAAAACAGTAATATTAGCATTTTTTGATCGGATTGTCCACTCAGATTTGATTTATTTTCAAAACTAAGGACATTGTGATCATGGAAATGTAACTGCTTTCTGATTGGTAATTTAAATTAAAGTCACTCCCTTTCAATGTTTCCCAGTGCCAGTGGTCAGCCTGTTAGGACTAGTGGGTGAGTGTGTTTGTTTCTCAAACTACATGAGGGTTCCTTATAGGAGAAAATAAGAACATATTCTACTGGGAGACAAGGCAAAAAAGTTTAAAACAGGAAAACAAACTGTCTGGAAAAACCTGAGGATAACAGAAACTAGAACATCTGTTCGAAGGGGAACAGAACAGTACCTTAACAAAAACCCAGAGGGAAAAACTAAAAACATACTGTACATTTTTCACATCCTCACTTTATTCTGTCCTAACAGTTTTTTTTTAGTTTGAGGGATACTCTATGTGGAGTTGAGTATCCCTCTGTCTCCCTTTTTCTATTCTGTTTCATAAAGGTTACAAACAAGAGGAGGCAATTTGGCCCTTATAACTCATTTGGTAGTAGTTAATTGAACCCAGGATCTCATCCTGCAGTTTCATGAAAGAAGCCAGGATATTGATTGGCTTCAACAATGGATGAGCAGCTAGCTTGTTTCATATGCCATTGCACCTTTCGGTTGAAGAAGTGTCTTTTGTAGAGGTTCCTCATTTAATTTAGAACGATGTTATACCTAAAAAACAATATTTAGGACATAAAAACATTAACATGACACACCCAAAGAAGGCTCCACAGCCAAAATGTTGTTTCTTTTCTTCTCTTTTCAGCATGGAATAAACCTTTACTTGTTCCATTGCATAAAAACATTGAGCTACTGTACATTAAATTAATTTTACTTTGCCTCCTCAGAACTTATACATGTATTTAAATGCAGAAGCAAATTAGCCATGATACAATACTACTGTACATCACAATTCCAGCTCTTGGTCCCTTTCTGTTTCTATGGAAACACATTTGGCCTCCCGGCCTAGTCATTCCTGCTGGTAGTGAGTCGACTCCAACTACAACTGCCTCTGTCCATCCTTCCCTGTTCTGCTGTCTCCCTCTGGCTAGGCCTAGTCAGACTCACACCTGGCACTAAGCAGACCTGATAACTGGCTGCATCTGTTCAGTGAACTAAGCCATCCTTCGTACATGAACTCTGCCTTTCTATTTACAGACTTGGACATGCAACTGTATCATCTGTGCTTCTGCGTCAAACCTGTGATTTGACTTTGTTGTATTGTTCTTTTTTTATCATACATTTGCAGACTATTCTCATTCTCATTCTCAAGTATCATGTTGCTATTAATTTTAAATTCAGGTATCCATTCTGTAATCACTTCATTGCAGAATACGCCCTGGACGGGACGCCAGTCAATCTTGGGGCAGACACATACACAGACATGCACACACTCACAGCAGGGACAACTCTCCCAGAAGCCAATCAACCTACAGTATGTCTTTGGACTGTGGAAGGAAACTGGAGTACCCACAGGAAACCCACACATGCATGTTGAGAACATACAAACTACACAGAGCAATGCTGACCACTGCACCACTGTGTCACCCATAATAAATTATATTTATACTGTATAAATATAGATTCATATAATGCTTTCATCCCAAAGGATCCCAAAACATTTTATATTCAGAGCTGGAGTGCATTACCCACCTATGTGATACATGGCAGGAATTTTGCACCAGAAGCCCCAGTACTTCACCACAGCAGATTAGGTGGTGAAGTACAAAATTGTCACCAGCTGAATGGGGCATTGATTTGGAAATTCTGGTCCAGGTGGAAGAGCGCCCCCTACGGGTTCACCAAAACAATGCAGCAGCCTTGCTTTGTATCTGAGAGCTGATGGGATAAGGGATACAAGGTAGCAGCATTGCTTTTAAATGAAATCAAATGTGCTCTGTGACCAGGTTATCTTGGTCTGCAGTCAGCCTCAGAGCAACAAGCAGCCAAGAAAGGAAAAGAAGAATTGCCATCTGCCAGTTGCAACTTTGGGTCACCTTTCTTATCTAAGGAGACAACTTTGGTATTGTTCAAGCTACTGTGAGTAGATGAACATCCCAGAGGGCGGTCTGGCCAATGCTCAAAGAACTACAACAGGGTATCACCATTCTGGTAAAGCTGTTTCTTAAAAAAAAACATTTACTGTAGTAAACTCACAGAAGTTAAGCACAGATTTATAGACCACAGAAAACTCCAAGACGGAGCTTAAGCCTCTGTCTGTTACATCAGGTCGTCACCCAACAGGAAGTCATCAGTGTTGCCATGGTAGCCTCCTTGGTGCCACAGACAGGGATGCTAGTAGACTATTAACTGGCCTTGGGCCCTTGAGATTGGTGAAGGTTTTTGTCAAAGATCTATTATGAACTGCATATAATCAAAAGATCAATAAAAAAATACCCTATTTGGAATCTGAATGGGAGTTTACATAACGTGGTGTTATTTTGGTTCACTACCTGGGGAAATGTACTGTGAACAGCCAGACTAAAGTCAGAAGACCTGAAATTGATTCCTGAATAGTTTTCAGCCCCAGCTGGTAGATTCAACAACGAGAGGCGTGACTGTCTCTGTGTTCTCGAGCGAAGTCTAATCCTTATCATCATCTAACCATGAATTAAACGGGGACCTTTACGCGAATAATATTCGCAACAAAAAATATACGAAGCTGTTTACTTTGTAAGCTGGAAAATGCTGGTGAAATATATGGGGCATGGCATGACCGGCAGCGCAATGTTTCAAGAAAATGCATTTAAAAAGATACGTAAGAGTTGATTTTGTTTGCTAGCGCATAACGCATTTTTGAACAACAAAATATATTTAAGGTCTGTGCAAGTTCGGATGACGACCTTCTCAAAATGCTGAAATGGGACACTTGCCATTTAAAAAATCAGGAGGACTGGCGTATATGCTTTCCATATATACATTCATAAATATTAAATTACCTTCGTTAAATATGGAATATCAATCTAATTATTGGTCTGCACCGAGCGTAGTTTCATTTTGTTTTGTTCAAGAAATAGAATATATGGTTTTTTTTTGCATGGAAAAAAATGAGAGTTTTCAGGCACTTGTAAAAAAATAACCTGCAACTCGTCGGAGTCGGAGTCAGGTATAGTACTGGGCAGGTCAATTACGTCACGTTTACGTTTCGATTATTCTGCGGCGGTGTAGCGCTGTAGAGTCACTCTTTTCCTGTCCCTTGATGTACAGTAACACACACCTCATTAAAGCGCCACAGCTGAAGCGGTGTCACCTCTGTGTTTTCCTTTTAGTGTGGAATAAACCTCTGTTATTTTTCAGCCCACCCTCGAATATAATTTAAAATATTGCATTTTAAACAGAAGTGTCACCCTGCAATTAGAATTGTTACGTTAGGTGAACTTGAAATGTTATCATGATTATTTTTCATGTTCTTCTTTTGAACCTGCCAGCTCTTAGCAACAGGTTTATTTTTTTTTTCGTTTCTTTGCATCTGTTTAGAACGATCTCATTTAAGTCCCTATTAACATATCAAGAGCTGTTCAAAATCTTCTTTGTTCCACCAACTTGCTTATGTCTTTTATCTTGCTGCTGACCTAGAATAAAAGAAAACCTAAAGCATTCTTAAATCATCACTAGTCAACATGTTCATTCGATTTCTGAATGGATTTAAATGTAAAAAAGTGTACATGTAACACTCACTGTGTCTGGAGTCAGCTCTTCAGTAGTGGGTGAAGTAGGTCTCTTGCTGTGAGTACAGTGCTTTAGGTTCCTTTGAGACCAACCTAACTCTATTTCACAAGTACCCTTGTCAAGCTCAGTGTATCCCAATTTTGGTTAACAGTTTACATTCCTACAACCTGCATGTCATATTCCACATTTGTCTACATTAGGTGTCATCTGCCAGTTGTTTGGCCTGTCTTGACACTTAATTGATTAGAATTTAATTTGATAATTGTTTGTTTTCTGATTCTACTATTTTGGTATCATCTGCAAACAGACGCCTTGATCAGTCCAAACATACAAGTCTGTTAAGACAAAACACCTCAAGTAAAAATCCTCATTTTATATAGCACCTTTAATGAGTTATTATCTCCTTATGAGCCATCAGACAAAGACTGGTAACAATTTTTTAGTTTTTATTTGTGATATTCATTAAGCCTCACATTTACCAGTTACAAGAAGGTAAAGCACAGAACTGAATTGCATATCTTAATTTCACATTCCCAAGAAACACATGGTGTGTTCTAAACATGTGTTATAAAAACCTTCACTAACAAGTTGTTGCATGATCTTTCTTTGCCTGGACTAAATTCCAGATGAGTTTGGGTTTGAGTCTTGACCAAGATTATCCACCTGGTAATGGTGGGCGTCTTCCTTTCTGGTTAGCAGACGCTTCAAGCTAAGAAGAAGGTTCAAGCTAAATGATGAAGCAGCTTGTTCTTGCATGAATTAAGCAGCAGTCTGTCCACACATACTGTACGTCAGTGATTCTCACTTCTTCTGAGGCCTGCAGGTACGTTAGCAAGACAAATCCACAATGCTTAGGAGCAGCTAATCCTAAAATCTCCAGAAAACAAATGAAGGGCCAGACATTTCAACCAAAGCCTCCTTCCTAAATCACAGACAGGACATGATAGCAGAGACATTTGTTGACAAGGAGTCTGTTTTGTTTTGATTTCTAATGATCTGCATTTGCAATGTGCTTGAAACCTCATAATCTGGAATTGACATGAGCACTAATGGGATTGACACTTAAATTTCACCCTCAGATGAACCTGTGAAAGTGTTTATAGTGTTAATCTTGGTTCAAAGGGGTACTTAGGGGTCCCTTCAGAAAAACTGTGTTTATGGTACCTGCTTGTTAATATTCACATTCTAGACCTTCCAGCAGTCAAGCTGTTTGCTGAAGATAAGATAGATGACTGCTTTAATGCTGTATATACTATATATTCATGTTCTTGCTCCTTCGACTTCCAGCCAATAGCAGAGGTGCACTTGTCATAGAAAGGTCAAAGGTCAAATTTTGATACCAGCTAAAACCGGTCTACCTCTTGATCTATCGCTGCGTTTGAATTTTAGGATTGGAATGGTTACATTTTTAACCATTCTTACTTTCATACAATGCTGTTAAGTAAAGGCGAGACAGAAAGCTACTCTGCCCATGGATGCTATCCACTGAGTGGAAGAAAAATCCTCCAAACTTCATTTTGGTTGTAGTTTTTACCCCAATTCCTTGCCCTACTGCCACTGTTGTGTTCTTGCAAGATTAAAACTAGGATTATACGGAGAAGAGAAGGCCTTACAGACAGGAAGGCGTGTCATTGTCCTCTTAAAGCCATTGTCCACAGTTCAAGCATCTTGACTAATTGTATATTTCTTGACTAATAAGTGAGCGCTCCATGCAATTTAATGTCTTTAACAGAAATTATCTTATGCACAAATGCTTATTAGTATAGTAGAATGCAACATCTGCCACTAAATTGTGAAATCCATGTGCTTAAGAAATGGGTGGTGAATTTTTGAAAAACCTACAAAAAAGACAAGTTAAAGCCAACAACAATACAAAGTATTTTATTTTATTCACAGGCAAATGACAACTCTCTGTCACCTGAGGTCCAGTCTCCCAGGTGAGAAAAGTGCTAGAGTAATTAGCATGATATAGTCTGGAATACTATAAAATCTAGCAATATGATTGTTAGAATGTGGTATATAGTGTAATTTTGTTTTACTCTACAAAACTCCAATGATGTTTTACAATATTATCATTTTTTAATGAGAAACACTATTGCACTTTTTCACTGAAAAGTGCTGACCCAGTCCAACGTAAAGAATGTAAACAAAAACAAATACTGTATATGGTCAAAATGCATTATATATCCGACAGATACCTTTTCCTAGTCATTATTCAGAATATTAACATATTAAATATTGTTGAATGTTTTCCTTGTAATGAATCCTTGTTCGCATGTTTATACAGTACTGACTGTTAAAGGAGGTTTGATCATTTCTTAAGCAGACACACTTAATGCAAAATGTATGTGTATTAACCAGGATGCTTTAAGAGTAAGTGCAGTAAGCACTGATGTAGGTACAAAAACAAATAAAATTAATCAAAAACAACAGTGGCACAAACCACATGAGTACCAAGGAATAATTTACATTGCATGTACCATTACAAACAAAAAGAAATAAGAACTTAGTGTACAGACATGCTATTTTACCTGTCTGAAAATTTTATAAAAAGGTGCAATAAAGTTTAAGAGTTGTTGATGGACACGACAGACAGCAGAGAAATAACAGCCCTTGTAGAACCTGGCACTTTCATTAAGCGTAGTAAATTACATTGTCAATTATTAGTCAAAGACCAGGAAACTCAGGTATTGACAAACAGTTCACTTGGGAGCCAGGGATCATAACCATGTTAAATAGTTATGCATGATTTATAGAGGCTGACCTTTCAAAAACAATTCACTCAAAGTGCTACAAAATCCTTGCTAGCTCAAATTCTTTTCTATTCATGTTTGTTTTACACGTGAGTGCATCTGAGATATCATCCTAAGCTGAGGCGCCCTTGTCCATTTCTGTTATAAGGGGCTTTGTTTTTTCTGTGGGCATGTTAAAATTCAAATTTAGCAGTATGTTAATCAAGATTATCTTTAGTGCATCATTGTGGTGAGATTCTTCCTTCATCAGCATGCAACACAAGATGAAGGCATTCATATGTTGAGGCAACCCACTTGGCATGCCTTGACAGGATCTTTGAAAATAGGCAAGTCCAGGCCAACAGACACACCAAATATACACAGCTGTAAGGTTTTAAATCACCAGTGCAATTTACAGTTCTGGGGAAAATAGCAAAACAAAATAAGTAAAACAAAAGCCTCAGCTTCTTTTTTGAGCTCCTGACTAAACGTCTTCTCTCTAACTAGCCTAGCCAAGCAACTAAACTGCTTAACGGCCTCAAACGACCAATCCACTCATCAATTTGGCTAAATTCAACCAATAAAGTGCGTGGAGAGACGAAAATAAGCATCTGGCACAAGCTTCTCACTGATTTCAATCCCTTTTCTTCTATTTAAGAACAGAAACACTTTTCAAACTGCAAGCAAACATGTCAGTTTAAGAGCCAAGTTCAGCTGAAGGCAGGGGGGAACCCCAGAATCGCATTTTGCACTGTTTGAAATGCAGTGCTTCCTCTGATCAATTCTGCTTCGCACTATAATTTTAATTTTGCAGGGTGGAGTCATGTACTCCAATGATTATTAAAATTATGCTAATTTATTCCTTTTTCCAGTTTTTATGTGACCCCTTCGCTGATGTTTGCATACTGCTGCCACTAGGAGGCAGCACTTGTTACATGTCGTCCTCTACTTCGTAGTAGCTTTGTAATATCTTTGGCATATTCATTTTCTTCATTAATTCTGTTGGTTAAGATGAATTGTATTATTGATGGTAGCAATACTCTTTGCACGTAGGAACCTTAAAACAAATTCTGAAACTCACCATTTAACAGATTTCAAATAGCCAAAATTTGACAGAATTCATTTTGAACAGGTACTTTTCCCATAAGTAGCCCTTTCATAGCATTTAAATGTATTTTCATAATTTAACATTTTACTGTAGGTGTAGTACTTATTAATCAATCCAGCCAAAAGTAAAAAGGTTAGTAAATAATTTCAATTAATATTTGCTCCTACATCCAGTATAGACACCAAGTACTCCCTAATCTTAATCAGTGTAAGTATTGAAAGACAAATTTATTTTTGCCAAGGTTCCAGTTATTTAAGATGTCGGTTTGGATTATGAATTGCCATTGTCTGTGTGGCTACATATCTGATGTTAAAATTCATGTCAAGAGAAGATTTCTAATGCTTCCTCGTTCCTAACCACCTAAAATCTAACCATTTAAGACCTTCCCTAAAATCAGCAGGACATTGATATCTAAATTCCTTTTTTGGTGTAATATTCTATTCAGCAGAGACCTTTGGTCAATAGGAATTTACACTAACATGTTAGTAAGAACTATCTGGAATATTTACGTTTATATACAGTATCTGGTCTCTCCATCTCTGACTATTACATTCTCCTTGTATTTTTTGTTGCTTATACTTGATGAGAGCTGCAATTAACTAATTTATTCTTTCTATGCCAAACAAAAAGCTTTGACCTTCACCTTCTGCACAGGGTTCAGTTAGTTATCTTTTTGCACTTTACTAGACTTTGCCACTGCAGACATTGCACCTGGGAAATCCCTTCAACTGTGTGATGCACCTTCTGTATTTACTGCATGAGTGCTGCTAATATAGATGGGTAGAAATTCTCTTTCAGCATCTGTGCAGAGCACTCCCTATTTGACTTGGCTTGGCTGTTGTAAAATAGGATCAATACGCGATGCTCATGTCCAAATACTGATTCACGTTCCTGTTAAAAACCTTTGGCCAAGAAGAATGTTTCAGATTTCAGAAGTAAGGAAAGAAAGAAAACAGACAGAAAAGGAGTGAAATAATTCAAGCTGTGCACTGATCTGGACAGTTTATGGCAGTAAGTGAGTGTAATCTTTTTTTTTCCCATTCTTTCCGTGTGGTCATGAACAGGGACCACACACACATTAAACCATAATGGTAAATATTGAGCTTGCATAGTAACGAATAACTTAAGCACAGTGGTCAGGCTGTGCCTTTCTTCAGGGTCTTTTTAAGCTTGTCTCCTTTCGAAAAAGCACAACAACAGCTCATCATAGCGTAATAGACTATGGAAATTACAAGCCCAGTGATCTCATATGTCACTTTCAATTATTTTTACTGTCATTCTTGACTAATTTTAGCGGCTGCATAAACCAGGCATGCAGTCTGTTGCTGCTGTGATTCTTCCCTCCTGAAAGAAAAAATAGTCAAATTCTACAGGTGCTAATTTCTGGGGCCAGTGGTGTTGGCATATGGCAAAAACGTATGTCTTCATAAGGTCTTGTGGTTTAGTAGCTTAGTTTATTTAACAGAGACAGAGCACAGCTCTTATCCTGTACCAGAGGTAGCTAAAAAGCTCATTCATGTCTTGTAGTTTCTGGGCAGGATACAACCAACTAGATACAAAACATAGACATATAAAGAAAAACAATATTTCAAGAAATATCACATCATAAATATTACAGATGGCAAAAAGCATATCCAAAAAAGATATATGCTTTCTTTCCAAGACTGTTAACCTTTCTCAAAAGGGCAGTTTTCTTCTCCCCAAATCTTCCCTCACTATACATGCCTGTACGTAACACAAAAACAGGTATCCAACAAAGCCAATAAGCTAAATTAGTTCAACAGAAGTTTGAGGATTTTATATTTTATTCAACAATGATGTTTAATAAGACAATTAATGTTGGGTTAAGAATAATCTCTAATTTAAACCAAACAAAATTTCCTCACTTATTCAGGACACTCAAACTGGGCCCTTTTAAGACAATACTCACTGGCTGAGCATCTGACGAAAGAAGGAAAATTCCTAGACAAAGTACAGCCTCGGTGACCATAGCCTGGCCATAGAAACTGAACGACAGACAGATCTGGCTGCTCAGAGAGGCCAGGTTGTGCTCCCACTGCCAACAGGCAGAGACAGGGATGCACCTTCTTCTGCACTGCAAGAATTACTCTGGGATTAGACAAAGATTCTTACATAAAATAACCAATCAAATCAGAGAATCTGCCACACCTGCCACAACAGAAAAGCTTCCAATCCAACTGGGGGGAGGAAAATCAACAGAGCTGTAGCCTAGTATATCAGAGCCTGAGGAACAGATGGCGAGCCTCTTGAAAACTGTACTAATACTTTTATTGTTGTCAATGTCATGCTAATTGCTTTGACAACACTAACTCATCCATCATATCAATAAAGCTCTTTGAATTTTAATTTTACTCAAACATCCATCCATTCATTCATTCATTCATTCATTTCTAACAACTCCATCCAATTCAACATTGAGGGGGCAGCAAGAGCCTATCCCAGCATGCAACAGCCATGAGGCAGGCTACACCCTGGATGGGACACCAGTCTGTCACAGAGCAGATACAGATATAGACTTGCACACACTTACACCAAGGGCCAATTATCCCGAAATCCAATTAATCAGCCAGTATTTCCTTTGATTGTGGGAGGACTCTGAAGCACCTGGAGGAAACCCACATGAGCACAGAGAGAACATACAAGCTCCGTGCAGTAAGCAGCTGAGGTCTGGAATTGAACCCAGGGCCACAGCACTGCAAGGCAGAAATGCTAACCACTGTGTCCCCGTGCCTCCCTTTACTCATACATAAAAAAGAAAGGAAAAAAAACTGTATTGCCATCAGCTTGCTCCTGCCTCTTTATGCCCCAGGTGAACTGAATGATTCAGAGGCATGAGAATGCAAGGAATGCCTCATTATCACAGGCAGGTCAATCAGTCCAATGCCCACATGGGACTGCCAATGAGGAAAAACAGGGGGTGTTAAATAAACAGAGTGCCATGTGTAACTTCCTGTTCAATCCCCGTAAACCAAGAGTGTTGTGTAACATTGGCTATTCCCCAAAAAACTAAATGCTGTGTGCATCTGTGAGAGAAGCACATAAATTGTGCTGTGATCTTGATAAAATTGACCATTGTGATTTTTTTATCATGTTCTGAACATGCAACAACAAAAAACACAATAAGTGCATGCGTAAAATAGGTATATTTGGAATTTTAGAATGCTTTCAATAAAGTTACATCTAAATGATTAATTCCTAAATTGAACTCAATTGTGATTCAAGGTAATGAACTCAAGGTAATGCGTGTGTATATAAAGTGAATAGCTTGGAAATAGTACTAGCAAGCCAAGATGAAGAAAATTACATTCAAAGGAAAATAAAGACTCGGAAACAAAACTGGGCAGATAAGTGTCAATGAAATGTATCATAAATTTATCATCAGTGTAGAGAAGTTTAAGAGGAGACTTTTAGTAATGTAAATGGAGAAACATGGAACTTATTCAGACGAGGACTTATGCAACTGAGACTTGGTGACAGATTTTACACACTGAGTGGCTGGTATCTTGAATAATCTATTCCCATCCGTGTTGGAAATTGTCAGACCTTGGACAGAGAAGACTACGTGGGGACCTTATCCAGGCATTCCAAATCCTCAAGGGCATCAACAAAGTCAACTCAGCGGACCTTTTCAAAATAAACCGTGACCAGAGAACATATCTGGGAAATAAGTGTACATGCTTTGAAAATCAGGAACAGGAGACACTTCTTTACACAAATGGTTGTGGGAGTATGGAGCAATCCACGCAGCTATGTTGTTGAAGCCATTACTCTGCCATCTTTCAAAAAATGACCGGACGAGATAACTGAATTACTCAATTATCTTTTAACTACCAGTCTAGGTGGACCAGATGGCCGCTTCTCATTTGTCATCTCTCTTATCTTCAAGAAACATGTTTCTTAGTTCTTAGGCAGATCACTTATTAGCTCCTAGTATGTGGTATAATACATTTCTTATTAGAGGGTGCATATAAGTATTTTAAATTATACATTGATATTGATAATTCATGTTTGTATGAAAGTGCTGTCTCTTGCCTCTGTTCGTCAAGAGAGAACTTCCTCCTCATACTGCCAGAGCACTCTGTTTTCTGAGCCCACCACTGATTTATACAACCACTTCTGCAGAAGGGTTCAATAACTTGCTTTGGATTTATATTTTTGTTTATTTTGGTGCATGCTTTTTTTAAATAATGGACTTTGCAACTATCCTTGGCATTTTGGTTGGACTGTAAGCCATCCGTGGACTGTACTGCACATTAACGGAGACTCGTGTTTGTACTGCGAGCACAATAGTTTGCACTTTTCTGCAGAAAAACGTGTAATGTGACAGACAGCATTACAACTCTTCATTTTGGAATTAGTACAGTATTGTAATGGCCACCTGTTATACCCCAGGGGGCAACAGTCAAGGATGAGGCCAAACAGAAATGTGCAATTGGGAAGGCACCAAGACCCAGGATAGTGTCATAGCAAGTGACCCAGCGCAAAGCACACAGCTGGTACCAAGGCCCTGTGCTCATATCTTCCCAGTTTCCTTTTTGAAAGCAGCCATTTTGTCACTCTGTTCCTCCTGGACTTTTTTCAGTATTTGCTAGGGGTGTGCAGCATTTTTTCCATCACTGTGCTCTTGTCCATTGCACACACACTTTTTGCAAGCTCTTATTTATTTTCATGATTACTCCCAACATTATCAATGAGCTCCAAATTACAAATGAGCTCTGTATTTGTCACCAGTCGAACAGTACCCATGAGACCACTTTATCGCTTTGTTAACTTTTTTGTTTTTCTTTTCACATCCTCTTGTTCTTATATCAAGAAAATCGTTAATAAAATGTATCTTTCATGCGATTTTATCACTTACTGAAATCAGGTGAAGGCAGGCGAACATATCTAAACCATAATGTCTCTCCCCTTCTGATACTACTCGCAGAAAAGGAGAGAAAAGGAGATCAGATGTTCTTTCTGTGACTTACATATTCATGTATTTATATGTAAAACATTTTCTGAAAGAGCAAGAGTAAAACTTTTTGAAAAAGCAAAGTACACTTAAGGCAATTAGGAACCAGAAAGGATAAAAAAGTAGTCAGGTTTTAACTCCTAAATCTAATCCAACTGTGGTGCCTGAAGCTGTACTATTAGTAAAATGGATGTTTACTTCAACAGTTGTAATTTGATTCATTCTAAAAAAAAAACTGTTTTTTGGATCACTGGTGCATTTCCAAAGATGCATGCAGCAGTCACTGGTCATTTTTACGCCTTTTTCTCAATCTGCTGGTTCATTTGGCAGTCCACTCTGCACTTAGAATATTTTAGACTATAGCTATATACTATAATATTTTATATAATGCTAAAGACATTGCTGTAATATTCCTTAAAAAAGGGGTTTAACATCCCTCTGTGTGTTGCGGTATAGTGCATGACTTAATTTTGTCTGCAGACCTCAATCAGCCCTTTCATCTGATTGGATTTCTAGGGATGTTGAGCTTGGCAGCCTACATACAGACAGCTTTGCAGCTTTTTATATGATTTCAGTCAACAGCTTTCAGTGAAAAAAAAGCCACATGGTGTTCCAGAGATAATGTCAAAAGAGTGTCAGAGGCTGTTAAAGGGCTAATACATAATTAAATGTGTACTGTATGTAGTTTTACAATATTTTGTCCTGATGCTTGTTTTTTTTATTTAGGAAGTAGGGTACATGTGCCTTATACACTGCATGTTGAGGGAAAGAGAATCGACTAGGCATGAGGTAAAAGATGGTGCACAGGTTGCCGAGAGTGGTGTCGCTCGAGAACTCAGCCCATGCTGTGAGAAAAATGCACAGGTTAGTAATTCTTAATCGTTAAAGATGTTTCTCCAGTGATGAATAAAGACACGTCTTAACACAGAAAATGGAGTGGTTAGTGTTAGTATTTCAAGATTTCAGGTTTAGTCCTCAGCAGCTCTTTAAATGGTATCACATTGGGAGCGATAAACAGTTTTGCCATTTTTGCACGGAAATCTGTTATTCAAGTACTGGTCTTTGTTAGCTCCCTCCGTTAAGGCACTGGCTGAGGTTTTACAGACATAAAATGTAGACCAAACTCTCCCTTAGGCAACATCTGTCTTTCTGCCTTCTCCTTGACTGTGACAATCACAATTATTTCACCGAACCCCAGTACGTCCTCCTGGGACCTCTTTGTCTGTCCCAGGTTTCACAGCCCATAGGAATCCACTTACAGTGAGAAGAAAGCCCCTCTCCTCCCTTGAGCAGCACTGTCATAGTAAGCAAACCTCACAGGCTGAAGGCTCCAGGCTCCTGGCTCGGCAACCCTGAGCTCTCGTAACAACATGCCACTTCCTCTTCATGCCACTTCCGGCCAGTCCCTCTCTCTTTCTAAGGTGTGAGCAAGGCCTGCTGGGATTGCAGAGGGCAACAACAGCTGAGAGGAGTTAGAAACACACTCGCACGTCCAGTCTCTCAGCTTTCGACTGATTTCCAAGACTGAACTGAGGGCATCACCGACGTTAGGTGGAATGGGGATGTGGTATACCTGGGGAGCACAGTCAAACATGAATTGAAGGAAAGGGATTCTGGCCTTTAGCAAACAGTAACAAGAGAAGACAATATAACAAAGGCAGATAATAATAAATACCTTTACTGACTACTTAACATGTTTATTTCTCTAATGCTTTGCTTGTCCTTTGAGGAGCAATTATGAGTGATTTACAAATATGCAAAGAAAGATCACCTAGACAGTTGTGCATATTTTACATATACAGCTTTAGAAACAGAGGAAAGTTAAGCATCCCCTATCACTTATTTCTGTGCTGTGTTTAAGAGTAAGTGCAAGAAGTCCTCCCAGTGAGAAAAGCCTTGTGTGGTTACAGTCTGGTATTTAGGAGTGGCAGCTAGTCCTGGATAAATGTCAAACAGATTGAAATAAAATGTTAACAGTTTTCCTCCAAAACATTTCTCCAAAGAGCCTTGACGTTTGCAAACTTCCTCACTGTCTGCTATTTAAAGCCTTTTCAGGGTTTCCTTTACAGGAGCGGTTCAGTGGCAGAAGGAATAACAATTTGAGCAAAAATAAAGAAGTGAGATACAGAACATAAAGTGCAGCACCTGACAAAAGAAACCAGATGAAAGGAAAATTCCTGTGATTTACAGCGCGCTTGAAACAGAACTCCAGCAAAGCATGATTAAAGTCTTTTCCAAATGCGAAGTCGGATCAGATGTTAAAGCTCAATACACATCTACTACATCCAGTCCCTGTGCTGTCTGAGATCTCAGCAACTTAATAGCCGCCTGATTTGGCGGAACCATTTGACAGCTATTCTTTTCGATTAAACTATTAAAACAGTGGGTAACTATTATTAAATTACCTCATCATTTATTAAACTCTTATTAAATGACTCCATCACAGACAAAAAAACCTCAATTTTCTGTGCTTGACTGAAACCTGGCACAGACATAATGACGGTCTCTTGTTTAACAAGATTTTCCCTCCAGGTTATGGTTTATTTGAGCCATCTCTCCCTACTGGCCATGGTGGGGGCATAATTGTTATTTATAATCTCCTATTCTGTGTGAATCCTGTTACTCTACCTCTGCCATGTTTAAGATATCTGTGGTCCCTATTTTATAAGATCACTTTATAAGCCATATACAATTTCTTGCATTAGGAATTTGTCTTTTCGCATACCCCAGCTTGCTCTCCATGAGACACACAGACACACAGATAGGGAGAGAGCCTGGGGTCAGAGCACAGGGTCAGCCATTGTGCAGCACCCCTGGAGCAGTTGGGGTTAAGGGCCTTGCTCAGGAGCCCATCGGAGTAGGATTCCTCTGCTGGCCGTGGGATTTGAACCAGCAACCTTCCAGCCACGGATCCTTAGCCACATTCCCACTGCTCTGCCCTATCATTGTTTGCTATCATTGTTGTGGTTTACAGACCTCCCAAGCCTAACAATGCCTTTTTAAGTAAGATCATTTGCATATTTACATTCTCTTTAAAGTTTCAGATTTAATCACATCTTTATTCTTGGTGATTTTAATATCCAAGTGGATTCATAGTCTTAGAAGTCTCATACTGTAGCCTTCTAATTTAGCAAAGGATTTTCTAGCTTTGTTGGAATGCTTAAATCTCACACAGGTCATTCTCAGATTACTTATAACAGTTGTTACACTTGGACTAAGTCATTGCAAATAACTCTTTTGTTTCTCACTTGAACTATCTTGATCTATGTCTTTGCGATCACCTACTATAGTTTAAAATAGCTGTTCTCTTTAAATTAGAAATTCCTCTTTCTCACTCTGTAAGTTTTTGCAACTGGTGCTCAGTTGACCAGACTAGGTTTGCTGATTCTGCTCTATCCTCATTGTCTTCCTTTTCTAACTCTGATACTCTGGAAGACCAGGTCTGAGTGTTTAATAGCTCTTTGTTGACTACTCTTGACACCTTAGCTCCTCTCAAAACTCAAACCACCTTCTTTACTCACTCTGCCCTCTGTAATACTGGCCAGTTGTGTTCAATGAAGGAAAATCTCCCAGAAGACATGAGACATGAGGTGGCATCTTTCTGGCTTGAATGTTCATTTTCAGTCTGGGAACGTACGTAGCACTAGACTGAATACATAGATGCAAAGATACATCCAACTACTTCTCCCATATCATTTAGAACAATCATAACAATCCTAGATACTTGTTCTCCACCAATAGATTTCTTAAGCCTAATTGCCCTACTACATTATCTGCTTCTCCCAACATTGCAACACTTTCTTAGAGTTCTTTAGGTCAAAGATTGACAACATTAGGCATCACTGTAACGAACAGTTCTTTCCGGACCCTATGCGGACGACACAGTCCGACGGAGTGGGGAAACACTGGGGAAACGTCATGCAGGAAAACGGGGCTGAAGACAGGGGGGCGTGTCCAAGGTGCGCTGGTGCACGGGGGAGGTGTGGCCGAGGCGAACAATCCGAGAGTAATCCTTAGGGAAAATCCAAAAACACACGAGAAAGTCCAAAACCAGGAGATCCATCAGAACAAGAATTAAAAACCACGAAGGCCGGGTCGGAACCGGCGGACGGGGAACAGGAACGGGAACCGAGGTTAAAACCTTAACGGGGCCAGGCGCTTCCTGGTCCCGGACTCGCACAATATGGAAATCAGATGCAGAGCCCGGAAGAGCGTCAGCGCCTGGCTTATAAGGTGGGCAGGGAATAGGGCGCAGGTGCATGGAATGAAGTCTTTAGTGAAAGGGTTGGAGCACCCTTAAGGAGGGGGGACTATAGTCGTGACAATCACAGTCTCTCTACGAAGCATGTCACTACAATACCTCCTCCCTGCATGACTAGTGCTGCTGTTTCCCTTCTCTCCAGTTTCTCTCAACATGAAATCCATGCCTTAGTAAACTCGTGTCATGTATGAAATCCACTACCTGTCTGTTTGATCCCATTCCCGCTGTCTTATTTCAGTCCTGTTTTTCTGCCCTCTACCCTGCTAAAATGTGGTATTTCTATTCAATTTAATCACCATTTCTTTGCAAATAATCTGTATACCTGATCTGTGAAATGTAACAGGCAAGGAGTTTCAGAAGACAGAGCTGTCCTTTCTGCGACTAAGGCTGGGTAAACAGAGGTGCACATTAAGGCACAGGGGGCATATACAGGTTTTACACAACCACAACGTGTGTAAGCACAGGTTTTTGGAGAAAGGTTTGCGTTGTGTAGCCTTCCTCCTGGCCCGGTTCTCTGTTCCTTCCTTGCGCAAGTCCAGCCAAAACCTTCTGCTGCCTTGGCAGCTGCACTCAGGTGCAGATTACCAGGTGTTTGTCAACAGGCCAAAAAAACATTCTTGATGGGAATAAAACAAATTTTAAAAAAAGTCATAAATGCCATCCACCAAGATGTTTTGTTTGCTTGATGCCAAGGAAAAGGAATTTGATCAAATGCAAAAGGGGGGGGACAACTTCTAAGTCAAGAGACACTGGCTTACAAGTCATTCTTGAGGGCTACGTTTTGAGGGCCCTTTGGCCAAAACACAACAAACTCAGTACTTGTGGACTGAGTGTTCAAACTGAGTGAAAACTGAGTGGCCGACAGAGCAATCGGGAGGATGAACTCTGTGTGGAAACCTCAGTGGTTAGGGAACAAAGGGATCGGCAGCTACTGGATATTTTCCAAGACTGAAAAGGGCTAGGCGAGAGACGTGGTCAAGGGCACCTTCCATAGATCTTATCCAAAAGGGCTTAGAAGGACAGAAGGAAAGGACAACACAGTAGGCACTCCAAAGAGGCAACCAATACCAGGCAAAGAACAAAGGGTTTAGAAGGCTTAAATATTATGAGAGGAGGAAGGTGCGCTGACAGGTGGAGTGTCGTGGTTGGTTGACTGACAGGAACAGAATTGTTTGGAAGAAGCGCTCAGGGCTGGAGTGTTATTAGCGTGAGAGCACTTCCATGTGGGAATCTGGTTGGATGAGGGCCTGACAGGCATGCTCTTCACCTCGCAGGCAGCTCTCGTTGAAAACTGTGGGTTAAAATACAGATAAGAGTCAGATAGACTTTATTTCAGTTAAGGGGATAGTTCCGTAATTTTGCCAGGCTGAAGTGTCAAAATTAGAATCTTATCTGAAGTATTTATTGATGAAACTCAACTGAATCGCACTTCAGTGGTATTGAACAAGACAACATGTTATTATGTAGTACTTCACTTATGCACTAACAGGAACATATCAGCTAATGAGACTGCAGAGTGATGTCACTGTAACCACCGATAAGGGTGATGTCACTGTAACAGCTCATAACATACTGAGTGTTAGTTACATATGGGAGTGGGTGTATGGCTGTAGATGCTACTGCATTCATACAGTCATTCTCACTGGTAACAGAGTGGTCACCAGCGTGTCTGCAACTTGATTTGTTTGAAGACCCGAATCAAATTGAAACTTCAAACAGGGAATGTGGCAGCATGGTAGCGCCTTGGTTGGCACTGCTGCCTGTCAGTGCTGTGGCCCCTGGCTTCAACTACTGTTATCTGTTTGAAACTTTGTATGTTCTCCCTGTGTCTGCATGGGCTTCCTCAAGGTGCTCCCATAGTCCAAAAGAGTATTGGTAGGTTATTGGTAGGGTGTACCTTGCCTTGCACCTGTTGCTGGCCGGGATAGTCTCTGGCTCCCCCATAGCCCTGTATTGATTTGATATCCTCAGAAAAAGGATGAATAGGTGGATAGATGGATGGGAAACAAGGAATGTGATAAAGGCAAGTGGCCTTTCTGTTAGGAAATACTGTTTGAATCACCAAGGAGAAAAAAAGGCCGGACAACAAAAGCCATGAGACCTTTTATTTTAAATTCCATTTTGTATTGGGGATTGAGATGCTACACTGGAAGCATTTTTTCAAGATAGTGCTCCTGTTAACCTCATTCGGATGAATATGATCCTTTTATGTTTTCCAAAAAGTGAAAGAAATTGTTTGTTCACCCCTGGGAAAGATATGCAGAAACAAAACTGGGAAACATTCAATTATGCAGGATTACGTGCTATAAAATCCTCAAGTGTGGATTCAACATCCTTTAAAAATGTATCAAACTTAACTTCAGATTTAGGGTTACTAACTGCAATACAGACAGTATTTAGCCTATGTGGATGACGTTGATTTGTTGGGTAGGACACAATGGACACTTAAAGAAAACTTTATTCAACTGGTAGAAGCGTCGACCAGGGCTGGACTGACCATCAACATGGCGAAGACCAAATACATGGCAATGACCAGGAAGGGCACCATCACCAGCGATGCACCGCTCGAAATCCAGGGCTACCAGTTCGAGAAAGTCAGTACTTTTAAATACCTGGGTTCGCTGATCTCTGGGAAAAATGAAATCATCCTGGAAATAAGAGAGAGAATCAATGCAGGAAATTGATGCTACTTTAGTGTGCAGGACCTGATGAAGACCAGACTTTTGTCAAGGAGAAGAAGAAGATGATATATCAGACCGTTATCCGCCCTGTGGTTACCTACGCAGCGGAGGCATGGGCGCTGACACAGCGAGATGCGGAACTCCTTAACACGTGGGAGTGAAAGATCCTCCGAAAGATCTACAGGCCAGTCCAGGAAGGAGGAGAGCGCCGAATAAGAACCAACATCGAGGTCTACAAGTTGTATGAGGAACCCCCAATAACCGCGGAGGTAAGAGCGGCTCAACTACGCTGGCTTGGGCATCGAGAGCAGGCAGATGCTACCAGAGGGGTACGGAGAGCCTGTCCTCAAAAGCCAGAAGGAAGGCAGCTTCAAGGGGCGTCCCTGCAAGAGATGGATGGATGATGTTGAAGAAGACCTCAAAAAGAGTGAGAGGATGGCGAAGACTGGCTCAGGACCGAGACGCGTGGAGGAGGGTGGTGGAGGAGGCCAGGGCTCTACAAGGGCCGTAGCGTCATGGGGCTAACCTCTTTATCCAATTCAGGGTCGCAGGGGAGCCAGAGCCTATCCCAGCATGCAATAGGTGCAAGGGAAGACAAAGCCACATTCATTTTCACAAAAATAAAATGTACAAGAACACGTCCAAATTGCATTTATTTTAAGCACAGACAAAATGAAAAACATTATTAACAAGACAGCTTTCTCTTAACAAAGTTTAAAGCAAACCTAACTGTATCAGATTCATTTTAATTAGCTTTAGTTCTTGACTGCTTTTAGCTCTTCTGTCTTGTGTTTATGCTTTTGTTAGATTTCGTTATTCTTTATTGCTATACCGGTACATATTATAAGACATAAATAATAGGTCTGATACTATATGTTTTAAACTATAAACATTTAAATGGATAAGGCATATCTGGTATAAATACGAGATCACATTTTTCTGCTCAAAATGAACCAGTCTAGGCACACAAGTCTATTAGTACACACTGTTCTCTTGTTTTCAATGGTGCAGTTCTTCATGCCATACATCCTCAAAGCACAGATACTATTACAGTGTTCTCACAGTGCACAGAATGTATGAAAGACCTACAATAAGGAGAAGACTTGGCTTGAAACCAAGTGTGATGCAGTACTGACACAAAGCCATAAGTGGCAACTTGGCCTTATGCGTCTTGTAGGGCTTGGCACAGAAGGTTGTATATATTCACACAGCAGGCTTGTATCCATTCCACAGAAGGGTTATAGCGTGGGTGCATAAGTCCAGTCCTTGAGGGCCAGACTCCAGCAGCTTTTCCAGGTTCTCTTCACATCACCAACTGTGGCACAGCTTTGAAGAGTGTTAAAGTGCTCCAGAAAAACTAAGAATCGGCTCAATGAAGACACCCAGAGCAGAGGTGGGAGCCTGCACACAGTGGCCTCTCAGGACTGGACTGGATCATAAAATGTGCCTTGTGTGTCCTACATTCCTTGTATTGATACACAATTATACAATACAATTGATATATTGATGTATTTGAATACGATTTCTTTTTAATCGTGAATACCAGCTGCAACCTTTTTTAAACTAATTTATGCTTTAATACCAGCAGAAGTCAGAGATCGGTTTTGCTGCTTGTATCTTTAACAGTACTGTGCACTAATTTATTTAATGTCATAAAGAGCGCATTTTTAAGATGCACTATTAAGATCGTTAGACGATGATACATCATCTCTCATAAATGTAACTAAGTCTGATGTTGTCACCTTTTGATCTTTTTGTGAATATCGCTGAATGTTCACAGCACTTTAAAGCTGTGGATTGGACAGTACAGGGTTATGCGAAATCACTCACACCAGGGCCAATTTTCCCAGACGTCAATTAACCTACCAGTATGGTTTTGGACTGTGGGAGGATATTGGAACACTTGGAGGAAACCTACACAAACACGGGCAGACTGTGACACTACCACCCAAGACTCATCTTTCCCATGATTATAAGTGAATTATCAACTTTAGTCCCTATATGGACTTCCACAGAGTTGTACACATAAGCATTCACACAAGTCTCTGTAACGGGAGCCAGTCCTGACTCCCGTGTGGTGCGTACTTAGGGCCCTATGCAGACGGTATAATCCGGAAGAGACTGCAGAAGGACATAGGGAAAACACAGAGAGGAATGGATGGGAGGACAGACAGGGGGCGGTGCCGACAGTGATCCAGGTGCTGGGGGGTACCAGTTCAGTGGGAGTCCAAAAGGGAAAAACAGGGCACAGTCCTCCGGGAGATCAATCCAAGACAGACAGTTAAAAAGGGAACCGGTTCGGAACCGGAACAGGAACAGGGAAGTTAAAAACACGATGACGGGCCAGGCTCTCCGAGCCCCGGACCCAGATGGTCAGGACACCGTGATGAAGCCTATGCCATCGGGTCTCTTGTGGACCTGCTGGTAGGCTGGCTTCCCGGATTCCTATCTCCCAATGCTGAGCCCAGACATTAGGAGGCACATAACTTATATAGTGACGGGTTAAACAGGAGACAGGTGCACGTAATAATGAAACTAATAATAAAAGGTCAGAGCGCCCTCTAGATGAGGGATGATGACCTTGACAGTCTCAAGATTTTTTAATTATTTCTTGATTAATAAATTAAATATTGAAGAACACTGTAAGAGACATCAGCAGCCAATACCTATGTGACTTTAATTAGTGTTAAAGTACATAATCGATTGTTATTTAACACGGTTTAATAAAGTAATGATTTCTTTTGATTGATACAGAACTCCTCCAACCTGCAATAACATCTGAGTCTGTAGAAAGAGTAAAGCAGTGAAATTAACATATAAATATCTTTTTACTTTCCTGTCACAAGAGTGAAGCTCATTGTACCAGTGTTGTAGTGAATGGAAATAAGGTATGAATGAGTGTGAGAAAGTTATCTGTGTTTCTATATTTAACATACAGTATGTTCGCACAACTATTCCTTTAATGGAATGGAAGGTCATGTAAGGAAAACTGTGCAGACAGATACCTTTTTCTCCTAAACAGTTTATTTCACCGTAAATACAGCCTTGGTTTGGTTAATCTGCATCATTACTTCTAGGTCAGTTTCTTGTTTGTAGACAAACCTCTGATAATCATTGAAATGAGCATCAGGACTGAGGGCTTGTTATTCTGCAAAGGATCAGTACCACTAACTATTGCTGCAACTAAAGCAAAATCAATTTTGCCCATGTATGGTGATATAAGGAGGAGTTGCTGCCTATTCAGTAATCACCCATAAATTTAGTTCAAAGTGCAAAATGGGTTGGACTTGAGGGCAGCATGGTGACAGAGTGGTTACCATTGCTACCTTGCAGTGCTGGGGCCCTGGGTTCAATTCCTGATCTGGGATGCTATCTGTGTGGAGTTTATAGAGAGTGGAGTTTGGGCGGGGGCTCTAGTTTCCTCCCACAGTCCAAAACCATACTGGTAGGATCATTGGCTTGAGGGAAAAGTGGCCTTGGTGTGAGTGTGAGGGTGTGTGTCTGTGTCTGTCTGGCCTGCGATGGACTGGCGTCCTATACAGGGTGTATAGGACCTGCTTTGCCCCCGCCGCTCCCCCATGACCCAGAATTCGAAGACGTGGTTAGAAACTGGATGCATGGGCTGGATTTCAAGACTCAGAAGATTCCTGCTCTATGGAGAAGGCTGAACAAAAGAACATCCAAGCTCCACCACAGCTCTTTCCTAAATACCATCAGAGTGGCCATCAGATGAAAAGGTGCCTCGAAGCTCCAAGATCATAAGGGATGATTTCACAGGGGTACCTTTATTAGAGGCAGGTATTTTTCAAGGGCCATGCTGGCAATGCTGCCTTCTCAACATGCAAGAAGGTTCTAGTATGCTGTCAATCCTTCTCTACTTCAACAGGAAAAACAGCTGTTCAAGAGGTTTCATATTAGCGTCATTTCAAGTCACATTGTTTGGTAGTTATTGCATCAGTGCAAGGGCCCTTAAAACACTGTCTCTTGTATTTTAATGCATGCATCGCCTTAACCTTAAAATTGATCCTACTGAAATGTTAAAAAAGCTGGAATTAATTTTACCGCTGGGGTAGGACTGGAAGGTCAACTATTTGATTTGCCCTGGTACAGTGTACACTCCTACTGAAATCACGTACTGACAATAAACCATTTTTGTCTCCTCCTAGCAACTATTCTTCATGATTATGAATTGAATTATTTTTTATGTACATTAATTGGCCCTCCACCCTATGTCTCCCTATGGGAGATCATGCAAAGCTCTGGGTTCGAGGAACATGAAACAGGCGTCATTGCACCCGGAACAGTTGCCCGAGATCAGACCTACTGGGAAGCGCCGGGATGGGGGGGAAACTGGGGGAGCTGTGGAGTGCTGCCAGAGGAAACGGGCTGGGAATGGGCTCCCAAAGGCTTGTGGGATACAAGCATGGCTCCGGCTCTGTTCAAAACATTTTTCAAAGAGTGCTCTTCGTGGTTTGGCTCATTAATCTTAGTTTTTTTTCAAGCACTCAGGCTGAGGGATACATCACGTCTGAATGACATACCATCCACATATCTCTTGTATAACACTACCATTTTGGTGTTGTTGCTTTTTCTATACTTGCTCCCTAAGGATTAAAGATGCTAACTATGCCATTTGTGCTACATTTTGAATGTGGGGTGATGTGAGAAAACCTATGTGCTTCTGAAGAAAATACCATGCGATTGCCCAGGAGATTGCTGGGCAATGATCTGTGTTTAAATAGTTTTTGTGAACATGAATTTCTCACTTTTTGCTCCACTGTAACTCTGCTGGCATGTCTTGGGTGAATCCAGGCCTGAGCTGCGCCTGATTCACATGACTGCACACGCTGCGACGCCCACGGCGCCAGTGACGCACTGCGCACTGACAGATTGCACGCCACTTGTTACTGGTGCTCCTGCCTGGGTCCACAAGTCAACATGGACCCACCACCTCTCCGTGGTTACAGCAGTGTGTGCAGCAAGCATTCGTGTTTTCCCCTGATTAGGAGTCAGAACAGGCTACAAAGAGATTGGAATCATGAAGCATTCTTCAATAAAAGAAGTGTGTTTGAATGAGATAAGATGAATTGGCGAGGTGGTCTGGATTTTTCATGTTGTCCATGCTCATAAGCTACCCTGCTGATACTGGCGTTTATTCCCCGAATGCCCTGCTATCAAACAGCAGGCATTGTGATGTCAGTGTACTTTTGATTTGGAGATGGGGTTTTTCTAAGTATGTTTACAAACTGAACCCTGGAAAGTAATATTTGTCAACAATTGCACACAGTCAAGGCACATTCACATCACCTTTCATTCTTTTTTCCCTTTTTCCTACCTCAGATTAATAACCAAACACGTTAGGTTCCTAAAATTCTCGAAGCACTTCGATTGGAAATCATTCTGTCATCTGTCTTTGTTATCATGTCAACATCCATGAAATAGTGTCACCGATCAGTCATGTTTACAGAGCTGAGTCGGTCTAAAAACAAATAGGACATCCAGGCTGTGATTTGTCAAATGATAACAAGTACAATGTTAAATGCAAAATGAAAGTCGTTTGAAGAACATTTTTTTCCTTCAGTGTACACATTCCAGAAAGCAATAAAAAAAACTTCAAATTATTTTTAAAATCTCAGTATTGATTTTAAGGCTCTGTAGAGTTCATACCATCTCAGTGAAGGGTCATGGGATGCATTACTGTGGGATGCAAATGTTCTTTATTACAGAAAACAAGTACATACAACCTCCTTCTTCTAAAAATTGTGATTCCTTTTAAAAGTTGTAATTTCTTTAAAATGTAAAAGAGAACTTGAAGATTTATTCCATATATATGATAGCAGCAAACAGTAGTGCTTAACGCATGGAACAGGGGATGATGGGTTCAAATCGTACTTCACTCAGATTGCTCTAGTAAATATTGTGCTGTAGTAAATAGCTCTCCTGGTCATGGTTGTAAATGAGAATTTGTTCTCAATTCGCCTATTAGGTGAAGTAACTTACAAAGCTAGGTGGACATTACTGTCACGAGATCCTGAGGCATGTACTTTAATGTCACTGTTATTATTTTGCAATTGCATTGGATTTCTAAATCCATAAGGAGAACGATAGTGTCACATAAACATTATACGATAGGAAAGTGTTTAATATTTTCTGGCAGTTCGTGCCATGCTGGCAGTGTTATGTAACAGCAATGCCAAAGAAAGTTGGTGGAAATCACGGGCATTGCAGGAGCAGAGAGAACTCAAAGTAATTATTATTTCTTCTTGGCTTCATAAGTTGACAACTCTAGAGAATGCAGCAGGCAGATTCTGACCACTGACCACTCAGAAATTACCCATGATGCCTCTGAAACTGAAATTAAAAATAACTTGTTTTTTTATGTAATTAATTTCATAATCAAGCAGTAAAACTTTTGGCAGAAGTGTGTTAATTATGTTGTAGGAATAACCTGTGTCTGCAGGTTGTGAATATGTTTTCTTCTGGGAGTTGTTCCAGACACAAATACAGGAAAAAAACAATGTGAGACACTATTAACCAAGACCTTGTTGGCCTAATTTCTCTCACATTTTTTAGCTTTTAAATATCTTTAATATCCCCAGACAGGGTTTCATAAATACATGAGCATATATTTTAATAATTTTCTTACCCTGAGGGATGCATTCGTGCAATGATGACTGCAGTGCAGTAAAATTGTGCATGCTGTATATTAGC
The DNA here is from genome assembly GCF_040954835.1 of Lepisosteus oculatus. NCBI lineage: Eukaryota > Metazoa > Chordata > Actinopteri > Semionotiformes > Lepisosteidae > Lepisosteus > Lepisosteus oculatus. Next base: position 3,897,266 of record NC_090710.1, read on the forward strand.
TGTCCGACATTGCACGACTCCTCTTACAATGCACAAGGATACCCTATCACATTCTTCTGTGTTAGTCTCTTCTCCCTTTCATGCATGGTAGTGTGTCATATTCAGATGTCTGCCACTTGCTTTAGCATGGCAGAGATCTGTAGTGCTATCTTGCAGAAATCATGAAAGACCATTTTGGCTTCTGGCACTGAATGTTATTGCTGGATTGCTTAACAGATAATGCCATCACTCCACTATAAATTAATATCTTTGCAATGGGCTGAGCTATGCCGCATGACCTGACTGAGGCCTTCATTGTTATTTCTGTCTGTTGAGTTGTATGTCATGGAGACTGATCATGGTGTTTTAGCTCTGAGGGTGATTTTTACCTTAGTTTCACCTAATAGACAGTGGTGGAATGGGTGACTTCCTGGTGTTCCTCTGAATAAACTTGATGGACTTTAGCATGCATAAATCAATTCCAAGAAGGGTTCAGATTAAAAACAAGCCAGAATAACTTGGTTTCTCGTTCTCCAGCTTTGCTCCCCTGGTTTTCAGAACGGATTATGAAAGAGATTCTAATTTACAGGCTTCATAGTGTGAGGTTTCCACTTCTGCCCTTAGCCCACTACTCTGCAATATACAAGTCTGCTGCTGATGCCAAAAGCCAGACTGCTTACTCAGGGCTATAGGGCCTCCTGTGTTTCCGGGCTTTGGATCTTAATCTATAATAGCGACAACAAGGGACAGCATTGTCAAGAGTTGCAAGTAACTTTAAAAATAGATATTGTAACAATCGGTGTGCTTGAGGCAGTTTGTGGCAGCAAAGAGTCAAGGAGGCTGCATTTCTGGCTCATAAGAAGAAAGTTTATTGCCTATATTATTACAACAGGGGCATGCAAGTCATAGAGGGCACAGAGGGAGTCAAAGCAGGGAGGAGAAGAGGGAGAGAAAGATAGGTGCTGCTCTTCAGAATGCCCCAGGAGAAAAGAGAGCGAGCAGGGCTCTCTCAGTCCCTACACAGGGGAAAGGGCAGAGGGACAGTGCACTCCAAGGGGGAGCGGAATTGCTACAATATCTATTCTTTTGGTTGATTTGTTTCAGTTCTGTTTCCCCCATTTTTCCTCCGTTTCTGTGGCAGAATTTGCAACAGAGGATACTCTGTGCTCAAAAGCAGTGGTTCTCAAAGCCTCCCAGTCCTGGTGCTGCCTTCTGATTCTAATTCTAGGCGGACTCTTAATCATTTAGTCTAACTGACCCCTTCAATTAAATCTTTCAATTGATGAAAGCTTTTCAATCAGTTTGTGCACTCAATCGTCGGTTACTTTGCTTCAGAAATATCTGCATTAAAGTGCAGATACTGTATATCCTCATCCTCCTACGTATATCTTAGGAGTCATTAAATTAGATGACTTTATTAGCCATATACAATTTCTTGCAATAGGAATTTGTCTTTTCACATACCCCAAGCTTTCACACAGACAGGGAGAGAAGCTTGGGGTTAGAGAGCAGGGTCAGCTATTTATAAGGTGCCCCTGGAGCAGTTGGGGTTAAGGGCCTTGCTCGGGGGCCCATCGAAGTTGGATTCTCTGCCAGCAGCAGCCACAGGCACAGATCCTTAGCCACAGAGCCACCACACCGCCCCTGCTCAGCAGCAGTGAAGATATAAAAGAGCCTATTCTGATGCTGGTGCAAAAGGCAATTATTGCAGATCTAAGTCTTCCTCCATTGGTATCTGTGACTTGTAAAAAAAGTAAAGTTAAGATTAAGATTCATCCTAAAAGGTGAACTGGAATGTGTTAAAGAACTGTGGAATAAGCACAAGGTTTGATATAATCTTAATATTATATAATATATAATCTTAAACCATAATTATAATTACACTATGAACCTGATAGACACATTTCTCTGGTTTTTTTCTGATATATCTCTAAATGGACCTGTTTTTAACTTCATTTGTGTTTCTCTTCATTTCATTTGTTTTTTCTTAATTTCATTTTTATTCTCATAAGGATAGAAAAATAAAATGCAATTTTCCTACGGTGATTACCTTGTAACACTTAATCAACAAAATTCTTAGAAAAAGACATTGCTGCAGGTGTGTTGGTCCACAGAAACAATTAGCTCTGCTAGCTTGCTAATTGGTTTCTGTGTTTTTTTTTTGTGTCAAAACAGATCTCAATAGGTGACCAATTAATGATGTCTACACACAGGTGGGAATGATATTGTATCAACCCCTCCAACCACAAACAGCCACTGTGTGTGCTGCAGGTCCAACCACTTACACTCCACACACCTGAATGGCAGTTGGTGTGAAATGCAGAAAATGTGTTAATAAGGTTGATACTAATTAATAACCTCAGTCATATTACTTAACTGAAGTTCTTAGCAATCAGCTACAGACACTGGATTAAAAAATCCACTTTTTTGTTGTTTCTTAAAGGGGACCATGAGGTAGCCACCATCCCCAACGAATGAGTTCATAGTAAAACAATGGCTGTTTGAACGTGGAAAAGGGGGTATTGTAACACACTGAGCCATGGGGAATTATTATGTTAGAAAATGGATGAAAAGGCAAAGGCTCTGATGCACCAACCTCATTAGGGAAATGAGCTGAAGCAGCTTATCCAGCACTAGAAATTAACAAGCCTTATTTATGCCACCTTTCACGCAGCCCGGCTGCTGGAGTTGTCGTCGTTTCTTCGTTTCAGTTTTTTTTTTACAGCAGCCCTGTGGGGTGCCTAAGCTAACCACGACCTGCAAAACTCAAGTCACCTGCATCTTTGGCTGTGTGGTATCTGTTTGGAATATTTATATTGTGAGTCATAGACTGACTTTTTTATTACTGTGTTACCAGTAGGGACGTATCACTTCATCTTGAGATGAAACATATCTGAGTAAACGGATATGTCTTGTTCCAAAAACAGGTTTTTCCAGATGCGGATCGCAGACTGTGTGTTTAAGGGCTATCAAAATGCAATGATATAATGAGTGTTGGAAGTTTATCTAAACTGTAGCTTGTGTGGAGGATCTGATGAAGACAGGAGCTCCTCTGTATGTGAGTAATTGTCCTAGGTTGCCTATTACTGGACTGCCTTCTTATCTGTAATGGAACATATGCATTTTTATTTTAACACATCAGATGGGAGATTGAATGTCTTCAACTATGAAGGCAATCCCTGAGACACCCTGCAAAGAAATGATAAAATACGCCTGTGGGCAATGTGTCCAGATTATTTTTACAAGTTTTTCTCTGCTGAACATCCACAAAACTTTGGATATGATATCTGAGCTAACTTATAATGATGAAGTAGTGCAAGTGTTACATGTCTGGAGGAACGTAAAGGAGGAGACTGTCACCTTTCAAAGGAGGGGTTTTCTATGTCTTTGCATTGTGAACTTGTTTCTCACTGATTTGTCACATAGGTGGCATTAATGAAGACTTGGATCGTGTATTGAATGCTATTGTATCCTTTATCTGTTGATTAATATTCATTGACAGCAGATCACACAATATTTCAGAAGGATCCTTTTCCACACGTAGCTCAAGAATATCTCATTACCAAGGATGGAAGTCCTGAGTCCATGATTTAGGGCCAGGGTGAATGTTCTTCTGTCATGCTGTGCCTAATTCATTTAAATGTTTGCTTCATGTGATGTCAATTTGAATAAAACAAGTTGCAGAAGCTCTGAAAATGAATAAAGTTGTTAAAAACCGTTCACACTCAGAACTTACTCTGCAGTCAGCCTCTATCACTGGAGCTTCTGCAACTTGTTTTATTCAAATTGACATCACATGAAGCAAACATTTAAATGAATTAGGCACAGCATGACAGAAGAACATTCACCCTGGCCCTAAATCATGGACTCAGGACTTCCATCCTTGGTAATGAGATATTCTTGAGCTACGTGTGGGAAAAAAGCCACCAAAATTATGTCTGACCCCACTCACCCCGGTCATAACTTGTTTGTTCCCCTACCATCTGGCAGAAGGTTCCGGTCACTCCAGTCGCACACAACTAGACTCCAAAATAGCTTTTTCCCCAGAGTTGTCAAGTTGGTGACGCCCCCACTCCCTCCCACCATATTATGATCTCTCCTAACGTCCTCCTGTACCCACAACGACTGTACTCCTACACCACCACACACACATGTAAGCCGAAATTGTACTGTCCCCTCGATAGCCCAGTAGCACTGTACCGGTCGTAATAATATTTAATATTTATTAATTAACCATACTATTTTTGCACTGTGCCAAGAATTACCTTGCACTGTTTTTGTCCTGATATATTTTCTCTGTTTGTGGAATGTTGCACAGTTTTGATTACTTGATTACATGTTATTTATGTTATGTTATTACATGTTACTGTTTTTGCTATTGTGTTACTGTCTATTGTCTTATCTTCTGTCCTATTTATATAATGCACCTGAATGACTTAATGAGAAACACTTTTCATTATACTATGCACCTGTGAAAGTTTAATGACAATAAAGTTGAATTGAATTGAATTTAAATTTCTTTAGTTATTTAACCAAGAAATTTTAATTAAGGATACAATTTATTTTGCAGGATAGATCTGTGGAGTACAGCATCAGGGTGGCACAGTGGTTAATATTGCCGCCTCACAATCCTGGGGTCCTTGGAGCAGTTCCTGGGGTGCTATCTGTGTGGAGCTTGTATGTTCTTTTTGTTTTCAAGTGCGTTTCCTCCCACAGTGCAAAGACCTGATGATGGTTGTCCGGCGTGTCTGAGGATGACGGTTGTACTTTGTGCAGCTCATCTGTTTGGAAGAAACCTGAGTGGGAGCTTTTTGAAGTGGGAAAGCTAATGCACTGGGGCAGTCCCACTCTCTCGAGCTCAGAAGCCTGGGTCCAGAGGTACGAGTAAGCGTCATGACTGGAGACTTCCATGGTTGCAGTGGTTGGCCATGATGTCTTTCTGTGCCTTGTCGTGCCCTTCAATTTCCATGGAGCGTTGCAACAGTATAGTGTCCCATCACACTATTCTGGGGCATTAGGACCCACATCGACTGCAGGGTGACTGCCCCCTACTGGTCTCACTAACACCTTTTCCAGCAGCAACCTTCGCTTTCCCAGGAGCTCTCCCATCCAGGTACTGACCAGGCTCATACCTCCTTAGCTGCAGTGGTCCAAAGACACACTGGTTGGTTAATTGGCTTTTGGAAAAACTAGCCCTGGTGAGAGTGCCTGCCTGTCTGTGTCTGTGTGCCCTGCAATGGGCTGGCATCCCGTCCAGGGTGGACCCTGCCTTGGGCCTGTTGCTTACTGCTCCAGCTTCCCTGTGACCTTGAGATCAACGAAGTGATTAGAAAATGGATGGAGGGACCCGTGTAACACATATATATATATAAGACATACATATAAGGTAAGAATGGTTACAAACAAGACAAAGTCATTTGGCCCATCTTGCTCATTTGGTTGTTCCTAGTAACTAATTGATCTGAGAGCCTCGTTCAGCTGGTTCTTGAAGTCGTTGGGTTGCTTGTTCTTGTTCACAACCCTTCGTCTAAAGACGTTATTGGTTTTAAATACATTTCAACGTAGTTTGTATCCTATCCATTGGGCTGACTTTGTGAAATGTGGTTTATCGTAGGTAGATGTTAAATTTGAACCCTTTTGCAAGCAACCTCTAGGAAGCAAAAACCTTACCCAAACAGGACAACAATAACCAGTGATTAATCTGTGACTTTGGGGATTTTGACTGCTTGAATACAGTCCAGAGTGTACTCCACTCTGTTCAAAACTAAAAAGGTTTGGATCTTTTAGTCAGACATTGTAGACATTCCGGTTAACTCCAAAATGTATCTGGTCACTCTTCTTTTAAATGACACCCTCGCAGCAGCATATTTTTATGAAATAGTGACCCTAAGTGTAGACAATATTGTCAGCCAGCAGCCATATCACCCTGCAACTCACAACTAGCAACCCACTGAAGCTAAGCAGGTGTGAGCCTGGTCAGTACCTGGGTGGGAGAACTAAGGTTGCTGCTTGAAGAGGTGTTAGTGGGGCCAGCAGGGGGCGCTCACCCTGCAGCCTGTGTGGGTCCTAATGCCCCAGTATAGTGACGGGGACACTATACTGTAAACAGGTGCCGTCCTTCGGATGGGACGTAAAACCGAAGTCCTGACTCTCTGTGGTCATTTAAAATCCCAGGGCTAGACCTGGGTGTTTCTCGAAAAGAGTAGGGGTGTAACCCTGGCGTTCCTGGCCAAATTTCCCATGACCTCCTAATAATCTCCACCTATGAATTGGCTTCATTACTCTGCTCTCCTCCCCACTGATAGCTGATGTGTGGGGAGTGTTCTGGCGCACTATGGCTGCTGTTGCATCATCCAGGTGGGGCTGCACACGGAGTCCCCATTACCTGTGAAGTGCTTTGAGTGGAGTGTCCAGAAAAGTGCTATATAAGTGTTATAATAATAACAAAGAGTATTGTGCGATTTTAGCGTTTTCCTGGAGTTAGAAAATTACACTTTGGACATTTTGGATACAAAGACAGAAACGGACTAAGGTATGGGTCCCTTGAAAGTAGAATGAAACATGTTCCAACGGTGCTTGCCACTTCATCTGATTGATTAGCATGACAAAGGTGAGTTTCTGAATGATGTATGGCCAGAATGGAGACTCTTATCTGAACTACATTTCCCAGAAAGCTGTGTGTATGGGGGGTGAGGGGTGTTAGGGCATCCTCAATCACCTGATCAATTGGTGTAAGACAACTGGTTGGGTGACAGTTTAATAACCAGGAAGCTAAGCCTTTTATGGTTGGTTTGTATTTGTTCCTTTGGGGGGGGAAGGGAGAACTTAAAAGTTTAAGAGTGACTTTGTTCTGGAATCAGTAAGCAGCTTAAGAACATGTCCACTGATAGAGAGGTACCGAAGAAAACTAGTGAGAAACTGAGAGTGGAGGTCAGGCTTCTGTTTGTGTTTTGGAATTTATATTGCCTCACACTGTAGATGAAAGATTTTTGTGTGCTAGATCTGCCTGTAAACGTTCTTGCTTATAACATCCCATTCCAGGGCATTGAAGGCCTTCAAACCATAAAAATTATCACACTGCTTCTGTCAGCAAAATTCTGTACTTGTGCTATTAATCTTAGTGCCTAGTGCCTTTTTTAAAGGGAAATGACAATTGTCATTCAATACTATCAATCCAGGGATATAAACAATGTTGAGGTTCACATGTGCATTACAGATGCAGGGAAGGAAATCGACAGCTGTTACCGATAGCTGTCTGGTCCAGTAAACTGAGAATAAAGAAGGGGCTGTTCTGTAATGCTCTCTTAGGAAAGCTCAGTAGCTGCTGCCAGATGGCTACAATCTCCCCTAAAGTGGATAGTCAAAAAGGGAGCTGACAATGGGTTTCAGGTCTAGCTGAGCTCTGCTTCCTCTGTGTTACTCTTTATAGAGGGGGAAAAAAGTGCTGACAGACTGAGCAATCCAATAACTGCAACTTATCCAAGCCCTACATTAATAAACATTACTCTATCATCGTATCATAGCCTGCAAATTATCAGAGACAAATCCTCAAAGGACTCAGGCAGCTTACTTGCATCCCCTCTTGTATCTGTCCCAGGGATAGTTTTTACACTGACGACTCTAAATCACTAATGCTGTAATGATTACTTATTCATAAAGAAAGCAATCATATTGATTCTTGCAATCTACCTAGAGCTGAACCTGCTGGAAGTCTAAAAGAGGCACAGACATCTTAAAAAGACAAACACAGTTATGGTACAATTACCAACTGAACTCCCACTAAAAATACTCCTGACCAGGTCATTGGATGAGCGATTAGTCAAATACCTAGAACTGTTTGTCTTGCTGGATTGATTTCTGGGGACAATCGGGCAGAGCACACCAGTGAGTTGGGAAAAGAACATCAGCAGGGTCACAAAAACTGACTTTAATATAATATCGTTACCTAGTCAAAAGGCAAACTGAGGATGTTAGCAATTGCTTCTATTTCTGTCTCCAGAAAATACCATAGAAAAGACAATTGATGGAGACAAGTGTACGAGTATTGCTCATCTGATTAGTTCCTGTTTGAAGTGAATAAACTATCATTTCTGGTTGTTTGGTTGAAATGCTGTACTGTTGCCAAAAATTGACTGGTCAATTATGCAACTTACAAGTAAAATATACCTTGCCTGCAAAAGTACTAAAGATAAAATACTGGTTCTCATTTAGAAAGGCTTTATATATAAGACTAGCCCCATAGACCCCATAGCAGAATCAGAATACTATGATTGCTTTGATTTATGTAAATAGTTATATTTTGTGCTTATTCTAAAGGAGAGCTGCTTCCTGGTTAAAGAAGAACTAACCTACTGACATTTAGACATCTGTAAAAAGGATTTCCGGCTAAGACAAAGACTTAAGCGTATGACTGAAGCTTTCAGGCTGTGCCTGTCCACTCTTCTGTTGAAAATGTTTGCAACTACATCGGTGAAAATAATGTAGCATACCTAAAGAGACAGATGAAAAACTGATCGCTTGATTATCAGGAAGGCAGAGGGGGACAGATGTTCCACAGTTAAAACAGCTCAAGAACAAGGCACAGCAGATGTCATTTTTCAAAACTGAGAAATTAAACTGTGAAATATTGTGTAGCCGCACCCATTATTTACAGGTCGCATGAATGGAAATAATGATGACGTTGCAGTACAAAGTGATCTTGGATGGACTATGTACCCCGTAGAGCCTTGAATGGCACCTTATTCACATGTGAGCTGCATTGAAATGCATGACAGGGGAAGGGTGCTGTCACAGATGTCGGAAGGGACAAACCGTGGAGAGGCAGGAGAGCGAAAAACACCCTATGCGAAGTGGCGGAACGGGGAGTTAGCCCGGGCTCAGCAGTGCAAAGAGTTCTGGAGTGCTGTATAGAAACCTAAGCCCTAAGGCCACGGACAGAGCGGCGACCTGGTGCTAGGCGGGTCTCAGGACATCTGAACATCAATGCTGAGCGAAGCAGAATAAGTGACCCGGAAATATATAGCCCCAGAGAGAGAGACACCGGAAGGAGAGCAAACACAGGAAACTAGGGACAGGACAGAGAAGGAGCGCCCTCTGGCTGCAGAGGGCGTGACAGGTGCAAGGCGATATTATATGTAAAAGACATCTGAGACAATGCCAGACAGCCTTAAAGCTTTTGAAGAAAATAAAGGGACACCCCATCATACATTAACAGCCCTAACTAGCTCTGGTGATAGAGCTTGAAACTCATAATCTCAGGATAGTGGGTTTGTGTCCCTCGTTGGGCGCCAGGTCCTCCACGTTGGAGGTTGGGCACAAGGTGAACAGCCCTGTCCTGTAACAAAACCCAAAATGTTATGGACAGGATGAAACAGGATGTTGCTGCCCCTACATCCCAGAAGGCATAATGGGCAAACATCCATCCATCATACATGAATACATTCTAGTAACCTTTTGAACAGAGAAGTGACTGAGAGCCTCTTGAGTGGCTCATATGACAGCCTGGAGACTGTTCACATACAAGTTACACTCTCTGGCATATCCTGGCTTTGGCTGTGGTTTCCTGTGGGTGTTGCTGTGAAGGTGTCGTGTGTTGGGATGGTGGATCTCTGTACTTCAGGGGTGCCTTCAACCCCCCCATGAATTTAACAAACCTCAAGCAGTACAACACCCTCTCATCCAGCTTCCCAAGAATCCTTCTAGGTCCATTCAACTTTTAGGTCCAAACCCACCACTCTTGAGAAATTCCCTTCTACTGTATGTCATTGACCACTGATTCGGACCATATGCTTGCATGACTGATGACTATTTATCAGTAGCAGCTATTTCCCTTCTTTCTATTGAAAGAAGAACTTTGTTATTCAGAGCTGCAGAATCTAATTGCCAAACAAAAAAAAATTGCAGCTGGCTGGGCACCCCCTCTGTCTAGTAGGATGCTTGTCTAATGTCTTCATTAAGCCTCCCAAGTCCATGCAGAGCTGCAGTCATGAGTCTGGCAATTCCAGACGAGGTGTTTACAGAAGGACAGAAATAAAATTGGCGAGTAATGTTGTTTTTTTCTCGGAAATGGTGAAATGCTCCTATCTGTGTCAATGTTGAAACTTATGTGATTCTCAAGGCCAGGCTACTATATACTCCCTCGTTAGTGTCTGCTTTTTTCTGGTCTTATGTTGATATTAATATTGGTATTATAACGGACTTTTTACAGCTGAATTGACTCCGCACCTTGCTTTACCTCTGTGTGATCTCCAGATAAAGAGTGTTTTATTGAGGTTAAAAGATACTTTGGCACTACAAAAGCTTACAAGAGTACTTGGGTGTATACAGAACAAAAGTTTTCAGAATAATAATAACTTTGAACATTTCCTTCTTGATTAAAATGCCATAGTTTTATTCCTTTTCCATGTTTTCTTAGATTTGAAATTCCGCCCATTCAGGCAACCCAATGTCTTACAGGAATGGGCCATGGAAATAGTACAAATAACATGCGTTAGTGACAACTGCAGTAAATGACCTGCTCTGTTTGAAAGAGGTTGCATTGTATCCGTGAGGAAGGAATGCTCTCTGCATGTTACATTGCTTGACAGCTCTGTCATGCTGTTTGTTAAAGCTCTTTGCTTTATTCACTCTCACAATTTCCAGAAGCATTGATGGAAATCTCCCAGGAATCTCTCCAGAGAAGCTTCCATGCTGAAAAAAATAAAGTTTTATGCATAATAAAGAGGAATAAAAAACAAAAGCTAGGCTCACCCCCTGGAACCAAAGGAAAAGAAAAACAATAGTCCTATTGTTTCTTTTAGCAAAAGACAAGAATGGATTTTTAATATTTTAGCCCCAATTAGGCGAGAAGACTGCAATACTATCAATCCATCTTTCTCAGAGGAAGGGGCTGACCAAAATAAAAAACATTCAAACAGAAAAGGCATCCAGATGCGAACTGTAAAATTATTCTGATGTTGTTTGAAGCCTTGAAAGCACAATGACGCAATAGAAGAATGTTGCCATTTCTGCTTAAGTGGATGCTTTTTAAGAATGGCTTCCTGTTTATGTGAAGTTTTATTCAAAAGAGCAGGCTCCACATGCACATAATGACACCCCTCTAACACGAAGCACAAAATAGAACAGACACAAACACTTGCATGTAAATGAGGAAAATAAAAAGGTGTTACATGGCTACAATGACACTACTGTGGGAACAATTCCATTATTTTTGGTCCTTTTAATATAGCATAGTGTGTTTCCATTAACAGCTCTGTTATAAATTGTCAAAACGGTTCCAATAAAATTTAACGTTTTTAGAATTTCAACTGGAATTTCAAAGGTGACATAATGTTTTTTAGGGAAGTGACATTTACAACCTTAAACACCTCTTAATAGTGCTTGTTTTAATATGTTTAATATATCCAGTGGTACTGTTCCTTAAATTTATAAATGACTTAAAGCAGAAAAAAAGAACTGCTTGCTTTGTGATTTGCTAAAGCACAGCTGCTTTCACGTGCACGTCTGTCTTGTTCAAGGCTGAACCGACAGCAGACATACCCTCCAGCAAACATTTTAGTGCTACCATAGCAATCACACACAGGTCATAAACGTTTAGATTTTGAGGCGGTTTGAAAACACTTACAAATAGGATCCATTTACACATGCGTGCCAGAATAGCGAGCGGTGAACCCGCCTAACATCCTGAACTCCCAGTTGCTAAGTGTAAATCCAGGAGCATTGGGTGGCTTTTAATTGTATCCGAGGTCAGCCTTTGTGACTGCAAAAGCTGCCAGTGGCTCAAGTGTCTGCTTTCTTCAGATACAGGGCTTCCCATGAATACAGTGTATTGTTGATGTTGTAGGTGGGGTCATTAAGATGTGATGTGATGTGGCAGGGCTGTCATCTCGTGTTCGTGACTTGAGCTCCAGAAGACGAGCTAGCAGGTCATCACGATGGTTACAGCGCTATAGGAAGAAAATGCATTCGGTAGTTTCACTGTACAGTACGTGCGAATATGAAGAGGTTCGAAGTTTGCTTCCTATATTTCATTTACAAATGGCTTTTAAACAATGATTAACAAGGTGGCAAACATTTAACAAAATTCCAAGTGGATATTTCTATTCACAACGATTTATGAAATAGAGGTATTAACACTCCAAGCTGCCTTCGCTAACTAGCTTTTCTGTTTCGCACAAGCTGAGTAAGCCTTTGCTACGCCTCAGCAATGAACTCTTTCCCCTGCCCCATCCAGGTGCGGTGAGTCACCAGCCACCTCTCCTGCCGCCTCTCCTAGTCCCCGCTTTTGCTTGGCTGGGTGGAAAAAGAAAAGCATTTGTGAAGGAAAGAGGTGACGTCACCCGATGGGTATAAGGTGCCCAACGCGTGCGCCGTAGGCTTTCGTTGCTACCTTGGATTGGTGGACACGGAGCAAGGTTTTATTAAGAAGGAGTCAGGAAACTGCGTCTTGTTTAATAAAAAAGGCGAAAGGTACGCCATCTTGGATCCCCGGGCTGCGTTGTGCATTGCAGGATTCCCAGGCTCCCGATGGAGCCACAATGGCGCTCTAGGAGCCAGTTTCGTAACGTTGGGAGGGAGGAGCCTGCCGTTTCTGGAAGCCGGAGCAGCAGAAGCAGCAGCAACGGCGGTGGCGGCGGCGGAGTGGCGGAGTAAGAGAGGAAAACTAGAGCAGCGGCGAACTGGAGAAGAGACTGGGAGATCCATTTTTTTTTTACAGCGCTGGTACACCTGAACACACACGGGGAAAAAAGCGTGTGCATGAAAAGACAGACAATGAGCGTCTTTTAAGAGGAGCCCAAGCAAGCACGGCGTGCAAACTAGCTGCACGCCCAGGAGGGCATCGCAATTTGTTGGATTAATCCCGTGCAATATTATTTCAAAGAAATAAATCTATATATAGAGGCATCGCAGCGTGGACTGGGAGAGCTTTAGCTACAGCTACACCGAGGAGCAACGCAGACGCAGGCGTAGGAGAGGCGGAGTGTTTATTTTAAATCGCTTGAAAATCTCAGTTTGCAGCCTCAGAACTGGGGGATTGGGGATTGAAGCCGGGGAGACGAGGAGAAGGTGGGGCCGGAGACCGAGTCAGACAAACGGACTAAAATACGCAGAAATCGCCGGAGCCCGAGCGCCTTTGCTTTTTTTGGTGGGGGAAAGGAGTAATTTTCCGCCTATTGGAATTTGGAAAGCCACCGAACGGCGTTTCGCGATTTTCCCAGTCTTTCCCTCCCCCAGTCCAAGAACAGCAGTACAGAATTGTGATCCTTTGTTTTATTTTTAAATATACCGTTTTGGCTGGGCATATTGGGGGATAATTTCCCCATTCTTGTTGGGCCATGGCCGACGACGACGTGCTGTTTGAAGATGTATACGAGCTCTGCGAGGTGATCGGAAAGTAAGTGCCGTGTAAAAATTCAGATTGTACAATGAAATGCAATGCATTCTGTTTTTTTTTTTTAGTTACAGACGTTGACGCAAGATGTTCATGGCTTCACGAGTTTAATCGTGTGCTTATTGGCAAACTAGGTGTGAGGTTTTTAGGGATGTTCCTGAGCGCACGATTTAGGCTGTTGTAATTGAAAATGACTGTCCTGGTGCATCAGCCGAGTCTATTGGGAGATAATTCACGATTTCAGGAGTTGAAACGAGTGACCGTTTCGCCTGGGGTTGCTCTAATACATTTCAGTTGACAGTTTTAAAATGCACTTCGATTAAAAGGTCTTGTTTTGGAGAGACTGCACGTATTCAGAAAAAAAGGCGTTGACAATATTGAGTTACAACATCTGGCAGCAGTAGGTGGGATTTGACACATTCATAGATTTCCATTTAAACCTTTGTTTTCAATGTACAAGATTCAGTCAATCTTGTGGTTTTGCAGAGGCATTCTGCTTAATCTGTATAGATTTTGTGCTTAATGTGTGTAACATTTTAAACCCTTTCTAAAATCCTTGTATCTGTAGGCGGCCCTTGATATGGTAATGGACAGCTGTGTGTGAAACATGAATGTTACACGTAACTCTTAGTGTAAATTCGACCGTATGCAATGGAGCAATTCTCTGCATGCTACTGGCAAAGTGAAAGTGTTTGCTGTTGAAGATAACACTGTGTGTACTTCATCAGTGTTTATTTTGAACTATTGCGGGAACTCATCCGTTGCTTTCTTTATCCGTGTTGTGTAATTACGCTTGGCAAGGGATAAATCCAGACCAAGATTATTCAAAACGGGGATTAAGTTTTAAAGCAGTAGCATACCTTTCAGAACAACGAACAGGATATCTTCTTTAGTAAACGCTTTATTTCCGTATGGTTTAAGAGATGGCAGTCTTGCATCCGTTTATAAATGAACGCTTCACCTGTGTCGTGTGTTGTAATTTTCGCTTACTTTTCGTGGACGGGACTTTTTTTTTGTGGTCACGGTGATTTTGCAGTGTCTGCTTTTCGCTGACAGCTTTCGCTCAGGTGCACGGATGATCAGGTTGTCTTGATTATTAACGTGGGCATAACATGCCTTTTCGTATATTAAGTGAAGGGTTTACGCAATCTTACGATTTTTCATCCCAATATACTAAACATTTCCATTCCAATCCCGCTTACGTTCTGAATGGGTTTTAGTTGACGTACATCTCAGTGTGAAGCGTTACATGTGATTGCATGTGGTCACATGATGGTCGTTAACGTATTCTTCCCCACCAAAGAAACATTAAATGGGAGACTTTCCCTGTAATTGCCTATGAGCTCAGAGCGCTGATGTGTTTTGAGAATGCAAATGGAAAATTCGTGACCAAAAAGTGGAATCACGACAAAAACCTGAAAATGAGCTTCTGTGATCGTGGCACAGGTTTTGCTAAAGGAAAGTGAAAACTATGGAGAGCTTTACTGCTCCGCCCTCTTGAGAGTTTTAACGTACACAGTATAGCGTGATGAGGTGAACTACGATCCACATACTAAGTGAGTATAGCGTGCTGGCCTTCTCCTCCAGCAGACCGCAAATCAATACAGGAGTCGGTTTAGTGTAGGAATCGCTTTCCACCAGATTGCAAACCGTCTGTCCTGCACAGGATGTGCCTTCTCTTTTTGAACCAGAATGCAGGGTGCTGTGGCTGATGATTTGGTGCATGTCACAGTGTGTGCTTTCCGATTTGTGGGTACATTTGTGTACTTGAAGGAGGCTGTTCAGATGTACACATAGTTATTAATAACATTAGTGACCAAAGGCCTGACTGTGAACACCAAATTACATTGCCGTGGTGCCTGGTAGTTCACAATTGTGAACAGAAATTAGGTAATCTGAGATATGCATTGAGGTGTAACGTGTAGCCTATGTAGTAAATATTTTTGGTTAGTTATGAAGCCACTACTAGCAACTGTAATGAGAAGCATCAGTTAATCAATTTTATTTATAAGGCATCGTTTCACATTTTGAGGTTCACAATTACATAAATGTTTCCGTATGTCCAGACAGTTTGTCATGGACAAAAGCAGAGAATGGCACAGCTGTGGTGTATAGATGGGGACAAAAATGGTCTCCAAACTGAGCTACAAAGCCAAAGTGCTGTTAACCTAATATCTAAAATGTGACAAATCAAAAAGTAAGGGGAAGGTCGATACTCCACTCGAGTGATATTGCAAGGCCTTTCACTTTCACAACGTGCTGTTTGTGTGAAAGTCACTAATACTTTGTGACTTTACATGCATTTAATGGGGGATTGTGTGGTGTTCTGGCCTTGTAATGTGACGATAGCTGGTTCAGACTCCAGTGGATCTGCAGGTGTTCCCTTGAACAAGGTGTTGCACCAGCTTGCTCCAGGAAAATACCTAGGCGTTTGAAGTAAATGGAAGCAATTCAGTTCAAAACATATAATATTGTATATTGTCAGAGTGACGGCAATGCCCTGTATCCTAACAGCAAAAACGTGAAGCTGGGAATTAGTGAAGAACCTTGAGAAATGATGTCATTTGTTCTTTCAGGTATGATGTATTTCGGCCATGTCGGTCAGCACAAACAAGTCACAAAGTTAATTTCACCTGCACGATTCTTTGGATTTTTAGACTTTTCCATACTTCAGCTAGGGTGTGAGCACTTTTAACAGGACTTCAGGTTTTATTGCCTTTTCTTTTCTCGGCATGATCATGCCCAGACTTCATTAAAAATGTCCTTCAGAAACCGAATGTAAGGAACAGTACTCCCTTTGTTATGGAGAGGACACTAAGGGTTGTTTGCAGAATGATAAGAAAGCTGGTAGTCATTTGATTCTTTCATATACAAGACTGACACTTCAGCAGCTTCGTAAGTGCTTTTGTCTGAAAAGGTCAGATCATCTCGGCTTTTATTTGGCGATACCAGGCTGTGTCCCATCTGCATGTCGAGAGAAACTCCTCACATCACGTTTGGATGGGATTTTGAACAGATAGATGCACAAACCATAAAACCATTCTCCTGGTTGTGTCCCATAAAGAGCTACATGAACCTTTGTGAACAAATACCTGCTCAGGTCTTCAAAGGCAAGTCAATTTAGTGGACATCCCCGAAATGAACTGAGAACACGAAGTACCCAAAGAGTTGTGGAAGTCTTGGAGAAACTACTCAGCCATGTGGCTAAAGCCATAGTTTTGGCTATAAGGTCCTTGGGTTGATAAACCACTATTTAAGAGGCCAGTGGACCAAACAGCCTCCTCATTTCTGACTTGTCTGGTGTACAAACCTAGTAACAGATTTTGCGAGTGTCATTGAGGATTCAATGAGTATTAAAACTGCACCTTCAAGATTCACTTTTCATTTGTAACACTGTTCCCCTGAAATATTGGCACACCTCTAAAGTGACTAAATGAGTGTTACGACTTTAACGTTTGAGCAGTTTGGTTAATTGTATTTCCTTATTTGCAGCTAATCCAGGGCCCAGAAGCACCTGCCTGTGTTTCGTTTATCTCCTGACGCCGGTGCTGGCATTCTCTCACACACGTCAGCCCTTTGCGAGATCAAAAAAAAAAAGTAAAGAGGCAAACGGTGATGTGGAAACAATTAGTTTTGTCTTAATTCCCGTAAGCTGCACAGCAATTTGCATGATGAAAGATGATGTGATGTAGTTTAAAAGTATAATGGAGCCCTTTTCTTTGTGCCCATTCCCAACAGTATGTAAGCAGTCGTTCAAGCTTGAGTTGGCAGTGGTGGGTTGCTTTGAAATCATTGCAGCAGGCTGGACTGTGGGAGGGATTGTGTAATCGGCCGACCTGCCAGAAGAAACTCACCAGTGGTCCGTTACTGGAGGGCAGTCCGATTTGTGTAAATGTTTCCATCAGTTGAGGAGTAGTGTATAAAAGTCTTTCATACTGCCTCCTACTCTGCTTGTCATCGTCATTGTGAGCTTTCATGTGTTCCAATCACGGACCCACCTCATTTAAGGTGTAGGGTGCGTCATGGGCACCCTCAGCACTAGGAGGCTGGGTGCTGCTGATAACTGCTTTTTTGTGTCGATGTTAAAATTTTAACATGTTACTGATATGGCTCAGTGTGCCCAGCAGTAAGGTGATAGTTTGGTATGTCAAAAAGTAGAATGACATAGGAGGCATCTTAGAAATTTCAAACCAAGCTCTTTCCTTGGTCATTGTTTGTGTGTGTGGGGGGTGTATTTCAAGTTTGTAAAGCATGGCTGTCGGGCAGTGTGGCAGTGTGGAGGGATGGGTAGGATTGCAGGGCCTGTGGATTGAAATCACAGGTGGGATGATTCTGGATTTGTAGCCTTATTGGGTCACCAAAGCTAGTAGAGCAAATGGGTTCAAGAATACACATGTATGAAGATCAACTAGAAAACTGA
Organism: Lepisosteus oculatus; assembly: GCF_040954835.1. Taxonomy (NCBI): domain Eukaryota; kingdom Metazoa; phylum Chordata; class Actinopteri; order Semionotiformes; family Lepisosteidae; genus Lepisosteus; species Lepisosteus oculatus. The sequence continues at coordinate 3,915,055 of NC_090710.1, forward strand.
AATCTGTGAAAGATGCTTTTAAAATACCTGTCTAGCCAAATTAAGAGTAATTGACAACCATTGTGTTAGTCAATTGCACTTTTCTGTGCTTGCACTATGATGTCTGGGGAAAAAAAATCAGAAAAAAAATCTGTGGTGAAGGAAAAACAGTACGTCAAGGATAGAGAACGTAAAACTGCAAAGACTGCAAACCCGCCCTTCATCTACTGTCAATTCTTTCAGCAAATAAAGAGCGCAGTTCTACGTTTGCAGTTTTTCAGGTGGTGTGCTCACGGTCTTTAAAATCAAACGCACAAATGGGAGGACTGAACAGGACGAAATTTACACATTAGCAATAGCATAGGAAAAGATTTCTTTTTAAAGCCCTGTGATTAAAATCACCAGTGTCTGGTACTCTGAGGTAGAGAGTTTTGGCTGGCACTTTGACTTACCTCTTCCAGCTTCCAAAGACAAACCGATGGTGAACTGTGTCTTCCACCTGGTGGTGTTTAAACGACGGGTTCATGTGGGTGAAGGTTCATCCGTCAAGGCAAAACGATGCTGCTGCTCATTCTTTTTAAATCGCATGGCGTCTCAGAATACGGTGTGAGAAGTGAGTTAAAAGTATCAAATTGTATGCAAAATGTGATGTTTTAAAGTAGACTATCACATTTTAGGTGGGTAGCTGGGTCAGGATGCGTAGGCTGCAAAGGAACAAGTAATAGGTTTATTCCATGCTGAAAAGAGTAGAATGAAAACACGTTTTTGGCCATGGAGCCTTCTTCATGACATTTTCTGTATTTAACTCCATTCCCAATTCCTCCTATACTTTATTATGGTGTGTTCTGCAGGTGACAGCTGATTCAGTAGGTTTCTTGTGTGCTGCAGTCTTCTTGTTACAGTTCCCTAGTCTCACAAGAGGTTTATCGACATCAGCTGTTCTCTAGGGTGTCAAGGGTCCTTCGTCCGGCTCTGATGCTTCCTTACCACTTGCTTACTGGGCAGCGCGGACTGAGTTGGGGTTCCTGCCTGTCGCCCCAGGAACAAGAAGAGAAGCCATGTAAAAATGGCATCCCCCCTTTTGATTTTTTTCTTCAGCTTTCCTCTCACTGTCTAGCTCACTTCAAGAGATTTTTTTCGCTGAATGGCACTGGTTCGAAGGGTTTTAAGTGATGACCCATTCAAGTGGGTTGAATAGTTAATGTTGTAGTCATTTTATGGTGTGGTACGTTACTGTTACAAGATTGAGGAACATGTTTACAAGGTGCTTAATCTTCAAGTACATGATTTAATGGTGGAAGGGCACACTTTATTGCTGTCTTTGTTCATCGGAAAGAATGGCAATATATATAGCCTGACAGTCTACTTCAGAGGCCTATGCTGAAACTGTGGTGCTGTAATTAGATATGATTTGAAGTACAGTCATTTCTGTCAGTTTGATATTAAAAGGTTAATCAATATTTTGTTGACTAATAGTAGGGATGGGGCGCCATTCTCTTTAAAAGCATACAACCAGCACAAAAGAACTGTTGTCCCTTTTGACTTGTAGTTGGTAGCTTCCTTTTTCTTCATGACCCCACCCTGACCTGCAGTTATGTAATAACTAATGGAGCAGAGTCAGCATTCATATTTTACAGTGACAGTTTCTGCTCTTTTCCCATGTGTTTTGACAGATGGCAGTCAATCAGCTGGTTTTGTAGTGAGCATAGTTGGGCGAATGTTGGAATAATTAGATGAATTTAGCAATCCTTTTGAGAAAGGGACACTACACAAAATCAGATAGGAGAGCCAGGGCTGCAGTCAGAGTTGTAGAAGTTTCTGAATGCAAATTAATTATTTCCAAATGCCAACTTAGGCTGTATTGTGGTAATATAAGTTATGACTGTGGAAAGCACTGTGTTTTTGTACAATTCTATACACAACAGTAGAAGCTTTGAGTAAAATGGCACCAATTCCTGATTGTGATGGAGATACCCAAGACAGCAGTGTGTGTCATACACCTTGTTAGTGTTCTACATCTCAGATTGGACAGTCTTGAGTAGGGCGATTTGAACCAGGTGAGTGACTCAGGTGTAGCTTAAGGTGATCTAAGCTGGAAGGTGACCATTTTCCTTAAAGCCCTCAGCCCTCCAAGCATGAGTGCACTTCAAAGCCTTTTGACCTGTTGTCTCCTTGTGTTATTTAATGGATGCTGGTCTGTTGACCCGTGGCTTTAGGATTTCCAGAAGATCCTGACATTTTTCTGAACTGCATATTGTTTATAACCATTGCCATGTTGTCCATAAGAAATTGCATGTTCAAAATCTTAATTTTGTTGACTTTTTAAATTAAATGTTTATCCTACCTGTGTAGCAAATGTAAAGTTTAAGTAGTGTGAAAATGTTGTTGGACAAATTAACCTACACACAATAGCGATATGTGGTCTTTACCATATTGTGTCATTGGTTACAGTGAGCAACAGCCAGCTCGAGGCTTTTCATTGAAGAAAGTGGCCAGGTAAACACTAGCTCAACTTGCATATTTCCCTTGATCAAATGTTGAAAAGTACCTTTCCCTTTTTATGTGGCAAACTCCCTTAGAAAGGTTAACCAAAGGCTGACATTAATGCAGTCTTGATGACTGTTGAGTGATACTTGGTGATAAAGCACCCAGTTGTACTTGTACAAGAAACCATTTCAAAATTTGCTATCAAACTCCGTATTATCAAAGTGAAACAAGATTCAGAAAGCAGTCTTCGCACCCTTGGGTTCGTCTGACCGATTGATTGTGGATGGTTTTGAAACATTAGGTTCAACAGGTTTTCTTTCAGAGAATAATGATGAGGCCTGTCAAAGACAGTAAGTGGGTTTACCACATCCAGAGGTGCTGTCACAGTCGGCTTTTTAATTCCACTTTGCATCTCTGCTCCCTTGTATACACATTATACTGAATAATCTTATTGCAGAGTTAAAATCAAAAAGGTCTATTAATTAGAATAGTGGTAGCACATGGGCCTGAGCTGTGACTGTGAAACAGAAAAGGATTGTTTCATCTGAAGGGTGAAATTTTTGTCGAATCTATTCTGCTTGAGTTATTGGGCAGAAGTTTTAAAAAAGTGGTTCTGTCTATTCAAAAACACTAATCTTTGTCAGAATTTGTGTGTGAAATAATAAGAATGTGTAGTTTGTTTCTTCATACCCCAGCATGGTCTCCTTTTCTTAGGTGTGATGCTGAAAAGCAAAGTTAAGGGAAGTTCTGCATTACTCTGTGATATTAAATATTTATATTGCAAACTCCTGTTATTTCTCAATGTGCTATCCTGATCCATTCTTCAAAGCAGAGGTATAGTAGATTTTATTTTACGGTCTTTTGATTTTATGTAAAATATTCACTGTGGTGTACTTGATATCATGTTGTATTTGAACCATTTCCGACTATAAGAGCCCAAGTCCTTCTAGGGAGGGGGTGATTAATTCTGTCAGAGTTTATAGCCATCAGAAATTTAGCAGTAGTGGACACTGCCAGAGTGACATTACTTTTCAGGTCACTGCACTCAAAGCTTCATTAAAGATGGATTCCGAAACTGATTGCTCTTTCAGCATGCTTGAAATTTTAACTAGGGCTTTGACTGAGCCTCCTCCAATTTCACTTTCATGTGCTGTGAAAGTATTGACCCACTGTTTTTATTTAATACAGTGCGCCTGCAAAGTCCCGTGACGTTTCTTAGTTTGAGCAGGTGGACAAACTATCACTTATTAATAAACTATCCGGTTTTCTTTTTTTTTTTTAAACAACCAAGTGGAGATTGCATGTTGAGACTGCAGAGTAGCTAAAGTGGTCATTAGTTAGCAAATGAGTTGAGGAGGCAATGCAAAAGTAATTGGAGTGCTTGGGCATACGTCAAAACCTGTGGAGGTTTAAAGGGGAACGGCAGTCACAATTTCTCAGACTGGTTATTGAATCTCTGTAACAAAGTAAAATTACTAACAGAATTGTGAAACTTTACAAATGTCAAATTCAGTGAAAAATCATGAGGTTTGTGAAAGTGCTGTATGGTCATCATGTTGTCGCAGGCAGAAGAGAAACGCGAGAGCTAGAGATGGGTAATAAACATGGCCGCTGATACTGGTGCCATTGACAAATTTCTTGACGTGATTCAGTGTGATGTACAGGTTGTGCAGCAGATATTTCCCCCCTAGAAATGCTCGAACAAGATCTGCATGTTGAGGTAACAAGTAGTATTTGTTGGCAAAAGTGTCTCGGATTCAATTTGTTGAATTTAATTCAAGTGCGCTCATTTAAATCAGCTGTTCAGGTGATATAGGTCCTTAAATTTTTCTTAGGTGTGAATTACCATAAAATAATGTAAAGCACTCACATGAAAATTAGTGAGTCTGATTTAGTTGGTTGGTGTGCTTTTTTTGTGTGTGCAATACTTAGATGCTTGCTCCTGCTCCACAACTTATTGTGATGTACAATCGACTGAATCTTTTTTCAAGAAGAATCTAAACATATTAAATTGTATATTGGTTTCATGAAATTACTATTCAATTAGTGGCAGAATTCGCTTGATCTAAAGTGTGTTGACAGTGTAATAGGGCTGCTTTTGCGTCACCAGATGTTTTGTCGTCTTTTTCTAAATCGCAGACAATAACGGCAATATGGAGCTAAGCATACATTGAACCTTCGTCTCTTTTGTGATGTAAATTTAGGGCTGTACACATTACCATGGCTCTTCAATGCCATTATAACCCTGAAATGTAAAGATAACGTTGTGGTTTTCCTTTTGAATCCAGGAGAAGTCCTACAATACAATAGTAAGACCAGATCTGGAATAAATCTGTATTCAGTTTTTGTCACCATACTGCAGAAAAGACAGTATAGCCTTGGAGTTCACAGAACAGCGAGAATGATTCCTGGACTCTGTGGACTTTTCTGTCTTTTCTGCTCTCCTGAGGACAGGTAGTGTATGTCCAGTGAACTCAAAAAAGGCTGTAATGTCAGTGTACAGAAAATCTCAAAAGATACCAGACACAGGCCTCTGTTACTGCACACCACCAGCTCCTTTGCTATAGGTCCAGCCAGCTGGAAACGAAACAACACCGATGTCCACTGAAAGCAGCATTAACAGTCAGGCCTGTGAGGCTGTGCATTTTATGACTGTGTACTTCACTTAAATCAGTTCAGTACAACAGAGCTTCTACTTACTAGTTCTGTGTTCTAGAATTCCACCCCCCCTTTCTGTGGCACTTATTTTTCTGTTCTCAGAAGCTCCCCCAGATGAATGGCTTTCTAGGAGTGCATTTTGATTTTTTTTTTTCCTATAGAAACTGCGTGTAGGTTTTTCCATTTCTTCCTTAAATTAGATCATGCATTTGCAGCGATGGCTTACTTCACCCAGTACAAACTGTGTAGCCATTGTGGGTCTGCAAAGCGCAAATGAGATCATTGAAGCTCCTCAGGAAAGGGAGAGTTTTTTTCCTTTTTGTGTCGGGAAAAGATTTTGGTTCTAAACTGGCTTTAATGAAAGGTTTGGCGATGTTTCCTGGTTTATCTTCATTAGTGTGCCTTCTGTGTACATTGACTAATGTTACAAGATACTTAGTCCTAATGAGTATATGTTGTTCACAAAAGAAGAATGCAACAATATTTTGTCCTCTTAACAGGCCTCAAAGTCCATGTTTGTTTCATCAGTGCATGTGTAATGAGCAGAATATTTAATCTTGTTATTCTATGCATGTGCTTTCATCTCAAGGCTTTCCAACTCCGTGATACACCTTTCATATCTTGTACGTTGGCTTGAGAGTGACAAATGCCAATTTGACTGGAAGAAAATCTTTTGACAGCTGTTAAGATGTGAATGGCCGTGGTTCTGCTTTGCCTTGCTGATAGGTTTAATTACTAGTGAAGCACTTTTTCGTGAAGGTATGTAACCTCTTTATATACATGGGCCCTGAGAATAATTTGGTCATTGGGCCTCCCAACACAGATTGCGTAAATTCCAAAAAGTGTGCCTGTTGTTTGATTTTAGTGGTATAGTGGCTCTTGTGCTTTGCATAAGAGTATTCCTGTGTTGGTTTATTCTCCATGATTAAGAACCTGCATGGGATGTAGGTTGGCAGGTTTGAAAGTTCAGAATTTTGTTCTGAATCCTCAGAATGTGTCATTTTATTGATCGTGACTCATTGCTAGTAGGCTGGGGAAGCACGGAAGAGGATACATGCCTACAATTACTCCCAGATCTCTTCTAGTCCTTTCGGTTTCAAAAGGTGAGTTGGATTCTGCTCACGTTTCTGAATGAACCTGGGTGGCCCAGCTGAATGGCCTTGTGCCGTGGTATTGACCTGGTAGCCTTTCTAGTCTCTTGTTGAGGGAGAACGAGAGACATCCAGGCAGAAGTAGGTCAAGAGGCTTTCTGGTAGTTGAAGCTGACTACGTTATGCTGTGGTGAGGTACATCATCTGCTTCTGACCTTACTGGTGTGACAAGCGAGACATAGGGTGTAAATTTGGAACAGCTTACTTACCAGTAGGATCACAAAAATATTTTTGTCTGTTTGACAGTGTCTTAAATTTATTCTTAGATCTCCTTACTTAGCTGTTGCAGTACAATAGGAAAATAATTAACACATGCACAAGCATTGGACATTTACTGTATCTCTATTTTTTGTGTAAATAGGGTGGGTGAATAGAAAGTATTGCAATCATTGGTCGTTGTTTCTGCAGTCTCTGAGTTGATAGTGTCCTTGGCTTGTTTGTGAATAAAACATTGTGTAGCATATGACTTTATAATGTTCTCGCTAGTATGTAACAAATTGGTCTGGTCCCGTTTTTTGGAGTTGGGTCACAAGATTGTTTTTTTTTTTATTACCATGGGCAGCCAGACTAGTTAAAATACTGGTATTTGTAGTATGTACCCTTTGGTGGCACCTTGAGAATATAAAAAAAAAACTAATTACTGGGAAGCCTGGTTGAAATTTTTTAATTTCAACAAGTGACAAGTGTATTATTCATAAGCCACGAGCAAACCCTCACTGCCAGTGTTTGGATTAGGATTTGGCTCTTAGGAATCGTATCTTTATATTCTAAGTGTATTTCTTTTTTTTGCAAAATGACCTTGACAGATTTTTAAAAGTATTATGTTACTGTGAAACAGCACAAAATCTATCAACCTGCTGTCCTGAGGGGATTCAGTTCCTGAGTGGAATAGCGTTTCTCTTGAAGGGGAAAAAAACAACATCCTTGTCTCGGTTTACAGTCTGAGGACCTGGAATTAGCAGGATACAGGCCTGGGGTGATTTCAGGGTTGGGCTGCAAGACCTGCGAAAAATCGACTAAAATACAGCAATGTGTGGCTGAGAGGGGGGAGATCAATGCACAAATAAGTCCAGGCAAAAGGTTTACATTTGTGTTGGTTCCCCAAGGCCAAACGTGTACAAAAATAAGCAGAGAATAATTTGCCTCACTTTGTGAGGATACCGCGTGAAGGATTGCAGAGTGCGAAGCGGAAGATGGATTTATAAAAAAAAAAGATCTGGCTCTTGTGCTGTATCAGAATAATATCGTAGACATCCGTGAGAGAAGTTGCTGCTGGGAGGGATAAATTATTTGAAAATAAAGCGAGGCGTTTTCACAGTACACGATCGTGAAAAGCACCCAAGCAAAAATCCTTAGTGACATTATGCATCAGCAGTTTTTTTGCCTGTGATGAAACTTATTTCCCAGGTAGTATGGCACAGATCTTGGATAATTCTTATGTATTAATGGCAAAAGGGTAAGAACATAGATTTTTCACAAATGAATCACAGGCTCTATGTGAATAAACATGCTGCTGTAAAGCTTATGTCCGATGGCCTCAGAAATGAGTTTAAAAGGCTTCAGAGTGTCACCTTTGGTGGAAACAAGGCCTCGTGTTGTTTTTGCCTTTTTCCTCTGCCTTCAGTCCTGCTGCAACTTGAGACCCTTCTCATTGATTAATCTAGATGGCACGACACTGCTTCCAGGCAAGATAGTTTGCATGCAAGCTGCAGCTTCCTGACTTATCCCTGAAGGAGGCCCTTGTGAAAGGCTGCTAATAGCGATTCAGAGCTAATGAACTGCTTTTGCATGGATAGATTGGTTTTTATTGGAAAGGTTTAATCATCGGTGAATTTTGCACTTGCAGCTGTTCTGTTTGAGGTTTGCACTGCGTCCTCTGCATATTACCTGGCTAATTTTTACTGACGGAATTGCAGTTGGCAATTCTGATAACCTTCTTGGAGACTTTCCTTTTTATAATTCTTTTGGGGGGGGTTAGGGCTGTGAAAGGAGAAAACCTGCCAATTAATTTAACTACTGTAGGTAAAAACACTGCATTGCTAAGTGTAAGTGTACTGTTCTACCCTTTTAGTATCAAAATCTACTTTTTTAGTATTCTCAAGCAAATGGGTCCATTTTGAACCAAACAGACTGTTTTACATTCGAACACAACAGGAAAGTAAAACATTTTTCTAGCATTCGCTCCAATCTGCTTTTGCCACGGTTCCTACCTTTTGTGAGGCATCCACACAGAGGATATCCAAATATTACATTTTCCTTTCGAGTGTCACTCTAGTGACGTCAGTTTCAAGTCCTTGCCACAGAAGGGCAACACGTGCTGTAGCCTGATGCAAAAGACAGCTTTTTTTTTTACGTCTCCGCATCAGTGTGAGATGATGAAAACAGGGAGGGAGAAAGTGCATGAAATACACTGGAGATGTAGAACGATAAAGGCGAAAACATCTCTCTTCCAGCCAGTGGGGTGATTTTTTGCCGATCGTGTTTTGAAATTTGAAAGTGACGTCCCACACCAATCAGTTTTCATTTCATTGATAATTTGGCCAGTCACTGCATGGCTGTTTGTCTCGTAGGACTAGATTAAAACTTGACAATACAGGAGCGAATGGCTTAATGTTGTGCAGCACTGAGGGGTTCAATGCTTTTGAAAACTCTGGGGTGTAAAGTCCCATTTCAAAGCACTGTTCTCAGTCTGAAACCTTTAATACAAGACTCTTAGAAAAGGCTTTGAATTAAACAGCAGAGGGAGCAAACCCCTGAACAGCTGGTTGTGAGCCTAACCGGCCCACGTTGCTAATTGCTCCAAATGCAACAGTGTTTTTAGAACATTTTGTGTGTGAAACCTAAAGTTGTGTGAAGCGACTTGCGCTGTACTACCATTTCTCTCTCACTAGTCCTTCCCTCCAGTGGTAAAAATTTCACAATCCAATCTTTTTGTGAACTTCAAGAATTTGTGGCATCAAGCTTCCAAAACATTTTCTCTCTCTTCTTTCAAAAGCTGCATGCCGCGCTTTAATAGAACTGCTCGTCTCCGAACCAGGGGTTCATTAATTTCCAGGGGTCCAGTATAGAAACTGCAGCATATCGAATTCCGAGTTGTTCCGCTTGTCCCATTGCCAGTCTCTTCTTGCTTGAATGATTAGATTCTGAGGATTCTGTGAAGGTTTTAAGGATGAGAGGAGTTGCGAATTAATTGCCCTTCCTGGGATTTGAAATTGCTGGTGCAGTTCTAAGCCATTTTAATGTTTGTTTTATCAGTGGCAGTTCAAGATATTTGTTTTGCAGTGAAAAGGATCACAAGATGACTCTTACAATGCCAGTAATTTCTCTTGGAGGGATGGAAGAACACACTGACCTAATATCTCATCCAAGACACCCCACCACTGTGCTCCCTTTACCCAACTGCATAACAGAACCATGGCATTTTTACAACCAGGCTGCATTTTTCCTCTGTTTTAATTAGATATTGGTCATCCTTATAACGATTATTTCCAAAAGGTGTTGGTTTATTGTCCTGTTTGAATTTGATTTTAGTTAATGCACAGTAAGGTTATTCCTATAGGTTATTTGAAATCTCAAAATACTGTAATTGAAAAGCTTCTTGCAATAAAATAAAGAGGCCTAGTGGACTTGGTAAACGAATGGTAAAAAAACAACTAGGTGGCACAAGTGGCAGCTACATGGAAGTGTATTTCAACCAAGAACTGGAGTCACTTCTTTACATAAAGGGTTGTGGGAGTGTGGAACAAACTCCGTAACTTGAGTGTTCTTAAAGGGGAATTGCAATGCTATTTTTACATTTTGGCGTTGGAAAGAATCAGCATTGAGTGCATTTCAAACCACAATAAAAGTAAAATGTACACAGTAACATGTAAAACCTCCAATTTCCTTCTCAAAATAGATTAAATTTCCAGGTATGTGCAGCACCATACTGTGTGATTCAGAACAAGGCAACGATTATAAACAAGTTGGCTTGTGAATACATTTCTTCTAGTCCAACAGAAATATTGCTCTCAACTTTGAGTCCGTTTTGCCGACAAATACTATTTATCCGTTAACTCTGCACGCAGATCATGTCGAAATATTTCTGCGGTGAAATGCCTGCTGCGCACCCTGTACTTGTTCACTCGTACATCACCTTACATTAGTTATTGCAGTGACTTCTGCGATTTAATAACTCGTCTCAGAAATGGGGACTCCACTTCCCTTGTAAATGTTTGTTTTTAGTTTTTGTCCGAAATATCTGGCTCTAACCCAGCGGTCCAAATGGACAGAAGTCTTTCTGTTATGCTCAAGCTGTGTGCTGGGGTGTCTTACAGCTCATCCTGGAGTGGAGCTGGAGTTTTGTGGGGGGGGGTTTCATGCTTCCGTGAATGAGGAGTAGGATGCTGTGAGCACTGTTGCTGCAGTTCCTCCCCGGGGTGGGGGGGGTGGAGATCGACACCAAGTTGTGCGGGCTTTTGCTCTTCAAGGCGCGGGGAGCTCCTTTCACGACTGTGTGGGCTGCTGACGGCGTTGTCTTGCATTTCTCTCTCCTGGGAATCTGCTTGTCTTGCGGGGGCTGCAGGGTGTGAGTTACAGAGGAAGGGAGAGGGGCTCTGCCTGCCTGTCAGCTGCATCTCTAGCCAGTGACGCAGGCAGTGCGACTTCAGACGGGGGGTTTGGGCGATGGAGCTGTGAGGAGCCGAGACCGAACTGGTTCTCCCTCCAGTTATCTGAAGGTCTTATCCTGGCCTTTTTGGGGTTTTTGATGTGAAAATTAGTTGGTTTGCCAGCACATGAAGTCAGGAGACTCTTTAGAATTGGGGAGTCCAGTCCTGGTGTTGGATGACCAGCGTCTGCAGGTGTTCAAGGTCTCTTTTAAAGCAGAAGCACTTGGGGAGCTGGGTGAATCTGTTCAATTTTTTCAGGTTAAGCCAGTAACCAGCTCGTTTAGTTGAAGAGCAGAGTTGGTGTGCAAAACCATAGACATGCTAGGACTACAGCATCGGGACTAGATATCCCTGCTTAAGAACATGGCGCTTACAAGGAAAAGGTATTCGGAAGGGATAGGATTTTAAAATGAACGGTGATGTACTGTTGAAACGTCACGTCTGTAACATTTTTTTTTCAATGGCTACAACACATTAAAAAAGGTATTCACTGTGTAAGCATGTCTTGCAATCTCCGCTGTGTACCTGCTCTCTGAAGGTGCCTTAGAGCTCTAAATATTTAATAGCTCATAATGGGAAATGTCAAAGGTTACCTTGAGCCAAAATAGCAATTCTTGTCTTCCATTCCTGAGATCTGTTCCTGCAAAGTCTGATTGTTCTGCAGATCGGAAGCTATCCAGACTATAGGACACATTAACATTCAGGGATAACATAACAATTGGCATAGATAATAATAAATGAATAAATTCCAGGTGCATAAGTAGAAATTTGACTGAATGGACACCTGACAGGTCACAGATCTCAGGTGTACAGTTTCTGAAGGTTAAAATATTAGATATGTTTGCACTTGAATCTGAGGAGTGCACTTTGTGTGCAAGGAAGACAAAATGGATCATTTCACTCCAAAACATCTTTTGCCCTATCCAAAGGTAGTGAGTATGAGTGTCTAAAAAACATGCTTTTGCCAACTTCCTGTGCACATAAATGTGGACGGGAGGGAGGTGCTGTGATTGACAGGCACAGCAGCAAACAAAATTGCAAATTAACCTTGGGCACTGATAATTGACAGGCTTAGAAACAAAGGAGAGCATTGGTCACAGTCAGATCTAGTCTTGGGCACAGGAGAGGAGCATATTTATTTAAAAAAATCAAACTTTTTAGAGCTTCTTTTGTGCTTTGTATGGCAGAGAAGATAAATGTAATAAATGGTTTTACTGACAGTTATAGTATAGGTTTATTCTATGCTGAAAAGAGAAGAAAGTAAACACAACGTTTCAACTGTGGAGCTTTCTTCAGGTGTAAGGAGGTTCCACAGCCGAAATGTGTTTTCTTTCTTCTCTTTTCAGCGTGGAATAAATATATTACTTGTTCCTCAATATAAGGCTCTGAGGGTTTTATGATAAATGTAAGACTAAGGAACTTTCTTTTTTTTTGTAGAAATGTCTGTGTGCAAAATGTCAGGACAAGCATCACACTTGCTTTTTCACATGTTCCTGTTTTTTAAAAAAGACCTTTTGAAGATGATGTTCTGAAGTATCATCATCACCATTACGATAACACATTTTAACCCCCTCACAATGAGAGCATATTCAATCTGAGCTCCAGGGATGGTTTACTAGGACAGCTTAACTGGTAGCTTCCTTTACCCTAAGCCAGGGTACCATTAAAAGTCAAATATTCCTTAGAAATGATTAAATGCATTGTAACTGGATGTGTTTTTCAGCTTTTCAGATGTCTTCTCAGTTTAACAATTCTTCAGAAGCACTCTTTTGAAATCATGGTTTTAGTTTGTTTATATTAAGTCAGTTTTTTTTTCGCAAAGATATTCAAGATGAGGACAGTATTAATCAGTCACCGCTTTAAAAAAATGGGCTAGACTGGTTGTAAAATTTGTTGTATTTACAATCTCCATTATTTGCTTTCCCCCTCTAATAAGGATCTTGCCTCTTTGTAGGGGTGTGCGCGGAGTGGGAGGTCATTGCAGTGAACATTGTGCACTCGACTGCCATGGAATTAATTAGTTCTATCACCTTGGGGCCATTTTTGAAGAAAACTGCAGTGTTTTGACATTGGGGGAAAAATTATACGCCACTCTCTTTGGGACACACCAGCACTGTGAATTAAGCTCAGGACTAATGAGAGCCCCTCTAATGAGAGGAGAGTGGAGATGCAGGTTGGATAAGAAGATTATGAAAACTGGCAATGGAGAATGTGCATTTAAAAATAGCAAGTGTGGACAGCAAGAAATGCCTAGTTTGTATGTGAAGGCTTTTCCTTGGTTTACATATTATAATTTCTTTGCCGACTTGTGAGGCAGTCCTTTTCTTTATCTCCATTTAGATTTGTATGACTGGAAATGCTCGTCTGCGCCATTAGAATGGCTAAGTCAAGATAGGCACACTGCTGAGGACATGTAGGTTACAGAAATGTTTCTTGAAAGAAGCCAGGTTATCGGCCTCATGGACATGGCTCGGTAGTTTGTTCCACGCTCCTACAGTACTTTGTATAAGGACCTGCCTCCTTTTCTGAATTTTAAGTACTCTTCCCTCTAGCTTCCACTTGTTTCACCTGATACTTGTTGCGCCCCTAAAGTACTGTGAACGTTTTGAATGCCTGTATTGGATCCACCTTGCGGTCTTCTCTGTCCTGCCTACGAATATACCTTGTTGCTCTTTGTGTTCATTCCAGAGAGCTATAGCTTGTTTTGTGGCTTGGTAAAATTCTAGAAAAGGTCTTAGGAAATGCATCATTCAACTTTAACACCAGGATCCTTGATTTAAGGCCTGCTCTTTAAGTATCTATCCAAACTTGGCTTGCATTGTTTGCCGTGATGACCTTATGCTTTCGAGACCTCAGATACTCTGTTCTTGTAAAAGCAAATTGTAATAATCTACTTAAAATGCATGGATCAACCCAAACATCAGTTCCCACATACACCACTTAATTACAGTTTGCATGTTCATAGAATTTGTTCATTTTAACAATCTTTTGCTGTATCAAACATTTTAAGCTTAATCCTAAAATTCCATGAATGGGCACAACCTACGTCCCCAGTGTGAGGGTTTGTGGTGTGGATGTATGAACTGTTGTAGTGCCGATTAGTTTGTCACGGCAATTTTGTGGCTGTTAGCTATTTTAGCTATTGTTTCAGCCAGACAACTAACATTTTGGTCTGTATTTTTGCTCCAATAAGCAGAAGGTATCCTTGGTTTGAAATAGCGTCTTGAAATCATTCTCACTTACCTGTTTTGACTTGCATAAGCCTCACTTGGATATAAGTTTTATTACGCTTTTTTTTATCGAGTATGCTTTATGTGGTTATGTTTGATCAGAGATGTAGTCGGAGCAGCCTTGAATGTGTTGCACCGTGCCCTGTAGTTGCTGGAGGGTGCAGAACAGTTGAAATGGTAGAGCAGTTCAACAGTGTAGTTCTTTTTCAGAGTGGGTGCCGCACTTTTGTTTACTGTGGGTGAGTCACTGAGCATATGGGAGAGTCTGAAGTTTCTTTAATTTAAGCAGCTTCATTCAGAAATGTTATGCGTAAGCTGCAGTCTCTTGTAACCTGACTGCCATCCTGAACAATATCTTTATTTTTAAGCTGATGGCTGGCTGCTGTTCTTTTCATTGATCCAGTAACAACAGGATATGAGTCCTAGATCTTGTTCCAAACTCATTTCTGTACTGGTTGTAGCCACCGCAAAAGCATTTTATATTGGAAGAACCGGAATAAAATACCATAGAGAAGAGGTCATTAGAAGTGAATTGATCCAAGGATCTCACCCTGATATTTTTCAAGAAATGGCTGGATATCGTTGTCAACATAATTTCTCTACTTTGATGGATATATGAAGATGGATATATTTAACTGTTGGGCACCAGTTTCTTCCCATCTGTTTCAAGTTCAGGTTTGTTTATTGATCCATTAAAGGCTCTTTTGCTTCCACTGCTACAGATTCTCCAGTATTCAGCCTGCGATCACAATGCTCTTTCAATGGGAAGAAACATTTCAAATCGATAACTGGTTTTCATGCTTAGAAGGCGGCTCAGCCATTGGTTGTGTGTTGTTTCCACAGAGATGGAGATGAGACAGGACTTCCTCAACTCAAATGGAATTGAGCTGTGCTGCAGAGTTTTCTCTGTGTTTGTAGTCAGTGCGGTAAACTGCTGTAAGCAGCTCACAATTTTTGGGGGTCTAAAACCCTTTTGAGTTCTGAAATGCTGTAAGTGCCTTTCTAACTTGGATAAAACTGTTTTTAGAACACGATTCTTTGGGAAAAGACTTTCGGTATATGGGCAATGGAAATGATTCAGCTCATTGTGTGGCTACAAAAGAACCATTTCCTTTTGTCTTATAAAAGGCACTGCCTCTTAACCTCTAAGTGCTTTTGATTTACTGTGCAGTTGGCGCTCTGGAATTGGTGTAGCAATAAAAATATAATTAAAGTCAATTTAGAGCGATTCCTGCAACCACATTAATTCAAGGCTGCGGGGTGTTAATGACCACTACAGCAATATTTGGTCATATTTGTGCTGCTGGAAACTCGTTTTATGTGGAATTTTGGTGTCGTTTGGAAACTAGAGAGCTACAGTTAAGGCAGCATCTGAAAAAAGATGACAGGGAATGGTCAATTCCTCAAATTGTTTAGAAAAGCGCCCTAAAGAACTGAGACTGATGCGAGTTATCTGAATGAATGAAAAAAGCTCCTGGGTTTACAAGGCAGCATCAGTTTTGCTGTTTTTCTCAGCAACCTGGCTGTTTGGAAGCGTGCTCTTCTAAGGAGCTAATTCGAGCTGCCTTTATGGACGCGCCGTTACCGCTGGACGCGTGAAGCGGCGGTCGACCGGATCGGCACCCTGAGCCGTGCTCCGAGGTGTTCTGTGCCTGCAGATGTCCTCCCGCACTGCCAGCGGTGTCACGCGCGCTGTCGGGACGCATCAGCGCGCACCCGTCGCCGGCACGTCTCCCATCTTCGTCTGCAGTGAAGTTCACAGCTCCTGGAAGGAAGGAGCTCTGAAAACGGCACTTTTACAGTGCTCTCCCAATCTCTTCGTAACCCCAGTGAAATTGGAAGAAAACCATCTGCAGATGTAATTCTGTAACCAAAATAGCTCCCCACAGAGCCAAATCTTGTTGTTAATTCTTAAATTCCAGAAAACAAGAGGGTCACGTTTATTCACACCACTAAATATTCCTTTTAAATACAGTTGAATCAGAACAACTCCTACAGTTCCTTTCTGCAGTTTGGAAAAGCAAGGGAAGCCCCCAGAATTGTACAGAGACCTGAAAGCTTTTCCTTGGGGTACATAAGGAGGTCACTGACCTCCACAATCTGGGGATGGCTATAAAGGAATTCGCAAAAGGCCCAGTCTACCCGTTTCCAATATAGTGTCGGTTACTGAGAGTTTTGTTTTGGGGGACACTTCAGACTGCTGTCATAGTGGCCATTTTGCCAGGAAGAGGACACAAGTGTCACCGTAGGCTGTAAGGTAAGCGGATCTGGAGACAACACTTGGGGATCTCTTACACTGGTATCTTCAGGCTTCAAAGTATCAAATTGTTTTTTTCATGTCACCTCCATGATTGTAGCGTTTGTGGCCAGTTTGCAAGGAACGAGCCTTTTGTGAGGGCAAATCATACGATAAGTAAAATGCGGTTGGAACATTGTCTTGTTATATGGTCACAAGAAAAGTAAATTGAGCTTTTTGGGCATGCTCATCAACTTTCTACATGATACCGGGGCTTTTAACGTTTCACATATACAGGTCCAATAGCTCTTGCTAAAACGGGGAAACCAGAACTCTGTGTATCGGTACATATTGTCCATATTAATGGTTCCTTCTGTGAAGACGTTGAAGAAAATGGACCTTCTAGCAGCGATTTGAAGCAATGGTTAACTGCACAGAGAATTGTCAACTGGCAATTTCAGGCCAGAGTCTAATCGAATTTTTGTGGTGTAAACTCAAAATGTTTAACAACAGCCAACCACAGTGCCTGAAGGATTTTTTTTAAATCCTGTCTAGAGGAATAATCTAAAATGCCCTCTCAGAAGTCCTAGAACTACAGTATGACAGCACACTGAAGGAGGCATCTTGTCTGTTTTTCCCTGCCAGAGGAGGATTTACAATATACTGACTACAGAGGTGTGAAGAAACCCTCCTGTTTTCTGAAATTAAATTACTAACAAATGACTTGCTCTGTGCAAATCTATCAAGATTATAGTATAACATTAAGAACTTTTGTTAGCCTTTAAAATCTGGAAGTCCTTGTTATATTTTTGGTCATTGTGAAAGGTTTAGAACTCCTAATAATGTGAAATACAATGTGAGAATTAGTGGTTTAAAGAATTTATCCCCTGAACTTCAGTACTTTGTGTTTAAAAAGGGGCTTTGGTACGTTAGACTACTTCAAATTCTAGGTATAACAGGACAGGTGGACAAGAGAATGTCTTGCTCATTAGGCTCAAAATTGACAAGGCCCAGAAAAGGTCACCACTTGCGTTTAGGGATGCAGGTGGTTGATTTTTTTTCACATTGCAGTGTCTCTCTCTCATGATTATGTATAAGATCACTTTATTGGCCATATACAGTGCCTTGCGAAAGTATTCGGCCCCCTTGAACTTTTCAACCTTTTGCCACATTTCAGGCTTCAAACATAAAGATATAAATTTTTTATTTTAATTGAAGAATCACCAACAAGTGGGACACAATTGTGAAGTGGAACGAAATCTATTGGATTTTTGAAACTTTTTTAACTAATAAAAAAATGAAAAGTGGGGCGTGCAAAATTATTCGGCCCCTTTACTTTCAGTGCAGCAAACTCACTCCAGAAGTTCAGCGAGGATCTCTGAATGATCCAATGTTGTCCTAAATGACTGATGGTGATAAATAGAATCCACCTGTGTGTAATCAAGTCTCTGTATAAATGCACCTGCTCTGTGATAGTCTCAAGGTTCTGTTGAAAGCGCAGAGAGCATCATGAAGACCAAGGAACACACCAGGCAGGTCCGTAATACTGTTGTGGAGAAGTTTAAAGCCGGATTTGGATACAAAAAGATTTCCCAAGCTTCAAACATCCCAAGGAGCACTGTGCAAGCGATCATCTTGAAATGGAAGGAGTATCAGACCACTGCAAATCTACCAAGACCTGGCCGTCCCTCTAAACTTTCAGCTCAGACAAGGAGAAGACTGATCAGAGATGCAGCCAAGAGGCCCATGATCACTCTGGATGAACTGCAGAGAACTACAGCTGAGGTGGGAGAGTCTGTCCATAGGACAACAATCAGTCTTACACTGCACAAATCTGGCCTTTATGGAAGAGTGGCAAGAAGAAAGCCATTTCTCAAAGATATCCATAAAAAGTCTCGTCTAAAGTTTGCCACAAGCCACCTGGGAGACACCCCAAACATGTGGAAGAAGGTGCTCTGGTCAGATGAAACCAAAATCTAACTTTTTGGCCACAATGCAAAACGATATGTTTGGGGTAAAAGCAACACAGCTCATCACCCTCAACACACCATCCCCACTGTCAAACATGGTGGTGGCAGCATCATGGTTTGGGCCTGCTTTTCTTCAGCAGGGACAGGGTAGATGGTTAAAATTGAGGGGAAGATGGATGCAGCCAAATACAGGACCATTCTGGATGAAAACCTGTTGGAGTCTGCAAAAGATCTGAAACTGGGACGGAGATTTATCTTCCAACAAGACAATGATCCCAAACATACAGCAAAATCTACAAAGGAATGGTTCACAAATAAACGTATCCAGGTGTTTGAATGGCCAAGTCAAAGTCCAGACCTGAATCCAATCGAGAATCTGTGGAAAGAGCTAAAAACTGCTGTTCACAAACGCTCTCCATCCAACCTCACTGAGCTCGAGCTGTTTTGCAAGGAAGAATGGGCAAGAATTTCAGTCTCTCGATGTGCAAAACTGATAGAGACATACCCCAAGCGACTTGCAGCTGTAATCGCAGCAAAAGGTGGCTCTACAAAGTATTAACGCAAGGGGGCCGAATAATTTTGCACGCCCCACTTTTCATTTTTTTATTAGTTAAAAAAGTTTCAAAAATCCAATAGATTTCGTTCCACTTCACAATTGTGTCCCACTTGTTGGTGATTCTTCACATAAAATAAAAAATTTATATCTTTATGTTTGAAGCCTGAAATGTGGCAAAAGGTTGAAAAGTTCAAGGGGGCCGAATACTTTCGCAAGGCACTGTACAATTATTTGTATTAAGAATTTGTCTTTTTGCATACCCCAGCTTGCTCTCTGAGACACAGACAGGGAGAGAAGCTTGGGGTCAGAGCGCAGCGTCAGCCATTTATATGACACCCCTGGAGCAGTTGGGGTGAAGGGCCTTGCTCAGGGGCCCAGCGGAGTAGGATTCCTCTGCCGGCCGCGGGATACGAATCGGCAACCTTCCAGCCACAGGCGCAGATCCTTAGCCACAGTGCTACCGCACCGCGCAAGCCATGCTGTCGTTTTATCATGATGTGATTTTGATTTTAAAAAAAGCACAGAGCTTTTGGTGTATTCATAATCGTGCGTCTGAAATGTCCTCTGAATTTACTACAGGAGGGAGGTTGCATTTAAAGTCCTAGTTAAAAGACCTGTGAGGGGTGGTAAAATGCAGAAGTTGACCTGGTGCTGGTTTATTTCTCAAGGAATAACTATTTATTGGTTTAGGAAGAATCAATGGCCTTTTGGATTACTTTACCAAATCATTTCTCCAGTGTTATTGATCTCCTTTTACAGTGCAGTACACCAGAATAGGCTGTGTGCTTGTTCACATGTTTTTGGGAGAGAATCTTGGGTTCGCTTATGAAAAATCCCCTCTCGTATTGTTTCAGATAAAACAAATATTGAATGACCTAAAGGATCATCGGCTTATAAAAAGGATACCAGACCACTGGACTCATCATGCACCGGTGCAGCAGCTCTTTGTGTAATGAAGACTTTTACTCCAGATCTTGCGGAAAAAAGCTGAAATCAGAAGATTTTGAATTATGTTCAGATTCTGTCAGGAGGATATTCAAACGTCAACTTTTAACTTTCACCTTTAATTTTCCACTCCTACACACCAGGGGAAACTGGTAAAACTGAACATTTTTACTAGAGAGTAGCCAGAAACCTAACTTTTATCAGAAGTTAAACTTTTTTTTTCCTGAGTCAGTAATGAAACGTCACTGTTTGAATCTTGGAATTTTCCACTCCACACTACACAGCAGGAAGCGAGTTTATTAAAGCATGAGGCGATGCTGGTGATGAATTCTGTATTTCTAGGGCTGAACTGTAGGTCTATACCCAACAGTACTGAATAGCTACTTTTCTCTTTCCCTCCCTCTCTTGGATAAATTCTGGAACAGGTGCTTGCAGCTCCATAGCAAATTGATCTTGCATCTGATGAGCTGTGTCAAGCTTTCTGGGCATAGTTTTGACTAAGATACTGTTGAAGAAGCAGAAGCGCACTTTGAGATGTCCCAAAACAACACAAAAGTGTCTTTCCGTGTATGTAACATTGCTAGGTTAAGGTTTAATTTAAGTATTGACCATTGTTGTTCTGTTAAATGGATTGTATTTGGGTATGGTGATTCTTCAATAAATGTAATCAAACAAGTATTTTTCTCATCATTTTATCCAAGTCAGGGTTACAGGGAGCTGGAGCCTATCCTGGCAATGGGTACAATGCTGGGTACACCCTGGACAGGATGTCAGCCCGTTATAGATAGACACGCAGGCACTCACACCAGGACCAGTCTTCCCAGAGCTCAATTAATAATAATAATAAACTTTATTTTATATAGCGCCTTTAAAGCTGGCTTCTCAAAGTGCTGTACAGGATGACAATAACAGTAAATAAGACTACAACAATAAATCAGAAGAATACACAAGATAAGACACAATTACAATTATAACAATAGAGGAGACCGTGGAAGGTGGTACTAAGAAGAGCAGAGGGGTGAAGAATGGAACCAGTTAAGTAAAGGCTTTTCTGAAGAAGAAGGTTTTGAGTCTGGGTTTGAAGGAGTTTAGAGAAGGTGACTCTGATATCCTTGGGCAAAGAGTTCCAGAGCTTGGGGGCATAACAGGAGAAGGCCCTGTCACCCATACAATGTAGACGGGCTTGGGGGACAGTAAGGAGGGCAGAATTTGAAGAGCAGAGGTTGGGAGGTGGGGAGTAGGGTGATAATACCTCAGACAGGTATTGAGGTGCCAAGCCATGTAGAGCCTTATAGATGAGCATGAGGATTTTAAGGTCTACACAGAATTTGACCGGAAGCCAGTGCAAGGACTCCAGAATAGGAGTAATGTGAACACTTGCACTAGACCTGGTCAGGATTCTGGCTGCTGAATTTTGTACTGCAGTTTGTTCAGAGTAGATTTAGATACCCCAGCGAGTAGAGCATTGCAGTAGTCAATTCGAGAGAATACAAATATGTTGATCAGTTTTTCAGCCACAGTTAATGATGGCAGAGGGCATAGTCTTGCGATATTTCTAAGGTGAAAAAAAGATGTTTTGACAGTATGCTGTACATGTGGGTCGAATGTTAAGCCAGAATCGAATATAACCCCAAGGTTTTTCAATTTTGATTGAAGCTCAAGTACAGAGTCATACAGATAGGGTTACAGGACTGGCTTTACGAAGTTGATGGGGGGTACCAATAAGCATGACTTCAGTCTTGTCACAGTTAAGATGAAGGAAGTTTTGAGTCATCCAAATTTTTATGTCAGAGATGCAATTAGATAGAATAGAGACAGCCACATCAGTGTCAGGTTTGGTATGGATGTATATTTGAGTATCGTCCGCGTAAAAATGAAAGCTGAGGCCATGTGATCTTAAAAGCTGACCAAGTGGGAACATGTAAATGCTGAAGAGCAAGGGGCCCAGTATTGAGCCTTGGGGGACACTAGACTTGACAAGACCAATTTCAGACCTGTACCCATTGAGAGAGACAAAGTGACAGCGATCAGTGAGGTAAGATTTAAACCATTTGAGGGCAGTGTCAGAAACTCCAAACACAGTCTCGAGACGAGAAAGTAAGATGTTGGTGACAAAGGCAGCACTGAGATCAAAAAGGGTGAGTATGGAAAGAGAACCAGAATCAGAAGCTATTAGGTCGTTGGTGACTTTGACCGGGGCAGTTTCTGTACTGTGAAGGTGACGGAAGCCAGATTGGAGGGGTTCGAAAAGGTTGTTTGTCATGAGGTGGTTATGTAACTGAAGTGTGACAGCACGTTCTAGAATTTTAGAGAGAAAGGGTAAGTTGGAGATGGGGTGAAAATTGTTAAGATTGTTGAGAGCCATGTTAGGCTTTTTTGGCACAAGGGTAATGGCAGCAGTTTTGAGCACTGTTGGTACAATGCCAGTGCTCAAGGATTCATGTATAATATTGAGGACAATGGGACAGAGAGAAGAGAGAATTAACCTACCAATAATTTTGACTGAAGAAGGGAACCAGAGGTCCCTGAGGAAACCCACAGAACATACGAAGAACATGCAAGCTCCATGCAGACAGCACCTCAGGTGTCAAACTGAAACCAGGAACCGCTGTGCCACCAGGCCACCTGCTTAGGATATATATTATATATATATATAGTTGATATTTGGATCATAACTACTTCATAGACCCTGATTTAAGTTATTTTGTCATTCTACCACTCCTCAAGAGTTTTTCACACTCCTGAGGGCATCACAGTGCATTTAAACGATATTGCTTTATTATGTTACCTTGAAAAAGCTGGAGTGAAAATTGTGTGTGGGGGGAAAAATAGTGTAAAAAATGAGCCTGAGCCCAGGGCAGTCCAGATGTCTGTTTCATGTGATTGTAGCATACTGCATAGGGAGGCAAGCTTCTCTGAGGTACTCTCTGCACAGTGCTTTTCTCTCCATTTGGGAGAGTTTCACCTTCATGGACTTCAGCCCTTCTATTGATTGAATTTGCCATTATGTAAAATTGCAGCATGGGATTCAAACCCATCACTCTCTGGTAGTTTCTTTCTTTCTTGCGTGACTTTGAATGTGTAAACGCCGTGCAGTGTGTTCTCGTGTTCTTAGGAGGCTGCCTCAGTAACTGAATGTCACCAGGGGGATGTGGAGCGGAAGGGCTCTGTTCCGCGCAGGTAAGAGGTGAGCTCACACAGGCTGCTGGGAAAGCAGCTTTCAGCAATTGTTCTTTCTGAGTGGCTTATTTTGGCAGCAGGGCAGGGGGCTTTGCAAATGACTTGTATTATGAAATTCATGAATTTGTTTAAATTTGTGGAACTCTCCGTGCTCTTAGTTTACCAGTACCTGGGGTTTGTTCTGCTAGCCTCATCGTGAGAGGCATAAATAGCAATCAGTGCTCCGTTTATTTCTCTAGGGGAAGACTATCACTGCATTTGTTGTGTACCTGCTGGAGATGATTGTTTATTAAATTGATACAGGCCTGCGAAGCACTAGCTTTACATAGGTTCAGTTAGTCTCTGCAGGGACTTCTGAAATAGCTCTTGTTTCAGGAAAGCATTGCTTTCTGACAGCCTCTTCTGTTTTGCCGGAGCGTTGTTCTATATTAAATTAACACTAAGTTGCTGAGATGGGGCTTTCTTAGAACATTAAGGGACCTATAAAGTTGTTTGGATTTTCAGTTCATTTTGTTTTACAATTTTGCCCAATTGCTCCGTTATACAGTTTTTAATTATTTGTTATATGCTTTCAAGTCCCAAGCTCACAGCTCACACAAACCCTGCGACCGCGGGGGAGACCTAGGAAGTACAGGCAGACACCTCCTGCCCTCCTCCATGACGGTTGTCTTTCCACCTGTTGCGGGTGCCGCAGACTTGTCCCAGACCGTCGCCCCAGCTTCCAGGAGGCAACAGGGGCGCTGTGTTGCCAGGCGCTGACTAATACCCTCGGCGGCGCTCAGCTGCCTGTGAGCCAGCACGTGCAGTCCCAGGCCCTGTCTCGGGCCAGAACCTTCAGCTCCTGGGTTGGGTGTGCTACTGGGGAGAGTCCTGGGCATTCAGTTTTCCCCATCGTTTTTTTTTTAACCCTCACCATTCAAAAATTCATTTTTCAGACTGGTCTTGTGAGCTGTGGCAGTGCCAGTATATTATGTTATGTTACGTTTTAAGCCAGCTTCTGCATTTTATAGACATGAAGGCTTTATGTTCTGCACTTTTAGAATAGATGGGTTTATTTTCTTTTATTACAAGAACCACTAGGTCCTTGCAATTTTTTTAAATGTAACTCACCACACTACGATCTTCTCAGTGTTTTAAGAGCCTTTTAAGATTTTCCTTTTGTCTGTTTTGTTCTAGAAGGTTTTAAGGTTGCTTAATCCTTGGTTCAGCCCTGTAAATATATAAAATAGGGTTGCAGACCTGCTGTCGCGTGAGTGGGAAGCTGTAGGCTTGCAGATTAAACCTGCTGTTAGGGCCCTGTGTTCCTCTTAGTTGCCTGTTCTTGGGCACTGATAGGTCGTAGTGGTTGCTTGTCAGCACTATGGGGGCTCCTTATCATAGAGGCCTTAGCAGATTAGCTTAAGTGTATTGTTTTGTGGGCTGCTGCTGCTGCTTCCAGAGAATTGCTAAAACTGCTGGCAGGACTGGCTGTCTTGTTGTGATTTGTCTGCATCAGTGTCTACATGAAGTCCTCCCATCAGTACATAGGGATAACCGCACACAAAGCCTGAGATGTAGGTGGCCTCTCTGAACAGCGCCTATTGTTTGTGTATGAAAAGCTGCTTTGAGAGATCCATTGCCATAATTGAGTTCTTTTAAATTCTTACTTTACTGCCAGTTTCTAGGCATTATGTCTACCAAATAAAAAGGTCCCGTCCAATCCAAAGTACGAGCATTGTTCTAATAGATTTTGATGAAGTATCTTAAGTGTTTCACCTGGATTGATCTGATACATGTTCTCCTGCAGTACTGTCCACTACTCTCTGCACTGTGGGGGCACTTGGCATTTCCAGGTTCATGTTTTTTTTTTAATTCCCTGTGTTAAGGTGTGTCCTGTAAGTTTCTGAATATTGCCTCCATCTGTTTGTTGGTCAGTTGAAATGTAGACATGACTTAATGTGCAAGTACTGAACTGCTTCTGGTGAGAGAACAGAATTACAGTTCAGCATTTTAAAATGCTCAGTTTATTGAGACAGCTCTTGAATGCTCCTTAATAAACCTAAAAGGATTGTGCTTAGGTGAAGATGCTTGATCACTTTCCCCTCCTGCCCTGTGTGTTCTTAAGCCTGATGCTGTTTGGTTCAATAGCATATCCATGCTATTGAACAGGCACATCCTTTATTCTATTATAATAATAATAATAATAATTGCTTACACTTATATAGCGCTTTTCTGGACACTCCACTCAAAGCGCTTTACAGGTAATGGGGACTCCCCTCCACCACCACCAATGTGCAGCATCCACCTGGATGATGCGACGGCAGCCATAGTGCGCCAGAACGCTCACCACACATCAGCTATCAGTGGGGAGGAGAGCAGAGTAATGTAGCCAATTCATAGAATTTTGTGACCAAACGCTCCTCTTTAATTGCCAGTAATCAAAGTACTGCAATGAAATGGATTGTAAGGAGTAAATGGTAATGCTATCACAGATGTATATGAAAAATAAAATATTTTTCCTTTCTGTCATTTAGCAAGACTTCAGTAAGACATATAGTTTCCTTCCGGTATCCAAACAAGAACTGCTTGTATGAAACAGATTTGTTTTCCAGTAGAAAGAAGGATAATTACACATTGGTCTCACATTGTAATCTCACGTTGAGCACATGGTTCAAATTGTTGCTGAACTTGAGCTTTATTATTTTCTTCTTGTGTTTTTCATCTTTCTTGTTGGGCCTGTTGACTGCCTGACATCTTCATCAGAAAAAATGTGATAACCACCTTTGTACAGTATGTTGGTGTAAATTCTTTGTTGGATGACAGGCAAGTTAAACTGTAGCAGGGCTCTGTTTCTACAGTATGCCGAATACTGCATTTGTCGACCGATTTGTACTTAAATTAGGAATTTACTTTTCAAAGCACCCACCTGGGATGCTTGGTTTGTTCTTTGAAGTCATCCATTTTTGTTATTACATCTCTGTAAGCTTTTTAATAAAAATGCCCTTGGTTAGCTATTTTCAACCCGAAGCTGGTGCGCTAAGCTCTAGGAAAATGTAACAAAAATATAAGAAATGACTTGAGTCTTTTCAGGCTCTGTCTGGTGTCATCTGGCACTGGTTTGTTAACCTGCGTTTGGTGAACCTCTGGAGTTTAGAATCAAAAGGTTTTCGGTGTGCCAATTTAAGAGTGAGTGACGAGTAATTACAAAGTAAAAAAAAATCCATCTCATTTATGTGAAAAGAGCAGAGGTCTTATATAGGAGAAGCCATGTGCTAACCTCACTGCCATGAAGAGTTTATTAAAACATGGAAAATCTGGCATGTAACTATGTACTTTTCCAATGCATTTAAGCAGACAGCCATTAATGGTCTGTAGGATGTATATATTGTTGAGGGGGAGCTCGGCTGCTTGGTTTAGTGGAAGCGATAGGAGTGGGAAATATTCCAGTGGGGTCGCAGAACCCATTAACAGCAATCATTCTGAGATTTAGAATATTTGCAGTGCATTAAGAGGAAGTGGAGTTTTTGTTAAGAGGAAAGTGACATTTCCTAAGCTTCCTTCTTGAGCTGTGGGTAGCGAGACTGGAGTGCAATTACTCCTCCACTCTGGGGAATCGAGGAAGAAGACACACTCCTGCAATTAAATAGATCTGGTCCTGCAGAAGGCTTTCACCTAGTCTGTCTTTCACGTTCCTCAATTTCTGCTTTCCCCAGCCTGTCCCCCCCCCCAACAAATGGAAATGTAACACGAGCCCTTGCTGCTTATTAGTTCGAGCAATTCCAGGTCATTATGACCTGCGAGACTCCTGTACTTAAGCCATCACCTGCTGGTTACTTTCTCTTCAATTATTTTGCATTGGCTGATGTGGATTTAAACCTTCAAAAGATATATCCAAAGTAAGAGCATTTCCCAACTCTGAAATGGGTCACAATCTTTGGTAAGAGAATTCTTGATTTCATCCCCGTTGGAGATTAGAAAGATTAGTCAAACAATTTTTGACTGCTGCACAGTGTCAGCGTAAGCTTTTATTTCACCTGAACACAGGCAAGTATTCTCCGGTGTTCTGTAACTGGCCAGTAATGATAAGAGACTGCTGGCTGAGCACCGGGGGAACATGCCCACAATTTAATGGAGAATATCGGACGCCGTTTCACACAGTGCGTGGTGCAAATGTAAATAAGTCGCATACTCTGCTGAAATGGAAAGAGAACGAGCTCTAGGTGTCAGGGAGAAGGTCTATGGTCATTAATTGTGCAATCGGAGATGAGCGGTTGAGGGGGATAATGTCTATGAGAAAAATGGCTGTCTGGTTTTGTTTCAGGGCCAGGACTTCCCCAGGTATTACTTTTTTTGCATGTCTGCGTTCTATATTTTTTTAACTTACATCTGGAGAATTGTTTGGCAAAAAATGATTTTTTTCCAATATCGCCTTAATTGGAAGGACCCAGGCTCCTTTAGTGACTGCAGGTACCTCTATGCCTTTAGTCCGGGACTGATTAGCAAGGATGCCGCCCCATCCTGTTCTGTAACTATGTGCTTGCATTTGTGTGAAGCAGCAGGTACTCATTTTGATAAGGGCCTGTGTATGCGGATCAAGCCCTAGCACTGAGGCTTACAATGACAAGTGAATGTATCCACCACCTTCTCCAAATGACACCATGACATATTGTATTAAAAATCTTGGTAAGTCTTTTATGGTGGCGTGGTGGTGCAGTAGTTAGCATTTCTGCCTCGCAGAGCTGGGACCCTGGGTTCAGTTCCAGGAGAGCTGTCTGTAGAGTATGTGTGTTCTCCCCATGTTCCTGTGGGTTTCCTCCTATGGTCCAAAGACGCACACACCAGGCCAATATTCACAGAAGCCAATTAACCTACCTATATATCTGCATGTCTTCCCTGTGACAGACTCCTATCCGTGGTGTATACCGTCTTGCACCCATTACTTGTGGGGTTAGACTAGTGCTGGGCGATAATTCGCAAATGATAATTATCGCGATATAATTTTCCTCGATATAATTGTAACAAAAGTTCGATAAATGTTCGATATACATGTTTATGCTTTGCGCATGATATGCGCATGCGCACAAAATACCGTGCGAGTGCGCGTGCGTGTTGCAGACTGGGCAGCTAACGTGGTGTTGTTTACTCACACGGTGGTGGCTGACAGGATTGTAGTTAGAGTGGAGGAATGAGCGACACTGAAGCAAATGTAGTGCTGCCAACGACCAGCTCGAAGGACGATGACATCGTCGACAGAAAAGGTCATTCAAATTTGGTAATTTGGAGATATTTTGGCTTAGACATAAAACAGAGCACTTTAAACTTTGCAGTCTGTCTGAGGCATCTTCTATTTGTGTTTTATCACACTGCAGTATTTAATTTTTCTATTAAGATATTTATTTTGTAAATTTTACTGATGCATATTTTGACATAAAGACTTGAATACTCTACTTCAGATTTGTTTAATGTTTCTGCTGTTTGGCAAGTGTTTGTTGTGTTCTTAAAATAAAAAGTTGTTTAATTTACCAATTAGCTGTCTGGTTTCTTCAGCTTTCACTCAGGAGAAAAAATCTGCCTTTAAACTTGAAAGAAATATTGATTTGACATTTATCGTGATAATGTTTTTGGCCATATCGCCCAGCCCTAGGTTAGACTCCATTTTCCCCCACAAACCCTCACTGGATAAAGCTGTTAGAAAATGGATAGATAAATCTGCAGTGCTTTAATTAGTCAATTTGTTGTTAAAGGTCTTCTCGTGTTACGTCTTTGGTTTCAAATGCTGGAATTGATGATGTTAGGAAGATAAGAAAATATGACTTTGGCGCTGGTTTTGTGTACCAGTCCCAAAATTCCAACATAATTCAAAGTTGTTCTCGGCACATTTGCACAGGCAGATTGCAGGACAGTCTCACCTTCTGAGAGCTGGAGAACATGTCCGTACTGGTAGCACCGTGCACTGCAAGCCTGTCTGCTAATCCAGGGGTGTTTGGGCGGATGGAAGATGGGTAGAAGGTACAGGCCCTCCCTGAGCTCCCCAAGGGTTACATTCTGGACAACCTCCCGTGAGCCAAAATTTCAGAAACTCGGAACACACTCTGATGTGCTAGGTTTGCATATACAGTTTATTTCACTGTTGCAGTACTGTCATAATTCAGAAGCACACTGTATTATTACAAGGTACTGTGCAATACTCTGCAGGAATGGTTTCATTAGTACAGTAAATGTGTGGCACATTTTTGCAACACCAGCACCTTTCTCATCGCTTGAATGCCTTTCAAACGTGACTAAAAGGGCAGCGGTACAAACACTGAGGGTGTTATTCCAGACAACACGCACAAGGGACAGTGAGGAACAAGACTGGCTGAACATGTAAAATTGGGTTTTTGGGGAGCACCTGCTTCTCTTATTTGGGCTTTCTCCTTCTGACCATCGCCTCTCCTTGTGTATCTGTCTCCACACACACGCGAGAGGCCCCGTCAGTCTCATTAATATCCCCAGCAATTACAGCGGCACTTTTAGTTGGATTAAAAATATGATTAATGCGTGCCGAGTGTGAGGTTTAATTTCTCTCTCTCCCTCGTCTCCTTAAACTCTTAATCCTGCTCTGGAAAGGCTGTACTGCTTTGAATGAAAGACGTATTGCGTGCTTGTTGAAACATGGCCCCTGAGACGAAGGAAAGAATGCTACAACGAGTGGAAATAAAACAAATTGCCAACAGTAAATTATTGCTAGAAGTAAAAACTTCACCGGCATTGCGACAGTGCCTAAACGGGGCTGTGGTGCAGTGGTTTTGAAGTTCCTGGTGTGTAAGGAATAAATGAATACTCTGATATGCAGGATTAGCATGAAGCGGTGGCATATTGAGTTGTTTTAACAACACTGCATTCCTGCTGAATTCAGATGACTAATAATTTTTTTGCTTCCCTTACTCTGGCATCTATATTGCCCTCCCCAAAATCTGGGGCACTGTAGGCATGTCTCTCTGACCTGATGGAAGCCCTAGAAATTGTGGAGCCAAAGGTTCCCAAAATCTTAACTTAAATGTGCAAGGCACACCATCAAAAATGCTCACCACAAAGCAATTAATTTGGTTAAATCATACTTAATGTAAACTCAGGTAGTTTTGTAATTTTCTGTTTCATTGTGAGGCAAACTGTCTCTATACTGCAGCATCTCTTGTAGTTCTGGCTCTTTGGATTAGATAGGATATAATTCTGCCCCCTTTTTAAAAAAAAGCCACTTCACAAATCTTTTCAGAAGCATGCAGTATTTAATCATGTACAGGCTGAAAGCTGATCAGATTATTTCAATTGCAAAGCAGTTTCCTTCTCGAGCCTCTTTCCTGTTTCTTTCCACGCTGGGAAATATTAATGAACTGCAGGTGCATTAATCACATTGCTCAAGCTCCAGCCCCTCCCCCCAAATCCTCTGACAAATGCTAATCAAAATTGTGAAGATTCAGATGTTCATATACTTGACCCTAATTGTATTTTAAGTATCTATTTTCAAGAGAATGCTGGAGTGGGCTTTATTATTGCTGCCTGTAAAAGACAGTTCTAGGAGTTCTGGAATACTTTCTGTGATCTAAGTGTTTTTCTGTAGATAAGAGTTGTTACTTTGTGATCTGAATTGACAACTAACCTTAAATACTTTCCCTTTAGCTACTTCAGCAGGTTAGAGATTTCAAGGGTGGTTGTTTTCAAAAAGTATTGCTGCTATAGCAAAAGGAGTCTGTAAATCAACACAATGCATCTAGTGAATGACTATATAGCAATTGGGTACTGATAAATGGACACATTTCTTAGATTTCCTTCCAATTTTTGCAAGGGACTTGGTTTACTTAAGCAATATTTCACTCCTGTGTTCATTGATGAAGATGCCAATAATATGCCTTGGGAAGGACAATGTTCTGTGTTGAATAGTACCGGCATAGTAGAGGGAGAAGTGTTTAGAATACTAGGAACAGTCACGACTGATAGATTTCAAGGGTCTGATGCAATCTCACACACCATGCTTGAGGAAATAGTTATTCACAAGCATTTGAGGAAACTTCCAACAGTCACTCGAGTCAGGGGTCCTATCCAAATTTGCAGACTTTTTAAGGAATGAATGGATTTGGAAATATGTTTCGGATACGTGCTGCTGATCTGTTGCCTTGTGGCCTTTTCCTTGGAGTTTTTTTCCAGAGCAGATTTTTCTTGCTTGTGCTACATTGTGCAGGATACAAGGTGTCACCAAAAACCTTTCATTCTGTTCTACGGTGGGTTACATGTGTAAGGTTGAAGACAATGTTGTAACTGATTCTGAAATAGCTGTATTATGAATTTTTCTAAAGTTTTTGCAAGTGTTCAGCCAGACTTTAATGACTAGGGTGCTCTTTTCAATACTGATATTTACTTGCACGCTCAGATGTTTGTAGAATAACAGGCTGTGGGTCATGTATCCACAGCTGAGATAATGCTGTATTTACAGAGAAGGTTTAGAGTAATTTTACTGTAATTAGATGGAGGATTGTCTTGTATTGTTTTAGCAATATATTTTTTTTAACTAAGGTTGCCAGTTAACTGCAGAGCTAGTGAGAAATCATTACTATCTAGACTATTTTTTACATGTCATTTTGGCACAGTGGTTCCTGGTCCTGGTGACCCACACAGGTGCTGGTTTTCCATCCATTCCACCTTAAATAGATAATTGAAGCCTACATTGGTCTAAAGTTGCTTCAATTTGAATATTTGCATTTTGTTTCTAGCCCAATATTTGGGATTACATCTCAATTACAAAATACAATGGTTTAAGCTCCACCATGTTCAAAAGCTGGGAATGAACAGTTCAAATGGATCTTTTTTAGTAAGGTTTTGATTGTGTAACTGAGGGCTTGACTGGAACAAAAACCAAAAGGTGTGTGGATCACCAGGACCAGGATTGGGAACCACTGGTTTAGCACGTCTCCATCAGCCTGAAAGTATTTGATTTGCCTGCATCTGCTTTGAGACCGCAGCCTGTTCAGAATCATGGATTGCGATGGGGAGTTTTGCACTGATAAAGTTTTGTGCATCATAACGCATCTGCGTTTAGAGAAGAGAACCCATTTCAATTCTTTTAGTGACCTGGAGTTGATTTGAGTGTGCTACGTGTGGGCGTTCAGTCACTCTTACCCTATGAATGAAGAAGCCTTCACATATGGATGGCACATGCAGAGTTTGCCAGAGATCCAGGCTCAGTAAGATAACAGGTTAGCATGTGGTGAATCCTAAGTAACTATACCCCTAAATCTCTCTCTGCTGTTGTCATCTTAACAGTTCCATTTTCAGCTTGAACTGTGGCTTCCAGCAACCACAACCAGCATTTGTAGGTCCCTGTTCTTGAATAATTAGAAAACATTGTGTAAAATACCACTTAAGATGGACAGATTGTGAAGATGAGATAATCTTTGAAGTGAAGACAATGAGTGCTTTGAAGTGAGAAAAGAGTTTAAAACTGAGCCTGGCTGTGGTCTCTGCTCCATTTCCCTGTACTTCCCAAGAGTTTAACGCCTCAACTAGGTCTGTTGGTAGAAAATGAGACTCAGTCTCAGGGTAGTGAGTTCATGTCCCACATCTGGCGCCGGATCCTCCATGTTGGAGGTTGGGCAAAGGGCTAACAACCCTTTCCCGTAAAAAATGAATGTTACAGAAACATCCACGGGCTGTTGCTGCCCCTCCATGCTGGAAGACATAATGGGCAGACATCCATCGCAAGAGTTTAAACCGCCATTAATTGGATAAAGATTCTGTACAGCAGCTACAGAGCACACTAGTTCAGGCACTGCTCTTAGAGATCAGCAGACCCTCGTACCTCTGTTTGGAAGGAGCCTGGTTGGAGATTTGTCAGAGAGGGAGCAGCGGGCAGTTTGTAGTTTGGACTGGGTGACGTTGCAGGCATGATTGAGGATGCAAGACTGGCCTTAAGTAGCTTGAGTCTTTTTTTTTTAACCAAACAGTTCATAATAACAGAATTGCCGTATTCCACAAGGTGTTATTGACATTTTGGAGATAAAAAATAGTTTGTAGAGTCTGCAAGGAATGTTCATCGTAGAATTTTGTCCAATCCCTAGAAAGATTGAGCTTGGTTCTAGAAAGAACTGAGATACGGAGTTCATATTATGTTAAACATGCCAAAGAAGATTGTGCAAGAGAAGTCGTTGCCACTGTATAACCTCATTTTAGCTGCAGTAGGGAAGATTGGAGGCTGCTGTTGGAATGACTTGCTTTTGTGCCGTTTGTCATTCTTTGTAGGGATTATAGACTGTTGTGTGATGCAGTGTGACCTAGCCAATCTGCTGATAATTTTCTCGATTTCCTTGATGTGCATTTTTGCAAGTTAAAGACTTAATTTGAGTACAGATAGCGCTGTTAATAATAATTCAATGCAGAAGCCTCCAGCTGCATCATTCTCTTTTGGCCTCTTTTTATTAAATGCATTTCTTTTCATTGGAGTCGATCTGTTCGTGTTGTGGATGTGGAAGATTTCTCTATTGCCTGCTCTTTCGCTCACTTTAATCCGAGAGCCCTGTGTTTATAACCTGGTGCAGGTTGTATTTAGGCTGTTTCTGTATTAACCTAATTGAAGAAGTCTATCATGGCTGGTCAAAGAGTTGAGTCAGTAAAGATTCCACTGTCATTGTAGGGTGGGCTGAAACCTCCTTCAGCTGTTTATTACAAGGATGTAATCATCGCCTGAATCCTCAAGGTTCTGAGTCTTTACACTGATGGTATAGGCCTTGCCCCTATTTCAACAAGATCAGTATTATTGCAAATTTTCTCATTTATCCTATAGCTTGTAGCATTTGTTTCAAAATGATACCTTGCTTGATAAGAATGAAAGAAGAAAATATGGAAAATGCAAGAACAGGAGGCTCTTCTTTATCCCAAAGGTTGTGGGAATATGAAACATGCCACCCAGCCATGTTGTTAGAAGCCTGTACTTTAGCTGGATGAGATCCTTGGATTGCTTAACTCGTGTTCAAATATTTTTCTGAAGTGCAGCGTAAGAAACGTGTGTAATTATGTCCAGTCCATTTGTCAGGAGAACTACAGGCTGGCTCGTGTCAAAGTGACATGACTGCAACATAACAGCGTAATGAGGAAGGCGAAATGCAAAGAAAATTGTTTCATTTGGTAGGACGTAGAGAGGGCAAGGAGGAATTAGGACCAGTTAAAGGAAAAATAACCTAACTGTAAAAACAGCTCTTATAAGAACGGTCGAATCCTGCTGTCTAAGACCATAGCACTTTAATAAAGTCATGACCATGTAACCTGTTTCTAGCAGACCTTAAAGGAAACGTTTGGGCTGCTGTATTTGTGGTCTGCTGTACTCCTGTACAGTTGCCAGATCTTACAAAATGTGCATGTCCCATGGCAGGGTCAGGTTCTGCTCTGCCGTTTAGTCTCAGATGTGATAATGATGATATTTTAAAAGTTCCATAGCTATATGAA
This sequence comes from Lepisosteus oculatus, assembly GCF_040954835.1. Classification (NCBI taxonomy): domain Eukaryota; kingdom Metazoa; phylum Chordata; class Actinopteri; order Semionotiformes; family Lepisosteidae; genus Lepisosteus; species Lepisosteus oculatus. The sequence continues at coordinate 3,949,547 of NC_090710.1, forward strand.
CCTGCCACAAAGTACGGTGTCAAGGAAAAAAGGCAATACACTGGCACGACTGACCAATAAAGGGCTTAGAGCTGTTGACAAGATAATGGCAAGTAAACCCAGCGAGAGCTCGTGCAGTTGAGCACAGTGCTGGATGGGAAGCAGGCCTAGGGGATGGGTAGCTTGGTCCCTGCACAGGGAAGGAGAGAGCGGCTTCGCAATAAAAGCTCTGTTTGGAATAATGGCTTCCAGGATGCAGCTGAAACAGTGCCAGGAATCTCAAGCCAAGACTTGCGTGTGTTTTCCAAGAACGTTTCCTCTCTCCCGACACCCGCAGGTGATTGGACGATATGCTAGAGGACGCAAGAACAGTGGCATCCGATGCTTTTGTGAGAGCAGGAGGAAATAAAAACATTTCAGAAAGAAATACCTTCTTGGCCTTTTATTTTTTTTCCAGTTTTGTTTATAAATATTATAGGGTAGTCACAGCAGAGACATTCATTTTTACCCTTTTTAAAGGGAATAACAGTGAACTTAAGGAAAGAAAAAAATAAATTGAGGGGGTAAAGAGAAAAGAAAACAAAAACCGCTACAGACACAGCTATATCAGCGTTTACCGTAAAAAGGCATGCAGTTTATAGTGTAATTGTATATAATGGCTTAGGAGTATATACCGAGCTCCACTTTAAAACCTAATGCTCTAAAAGGCTTATCCCAGGAAGGGTCGTCACCCACCCAGCCACCTCATCATGATTGCCTTTCTTGCCAGCATCAGAATAGGCTGACTACCTCTCTATGGTTCAGCAGCTGAACAGGCAAGACTCCCAAGATGCACGTGAGAGGATGAGGATCGAACTGTATTACAAAGATCAAAGATATATATATATATATTTTTTTACATACCTCTTGACCTTTTGTTTGTCGTCAGCATGGGGCACGGGTTCTTCTTAGTATTTGGGGTATTTTTGAGTGCAAGCCTCAGACAAAAGCCAGAGTTTCTTAATCCATTACCTGTATTTTTGGTCATTCATTTGGGCCAAGAGTAACATCAAATACAAGGTAATTTAGCCTTTGTGTGGCAATTTCCCCCCTGAGATAAATTGGCTGGACAGTTGAAAGTGCATGTCAAAATGTATCTGGCTTCCTAAAGCTAAAACTACCAGTGCACTGTGCTTGTTGGAGACCCTTGTGTAGTAAGCTACTTTAGAGATCCCTGATCTTTTCAGCTTGGTGGAAGAAAACTGTTGTGACAGGCTTGAACAGTTTCTTAGACCAGTTAGAATCCTAAAATTACCGATCAATCAAGGTTTTAGTTCTTGTGCAGGCAGGTGGTAAAATGCATGGGTTATAACATCAAGATCTTACTAATATACCCCTGTAATGGAATTTCTGAAGTTTTTCACTTTTATCATTTTAATACACTGCGGTACTGCAGAATATTTATGCATGTTGCATCGTGACAAGTAATCAGTTTCCTCCCTTCTGCCGTTTTTTAAATGATGAAAAATGGACAGTTGAATCGCTGAATCAGGAGTGACTTCATTTCACTCGAAGTGAGTTCATCACCTTGTCATTAACCAGGTATGCTTCGTGTACCTTTATGTAATTTGTCTCTCCTGACGGAAATAAGGAGATATCAAGAGCCACTGAGATTTTTCACTTTTAATTGAAGAGAGCTCAAATGCAAGTCAGAGTGTCTTGTGTCCTGGCCCTGAGTAGTGGTTGATCCCGGAGAGCTGTAGGTTTAAATTGCAGCTGTGGACACAGTCATTGTGCCCTGTAATAAAGGGAGTTCGGTTAACGTTTTCCATTAAATGCCAGTAGATATGTAGATAATTTTAAACTGGCCTAATTGCCCCCTCTCTTTCGTCACATTTTCTAAAAGTTAGCTGCTTTACGAAATCCTCTGTGGACCCACTGGAGTTGTAGCTGGTGTCTGCCTTGTCTCTAAGATTAGTTGTCTTGTCTATGCTTAAAGGTTGCACACAAGAGAAGATGGTAGTTAGTCCCCTTTCTCAACCAGACAAACTATCCCAAATGGGTTTGGCTAATCCTTACTAGGATGCAAGCTGTTTGGTTTGAAAAGGGGTGATGTAATTAACAGTACATGTGCCTTCTCTGAAATTCATAGAGCTTTATTAGCATGACCAATGAAATAGTTGCCAAAGCAGATAGTTAACACATTTACAGAACAAACATTATTGGATTTTAAATTACATAAAAATCAAACTATTGATTTTTTTTTTTAGACAGACTCACTGTTTGGAATGTTCCACTTCTGGGAGGTATGGGAATTCTGGGATTTGATTTATTTGGGATTAGACAAACATTCTTCCCTAAGAGCATTAGTAGTCTCTGTCTGTTGCCCTTCCGGTCAACGTGCACTTAGTTTCTCGGCAGGACGCCTTGTTGGGCTGTGCTGAGACCTACCTTTGACACCATAGTTACTGTTTGAAGTTGGTTCACTTTGTGATGTCGGACCTTTCAGTACCAGGATACACAAGCTTTGCTGAGCAGGGAAAGGCCCTAGGCATTCACACCTGACTCTCTCACATCAGAATGTTGCATCCTACCAAGAAGGTGTGAGAAAGAAGCTCAGGTTGTCTTCACACCAGTGGGGGCTGGTCTCACAGCACTGGGGCGGCTTTCACTGTGACAGGAACTCCCAGGCTGTAGTTTAGCACCTTTCCGTCACCAGAAGGGGAAAAATAAACCTCCAAGTGACAAAGCTGCATATGTTCTCCTGAGAAATGTCTCACCTGTTGAGGATAGAGATAGTCTTTTCGTAATATTTTTTTGCCAGGATGCTTTACTTAGTAATTTCTACTTTTTTCAACTTTACATGAAAATTTAGGTCTCAATTGATTCATCTTGTCAAAGGAATAAAAGAATGCACCCCCTAAACATGTCATATCATCATGACATTTTTGGGGAAAAAAGCTTTTCTGTCTTTGCCAGCTTCCTTCTCCTGTTTGGATCCCATGCCTGTTATTCCTTTAAAAATCTGATCTCAACAATCAAACGGGGTGGGAGGTTCACGGCAGTGAGCAGGAAAGGATCAACTGAACTCTCTGCTCAAGGGCTGTTGGTTTCATCACTTTAAAAGTGGCTGTTTTGTTTTTTTGTCTCCAAAGATTCAGCCTGTTTGGTGAAAATCTGTATTTAAAGTCAATACTTTATTTTCCTAGAATTTTTGCTGATGCAGGGAAAGCTGCTGAACTGTTTTGACATGCGTGTGGTTTCCATGCTGTGGGAGGTAGATCATCTTCGCTGTAATGAGCGCAATATCTTCCGTCACGGATTTCTTGTTCTAATGGAGGCTAATGGTCTCCTGTCGCGATTATAATGCTCAGGAGGGGGATCAGGGATTTAACAAGATGACTTTAAATGACATTCCTGTGCATTTTAACACATTTTTTATTGTCTTAACTTGAAGACCCCTGATTGTCAGCCTTTTTGCTCCTTTGCTCGTGATCAAAGTTAGCTCCTAATATTTCCATCTCCCGTGAAATCATCGTCACAAGTTTGGACACAATCTAACCTGATTCTTGGCCCTGAATGGAGGGGGGTACAGCCTTTGATCCATAGAGTCATGGGTTCAGATCCCTGGTGGTACTCCTTGAGCCAGGGTGTTTTACTCAGTAAATTCCCATCTGCGTACGTGATTTTTCAACGTTGCTTGAGAACTTGGTCTCAATTGATTCATCTAGTCAACGGAATAAAAGGATGCACCCTTCAGTCAGGGAGGTGGTATCCATGAGACTCTCCACCTTCCAGGAGCTCCCCCACCCGTTGGAGTGGGATATTTAACCTTCAGCTTAGCCCATGAGCTCAGCTGTTATTGCTTTTTACCTCTCGGATTCTGAAAACAAGCCGACAAGCCCGAGAAGATCAGCTGGAGTTTATTGCCTTGTGCTCGGATGAGGTCTGCCTTTTCAGCACGCTTTCTGCACTGTCGCAGAGATTTAAATAGATTTTATTTTTAATAGTGTACTTAACATTCATTGCTGAGCATTAAAGGAAATGAGTTGTAAAGATTTAAAAGCAAATGGGAATAGTGCTCATGATAGGTTTTGCCTCCTAGAGCTTCAGTATGCATGCATGTCATTTCTCCAGTGTTTTGGGTCTTGGAAGTAGGTTACTATAGGTTGCTATACTAAACATTAGAATTGAAATCCAGATCTGTTCTTGCTTGTCCATCACATAGTGAATGGATGTCAGAGTTATGACATGTTGAAATGTGCAGCCTTAACACTTTGAAAATATTTGCGCAGCACATTGGCACAGTAACCACTTGAATTGGCCTTCTGAAGTGTATGAGGTCTGATCCTCAACCTTGTGTTCTTATGCCTGCAGGGACAGAGCCATGCAAAAGTATTCTGGCCCATGACCATACCACATTGTTACTTTAAAGTCTGCAGCCTTGACACGTTAAAGTAGCAATTATACACAAATTACTTCCCGCATTCAGAGCAAAAAACAGAAAAAAGGTAGAAAAGTGAGTCATGATTAGTAAGTATTCAGACCCTTTGCTTTGGCATACCTAAATTAACTGAGATGCACAAAATTACCCTAACAAATCACCCATTTGAGTGGCTTCTGTCTGTGTGTCATAATAGTCCACATGATTTCAGAATAAATTCATCTGTGTAAGGGCTGTCACTCTGTAAGTAAATTTCAGGCAAAGACTCATTCATGAAACACATCACGTCTGTTGAAATACGCAGATCAGGAGAACGGTTCAAAACATTGAAGTGTCTGAATATCCCTGTCAACACCGTCTACTTCGAGAAATGGAAGGTGCAGCGTACAGCCCAACCAGACGATGCCTAGACCAGGCCTGCCCTTGAGCTGAGCCGCCCAGCGAGGAGGAAACGGATGTGGGATGCTGCAGGAAAGCCAGTGAGAACTTGGAAGGCACTTCAGGCAATACCGGAGATGGGAGCAAATGTGTATCAGTCAACAGTATCCGTGGAGCCAAACCCATGTCCTATTCCACAATTAGCTTGCAACAAAACATTTGTGCTACCACGAACATGAGAGAGGGTTTTGTGGTTCAGCAACACAAAATTGGAACATATTTGTTTCAATGCAAAGCGTTTCATCTGGTTGCAAACCTACCACAGTGCATTGCTCACTGAAATCATCAACACCATCTCTACTGTGAAGCATGCTGATGGCAGCATTGTTGTAGGTTTCCCTCTCATCAGGATGTATTTAGATGTACTGGCATATCTTAGATGAAAACCTGCTTTAAGAATGAGAAAGTTGGAAGGGGCTTAACCTAAAGGACTTGCTGCCAAAGGTGCTTCCAGCACATATTAATTAATGGGTCTGAATGCTTACGCGGTCATTTTGTTTTCTGACATTTACTGTAAATTCTCTAACCCTAAGAAGTCTTCAGTCTGAGCATTTTAAGTTTTAATTAAAATATTAAGCTTTAAAAGTCCGTGAATCTTGTAATTTCATTGAATTGGGTCATCCCAGGAAATATCGGTCGTGCTGGCAAGGCGTATACTGTGTATCAAAAACCGGAGCAAAGGCATGGCATGACTGTTGGCGCTGCATATTTTACCGTGACAGGAAATCTCCATCTTTTAGCCGAAGGTCCTCCTGCCTTTCCTCCGTTCTTTCGGCAAACTTCCAATTTCCTTGAATTTGTGTGCGCCGTTAAAATTTATGCGGCGTGAAGGCTGAGGAGAGGGCTGGGTAGATGCCCCCCTTGACACCATCATTCTGTGAAATAGTTGGCAATCTGGAGTCATTTCTTAGCTAATTTTGTCCTTTTGAATTGCGCCGGAGACTAGCGGGGGATCTTTGTCACAGCCTGCCAAAAGCAGGATGATAAACCATATGACGGATGGGCTGGTTGACAACTGTGTCCTTCTGCGCTCCGTGGCTTGCACAGCTGCTGTCGCCTCACCAGCGGGGCCAGGCCTCTTCGTCGTTGACAGAATGATTTAGTGGGGCGTCTTTATGGCTCTGGGTAACACTCCCCTACGCTCGGATCCCGGCCAGCTGGAGGCTTTTGCGGTTGAGGGTGCAGGCACGCGTGGGAGGGGCACGACGCAGTCGCTGCCAAAAAGCCACACCCCACACAAGAGAAATTGTCTGCGAGCAATGACACTGAATGCCGGTTGGTCTCACTCTGCGCTGAGTAGCACTCGCTTGTGTGTCTGTGCATCAGCGCAGTAAACTGAGAGAGCGCACCTGTCTGAAGGAGATCCTGCACAGAAGTGCAGTTACGTGCTCTGCTTGCAAGGGGGTGAACAAGGGCACTTAGTCCCGTTTCTGCCCTGTGTTTGTCAGAATGGATCTTTTCCAACTGCCCAGCTTTGTGCGCCACATGGAAAGTGACTGTGCCGGATAGGAGGCCGATATCTGGTGTGGTGTAACTGCACAGCTTTTTTATTTTTAACACCTTAATATGTGGCCAAGGTAAATGTTTGTGGGACAAAGTTAAATTGGATTCTAGACTAGAGGGGGTTTGACTGTGACGTTTGTAGGCAAATGTGTAATTATTTGAATCCCATGTGTAATATGGATCATGCTGTGCTTTCAGATCGGGTACAGGTTGGTGCTGTGGAGAGTCGTGTTGCAACAAATGTAGATTTATGCTCTTGAATCTGCAGAGCAGATAGGCAAGGTTATTTAATGGTGACTGACATGCATCTGCTAGCTCGCAGGTGCTTGTTTGGGTTTTCCACGATTCCTAATTTTGTAAGCAGGTGTTTCTCCGCAGGGAGGATTTCGCAGGTGGTCTCTTGGTCGATATTGGGAGATCCTATCAGATGGTTTAGAGGTGGCTTACCACGGCAACATCCCTGCAGTGTGTTCCCTTCATCTTTCCCTGGGAATTCCATTGCTGTGGGATGAACCTATGAGTCTCTTGCGTAAGCACACATCACCTGTGTACTTGCAAACTCATAATTGCACGTTACTTTGTCACATGGGCGTGAGAATGGTTATAAATGAGAAGAAGCCGTTTTGGCTCATCTAGCTCGTTTTGTTTTTTTAGTGGTTCTTTGATCTAAGAATCCCATCCATCCCTTTCTTGTAGAGCTGGGTTTGTTAAACTTAACATTTTCTGTTCAGCAGGGGCTTGACCACTCCAGGTGATCTCACCTGGTGAGCGTTTCGCGTTGTCAAAACCAGAATAAAAAGTTGCATTCTGCAGTTTGGAATTAATCGGGAATGGTTGGTGATATACTGGTGTTTTTCTACTGAGCAGATAAATAGACTTGCTGGTTTGCCATTGTGAAGTGGTTTGTTGAGAGGAGTCCCAGCTCCCTTTCTGACTTGTAGTAGAATTGTTGAGGTGAACATGGCATCAGTGACAAAGATGTAAGGTTTTGTTCTGGGTATAAACTAGGAGGTCCTAGTTTACCAGGAGTGCCGTAAATTTAAAACCGTGACATTCCAGTATAAAGGTTTTTTACAGAGCCCTTTTCTACACTGCTGTTTCTAAGATCACTGATGTAGGAACTTTGACTGATACCGATGGTTTCACTCTGTAGGGCTGTGAAAGCTTTTATCCTAGATATGGATTTACTTTTCTTTTGTGTGTTTGTTCAGATTTCCAGCTGTGTTTTGTTGAGCAAACACCCAGCGTCAGTTAAGTTACTTTGCTTCATAAACATTATCACTTCCACCCTTGCAGCTCTGTGAATGGAGCATGCTATTTACTTCCTGAACAAATCAACTAAAAAAACACTTCCTAAAAGTCTGCTTATGCAAAACTGGTCATTATTTTCCCAGTAGCTTAGAGAACACAGCAATAGGTTTATGCACACAGGTGTTGGCACTAAACAGAACGAGCAGAGGAAAAGTATTACTCATGTTTTTCACTGGAAGTAGATGTCATGCATGGTTTGGTTGGCTAAGTCTGTGCGTGGCCTGTTGGTAATGTGCTGATCTGTATCCGTCAGATAATCTAGCAGCCTTTACAGATGGGGGTTCTCCTCTTGGGATTGCAGGAGAGTGACAGACTCACTCTGGTCCTGCTTTGAATTGCTCCGTGAAGCCAGAACATAAGTAGCCCGCTCAATCGATTTGTCCTGAACTTGGTTGAGAGATTCTGTCATTATGATTGTAACAGTGGAACAGGAACCAAAGTGCAAACTAAGTGGAAGTGTTTTAAAATCAAGAAGAGGAGCTGCTTCTTTTGGCAAAAAACTGTGGGAGTGTGTAACAAGTCATTCATCCATGCTGTTGAAGCCGATACCCTGGTTTCTTTCTAGAAATGAGTAGATGGGATCCTCAGATTGATTGGATACTAACTACCAAACAGGCTAAATAGGTTGCAAATGGGTGGAGGCCAAGAATCAATCAGCTTTATTCTTCTTGGTTTAGTCTTTATTTTCCTAAAAGACCTGGTGTCAAACAGTTGTTTGGTTTGGGGATGTAATTTAATCTTAAGTATCTCAGGTGAAAGTTTGACTTTGGTGATCAATTCTTCAAGAATAGCTGAATTTTATTAAGAAGCGTTAAAATGTGTTTTATGAGCAACAGGTGCATTGGTGTAGTGGATATGGCGCATGCCAGCTATGGTTTTTATTAATACAGAAAATACTATTTTATGTAGACATGTGTAAAAATGAGACATGACTGCGTCGCAATAAAAGGAATTTCAAAAAAGGAACATTACAAGCTATTAATTGCTCTATATTCCCTTGAGTGTCTACAGATAAAGAAATCGGTTTTTCTTCCTGGGCCCTTGCTGAAGTAAAGAACTCCTCCGCACGTACTTGATCATTTACTTAATTGCACACGAAATGTCATAATAAAAAACTGGATGCAAATTAAGATTGATTGGGCATTTGGAATAAGTTAAAAGCTCTGCTTTTAATTACTATTTCTACAGCAACGCTGCTTCTTAATCGGAAGGCTCTGAGAGTTCAGGAATGGAATAAGGGGCAGCCTGTGTGTTTGAAGGAACCTACCCTGTTAGCTAGACCCAGCAGATAGCAAAGCAGTGACCTACAATTGGAATACCCATATTTTATTACCTCTTAATGACTTTAATTAATAGCATCCAAGGGTTTAGAATGGGTGAGATTACTGCCACCACAGGTAATTTATTTTTTGTATTTAATTGCCTTTTAAGACATCTGTTCATTTCTACAGTTAGAATGTTGTGACTCGAAGCACCCTTTTACATTACAAGCAAAAACGCACAAGACTGATTTTTTAAAATACTGGCATCAATTCTTGCCATCTCTCTTTCTGTGATATGTCTCACTATTGCTCTGCAGGTGTCCGTATTATCGGATGAATTAGTTCCCCCATTTTGGGGGAAGACTGGTATCCACCTACAATCCACAACAGTCTGTTCCAGTTTCCACTTCTTAACATAACCATGCTGGAGTCCCATTTGGAACCTAAACTGCACACTAATCATAAAAACCTACAGCCTTTTATATGTTCAAGGATTGGCATCTGTGACCTGAAATTACGTGTAGCTTGAAATTGAGCTCGCATGCCTGAACGTTATGTACGGTTACTGTGCTTTCTCCCTAGGGGGGGTTACATGATGCCTTAATTGAATGACTGAAAAATGTGCACTTGCAACGAATGTGGCTCGTGATGGATTTCTGCTATATTGAGACAGTGGCTCTGTTCACTGAATAAGCAGCGCAGGAGAGGGCGGTTGAATGCAGTGGTGAGGTGGGCAGTTGGCTGAATGTTTGTGATCAGGAGGATAGCCATCAACCGGATCTGCCATATGGTCAGCATTTCCGCAGCCTGGCGAGGGAGGGGCTTGTGGGATCCCACCACGCACGGCGGCCCGTGACATCCAGGCGATGACCTTTTGTGCCTCTCGGGGAAGAAGGCTGTCCCGAAGCTGAAGCAGCACTGACATACAGTGCCAAGTCAGTCCGTTTTGACCAGACTAAGTGTCTCGCCTGGATCTGGGCTTTGGTTAGAGGAGATGACATCCCAGCTGAGGAAAATCTCCCGCCTCTCAAACGAGCGGGGGCACGGCGGAGAGGAGCTCCGCCACGTTTAAATGAGAAGCCTTGACCAACTGGTGATATACATATAAGACAGCAAACAATTGGGGAAAAGCAAACGCAGGCAAAGTGTCGAATGGCTCGGCCTTGTACTTTGGCCTGCCACTGATGCTCATGTGAAAGTTATGTTGCAGCCATGGAAGTGCTGAGACTTGTTCAGGAACGGAACGGCTCTGTAGTTAAATACCGGATGTTTTTTGTTGTGCTGTCGGCAGAGATGTGATGGAGACGGGGGTCTTTACGAATGTCCTGTTTTGTCATCCTTGCAATTGGTCTGCGGTGCTAATTTTCCTGATTGAAATGTGACAATAACATTTGAGGGCAGTGCACAGGCTGCAGCACTCTGGGGTAATTGCCCCTTTGGGAGTGGGGAATGGCCTGTGTGAGCTGTGAAATGAACTCTGCAGCGGAGGTTAGTGAAGCCTGGACTGCCATGCCCATGCGTAGTTATTGGCTGTGACGAGGAGCAGCACCAGGCCTGTGGTCCCATTTGCTGTGAAGTTAGAAATAGGGATTTGTTCCAGAGAATTATTTTTAAAAATAATGAAAGAACAGAAATAAAGAAAAACAGAAAAGTTAAATCTCTATTGATTCTTTGTGTAAATGTGAAAATTTACCTTTGTTTAATTTTAAATAGGTCCTTGGAGAATTGGTGTGTAATACCACGATCCCTTGTCTGTTACTGGGAATTTAACTGTTTACAACAGTTCTTTCAAGATAGTAGCTCCTGCTGTGATATTTTAAATACTTAAACTGTCCAGTTATTACTGAGTAATTCATATGTTAGCTTTTTCATTTTAAAGCGCTTTATCGGCATGGCCAATGGATTTACATAATATTCTTTGATAGGGTCCCTCTTTCTTCCATACGCTGTGATGGGAGATCACCTTCTGGGCTATCGGCTCGAGAGTTTCTTCCTCCCTCCCCCAGTAGGACTGATGGGCATTCTCATTCTGGCAGCCAAGGGAATTCTGGGATACTTTGTGCTGCTCTTCAGAATGCTTTTCTTATCCCCTGAGTTTTTTTTTTGTTTGACATAGTACTGTACTTGTGGAATAAACGTGGCTTCTGCTTGACGGACTGGCTCAGACCCTGCTGAGAGTACATGGCGGGGTACAGCCTACAGAGCAGGCACATGTTGCACATTTGAATTATCCAGCTTTTTTTTTTCTGGGAACCGTTTACACTTCGCTATAAATTATTGCTAACAGGTGGCAAGGCTGTGCTACCACTGTTGGGTGTTGGGTTTGATTCCAGGCTGGGGGCCTTCTCTGTGGAGTTTAAATGTTATTTTCCAAATGCAATTTATAAATTTTCAGTTTGCCAGTGAACAAAAAGCATGTCTGTGACCCAATAATTCAGTAAGATAAGCTTGTGTTTTGTTCTACATCTTACTTGCAAAGTTCTCAAGGGTCTAAAACCCTATTGACATACATGACAACCTTTTTAATTGGGTCATTAATGGAAGCGTTAGTCTCTACAGCAAATTTTAAATTTAACATTCACTCCTTTTTTAATCAACCTAGCCTTGATAAAAATGTGTGAGATTTTTTGACCAAGACGTGAGACAGTAAGATTAAGTCCTAGTGCATGAGTGTTATGCCATTATGTACCATCTTGTGGTGCATTACTACAAAACAGTATTTCAGTTCGGATTTTGTGTAGATTTTGTGATCGATTGTGCATTTGTTTGGCCAGGCGGCAGTGTGCCTATACACCACTGTGGGAAACCCTGAAACCCTTGAATTCATTTGTCCTGTTAAGATTAGGTACCCTGTTTAGAACTTGGGGTTATGTTTCACCATACTGTAGGTTAAATGGCTGCATCAAACAGGGAAATGCTGTAATCCACAAGCCCTGTCACATTTCACATTAATTTACAGTTAAGCAAGTAAAGATGCTCAACAGATCTCTTGAAACAAATATTAATTGAGGTTTTAGTCTACATGAGTAGAATGTACCCATCTTGTCAAAAAGCTGTAGACCTGGATAATTGCTTTGTTAGTAGTAACAAACTGCAGGTTCTTGTCACAAGACATTTGTCCCGTTTCCTTCTAAATTTCCATGTTTACAGCAGGATGTGCTTTTGCTGGAGAACGTTTTCCCAGGTGATTTAGTTAGGAGAACAGAGCTTAATGATGTCCTGTTTGACTACATCAGTTGTGTATCCTGGAAATCTCAGGTTAATGGGATTGAATCAGTCTCAGGTTAAAGAACAACAGACATTGACATCTGTCTGGCAGGCTCTTGGTACATGACAGTTGTCTTAAACAAGCAACAGCCACAAGGCGGATGCAGTGTTGCTTGCTGGGACAGGCTCTGGCTCCCCTGTGATCCTGAATTGGAAGAAGCGCTGAGAAAATGGATGGATGTATCTTGTCTGCTGAAAGCAGAACCTAGTGGAAACTTCTCTTCGGGGGGGCAGAAAGGGAGAGTTTATCCCAGCTAGTCGGCCTGTCTCCTTAAGTCAGTTCAGTTTGGGTCACCGGTTTGAGGTTAACAATTTGATTCAGGCCACAGAACCGGATGCCAAGAGTAATTGAAGCCTTTCTTAAATAGTAATTATTTTATTTTTAATCTTTCCATCAATGACTTGTCTTTGGCAGGGCTGTACCGTGTCCCTCAGGCTTTGTGTTGGATGGACTGGATCCAGACTGTGAATGAGCCAGAGCTGTATTTGCGATCTTGAATATGAAATTCAGATTTAATGCATCATTGAAAGGTTTTTAATGCTAATTACTCGAGTATGCCCGGCTGAGTGTTCTTCTACAATTTATGAAAAGGAATTGTTACATAATTCACTGCTGTTTATATCTTTAATGCTCATACTGAATCATCCAGTAAAGAACTAATTCTTTGGACCTTCAGTTTAAACCGATTGTGCGAGTTCCTTTTGGTTTTGACATCCTGCATTTTGAGGGAAGGAATTAGCTGTTTGGAGCACAGAAAAGTCTCATCAGTTGCGCAGAGGAGCAGTGTTTCCAAAGTGCATTCACAAGTATAGCCCTTGATCCACCAAAAAACGCCTGCTGATCTCGTTTTTCATCATAGATCACCACAGCAGCGCCCACTGAGAGAGCTCAATCGGTGCACACACGGCACTCATTAGAGCAATGTGCCTGGCGTGTGGAATTAGTCCAGTTTGAATTCCTCCTCTGTGGTGTACGCAGGTGGGACACTAAGGGAGAAAGTTCTGCACCTCTGCTGACTTGTAGCAGCCTTGCGTGATCACCTGACATTCAGATATCTGATGTGTGAGAACTGAGGTGCCAGGATGCGGCGTGCGTGACGAGGACAAGCAGATTTAAGATGTTGATGGGCATTACACAAGAATCTATGCGTGTCAAAACAAGTTTTCAGCTCTGCAGCGTGAGGGATGTGGGGACAAGTCTGAGTGGAACTGTACAGAATCTCAGCAGCAGAGAATGGTCATGGTGTTTTGCTTTTCAAGTATTTACTCCACCCAAAACATTGAATCTTGTTTTAAAATACAGATTTCTTTTTTAATCGTGCGACTAACCTTTACCCTAATAAGTAACGTGTTACTACTACAATGTTGTTGGAAGACGGTAGTTGGCGACCTTCTCCCAGAACCTTGTTAAGGATCGCTGCTGTTGGAGGCCTCATCCATCTAATGAGATTTTAAACCTCGATCACGACTGCTTGGCCATTAAAGATCCCATTGTTGTATGTTAGAGCAGGCGTGTTAATCCCTGTGTCTGGATTAAATCCTGCTGTAGGCTTGACCAATCTGTCGTCCTGAAAGCTCCTCCTGTATTTGCTTGGTGAAACAGTTTCCCCACATACAGTGTGTAGCTGACTTGTCGTGTACTGTTGGCAAGCTGTGGGTGAACTGGCCTCCCTCTGTGTGTAAAGTGCTCTGGGCTGGAAGGCGTTTCATGTAATGAATGAATTCTAGTGACAGTTTGAGGTGTTTTGCTCAGTTGTGTTGTGGGAGCTTTATTTAATCCTGTTGTCTACACTGCTCTGGCCAGCACTCGCTCCCAGCAGGTGTACGAGTGTGCTTAGCCACTCTAGGATTGGAGGGCTGGGTGGACTCTTCATTGTCGTCAAGGTGAAGGGATAGGGAGACCTTATAAGGGAAGAGGCCACTGAAGCAGCAAAAGCAGAGCTCTTCTTGGCTGTTTCTCTGTTGTACTGCTTTTACCGTTAAAGGTGGAGTGTAAAGGTACACAAACCTGCGTGGGTATTGGCAATGCCTTTTTAGAGGTTTTCAAAGAGGATATGACTGTATCCGACTATATCATACATTCCTTGAGTATGGAAGTGCCTGCTTCCTGTAACCACACGTGGAGAATGAGGCTCCTCCCACCTGTCTGTCTATCCAGCCAATCATCTTTCAACATGCTACAGCATGCTGTAGTTTTTGTTAGCTTAACACCTTTTCACTTTTTGTCCAGTATGAAGATGTTTTGTAGCATTTCAGCTGTGTATGTCAACTTACCACTTGAGGTCTTTACTAATTTTCATATTTTATATAGTGCCTTCCATTTTGAAATGCTGCACATCACGTTACAGTAAAACAGTATCTTCAATTTCATGCTGTATTGAAAGATAAACTGGAAGGAAAAGCACACAGATATATATCTTTAAACAGGCTTCAAATTCAAACATTTAAATCGGTGTACAGCTTAGGGGCTGTGAAAGCCCCTTCTCCAAGGGTTCACCTCCACATGTTTGTGATCTATAGGACATTCAGAGCCTAGGAAGTGAAGGCAGTGTGGAAGGAGATGGTAAGCTGCTAATGTAACCTGTGGCAAATCCAGTCATAGCCTTGATTTTGGATACCTTCGTGCAATACTATTTGTAAATATTACTCTGACACAAGCATAGCCCTTCTTGTCTTAAACTCCTTTTACAAGGTAGTTTATTTTGGCACTTCTGGGGTCAATACTCTGTATGATAACAATAATTGATGGATTTTTTTTTCCCCTTTCAAAGGGCTCATATCCTGAAATCTTGGAGAGTTGACAAAGCTGTACGATTCTATATTTAGAGATGGTGACATTGACAGGGGTTTTTATGGCAGATAAATGTAGGATAGTGTCTGGGTTTATAGCTTACCAATATACCTCCCTCTAAGCAACATAAGAAACTGCAGTCTTAAATTATTAATGATAAACTCGGAGGAAAGGAAGCTCAGATAGAAAGCGAATTGGAAATACTACAGTCAACAACTCCTTTTTTTGTTCATGGCCTCTAAATATTTTTGGTTTTTTTGTCTTCCATTGCAGGAGGTAATCCTTTCAGTCCTTGAGGCAAGCCTTCTCTGTGGTTATTAACCAAGTACCATGGTCTGAACCCCTCCCATTCACGAGACAGTCCCAGAATGCTTCGCTCTTGTCAAGACCTTTTAATCACTTGATTATTTTCTCAATGTAAACATAAGTTCACTCAGCTTGTAATGCAATTCAGATTCTGTCTCGCATCGTTGTTGCAATCAGTTGGCAGGTGATTAGGTATTTGAGCAACTGTGAGCATCGTATTGGGAGTCTATAACTCATAGAAATTTGGGGGTAAATTAAAAGTTTAACTCTTAATGATACTTTATTTCTTTTAGAGTAATTATTCTTGATTAGATTTTAAAAGAAAGAGGCCCAGGTCAGAATGAGTAAAACATTAATTACTACAGACTATTAGAAAATTAACAGTATACGGAAAATATTATTTTCACCTAGTTACCTAAAGGAGACTTTCTGCTTGTAGCACTGAAGCCCCGCTTCATGACGTCTCCGCCAAGGGCCAAAGTTGATGCTTTCTGGCTGTCGTCTTGTCTTCTCTCTCTTGCCCAAGATGCAGGTGGGTTAATATATCCCAGATCATGTGACCCAAGTCCACCAAGCAAAGCCTGACAGCCGTGCTATGGTGCCATGATATGTTAGCCATGTGTTTTCATGACAGGTGACTGGTACTCATGAGCTGTTGACTGCTCCAGCAATGGATTGGAACAAGAGACAAATTGTGAAACACTGTCATATCAATTTGACAACCCAATAAACATTGCTAAATCCTTAAACATTTAATAACTTAATAAAAGAGAAAAGATGAAAATTAAAGGGAAAAACAAGAATGGAGTAGGACAATGTGACTGGTAAGAAAGGCAGAATATAAAAATGAAAATATGATTTTGTATCAGAACTAATTATGAATATTGTGTATTAAAATGATCAGTTTTAAGTACATTTCTTGCAGGACTGGGATGGACAGACTGGTAGCCTCTCTCTGTTAAGGCTTGATTCCTGCAGTGAGTTGATATACAGCTGCTGCTGGATGTTGGAGTGAAAACCTAATTCAAAGTTAAACCGTTCTCTCGGTCTCTATTTCACATTCCCCTTGAAAATGTCCGATATCGCTTAAACTAATTAACTAATTCTTAAAATCTAATTAAAACATGTTAAATGCAAGATAAGATCCACTGCAGTTTCAGTTCACACACGTTTTCAATAATAGTGATAAATTGTCATTAGTGATCTTAATGCGTCACTGTGCACTTACCAAATTTCTTTGCTTATCGCATCGTGCAGGGTTTATTTTACATTGTGTGCGCGCCAAGGCAAACATGAACAGAGATTCTTCTGGAATATTTTTTTAATTGCGGCAGATGTGTGAAAAATGTATTGTTACTTTAGAAGCCATTATTCCAAAGTGTCTAATGAAGTCAATACTTTTACATACTAGGAGCAGATCAGTTTAGTAATATAACGGAAACTATGTGCACCTTTAGTATTATAAGATCTGTTAAAACGTCCGAGCTTTTAATTGATATGATGGATCAATTAAGCAAACCAATGGTGGTACTACAGTTTCCATCCTTTTTTATGTCAATTAAAAGCGGTTCTGGTTCTGCAACCAAAGTTCGGTAGTTTTGAGGATAGCACTCTCCAGCATCATTTGGACAATTTACTAAATGTCTTTTTTTAAAGACCTTGAAAGCCATCATTGTATTTAAATGTTGACATGGCAGTTGTTAGCGAGTTGCACAGTCCAACTGAGTTCATTAGAAGGTTCAGTATTGAAAATCATTAAGGAAGCTAAGGGTCTCTGGCCGTGATTGCTGTGGCAAATTGTCTGTAGCCCCTTCTGTTGCAGAAAACAGTGCCAACAAATGTTTAACTCTGCAGTAATTGGGCATTCTTTAAAACAAATGAGGGATTAGAAGAAAAGCAGTTGTATAACAAAAAGATGAGTAGAACTTTTAAAGGTGGTGGAAATGGTTTTAACTGCCATTTTGTCTTCATACAAAAAATAACCTGCGCTTGAGAACTTTAAATCTCTCTTATACTGTACATACATTAGAGGCGTTTTTCAGTTTCATTAATGATCAACAAAGCTAAGAATCCTTGTGAATGTGTTAGTTATTTGGGATTAAGGTTTTGCAGGCATTCATTGATTTAAGTACTCTGAACTGTGAGCCCAAGGGACATACCGAGTCTTTTAATTAAAAAAGGCGATCTGAGAATAAGGCTTTGAATAGAGATCGAGCAGTGATTAGCAGATCACATCTTACACTGTGCAAGCTTCACACCTAAAGCTTGGATTGTGAAAGCACTTCGCTTTAAGGCATCATCCTAGCACAAGAGGATAATTCTTGGCAGATCATGCACAGGCTGGCTATGCAGGTGGAGGAGAGACTTGGCAATGTTTTTGGCTCAAATGGAAACAAGTGGAAGCTAAATGGAGGTGCATTTAAAACCGAGAACAGTAGACAAATCTGTACCCAGAGGGTTGTGAGAATATGGAACCAGCTTTTTATCCATGTTGTTGAAGCCGAAACCCTGGCATCCTTCAGGAGACGGATGGATGAGATCCTCAGATCAATTAGCTCCTGACTTCCAAGCAGATGTCACTGTTCTTGCGCTCTAATGCAAAAGCTTCTTGTTGTTTTTGTTTCGTGCTCTGCAGACAACTGTAACACGCATGTGCAGGGTAAAAGTGGAGTGGTCTGGTGTTTGGCTTGACATCTGGTATCCCTTGTCCAATCGAACACGAGGCTCGCCCAGCCTCTCGGCTTTGTTTTTGGCAGTCTGTTGAAACTCATTTTTGAAAGCTTGCTGTGTCCTGTTAAGATTCGTTGCCTTTGATGTAAACTGCTCTGAGATGTTGATCTGATGCTCGCTGAGCCTTGAGTAGACAGGGCTGTCTTGTGTCTTGTGTCTTGTCACGTGACCTTAACCTTTGAAAGTATTGGATGCAAATCCTGCACAGTTTTGTTGTCAGAATTGCAGTGCGATTTCAGTCTCTCCATGTGCCGTCCATCTCGT
Source organism: Lepisosteus oculatus (assembly GCF_040954835.1). Classification (NCBI taxonomy): domain Eukaryota; kingdom Metazoa; phylum Chordata; class Actinopteri; order Semionotiformes; family Lepisosteidae; genus Lepisosteus; species Lepisosteus oculatus. Next base: position 3,967,821 of record NC_090710.1, read on the forward strand.
GATGGTTTTCTGAAGAATCTCTCCTTTCGTTTCTCGCTTAAATAATAAACCGGAATTCCAGCAGACCATGTCTCTGTTCTGAACCATGGCCTGAGCAATGCCTGGAATTGCTGCGCTTTCGTACACCTTGATGTGATGTTTCTGAACAGCGGGTAGCACGTTCCAGCTGGGCTTTCACTGGTTTCAGTTTCAGGGCGTGAAGTAAACAAGCTGGACTGCCGGCAGGACCTATTCTGATGTCATGGAAATCACAGGAGGCCAGGCGCTGTGGGCCCACTCACAGCACACTGCTGGGCTCTGTGTTGTGGTGTCTCAGGGCTGACGTGCGAGCTGTGCTGTATCACGGCTGCAGATCTTCAAGAAAGATGACGTTGCTGTCTTGGTGGCCTGCATCAATAATTTATATGAATAAATAAGTAATCAAAAGCTGTGCCTGGGTGGTGATGTGCTGTTCCTTCCCTCTTTGCTCTCTGATGCATTCTGGGAGATGAGGAGAATACTTGTCATTGGAGCAGGCAGGCCAGTTTAAGAGGCTGGGGTAAATGGTTTTGATTGTGAATTTCTGTAGGCGAAGGAGCTGGAAAGACAGAGGAAAGAGATTGAGAAAGATCCTTGGAGTTCATACCTCTGACACTATTACTCAAGAAACATCAACAACGTGAGCTATCTTGGTCACTGAAGCTCCTGCCCCAACAATCACCCCTATTTCAAAGTCACTGACATTCCAGTAGCCATGTTAGCAAAAATTAAAGGCAGCCAGGCCTGTCCAGCATTTCTCTACATGATCCTAAGCCTGCTGGGATGTTATTTGCTTAAATTACCACATGAGCCACACCTGTGTGGAGGTCCTTGCTTTCAATATATGTGATGTTCCTCATTTATGCAGGTGGTTTTTTTTTGTCCACTCCCTCTACTGTATAAATGTCAAACTTATTCACAATTTAAAAAATTTTCAAAATTAGTAGAGCACCCTGCTTCTATCCAGGTCTTCCTCATCCATTTGGGTTCCATTTTGGAAGTTGACTACTAGCGTGACACTCATGAAGTGGCCACCGACCCTTCCTGGTTGCAGCATAGTTGACGGTGGTATTCGAGATGCAACAGGACAGACATTGAGCCTGCAAATGTGATATTTACCATTAATTTTTACATGCAAAATGCACAACAAAGTTGCAAACACTATGCAGCTGCATTTTATACACAGGGTAGAGCTCAAAGTGAGCTTTGCAGGTGAATAGGCTAGGTCGGATACTTGATTTTATTTTAATTAAAAAGGCTTTTGACTCACATTTTCATCAAAGTTCATTTTTCGTGTGCAGGTCTGTTATAAAGCTGTGCTGATGGCCGCCCAGCTGTGTCTCATCAGCCCCAGTGCACGCTGGGCATCGGCTTCACTGGACCAAAGTCCCCTTTAAATGCATTCCTGAGCAGACCTGATCCACTCTCTGCTCCTGCTTTCGTGATGCCTGGTCGGAACTAATTCTTTTCAATCATTTAAATGCTGGAGGGTTATTGAACTTTCACTGTGGGGCATTTGCACTTTTAACCATTTTTTGGAATGCCATATGTACAGTAGCTGTATTGTACCCATCTCTCAGAATTTGGAATAAGTCTTGCAGGATCTTGGGACAGCTGGGCTCTAGACGTAGATGCAGCTGGGCACTGCGTCTTGCAGCTGTTGGCTCAGCAAGACGCAGTGAAGTGCCGTGCGTGGTCAGGACTGGAGGCAGGAGCAAATCCCAAAAGCAATGGCAGTTCTAATACAATACATATGCCCAGTGTGTTAGGGTGGCGCTGTGGAGTAGTGGTTAGGGTTTTGGACTTGTAACTGGAAGGTTGTGGGTTCAAATCTTGGGCACTGAGACACTGCTGTTGTTCCCCTAAGGAATGTACTTCATCTGAACTTTTCTAGTAAGAATGGATACATAAAGTACACGAATGTTGCTTTGGAAAAAATATATATTTTCATTATTATAATATATATGTGTACATCATGCCAGTTTGTACTTCTGACTTTCAGGTTTGAAAATCTAGACCATGTAGACTATCACATACTGTACTATGTTCTTCCCAGCTTTGTTCTTTTTCAGTGAGTTATCCACCTAAGATGCAGATGTTTCTGCATCTGGAATTCAGTGAAGAATTGGTTTGAGTAAGGGCGACTTTCTTCTTTTTGTTGTTAAGTTTAGAACTAACCTAGAACAGCTGAGGTCTTGGTATCCTTGGCTTTATGGTTTGCTCTTTCTCAGTTTATTTGAATTTTTGCTCGCAGTGAAGTGTGGAAGTGCAGATGGCTATTTGTGCTGTTCTGTTCCGTTTTAATTTCAAACTCACAGCCGCACTGACTGGTTTGTTCAATAAGGGAAGGGAAACGTTTGCCATCGTCAATATCTCAGTGCACTTATGTGCCTCTATTCTGATGGTTACTTGTACTGAGCGTTAGTCCACGATTGATAATCAATACACAAGGTATTAAATATCTAAAAGAAGCCTGGGGTAAAAATAGAAAATGCTGGGGTTGCAAGCATTTTCTGTGTCCAATTTATTGGTATTGAGCCCTAGTGAATTTGATCCCTTTTTTTACAATAAAAGCTTTAAAATACACAATGCAATAAAACAGAGGCAGGCAGGAGGACACAGACGTTTGGACCAGAGTCTCGAACATAAGAACATGGCTGCAAACAAGAAGGGCATTCTAGTTTGCTTGCAGGTAGCTGAAGGACCCAAAAATCTCATCCACGTGTTACTTAAGATCCTAAGAATGAACTCCAGTAGTGCTGCCGGGGACCTGTTCCACTCTGTATAAAATCCTGCTTCCTGTATGCAGTCCTGTAGGTCAGTGCTGGTTATTTTCACTAGCATTCTGTTCATCCTGCAGGAGTTTGATAGACTGACGTTCTTGAGGCGTTTTAGGGGTTTAAATATTTGTGGTTCCCTAAGTCACCTCCAGTTTTTGAAACCATTCTTGTGTGGTTTAGAAATGATCTACTTATTATGAAATAATTCAGATTGAAAGGTGAGCTCTTGGGAAAACTTTGATCTTAAGGCCTCCTTCTTGGGAAGTTCCCATTTTGTTGATAAAGGTGTTAAACAATTTGAACTTGAATACCAGATGACAGAGCAGAGTGAGATGTTCTCACAAAGATTTCCCCCAAAATCATCCTTTGTTTTACACTTCGAACGGTATGTAATCCATGGTCCAATGTGAGAAATGACTCTGGTTGCCATAGATGGAAGGTTTTCACGGCCAACATTAATATAATTACTTATTGTATTTTTAGTCTTTACAGATGTAATTCCTCTAGAGATGTTACTGTATTAATTTAGGAAGTGTATTTTAAAAACTATTTGGTTTTCACTAATGATGAATTAATAAAGACTTATTTGTTGAGTTGGTTTTTCTAAAGATTAAGTAGTGAGATCCAGTACATCACGTGGCTTCACCTTTTCATATTTTGGAATTTTCAGACCATGTTACTGTTGGATTTGAATCTTTTCTGACTTAGTTTTACAGTTGTTGGTTTTCTACAGCTCAGTTATATCCTTGCACATCTTAACCTGCCTGTAAGGTACATAATTACTAAATACAATGCTGAATCTGATGACAAAACCTGCTCTACCAGGAATGATGACAGATCCCACTGCCACTGGCTTGCTCATTTTACATTGGTAGGGATGATGGAAATTTCAGCAATGCTTGGATTTAAAGACTGAAAACAGTCCGTTTTCCATTCTGCTTAAGCTATTCATTCACTCTACTGATGCTTATGCATCAATAAGTCAATAAGATGGAAAATAACCAAACTCTTTGGGTGGCAAAGTAGTTGTATTCCCAGCAACAGTATTTTTTTAGCAAGCCTCAATGACTACAATGCTACGGAAAAGCACTATGTGCATTATCCTGGAAGTCCTAAGACAGACTACATCTGTGGCCACTGCCTCTAAATCCAGATCCTGAGAGAAAAGGATAATGCACCGGAGAAGGAATTCAGTTGATCCAAGTGTTTTCCAACAGGCTTTGTGCTGTATTCTGGCATTTCTAGCATTTAGGAAACCCTCACAAGGATAATGTCGCCGTATGTCCTAAAAGCAAAGTTCTTAAAACGGCCCAATTACTGCTCTGTCCAGCTTGTTGACAGAATGGTCTGTAGTAACAGTCATCTGAAATGGAGCTGTTTTTAAATGTGGTTTTTAAGCCCTGTCTTTCCTCTATCTGTATGCCCTAGAGGGCATATTTCCTAGTTACCTTTAGCTACTGAAATATTAATTAGGCTGTTAAATTCTAATTCAGGTCACCTGGATGCTTTCAATATGTGGGATATATTTTAAAGCTTTGGACCCCAGAGACCATTGCATAGACGTAGGTTTTACACACACCTCAGCGTAAATGTACTTGAGTTTCCAATTGTTTTGTTCTCTGAAGCTATGCTTCATTCTGGCAAAAGGAACTATCACAAAGTTGTCCTAATTTGGTCAGTTTTTCCAAGACCAAATCAAAAATCATGTTGGTGGCTTTCCGAATCGTCTAGCTTTGAATCAACTGCAGAGGTACTGAAGGTACTTTCACCTCAGGTTAGCTGCATCTAAATCTAGACATTGGTGACTTACATGCCTTTGATGTGGTTTTTGTCTCCTTTGTGAAATCGCTTTTCCAGTCCAAAACCAATTGCCCTGCAGTTCTTCTGTCCCCCTGGTAGCCTGTAGTTATCAGATCCACAGGTTTGACACATAGGGAGTAATCACAGTTCTTCCAAGCGTTACAAATAAATTAATGGGCACTGAATGACTTGGGGCATTCACCTTGGGTCATCGGTCTATGTAGAAACTTTGAAGTCTCGGCTGGGATTCAATAAAATTGAACATAAAGGATGGTAGTCTATTGAACAGAGAATCTCAGCCATTTTGTGAAGGAAACAGTGGTATCTGCTTCAACCACTTGGCTGGGTAGCTTATTCTGTACTCCCTCAGCCTTTGTGGTAAAGGGGAATTGCGCTTCTATTTTTATTTTTAGAGTTGGAAAGAACCAGAATTGATGAGTGCATTTCAAACCACAATAAAAGTCAAATGGCCTCAGTAAAGTGTCAAATTTTACATCACAAAATAAATTAAATTTCCTGGTATGCACTGCACCATGTTCTGCTATTCAGAACAAGGCAACAAAGCCTCCCGTGATGTGTAGCAGCCTTATGACATTGTAAACAAGCAGGCTTATGAATGCATCTCTTTTAATCCAAGGAATATTGTTTTAGATTTCGAAACAATTTTGCTGTCAAATACTACTTATTTGCATGCAGATCACGTTGGAATGTTTCTGCGGTGAAATGTCTGCTGCACAGCCTGTACTTAATTCACTTCTGCAGTAGTCATTACAGTGACTAGTGAGCAGGAAGGGCTGCTTCCCGTCATCATTTGTTGGAACATGGCAACTTACAGTACTTTCACAGAGTTAATTTCATGCTTAATTTAAAATATTTCTATAACATCAATTAATTTAGTTATTGAGATTTGATAACTGGTTTGAGAAGTTGGGACTGCAGTTCCCTTTTAACGACGTGCCTCCTGTTCTTGGTAATGCAATTGTATAGTTTCCATTAGTCCTTTGGTTTGTGTTTCACTGTTGCTTCTGAAGTAGTCCCGTGTTCTTTGGTGTATCTTTTCTTTTTCCTGAGTACAAGGTTAAAGTTAGTTCATGTATATGATAGAAGTTCACTTAATATTCAATTAGAACATTGCACTAGATGCACAGTTGCTACTTTATTATAAAGCAGAGGTCTGGGCATAAGAAGTTGGCGAGGAATGCCAATGATATCATTCTGATTTTGCAAAACTGTTACTGAGATTTTAAAATGCATTTCTGGCTGTATCAGCCAGCCTGGGTTTGTCTGGAAGGGAACTGAATGGCAGTCGGCAAATTGTGATTCATAGGTCACATCACATCATACCCTTTCCACTCGATCTGTAAATCAAACAAGACCCACTTCATCTCTAATATAAATCGTAGCAGATTGTTTTTAGACTTAATGCAATTGCCACATGGATGGTTGGTGAGATGTGACAAATCTTGATTTTAGTTTTATGTATGCTATTTACAAGCATTTAGGTGCTTTTGTTGTGGGGGGAATCAAGTGTCCAATTCCAGCAAAATTAAATGAAGATCTGGAGTCATCTGCAGGAAGCTTTGCAGTGTCAGTGGGCTTCCACAGCCAGGAGTTAAACTTTTTATGAAATTAACGCATTTCCTGCTTGTCCCTCTGCACCACTGATGTAAGCAACGGGCTTTTGCCAGGTTGGCTGTCCTCAGACTGAGCAGCACACGTGCTGGTGCATGGTTCATTTTGAGCAGGGTGTTTTGCTTCTGTTCTTCTGAGGATCACGTGTCTGCTTTGAACTGCCATCATAAATTTGCTGTTGCTGGTCTCATTTGCCTGGTTCTTAAAAAAAAAAGCAGATATCCTTGATTATACATATGTTTCAACAGACTTGCCTGCCCGCCCGTAGTGTATGATGTATTTGTAGAGTTAGGCACGGTTCCCATTGAGTTGTGCAGTCACAGTCACAGCTTGTGTCCTGAGCTCCTGTATAGTGTGACACTGCACAGCTTTCTTATCGTGGACACCTGTGTGATCACTATAATTTGAGTTTCATCATTCGAAATCTAGTTCCAAAACTATTGCGTAAATGTAAAATAATTCATAGAAATCTTGAAAATGGCACTTTTGATATAACAGGGAGAACTGGAGTCTTAAGAGACCTGAAATGACAGACTTTGTGCTGGTAATGTGCATCAAAGGGAAACATGCTCCACCAGTTCTCAATTAGGGACGACCTGAGTGTGATGTTTCTTCAAACCTAAAGATTTTGCATTTGTAGCTCTTTGAGGAGTCATTTAATTCAGTTGATCTACCACATAAGAACGGTTACGGTGGCGGTGTGGTGGCTCTGATGCTAATGATCTGTGTCTGTGGCAGGAAGGTTGCCGGCTCATACCCCGTGGCCGGCAGAGGAATACCCCTCCGTTGTGCCCCTGAGCAAGGCCCTTAACCCCAACTGCTCCAGGGGTGCTGTACAATGGCTGACCCTGTGCTCTGACCCCAGGCTTCTCTCCCTGTGTGTGTCTCTCGGAGAGCAAGTTTGGGTATGCGAAAAGACAAATTCATAATACGAGAAATTGTATATGGCCAGTAAAGTGAGCATTTTGCCCATCGTTTGGCAGTTGCAAATTGACCTGAGGGTGTTCTTCAGATGTTTCCATGGCAGGGTATCGGCTTCAATAACCTGGCTGGGATCCACACTTCCACAACCCTTTGGTTAGTGTGTTCTCGGTTTTAAATTTACACTCGCGTAGTTTCCCCTTGTGCCTTTTGCTTCAGAGCGAGCATCATAGTGTACAAGCACAGTAGATTTCTAATAAAGCTTGAGTCACTCTGGCTTGCTTGGCTTCCTCTGTCTTACCTTCCTGAGGGAGACTAATGCTTCTGAAGCTGTGGTTCTTAACATTTAGAAATGTATATCAAAAAAACAATAGGTTTAAGGTCTCTTGACCTTTTTTTTTAAAGAAAAGTGACACACCTGTGTGACTTGGGTATTATTTGACTGTCTTGCCACTTGAATTTGTCATTTGAAATGCGGGGTAAATTTTGCATGTTTTGTGAGCAACACCAAGCCAGGTGTCAGTATCCAAGCTATTTAACTGAAAAGTGACACATCGAGATGAATCCAAAGCTTTAGGGCTGTTACTATAATGTGCAGGAGCAGCTCAAACCTCCGTTTCTGTGTTCAAGCAATAAACTGTCAGCTCTTGCAGTAGCACAGTTACCTCTATAGCCTGAACACAGTGTGAGTGTTAGTTAAAGAAAAAAAGGCAGTGGATTGATTATCCAGAATACCATTCAAACTGGTGTTTAATCATGATGCATCTCATCAAATTGCCTGGCAAACAAAGTATTAGGCTTAGGTATTCGGGAACAGGGAGAAACAAGGGAACATCGATCAGTAAAAAGTTTGATTTTCAGTGTAACATGGCACCCTAGAATTGGTGAGGGATTTAGACAGGCACTCGCACACCTCTGCTTTCTGAGCCAAAGCCTGTGACCGGCTGACCGTTCTGTTTTGGGTGAGATGAAGGTAAACAAAATGCAGGAAGCTCAGGGCTGAGACCGCAGTGGGCAACCACCAACGCACCACATGGTGTGCTTGAAGCCCAAAACGCTTGCTGTGCCAGTTTTTTATCAGTTTTATATTTGTCATCTCCCGGGAAACGCGCAGTCTTTTAGTCCCCCTTAACGAGTGCTTAGGAGTCACTCGACTACCGTGAACATGTGTGGAAGAGTTACGTTCTCTCTGCGTCGTGAAGGGAGGGCTGTCTGGCGAATTTGCAGAGTCAGTCCACCCCTTATGATCATCTTTATTCAAGAATTATTTGATGGCGGTTCTCCGGTACGTAGGCGGCCTGGGGAGGTGTGGAATAAATTTGGGGAAATGTGATTATGAGGTCAGACTGCAGAAGGCCAGCGATTTCTGACCAGGGAAGAGTCGTTCCGTGAGCTAGGGAGATAAATATTCATGATGGTAAAGGTTTATGGGTCGATGGGCCTGCTCTTGCTGGGATCGTCTCCACTGTGCCCCTGGGATGGCTTGCAGTGATGACAGGCTCTGGAGCTGTAATTCACACGGAGTCCCTCGGTCTCTCTTTGTGGGATGGTGGGAGATGGATGTGCCCACCTCCCGCTGTTACAGCCCAGTTAATGAGGATTTTATTTATACATATTTCACTTTCTACATGCCCTTAATTTACAGGGCATCTGAATTATTGCAGTTTAATGGGACAGTCAGAATGAAGGCTGAGGCAGAGTCAGCCTGGGGCTCAGCCATGTCCTGTGCGAGCCCTCTTTTCCGGACGAGGGAAATAATAATAATAATAATAATAATAATAATAATAATAAAAATAATTGCTTACACTTATATAGCGCTTTTCTGGACACTCCACTCAAAGTGCTTTACAGGTAATGGGGATCCCCTCCACCACCACCAGTGTGAAGCCCCACCTGGATGATGCGACGGCAGCCATAGTGTGCCAGAACGCTCACCACACACCAGCTATCAGTGGGGAGGAGAGCAGAGTGATGTAGCCAATTCATTAGAGGGGGATAATTAGGAGGCCATGATTGATAAAGGCCGATGGGAAATTTGGCCAGGACGCCGGGGTTACACCCCTACTCATTTCGAGAGACGCCCTGGGATTTTTAATGACCACAGAGAGTCAGGACCTCGGTTTTACGTCTCATCCGAAGGACGTCACCTGTTTACAGTATAGTGACCCTGTCACTACACTGGGGCATTAGGACCCACATGGGCCACAGGGTGAGCGCCCCCTGCTGGCCCCACTAACACCTCTTCCAGCAGCAACCTTAGTTTTTTTCCCGGGAGGTCTCCCATCCAGGTACTGACCAGGCTCACACCTGCTGGGCTCCAGTGGGCTGCCAGTTGTGAGTTGCAGTGTGATATGGCTGCTGGCACAAAGATGTCAAATAACACATCTTTTTTCCTAATTTTGTAGTTGAGTCACACAGCACACTGTATTTTTTTGGGAATCCTGGCAGCCATGTTGCGTGAGGGAAGTTCTTATTTTCCGTCGCGTGAAGTGACAGTTAGGTGTGAAGTATACGCTGCCATTATGCCAGTTTGGAGTTGCTGCTGGTGTGGAGGCAGTGTCATGTTCAGCCTGGCTACATGCTGCCAACTCACTTGTTTTAAGGGAACGACTGCTCTCTTCCTAGATTACTTGCTAAGCTTAAAACCTTGAATAGGACATGCTTGACTCGGACTGAAATAATGTGTCCTTGGAGTTATGATCTGGTCTGACTCACTCTGGGAATGAAATCGAGAGGGGCTTTGATTTGAGTGTTCTTTATTTAAATCGGAGCTGCTGTGAACTACATGCTTGAGTATTGTTCTTGGATATCGAGGACTGGAGGTCTGAGAGATGCTCATAAATCAAATTTCCAAAATATTTTTAAATCAGATCCTATGTTTTCTGATGCTTGCATGAGAAAGCTGCCCTTTGTGGGTGTGGAAGTGAAGATGCTGGTAGAAATTTTGGACTAGAACCAGGCTGATATCTGGCTCAAGGGTGGGATTGTGATGAAGAAACTAACAGGATCCCATTTCGGAAAGATTTAAAGCACTTTACAGGTAATGGGGACTCCCCTCTAATGCGCAGCCCCACCTGGATGATGTAACATCAGCCATAGTGCACCAGTATAGTATGCTCACCACACTCCAGCTATCATACTAGTGGGGAGGAGAGCAGAGTGATGAAGCCAGTTCATAGATGGGGATTATTAGGAGGCCATGATTGGTAAGGGCCAATATGAAATACAGTATTTTGGGGGCGCTAAAAGCAATTGTTTCATCTTGAGATAAAATAATGGAGAGTTTTGCACTCTGTTTACAGGCACGGTGTAAAGCCAAAGCCAGCTAACAGCTTTGGTTTTTGAATGTCAAATTTTCCCTTGCATAGATACATGCATAAGGAGAGAATGCTGACCACAGCAGGAAGGAATAAGTGTTTCTGAACTGTGCCTTCTCCATGTTGTCACAGGATCAATTGTTCAAAGTGACAGTTGCTGTTCTGTGAGATTTTACATTCTCTTGCCTTGCTTGCTGCTTCCTCTAGTATGAATGCTGGACTCCTTGAGTCCCGAACACGAACCTTCCTACATACGCCACCTACAACTGCCACTTCCCACTGCTGTTTTTAGTTCTACTCTCAAAATTGTTTTTGTGTAATAGGTCAGGGCTTTAACAAATATTTCACATGATTTCATTTGGGCTGGTGCATATCTAGTACTGTGTAATCTTTTTAGACATGGCCAAATTGCTTTTCAGACATAAGTCTTTTTTTGGGGAAAAAAAAGAAGAAACATTCTTGCAGAACACTTTTAAACTTTTAAAACTTTTTTTTTATTCTTAACTACCTTGAATGTGTATCACTCACTCTGAAGTTTTCTTCCGAGGAGTTTTCTTGTTGGCATCCAGACAGTTCATCAAGTCCGCGTCAGCCTGTGCAGACCTGAGGCTTTAAACTTCTTTGAATGGCGTCTTCTCTCTCACACAATGCAGTGGGCTGAGAGAGGGCAGTGTTCTCTGAAGGACTGCAGGATAATGAGGTGCAGCATTTCTGCTTCTCAGGTTACCAGTGTCTCCTGCGAAGATGAACTAAATGGCTGCATGACGGAGATACACTGTCATACAGTCAGCCTGTTTCTGTGCTTTCTAATGAATGTCTGGTACATATGGAATTCTACAATGTTAATACTCTTCCAAACAGTGTTCCAGTAAGTATTTCTCAGACTTTCCTGTGCCCTTGTTGTTAATGACAGCCTTCTGCATGGCCATGGTTGTGCAGACTGCAGTGTTTGTCTGCTCCTCACTGTGCTTAGTGTTGTGCTGCACATCTACGGATTGTCAAGACAATTTCGGTAGGCCACCAGATATGATTCATGCTTACATAACTGAGCTAAAGATGTCGATGGATAGCCAAAAACATTTTTTCAAAAATGCTTAAAAATGAATACACATACTGTGGCTCCAGTACAAATGTGTAACACTGGGGAAGATATCTGTGGTTGGATACAAACACAGTGAGAAATTCCTCTTTAAACCTGTGAAAGCTGTCTGCTGTCTTCACCATGTCATAAAGGAGTCAACTGCAGTATGGTTGAAAAATATGTAAAGCCCGTATGCCTTAATTTAATTTTTGTTTGCTTTCTAACTGTTTGTTCTATAGGAGTGGCACCCGTAGTAATGCAGAAATGAATGTTACAGAGCTGTTCTTACCTAAACCATGTTGTGTCGTATGCAAAGGATACTTTGGTTTTTCTGTCTTTCACACTGTGCCCTACTGAGTCCGTTCACTCAGCCTGATCTGCTTTGCCAGCTGTGAAAACTGCAGCCCCTTGCCAGCACTACCCAGGATACCTGAAGTGGCAGCTGCTCTTAATAGATGCTTTGATGGACCACCTGTGTCCACAGAAACACTGAAAACTCCTGTGTCATAAACTGGAGTGTTTTCTCTAGGCCTTGTGGTTCGGGAGGTCATTAAGAAATGTCTTCTTTATAAATCTGGTCGTTCTGTCTTCTGCTCTTTTTAAGCACTGAAATGTATTTATGGTGCACTCCTGGTTCAGGAGGTGTCAAGTCCACACATCTGATATAATATTCTTTAGATTGTGTTTGAGCTGTTGACATATTTGTGCATTGAATTGTTTGCCTGTAGCAGGACAGAAACCAGGAATGAGATGTCTGAGGGAGGACCTTGCACCTCTGTTCTTTTGCTCAGTGCTGTTCTTTATTTCTGTATTTTATTTTTTTAACCCTCCTCCCTAAAAAATGTGATTTAAACTTTCCTGAATCTTTTGAGACTGCTTGCCATAGTCCCGAAGGGAAGAAGGTATATTTGATCAGTCTGGTTTTAAAGGATAGTCCGTTTTAGAAAAATGCAGATTAACACACGTTTTAGTTTTACCTGCTGCATCAGTTTCATTTACTTAGTTTTTTTGTAAAGAGAATTAAAAACATTCTAAATTGGCAACACCATGTTTCAGGATTATTTCTTGATTTGGTGCCCTGGACTGTGTGGTTTGCTGATGTGATTGCTTTCTTGAATGTTTTAATGTTACTACCATGCTTCACCTTGGTTCTAGGAACTCAGTTACTGCTGTATCAGGAAGCGTTGGGGGCGGGGTGGGGAATTACGTTGATTACCCAGACGAGCTTTCCTGCTTCATTTCTCCTAATGTACACTGGCACCCCTCCACTTCAGTTCCTTGTACTAAAAAAGTTTGTAAGTGTAACATTTTATATTGGAATTTGGTGAAATACTTGTTGCCACGCTGGCTGTTTTTCTGACTTGAGAGTGATCTCCGTTTCGTGTCGGTTACTTTTTTCCCCGGCAGCCTTGATGAAAGACACCCACGCTTCCAAACAATGCTGCTCAGAAACCTGCCACTGCATCTTTCCTTGAGATGATGCAAATCTTTCATAATGACTCCCACGAGTCGGCTTTCTGGCATTTCTACCAGAGTGACTAAAGCCTGTGTTAAAGTGGGGGGACCCGCTGATTTTAAGTTGAGCGTCGTACCACTGTTTATTCAGCTTCACCTACCTCTGTGCTACTTCTGTTCGTCATTGAGTCTCCATGTGTTGAACAGATTACGCCATGACGCTTCAGTGCAGTAGCTGTAAAACTGCTGTCACACAAACGCCCATTCCCCTCTGTCGTACAGCGAGCGAGTCGGGATTGAGGGGAATGATAATGTGCAGATACTCTGACTTACCAGTTAACAAAGCCCTTTGCAGAAGTGTAGCCTTTAAATCATCAATGTGTTGCATTCAAGTGGGCTGACTTTTTATCACGGCACGCACCAGTCATCATCATGGGGCACTTCTGCTAAGCTTTCCTTTCGAACTTTTTAGTAGAGGTTTCAGTCATTTTTTTTAAAGCATGTTAACCAGTTTTATTGGGTCTTTTCTCTGGTAAATTCCTCGTAAGGAATATTCAAGGAGCGTTCTACAACCAAGAAGGCGCTGTACACTAGGCGATGGAGGAAAATTTCAATACTGACCAGTTTGAGTACATCTTCGTCTTTGTTTGCAGCTAAAGTTATGCTTTTTGAAATGCTTTTCGACCTTCACGTGATGGATTGGCTTCAGCAGCTGTAGTCGAACAGCACCGTTGCCGAGCACTGTGCGTAGCGGCGGCGTTGCAGGTGAAACGAGGTCAAGCCGTGAGAGGTTTCTGAGACCGGTTTTTGCGGACAACTGCGTCTGGCACATTAGAGATCAGTTCCACCTGGCTCTATGCAGTCCAGTGCTTTGTTTGTCAAGCTGGCTTGTTCTGTCTTTGACGTCGAACCTGTGTGGGAGGATGAATGGCTACAGGTAGGCACTGCTCGTCTGGGGAGTGTTAGTATGCGTGGCAGGGCCTGAGGCTGTGTCGAAATGATGCACTGATCGCCCCCTCTGCCTTCCAGACTGATTGCCCTTCCTGCCTGGTGGGGATTTTTTTTTTTAAACTGAAGATTATTTTCCCCACTGCAGAAAGGCCAAGGTCTCCCTATGATTGATTGTGCTATCGTGGCCTAAAATTACATTACTTGTGACATGATGTAATGGCGGCTCTGATAGGGACCATCCCTCCCGCGTGGAGACCTGCTGCACTCCTGCAGGGTGCCCGTCTGTGCGATGCGCGGATGTGCACAGAAACCGCATGCCTTTGGTGAAAGTAGGCCTTCTGGAATGACTGTTTAGTCAGAAAGGCTTTGTAATGAAGCCTGGCACTTCCCCTTCATCAACAGTGATGCACTCAATAGTCCAGCAGTGACTTCTGTCTGATGAACTGCTGAAGCATCTCTTAAAAGTATGAAGCTCTGTTTGGGTGTTCCCTCCCCCCCCCATGTTTTCAGTGTTTAAATGTGCTCTGTTTTCTCTGTAGTAAAGGCTCCTCTGGCACCCAATTCTTGCAGTATCCATCCATCAACTATGTGAATGCCACTTAATCCTGGTGAGGATCACTGCAGTTCTGGTACAGAAAGTTAGGGAAAAATGCCCTGGACAAGTTGCCAGTTCATCACAGGGCACACCGTGCGTGTTGGAGGCACTAGTTTAACCAGCCAGGGTAAACCTGCGGTGAACGTACAGACTCCACACAGATGGATCCCCCGCCAGTCGCCAGGCCGGAGATTTAACAGTCACATTTCTTTCTTCGACTGCCCAATGTATAACAGCCTGACGGTCACGTACCATAGAGTTCCTTTTGGTCAAGTTACATTCTGAAACAAAATGTGGACTTCACATGACGTGCAGTAGCAAGGTTCACGCTAAACCTACAAGTTCATATTTGTAACATTTCTTGCTTCATAAAACCACAGAATTGGAGAAATTCTTTTGCAGATTCTTTAAGAACCTAAGCTTAACAGTTTTAGATCTCAAATTGAAATGTCATTCCTTGTGGGCTCAAAATCTGAAAAGGTAATAGGTTTATTCCATGCTGAAAAGAGAAGAAAGAAAATGCTTCGACCGTGTAGACACCTGAAGAAGGCTCCATGGTCAAAAAGTTGTTTTTTCTTCTCTTTTCAGCATGGAATAAACCTATTACTTGTTCCTTTGCAGCTGACGCAGCTACCCACCTAAAAATCCAAAATATAAACACAACCTATATTTGAGTGGAAATACTTTTTTTTTAAGTCTTAACTTGTTACTTTCTCTTGATTTTATGTTAGTTATTTTTTACATTATTGCAGAGCAGGCCAGTTCCATATTGAGGCACATAAGCTATTTGGTCACTTGGCTAGAGAGATTACATGTGGCACAGTTTAGCTAATGACATGTTTGTCTGCCTGATATTTCCCTTCCAAGGCTGTCTGGAGCTTTATGATGGTAATTCCAGTCCGGTCTTGGCAATGAAGGCAGATTTCTCTGGTTTAGGGTGATGGATGCACAATAATGCTCTCTCCATCTCCCAACAGAAAAATCCATCTTTAAAACATAGCATCTGCTACCCAGTGATGTCCAGTGCACAGGGGCTCTCTTTGAATTGCTCCCCTTTCTGTGCAATACATGTCTTGCTTCTCTTATAACTGATGTATGAAGTCAGGATGTGATCTTTGCACTGTTTGTTTTTCTTTTTCTCATAACTAAAACCGTGTTCTTGAATTTCGGAGGAAGGGAAAGCGCTGTCGCAAAAGATCAAGGGACAAGTAGTTAAAAAACGTCCGTTCTGATAATCCAAGTACACTCCGTTATATCCTTTGCTTTGAGTGGAAAATACTTGGGGAGGGGTTGCGATTTGGTTAGAGGTTAGTGCCTATTAAAATCTGTTTGAAAGATCAGTTCATATGCTGATATTGATTTGGTTTTATGAAAAAAGGTTTAACTGATTTAATAAATCAATAATGCAATTATAATGGCATTAAGAGGGTAGGAGATTTGCAGAATACATCATATGATTGTACTCATTTCAGTATTAAATACAGCATTTAATTACTTTTTATATCAGTGTGTGCAATCTAGAGATACTGCACTGGTGCGTTAAATACTCTGTTAACTAGATAGCCTGAAACCAGGTGGGGGACAGGTTTAACACGAAGGAAGACTATTTGCTAACTGAGAAGAAAATATTTTTTTCAAAGCTGTTTGGCACGCAGGTGCGCTTGCTTGTGCTAGGAGGAAGGTGTTCAATTGTCCAGGTTCTGAGGATTGAGGTTGCTAAATATATTTCTGCAGCAGAAGCTTGGGTGTTCTGTCACAATGGTAGAAAAGCCTCCAGCTTAGTACTTTTCTCTTAGGAAACATTTATGCTTCAGGTGGTGTCGGAGATCTGAGTTTCTGGATTTTTTTTGTGCTTATGAAGGTTTTTTGTGATTTTTCTGTTGTAATTTTTACATCTTAATGTTTATACGGATCCATTGTAGAGTGTAATATTCACATTTTTCTTCAGTTTGTTTGGGGAATTTTCTTACTCGGCATCATGAAATATACTTCATGATGTACGCTTCACTACACTAACACTTGCAATTTCACTTCACAAGGCTAGACTATAGGTATGGAACGCAGTAAGCCTTATGTAAAAGCCTCCAAGAGGCTCAGCTGCTACATTGATTGTTTTCCTTCAATCTGAATTTAACAGGAAGCAGAAATGAATTCCATTTCCAGGCTTGTATAATTTGAACTCCTTTGTACCAAGTGAAAGTTGTGGTATTGATTGGTGTCATGCTTCAAGTATCAGAAGCAATATAAATTGTTCGGTGAAAGAATAACTGCTGAAGAGTTGCCATAGCGACACAGAAGCTGTACCAGGGCTCGTTTCCATGGGCTCGCCTTGAGGTCATGAGGTAACATCTTCCATTGACAACCTTTACTGGGAGCGCTGGGGATGACCCTTAGTAAAGCTGATAGCAGTTCAGTTCAGTTTCACATCCCCTAATTTTTCCATTAGGACTGAACGTGTCCAGTTCAGATAGAAGTCACAGCTCCCTTTGGTCAAGTCACTGTAAATGAAGTCCTTCCTTGGGAGTCAGCTGGCACTCTGTAATACCATGGGAAGCTGATCTTCTCTCTGAACTGCACAGTGCAGTGTACACTGCTGTCTTGGAGGAACCTTTTCTCAAGTGGCCACCCCTAACTGGTTTATGGTGTACAAGAATATCTGTTTATGTGTGAAGCTGATATCATTGTTTTTTTTTTATTTCACTTAGTATTTGGAGTATTTTCAAAATGCTGGTCATTCAACTTGCTTGCCTTAGCCAGGAACGCACTTAACGTCTTTTTACAGCCAGCACGTTTCTACTCTGGAGAAAAAAAAATCCTGTTCTGTTTTTTTTTTTTCCATTAGGTTTGTGGATTCCCTTCCCACCTGCCTCTCCATGAAGCTCTTTAACTGTGACAGGGAAGGAAGACTAAGTACAGAAGGGAGAATTATCTCCCAATTTAAAATCTTTTGTACACAATCGCGCTGCATTGTGCAATAATTGGAGGATCTTGCAAAATCGGTTTGAGACATGACGATTTTTTCTTTCTCCTGAAAGCAGTTTTTCTTTCACTTCCTTTCTTTGGAGTTGGTTTTTGAAGTTGTTTCATTTAAGTTCTCACTTCCTGAGGAGGGAAGCCGATTGTGCGTCTTAATCTTCAGTGTTCCTAGTTCAGCTGCTGTAATGGGACAGTAATCTCTTCCCCGTGTAACAGTTTATGTGTACAATAAAAATGTGAGAGGGAAATTCATAGTCACAAATGTCAGCTTTGCATTATTGTATGTATTAATCCAAAGTGGTTTTAATTAGAGAACATCATTTTTCATTGTCACAAAAATACATACAGTATAGCATTTAAATCCCAGCCACATGACAATTTATAGGCACTGCTGTGGTTTTAGTTCCTTAGATCCAGTCCTCTTCCTTTCTGGCTTACCCTTCATCATTGGAAGCGTACTTGTTTTTCTGCTTGGCCAGAAAAGTCCCGATTTTTCTGGTGTGTTGGTAATTATGATGTTTTGAAGTTTCTAAAATAGAAACTACAGTAAGTTAATGTTTTTGTTAAAAGCAGTCTTGTAATCCACTCATCTTTCCCAGTTGCTGCTGGTGTAGTGAGGTGGCCTCCTGTTCAGAATGGCTTGTCTTAACAGAAGCTCCACTTCAAAGTGAAGCAAATTCAACTTAGAATTCGTAGCCATGGTTTATGATTATGCATCAACTCCTTGATCGGTGCTGATTCAGCAGCTGGGAAATTAGAAGTATGCGATCCATGTTCACCTCATGTTATTATAACAGGTAGTGCTAAGCCAGCAGTTTGACTTGCTTGTTTGTATTTTTTTTGCCATTGGAAATGGTGAAATATAACTAGCAGAACACTGGCAGTTTTCTAAAATCCTTGCGGAGTTATTTTGGTTAAAAGTATCCTAATGCCTGGTTCTCATGTATCGTGGTGTCCAGTGTGACTAACCACGCGGAAAGTTCATTTATTCCATGGTCACTGAACTAATGAGACGCTACAGCATGTTTGGGTGCTCATTTTATTATGGCAAGATCTCGTAAGTTGTGGAGCCTGCTGCTTTCTTGATAAAACGGGGGGGGAATCTGGAGAGCAATGTTGGGCATTCTCTGGCACATGAGGTGCGTGACCCATAGACTCGCTGAGGTTTTTATTTCCTGGGAAGGAACATTTGAGATTACTCGAGGGTTGTTTATTTCTGGTACAGAAGGCCCACCTCCAAAGTTATGATTCCTCCAAAAGCCAGCAGCCATATCACCCTGCAACTCACACCTGGCAACCCACTGAAGCTAAGCAGGTGTGAGCCTGGTCAGTACCTGGATGGGAGAGCTCCTGGGAAAAACTAAGGTTGCTGCTGGAAGAGGTGTTAGTAGGGCCAGCAGGGGGCGCTCACCCTGCGGTCCATGTGGGTCCTAATGCTCCAGTATAGTGATGAGGACACTATACTGTAAACAGGCGCCGTCCTTCAGATGAGACGTTAAACCGAGGTCCTGATTCTCTGTTGTCATTAGAAAAATCCCATTTCCCTTATGGCATCCTAATAATCCCTCTCTATGAATTGGCTTCATTACTCTGCTCTCCTCCCCACTGATAGCTGCTCTCCTCCCCACTGATAGCTGATGTGTGGTGAGTGCTCTGGTGCACTATGGCTGCCATCGCATCATCCAGGTGGATGCTGTACATTGTACAGTGTAAGCAATTATAATTTTTTAAAGCACAGGTGAGAGGCACCTACTCCTGCCTGATGCTGAACTTGTGGCACAGTTGGCTTTTGTGGAAAAATTACGAGATAAACCTTTAATTACAGTCAGTTGGTGTGGAAAGATTGTGCAATGGACATATACCTATAAAACTGTTTCTAAACCAGGTATTAAGAGACCTTTATTTTTTTATGGAAAGGCACAGCTGCTGTACATTATCCCCCACATTCACAAGCAACAGTATTTGCTGACGGAGCAGAGGTCACTTATCTGCCTGGGCCACATTTCCGTAGTTCCAGGCAATGTGTATTGGCAAGGTTCTAATGTGTTTATAGAAGTACATTACCCTGCTGGAAATGTAAAATCTCATTCCACCTCCCCTCACATGCACACACACACACGTTATCAGGTCCTTTTTCTTCTCCTCCAGTCTGTTCAGGTGTGCCTTTCCATCTGATTTCCATATTTTCTTTCTGCTTAGTGTGTGTGTGGAACAGGAGATGAAATTAAGTCATGGAGATCTTACCGAAGTCAATGACCTTGCATCATGAATTCATCACCTCCAGAGTAGGGGCTCGTCCTCTGTGGGTTACAGTACCAACTTCTTTCTCAGATGCGCAGCAGAAATTTGTAAATGGTATGATCTTTTAAACTCTTAAGTCATATGTGGAGCATCAGAAGAAACTTGTTACTAAGGCTGTGGGGGGGAGGTTTTCCAGACACATTTAAAAAAATACTCCTGTTCAAACAAACCAAGTCACAGCTCTACAATCACAGGATGTAAACAGAGAGGTGCGGTGTGTCATTCTGTCACTATCGTGTGATCATTAATTCTCACAGTTGTGTCCGAGAAAGCTGAAAATGTACAGAAGGGTGATCGAGCAAAGCAGTAACTTCTATGAACAGCATATGGGGATCGAGTAGTTCAGGTGGGTAGCTGCGTCAGCATGCTTAGGCTGCAAAGGAACAAGTAATAGGTTTATTCAATGCTGAAAAGAGAAGAAAGAAATCCCAACTTTTCGGCCGTGGAGGTGTGAGAAAGACAGGGCAGTAAGCAAAGTTAATGTAGCATAGGAGAAGAGAAGGAATGACTAAGAGATCTAGAAAAAGATTTGGAGGAAGGCATAGTGGGTCGAAGATGTAGGTTGAAGTAGTTCAGGTGGGCAGCTACGTCAGCATGCGTAGGCTGCAAAGGAACAGGTAATAGGTGTATTCCATGCTGAAAAGAGAAGAAAGAAAACTTTTCTACCCTGGAGTCGTGTTCAGGTGTCTACACGTCCGAAACTTTGTTGTGTTGAGAAAGACAGGGCAGTAAGAACAGGTACTGTAAATGGGGATGGAGGTGAACTATTTCATCACTCCTGTAACATCACCTCGGATCGCTGCCTAAAAGCCCCTATTGACTGCTGTTTGAATTCAACTGACTGCTGAGGCTGAATCGTGAAACTGCTCCTCTTTACAGGCTGCAGTATCGGTTGTGTTTCAGAAGTCCCTCCCTGAACTTTGATCCCCTTCGCGGCAGCTTTTGCAGACGGACCAGGCATTACTTTGTTTTTTCAAACAGAATGGGAAAACCACATGGAGCGACTGTCATTGACCCCGCTGGGCTGTCCAAATGTAGGCAAGTTTCCCGGACACTAGATTAGAGAGCTGGTAAAGCTGTCTGGCTGTAGGTCTCTAGTAACTGGTGAATCAGACGTGCCGATGCTCTTTGCCAACATCATGAAACGGCAACAGATATTTGGCCGTAGTGTTTTAGCACATGCGCAGGTCTTACAGCTGGCAATCAGTGAAAATGAATGCTGTGAACCAGTTGATGCTCACTTTTAATTGAAAAACAAAGTCCCTTTGAAAGCCCATACTGTTTTGTTTTTAAATCATGACAAACTTGAAGGATTCTAGTTCTCAATCAGCACATTTATTTTATTGAGTTATAGCCTAGTAGTGTATGTGCCTGGAAACAATGCAAGTTGTACATCTATGACATGCTGTCTGAATTCGCAGATGCTGCTGTCTTGTGCGATTCTGTCCCATTTCTCTTGCAGACCATGGCCAAGCATGTGCGTGTTCACTTTGTAGAGGCTCTGAGCCCTAGAAGTCACACATTGTTTTAGCTAATTCCATAAAAGTCTAGCGGAGGCTCAAATTTGCAGAGTCACATTCTCATCTGGTAAGATAGCCATTGTTAAACCTCAGCGTAAGGATGTGTGCTGTCCTGCTGGAATGCTGTTGCATCTGGAAGGTTATCAGGTGATTCCCAGGGATTAGAGCAATGCAGGGCCATGGCCTCTGGTTGTGATGAAGCACTACACGTTGAGTTCTGTAGCTGCTAGCATCTCCCAATTCATCACTTTGACACCCCCATTGATCTCAATGAGGTCTCTTGACTCCTTGTCTTCCACATGGGTTTTATTAAATTTCGTTTGGTAGCAAAATCTTGTCACGCCTGAAAATTGCTGGCTATGAACACTGCAGTGACAACAGTATGCTTACTTAGTGCCCATCATGCTGGCACAAAGGTGTTCTCTTGATACTGAATTACGGTGGGTTGGTTCCTTTTCTGTTTTCCTTTCTTCACTTTCACCACCAGGCTTCCATTCAGTAGGTGAAATTGCCCAATCAGCAACTAACAAAGTAATTTAGCGCTTATGCAAACATAACGTGTCACTTTCCATCGTAAACAATTAACAAACATTATGCCAAAATCAAAATGAGTACTTTTACAGTGTTAAAATATAAAGGCCTGTATATTTTCCTTTGATGTGTGGGTATAGTTTGTGAAGAGATGCAAGGCAACGTGATGTAGAAAACCATCGTCACACAGGGCTCACTATTGCAACTTTCAGATGGAGTGAAAATTTGTTTTGATCCTCACACCTCTTCATAAGAATTACAGAAATATGTAAGCCAGACGTGCTAAAAGCTATGTACTCATGAAAGCTCTTTATACACAGAAGGCAAAAATGCAAATAGTCTTCACTTTGCAAAGACAAAGAGTTTGAGATTTCAGTGAATGTTTGCACTGCAGGATAATCACTTCAAGCGGTGTTTGCAGTTCACAGGCAGTCCAGTGGACTTGAGCAGCAACAATATTTACATTTACATTTTGCGCTCTGATTAATGGTAGTCTCCTTTCTTTTTGATTCACTAAAGAACCCTTTCACACTTATGTTTTAGGTTGGCCTGCCTTGTTTTATGCGCCCCTAAATCACAATCGTGAAATGAAAATGCGACTCTGAGCTGCCCTCCTTTCCTGCAGCAAATTCATGGACCAGAGCCAGCCTAATGTATCAACAAACCTGGAGGTTAAACAGTGCTTTGAGATGACAAGTTTAATGTCTGTTTTAATACTAATACAGCCATTAAATGTTATCTGTAGCAATAATCAGATAAGTGTTTAAGTACTCTGCTAGTACCTAATACATTAATTGCCATGAGTTTTAAACAACATTGTGTAGCATAGCTCAGTGTATTTATGAAGTACAATTAGGTTTAAAGCTTTTTACGGATATTGGTGGCTGGAAACTGTAACATAACTGAAGAAAGAGCTGACCTGTTGTCCACCTTTAAAGACAGGATTTCTTGTGAAATGATCACTACTCTACGGACTGAGAAATCATTCAGACCCTTCAAGAAGCTTCTCAGGTTCTTACCTTACTCATATTCTGCTCCCTCTCTTCCACGTTACCTCATCGCATTTTTGCCTAAAGCGTCTGAGCCTGAGCAGGTAGGGGAAGCTTTGACTTAGTTGTGGACGCTCACAGGCTCAAGTGCAACGGTTGCAGAACTGTGGTGTTCATTGGAGCTACTGTATGCTGTTTTACAAAGTGTTACTGGGTGACCTGGGGACAGTAGGTAGATTTCTGCCCTCATAACTGGTGGGTAGGAGGTACAAGTCCCTACTGCAGACAGGAGGCTGGTGGACCTTGAGTGAGGAGCCAGTCCACCCAGCGGTATAAGCGGGGAGCAGCACATCTGTGGGGGGAGGTGGGGTTAATCCTGGCGATGGACTGGCATCCCGTCCATGTGGGAGTCGTGTGATCCCTGTGTACTTAACACCCGAGAAACCAGGCTTTAAGCACTGGCCCACTGAGCAGTTCTGGCCTGAGTAGGGAAGCTGCCTACCCGCTGGGTGACTCTGCAGCTGTTATCTGCCTCCCCCCTGGCCATCGGACGTAGATCTTTATTTTATACATGGTTGATCTGACACCTGAAAAATGCCTCTTTGTCTCAGTGGCGTAAGGTGGCTGTTAGAGGTGCTGTGCCCAGTGCTGGCTTTGTGATGAAGTGTTCCAGGACTGGTGAGGTTGCAGGAATGTTGAAGCTGATGGCCGCTGTAGACAGTTAATCTTTTTGAGCTGGAGGAGCTCGAGCGAGGGGCTCGCGAGGCTTTTGTTATGTACTGAAAAGGCAAAGACGTTGCAGGAGTGTGGAAGTGATTGGGTTTAACTGCTGACTCAAACAGTGAGGCACAGACTGGGGCTTCAATGAGAGCGAGCGAGCTCTCTCTGATTGAAATGGATTTACTGATTCTGAAAGATTAAAAGCAGGTGGGACTGATTAGTCCTTAGTCAGCATTATTGCCACCCTTTTTTCTATAGCTTTTGAAAATGCAGCCGTTCACATGGAGCACGGGCTATTGTCAATTTTGTAAAAAGGGCTCCAGAGGGGACACTTCAAGTTTAGGCAGTTTAATGCTTGGTTACAATTGGTCCTAAAGACAGTCTTGTAATATTGACAGTGGCTTAATGAAGAATAAGGTTTATGAGATTATTAAAGATGAGAAGGATAAAGATTGACCGAACTTAGTAGGTTGACTATTGCTGTTTGTTCATTAACGTTGGCATCGCACAGTATTACATTGTGACCAAATACAGTTGATATTAAGACTAAGACAAAATGTCTGAGTTTTAAAAGAATTAAAACTGGAACACAAAGAGCACTTCTTGTACCTTGTTTCTTCAAATGAAGAACCTTAAAGTACTAGACAAGACACTAGACACCTGTTTTGTTTTTCAAGAAAGAAGACTAAAGAAATTGCTTCCTAGAACTCTTTAGTTAGCAGTCCCATGTCTACATGATCCCCCCTTTTTACTGTGTGTGTACCAGCAGGCCTCAGGATTGTCTTTTTTGTCATAGTGCGATTATCTTGTGGTAAGCCCAGAGAAAATTTTCACTTTACGTGTTTACTTAGGAAGAAAGGAAAGCCAAAGTTGGTTTCTTTTAAAATAGTGTTCTTACTGTGTTTAGGCTACCCTGTCCTCTGAATATGGTAGCTCCTTCAGACAAAAGTCCACCTCCCATTGCGGTTTGTGACACCTGTGGTAGTGTGGCTGAAGCTCTTGTAACTGTGTGGGGGGGGGTCTTTGTCTGGGGCTTCTCCCTAAACGAATCCTAGCCCAGGAGAATGTGAGTGGGCAAGTCAGTTGGCACACAGCGCAGGTCCATGGCCATACTGGGCAGCGTACAGCACCCCCTCGCCACTCGTGCAGTAATCTGCTTTAGGCTGCGACCATCTGTACAGGCAGGTTGTGTTTGATAAAGAGAGCTGCTCTCTGAACTGCATTAATGGGATAGGTTGATAATTAGCATGTTTTTGAAAGCACTCCCCGTGCTACATCTCTCTTCTGAAGAACTGAATGTTCTTTTTAATAATAATAATTATTATAATAATTGCTTACACTTATATAGCGCTTTTCTGGACACTCCACTCAAAGCGCTTTACAGGTAATGGGGACTCCCCTCCACCACCACCAATGTGCAGCATCCACTTGGATGATGCGACGGCAGCCATAGTGCGCCAGAACACTCACCACACATCAGCTATCAGTGGGGAGGACAGCAGAGTAATGTAGCCAATTCATAGAGGGGGATTATTAGGAGGCCATGATTAGTAAGGGCCAATTGGAAATTTGGCCAGGACACCGGGGTTACACCCCTACTCTTTTCGAGAAGCGCCCTGGGATTTTTAATGACCACAGAGAGTCAGGACCTCGGTTTTACGTCTCATCCGAAGGACGGCGCCTGTTTACAGTATAGTGTCCCCGTCACTATACTGGGGCATTAGGACCCACATGGACCGCAGGGTGAGCGCCCCCTGCTGGCCCCACTAACACCTCTTCCAGCAGCAACCTTAGTTTTTTTCCCAGGAGGTCTCCCATCCAGGTACTGACCAGGCTCACACCTGCTTAGCTTCAGTGGGTTGCCAGTTGTGAGTTGCAGGGTGATATGGCTGCTGGCTGAAAATCTTTTTAGAGGTAATATAACTCAGCTGGTTATATCGCTACTACAGCTTTATTACAAGAGAAGCAGTGTCTTCTAAATGGCACTACCTTTTATAGTTAAAATCTGAGATGTGTTTTGAATTTTTTTTATGTTTTTATAAAGTGCAATAACGGAACAAAGACAACTGCTAATTTCAGCTACATGAATAAAATCTGTTCTAGTGGGGTTTTATTGGGTCTGTGGATCAACAAAGGCAAAACCCCACTTTGTCCCAGCTGACCTGCTGGAAGACGACTGGGTAAGGGAGCAATGCTTGTGCCCACTTGCCATGTGAAGGTGAGAGAATAGTTTGGATTTGCTTGTAAGAGACGGCACCTTAAGGGTTGTGTGAATGCGGATATCAACGTCAATCGATACAGCAGAACAACTGCCAATTAAATCTAATTAGTTCTGTTTCTTAAGATAAGGTCACGAGCTGTAACCCATTTACAATAGATTTTGCCATTAGATTGTCTCCAGGAAGGGTGTCTCAGTAGTAGCAGTTTTTTTTAACTTTACCCTAAAACCATGTCAGGACCTTTCTTCAGTCTTCTGTAATAGAGCAGGCGTAACGGAACAAATCTGTTAGAACCTCCGATTTTAGTGATTAATGTTACCACCATTGGCCTGCAGCTGATGCTTGTGTGGGGAAGAAAAGATGTTAAGTCTATTTTCTGTTTCTTAAGCCATCTGATAATCAGTACATTTCTGTGAAAAGGCCTAAGATAGGCAGTTTAACATGTGAAAAAAAGATTTGATTTAAAGTAGGCTCCCACATGAGCACAAATTCAGATTGAAGGATGTTCAAGGTTTATTGTTTTCATGATATATAGAAGATAGCAAATCAGGTGCTGCGCTTGAAAACAGGCCCGTTGTCGTTGCAGAGATGTGGAAATGGTGTGTGTGCTGCTTACACTCCTCTTCCTCGCCACAGGAGGGAGCTTTTTGAAAGTTTTGAGCACGTTGTGGTGTAGTGACCGTTGGATTGAAAAGCACAGTGGGAAATAAAAATGAAATTTTTTTGGGGGGGGGGTGATCTAAAATGAGACCTGATCCATGTATTCACCCAGACGGAGTTGTGGCTGGGAATGGTGGTGTGTTTTGGCAGGTAAAGTGCCTCTTGTTCGTTGGGGTCCAGTTGACTGAATAATGTACTTTGTTTCCTGATGGCTTGTTAATCTAAAGTCCTGCTGTAAGCTAGACTGCAGCAGTAGAGGCTGGGGCACATTTCACTCTTGAGTCTTTGCAAGTGGCTTTGGATAAACAGCTTTCTTCTTAATCTGCTTTGTCGTCTTCTCTCAATTATGAAAATTACAAAAAAGCGAGGACCGCGTGACCTACTGTACCAATTCCGAGTGAGCAAAGCCATTTGGTTTTCTGCCTTCAAATTATTTCTGTGGAATGTTTTTGAAATTGCTACCCTGTGACATTAGGAAATTTTTTTCAGAGACCTACTGTATTATGTGCAAGATACTGTATACAGAATAGCATTGAGGGGAGCTGATAAGAGGCCTGTGCTTGGGTCTCTGCACCAAGACGATCCTGTAGAGTTGGGTGATTTGCCTTGTGCAGCGTTTATCATGCAGCATGTGATATTTATACAGCATACATTAGACCAATATGTGGTTGGGAATTGGAACAATTCTGTTTTGTTTCAACACTCATTGTAGTTATGGATGAGCTCTGCACAGTCCTGACCTTTCATGAAATGAAAGTGCATATGGAATGTCTTGGTCTCCCTGGATACTTTTGAATTATTCCCTGTAGTACTAAACAATAAAAGTGTGGTCAACACCATTTCTTAAACCTTGAGAGCTCCTTTCCTACATTACTGTAGCTCTCGACACAAGGCGCCAACAGCAAGATGTGAATTGTTTGATTACAATATTTCTGTAAGCCGCAAGTAAAAGACATAACAGCAATGCAGTTACGCAGTAAAGGCACTTTTAGTAGAGCCATGGTGCAGTAGTGGTTTAGCTGTGACACACCTGCAGAATCCCTGATGAAGAATTAAAATGTCCTGACAGCAAATGACCAGAGACTGGAGTATAATAAAAACGTCGGAATGATTCCTAGGGTTTCAGAACTAAGAGAACTGCGCAGCCATGTGGTTGCCTGTATAATGCAATAGTTTGCAACTAGGTTTGAAACGTTCTTTAAAAAATTAGCAGACTTCTGCTTGGTATAAAGTGCTGTACTCTGTGTAATGGAAACACAAAATTAGACTCTCAACAGCTGGACCAGCCCGCGTTAGCTAAGGTTAACAAGGCAATGAATACAGACGATTCCATAGTTGAGCACAGCAGCACTTATAGCCTCACAGGACAGACAGCTTCAAATCTGGTCGTAGTTTTTCAGTGTGGAAGCAGTTTACACAAGATTACATGAGTATCCTGCTCTCTCTTCAGTTTCCTCCCTTGCCTGAAAAAAAAGGACAACAGGCCCATAACAAGGTCCTACTTGGGCCTGTTATTGAGCCCCAGGTTATTTATGTAGCAGATGTTAGCTGTTACTCAACTTTCTTGACTGATTTATACCTGTATATCACAAAAAATGACCCTGCATTGAAGTACTGTATGTAACCACCTTTATCCACAGCCTGGCATCTGATGAGTTTGTCCTTGTGCCCTGCTATGACATGGTTTTGCTATTTTTCTCATTCAGAAGAGGAATGCTGTGGTTTTATTGCCATCTCTAGGTACACTTGTTAAAATAGTTTGTGTGATGCAGATCTACTAGTGAGTTTTAGACGATAATGCCCTTAACATAATTTTAATAAATAATAGTGATTTTAATACAACTTGGGAAATGCTTTGTGGAAGCTGTGAGCTTTGCATTATGGTATTTTGCATCCTTCCAAAACCTGGTTGTTTCACTAAGTAATGAGAATGTTTATCAAATCTAACAAAGTCCCCAACATAATTATTACTTGAGAAACAAGGCATAGTTATATAGAACACAGAATTGCAAAGTACCAACCAGAAGCTTGGTTAATAGTTCTGTACTTTCCCACAACAAGGATGAAACGGTTCCATTATTTAGGTGCATAGAGCATTGGCTTGAGAGCATTCTTTCAAGTTCTGCTGATTTGTCTTCTAAGCAGTGTGTGTTGCTTACTAATTTATTTTGCTAATGCTTTTATCCAAAGCAACTTACATTTGCTCTCATTCACACAGCTGGGTGTCCTGCTGGAACAGTTCAGATGAAGTACAGTGCTCAAGGGTATAATAGCACTGTCCCACCTGGGATTTAAATCCACAACGTTCTAGTCACAAGTCCCAAATCCCTGACCACAGTGCCACCCTGCTACCCTCATCACATTTTGCACACACCTATGTATTTATTTTTTATTTATTTTATATTTATTTTGTTGTCTTTTGTTTTATGACTATTCTGGTGTCTGTTTTTGCTTGTCTTGGGTTGGACTGCTGTAACACATCAATTTCCCTACGGGATTAATAAAGTCTTATCTATCTATCATGCTCTACACTAATTTGTACATCCAGAATTGAGGACTGTGATGGAACCCAGAACTAACATGACTGCTTATTTATTTTCAGGGGACCTTTCAGCGTGGTGCGACGATGTATCAACAGAGAGACAGGGCAGCAGTTTGCTGTAAAAATAGTGGACGTCGCCAAGTTCACTTCCAGTCCTGGACTCAGCACAGAAGGTAAGCAACTCTCATCCTTGTAGCCTTTTATCAGTCTCTTATCACCCCCCATCTGGTTGCTTCATTCTAAACATGTTAGTTTTTCTATTTCCTCTTTAAAAACACAGCAGGCCTGTAGATATAATAATCATTGCTGACATGTTCATGCAGAGTCACAGCTCTATATTTATATATAGAATAGAATTCTATATAGAATTTATATATTGAGAGAAAAAGAGCCTCAGAAATGCATGATGAGCACTGTAAGAGCTTCCAGAAGAAAATAAGGAAGATTACAAATGAGAAGGGGCTATTTGCCTATAGGGGCATAAGCGGCTAGCCCATTTGGTAGTTAGTAGTTAACTGACCTGAGGATCTCTTTCAGACCTTTCTTGAAAGAAATGAGTGTGGATGGGTAGCTTGTTACAGACTCCCACAACCCTTTGAGTAAAGTGCCACACTGCCGGCTGGAGTATACTTGCCCAATAATGTAATTTAATGTATTCGTTTTGTACGTTTGTATGCTTAAGCAGTATTCCAGAGGTGCTGAAGCACTACAGCTGAAGCTTGGAGCAGGTTGTAGGAGTTGCAAGCGCCGTCCAATATTGTTGTTCTTTTGGGGGGGAGCAGGCGTAAAGGAAGACTAATGTACTAACTGTTGAAACCTGTCACGCCTGGGGCCCAGCGTTCATCTCCAGTTCAGGTCGTGAGAGAATGGTGAGGGATTTCAAGCGTACCCTCGGCTGACATGAGAGTGTGTAATAAAAACGGCCGCGCACGGTGCCACACCTCAGCTGGCTCTCCCCAGGGAGGACCAGACAGAGTGGGAGCGGGTGTCAGTGTCAGGATTGATGTGATTAATAAAGCTCGGTGAGAACGGGCAGGAGCAGGGGACCCTGCAGGATAAGATGGATGGTTTGCTGGTACAATTGTCTGATTTCGTGAGCAGCAGTCAGGTAGTTTGAACTCCTCGGCTTTCACTGCATGCATCACAATGGAACGACTCATTTTTCTCCCTCAAGGCAGTGCTTAATGTTAAATTGGAGTTCGTTTTAAAGCATAACGCTGGGCTCGATTAAAAACGGCAGATAAGATTTCATTTGGTTGCACGCAACGAAAAAGGTCTACCTCCGACGTATTTTTCGGAAATATTATTCTCACGCCAGCCAGAAAATAGGTCTTGTTGGTATGTTTTCAGAGGCTTTGTAAGAACTTCGTCCGCCTTGAGTTACTGAAACCATCTGATATTTTTAAAAGGAAAAAAAAACAAGTTAGAACCTTTTTTTATAAATACAGTCCCTTAGTAGTACTGTACAGTGTTTCTCAACTTGTGTGAGCCTCCAGGTGTTAACAGGGTTGCTGTGGAATTTTGGGAAAGCCATGCATCAGAAAAAAAATCATATGTACCTTTTTGTATATGAACGAGATGGGGGCGGCACTTTGAGACTGTTGATGTAAGAATAATGTGTGCTGCGAGTTCAGTTTCTAAAGGCCTAAAAGACAGACTTAATAAAACAGCCAAAAATATGAGTGTGGCTGAGCAAGAGCTCCGTTTCTCCATTGTCCATTCCAGTCATCTGTGGACTTGGATCAAACAGTACAATAGGTTTGGTTTATAATAAAGTGCTCGGATGGGGTATGTTCCATATTTGTGTGAGTGTGCTGTGGAATTGCTCGACGGTTGAGAAGCACTGCCTCAGCTCGTGGCAAGACCAGGGAACAGATTCATCCTGTTGAGTTCTGGGTACGCAGTTGACACCTGGTGGTCAGTCATTGTAATGGCAGTTAATGAAGTAAACCTGACATGGTTTACCCAATCATGTGGCCACAGGGAGCACCTACAAGTTCGAGTTCTCATCAAGCCAGTGGGGAAGGTGACTTGACTGTGACCTCACAGAACATTTTTTATCTGAAATCTTGGCTATGCTTTCTATTAGTAGAGCAGAGGATTGGTCCATATCTTTTGTCTCTTCATATTCCCTTTATGCTTTCGATGTTGTGGAGCACACTGTTTGTAGGTACGTGCTTTATAACCGTTTGGAGAGACCTAGCTTTTGCAAGCTGCCCTCCCGTGTACACATGAATAAACAGCTCTTCTTTCACCAACATCCGGATTCTGTTATTTTAATGTTTCTTCAGTACTGAATTAATTATAGCTAAATTACACTTTTCTAATCTGATTAGTCGATGCCTTTATTCAGGAGCTTATTTTTGTGGTCTGGAAGTGTAGTGAATTTGAAGTGCAATTTGTTTGTCTTCCCTCTCAGGAGTGGGACTCCCCGTGACAGTGTGATTAGGGCTGATTCGGTTGACTTGTCCTGTAGGTACACACAGTACAGCAACTGCCTCACTAAACCAAGAGCTCCACTGCTGGGCTATGATTAATCTGAGTTTTCCTTAGGGAGGAATTCTTTTTTTTTTATCCCTCACCATGAATATACTGATCAGGTTAAATCTGCGTGATTGTGTCCTGGTTTGTCAATCACTAACCCAAACAAGGTAGTAGATTACCTTTTCTTTAGGAGTAGTAGTCTCCCGGGACTATTTATAGAAGAGGTTAATTAAGTTGACCTCACTTAAGCTTGAAATAGCTCCCAAATCTCCTTCTCAGAAGATCTTAAAGCTCAGACAGAGAAGCTCTGGCACTGTGGAGCAGGGGTTAGGGCTCTGAACTTGGTCAAAGGCTCAAATCCTCCTGTGACTAAGGTACATCACCCAAAATGCTGAAATATATGCCCCTGCTGTATAAAAGGGTCTTCAGGTTGTCGTTGCAATTGAAAGAACTTATGAACTGAGGGATTAAAAAAGTTGAACTAATTTTAACTGAAAACTGTTTCATTAAACCACAGCTGTATAGAAGGAAGTGCAGTGGGGGTACATTGCAATTAAGATTTTTTTTGTAGCAAAGATGCTCACTTGGGATGCCACTGTTTCTAACCCTATGGGCTCTTCAATACAGCAGGCTGAAACTCCGCTTTGAACTTGTGCTTTGCTCCTTGACAAATATTCCTTTTAATTGTGTAGCACCATTCGGGCACTACTGCAATATGTACTTGTACTTGAAAGTTTTTTACATTTCAATACTAAAACAGACTTCTGGTTTTAGAAAACTCTGAAAAATGTTTTATCGTCGTTTTCTGTTAGGAGAGTTGTTCAGAAACATTTTTTCTTAATTGTTCCATTTCATTTCTTTGCAGTTTTGATATTGAAGTTATTCTGCTGTTTCTTGCTGCTCGTTCTGAATCTGTGAAGTGCCAGACGTTCATGCTGCAGTTTGCTGCCTGCTTCTGCTCGGGCCTGTCCCCCTGTGATCCTTCTGCCTCGGAGAGCTTGTATGGTGCAGGGGTAATGAGCTCTGCTTCCCATTCCTGCAGGAGCCTTCATAGTGCTGGGAGAGATTTATTTTCCCATTACAGGTGCAGCAGATCTGGCGCAGGGCTCTCCTCAGCAGGCTGTGTGGCCTGAAATGATGAATGATTTGTAGCAGAGCATTAATGCACAGGGAGCCCTTGTATATACTTGTCGGCCTCCACTCCACCCCTCTCCTGTGTGGAACAGACAGCCCCGGCACTCCTGCATTATTTTAGAAAACATTAAATCACCCAGATGAGTTGTGAGTGAATCTTTTGTCATACTGCTTTTTGCACCGGTATTTTGTGATCGCTCTGGGTTTTCAGTTCTGATCACCTTCAGTATAATGCAATTGCAGTAGCTGGCATTTATCATGTCTGCAACCACTGTTCAGCTTTTGACGGACTTAAGAAGTCCAACAGAAATGAAATAAAATGAATGCATTTCAAAACTGTCTAGAGTGCAGGCTGTGTTGAAGATTTTAGAATAACTAGTAAAGAACAGCCAATAGTTTGAGGACACATTTTGAGTTTGAGTGTTATTGCAGCATATGGTGACTATCTAATATTTATGTGGGATCAGATACTTATGAAGTCACTTATGACTTATGCCAGTGGTATGTTTCAGTTTTTGACTTTAATATCCGATGTTGTAGCACAACTTTTTTTCAGCATTATAAGTCTGATGGAAATTTGTTTATGAAACAGCAGCATGTTAAAAATTTATGAACGCAACATTACTTTTATTTCTTGCTTCTTGGACAGCCAAGACACTGCTTTAGCTGAGCAGCTGTTTGGCTCCTGTCTCTTCTACAGCGAAGTGGCATGAACTTGAGCTGTCCTTTGTTACCACCAATCAAGCGACGGCCATTTCTTTTCCTCTAGAGAGTGTGGACTGGGCACCAAGAGACTGAGTGAGGCGCTGATGTTTCAGGAAGTAAATCACTTGCGCAGAAAATGTGAAAAACGGATAACAGGAGGAGAAGCATCAGTCTGGTGTGGGGGGAGGGGGGCCGAGAATGAGTGATATAGAAGGCACAGAGCAGCGACTGGAGTGCAATGCAAAGTCTGGAAGGAAGAGGGAGAAACTGAGGATTAACTCTGATTTGGTGCAGCTTGAAAGTCCTGCCAGTACAAAAGGACTATGGATTCTGAAGCTGGGTTTCAAAGAGGAGAAAGGGAAGATTTCAAGTGAGAAACGACGCCAGGCTGCAGAATCGAGGCCAGAGTCGGTCCCTAACAGAGCATGATGTGGAATGCATCTGGCAATATAGGAGCACTACTTACACAAACAAAAAATTCAGGTCACAAATGGTTAAAGAAGGGAAAATCGATCCAGGCGGCAAAACCGGGCACAGACTGGAAAACAAGGGTAGGCAGCAGAAAACAAATTAGAAACCGAAGGGTTGGTGATTAAAATAAATGTTGCTTTTGTAGCTTGACGGTCAAGAGAGCAAGGCATCCACTAGATTTTTTTAAAAATCTGAATATGATTACAGGCTGGTGTACAGCAGTGGTTTTCAACCTTTGTAACACAAATACTGGCAAAAAAAAAACCCACAGGCCCACCCTCGGGGTATGGGCTAATATTTAAAACCATTTCAGTGGC
The DNA here is from genome assembly GCF_040954835.1 of Lepisosteus oculatus. NCBI lineage: Eukaryota > Metazoa > Chordata > Actinopteri > Semionotiformes > Lepisosteidae > Lepisosteus > Lepisosteus oculatus. Next base: position 4,001,940 of record NC_090710.1, read on the forward strand.
AGTACGTGCACTTCATCTTGTCAATGACAAATATATATTTTTTTTAGTTTCGAATGTGGGGAAATGGATTGAAGGCAGTATGTTCCAAATTCACTTTTGAACTTCCGTTTGTTTAATCGTTTGATTAGATCGATAGATACTTTATTGATCCTGTGAGGGAAATTGCAGTGCAACAGCAACTTTACACAGACAACACAGCCACAGTGTAACGAATGATACAATAATAATACAATACATACAATACAATCAGTACAGTGAGGGTGCACTAAAAGAGTTACTCACAGTCCAGACACAAAGAACAAAATAGAATGGAACAGTACGCAGAAAAATCGTATCACACATATACTGTAAATATAAATATAGATGTAAATATAGATATAGATATAAATGTATTGCACGGGTCCCTGGCAAATATTGCACAAAAAAAAGTTGTAAACAGGACAAGAAAGAGAACAGATGTAGAAGTAGATGTGTAGATGCGTTCAGTCCAGAAACAGGTCACTGTCAATTTTGCCTCTGCCCAGACGCAAGGTGGATGCGTTGTACTAGAAGGCGAGTCTTACATCTCTGCTTCTTAAATTGCTGTACAAAATGTTGCCTTACATTTTTCCAAGTAGCTGTACATAAGAAGCTCTCGTGCCCTCTTTTGGATCCTTTCACACCAGTCTCTCCGGGGGGGGTATAGTGATTGAGAACCTCTAGTGAACGACTGGGAGCTGTTGACCTGCTCTCCCTGTGAGCCGGCTCAGGAAGAGCCCACTTAAAAACCCAAGGTCACGCTTAGTGAGTCTGTCATGCTAGTTCACCTGCCCTTCATTTGGATCTTTCTCTTGGTTTCGGGTGACCTTGCACATTGACAATTGTGTCCAAAAAGCCAGCCTGAAGTTTGTCAAACTGCTTTTTCGGATTGTCAAGGTTTGATGTAAAACGTGGAAGAACTGAATGAGAAAACGACGTGACGGGAGGACATGGGAGCACCCTTACAGAAAAGCAAACGATGGAATTTCATTCCTTGCGATGTCGTTGGAATTCCACTTGATACAGTCGCACTACTATTGTGCATAAAGTCAAAGTACATTTACGTGCTTTGACAGGGCTCAAAGTTCATTCTGGTTTCTTTGTTACTTTTTTTGGTGTTCTGAATTTTGCTCTTTAAAGTGCACAATGCAGACAGCTATAACTTCAAAAGAATGCAGACCTATCTGAGTGTGTTAATTGCCAGATGAGAATATGCCCTTTTATTTCACCCCCAGTACGCAGTCCAGACCCATCGCCCACAGTAGTCTGTCTTGTGACGATCTGAATTAAATCATGCCCGACACAGATCTAATCTTGCAATTAGCACATTAAATTACCATGCTTTTATGAGGTTGTTTGCATTTTAAGAGCGATTTTTTGGTGAAGAACATCTTTGGGATCTGAAGGCTTGTGGAAATAAAGTAAAATAGATGGCTGGTCACCCAATTTTGAGTTCTGTCATGACTTTCTAGTTAGAAATGTTTCTGATTCAGACTTCTCAACATGCACCGTAGCCGACATGCCACTTTTCCAGAGTATGAAAGCAGCGCCCTGACTTGGAACAGCAAAATAGTTCCAAGTCAGGGACAGGTTTGGAATAGTGGGAAGATGATGAACAAAAGAGAATCTTTTGGGACATGTTGGGTTTGCTGGTTTATTTGGCCCACCCACAGGTAACTCAAGTGATATCTGAGGGTAGCATGAGGCTGGTCAGATTTTGTGCTGGTGTACAGGTGGTATCCCTCCTCCTGGATGTCGTCTCCATGACGACGTGGATCTGCCATGAACTGCTGGGGTTTTCTCAATGTGTGAGGGCAGCTGGTGCTGGAACAGGCACTGTGATGATTGCAGAGCAAAGTCATGCTGTGTTGCTTCAGGGAAGCTTTTTACTTGGCTGTGGGTCCTGGCGGTTTAACACCACCACCATTATCAAATAAAAGTTCTCTTTAAAATTCCATCCATCCATTTTCTAACCTCTTCTTCATTTGGGGTAGCAGGGGAGCCGGTGCCTATCCCTTCAAGCAATAGATACAAGGCAGGCTACATCCTGGATGGGGCGCCAGTCCATTGCAGGACACACACACACACACACGACCGATTTTCACAGAAGCCAGTTAACCTGGCAAATTTGTTAATATTGGAGAAAGTCAATCCTGCTAAATTAATGCTTGTGGATTGGGGGAGGAAATTGGAGCACCTGGAGGAAACCCACACGAACACAGGGAGAACATACAAACTCCACACAGATAGAACCCCAAGACTGGTTTTGACATTGGGGCCTCAGCGCTAAGAGGCAGCAATGCTAACGACAGCCTCACTGTGCCGTCTGTTTAGACCCGCGTGCGAGAAAGCAGTGTGCTACAAATCCTGACATCTGCTGAAAAAGTTTCTACCAGTCCCTCCAAACAGTGTTGAACATGTACAGCACTTTAAAGCTGAAAAGGTGGATCAGCAGGGAATTGCCTCTGCACTTTTAGAGTGTGCTTACTCTTCCCAGGACCGCATTGAATCGAGTGAGCAAATAACATTTTTTTACGTCTTTTGTGCGGATATGACTGCCCTTTCGCAAGGCATGACTTTTGTTCTTTGTTCGTTCATGCACCAGCATGGGGAAAGGCCCAAGCTCAAGGATTTGCTGAGTTTTGGCTCAGTGAGGATCAGCTCCATTTTTATTCTGTACAGTAACTTGTCTGAACAACTACGCATGACAGCTTCATGCATTGGGGTCTACAAGCATTTTTAGATCTACTGTGTGTCTTAATTAAGGTTCACCACCTCTGTAATTACTCTGCAAAGTAGGAAACCACTAATAATAAAAGTAGTCGTTTCTTACTGAAGACTGCAGGGTTAGAAGTTCATCGGTTAAAAGCCCTGCTGTTGCTCAGGGTTAAAAATCATCAACTAGATATTATTTGCTACAGCACTATAAATGTCTGCAGATATGCAAATGTTTTCAATTATTTAACATAGAAGAAAGTGTTTTTGCTATTGCTGCTTTTGGGTTAAAGACTATGGGGCGCCATGAACTTCTTGTCATCCAGTTGTTCCTGTGACGGAGATCATTCCTATAAATGCAGACTAACTTGCATGTTACTGTGTAATGCCAGTTGAGTGTACACTACAAGCAGTTCTTTGTAAGAGGAGTTTTTCTCTTTCTTGGTTATTCTTCCGTAATAGCTTGAAGTTTTTATTGAAATGGTGATTTTCTTGGCTCTTGGCTCAGAATTATGAATTAAAGATGTGAAGGCACAATTGCCAATTTACTGTTTTCTCCACTGTCGTGTAATTACCGATGCTGCGGCCCTGCATAATGAACGTAAAGTGAAACAAATGGGGATCACTTCAGTTTTATGTTCTAGTTTCTCCCCCTCATTATTGTTGCCTTGGAAACAGGGGTTTTCAAACACGAGGACTGTAAATGAGTATTGTGACATTAGACTTAAACTGGCTGTATGAGCAGCCAAGCAGTGGCCTTTGTTAGATGGCCACAGACATTATTTTTCACTTATACAGGGGCACGAGACAGACTTATTTCATGACTGTTGGGTGGAAGGTGCTAAATGTGCTTGAAGCAAGATAAGAATATCATTAATGCTACTGAAGAGCTAGTGTAAACAACTATTTAGCACAGAGAATTTAAATTACAGAAAAGAAAATCCTTTGTGGTGTAATGTAGCTTTTGTGTTGTATTCTGTCCTGATAAAACAAAGAAAGAGCTATGTGGAGAACACCATTCATGAACAACCCAAAAAGTGTTATTCTGAGGGTGTTTAGATAATCCCATATATACTCTCAGGTGCGGCTGGCAGTGTGGGGCCTGGTGTTACACAGCAGTATGGTAACATATCAACTACAGAGCCCCAACTATGAGATTGGGGAACTTCTGAGAATTAACTCAGGAAACTGGGTTATGCACACTTGTGCGGCACTCTGATTATGGGCGATACCGTAGGTGGAAGCCAGGCAAGTATTGGGCTCATTAGCAATCACTATGATTCAGGTGTCTCTTTCCTAATCACAGCCTCCAGTGCAGCAGAAGGGGCCTGGGTGCAGAGGTCACTGCTCATCTTGAACTGGTCCTGCTGTTGGTGAAGGTGTTATGCATGTGTCGGTGACATGACACAGTCTGTACACCTCCTTTATCTGGTGCAGACTGTCGGCTCTTTAAATAGCGCTTGTGGTTTTCACCCCCGTGTTGGGCCACTTCAACAAGACTGGCCAACATTTTACAAACAGGCCATGAGTATTACAGTGCATCTGCTGATTCAGACCCTCCTGGAGAGCCTTTTGACTGTGAGGTATTTCCTTAACCTTGTATGGTATCAGAAGAGAGGAATTGTCTCTTATTTTATTGCAAAACCGTCCCTAGTTTTGCACTGCTGTCTGCACGAGCCAGGAGAGAGAAAATGGTGAGTGCTTGCATTTGGTCTGTAGACTGCAGCCCCACTTAAATGTCTGTCAGTTCTGGTTCATCTACCATTTTTTTTCCTTTCATGTTTTTCTGTGCCCAAAGAAGTCAATGAGGCCTTTGATCTAAAAGCACATGGCTTTAACAGCCTGTACATGTCACTCAAAGACCTGAGCACAAGTGCTTGGGCAGCTTTTCACCTTTCACAAACTCACAAGCTCGTCTGTCAGCTCTAGTCTTGCTCCTCTATATTTCACGTTTGTTCCTCCGATTACTGAACCAGAATCATCCTGTGGATAAGCAGCTGTAACTTTGTTTCCTTCTGCCACCTGCATCTCCTCCAAAGTGCTATAGGCACGTTCTGTGAATTAATAATCCATGCAGGAAGTGGGAGGTTATTACTGAATAGAATCTGGCATTTTATGGTGCATTAACATTCATGCCAGAAACAGAAAAATGTGTTTTGTATTGAGATGATAAATTTGAAGCTCTTGTGTGACGGTCACTCCCCTTTGCCGATTTAAATTAAAAATACAAGAGCAGTTACAAACAAAGAGGAGGCTGTTTGGCCCATTTATCCTGTTGTAATTAGCAGCTACCTGATTCCAGGATCTCATCCAGCTGTTTCCTGTAAAAAGCCAGGCCATTGGCTTGAAACCACATTAGCTGGGCACATTGTTCCATACTCCCTCCACTCTTTCGGTAGTGTAGTGTGTCCTGTCCTCAGTTTTAAATCCGCTTCAACGTGTGTAAACTCACCCAACATTGGGATGCTGTATGTGTGGAGTTTGTATGTTCTTCCCCTTTCCTCTGGATGCTCCAGTTTCCTGGTGCAGTCCAAAGGCATGCTGGTCAGTTAATATGCTTCTGGGAAAACTGGCCCTCATGTGAGCGTGCCTGTCTGTGTGCGTCTGCCCTGCGGTGGACCAGCGTCCTGTCCTGGGGTTATTCTGCCTCCTGCTGCTTGGTTGCTTGGACAGGCTCTGGCTCCTCCAGGACCCTGAGCCAGATGAAGTGGTTAGAAAATGAAATCTCATCAGTGTTATTTGCAGGTCTCTTTTTCCTGCTGTGTGTTGAAGAGCAGTCATCTCCTTATGTTCCCTTTATGAAGAAGCCGCTATTGGCGGGCTAATTAAAAAAAAACATGAGTTTGCAATGCTATAATCTACAGAGAGGGTGTTAATCATCAAGCATTTTAATTGTGTGATCTGTGACAAACTTAAGTCATACCTGTCAACAAGAAGGTGTAGTTTTTGTAGTGCTTTCTGCCCGTAGTGCTACTGCATTTGGTGAATAATGTTCTGCAGATCCTAGCTGGGTTTGATTACAGGCTGTGGTGCCTTTGTTTCTTCTCTGCATTTGTGTAAGTCTTTTTTTCTCTTTCCACCTTCCAAATACCTTCTGACTTGGTTGTTTGATTGTCTGTTGTTGAAACAGTAGTTGCACCTTCATCCCTGTGTTTAATTTGTTTTGTGAGTGCACCCCAGGTTAAGAATCACTGCTTTTTGTGTTCTTGGCAGTGGACTAGTGTCACGCCTATGGTCCTGCTGGGGAGGCTCTGGCTCCTTGTTGCTCTCCAGTGCTCTCCAGACTAAAGTGGCACAGTGGATGGTGGATAATTAATAATAATTGCTTACACTTTTATATAGCCCTTTTCTGGACACTCCACTTTAAAGTGCTTTACAGGTAATGGGGACCCCCCTCCACCACCACCAATGTGCAGCATCCACCTGGATGATGTGACAACAGCCATAGTGCACCATCAGCTATCAGTGGGGAAGAGAACAGAGTAATGAAGTCAATTCATAGATGGGGATTATTAGGAGGCCATGATTGGTTAGGAGTTACATCCCTACTCTTTTCGAGAAACACCTTGGGATTTTTAATGACCACAGAGTGTCAGGATCTTGGTTTTACGTCTCGTCTGAAGGATGGTGCTTTACAATGTACTGTCCCTGACACCATACGGGGGCATTAGGACCCACATAGACCGCAGGGTGAGCACCCCCTGCTGGCCCCACTAACACCTCTTCCAGCAGCATGCTTAGTTTTTCCCAGGAGGACTCCATCCAGGTACTGACCAGGCTCACACCTGCTGAGCTTCAGTGGGTTGCCAGTTGTGAGTTGCAGGGTGATACGGCTTCTGGCCAGGGTGGATGGTCATTTTAATTGATTGTAAATTCCAGTTTTGCTTAGTTTTATGGAAATGCACCAAGACAAATCTGACCCATAGAAGTTGTTTAAAAGGCAGCAAGGTTGGGAGACAGCTTTCCTCAGTCTGTAGCCTGTGTTGCAGGAGTCAGTATCCATTTTAATTGAAGCCAGAACCTTCAGTCGTTCCTGTGCTTGAGATAAATAGTTTGACCCTCCCTCAGTGAATAAGTGGGTGATCCATGTGTGAAAACAGTTACAGAAGGTGATTCTCTTAACATTTTTAAAGTAAAGACAACATTTGAGTATAAATAAGACCAAACATTCAATTTTGTATAGTGGTCAACTTCATTTCTCTGCACTAAATATTAACACCCTTCATTCTGGGATTGAGGTGTCGGCACACTGTCATCTGGTCTTGGAAATATTATACCTTAGTGGTACATGAGATGGGAATAAATATTTGTAAGTAACAGTGTGATTTCCTTATCTGTCTCTTTAAGAAAGCATGAGTTCATTTTTTAATTGATTTTAACATTAGTAATTGTGTGAATTTTTTAGTGTCATCACTTTCTGATTTTTAGGTGCATTAGTACCGAGCCGGTGTATTGATGTATCATCACTGCTAAAGTGGAAGTGCAAAGAATTTATGCAGCGTTAACTTTGTGGAGGTACGGTACTCTGGGTTGACAATTTGACCTCCATTTGCACTGTACAGACAGGAAATGAGCATCTCCAGTGTAAGATAAAAGGGAAAAGGTTAATAAAAAGGTTAAAATATCGGGAAGAGATATTATCTCTGTAAAAGGAACGACTTTCTTTTATAACACTGTTTCAGCAAGTGTGTGCCTCTGTGTACGGGTCCTTCCATATAAGTGTCCAGCAGGCGCAGCAAAAATTGTGTGGTTCGCCCAGGGCTGTGCTCTAAATATTGACCTTCAGACCCTTGCTGTACAAAGCCAAGCACCCACACACTGCTTTGCTTTTTGTGTGCTGCTGTTAAACACTCTCCGTATCACGGTGGCTTGTTTACAAATGCCCGAGATGTGCATTAGTACTTTACTTCCTCTGTTGGACTGGCACAGCCATTCTGAAACCCCTATAAAGTGGGAGTTGATACTTCTAAGTGGATCCGGAACTGGTGACCTGGAGAAACCTTTAAAGGAAGCCATTAAAGAGGCCAAAGGAATGTTAGAATATCTGTTATGGTTAGACATGAAATCAAGCGATGTTAAGATTGTACATTGCAATAGCTGGATCTCATTTAAAATACAGTGTATACTTTTTGTTGCCATTTTATAGAAATGATATCCCTGCTCTGCAATCTGTCCAGAGAGGAGCAACCAGATATGTTCTGGGGCTGAAGAAAAAGTTCTGTGCTGACAAGCTGAAGGAACTGGATGTCTTAAGTCTTGAACAGGGAAGATTACTAGGGGACCTCATACAAGTATTCACAATCCTCATAGGCCCCGATAGTCAACTCAGTGGACCTTTTCAGAATCAGCTTAAACTTATGAACCACAGGCCACAGTGGTGAATACAGGTATGTGGAAGTGCGTTTAAACTTGGGAACAGAAGGCCTTTATTTAGACAGAAGGTAGTGGGAGTCTAAAACAAACTATCTAGCCATCCTATGGAAATTCAAACCCTGGGTTCTTTCAAGATAACTGGATGAGATCCTTGGGTCAGTTAGCTACTAACTGCCAAAGGGGCTCAATTGCAACCTTTGTTCCCTCTATCAGTCCATTTGTTCATCTCTATCAACTGCTCTCCATGTCATTTTTTGTGAGACCGCACTGTATGTATTTGCCATTTAAAAGCTATAAGCACTGGAAAATACGCTTCAAGGAGAACTTCCAACTGACAAGGATAATATATAATATACATCGATTTTTCTTTTTTTCTTTCCTGTCCCTTAAATCAAATCAAATTACAGTTGATCCACTGAAAACATGGTACGTCGCATCTGTGATCGAACGCAAGCTGCATTTGAATCTCAACCCCCCTGCTGCCCTTATTTGCTGTCTAGCAGTGCCCTATAATGCAACCAACAGGTCCTTGCCAGTTTTATGTATGTTTGATTGAATCCTTCACATGTTAGTCAGTTTCTATTATACTTTGTAGCAGGGTAAGAAAGGGGGCACTCGAATGGCAAATACAAAGTTATTCGAAATCAGAACTGGTAGAGACTGGGCAACAATAATAAGATTAGATGCATTAATTTTTGGTCCCGGCTGTTATATTATGCTCTGTGTTCTGGCAAAGCTAAACACCCCACATGTGGTTGTCCGCCGACCACACGGTAACTAAAGACGCCTGCATTAAGGAGCTCGGGATGAGACTCGCCGCGTCGCGGAGAGTTTCTCTCGTTGGTGCGCCAGACGGCCTTGAAAGGAAACGACGGGTAACAGAATCCGATCCGGTGGGTTGCCAATCGTAATGAAGCACAAGAGGCCCTGCTTTTACAACAGTGCGATGCTCTTTTCTAAACCAGGCTGCATGCGAGCAAGTGATGTGGTGCAAGACGAAACATGGCAACATAAAACAAAGCCCCCAGGAGCTCACGCTTCTGCTTGATAATTCTTTTACTCTAAATCGAAGCTGAGGAGAGTTTTATTTTTAGAAAGGGGGGTATTAAAACAAGAGACAATAGGCTTTTAAAAACAGGTGCCAGTAAGCCCTTTGTTAAACGTCAGGTACTTCAAAGGCTATAGCTCTTCACAGGTTGTTACAGACCAGATAGAGGAGAGAGGAGGATTAAACTCGAGTTCACCATACTCTGTCAGTTGATCCTCATTTCCTTTGTTCTTCCTCTGACATTTTCTGCAGTCAATAAAAATTAACACCATTCTATTCCAAGCCAGGTGTGATTCAGTTGGTCTTTATTTCACTGGTTTTTCGAAAGCTAAAAAAAGCCATCATTTCTCAGAATAAGTGCTGGCACTGACGATAGTGTTGGCCTTTTATCTGATAATTCACTTATTTACAGTAGTAAATATTGCTTATTAAGTATACTTATTTACCGCTGATATTGTTAAACACCAGTTAAAGTGGTAAAGGATCCTAGTGAACAGTGCCGGTGTGCTACTGTGTAATTCCATGAGAATGTCCTATGTCAATCCTTAACCTTTTCACGCATAGACTTTCAACTACGACTTTAACCGTCGTGCAAAGTCGTCATGCCATGAATATAGTCCAGCTCCTGAAGAAGGCTTCACAACTTTTTCTTTTTACTTTTCACCATGGATGTTAGATTTTCCTTCCTCTGTTGGAGCTAATCCCACTTCATGTAAAGAAATGCAGTTAACGTTTAATAATTTACCACCATCTACACAGGCGGTTGGAGATCTCGGTTTGGTAGAGTATCAATTAAGGCTCTTAAGTTTAAAGGTAGTTATTCAGCTGTCCCGAACCACTGTGTGCCTGCCACAGGGTGGGTGGGCTTGAACACAATTTCGAAAATGTCTGTGCTTCTGGACCTGATGGTTGGTGTAGCTGAGTGTCACAGGGTGCTTTGGTGGGTGTCTCTGCTTAGCCATCTGGAGATCCCTGGATGATCCGTGCTGAATCCGATCTTAAAACGTCGGGGCACTTCCCAAGTTTGAAGAGCTTTTACTTGGCCACTCGAGCCATTTCTTGCCTTAAGAGGCTGTCAGCGGAAATAGTTTGACAGCCAAGATATTATCTGTGACTTGAATTGTTTGCAGTAGCAGCTGTACAGAAAGACCTTGGCAGCGCTGTTTCTTGGCTCCTCCAACTTCTGAGTGCTGCTTTATAGCTTGTTTTTTTGCAGTAACTGGAACCTGTTCTCGGAAGTACTTGGTCTCCCATTTATCAAAGGTGCTCGCAGTACTTCAGCAGGCAGTTGCGAAGTAGTATGGAAAGTAAGCACATCTAGAAGTGGCATTTTTTTAGTTAAAACGCTTCCTGTGTGTTTACTGTGTTGTTAACTTTGGGCTGCAGATGACCACAGGAGAACGTCATTGATAGCTGAAGCTGTGTAGCACTCGGTACAAATACGAATACGAGGGGTGGAATTTGAAGCCTGTACCCAGACCAGCATCAAATCGACGGCTGTTTTGTTTTTATTTAAAAGAAGGTTAGGAGGATCTTAACATTTGGAATTTCAGCTGTTTCCCATGGGAAGTGAAGCCTCTTGATCTGTAGAAGTGGGCTGTAATGGTGCAGAGCATGTTGCTAAAAACAGTGTGGTATTGATCATTATTAATTATAGATAGTATATTCATTATATATTTATTAAATTATGCATCTTAATAAATTATATCATAGATATGTTTCTAGCAGGGGATTGGAAGAAATTTGGTGTTACTGCTGGTCTTAAGAAAAACATTTTTTTATTAGCAAATGCATAAATGTCGGTGTATATACTGTATATGAAAAACTAGACCTAGGGCCACAATAAACACAATTACAGAGCAAAGGCCTTGAGGAAAGCTAAATCAGACGGCTGAAATTGGTTTGTTGACACAACAGGACCTGTTACTTTGTGATACTCATGTTTTGGCAGGCATCCACACTATCAATTTTGATAATACCCTGAGTGCAAGGATTAAGATGTATCGGAAATCTAAAATGACAGAAAAAAATGATATTGTATCAGCAAGGCCTGTCAGCACACTGCGGTTGCAGTTTCCAGATTATACTGTTAAACCCCCACAAACCTGTTTAGGTTGCAAAAGCAATTCATATTGTGCCTAGGGCTACAGCAACAGACCTGTCAATTTAGGAAGAGGTGGAAGCGTTATTGGTTTTGTTTTCTCCTTTGTTCCTTCGAGGGGGGGAGGGGGGTATATTTGAAGAGCTTAAATAAATCGAGAGCACAAAACATCCAGATCAAACTTTTGGTTCCAACCCAGAAATACACTTGATTACAATATTGTAAAATTGATATTCTGCATCTGATATCGGTTTTACAATATCGTACGGTTTTACAATATCCGTTTCCTAACTGGTATTAAAATGGAGTTGTCACAGTAGTTACTTGTATATGGGTTAGGGAGTATGTAGTATATAAAATGGGACCCACCTACTACTCCACTGAACCTACCACAGAATTGCAGACTAATTGGGTGACTGAGTGAGAAATTAAAACAACAAAATGAATTAAAGGGAAACTTTGAGTCCAGATTATTCAAGACCAGCGTGCTAAATTTAGCCAGCACACCAGGGTTACACTCTCCTTCTCTTTCTTTAAAAAAGAAAATTACTGTGGGGGATCTTTCATGACCCTTTGGTCCAGCAGCACCTCTTGCAGCTGCAACCTGGTTTCTTTGGTTTCAAAGCCTGGTCTTGCACAGATTCTTTGAAGGAGAGTGACATTCCATTACAAGACATCTGATGATGCAGTAATGGGTGTGATACAGTGCAGTGAGTGTTCGACCGTTGGACCCTCGCAGCGGTATTTATTGACCTGAAGCGCTGTAGACAGGATTTAAAAATATAACAAATTTAAAAAGGTTCATACTGGACCGGGCCTCCAGCTCCTCCGTGCTTTGTAGTAGCTTTCAGTTTGATGATACTTGGGCTGAATAAGAACATGTAGTTTATAGTGACAAAAGGCCATTCAGCATTTAATCCAAGCAACTGCATTACTTCATAAGCTAAGGTATCAAGCTAAATTTTTAAAAGATACCGTTGTCTCCACAACAACTGCTCTTCTGTGTGCTGATAATTATCTGTGTAAAAAAAAGTTGTCTAGTACCAGTGCAGTGGAATTGCAGCAGGTGTTGCTGGGAAAGTAACAGGACTTTTGGTAGGTACGCCAGACTTCCCCAGAGAATTTCTCTATCTTGCTTCTGAGCTGCCAACTCCTGTTGTCTGTAATTCTATTAAATCTCTCTTCTGTATCAATTTCCCCTCTGTGGCCAGAGGCTTCGGCAGGGCAAGAGCCAGTATCCTCACAGCAGCAGTCTCATCTGTGGCAGGAGCCTGATGTCTGGTCAGCACTGTGCTCCCTGTTCGTCTCCAGGCCTATTGTGCACTTGCGGAATGCAGGGAAAAAATTGCCTGTCACGCAATCACACCTCTGGTTTCTAAATTTGGAAGACCCAGAGTGATATCACACCAAAATGAACAGCCTTAACACGGAAATAATCTAAACTTCTCAAATTGAATAGATACAAAAACAGTGTGTGAACTGTTTAGTACAGCAGGGATGGCCTGATGTGTGGTGAAAAGCGTTTGTTTTGGGACGGTGAAGTGACCTTTTTTTTTTTTTGCTGCGCCCTGATTTGTATTTCAGATCTAAAGACCTGATCTGAAATATGAGGCAAAAGGATGCAATTTCAGTTTTTGGTTCTGGGTACCATTTTGTTTCCATCTTTAGCCATATTAGAACAATGTCATGTTCCATCTCCCAATTTCAAGTGGGCGTACATATTGGGGGAAAATGGCAGATGGGTGTTTGATTACTTGGCTTCCATGTTGCAGTACAAAACTGAAACAATGTATAGCCTTGGTTCCAAAACTAGACGTTTTGGATCTGCCTCTTGAGTTAGCAGGCATAAACTAAAATTAGTTGTCGGTGACCGAAAAGCAAGCAATTGTGAAGATGAAGGCCAAAAAATCCATTTGGAACCCAAGCAGAGACATTGAGTATCACAAAATCAACTCTGTGGAATGTCTTGAAAAAGGAACTACTAAAGAGCAAGCAATCGGTAAAGACCAGGTCATCCAAGGAAGACGACAGCAGTTTATGAAAGAAAAATCACTCGAGCTTAAATAACCTACAGAGTGAAAGTACTGTATTTCAATTCACTGTGCACAGAAGAATTTCCACAGTAGTACAAAGATGAGCCACAATAGTTCAGACACAAAGATAAACCTTTTCATAAAGAAACAGAGAGAGGAACCACCCCTGATCCTAAGCATGCCAGCTCATCTGTCTTGGGCAGGCATGGTCACCTCTGGAACTGGCTCCTGAAGTGTATAGAATCACACCCAATGTCCAAGTTAATGCCTTGTGGTACTTCACACTGCAGCAAGACGATGATCCCAAACATATTGCATACTTAACCCCGGAGTTCATTAAGATGATGAATTGAAAACGTTTGAACTGCACGATCAATCTTCTGATTTGAATCCTACTGAGTTGCATTTAACCTATTGAAGAGGAAACTAAAGTCCGAAAACCCCACAAACAAGCAACAACTGAAAGCTACTACACTTAAGGCTTGGTAACGTATCTCAAAGGGACATATTAAGAGTCCGGTGATGTCGATGGGTTGCAGATTTGAATCAGTCATTGCACGTAAAGGAATGTAATCAAATACTAAAATTACGCTAGATAAATTTAATTTAGCTCCAGTATTTATGCTGACCAGACATTGTGAGGAATTGAACACAAATAATTAATTTGATCATGGTTTCTAACATCTACTGTATGCAGAAAAATCTTCTGTATGAATCTTCTGAATAAAACCTTCTGTACTTTTGCCTCATACACCCTGAAACTCACAACTGGCAACCCACTGAAGCTAAGCAGGTGTGAGCCTGGTCAGTACCTGGATGGGAGACCTCCTGGGAAAAACTAAGGTTGCTGCTGGAAGAGGTGTTAGTGGGGCCAGCAGGGGGCGCTCACCCTGCGGCTCATGTGGGTCCTAATGCCCCAGTGTAGTGATGGGGACACTATACTGTTAACAGGCGCCGTCCTTCGGATGAGACGTAAAACCGAGGTCCTGACTCTCTGTGGTCATTAAAAATCCGAGGGCGTTTCTCGAAAAGTGTAGGGGTGTATCCCGGCGTCCTGGCCAAATTTCCCATTGGCCTTTCCCAGTCATGGCCTCCTAACAATCCCCCTCTATGAATTGGCTTCATTACTCTGCTCTCCTGCCCACCGATAGCTGATGTGTGGTGAGCGTTCTGGCGCGCTATGGCTGCCGTCGCATCATCCAGGTGGATGCTGCACATTGGTGGTGGTGGAGGGGAGTCCCCATTACCTGTAAAGCGCCTTGAGTGGAGTGTCCAGAAAAGCGCGATATAAGTGTAAGCAATTATTATTATTATTATTATTATTATTAATCTTTTCATGTGAAATACATATTTCAATAATACACAGCAAATTTCCATTCACAGTCCCAGGCCTTACACAGCTCCCTCTATACTGCTGCTTTCTTGAAGTGCCAGGGAACACACATCTGCACCATTCTGCTATGTTTGGGGAAACTCATAGTATCACAGGGGTCTAAACGATAAGTGGCACACCTGTGGCACATTTTTAAGTTTGTCGGTGCTTTAAAGGTAAAAGATTGAATCTGCATGACACTTCCATCAGAGGGCAGTCCAGGTGATAACACTGTAAGACACGCAGGTCATCACGCAGTACTCTTGTAATTAAACACAAGTCTCAGAAGGCTCGTCTTCTATATGTGCTAATAAGATTACATTGCGACTGATGAGACGAATTGCATTTGAGACCGCACGTCCCTGGCAGATGGGAAGACAATGTACTCGTCAGTCAAATTAATTTAAATCCATACAAATAAAAGTCCGTTCTCTATTCTAGAGGTTGGAACATTTCCCAGTTTACGGAGAGTTAAGAAGACTGAGATTACAATAGCCCGGCTTGGATGTGGTGCTAATCTGTTGCAGGGCCTCCCACTAGCACTGTGGGTCTGTTTTTATGCAGCTCTGTGTGCTGGGACACTTGAGATACTGTACAGCAACACTGCAGCAGGGACTAAATCTTATAATATACTATCTGTACTACTTCACACTGCAGATTGGTCATCTTAAAATGTTTGGTTGATTTGGATAATCCAGATAGTCTTCATTATTCCAAAATGATTTTAAATTTCCTAATTCAGGTTTCCATAGTGATAGTGGACAAATAACAACACTTCACGAATGTACATGTATGTTCTGGGATTAGAATGTGTAGTGAATCATAAAGGTTAAATATTGGAGGTGACATTCTTCCTAGGTTCCACTTTATTGATTCTGAAGCCATCACTGCTAATAAGATCACTTAAAGCTTGATAAGTATCTTGATACAAGTCCATATACCTCAATATTAAAACGAGCCGTCGCAAGAGCAGTGCAGTTAGGTTTTCCCACAGCTGTCTGCATAGTGTTAATTTAAAGCTGGACTCCATGAACATGTTTGTCCTCTCCTTTTTATGCACAGTTTTGTGTACCAGCTCTGCTATCTGTAGGACATGGCGGCTTATTTTAACATGACAGAGTTCTGCAGTGTTTTATGTTTTCCTGTATAAAAATGCTTTTTGTCACACATTTTCCTATCTTGAACGTCACCTCTAGGTGATTGGTTGTACAGTAGTTCCTATAGGTGATATAAAGTAGTACAGGGCATAAGATGGCATTTGCTTTTTGCCTGTAGCTTCCACAAAAGTTTGCTGCGTCGTTTGGCTAAAAATTAAAACGTATCATGTTTGCTCAAACCTCCTGGTCCCATTTGAATTACCAGTGACATTTAATTAATTGTGGTTCCCCTAATCAGTCTTGCATGGAAATCCTCTGTAGAAAACACACTCTAATATTGAAGAAAGATAGCTGTTCACCTTAAGGGCTTTTTTTTCTTTTCTCTAATGCCATTTAATGAGTATTGGATAAAGATTATGAAAGCGAAAGCTTATCGTACACGTTGGCTGAAAGACTCTGCGGCCGCCCGCGGTACGTTCGCAGTTTAACACCACAAAGAGAGCTTCGTCTCTGTGGGTGCTTTTTTTATTTTTGCTCGCTAATCCGTTTATGACATCACTGTCCCGAAGGCGAGGAAAGAGGCCCGAGTGCTGAACGCCTGTTAGTGAATGAAGATTTCTGGAGGAATGACTGCGACGACAAGCTAGAAGTCTTTCCGCGAAATCCGACAGGCATTCGAGTAGATGCTCAGCTAGGTGACACGTGTTTCACAGTTCTTGAAGCCGTGTGGGCCCCAGAGGTCTTCGTTGTAGTTGTGACTAGACAATGGATGTAAATATTTGTTTCATTGGTAAATGCCACTCGAGGTTTTAATGGAGTCCAACTGCTCAGGAAAAATGCTGCCATCATGTGTGCTGACAAAAGCTTTAGCAGACCAGTTTCCATGTTTAAAAAAAAAAACCTTGCAGTGTTTTTCACTTTCACATTTGCCTTAAAGGGTAAATGTTTTGCTGAAAGCTGTTTTATGTCGCAGTTCAGTAATTTCTATTTCTAAGCCTTTCATTTCTTTCAAGTGCCTTGCAAATCTGAGTCCTTGAACAGGGCCTAGAGGCCCAGGTTTTCCAGGTAGATTTTTTTTTTCCTGTTCAAATCACGTTTGTCCTTCACAAAAGACAATGCATCAGCTGTAATTTTTTTCATGAGTTGTCAGGGCATTCTGGATTGGTAAGCATTCCATTTGCATATCTTTAGTAGGCCACCAAAACCAGGTGACTAGTTTTTTCTGTTTTTAGACATTTACTGGGATTTGGAAGTGGTGCCTCTTAAAATGCAATAAAACATTTAGTCAAACTTACATTGAGCCACATTTATACCAGGTTAGCAAAGGGGTATAGGATATTCTTTGTTTAATACTATGTAATCTAAAACAGTTCTTTATTATCCTGTCTTCAGTCAAATATTAAGATGTTTTGGAAGCTATCGGCATTCCAAGCTGTCCTTTATGAACTCATGCAAATCTTGAATGGCTTTGCTTCCTTTAATAATAATAATTATAATAATGGCTTACACTTATATAGCGCTTTTCTGGACACTCCACTCAAAGCGCTTTACAGGTAATGGGGACTCCCCTCCACCACCACCCTTGTGTAGCCCCACCTGGATGATGCGACGGCAGCCATAGTGCACCAGAACGCTCACCACACATCAGCTATCATTGGGAAGGAGAACAGAGTAATGAAGCCAACTCGTAGATATTCATTAATATCCAGGTACAATGATTTTATTTCACGACTGATGCATAATCAATGCTCTCAACATCAGCCAGTAAGAAAGGGCCAGTGCTGTCTATGGCCAGAAAACAGACATTTGTCCCATTTTATTTTAGGTGGTTAGCTGCGTCAGCTTGCGTAGGCTGCAAAGGAACAATAGTTTTATTCCACCTTGGGGAAAAAAAGAAGAAAGCAAAACACAACGTTTTGGCCGTGGAGCCTTCTTCAGGTGTCCAACTGTTGTGACACCTGAAGAAGGTTCCACGGTTGAAATGTTGTTTTTTTTCTTTTTTTTCAGCATGGAATAAACCTATTACTTGTTTTATTTTATTCTGCCTCACAAGGTTGATGAAAAGGGTAGATTATGTGCTTATTGAATCCAAAAAATTGGAGTACCACTCGACAAATGCCTTCCATCAACCCCTTGGAAATCTGTCTTTAAATTTGGGGTTTGAATTTCTTGAGTAGCGGGTGGGCCGGAGACGTGACTTAATCCCAGTCCTGCATCTCCAACTAAGCTATTGTAATGACTGTCAACATTTAAACCACCTGCAGTAACTGAAGAGATCTTTAAGAAGGCCCACTGCATTACTCATCACATTTTCAGCCCTCTTAACTTGAGAGAAGCAGTTTCTTTTTAGTAAGAAAACAGTGCCTTGTAAGGCTATTCACTATTCTCACCATTCCGATCATGTCCCATATTGTGGAAATAGAAAAGCATGCATCCTCAGTGTCTTAAATTGATTTTTTCTTAAACCTGAATGCTCAAGATAAAGACTCCTAAGGATGAGATATACAGTAAGTTACAGTATATGTCAGCAAAAACTAAAGAAACATTTCAGTACTGTAACACATCTCACTCTGTTGAAATATGTTGATTAAGTGTTCAGATCCATGAACTCAATATTTGGCAGCAATTACAGCAGTGAGTCTGTACCACCCCACACCAGCGTGGTGCAGGATTTGCCTCTTCTACTTGGCATTTTTGCTCACTCTCTCAGGTTGCTTGGGGATTTCTAATGTACTGCAGTTTTCAAGTCTTTCCACAGATCCTAAACAGGATTCAACTCAGGACTTCGACTGGGACATGAACATTCTTTATATCAGGCCACTCCAGTACAACTTTAGCCCTGTGCTTTCTAACTCTGTCAAAGTCTTTCCAGTCCTTGCTGAAAGAAGCAGGTTAATGATCTTTTGCTGCCACCAAGCTGGACACTTTCGAAGTTGCCTTTGGCCTCATAGTGGGCATCCCTGTCCAGCTTCTTCCTCCTCCTCGCCTGGCTGCTCAGTTCGGAAGAATAGCCCGATCTAGGCAGTGTCTGGATGGCTTCAACCGTTAAATTATTGACTTCACCGTGTTTAAAGAGATATTAAGGGTGTTAGAAATGTTGCCATAATCGTCTCATGATCTGTTCTTTTTATCATGTTTCTATTCAAATGAAAGCTGCTTTGGTGAGTGAGCCTTTGCTTGAAATTCCCTACCTGACTGATGGCCATTACAGAGTATATTACAAGTGTATTTATTCTGATATCAGGTGAACCTCTATTTTTACACACAGGCAGAGGCTACTCAACTAATTATGAGGCTCATGTATGAATTTTGTGCTCCTAATTAGTTATTAATTAAAACTGATTTTGCCACAACAGTTGGTTGGAATACAGTACTTATGCTTTCATGTTATCTTGTTTGGTTTGAATGTGTGGTGTGGGTTGTGTATATATACTGTATATGAACAAGTAATAGGTTTATTCCATGCTGAATAAAAGAAGAACGAAAACACGTTTCGGCCGTGGAGCCTTCTTCAGGAGAACTATATACTGTATATTGCTACTTTGATGTGTCATGACTGCAAGCTTTAAAGCAACAAAATCTGAGAATTGCATGGATCTGAATACCTTTGCAAGGCCCTCTGTTAGTGGAAATACAGTGGAAGGACCTATAAAGTATGTTTACTGTGTATTTGTCACATTTCTCTTCTGAACCTTCCATTTCAAAATTGAAAAAGACAATCTCATTATTTTCTTTCTCTTTAGTTGTGCGGGCTTGTTTTGTGTCTTGAGCTCTTTTGTGTGTGGATGGTAATGAACACAGTGCCCAAATCACACATTGTGTAGATGG
The DNA here is from genome assembly GCF_040954835.1 of Lepisosteus oculatus. Lineage (NCBI taxonomy): Eukaryota > Metazoa > Chordata > Actinopteri > Semionotiformes > Lepisosteidae > Lepisosteus > Lepisosteus oculatus. Next base: position 4,021,525 of record NC_090710.1, read on the forward strand.
AGTAATGGGCCTGGTTAGTGTTAAAGCTGGTTGTTGGATGTGGCACCCATGTGCGGTGATGGTTCACAGGCAATTTAACACACACATTCAAAGTGGTCCCAGCCCTTGATGTCTGGAAGATTGGCTACAGTACATCAGTGTCTTGAGCTGTTGAAATTAGAAGTGTGCTAAAGGAAACGTCAATTTTTTTTGTGATCGAGAGAAGAGTGTCTTTGGGTTTTTTTGACACAAGCCAATGAATAATGGCTTCAGCACAAATCCTGCAGGGGCAAATTTTATTTTTTTTAGGCCCAAACATTAGGTTTCATTAGGAACCTCTGCCTTTTCAGTGTACAGTCAGTTTTCATCAGCACTGGGTTAAGCCATTTGCAAAAGATGGCAGCTTTAGATGGCCATTAAGATCAAGTTAAGGTTTTAATGTGTAAATATGAAGAGAGGCTTTTTGCTGAGTAATTTAATGAGATTTGCAACTATTAGGATTTTATTTTTAAAACAACCTTTAACCCTGAAAAATGAACTTTGAGGAAGCTGGCCAGGCTCTCCTCCTGCAAGTTGAAATTTAATATTTTATGTAGATGTAATTAAGGGTAATATTTGCATTTAGATTTAAATGTATTCCTTTGCTTAACACTTTATCCAAAGCAATGTTCTTTCTCCCAATGGCTAACAAAGCTACAACTTGCAGACCTTTAATGCTGATTTAATTGCTGTGTTAGCCCTGATTTCTAACATGTTAAAAAGTAAAATACAGCTCTTGGTAATCAGTATTAATATGTTGTGATAGCAATGTGTTTTTAAAGGTATTGAAATTCAGCTTCACTCCAGCTGGTGGTTATCCCAGTCAACCCATTCAGGACTTTACCAGCAGGAGGCTTTTTATTATAGTGCAGCAGAGGAAAAATCTAATCTTTTGATATTTCATGTTTTGCAAAATGGTTTACTACTTCTCGCTTTGAAGCGGGGCCGTGTATGAATATTGAAACGCGCCAGGAGGTCCTGACGGAATTATTGTTTCAATAAGAGTGGCTTCTGATTATATAAGGAGAACAGTGCAAGGAAGCAAGGTTGGGAATGGAATTGGTGTCGTCACACTGTTGAATTGGCTCATGCAGACTGTTCTCTTGGTTACATAACCTGATGCCAGCTTTTCCGTGCTTTAGTAGGGCTTAGTGAAGGAACTGATCAGCGCGCATACAGAACACTCACACTCCATGAAACAAACTTCAAACCACGCAGGGAGAAATCCTCTGCTGCCTTCTGGAAGGGAAAAAGAAAGAAAAAAAAGGACAATACTGATTATTTGCTATTAGTCGGAAAGGGTAGAAGGAATCGTTGAAGGCTTGGATTTCTGCCCTTTTCTCGGATACGTCTTTTTGTTAGGTAACCGGTGCTTGGCAGTCACTGCAGGCTGCTCTGATTATTTTGGTGTGGAAATATTGCTTCTGAGGCACGGTGCAATGCTCTGTGTTCAGCATGCTGAGAAGCAAGCTGGTGTTTGGAATATTATTAGTTGCTAATGGCAGGGTCCCTCCATCCTTTCGCGGCCGTTCTCTGCAGCTGCGTGGCCGAGTCGGGTGTCATTCTGGGAACTACCCGCGACTGAAAGTCCGTTTCCTACAACTCCCCCTGTGCCTCATGAAGTTATTTTCAATGTCTGTTCATTCCCAACCCACTAAAAAGTCTTCCTTTCTCACACATCCCCAGGCTTTGTTGTTCAGGCAGAAATGAGGCTGCCTTACAAAATGAAAATGTACTCCGACTGAGAGGGAAATATTTTCACACACCACTGTCCAAGCCTTTACCAGACAGAAAAATATAGCACCATGCCAGGAAGCAATATTTAGAATTAGACTCTACTGGTCCTCCCTTTCCACCATGGCACCCTGTCCGTTTGCACGCACAACATAACTCCTTTTTACAGATTGACCCCTCAGCCAGAACCTTTTTGTCAGAGTGACTGACTGTTTCATTAACCTCTGAGGCAGCTCCTTGCTCTATTCTGTTTGAAAGCGGTTAAGAGGTGTTTTACAAAGCACGTTCAGATCTAGGTCTTGCAAGTTAAAAGTAAGACGTCTTCCCTGAACAAAGGTGCCCTCTCACTGTCGGCTTGCTCTTAACACGGAGCTCGAAACCCTGTTGCAACCCACACGTCTGCTTTGCTTCAGTGTGGAGAGGCCACTGGCAGGAAAGGCATCCTGGATTATAGATCTGTTTTGAGCTTGTCGGTTCATTCTTCCGTTTGTTGAATTTGACCGTTTCAAGCCAGATCCGCAACTGCTCGTGCCGAATACCGAACCGAAAGACATCGTCTTTAATTTGGACAGCGTGACACGTCCTCTTCACCGCCTTGCTGCTAAAGCATTTTTCCCGGCTTTTCCGGGTTAGTGTTCCCAGTCGGACATCGGCCAGCATTTCCACTTCCAGCCTTTTTATTAGACACCGGTCAACATGGATGATCAATTCCTGTAGCTGCAGACCATGCTGGGATGAACCACTGAAACCACCAGTTTCACAATTAATTGCACCTATCCAGTCGTCCTTCTTCTAGACAATAGTAACAAAAAGACCAGCATCATTGCTACAGCCACAAGAGCACTATACTGGCAAGATCACGAAGGCCCTTCACTTGACCTCAACCCGGTCAAAAAACTGAAGAATTTCAGAGAGGCACCTGATTTCCGTTATCTTTGCTGGAAGGTCGCATGAGGTCATTATAGTAAAGATTTGATAACGGCTAAAAGATGGTACGGTAGCCTGCTACAGCTGGTAGCTAAATGGGCCCACTGGCTGATGCTGGAGAAACAAGTTATACTAGCCAAAGAAAACCAGGTCTTCAAATAAATGTTTCATGTTTCTTTTTTTCCTTTCATATTGTTTGTTTCTGTGCCCCATCTCTGAGGACAGCTTAACTACAAGGTGGTGTTTCTGTGTAGAGGCCTGTCTGGAATAATGAGCCGCCTTGTGCAATAGGTTTGCTTTACTTTGTGGTTTCTGTCACACTAGTGCTATAATTGTAACAGGTGTATGGTAGCAGCTTCTCCCCAAGAAGGCTTCTTATGCTAAAATGGTCACTCAAGGGAGTCTTTGCAGTGAGAACATTAAACAAACAATAAAAAAACTGTCTTCTAAAACCTTGTAAAATTTAAAGTGGTTTCTTTTGCAGAGTGGGGTTCTTATATTTTCCACAGACCTTTTTCTGCTTTTTGTATGTTTGCGTGCAGATGGACAGTATTCCCGCCACAACTGTGATTCATTGTGCTTAATGGTTTGTGCTCGGGGAAGTCTGACGAGTGCGTTTCCCACTGAAAAGTGGGAAAGTTCAACCGAAAATATCAGTTGAACCGAGTGCAATTTTTTTCCAGCATGAGCCAGAAAATCCTTCTTTCCAGAATATCGCAGGCAAAATTAAATCTCGAATTCTCCAATTTGAATTGAAATATTTCAATTTTTGTTTTGGTTTTTTGTCGTATCGCTTTATTAGCTGTGTTGATGTGATACTGTTAATTGGACCCATCGTTTCTCCAGAGCATGTGCAGTAATCTTCTTTGATATAAAAAGCCTAAGGTATTTTCCGCTAATCTTAACATCCACTGTTTGCCAACTAGGTCACAGCTGCTAAAAAGGAGGTCAGAAGGGAGTTTGAAGGAAATGCTTCGTGGCTTCCACAGAACAAGGATAAGGAAGAAGATGAAGTGTCAGTTTAACAAAGATCCCTGCTCCACTGGCTTTTATTAACACTGACATTTAAAAAGTGCAAACTGGGCCGTTTACTATATGTATTTTTCAGATAAATAGGTTTGTATAAGCTTTAGCAGTATGTTATCTTGAGAAGCAATCTGCAGAAATGTCAGTGTGTTTGGAGCAGGGGCGAGAGTTGGGGGTTCCAACGTAACAACTAAATATAAGATGAGCTCTGCTACAAGCCGGTGAAGCATATTTTAAAATCACAGCGAGCTCTATAATTCTGGGCTGCGTACATCGAGATGTTTCCACACGCTCAAAGTTTAGTGGTTCTTTTCAGATAGAGGAAAACCAAACTTCAGTTTACCAAAAGCACTTGAAATTTTCGATGAAAGTGTAAAAGCTGGTTTGGGTCTGAAGGCGTTTTGCCCTCTCAGGACAAGTAATGCATTTTCGCACGTACACTTGCAAACCTCAGGCTGTGGTTTGTTAGAACAAAAGTCAATTGTTAAAGTCATTTAAATATGTAAGAGAGCAACCTAAGCTTTTCAGGATTCAGAGCACTTAAGCAATCAAGGATACATATTTGCAGCTCTTAAACCTGCTGTGTGTACAAGTGTTCTGTAGCTTCAAAGAGCTGGGAATTGATTTTTTTAGATGAGTGGTGCAACAAATTAGAATAACGATTTCAAAACCAAACAAACCTACAGTCTCTATAATCCCAAAATGTCTGGATTACAATTGAGCACTTAATGGGAATGTTTTATGGATGCATTTGTTATGGAGAAGTCTGTAAGGGCTCTGTAGTCTGTCATGACTGCCCTCTGAAGAAGTTAAAGAGGGTCTGCAGTGAGGAATTATTTGAATCACAACAGTATGATGTAGCTGATTGCATGAATTACTGACAGTCAAATCCAGGGATGGTTTTAGTGGCTAACAGCTACAATTTGCATTTCTTTAATGCTGATTTAATTACTTTGTTAGTCCTGGTTTATAACGTGTTAAAAAGTAAAACATATACGTGGAGATTAGGGGTAAACAATGCAAAATTTGAGCCTGTCCCATAGCTCAGATTTTTACTGACAAATGGAGAGCTTGTTAGATGTCTGAATCTCCACAGAAATGTTTCAGCAACCCCACGAATAATCTTGTTTGTTAATTCAATCTAGAATTTCATACCGTGTGTGGTGTAATAAGATTTCTCCGTTTTATTTGTGCAGTGGGGTTGATTTAAATGGATTCACAAAGCACATCTGCTTTGCTAATCAATTGTTTTTGTGTCAATTCTTTCAGTGTTCAGTGCTGTGCATTTCCTGAATACCAACACTGCTAATTATGTTTCAGAAACGCAGCTGAAGCGCTTTGGCAGAGAGGTTCTCTTCTAGCTCTGTTGTCAGATGGCTTCTCCTGAGGTCTAATTGCCTAATGTTTGCATCATGGTCATAGGAGCTCACAGGCTGCTGTGGTCCCTGCAAGGCCAGAGGTATCATAAGTGCTTAGCAAGCTGGTTATAGTCTCTGGTTTACTGATAAGTGTTGAGACAACAGGATGTGTTGCATTTTAGTCTTAACCTCCCAGTGTGTTACTGTAATTGTTTGTTCAGCTAGTGCATGTGCATGGCATCTAATGGCCCCACACACCAGCTATCAGCGGGGAGGGGAACAGAGTGATGAAACCAATTCATAGATGGGAGTTATTAGGAGGCCCTGATTGGTGTAAAGGTCAATGGAGAATTTGACCAGGGCACTGAACAGCACTCCTACTTTTTTTTGAGAAACGTGCTGGGATTTATAGTGACCGCAGAGAGTCAAGACCTTGGTTTGTCCCCTCATCCAAAGGGCGACGCTGTTTTACAATGTAGTGTCCCCGTCACTATACTGGGGCATTAAGACCCACACACATCTAGGGTGAGCTCTCCCTACTGGTCCCAGTAACACCTCTTCCAGCAGAAACCTTAGCTTTCCCATGTGGTCTTCCATCCAGGAACTGGCCAGGCTCACACCTGTTTAGCTACAGTGGGTAGCCATTTGTGTGTTGCAAAGTGATCCTGGAAGACGGGTCATGGGTTTCTCCATGTTGACAATTTTCCAGTGCTGTTCAGAACCCAACTTTCTTTGCCCAATTGGCTGGAAGGCCTACATCTGTGCCACCTGCCTTTTGGGATGTAACCATGATGATATTGAAAGAGCAACATTACAGTACCTGTACAGAAAGGTACAAAACAATGTATATTTTCAATTCTGGCAAAACCGTTGGTACAATACATATCGACCAGTACAAAATAAAGCTCCACGGTCTTTCAGTCACACGCTTTGACAGGGTTGGAAGTTAACTGTGGTTCACTTCCAACTTTCTCACTATACATGTCACTATTTGTTTGTTTTTTTAAACTTTAAAGAGTTAAATCCTGACAAGTAGCCAATCATTTAAAACCTGTTCAATTTGTTTAACAAGTACCTTATGCAATATTGCTTTTTTTAGATGTTTTATTTCAACTAAGGGACCGGAAGAGTCAGCATCAACGGACTGGACAGTAGGAGTAAAATAGTCTGTCCCCCTTTTATGAATTTGCTTTGTGTGGGGCTTATGATACTTTATTAAATAGTTCTGTTGTCTCACCATATATACGAGCATCAGAAGGTTTTTTACACACTATTGCGTGTTTCTAAAAGGTTAGAACCTCTTCAATTCCATTAAACCGGTGTGCATTAATTTCACAAATGTGCACAGTTACAGTCCCAGTTTACTCTACGTTACTGTGAAGTAAAGTGTTACTCTGAAACCCGGCCGGAAGACACATTTGCTAAAAATACACAGTGATGTGTTTATAACTCTTAACTGGCCACAAGAACATAAGAAATAAGTGGAGCAGTTACACATGTTCTGTTGCTATTCTGTATGCATCTGCAAAGCTGGTTTAGAAAATCTTGGATTTCCACGACAAGCAGGGCCAGTTGACGGAACACGGACCGATAATTTCCTTGGGAAGCATCCTTGCAGTCTTTCAGAGCAGAGCCGCTTCTTATTCTATTGTAATGCAAGCAGTTGAAAATGAGTTTAAAATATCATTCTATTGATCAGTGATAGAATTCATTTTAATATCACAAGTAAAAAAAGTGTGCAATTTTTTTAATATGTTCTTAATTTGTTTAATTTAAAATACCGATGATACCGTTATGATGAAGGAAAGTTACTTACATGCCTGTGCTTAATTTGTGGCTTAAGCAATGATTTGCCTGTTCAACAAATCTGGCATGTCTCACATGACGGGTTAAGAGCAACTGTCATTGAATATGCATTTCAGACTAGCTCCAATTTATGATTGCTAAAGTGTAAAAGCCTACTTTTACCTACTGCTATTTCTTTAGACCATATTGGCTGATTTGGATTGTTGTTGTTGTTGTTGTTAAAACAAGAACTTGCCACCACAAAAACTGTTTATCTTCCAAGTGCAACAGTACCCTTGCTTCCATTTTCTGCTACAGCAGGTTAAGCAGTAGCTTAGTACCTGTGCACGCTCACTGGTAACCTGACACGCGACAGGCAGCCTGGAGACTTCAGTTTCACAGCATTTGCTGTCCCTGGACTGTTATCAGTAAGACGCCTGAATTCAGGTTGGCGCAGGGTTGTCTCTTCATTTTAGGAAGTTTTCTCGTGTTACCACAGATAACAGTACAAAAACTGAATCCCCGGCTTCTCTTTTCTTTCTATTCTATAAAGGTTAATCCATTGGCTTCTGCAAATTTTATCTGAAAGCACCCCGCCTTTTCCTAAAAAGATTTAGCTGTGTGAGTACATGCTCAAATTTAGTAAATGCTAAAAATCATTTTCTTCTGTTAAACAGTCTGTTATGTTAGAAATTCTGTGAGCCTTGAAAGCCAGCTAGAGATTTTTTAATTCAGGTTACCAGAGGGTAAAGCTTTTACTGGTATTTCTCAGCTCAGAATAGCTTTTGACACCATCGTTACATTTTGAGTGCCATTCTCAGGAAGCCACTTTAGTGGAATTTCCCCCCGTCTTGCATCGAGTGAGCATATAGGACTGAAATAGCCAAGAGTCTTACACTTCCCTTTTGTATAATCTCTGCATTTGTTTAAAAATAAATCGAGAGGTCACTATAATAATGTGGCCTTTTAATAATGTAAAAAATGCAATTCCCCTTATAAGCTGAAGCAAAGATAGTACTGTGGCTCTCTAATGGGAATTGTTAAGAAGCAATCTTTCCACCATATGCCGGAATGTCTTTCCCTTTCGTTCTCCATTAGGCCCACTGTGGTTCTGTGTAAATGCAATCAGACAGACCTGAGGCCTCCCTGGTTGTGCCCACATCCAAGAGCAGGACTGCACCTTGCCTTGCTGCACAGTCAGGGAAAACAGACCTGAGAAGGCCTCTGACATGTGGAGGCAGGCAAAGACCAAGGGTGAAAAACTGTCCTCAGATTAGGAAGGAACCCCAAGGAGGAAGGAGTGAAGCAAAACTTTGTTCTGAATTAATGGGTAAAAGCCAAGTGGACTGTAATTCCGACTTCCCACTCTGTTAATAAAGCTGACAATGACAGCATGTTGGTATTGTGGGTAACACTTGTGTTGTATTAACTTACAAGGTCTTATTAATGATCTGTAAGCATCTTTTATCCCATTACCATATCAAGTTTATTAGTAATTCCTAGCATGTTGGTAGTTTTGACTTTTTTGTTAACCTGTTCTAAAACAGTAATGTAGATATTAGTGCTTTATATTATATACATTTGTATTCCATCATTTTTAAAGTTAAAGGTTCTGTAAATATTCAGAGATCCTGCATATAAGCCATTATAAAAGATCTTCTAATGCATGATTATGGAATATTGGTTTGCTGGCTAAAAATGAGTGTATATTTTTATTTGGTTAGTTTATTGCCATTGAAAATGCGTACTATGTACCTACTGTATAGTTTAGAAATGTGAAACTTGATTCTAGTGTATCAGTGTCAGGGATACAGAAAGTATTGTGACACAGTCAAAAGGTATTGGAAAGCAGAACATTGACTGTATTATATGTGCAGCCCAGTTGTGGTATATTTGCATCAATCACTTGGATTCAGAAGAATGGTTAATAGTGGCTGTCATATAAAGCAGGCATGAAGATACTCATTTGTATGGCATTTTCTGACTATAAAATTTCAAATACCTTGCACAAGACAGTGGCTTGAAAATGTTAAATGTCACAGTTTTACACAATTCAGTTGCATTCCTGGTTCACCTGGTTGTGATTTACAAAGCTAGTAGCAGAATACACAATAGACTATTTCAGCAGTAGTTCAAGATATAATGCAAATTTTGTGACTACAGTTATGTGTTTACTTGGACAACATGCTAAACACGTATTGCAATGTAAATCAAAATAGCAGCAAAGTGCCTGCATTAGTTGAGCTAAAGATAAAGAAGTCTCTGGGGCCTGGTGATATTGTACCAGTTGTACTTAAGGAAACTAGAGATAACATTCATAGTTCAACAAAAGTCTCTCAAGACGGGCATTTACTAGGAAATGCCCAGTGTATTTCCCATCTATATATATTGTGCCAACCAACTATTTATACTTTCACATTAATTCATTTAGCAGACACATCTGTTCAAGAATTATAGACCAATGAAGTCTTACTTCCATTACATGTAAGGCTGTAATGTAAGTGGAACTAAAGTGAGGATCATGTTTGTGGCAGTAGGAGTTTTAGGGATGTGGGCTCAGCTATAAGGAATAATCCATGCTGATTTACAAAAGCAAGTGCATCATAACTTACTGCAGTTCTTTGAAAAAAACAGCAGTAATGGAGGCACACAACAAATCATATGATGTATGTGTTTTTAAATAGCTTTTTGAAGAATTTCAAGGTCATGTGATTCTTTGGATTTGGTTTTACTTAATGGAAAGGATATAGAGTACAGATAACAGACCACTTCCATCAGTAGTTTGCAGATAAAAGTAGGAGACTTTGAAAGCATCATGGAACCTAAAAAGGCAATTCCAAAATTTAGACAAAATTCAAGACTGCGCAAATACCTGGTAGACATTAAGTGCACACTAGTACATGCTAGCACAGTATAAGGTGGGGGAAATACTCATCCTAAAAAAATTACATATGAAAGACATCATTTTAGTCTTCTGAACATTGTGGAGAAGCAATAAAACATGGAAACATGGTGTTATGATAGTTAAGTGTTAAATGTAAACCAAGGGATGTCATATTTTTCATCTTTAACAGGGAGGAGTTTCAGGGGGCCATATTCAAGTATTACAAACCTCTAAATCACTGATGGTCAACTTAATAATAATAATAATAATAATAATAATAATTGCTTACACTTATATAGCGCTTTTCTGGACACTCCACTCAAAGCACTTTACAGGTAATGGGGACTCCCCTCCACCACCAGTGTGTAGCATCCACCTGGATGATGCGACGGCAGCCATAGTGCGCCAGAACGGTCACCACACATCAGCTATCAGTGGGGAGCAGAGTAATGAAGCCAATTCATAGATGTGGATTATTAAGGGATTATGGTAAGGGCCAATGGGAAATTTGGCCAGGAGGCCGGGATTACACCCCTACTCTTTTCGAGAAGCGCCTTTGGATTTTTAATGAATACAGAGAGTCAGAACCTTGGTTTTACATCTCATCCGAAGGACTGCGCCTGTTTACTATACTGGGGCATTAGTACCCACATGGACCGCAGGGTGAGCGCCCCCTGCTGGCCCCACTAGCACCTCTTCCAGCAGCCTGCTTAGTTTTTTCCAGGAGATCTCCTATCCAGGTACTGGTTTCAGATTGAACAGTGAGACAATGACCAGAGACAGGTGAAAGCTATTTGAAAATGCATTCAAAACTGACAAGATACCTCTTCTTGCAAAGGTTTGTGGGAATATGGAACAAGATAACTACCATTGTGATGCAGCTGATATCCTGGCTTCCTTCAAGAAATGGCTAATGAAATGTGTTAGCTTCTAAAAAACCAGTGAGATGGATAGGCGAAATGGTGTCTTCATTCATAAATGTTGTGGTCTTATTGTTTAATAACTACATTAGAAACAGCAGCGTATAGGTAACATTGACTTGTTCTGAAACAGAGAGTCAGTATGAGTCTTGGCTGGTGTGATATACTTTGTACTTTCAGTGCCTGTGCCTTGTGTTTTGAGGTTATTCTTGTCTAAGTGCATTAATAGCAGTACTCACACAGTATTAGCATTTGTTTCTGTGAAAAGTACATGTTAGTAGTGTGTGATACCTGGAAGGAAACTACAAAAAGAACTTGGATATCAATTTTCTAAGAAAACAGCATGCAGATAAAATAGCTCTGTAAGTGCCTAAAATACTTGAGTGTATTTTTTATCACTTTTCTTGTTTTGTTTTGATTCCCCTTTGACTCCACATATACTCCAATGTTTATAATGTTCCCTGGTGCCTAAATAGGTCTCATGGTACTCTGTAGTCCCGCCAATAATCTAGTATACCACAAATCACTTTTACATATATAAGCTGTATCGCAGTTTCAGGACATGCATTTATAGCCAACAATAACCTTATAAAAATCTGCAGAATCATATAAAATAAAGATGTATATAAACGACATAATAAACATGTCTTACGAGATATTTTATAATGCTTTTTATGCAGTCCTGAAGGGTTCAAAAAGGTGTGCTTAACGTTTAAAGAATGCGTTACAAAAACAGCTACTGGTCTTCTATTGTTATTGTAGTATAGATTAATGACATGTTTGAAGTTGAATAAGCACATCATATATCTACTGCAAATCAAAACATTCGCATTTTCTTTGTTGTGCTGCCATTTCTGAAGTGAAGAACGAATTTTGCCTTTTTTCAGGGTGGTACACAGTGGAGATGCTGGTTTGGGTAATTATTTTTTCAGGGTTGAAGTGGACTGCAGTCCTGCCACCTTTGGGGTGGGGTTGGGCCGTCTGAGAGTGTGGCGAATGTCTGTGTGTGTATGAACGGACCATCAGGGGTGTGGAGTACAGGTGAGCAGGAAGCACAGGCAGTACCTCCTAGTGTGTAATGCTATATATTCTATAATAATCTTTACATTTATATAGAGCTTTTCTAGACACCCTACTCAAAGTGGACCTACCTGGATGATGCGTCGGCAGCCAAAGTGCACCAGTACACACACCACACATCGGCAACCAGTGGGGAGGAGAGCAGAGTGATGAAGATTTGTAGATGGGGAGTAGTAGGAGGCCATGATTGGTAATGGCCAGTGGACCAGGACACCGGGGTGACACCCCTACTCTTTGCAAGAAACGCCCTGGGATTTTTAATGACCACAGAGAGTCAGGACCTCGGTTTTACATCTCATCCGAAACACGGTGTCTTTTTACAGTATAGTATCCCCATCACTATACTGGGGCATTAGGACCCACCGAGACTGCAGGGTGAGCGCCCCCTGCTGGCCCCCACTAACACCTCTTCCAGCAGCAACCTTAGTTTTCCATCCAGGGGGTTTCCCATCCTGCTACCAACCGGGCTCACACCTGCTGAGCTTCAGTGGGCTGCCAAGTGTGAGTTGCAAAGTGATCCTGGAAGACAGGGGTCATAGGTTTCTCCATGTTGAGAATTTTCCAGTGCTGTTCCGAACCCCTTTTTGGTGGAGGCGTTGCGCAGACCCCAAACATGGCGGCCCAAGAGCCGTTCCCCAGCTAATTGAAGTGACTGGCTGGCACCGTGCAGGTCCTGAGCATTGTTCTGTAACAGCTGTGAGCTGCTTGGGACAAGCAGGGAGGTTTTGTAACATCTTTTGGGATGAGATGTAGGAAGCTGTACTGTACAGTGGAATTCATGGGGCCACTCATAGGACCAGTTGGATTAAGGCACCAGGATAGTAGCTTTAAAATTTTAAATCTTATGTACTCTTTTGTAATGTACAGTCTACATTGTGCAGTAAAGAGAAGAGAGAGAGAAAACACGATTCGGCTGTGAAGCCTTCTTCAGGTGTGAGAAAGACAGGGCAGACAGCAAAGATTAAATAGCACAGAAGAACAAAAGCTGGGAGAGGGGAGGAGGCAGGAGGGGTAGAGAGGCCACTCAGGAAGGGGAAAGTGCAGAAGGGTGAAGAAAGGTGTGAAGTCAAAACCTGCATGAGCGTATTATTTTTTCATCAACAGAGGATACCCCACCCATGTTATCGATAGGGCTGTCACCTGGGTCAAAAACAGCCCACGGTCTCACAACAGCATTTCCTTGGTGCTTCCATACCACTCTAACACACTTTCTATCCCAGGACCATTATTAACAACTACTCCGTTTTACAGGGCGATCCCTCCATCGGTACCCTTTTTTCTAACTACCCAATTATCTCATACCGCCGACAACCCACTCTACATAAACATCTGGTTCACAGCTCCCTTGACCATGCTCGGCAATCATCCCCACCAGGCACCTTCCCCTGCGACAGAACTCTTGGCATGCCCTGGCATGCTCATTCAGGGCCCCCGAGGTCAATTCCGGATCACCCAGTAGACACACTGTATCTTCTGCAAAAAAAATGCCCAGATATCTACGTTGGGGAAACCGGAAGGAGAGTAGGAGACCACTTCAGAGAACATGTTCGAGCTAAGAAGATGAAAGATTTCTCCGAGCCCATAGTTCTGAAACTAGGTTCACACCATCCCCCTTCTCTCCATGACCCAACTTATTTCTGTGTAATCTTCTCCGTTCTCATGCATACCTTTCTTCACCCTTCTGCACTTTGCACTTCCTGAGTGGCCTCTCTGCCTCCTCCCTTCTCCTAGCTTTTGTTCTTCTGTGCTATTTAATCTTTGTAAGATCACTTTGTTAAGATAAGATCACTTTATTGGCCATATACAATTTCTTGCATTAGGAATTCATCTTTTCGCATACCCCAGGCTGCTCTCCGTGAGACACAGACAGGGAGAGAAGCTCGGGGTCAGAGCACAGGGTCAGCCATTGTATAGCGCCCCTGGAGCAGTTGGGTTTAAGGGGCCTTGCTCAGGAGCCGAATGGAGTTCAGTAGGATTTGAACTGGCAACCTTCCAGCCACAGACGCAGATCCTTAGCCACAGAGCCACCGCTCCGCCCCTTGTTGTCTGCCCTGTCTTTCTCACACCTGAAGAAGGCTTCACAGCCTAATCGTTGTTTTCTCTCTTCTCTTTTCAGCATGGAATAAACCTTTTACTTGTTCCTTTGCGGGCTTTATATGCTGACGCAGCTGCCCACCTGGACTACATTGTACAGTGGTGTCTTTTGTGTTTGTGCATGAACAGAATGAATAATTCCAATGTACGTGTACGTCTGGCAATAACCTCTATACTCTGCTACTCCCCTACTATCTTTAAAAAATTAAATAGCATTCATTTTGTTTATGCTGTTACCTGTGAGACTTCCAATAAAGTTCTTTGTTTGAAACATTCTAATATATTGATATCTACAGCACATTAGACGGTCAAGCCCCAAAACATCAATAATGGGGTATTCAAATGATGAAAGTGCTCTCAAAGTTGTAATGGGCATTTTTCCTAATTTGCATTGATCTCCATTAATGACCTTACTCCTCAACAGTGCCATCCTTCAGGCATGCCAGTTCAGGCATGCATCAGAGATGCAATTCTTTCTACAGATGTCTTTATACTACTGTTCAAAACAAGGAATTTACCCCAAAGTTAGAGCACTATGCAGAAGCTGTTTTTTTAAATGATGCTCTTGTGATCACAGGGTACTTGAAAGGAACTGATATGCAAAGACCAAGTACTGTATTTTGCATTTTTGAAAGTGTGGGCCCGGCCAGTTATGAATCTTTTTGAGCATTTTGTTTCCTTAGAAGGGATTTATTCTAGCAGCAGCATGTCTAATTTGAGAGTGATAGATCTTGAAGCTGCAGACGTGTGCAAAATCTTTATAATTTTTCAAGGTTTTTGTCAAGCTTTTTTTCCCACCAAAAGTCCTTTGTGGAATGCTAATTTCAGGGACACCTGATAACTTTCATGGCTTTTATTTTTCTAAGATGTGCTGTTCCACTGTTGAGGCAGAAAGAAGAAGATGGAGGCATTTTAGTAACGAAGGCCAATAGGTAGGGTCTGTTCAGTATTGGTCTGCTTATAAAAGAGAAAGTCGTCTGGCAGAAAATGGGGATTCCTCCATGAAGAATACAACCAGAATTGCTAGAATATGAAAAGTTTACCTTTCACGTGTTCGTTGAAGCGATGGCAAGTAAGCATGAGCCAAAAGGAAGTTCCAGTAGACATGTAAACTACACAGAATTTTTTAAACCCATTCCCAGTCTAACCTTTTACAAATAAAGGGATATGTGATTGTTGACCTAATATGTTGTCAAACAAAAGGTCTGTTCGTGAAGATTTATTGCCTGTCCCCCCAGTATAGCATATTTGCCTTCATCTTCGTGTTCTGGTTTGACTGTAATTACTGTAGAAAACTTTGCACTTTGAAGTATAAGGTGAGGATGCTAATGAGTGCTCCTCCTCTGTGTTCACATTTCAGAGCTCCTTCTTAGATCCTGCAGCGTGGGTCTTTTTACAAAAAGGTCGAGGAGATTTGAATCAGTGCAGAAGCAGAATTGAACGCTGGGTCTAACATTGGAATTTCCTGCATGCGCTACCTGTCCTGGTACACCCTGGCCTGTGTTCAGTGATGAACACTCATGTCTTCATGTAGCAAGCCCTGAGGCACTGTACAGCTGCATTCCACTCACAGAGCCACTCGACATGGCAGTACAGCCAGATACCCACAACTGTCTAGCCTTCATTTCTTGTGTCCTTCATGGTGGATGACCTCAGCGGGGTAGTAATGGGTTTTGAAGGGAGAGCTGTATACTTCTGCAGGACACTGGTGGAAAGGGGAGGAAAGGTGTGGTTTGGGGTGGTACTGGAAGCAGAGAGCCCAGTTTTGACCCCTATTGCAGGGGTAAATGGCTAAGATGTTCCCGTTGGAAAAGGTTGCCTTAACTCTGGTGTGTCACACCCCTGTGATGCAGCTCCGTTCCTCTTGAGCTGTTCTCCTGGCTGCGATCTTGTGCCTGCCATGAACTTTGCTCATCTGGCTTTTTCTTCTCTCCTCCCTTCCCTCAGATCTGAAGAGAGAAGCAAGCATCTGTCACATGCTGAAGCACCCCCACATTGTGGAGCTGCTGGAGACGTACAGTTCCGATGGAATGCTCTATATGGTCTTCGAGTTGTAAGTCTCGGTTTTCCTTTTGTCCCTGGTGTTTCTGCTGGCATGCGTTTTCTCTTACAGGAGTTAAGAGTGAAGGTCTGTATTGCAGTCAACGGAAATGCTTAGCTTTCTGGGTGAGGTGAGGGGGCCTGCTTACCTGAGGCTGTGGAAATGCCTGCTCTTGACATCTGTTTATCACCAGCGGGAGACGGTGGCCCTGCTTGGAAGGCAGTGAGACAACGGGTGATCCGGCGCTGCAGCCTTCAGTGGAAACGAAGGCCTGTCTGACTTTATGAGGCAGTTTTCATCAATGATCGCAGGCCGCGTCCCCACAAGTGTGCTTTTTAATAGCCTGGTGGTTTACCTGCTAAACAATTCCCTGCGTCTCAATTTACCTTGTCAGTTTCTCTCTCTCGATTCCCACTGTCCAGGATTTGAATGCCTTTTTTTAACAATTTACAACAGTGTAGAAGTGTACATCTCTAAGCAGCCCTGACCATGTGTTGCAGTGCAGAGAAACCTGTATAGTTAAGCATCCCAACTGTGTCCTTCCAAAAACAAGCGTTTAAAACCAACTCCTTGTTTTACTAAAGGCATGCAGCCTTGAAACCCGTTTGTAAAAATACAGTTTGTTACAAATTAAGCTAAAATAAATTTCAGAAATCCTAAGCAGTGCTGTTTGTCACCAAAGGGCTGACTCACTTGCTGAAGTTGATGGCTTTTTTAAAATATTCCAACCAGCCATGGGTGGCTCTAAATGTCTCTTGGCTGCCTGAAGATCTTTCTTCTCCTTCGTAATACCCGAAATATTCCCGTTGAGATTTTGCTGTCTCCTGATTCCTGATGAGACCCGACGGAGGGCGGCATAGAATTAATTCTTCAGGACCACAAACAAAGGAGCTTTTTCTTCATTGTGCTCTCGCTCGTTCGTCTAGGAACTGCTGAGAATGGAGTCTGCACTCTCTGTCCCTTAAGAATTTGGACCTTACACATCTAATGACTTTGTATCCAGACTTAAAGACCACCTCGACTTCTAAACTGCAACACCAGGCAATGCTGCCATGCATTGGGAAGCCATGTTGAAGGAGATAAAACTCGCACAAGCGTCTTGAGCTCCGAACAGGCTCCAGTGCCCAAGAAGCAGTCCAGTTTAAAGACTGGCTGTGCAAGGGGTACTGCACAGGGATGACCTGGTGTAAAATGTTATTAATTGCGCATTCATGTAACAGAGAGAGTGCACAGGAGTTACGTGTTGCAAACGCGACATGAAGGCTATCGACCCTGGAACATGGGGAAACCATTGCGGCAGACCGTGGCCAGTGGAGGCAGCCATTGGGAAGAGTGGGCAGAGGAGGTACGAGATGTGGGAGGAGACGAGGGAGTGAAGACGGCAGAAGGCAACCCCATCCCCTTTACCGCCAGAGTCACTCTTCACCTATGGAAACCGCAACAAAGCTTGTTGCTCCAGACGTGGACTGTACAGTCACAGTGGGCGGTTCTACTGACTGAGCACGGCGCAAAACTCCCTTGTCTCTTGAGACCGATGGATGCCAGAGAGAGAGTACACTGGAGGGGAGGGTGGTTAGTGCTGCAACTGAGATTAAATGCATTTAAAAGTAATGATTTTTTCAAGATATGGGAGGGGTTTCCACTTTGTCCTGCTAATATTTCTTTTCCTCTTGCACAGAAGCAGCAAGCAGTTTTATAACAATTTGGTCCACCGACATGCCAAGCTATATAAACGGATATACTGCATATTCACAAATTTAATCTGTGCAGATTTGATTAGCGTAATGTAACAACCGTGAGAGGCCCAGTATCTTGGGCTGGGTTGTATTAAAAGCCTGCAGCTAGTAAAATCTGAGCTGGATCAAGCTGCTATACATGGTGAGTCTTGTAGCCTCCCCTCAACTGACTGTCAGGTTAAAATAGTTGTTTCAGCGGGATTCAGTTATTCTTGTCTGATTTGGTTCCAGACTATGTGAAGATAAATTGGCTCTGGCTCATTTTGGATGGTTTCAGCACTTTTTAATAGGATCCTCTTCCATTGCCAAGTTTTCAGTACTTGTTTACAGAGTGACTTAAACAATCAAGCAGTTAATGTGTCGTAACACCATGGCATACAGACTAATTGAAGTGAGATTATACCAGGGGGTCAGATTCAGTTATTCATCTGGACAGGCAGGAAGGCAAATGTACACACTTGGAACGTGTTGCACATTTTTTTCAATTTATCCTTAAAACCTTTGAATGTTTTTTTTTTAACGGCTTCACATCCTGTTAGAGATGCTTTTTTGTCTTCAGACTTTGTCTGCAGAAGTCCATCTGTTGCCTGCTGTTTGCAGACGTGAGCTGAATGAGTACACCTGTGCCGTCTGACCATGGAGTCTGTCTGCACTTTCTGGTTTGCAGGAGCAGCACTGGTGCACTTGGACAGGGGCAAAGTGGGGATATTTGTGGAGTAGACCTGTGGGACACGACTGTGTGAAATCTGTTTTAAAAAGACAATTATATTAGGGAAAAAAAAAACAAGAGGTGGGGGTGACTACCATACAGAAGACCAGACTTTATAAGATGAAGAGAAGTTTTATACTTTGAAACTTAGGGAAAGGGTTGAGTTGTAACTGCTGCAAGTGTGGTCTGCGTCCATTCTGACAGACTGACGATTGTATTTTAAGTGCTTCCATGCTTGTAAATGTTTGAGTGCTCTTCAATAAGAATCCAAACCATAAGAATTTGCCATCCTGCAATGTAAATTAGATAGTGCTTTGTATAAACTAAAACCCAGATTATTTACAGTTTTACCAGAATAACAATAAAACACTTTTTGGGGGGGTCGCTGTTCAGTTTTTCCCCACAGAAAACTTCTGTATTTTATAAACATTGATTCCTGAAAAGGGCGCAAAGTGGCTTTAATACAGGAACGTACCGTAAATCATTCTTAAAGTAGTTTAACAAAGATGATTTTGGTTCAGAAAAAGGAGAAATGCAAGATTCGGGTCAGGGGATTTCTGTCGGCAAGGTGTCATTTTTAAAACCTCTACTTACCTGCTGATCTGTATCATCGCACCACGCTGTACAAGAAGTGAGAGCTTCCAGACGAGAACTTGACCTTTATGCATCTACATCTCGGCTGGATTTGATAGATTTGATTTTTAATTGTCCCTTTCGAGGTGTGTGCTTAGGTGCAATGGGAGATTGAAACAGGTCTGCGGTGCAAAAGTGGTTGCGACAAAAACGGGCTGTGAAACTTAATAAATGGAAGTGATGACAAACACTGACACAGGAGGTGCTGTAGCAGCTCTGCTGATTGTGCAGCTGAGGTCGAGGCCCTCAGCTGCTGATCTGGATGCGGTAACTACGCTGATGTATGTCAGGCCAGTTGTAATGGGATTTTAGAACTCGCTCGGTGTCATTATAGAGGTTTTCAGCTCGACATGTCCCCGTAGTTTCATTCCCTTTAAGTGAAGGATTTCAGCATGGGAACAAGGGTTTGCTGAATCCTAAATGGATAATTACTCTTCAAAGCCCAAAGGTGCTGCATAAACGATGGGCAAATTTGGGGAAATAAAGGTTTTGATGCACCTCTAATTTTTGATGTAAAGTGCCCTTTTTTCCCCATTTACGGTTGCCTGTGGTTTTTAAGGAGCTGTGGTTTTTAGGTTTACACTACCTAAAAGGGTGGGAGTTGAGAATTGGAGCATGATTAAAAAAAAAAGAGAAACAAAAAAGCTTGTCATAGAGGTGATCTGGGTTCATCCACAGCTTTCATGATCAGGATTTTACCATAATAGACCAATGCCCACGATTGAAGGAGAGGGTTGATGCCATGAGGTGTGTGATGGTCGCATTTGGTGAGTCTCGAAATTATCAAGGAGCTAATTTATCCAAGGATCTCATCCAGGCCTTTCCTGAAAGAAGCCGGTTGAAGTTTTGTCTTCACCAACAGGGCTGTATAGCTTGTTCGAGTCCCACAACCCTTACGGTAAAGAGGTGCCACTTATTCTCCATTTGAAATGCACCTCCCTATTGTTATGAACTCTGCCCTGTGCTTCTTGTGTCAGTCTTGACACTGGAGAGGCTCACAGGGCTGTCTTTATTTTGAGTTCTTGAATTGGGTCACCTTGTAATCTTCTGGTGAGCACTAAAAAGATTTGATTCTTTATTTTATCCTTTCAGAATATGGCATTGCTGTAAACCCAATCATGTAAATGGTTAATCTTTGGATTCCAGTGCAGCTATATCTTCTGTGGGTTTTTATGACTGACGATATACAAGATATCGTAAATGGATAACAATATAACCTTATAACCTTGTTTCATTACATCATCTAGACAGTTTACTGTAAGTGTTTACATAAATACCCAAGTCTTTAAGTACAATCTGCAACCTCAACCTCAGTTTCCCATTTTAGATTTGTAGCTTGTTTTTGCTGTCTGAGTGCAACACCCAGTAAATGTCATCTGCCAGGTGTTTGCTCATTTTTGAATTCTATGATTTCTTGAACCTTTGAAATATTTACATTATTTATCCTCCTTTTTGGTATCGTCTGCAAACATCACCATTTTACCAACTATACCATAATCTCAATCACTGATAGGCATGAGAGCAGTGGTCCTAATACAAACCCCTGTGGCACTACTTACCTCTGGCTTAATTCTACACTTTTAGCAATGTAACTGAACGTTGCGTTTAGCTTTTTATTTCCTTCCAATATTGCATGGGCAATGAAAGTGACACTTCACTATAAACCCCTAGTGATGGAGCATGTGTGCAGTCCAAGCCTCGATATTGAACCAGAGCTCCTGCCCTCAAAGGAAAATTGCCCTCATCACATCATCAGAAGGCCTTGTCCAGCATTTTAGCACTGCACCATCAATTGAGCATCTTGCTGTTCATGCTAAACTTTCATCGTGAATGCTGGAATAAAAGAAAATAAAGTTTGACTAGACCAAGTAATTTATCCCATGAGATGTTATGATTAGCCTGTGCAGTCAATTTCAGATTTAGATTGCACACTTGAAAGGGATTTGGAAATGCTTTCATTCACACTTATCTGTAGAATATTAGTGTTTAAGAATGTACTTCTAGTCTGTGTCCTCCTCTTCTCCTCGGTTCTTTGTTTATATTCAACAAGATCAACATAACTCATTCCTTTAACAAAGCCCATTTACTCATTAGAATGTTGCACCTTTCATATAAAACTTGTGCAACCGAGCAGTGCTATCTCAGAATTCACAGGCTCTCCCTGTGGATTCTCTTTGGTCCCAGTGGCGTGTTTCTTGCACAGTGGAGGGTGTGTGTTTGCGAGATAACAAATTACACTAAACTGCACACACCCACTCGCACCGAACTGTCCTCACTTTTCAGAACTGCATCCAGGGCTGCTTGCTGGCTGCTTGCCCAGCTTGGTGAAAAAGGATGGAGTGTTATCTGCCCGTCCGTCAAGTTCGCAATCTGACTTTGCTCTTGTTCTGGCTATTCCACAGCATGGACGGCGCAGACCTGTGCTTTGAGATCGTCAAGAGAGCGGACGCTGGTTTCGTATACAGCGAAGCAGTGGCGAGGTGAGTAGAACTTGTACTTATTTCTTGGGCTTCGTGATGTAAAATACCCTTTCAAACTGCTTTACCTATCTGGATCACAGGCTGTTCTGAACTAAAAAGTTCAGCGGAGTGTTCGTTGATCTCTTTTCAAAATCGATGTCTCTCACCATGATACTGTATATGAAAATGAGGAATCTTGACAAAAGAGTAGGCACATAACAGAGCACACATGAACATTTGTGTCTGCTTGTTTGGCTTTGTCCATCATGCCAGGGCTCAGATCGGACTGAAAGGTGGCGTTTATGATGTTGCAGTGAAATAACTGTGGCGATATTAAGCATGTATCTGTATCGCTGTATCTGAGCAGGTGCTCCTTTTAACTGCAGTAGTGAAGTTACTAGTTATTGTATGCCATCAGAAATGTGGAAAAGTAAGCAATGGAGGGATGGAGTCAATGCAAGTTTGTCTGCTCTCCCTGGAGTTTTAGCCATTGTTATAGTTCATAATGCCAGTTCCTAATTGGGTGGGCACATGATAGAATGCCAAATTTAGCAATTCTAATTTAAGTAGATGTCATTGTTGAGCGCTAGTGAGGGTTCCCCCCAAGTAAATGTGACATTTTAAACTGCCGTTCCTTGACGCGTGTCTGTCAGTTCTCTACTTCTCACAAGCACATGCAAAGAACACATTGGTACAGCACTGCAGATAACATTTATCTGTTCCTGCATCCTTCCCTAGGGAATACTGGTCTGAAAATTAATTGTTGTTGCTTTGGGAGCTTTGTCTTTAGTCTGTGCTTCAACATTTACGATACAGAATCAGTATATTTAGGCTTTATTTTGAACTTTGCATGGAATCTACATATTTGTCAGGATGAATATTTTTCTTGTACTTTTGTTAGCAGTGTTCTTGGAATGTTATGAACTGGAATTTGTTTGATCTGGTTCTGTCGTGGCCTTGAGGGCCTGTGGTGTCAGACATGAATCTGCGCTGCTGTCTTGCTCAGGGCCCTGGGGCGCAGAGCCCAGTTTGAACAGGATGGCGCGTGTCTCTGGCCCTGCGGGTGGGCTTCCCTGTGAGTTTTTTTTTTAACTGTTAGTCATGACGGGCAAACCTTGAGCAAGAGCACTGAGTAGCCAGGCAGAGGATGGCATTAACGCCACGAAGAGTGCTATAATTTAATGTTTTACTGCAATATTAGGTACCTTTGTTGTGCAGTACGGTATAGGTGTTCTCTCCATCTTCTTAGTAGAGTGAGAAACTGTTTTGAAAATTATGTTCCACTGTTACCGTTTGCAGGTTACAGTGAAATAGTTGTTGTTTTGATCCTTCCTCTGTTGAAAAGCCATTTCCTGTCCAGTTGTGAAATAGTAGTGCTGTTGGATATCCTCAAAACATATTCACCTTGTATTTTCTTAGGAGAAATCAGGTTATAGAGCACATATGGCTTGGAGGTCGTGGTGAGTCACCCCAGGCCCAGAGCGTTCATAATTGTGGGTGCTGTTGTCTTTGCAAGGTGGCACTGGTCAGAAAGGGTGCATTAGAATGAGCCATGTGAGGGTATCTTGGAGTAGACAAGAGAAGACTCCCT
This sequence comes from Lepisosteus oculatus, assembly GCF_040954835.1. Taxonomy (NCBI): domain Eukaryota; kingdom Metazoa; phylum Chordata; class Actinopteri; order Semionotiformes; family Lepisosteidae; genus Lepisosteus; species Lepisosteus oculatus. Next base: position 4,044,520 of record NC_090710.1, read on the forward strand.
GATTGCTGGCATGCACACAGTCGTGTTGACGGTACTCCCAAATTCGCAGGTTTCTGTTTCACCAGGGAGTGCAGGGAGGCAAATTTTGATTAATTTAGCAAGTTTATTATATGCTCTGCTGTAGGAAGCAATGCTTTAATTGTGGTCCTCTTGACTTGTGTGGTGGTATTTTGAAATGGTTTCTAAACTACTGAATTGAGCAAATGCGCTTCTTACTGCGCGTTTTGGAAACAGGATTATTCCAGGTGAAACTGAAGGTTGACTCACATTGTGGATTGTGGTTACCCTACAGGACCAGGGTTGTCTACCCTACACACTGTTGTCACACTGCAGGACTCGACACGACTTCTAGATGGAGAGCATGTCAAATTTAACAACTGGAGTTGCTGAATCTCGCTGCCTTTTCTGTCCTAGAGGGTGTCAAATTATATGGCAAGGAATCGCAGTGGTGACTAATTACACTATTCCCTCACAACATTTCACCACAGTTCCAAATCTCGTAATCTCGCAAAAGTACCGCGAGGTCGCCTCATTTTGGCAACCGATCAACATGGAGCACAAAGTTTTCCACAAATAATCTTCTTCAAAAATATAATTCTTCTTTATAAATATAGAATAAATGTACAGAAATAAAACACCTTTAAAAATATAAAACACCTTTAAAACAAATATTGTAAACAAATTGGTATTGTGCTATAACGTGTAATATATTGTGCACATTATATGCAAGTACAAATCTGGCTCATTGCCCACACCTATGACTTGCAACTCGTTACACGAAAATCAAACCAGTTTGATTTTATCGTAGCGAGGTGCAGAGAGCTGGAGAGCATGTTAAGACCGAGTTGGTGGGCGTGTCACACTACACAACTGCAGGTAACGGTCGAGCTGCGACTCTCTACAACTCGCTGTGATTTTCTTACGATTATGTAAATGAAGGCTACGACTGAATCTTGGGAAAAGTCATGTACTGTAGTGTGATGCCGGCGTTGGAAATCTGCCACTGAACAGGCCTGATCTCCTGATGAGGGACAAGTTACTGATTAAGCCCTAATGATTTATGGTTTTGAGGCAAGCAGATCTTTCTTTCGCACAGAGGATTGCCCTAGCACACATTGGAATTGGAGGTCTCAGCAGGTTTCATTAGCTATCAAGTAAATGGACGGATAAAAAATTAAGTTGAAAATTCCCAGTTCACTTGAAATATATACTTTGTATCTTGTAACACAGCTAGAACATGGATTTGGATTATTAACACTGAGCCCTACCCAGAATTCTGTATGAAGCTTTCCTGACTGGCAGTGCTCCAGTAAAACGCATTTTGGCATAGTTCAAGCAATAAATTAAACTGATTAAAAATAATGAAGCAATTATCACATAGGTGAGGAGAACTGGTGATGTTATATAGCAGTTACACAAGTCCACGCTCTACAGCAAATTAAAATCTTTATTTAATCATGTCTCTCCACATATAAACATTCATCTGGTCTGTTCTGCTCTTTTCTCACATTGTGCCTGTTAGTGCATGTACCATTAAAATTTACAGTGTAATACAACCTTTTGCGTTGTACAGAAAACCTTTTAACATTTTTCTGCACTGATTCAGTGCATGCGTTGGCAACTCATTACCTGTTTTTAATAAACTGTAATTTCTGATTGATTTCATTTTGAACTGTGAACCCTTAATATGGGCATCTTAATCATTCGGAGAGCAGAAACTAATCTCAACAAGAAACTACGAGAAACTAAGTAAATGATGTTTAAGTCATTTCTCAGTTAATTTATACAGTTCATGTGAATTTATAGCCTTTTGTTCTCTAGGCATTCTCTAGAAAATGTTGCATGTTGAAAAACAGGCCTTGAAACGTTTGGTCTTTACGGTAAAAACAAAAATAGAATCTGAATGCTATGATGAGAAATTACCTCGATCCATAAGCCAGACTCAGTCCAAGTGGTACCTGAAGGATGTGTTTGCAGGCCATTTTGGCAGTTTTGTGTATTTGTTTTATTGTTTTATTTTATTGATGTCCTTCTCCGTTGAGAGGTGGTCTCTTCTGCCATTCGGTGTTCTGCCCCAGTGCCAGTGACCTTTCATGCACATTCGATGGAGAAAAAGACTTTGAATGCTGCTGTCAGTTCAATACATCTCTCTTTCTTTTCCAGTCACTACATGCGACAGATTCTTGAAGCACTGCGCTATTGTCATGACAACAACGTCATTCACCGAGATGTAAAGGTAAGACATGTTGTGTGTTTTATATAGCATGCACTTCCTGTTTCCAAGATGGTTACTTCTCTTCAAGACACTAAAAGTGCTGCAGTACAGACCACTGTCCAATTATTTTTGCTTGGGTGATTCATCCTTCTGCGTTGGCCATAATGGTGATTGTCATGATACTGAAGTATCGATAAAACGATTCCAAAACCAGTTGTGTTGTATGTGTCATCCAAATAAACATAAAGTAAAATATATATAGAATATAGAAATGTATAAAATGTATAGGAAGGGTTTCTTTCTAGTTAACCATACACAGTAATGTATGAGCCTTATGGATTTTGGCAGTAAACTGTACTTTTTTTGCTTGCAAAATGTTCTTGTGGTGAAATGTGAGTTGTACAGCCTATGCAGTTGAGATACTGAAAACCGGCAGCAGTAGACGTTAGTTCTCTATGGCTGCGCACTTTGCAATTCCTCCTGGTTACAGCATCTTGTAAACATTGGAAGGCAGCACTGATAATGAGAGATGCAAGGACAGACGTTGATTGATTAACGGCGCACTCGTCCATCTTAAAGGCCCTTGATTATATTTTACGCAAGAGTGGGCGGCTCTATGATACACACAGTTCTGAAATGGGGGGGTTCTTTGCTGTAATGAATTGTGGGTCATTTATGTCTCTCTTTGATTCATCCCATTAACATGGTCCCATTGTTTTAGATCACCTTGGGACTAATGAGCTTTGTTTAGCTTTAAACATCATTGAGTGCATCTACTAACAGTGGGCTGGAAAACATAATATCATATACTTGAACTTTTCAGTGAGATGACAACACCTACATGATTGAATGTGGCCTCGGGAGAGCTTGTAAATTTAATGGCCTTTCCCCAGCCTGCAATATTTGTCCGCTGCTGATGCGGTTTGGACATGTTATGCACCTAATCACCTTCATTCACTGGATCTCAAAGATGACTTGGAGAAAATGCCGCTGAATTGAACTCAGGCTTCTTTCGATTCACAAATTAAAACAGAGAAGCAATTGGCAGGTCAACCAAAGTGAGGCAGATAATTGAAAAGAGAAAGGAAATCGCTGCAGTCACTGAAGGTGCATGTTTCAGTGTGTTACTGGTTTTTGCAACTTGCTTCACTGTGAGCCAGCAGCCATTTCATCCTGCAACTCACAACTGGTAACCCACTGAAACTGAGCAGGCAGGTGTGAGCCTGGTCAGTACCTGGACAGGAGTCCTCCCAGGAATGCTAAGGCTGCTGCTGGAAGAGGTGTTAGTGAGGCCAGTATACTGTAAGAAGGCACTGTCTTTCAGATGAGATGTAAAACTGAGGTCCTGACTCACGATGGTTACTGACAACACCAGGGCGTAACCCCTCATAGAAATGGTATGGTGCTTTAAATACAATGATTGTGTGCACAAATATAGAAATAGATACAGAAATGACAGACTATGAAATGTTCAAGAAATGTAAATTTAATCTAAAACTCTCCTTTGAAAGCAGACTTGATGTGCTTCTGCAGTAGGAGGCGAGACGTTTACAGTTCGTTAGTCCCTAGAACGAAAGTCATCCTTGCACAATATTAAAAGTGAATCAAAGGGCAAGGTGTTCTTTGATCTGTAGTTGAAGAGCGTGAAGTGTTCCCAGACAACATTCGGAACTTGAAAGTGTTAGCCGATTGACTAAAGGAATAGAAAACTCATGGTCGTCACGTGGCTGAAGTTAATGTAACAACTTTGAAAGCAGATCACTGACCCTTGTATTATTTTTTATGACTCATTTTTATAGAGAGAAAAAAAGGTCCGATTTGTTCATTTAAGATCCCAGGTCACTGTTCGCATGAGTAGTAACTGTGGTGTCGACTCTGGATTTGTAAAGGTCACCCTTAATTCAACAGATGGAGTTTCTCACTCCTTGCTCTGATCTGCTATGCAAAAGAGCTCTAGATGCAGAGTGACTGCTGTGTCACACTCAGGTGAGGCTCCACTTCAATGCTGAATGTAGAGGGTCCCCTTCATAATTTTTATTCGCAGTGATGATAGGCGTCGTCACTACATGTAGTGATGGAGATACTCGTTTACAGTTTATTATTTGACACTAAGTCCAGCTGCTTAAACTCATCTTTTATGGCGTGCGCATTTGATTTTGCCATTTGAGAAAAATAATGCCACAATATTTTGTAAAGTATATCCAGTGTCAATGCTCTTGTCTCATACTGCAATTCTAAATATGTGCAAATATGTGTATAAAAATATATAAAATATATGGTGTCCCTAACCTAACTTACAGCCTTGTCTATTGAGGTAGAAAAATTCCACTAGTATAATAATCCATTTAGTTCTCAGGCTGGACTCATGTTTTGGGTAGTAGGGTAAAATTTCCTGTTTTTTTACAGTACAGCGTTCATTGTTTTTTAGACATTAGTTTTGATTCAAAGTGAGATCGAAATGCTCATTTGACATGCTGCTCTAATCCTCAAAATGTTTCACAAATCCTCTCTCATGTACGATGCTACAAAATAGTTTGCTTAACAGGGTATGATAACTTTTATTTATTATTAACCGCACCTGCAGTGGTGGCATTAAGAAAAAGTGCTTCACACAAGGTTATCTGCTAAGGATTTGCTACATAGCAAAGCCCAGTTGACAGAAGCCACACTTTGGCAAGGCTCAATTTTAGCTCACTTGTTTGGAGATTTCTGCCTTCTGTCTCTAATAAATTGGATTTTTGTAGCAGACTGGGCGAAAATCGGTTGTCTGTTTAGCAGGAGTACTGGAGGATGGCTCAGATCTCAGTCTGAGCAGCGTTTTAAATCTTGTGCAGCGGGCAGGAGTGAGGTGTTAGCAAGAACAGTCAGCGGGCCAGGGCTATCTCGTTTCATCAGCACCGTTATCAGGGAGAGTGCCTCGAACCGATTTCAAATAACTCGCTGCGGGAGAGTAGAAAAATATACCTGCTGTGCTGACGTTACAAGGAAGGTTTCTCTGTGGTTGAAAGAAAAAAGCCTTTTATTTGAAGATTTGGTATAATTTTCATCTCGCATGGAATTATACCCCTCGCTTCCACGGATGCTCTTACCCTAGTTTTGGCAGAATTCAAAAACTGACAGACGCAAAACAATAAAATTGAATTTTTTTTATACTTACCTATATGTCAAGATCACTGAGGACTATTTTGACAGTTGTAACGACAGATGGACAGTACGCACAGGAACATCACACAGGACACTGAGCACAGGAACATTACAGACAGTGCTTGAAGGCAAGATGACCTCATTGTTTGTGTATGGTCTCTCCTGTCACAGTGAACAACAATGTTAGACAGACTGGGGTTTCACAGACAAGCGTGGGTGACTTCAGGGACAGTGATGTCCTTGCCAATGTCCAGAGGGAGAGTTCCCTAAAGTGTGCGCAACAAGAAACGAGGCCTATGTGGCTGCAAGGACAATCTTGGTGGAAGCTTACAGACAGGTTTTCCCTTTGGCCTCTGAATTTGCAGTGCATAGTTCAGTTTCACTACGAAAAGATTCCCTCAGTTTCGCAAATCCACAGTAAATACTCTACACTTAAATGTTTACACAAAGTCCTGTTTTCTTTAGGTTACAACTAGTTCTACACAAATATTTGACATCTGTAAATGTACACCTTAAGGTTCAGTTCAATAGTTTTCTGCCGAATTCCAGTGTTGGTTGGTTATTTTGTAACTGGTCTTCGGAAAGAGTAATGCAAGTTTACTCGTGATTAATTGTGACTGGTTTATAATATTGCATTAGTTTTGCAATCTGCAAGCTGCCTCCAATGAATGATATTTGAAAAAAACTTCCAATCCTGCAGTTTCCATGATATCACATACGCTGAAATACAGAATTCTGAAATAAGAAGTCTGCTTATCAGATTGTGTCCTTAAGTGGTTGTCATCCTGGAAGCTCAGCAAGTCTGGCCTGCTTTGTGCTAAGATGGGAGACTTAAGAAAATACATGTTGCTGTTGTGTTAAGTGGCAAGTTTCTCCCTGGATCAAGGCCCTGATTACTTGATCATAAAAAGATGCCATAAAGTAAGGGTGCAAAGGAATGAGTAATAGGTTTATACCATGCTGAAAAGAGAGGAAAGAAAACACAATGTTTTGGCTGTGGAGTCTTCTTCAGGTGTAAGAGTAAGGATGTTAACCAGAGTGTCTTGGCAAAATTCCATTCTTGGACTGCACATCAAAAATGCTCCTGAACGTTCTCTCTTTAATTCAGTTGGTTAAGCTGTTTCTCTCCCTTCCACCCAATCAGCTGCGCAGACTGCCTTCTGTGCGTCACCTACATCTAGTGGCAGTTAATGGATACAATGGGTTTTATGTTTTCAATTCATGTCTTAGGGGATAACCAAATGATACAAATAGATTCCAGGTGATTCCAAGCCAGGAATTCTTGGCTCAGTAGTCATGATGACTGTGGTTGAAACATATTGAATTAATTTGTCTTAAGCTGTCTTCCCATTTTATTTTATTTTTTTGTGTAAGTTGATCTTGTTTTGCAAGAGACTGGCAAATCAATTGATAGTAAATTCATTTTGGGCATGTGCCCTTTGGAAGTGCAAATCTTGTTTGTCTTTACAAAATAGAGAACACATTTTCTTTCTCCAGGGGCCTTAATTTAGCCATTTGAAAGCAAGTTGGCGAATGTCTGTGGTGGATGCCAGCTCTGTCATTAATGCAGTGTTTTTCTGTATCTCATCATACTGGGGTAAAGCATGCTTCAGAAATGACAAAAAAAAGACCTGTAATGTCTGTATGAGTATGGAGCTTTATTCTGGTACTCTTCTGAACACTCTGAAACAAATGGTGTGCTCCACGGTAGAGGAAAAAAGCAGAACTGGATTGGTTCACAATGTACACAAGATGTACAGGGATGATAGGATTTTTATGATTTCCTTGTCTCAACAGCTTATATTCTTGATACTATAAAGAGTTGTTTCACACATACAGTATGAGCTGGGAACTGTCAGATTTTTTATTGCAAACCAGTGTCTTAGAGATGTCATGAAAGATGAGCTTGTTTGATTCTGTGGCCACGGGATACTGTTTTGAAGTGTTCTGATGCATAGAAAGTTTGTAATATACTATATAGATTTGACAATGTATGAATATGTGAAAGCACAAAGCATTTTTCTTTGTCTTGGTAGTCAATTATTTTTGCCAATGAAATCTTTCATTTTTGGGACTGATGAAGCTGAATTTATTTTTTGAATACAAGTTTGATGCCAACTTCACACTGTGAAGCGGAAGACTTTGTGTGGTCTGGCAGTACTGCAGAAAAACGAATCGACCAATTTCTTTCTTCTCACCCAGCAAGTGAGTTCATTCTTAATTAGTCTGCTGCAGTACAAAATGAGCTCCTGGGTTTATTTCTGGACAACACTGGATTTCTGAAGAGAATAATGTTGAAATGAAGTCAATGATCATTATTTTTTATTCTCTCCTTTTTGTGCTGTTCTTACTGGCATGTTCTTGACCTGGTTTCACATGGGTATAGATTTGCACTTTTGAACTGCAGGTCAAGCAAAGGTTTGATTTAGGTTTGCCAGGCTGGATTTAATCAGATTGGATTTAGGGTTGCAGTGGACAAAATAACCTGGAAGGCGAGAGCCTATTTCTTTTTTAAAATGAAACAATTCCCATTTATAGAAAAAAGCAGTCAAGCATATTAAGTCATTTTTCCTAAACAGCTGAAAATAAATTTGCTCTACTGCTCATGTGGTGGCTGCCTAATCATGTGGAACGTAGTAATATAGTTGGGTGATTACCATATTTTAAACTTCATTTATGATAATCCTGTATAATTAAATGACTAAAGTAAAGTTATGTTTTCAAATAGAATGCTGTTTCACTTTTTATGTCCAGAAGACCATTTAGAAAGGCTTCTCTATTTAATAATCTCATATTGACTCCCAATGTCTTAATATAAGCAGGTACTCTTCATAAAGAGAGCTAAATATGAAATCTCCTAACATCCTAATTTGTGAAATTGCTGTTTTAAGGGAATACCCCTTTACCATGTCACCAATTTTTTAATTATATTTCACAAATATTTTTAAATAACTGCATTATTGCAAGATATCTGCAGGTTTTTAATTTAGTCTGTTGTCTTCTTTGTAAGCATAGCAAGGCTGTTTGTTAAATGAAGTGTTTAAACTTTGTGTATTTTCCTTCGCTTAACCCTGGTCATGCTGTATCCTGAGATGACTCATGTAAACCCATAGACTCGGGTGCTGTTTCACACTAGGGTATGTTTTGGCCCGGGTTGTTGTTGGCATTGAAATTAAAAGCCCCTTAATGACGGGGGAGTCTCACAACTGCTTTAGTGATGTGAATAGACTCAACAGTGTGGAAAGAGCCTGTGTTCCTGCTCATTTTGCATTTTAGATGACCTGCTAATTTCTGTGAATTATGGCTCACCTGGCCTTTGAAACGACGATATACCCATTTAATTCCAGAAACTGTGCTAAGATTCCATTTCCAATTTCCAATTCCAATTCCATTTCACTAGTGCTAAGAACTTAATCAGATAATTTCACTTTCACTTTTGACAGTAGTAAGTTAATTACTGCTGCCTAGGAAAAAAGAGTACAGAAATTCTTGTGATTATGTGACATTGATCCGTTACGAAAATAACCCCTTTCTCATCAAGCACGGAGATTAAGACTAGGCCCAAATTTGGCGTTTCAAAAGCTGCAATGTGATGAGTTTCAAATAGCTTAGTGAGATTTTTAAAAGGGAACAGGCCTGCTTTATTCCTCAGGCTTATCTCACAGCAAAGTGATGTGCTTTCAGTCCACATCCAAGGTTCTGGTTATGTTTCATGCCTTAAGTTTGCTAAATCAGCCTTAAAATCGTTCAAGATTACATTTTATCTCAAAAAGATCAAGAGGCACTTTCCTCTTATGGTAAGAACCTTGGAGTTTAGACTAAATGCAAGTATTGATAAAATACTTCAATTTAATGCAGGTTTATTTTCTGTTCTGCAGCAGCAAAGTGATTTATTTTGAAGCAGTTGTCTTCAGTGGGCTGTGCCAATGTGCTGTGTACCCTGCCTCCCTGCCTGATTTCTGTATGAAGTGTCCTTAAAAGATTGTATAAAAACAGAGGTCTGTCTGAGCTGTATTAAGGGTAATATCCTCACTGGAAATGTGATGTACCAACTACCAACAGATACAATAGAGTAAGAATTTAGTACATTTTAAAGTAATTTTATTGTTATTTATTGTATGTGTTGTAATGTAGGTGTCTAGTACTTTAGAAATATTATACTGGTTCCAGAAATAATCCCATGAATTCGCATAACTGCTAAAATCGCAGGTTTTCTGACTTTTGCCAAGTTTGTGATTTCTATGTAGAATCGAAAATGTCAATGAGAATATACATTAATTTTCTTGGCTTGCAGACAGTCAATAAGACATTTGCTGTACTTACTGTAGGTGTTAAAAGACTCATTTATCTGTGCTGTATGTGAAACTATCAATATTCTTCTGGCTCCAAATCAATGTCTTGTATTTTGGACAGATGGAAAAGCAGAGAAAATCACCACTGCAGTTTTTATATAGAACATAATTCAACCCATCAAGCCCGTTTGGTAGTTAGTTGCTAATTGAAGGATGTCATCCAAGGAAGCCATGGTATTCTTCAGGAATTCTTAAAGGAGATGAAGCAGAATTCAGAGTTTTACCTTAAATCTGTGTACAACAGTTTATCAACTCTTGAGGTGTACAGTGAAAGTAGGGACAACCTTTGGGAAGTTTGTCAATTATTAATAACAGGTATTGGCAGAAAAAAATCCAAATCCAATATATAGTTTCTGCAGTGTCTGAAGCACTTAAATTAATTGATTCTTATATTTTTTGTATTTCTGTTTTCAATGTCTCATTTTTTGTTCACTACTAAAATTTGTTCCGTTAATAGTTTTCAAGCGCAGTTATCTTAGTGATGTGGCTTCCCTGACAGTATATTTATAGCCCATTTGATAAACAGTGTTTTTTTACACAGATGTGACTCAAATGTGTACTCTGTGTGCTGGCTATTTTTTAAGCTTATCAATGTTTAAGCCCAAAGGTAGACATTATAAACAAAATTGATCAAATCAGCTTTTTTGAAGTACAGTAATTTTAGTTGTGCTTGCAGAGATGAAAATGTCCAGAAATAACTGAAATGTGTTGTCAGGTGTATCAATTTTGAAGCTCAGAAAGTCATCTTGAGATATACTCTGTGGCCACCTGTGTAAAATGTTTATTATTGGCAGTGCATTAAAGCTATCAAGACTCACTCAGAATTGGCTGTGTGGGGTAATACTACTGTATGTTTCCCAAGATCCCTTCTGGCTGTGATGCATTTGTACTGTATATCTCTATATATCTGCTGCTTTTTTCATGCTTACTTTTCTGCATTATCAGGGTGTTAACTGTTAACTCTCTGGATGATAACATTTGGGATTCTCATTTTCCAGTAGTAGGTTATGTTACTGCAACCCAAAGCCCATTTTGTATGCATATGGAAAAAAAAAACTCTGTGATTAAGGAACACGTTTAGCAACAATATACTGCAGAAAGCATGTTGCTTTTGGCATATTGTTTTGTAAGTCAAGGCATATTTTAATTTTGGACATTTGGACAATTTTAGAGTGAGTTTACTTATGTACTGTGTTAATCATGTGTTCACATGGATACATACAGTAGTACTTATTGTAATATTTAACTTGTAGTATGTAGTTTGCACAGGCGGGCATTCAATGTCTTTGTGTCTCTAATCATTGTTCTGTGGCTTTGAAAAGTGACCACTACTTTGAATAATACTAGGAATAAAAGCTTTACTGAATTTCTATGCAACAACCAATTTGTCTTTTTGTGTTTATTATGTAGTAAAGGAGTAAAAACTGAAGAGTAAAGTTACAATGCTAAATAACATTTTAAAAAGTTCGTTAAATTTTGCAGGTTGATGTTGTGCTGCAATGCAGTCATTTCTGTTGGTAGGTGAGTAGTTTGAGTGAGGCCAGAAGGTTAACCTTTTTTGCTGAGTAATATTTCCAAAATTACTGCATTTAGATGGAAGTCTGTTTGGGGCCTTTGACATAAGGCTGTTGGGCCTAACAAATGACTGTATCAGAACTAGAAACAATGGAAATTGAAATATGTATTTTCAAAAAACTTGCATGTTTAGTGAAGGGTTTTGTATTTTAGCCCTTCCCACTAAACTGAAGTACAGGCTAATACATTGGTGGGTGACAGGCCAAGACACCTCATTTCTAAAGCAGACCATAACCTCAAGCAAAATCTGCCAAGCCAGGGACGTACACTGGTTTCTAAAATCATGATAAACTGAAAATATTTTAGTCAAAATTGTCTTAGATATGGAATACGTATATTGATGATAAAATTTATCTTCATAAATCTTTGTAGCTGGTATTATTTGATATGATTTTTTTAAATCACTGTGCTTTTTGATCCATGTCATAATTGGCGTCACTGCTGGTTTTATCGCATCCAGAGCCTCAAAATGGGTGCAGTCGGCTTACAGTATGTTATCAGATGCTGAATGCCTGGGGGGCTGAGCGAGACTTGCTGTCCGTGGAAAACATTTCTTTTTCTTTGGGTGACTTTTCCCAGATGTTCCAGAAACTAGACTAATGCTCTAGAACTTCAAAACTAAAAGACTGATATGTAATTAGCGTGTACGTACGTATGTATTGTTGACTTACACTGTAACCACTGTAATATGGTTATTAAATGCAATTTTGTGTGTGGTTTGTTCATTACTTTTTACATTTTAAACTACAAATCGTGACTATTTTATCCAAGTGGCATGCCCATCTGGGATCTTTAAGGGACGGGCACCCTGCCCAAAGGAGAATTGAGGCTAACAAAACAATCTGAGCTTATTGTGGTGAATCTAGCACCTTCACCAGAACTGAAAAGCATTCATGCCTTTTTCTCACAGTTAAAAGGACAGTAATGAGAACCTTTTGTTTTTGATGAAATAGATAAGTGCACGATGATGCATTTGTCACATCAGGGGTCAAAAGGAACATGGGGTGGCCAAAAAAAACTAAGCCAAATTAAGCAGCGATCGTTACCTTGAATCTAGCAGGGAGGTGTGAACAGTACTTTCATATTGGTCACAATTTGGAAACGTAGATTTTCTTCAATATCTGCCCACATCAGCAGCATCAGCACTGAGATAGTGCAAAGCTCAAGTGGCCTCCCAGAAGCAGATATTTAAAAAATGACAATATTTCCATTCTGTTTGTGTTGAGTTACACAAATTTACTAAAAAATAGTACAAATCGGTCATCTTTCCCTGTCAATTTCTTTCTGTGTATTGGTACATTTTTCAATTACGCAGACACAATACCATAGTTATTTTATTGCTTTCACAATTTAAGCCAACAGCAATGTCAAACTTGCTACTCAACAAATGATATCACCTCTGACCGGCACTGATAAGGTGATTGTGCAGCAACTGTTTCACAGTCTATCTTGACCAATCAATTAATCAAAATGATGCTGAAAACATTGAATCGGTATAAACAAAGCCACGTGCTTTATCTCTTTAAGAGCATAATAGTGATATGTTTTAAAATAGATTTTTAGAAATGTAGTTAGCTGTTTCTATGCTGAAGTCTTGCCATGTAGTTTCTACATGCCACCCGTGGGGAAAGTGGTTTTTAAACCGGATGTGTATATCGGAACATTCAGTGAGAATTAGCCGTCTGAGCTCTGTATCTCGTAAAGACAATACCACATAAAACAGTTACGGGAAGCACAAACAATGCCCCCTCAGAAAGCAAAACCTTGAATTCTGTTGGCTGAAATTCTGTTTGCATGCGGCTGCATTTTGCTCAGAGGTAATGTGCCCTTCATCCACATGAGTGAAATCTGTGGAAGTCTCGTTGACCTGTAATGTACTCCCATGATTCCTCATACACTTCATCAAGCGGTTTCTTCCAAAAGAAACAGACTTTCCATCTCCATGCATGTCAGCATGTAGTCACTCAAAGCACGCACTACTTTGTAACTACTGGCTCACAAGGCATGAAGGGCTTCGACCTGGCAGCCAGTGTTACAGTGGTTCTTAGCAAGGCTGTGCGCATCTGTTTTTTAAGAAAGTGAAACACTCAGATTTCCATGGCTAGTCAGCAGTAGTTTGAGATCATAACAGGTGGTGTACTACGGCTTAATTTTCAGGAAACCTTGATTTCTTGGAGACCTGTGGCTTAATGTTCACCTTGTCTCTGTACTGGGTGAGAATATAGGTGAGGGACACTAATACCTGTGGTGTGACTTTAATGCTTGTGAGGGATAAGGGATACCAGCAGCTTCCCACTGCGTGCTAATTCCGAAGCAGTGTTTGCTGCTTGTAAGGGATCAGGACACTGACGTGCTCAGTCACCAGTGGACAGATACAGCTCATTCCTGCCGCGCGATGCGAACGTGTGGTGAGAGAGAGCAAAAGCTGCTGTCCTGCCAAGAGCTGGTGGGGGCTTGAGAATATGAAGGAGTAACAGGAAGAGGGCTGGGTTGTATTAGGGCCTTTGGGCTTCATTTCTGCAACAAGGAATGATGGGGTTTTGTGGGCAGACTTGGAGAGAGTTCAGAGGAGGTTGGAAAAGGTTGAAAGGTTCCACTGTGATCTTGAGCAAAAGAAGATTTGAGCCTAGTTCATAAGGAACAACAGTAGTTGTTGTTTTTTTCTCAAGCTTTAGAATCGGCTGTGCCTTCGTTGATTTGCTAACTAATGCAGTTGTGCTCGGTCTTGCTCCATAAGCTCTCCGATGAGGGAGCAAACTGGTGACATGCTAAACCTTATGTCCTTGCATGAAGAGGTAAAGTGATTTTTTCAGTTGAGAAAAAGCTGCAGCATACACATTAAAGCACCAAGCTTGGAGACAAGAATAGGCCTAAATTAGTAGCCAGTCAATCGTATCCACCTGTTTCTTGAAAGATGCCAGGATTCAACAATATGGGTGAGCTGCTTGTTCAATACTCCCACATCTTGATCTTGATTTTAAATGCCTATTATGTTACCTTAAGGACATAAGATTGTTTACAGTCAAAAAGATCCTAATTTATCCATCTAATTCATATATTTTATTTTGATAGTTTTATTTTTTTAAAGAATTGAAGTTCATTATGCTCGATAATATGACTGGGTAGCTTGTTCCAGACTCTCAATGTGGAAGATATCGATTTATTGTCCCTTCAGAGCATTTTAAAGATTTTTGCACACCTGTGTTTAAAGTTTAAAAGTGCCAATCCTAGCAAGAATGAATTGTTTCAGTTAAACACTTCCACAGAGGCTTTATTCGAAGAAGTTGGATTTTCATTACATTTTTTTTCCCAGTGCAAAATGTTCCATTCTGTAGTTTTGTGGATTTGTTTAAAAAGAAAGATTGTCATGTTTTGTATTTCTTGTCTAAATATGTTAACCTTTTTTTCCCCCGTGCTAATGTCAGTTGTATATTCCTGCAGAGGGTGTATGTGTTTTGTTCTGGAATCGCATCTAATTGAAGTTTAAACCAAAAAACAAGTGAATCAAAAATTGACCACATTTCTTTCATCTAAAACTGTGCCAGTCACTGGCCGTTCTCACGCAATGTGGGCTCACCACGTGCCTCGTGGGCACTGCCATCTTATTTCATTCGCCCCGCTCACTGGCCCGGTGTCTGTTACCACATCTGCATGGGGCTACATTTGACGTTCAGCTTGGATTAATTTCACAATGTGAGGAACAGGTGTTGCAGATAAAGATCTGTTAGGGCCTGTGACATTTCATGTCGTGGCAGATTTAAAAATTGTTTGCCAAGTATAATTATTCTTAGGCTCAGCAATGTAAAACTGAAACTCTTATCTGAAATTGACACAGTGCGAGTTACGCAAACACAGCTGGGTCTGCCCAGTTGGTTTCAAGATATGTTGGCCTATTTCACAAGTAAGGGTTTGACTGTAGCTATTTTGTATGGGTTAAATGGGGGAAAATGAAATATAGCATGCCAGTATGAATAGTTTAGAGTAATGTGTTGTTAAAGACATTGAGTGGATTACTCATTGTTACCAGTTGTCTGGTGAAGTTAGGACTGCTCCTTAAACTTGGTTCTTGCTGTTATGTTTTATTGCTCAAATAAAATTCATCTGTAATGTATACAAATTGTAGTGGCTTACATGGGTCTTACATAAATAGCAAAAGTCATACATTTTATTTTAGTATATATAAAATTGTATAGACAATATAAAAATGTATACTTTAGAATACATATAAATTATATACAGTATACAGACTGGCAAACAGATACCCTACGAGAGCTTAGAATGGGTAAGTGGTACGTGTCTAGAAGAATCAGTAATTCCCAAAGAAACGTGAAGAATACAAAACTAAACTAAACTTAACTACAGGGTCAAAAGAGTAATTCCACTAATTATCGGAAAACCATCAAAAACAAACAGTAAATTTAAACAAAGTAAAGGATTAAGGACATAACACTAGCCAACTTCAAAGTTACAGAGCTGTGTGTATTAGGAAATATTATAGTCCACACAATCTTCATAATGCAGAGCTTTGCAAGTTTGGAAATCCACATGGTTTGTCAGCAGAGAGCTCAGAATGCAGGAGAATGGGGGCTCTAGGCAGTCTGTCTATTTAAATCAAAACAACACTCAGTGCAATATGACCACAACAGCTACACACCCACTGAATTTCTTTTAAGATCTACTGCGATAGCTAAAACCGATCTTTATTGAAGTTTACTTAAATCATAGGTGAATTTAGAGATGAGTGATAGGAGAGGGTCTTCCAAGTATTGCTTATTGGCTCAATGGATGTTTAAGGGAACATCTTAAGAGTATCTGTAGTTCCTTTATTTCTCCACATTTTAACCTCTCCATCACGTAATAAAGAAATTTGTTTTTGGTTTAATCTGGCCATAATTCTCTCCTGTTCTATTCTTAATTCTAGTCTGTTTTTTTTCTTTTCGTGGTGCTGCTTTCCTGTCTGATTGAGAACTCTGGTTTTGATACCTTACCCCTGCAGTCTGTTGTGTGCACATGCTCTGCCAAGCTTCATTTTTTCAATCTGAATATACACATTTTATGATTAAGTATGGGACATATGTGTATGTCTTAATGAAGAAGTGAATAAATTAAATGAATAATCATACATTATGTGTAGCTTTCTATTTAATGTTACTTTTTCTACTGTTATTGATTTCACTAACTGTTGTTTTACAGTAGTTTTTTTTCCTTGGATAGGTAATTGTACCTGTTGCTTCTTATTTCCTTAGTATTAATTTTTAACTGTGTGATCATTTGCCCAGTTTCTGTGCAGTGGGTTTGATAGTTTTTCTTTTGTTGCTTTTAAAATTGCCTGCTGCTCTTCGGTTTTCATTTTAATGGTTGATTACAGATTCCAAACACTGTCAAAGCAAGTCTGCTTGTAAGGATGTCCACAGTTCTTTTAAAAGCCTAATTACTCAATAACAAACACCTGACCAATAAGAGACACCTGCCAGCCAATTATCCCCATACATTTTCTCCTTCGGAATGGAAAGGTTCAACACTGTCAATTTAACTTACCCAAGTGGGGTAATTTCTTACTGAAAATGAAATGTGTAGGAGTTGTATTTATAAGTTATTTTTTCTCCTGTGAAAATGTTTATGATGAAATTGAGTACTGGTAAAAACCCCAATTTATATTCACTGTGCCAGTGTTATTGGAGGGCTACCTCTATGCGTGTACATGTATAATTGTGTATTATTATTATTATTATTATTATTATTATTATTATTATTATTATTATTATACCTGTAGCTGTTCTGTGCTATGCACTCCTACCATCATAAAGCATGCTATGTTCCTATATTTTTTAAATTGAGAGTCACTTAATGCACGTGCTGGAAAAACTAGCTAGAAAAAAACGTGGCTTCCAATGGTTTCCATCTGTATCATCAAGAACCAAAGAAATGTGATGTGTTTGCACACAGTCATTAATGTATGTGGTCATAAGGGCTGCTTAAAGCAATTTTTTAGTGGAAAAATATACTGTTACAAATGGGGGGTTACAAATGGGCTGAAAATCAGGAATTGCCCGAGAGGTTTAGGCAATAAGTAAAATAAATGTTCTTAACCCACAACTTGTAAGTGATTTCACCAGAATATACTCAAGTGGTTGGTATAATTGGGGGCATGTGAATTTTGTTTTCTGGCACAGCTTTGGTGAGAGGAGTAATAAGTCAGGCACCATTATTATTTACAATAACAAGACACAAACTACAACTAACAAAACATACAACACACAAGTTACTCTAAGGACAGTATTTACAAACAAGGCGTTTCAGAGGCCTAACATTCTGGTCACCCAGAGAACCCCAGACTGCTGCTAAGCACTAAACTCTTAATGTCTACAGTGGCCACATAAGAGATGAGCTGTCTTCTAACAATGCAACTGCAGTTAAATCTCTCTCTGCACCCCGAATTCCACAAAATTAATGGGAGCCTATATCCCTATCCATAAAAATGCACCCTTAGCAGGAAAGATGTTTCTAACTGATGTATGTTTTACCCAGGAAACCCAAGTTCCCAAAAAACACCAAATAGCACGTTCTCTCTAACAAGGTTCAAATACTTTGCTCCAGTCAGGTTTGGTTTGGATGATCATGAAGTAGGAGCTCTCGCCTGGTGCAAGTTTCGAGTCCCAACTGCTCCCGACTCTTGTCTCTCCTCTCCTTCTTCCCTGCATCTCCTTGTTTCTTCCTCTCCTCTGTCTGTAATCTTATTGTCTGTCCTGCTCCTTGACAATGATTAACCCACAGCTTGCCTAGGTATACTAAGGTACACTTCACAATTGTTTCTGCTCCAGGGACCCCTCAGACCTCAGTCACCATCCTCTCTGCTTTGTTAGTTAGAAGAGTTTAATCTGCCAAATGTCACAAACCTATCTAATCTAAAATCTAAGAGACACTTCTCGGGTACCTAAAGCTTACCTCAGTTATTTATTTAATTTCAGAATGGTAAAATAGTTCAATGTATTTTACTTGTCCAGTATGTACATTTGACAGGTATTTTATTATAGTGGTAAAAGGGTTCTAGACTAGTAGTATTTGGGTGGTTGTGGGTTCTAATCATGGGTGGGACAGGATTGGGTGGTGTTGAGCTCTTGAGCAAGGCCCTTCACTCAGATTGCTCCAGTGAAACTCCAACCTGAATGAATGGATAAACATGCAAATCACTTTGGATTACAATTGGTCAGTTTTTCCACAGACTCTCGCCTCTCTAGGCCAGTTCTGTAGACCTCTAATCAGTTGTTGAGATGTCAAGTGATCTGAACTTGTCTAACAGTATCTAATGTTTCAGTCTTGACAGTGAAATGCAATTTGAAGCAAGGTAGAGTGAAAAGAGACATGTTAAGGAAACATTAACATAAGTATTTTCGGTAGTTTGCCCTTGGCGTATCCTTAAATTGAGGAAGCGAAATGCGTCCATCTGTTAAAAATAAAGCCTCATCCTATGGAGCCACTTCCCATCTGACGAATTGTTTCTCAGGCACGTTGGTGTGTTTTGTGTGGGAGATATTGACGTCCCAATCCTTGCTCGAGCCTGAAGACTGGCTGCTGTGCTTGGCCGAGCTGCATTTCAGGAGGCTCTTGCAATGCCTCCGGAATGTGTTGTCCAGGAAGAAGTACATGAGGGGGTCTGTGCTGCACCTGAGAGCAGCGAGGCACAGCAGGAAGTTCTTCACTTCCACCAGCAGAGAAAGTCTGTCGCAGGCTGGCGGGCGGACTAGCTTGATGAACACAGCTTTGTAGATGTGGTGTGGCAGCAGGCAGACAGCCAGCACCACCTGAATGACCAGAATGTTTCGGAACACTCGGCTATAGATGCGACTCTTCCCTGGAATGGCAGAGCTTTTCTGGATATTGTAAAGGTGCCTCGTTACGGACACGTAGGAGAGCAGGACCAACAGGAAGCAGAACAAGAAGACGGCGATGGCGATGGCGCTGGAGATCTGTGAGGCCTCTCCTCCTATTTCCACACTTTGGCCATAGCAAGCTTCCTCTCCTCCGACTTCACTGAAGGAGTAGTACAGCACAACAGGAACAATGGCACTGATCACAAAGGTCCAGATGCCAAGGCACAGCATTTTGGCAAAACTCAACTCCCGGAACCTTTTGAGAAGGCTGGAGTGGATATGCGCCAGATGACACTGGTCCCTGTGCTCATAGGACTTCATCAGGATAGCATAGCGGCTCAGTGCGATCCAGCTCAATATGAACATGCCCATGTAGATGTTAATGTGGAAGATTGGTGTCACCACGGCTGTGATCATCTTGCACACCACTGTGTTAACTTGCCACTTGTATCCCATCATGTAATACATGGACAGGAACGGCATGACCGCACAGAGCAACATGTTGGAGACGGCTAGATTAGTCAGGTAGAAGTGGGTCGACGTTTTGGTGGTCATTTTCTTCACAAATATCTGGAGAGAGAGGGCATTTCCAGGCAGCCCAGTGATGAACATCAGGAAATACAGAAGAGGTAGGATGGATCTGGTGCCGTGAGATGGACAGAGGCAAGAAACGTTTGACCAGCAAACATCGCCCTTTCCAGCTGCATCATGGGATACATTTGCCATAGGTCTGGAAGTGAATCAGTTACAGTCTGGTCAGTATCTTTGAAGTTTACTTTCTTAATCCACATTACACACTCACTCCTTTAATATGTGTTATTTTTGTGGTCTTCTATTTGAAAATTTAATAAAATGGAAGTACGCTTTTCTCTACCCACATGTTATTTCCATTACAGTGTATAGCTTGCCATCTGAAATAACATTTATAATGCTTTTAATACAGTATATTTAATTCACATTTACAAACACAAATCTACAAAAGACATATCAAGAGCACAAAACAGCCAAATGAATACAAAGCAGTCAAAGGATGTTGTTTTGAAAGGGCATAGTTTTAAAAATGTATGCAGATGGCATTTAGATTGTGTTAAGATGAGATATAAATATATTTGCATTCTAGTTCTGAGTCTTTAGTAGACAGGGAACCTCCTTTATTTGTGTTGCTTCTTAGCATATGGCTGTTCTGTACAGATAAAAGAAATTGCATTCCCCTGAAGAGCTGGTGGTTTTATTTCTAGAACAGGAATACACAGATCCTGATCAAAGTCCAGAATCCAGCAAGTGGACCCGAGATGCCACATTTTCCTATCTGTACAGTACTTTTAAATTTGCCATGGTGCCATATTCTTAGAAAATTACATTTTTTCAGCTGTTGGTTTTATGAAACGAGCATGACAGATTCAGCTTGATGTCTTGATTTTCTGTGGCAAGATCTTATTAAAACTTTAAACTGAATTGTTTACTTCACAAATGTTTATATCGGATCAGTGAAGGACTTCTTACTTGTTAGTTTCTTTAAAAACATAATTCTCCATGTGCACCTGAGTGTATTTTTATATGCAGTTCAGATGAGTATGCGTCTTAATCTGTACTCTACCATGTATTAATTTTAAGTTAATAAAGCACTTCATCGGCAGGTTAGTTTGAAAACATTTTGGGATTAAATGATTAAAAAAAAAATAATTCAAATATTGCTGTATTTGGAAAAAAAAACTTAGTATAGTTTTTTTAACTGCATAGTTAATAGACTACTGTATGTACAAATTATCTTAAGAATCTCAAATGCACAAATTGTAGTTCTGTAGTGAAGCAGAGAATTAGCTGTTAACTAATATTAGATATAAATGTTGTGTTGAAATGTAGTGGTGGTTGATTTACAGGTAGGCTGTAAAACCCTTGAGATGCATGATAAGAGCAGTAGCCACTGAGAATTTAGATTAATAGTATGTTGGGTTTGGCTTTTTATCTATGTTTAAAAACCTGGCAACAAAGCTTTGTGATTAATTGTGTGTATAATTGTCATGCAGATAAATTGAGAAGGTGGATAAGGTAATTAAAATGGCTTAGTTTACCTAACTGTTGCCATAAATATTATAAAACTTGCTACCTGAATTTCTGACTCACCTCCTTGTGACTTGGTCCCTTTACTATTTTTCAACTGTTCATTCCCAGGACCATTTACTTGCACGTGATAATTTGCACGTTTTGTTTTAAAGAGATAACTTTTCCCTTTCGCACCCAGTAATGTGATCTTTTGTAAAACACGATACTTGGAGTACGTGAAGCTTTTTTTTTTGGTAGATTATTGCTCATTACTGGAGGATTTATAACCAAAGAAAAACA
Source organism: Lepisosteus oculatus (assembly GCF_040954835.1). Taxonomy (NCBI): domain Eukaryota; kingdom Metazoa; phylum Chordata; class Actinopteri; order Semionotiformes; family Lepisosteidae; genus Lepisosteus; species Lepisosteus oculatus. The sequence continues at coordinate 4,066,020 of NC_090710.1, forward strand.
ATCCTTACCACTGGTGTTTTCAGTAAATAAAAATCCTTTTGTCAGGAGCAGCTGAATTAAAAATTCGTGGTTTTCTGTTTCTCTGGTTGAAGCATAATGTTGAGAGAGTGTTCCTGGTTATACAGAAGAAGAGGAAGTTTGTTTTAACACCTTTAAAAGCAGTATCACTGCCCTCCTCAGTCCACTGTCTGTAGCTTTCTTAAGCCTAACATCTTCCAGGGGAAGGTTTTCTATACTCTATATTTCTATACTTATTTTCTGACAATAAATAAGTTTCTTCTGGCAAATCGGCCTACTGATTTTTTCGGGACATTTTAAAAATCAAAGTTTTTTTTTTAAAAAAAGCAATTAAAAAGTCTTTCTTCAAAAAAGAAGTCAATGTCATGTTGTAAAATGATTTTGCAGCATGAAATGTTTAACTTGCCTAGAAGAGACAGTGTATACTAAGTGTTTAGTGATCCCAGGTCAGCCTCTAGTGGTAAGTAAGGCACATTACAGGGAGCAAGCAGATTAAGTGTCAGTGAATATCCTCACCCTCTTTATCTGATTAGTACTGTCCCGATTTAGATTAACCACAGTTACATCTTTGTGTGTAACTATCCAAATATATAGCAAGCAAATGTTAGATATTACTTGGTTTATTCGGTGTTAGAGGAAATTGGCTAAATCCGTTTTTCATCTTTGATTCCACTGTTCTTAAGTTTTGATCACTTTATTGGCCATATACAATTTATTGTATTAGGAATTTCTTTTTTGCATACCCCAACTTCATGAGACACACAGACGGGGGGAGGAGCTTGGAGTCAGAGCGCAGGGTCGGCCATCTATACGGCACCCCTGGAGCAGTTGGGGTTTAAGGGCCTTGCTCAGGGGCCCAACGGAGTAGGATTTCTCTGCCGGCCGCGGGACACGAACCCGGCAACCTTCCAGCCACAGGCGCAGATCCTTACCACAGAGCCACCGCATCTCATCCTGATAAATGATCTCATAATAGCAGCCTTTTTGAAAATATAACTGTGTTAGTCCAATAAATATTGCAGTGTTTGTATTGCAACACAACAGGCCTGGAAAGCATGGGGGAGTCTGGTAGCTGAGCGACAGGGTCTTATTCCCCTTAGGGGTCCTGTCTGAAGCCCTAGGTTCTCTCTCCGACTCGGTGTGCTCCCCTGAGCAAGCAAATTAAAGGCTTTAAAGCTGTGCTCTGTGGGGAGGGGTGGTTGTGGAACAGCGTTGCTGTAATCGGCTCTGTGGCACAGCTGTTGGTAAACAGAATCACCCCCGGGTTCTGTGCCTCTTTTGGGGAGAGGCGTCAGCTGAAGGACATCACGGCGATGGAGCAAGAGCGGACAATAGTCACGACTGCCGAAGGGGGAAATGTCAATCTTTTAGCTTTTCCGTTGGTTGTCAATCTCTGCTTGTGCTTCAGCTTTTCTGGGTTCACGAAATGAATATGCATTCTTCTCTCCATGCAGTATTAAACAGAAGTCCAGTCCTAATCTGGTTCACTTCCTCTTTCCTGTGGGTAGACTCCCACGCGCGCATCATCATTTGCACCCCCATCTACCCCCTTGTTCTTCTGGCCCGGCGGGCTACGCCAGCTGAGCAAGACACGTAAATTGTGCTTCAGTCAGGGTTTGGACCAAACACACGAATAGTAAACAAGGCATCCACATTGCAATAAATGATTTTTTTAATGGATGTGCAAAATAGCTTTAATTGAGAATTAACCTCAAATGAAGATTTCAAGCGGGTTTGCAACAGCAGATACAGGATAAGAACAAGGAAAGTTGAATTCCTTATCAAGTAGAAAGAAGAAAAACGTTCTTGGATGTTGAGTCTTTAGGGAATGGGTAGACTCACCCCTGGGAACCACTTCTGTCACGATTGTAAACGTGCTAATTCAAACACGAGAAGATCCTTACAGTCACCATAAATGAGAGATGAACTGAGTCTGTTCAGGTTTTACAGTGCAAACCTTTAATGAGCTTCTGTTCACAAGAGTTCAGTTTTATGTAGCCATTTGATTTTTACACATTAGTCCTAATATGGGAATTTTTTTGTCAACCCAGTAGGGTGTCACATAGATGCCAGTTTCCACTCAAACTATAACTTGTCATTTTAGCTAATTTAAAATGTAATCCAAGTATTGTTAATTGCTGTATTTAAATGTCTAACAGTTTGCCAATCGGGAATCTAGGATTTCTGTTTAATCCTTCTTTAATTTTTGGTGGTGCGTATTAATTTTAGTAGCACTGAATTGAGTTTATTGTAGTGTAGTACATGTTGGTGCAATAGACCCTGACCAAGTTAACAATGTTATCCATGTTACTGCATGGATTCTGAGGATGAGGTTTCTGTTAGCATTGTGTCTGCGGTTTAATTTTACTAGAAAAATAATGGGGCAGCAACTTGCAGTCTATATGGTTAATTCACATTTCCTTACAGTAGAAAGAATCACTAACTGATGTTAAAGCTTTGTGAAACCACAGAAACACTCATTTATAGTCCCTTTCTCTGTGTCTACGATCTATGCCCTTTACAGTTTGCTTCTACAAACACCAGCTTGTATACCTTTTTAGGAGATTATTTTCCCCTGGCATTGTTCCTTTCGTTTTCTTAATCAGTAGTTATCATTTGCTCTCAGAAACCATATACGTTCTTTACAGCAGCCAGACGTTTTCCCACAAAACATTTGCCACACAAAGAAGAAATGGAAATTGAGTTTATTTTCTGTCAATGGCATTAATGAGCACACTGAAATCGCACATTCTTGTAGCTTGTAGCTCATAGTCCTTTTGTAGCCTCTCTGTATGGCTTATACCATGACAAAGTAAGATCATCAAAATAGCTTCTGTGCACAGGGCCCTCCTGGGTATTTGACCATTGTTTACAAATTTTGTAAGAGAACGTTTGAATTTAAGCAATACTTTATCTAAATCCATCCATCATTCCATACATTTTCTAACTGCATTATCCAATACAGGGCTGTGGAGCAGCCAGAGCCTATCCTGGTAAGCAATGGGCACAAAGCAGGATAAGCCCTGGAAGGGACACCAGTCCATCTCAGGGCACACATGTACCCAAGGCCAGTTTTCCCAGACACCAGTGTACCTACCAGAATGTCTTCGATACCTCCCCATAAACTGGACCCAGGGCCCCAGCGCTGCTAGGTAGCGCTGCTAACCACAGTACCACTATGCTGCCTATACCTTCCCTAATTGATTGTAATAAATGTGGGCAGGTTCCTTCTTTACATCATTAAAGTTCACTCTTAAAGAAATAAATTCGAAAGTCATTGAAGGCAGGTAAATTGTTACTGTCTTTGGTAGGTGCAGCACGTGCATTATCTTGTGATGGGTTGTTGAGCTGGTTTCTCCACTTACAGAATGGTGTCCCTTTAAACTGCAAACTGTTAGAATAATGACCTTTTCTTATCTTGTGTTGTGCTCATTTCATTCATTTTGAACGTAACTTAGTCAATCTTCAGATAATTCCTGGCTCTGTGTGACGGAAGAAAAATCAATTGAAGTTTTTTTTCTTTTTTTGCATTTGACTTTAACACATAAACTAAGCTTTTAATCGTATGCAGTTCCAAAGTCAGTGTGATCAAAGGCAACAGTCTTCAAAACTGCAAGTGTGAACCACTGTTGTAGCAGTGGATGTAGCCGTGGTACTTATGGTACTGTTATTTAATTTTTTTTTAACTGTGTAATGAATTACTTATGACAGGTCTTCAGAACTGAAGTTGGAGGACATGCTGTGCGTGAATCAATACCACATTCCTGCAGTGGTAGCCTAATTTAACTTGTTAGTGTTGCTCCAGTCGTACTGGTTTAGAGGGCTTCTTGTGCTCTGCAACTTCTATTGAAGTAAAATGATAAAGCTATTTGTTATATTCTAACAAATGGATGGTATATAAATTCGGTTATGTTTTGATAATTTAAGGAAATTTTCTTTGTTGAAAATGTTAGTGCAAGTAGCAAGTTGTAAACCCTATTCACAAATCGACTTGTGTCTTGGTAAAGTGTTTATCATTTAGCTCCACAGTGCATTTAAAGGTATGAAACTCCTTTAGGCAAAGCTGTTTGTCATTAATCATACCTTCTGAGCACTGGTGCACAAAAGGCAGAGCACCTCTAGGGGGAGGTTAGGATTGGACAGCCAGGGCAGTATTGACTTCCCAGCAAAAGGGCAGCTCCTCTGACTTGTGGATGCCTAGGTGTTTGCTGTGACATCATGAGAGATGCACCAGTCAGCAGTCTCTCTCCTCTAAGGCCTGGTGCAGCTTGAGCAGTTCTGCATGGGTCCTGTCAGAGTGGGATGCCCACATCTCCTGCCCCCACACTCCCTTCTGAAGCAGCACAGTAGACGTGTATTAATCTGTTGGCCGTTATGTAATGGAAGCTATTGGTGGAATACATTTTTTGTTTGCGTCTTCATCACTTTTAAAAGATTTTACTCTGGCACACTCGGCAGTCAATGCTCATGTGTTTCAGCAGAGGTGGATGGCTTCACTGAGGAGGTGGAACAAAGATGCTGAAGAAAGAGGATTTTCTTCAGCAAATGAAATTTCATTGAGACTCTTAAAGGATTGCGATGTGTTAAATGAGCACTTGGTTTAAGCTACAGTATGACAATTATTTGTTTAGCTTTTCATCAGAGTAATAAATAGATTGTTCTGTTTTTAAAACCAAAGTGTTTTGCTTCGCCAGAATTAATGACATAGAATTTAAGTAGCTATCATTTTCTTTTAGTTTGTTTTTGAAGTATAGTAAGTGGATGTGTATCACTAAAATTCCAGTTAGTAATGTATGCTTTTCTCTTTTCTTAAATCTAGTTATTCATTTTCTTGAGGTAATGTGACCAAGGCAGTCCTGAATTGCAAGCTAAAGCACTGGAGTAAGATTCAGTTTAGTAGTGGCCTACAATTATCTTCAGAACACAGATGGCAAATCGCACCACTGTATTTATATGCACTCCGTTCAGTTGTATACTGATACGGAAGAAATCCATCCATTTTCTTTCTGCTTCATCCAGTTCAGGGTCTCGGGGGGAGCTGGAGCCTATCTCGGCAAGCAGTGGGAGCAAGACAGGGAAATGCCGGAACCTGGGACCCTCACGCCAAGAGGCAGCAATGTTAACCACTGCACTGCCATGCCCCCCAAGTATATACGCGTTTGTGAAAAATTAAACTTAAAGGAGGGTTGTTTGGTACTTTAAGTCCTATAGTTTGAAAGCGGCGGTGGTTGTTGAATTCTGTTAGAGTGTATTCTTCCAGAAGTACTTTACACAGCTGTCCCAATAGCATTTATTTCTGCTGTGTTAATGCCTCTGGGATTCTGTCACTGTCCTTTACTGTAAAGGCTTCTTGTGATTTCCTTAATCACTGGCATGCTGCTAGGACTTGCAGTTTGCCCATTGTTGATCATGAGTACCACAGAGGTTACATGCTTAAACATATTAAAAACTATGTGCAGAACAAAATGTTTCTTCAGAATGAACAGTGGAACTCTCCAGACCAGACCAGTGGAGGAAAAATGGAAACTACAAGGGAATGCATTTAAAACAAAAAACAGACCACCCAGTCATGTTGTTGCAGCTGATCCCCTGTCTTTCAAGAAACTGCTGGATAAGACCTTGGGATTTATCAATGACGAACTACCAAACCGGTTCGAAGACCAAAATGACTTCCTCTTGTTTGTAACCTTTTTTTTCTGGAAAAATAATGTTTCGGCACAACTTCCTACCTTTCATTGCACCATTGTTGCATGTCATTAATGCCCTTTTGGAGATTGAAAGTCCTATTTGACAAATAACCAAGAATTTAAGTTTATTAATGTGAAACAGGTTTGCATTTATGTAGATAGGGTGGAATTTGTCTTTCTCCGGAAGCAGCATCCTGCCTGTTTTGTGGTCAAAAATGTGAAACTGAGAGGTTTCAAATGCTTAATGGAGTACTTCTGTAGGTGGAGTTTTTAAGTCTTTCTGTTCAACTATCTGCGGCTTCTCACAGTTTTGACATTTTCACTTTTAATCACATTTGGGTAGAAACATGAGTTAAATGGACCCATTTTTGGGTTTCCACAGCTGGAATGACTCTGAATTTACCTTTAATGATGGATATTTGTAAGCAGTTAAGCTATTTTCAGGCTGGGTCTACTGCTAGTGCTACAGTATATGTGTAGTATATACTGTATATAGATAAGATCAAAACATGCACATTTCCCCAGTGCAACATCCATCTTCAAACCCTTTCATCCAATGCAAGGTCACAGAGGAGCCAGAGCCTATCCTGGCAAGCAGCAGGCACAAGATAGAATATACACTGGACAGGACACTAGTCGTCACTGGGAACATATGGACATACTCTTAACAGGGCCAAATATTCCAGAAGCAAATTCACCTACACGTTTGTCTTTTGACCGTGGGAGTAAACCAGAGGAATGTACAAACTCCACTCAGATATCACCCCATAAATTGAACGCAAGGCCCTAGTGCTGCAAAGCAGCAATGCTAATGACTGTGCCAGTGCACTTCCCTAGTATAATGTGTTTTCTCAAGAGAACATAGCGGCCACTTGACTTCCTACAATCAGGCCATGCAAAACAAACAGTGCCTTGCAAACGTTTTTTTCCCTTTCAAGTCCTGTTTTGTTGAATTACAAATGTATGTAATGCATGTTTTCAGTTTGAGCATTCACATTTTAATTAAAAATATTCAGTATGTTGTTCATCCAAATGGGACATCATGGCAGGAGCAGAATACTTTCATGAAGTGTGGCTTGTCTGGGGGATCTCCAACTCCCACAGACTTTGTATTGCAACCTGGTTTCTTGAGAAGACCTGCTTTCACTCCTTCAGCTTGGCAGTGGTGAGAGACTGATGGGAGGAGCTGGAGCACACCCTGAGGCGGCTTGAGTCTGCTTTGTGATGAAGCGAGTTTTTAGATTTATTTTATGAGTGATTACAGGCTACACTGTCTGAACAGTAAACACTTGTATCATGCAACACACTCGTCGGGGAGTTTGTACAATTTTTTTCATTGTCTTTGCCTTGAGCATACATAATAGCAGGATGCACAACTACAGCCTCCACTTAGAGTCCTCTAGGTGCTGCAGCAAATCAGTCCTAATAGAAGCAGTTCTAATTGAGACATTACTTGAGTGCAACTTCTCTTTTTCAAAAATACACCAAATAGTCCCTCTATGAAATTGATCTAGCCTTGCAATGCCCATACCAGAAAACCTGTGGTGTGGTGTTCAAATGGTGGCGCTCAGTTTGAAAAGAAATAGGAAGGAAAGTGGAACCAGGCAGCTTCAATCAGGCTTGTGGAAGAATTTTGGGAAGCCTTCATCCAGCAGTGGAGTGAAAGAGGCTGAGAGGCTGGTGGTGATAATACACGATGGTGTTAGGAACCCTAGTCTGGGGAGTTAGACAAGGAAATAGTTTGTTTCCTTAAGCTAGTAGCAGTGTAGAAAATATTGGTGGATGTCCCTCAAGCCTAACAGCGGTTTCTTTGTGGGAGGGCTTGCTCAAAAATCTGTACATTTCTTTTCATTAACGTGTAAAAAGCCATATGCAGTATACTATGTAAACTCTTGTAAAGCAGAGTCCTCACTGCCATGATATTTACCTAGAATTCTCTTAAAAATGCCAAACAGCTAGCTGTTAGAATTTTTTCTACAGGAAGCAGGGGTGTTTAGTTCACAGTCAGAGATGTATACTGTATTGTTTTTGTATTTGAGGGGGAAAAAAAATTCTAATTCTAGATATTTCATAACCGGATGCTTTCAATTTTGTGTTGTACTGTTGAGCCCTTAAAAATGATAATAATAATAAGGTATGTGTCTGAATTCCCTCAGATACTGAAGTTCCAGCTGCAACTCGCATTGCAATCTGGTAAATCAACAATGAATACTAGGGAGGTTTTGAAACATATCAGGGCTGAATCGGTAGAGTGACAGATCAGAAGAAGGTTAATTTTCCCCTTTACGTTTAGTGAAGTCGGTCATGGAATGTGCATGGTACTACCCAGAGTGCTCCTCTTCAAAACTGAGCAGGCAGGTGTGGAGAAAACTGGGTAGTGATGCCACTGTGAAGTCACCAGTGACCAGTGATCTCTCTCTGAAATGGGATCGATGTTCAGGCTAGAGATCAATGTTATCCTAGATCCCTGTACGAGCCTACCAGCTCTTCTGGCAAGAAAGAAACCATTACTGCAAAAAAAAGGACCAGATTGTTGTGAGGAGACATACTACAGACGTGGCAGATTTTGTATTTGGATGAGACGGTACACGTCCTCGAGTGGTCAAAGTTTTGGCTTGAATTCAAAAGAATACTTACAGCAAGACCTGCTTGCAGTTCATCAAGAATCTTCCAGAGCTTTGCCAAGGAGAATGGGCAGAAAATTCTGTCATTCCACTGTTAAAATGTGGAGTCCCATCCCCAATGACTGAGAGCAAAAGTGTTTCTCCCAAATACTGACTGTTTACTTGTGCAGTCAGTGAATTTCACTTTGTGCATCTTCTTCATAGGCTTTACCCACATCCAGCCTTCTTCTCATGTAACTGTTTTCAATTTGATCATTACGGTTTTGAATAAAAAGAGCTCATTTGAAAGTCCACACATTACTTCATAAATCATCAAAATGTCATTGTTTTGGGAGGGAATGAGTGTTGCAAAGCTTTGTGTATATTAAATGTGATTGTAAAAGGTGTATTTTTTTGAAGCAGTAACACCTATATTATCTTCATTGCAAAACAGAAAAACGTTTTTTTTTCTCTTAAGCAATTCAGTTCACTTTCAGTTTTCCTTTTTTATTTTACAAACTCCCACATTTTATGAACAAGGAGAGACTTTTTGTCACCAAGAGTCCAAGTTGAAACTGCGGAAAAAGGCATTTCAGACGTGTCCCCCTGGGGGCAGAACTCTCCTTCACAAGTGTCTGAGGCACAGGTGTTGATTTATTTCGGTCCCAACCCTCTGCTGGGCTTAGTCCTTCAGGAAAGGGTTGTACGGTTTCATTTCCACTTAGCACGCAAACAGACATCCTCCCAATTCCCTGAGTTAGTGAAGAAGCCCTGTCAAGTACAGGGCTGTGAGAGAACTACCACAAAGTGCTGATGGCTAGGTGCACAACGCCAAGCACAAAAAAGAGCACACACAAACACGGCAGTGTCAGGTAGCCTGGCCGCTGACAGACATTCTTGTTGGAGATGCGTGATACCTCAGCTAAAGTTGTGATGCTGTGAGGGGTGGCTGTTTTAAGGTTGTTGAGGATGGTGAAATCCCATTTGACATCAGAGTGTCCGTTAGGGTGCCAAACAGCCTGCGAGCTGTCCCCCTCCCCGGTCTGGTTGGTGCCCCCTGGAGTCCCAGCCCTCCCCCGGGGGCGCGTCGAGGATGGCTGACAGGCTGATGTTGGCGTGCGTGACGGTGTGGCCGGCGTCGGTGCAACTGTTGGCGGCCCGGCCGTGCGTCTCGGCCCGGGCCCTGCAGCAGCGGGAGCGGAGGGCGAGGTGGAGCAGGGGGTGCAGGCAGCAGCTGAGCGCCGCCAGCAGGATGGTGCAGTTCTTCACCTTGTACTGCGTCTCCTGCCAGCGGCAGTCGCCCGTGTCCGAGGTCAGCAGCAGGATCCGCTCCAAGTGGTAGGGGAGGAAGCAGGCCACGAACAGCACCACCGACGCCAGGATCTTCCTGCGCACCTTCAGGCTGCCCCGCTGGCCCCTGCCCACCAGGCTGCTCCTCTGGATGAGGTGCAGGTGGTAAACCAGCAGGGCGTAAAATGCCAGCATGAGCACGAGGATAAGGAAGAACACCGTCACCCCTATCACGTGCGTGGTGTTGTACCTGTGCCGGTTGGCGTTGACGATGTGGTCGAAGCAGTTGGCGGCCACCGTCTTGTTTTTGGCGATGTTGCGGGAGATGGTGCCAATGATGACCACGATCGCCGCCACCCACGTGAAAGCGCAGAGCAGGCGGCAGACCCGAGCTCTTTTGAAAAGCCTCAGCAGGGGCAGCTTGGGCCGGACCACACTGACGTAGCGGTTGACACTCGTCCAGAGGAGGAAGAGCATGTTGCAGTACAGGTTGATGTAGAAGAGGGAGATGGTGGTGAACTTGGCCAGGGTGCACATGGAGGATTCCTGAGCCCACTGGGCGCTGTGCCAGTAGTAAGCCACCCGGAACGGGAGGCTGCAGCACAGCATGAGGTCGGAGGCAACAATGTTCACGACGAAGGTCACCGTCGTCGTTTTCTCTGCTCTCCACAGGTCGTACAGGGCCAGACCGTTGGTGAGAAACCCCACAATGGCTAGCATCAGGTACACATAGGCAATGGCTTCATAGGGAATTATTTGAGGACAGAGTCTACAAATGCTTTCTGGGATGCTGAAAGAGCAGAGGAAAAATAAAAGCCATTTTAACACTCCCAAGGCAATACTATCTACAGTCCTCCAGTATGCAGCACTACCTGTGCAGGGATTAATTGAAAAGTTAATTGCGATTACCCATGATTACCACAATATGAAAAATGAATCTGTTATTATTTTTCAATTTACTTTTTTTGCATACACTGCATTTGTTCCTGTTAATTTCTCCTTAATTTAAATAGATTTATTTGTGTTAATTGCACAGAATTTATCATATGATCCCAATAAATGAAGCTTGGTTTGACACGTAGTACTGCTCTGCTGTGAGGGGTGTAGCTGTTGGCATGTCATTGAATCTCCATGTACCTGGACCTGGAGGGAGGCTGTGTCCATGTGCAGGTTGTATACTGTAGGTCTCTTTGAAACAGCAGATATGTGAAGAGCTGGGAGAAGCTGTTAAACTGGTTGACTGGTCAAGACCAATAACCCCCTGGTTCAGCTTGTTAAGGGTTAAGTTGGAATGCAGATCTGCAAATGTCCCTGGCACTTGGACCAGGACTGGACAGCCCTGTTGTGGGATTACTGTTGTACTGTCTTTTCCTCCAGTTAGAGTGCTTCCCTCACTGTATGTGGACATCAATTTCAAAGACTATTTCTGGATGAAGATTTCCGCTCTGGATGGGGGCTTTTCAGAAGGGTTGAGTGTGGCACTATGTCATGTTTTGCTGGAACTGAGCTCGTTAAGACTGATTGCTGGGCGCAAGTCCAGCCTCATTCTGCTTCCATTGTGTGCTCTTTGCCAGGAAATATCATATGTGCTGAGTTGTTGTCTTGTGCAGTGTACTGCTACCTACAAGCCACACAGGATGACACACAGGATGTTCTCATGTTTGGTTTCCTTATTGAACTGTAAGTGTAACTTTCATAAAGGTCTGACATCGAACCACAAGTTCCTTTTATCTGCGTTTCATTTGCTTTTCTCATCTCACAGTTAAAAGAGGGAGTGTTGAAGGAGTCTGTGTGGGTTTTGAGATATCAGATAAGTTGCCCCTGCTAGTTTTTTATGGAAAAAATTCTAATTTTCTTGATTGTTTGGCTTCAGTGTATTTCTGATACCCTTGTAAGATATACTGTATAACCCCATCAATCCCTGATCCTCTTGCAAGGGTTTTTAACAGGGATTTATCTTGTATTTATTTAGCTTGTATTTTCAGTCTCCTGAAATAGCACTTTTCCCAAGATCTGAGAAACTTGTGAAAGTAATCCCAGGTGGTCTGCGTTTTGCCACATTTTGCCAAAATCCACTTAGAGCAGAAATTGATGCACTGGAACCCAAAAAACATAATCTGGTCTTGTCTAAAATATAGCAAGAAGATTCGTTTCCCAAAGGAGGGGTTTTGTTTTTGTATTTTTTAAATTGTTCTTTTGCTTAATGGAATGAAAGGTACTTTTTAGAAGTCTCTAAACTGAACTGAAAGTTTGAGAACCAAAACCAGTTTTCTGAGGCTTTAAAAATACCTCACTGGATTCTTTAGCATTTTTTTGGGAGACGTGTTTGTGTTCAGGAATGCAGAAAGAAGGTTCCAGGGAATTTGTTTTAAAGAGAATATCCTTTGTCGTTTTGGTTTTGAGCTGGAGACGTCAAATGGACAGGTGAGCTGTAAAGTAGTCCCAGGGAGACCTGATGCATGGAGCCTTTCTTGAGAGGTGGGTTTGAAGCCTCTGTCAGTTCATCTTCCCCTGTAGGGTCCATGTCTTTTTTTTTCTTTGGTATTTTGCAGATTTGTCACCACTGTTTTTCCTTACTATTGAAGGGGTAAAGAAGGGGTTTCCAAACCTGTTCCTGAAGCCAAGCCAAGCTCTGGTACACAGTCAAACCCTCAAATGACTTGATCATGGGATTAACTTTAACTGTTTGTCTATTTTCCGGCTCTTAAACTTGTCGGGAACCTTTTAACTATTCCGGAGTAAAATCCCCAAACTGTCAAGTAAAAGAACTTGCATTCCGTCCCTTTGAGCAGCTTTGTAAACTAGATCAAGGCTTCAGTTACTGGAGTAACTGGGCTGGAATGAACACCAGCAGATGTACAGTATGGTCCTCTAGGACAGAAGCCTTGTTCTGAGGAATATCAGAGTTTTAACAGTGATTTGCATTTGTTGTGTAACCTATCTATAAGCAGCAGCCATAGTAAATGCAGTGCTTCAGCATCACATTGTCTGTCCTCCTTACACTCCAGCAGGGTCCTGTGCTCTGTCTCCTGCCAGTTGTGTGTAATTCTAGGTAACTGACACTACGGGAACTTCCGTTTTCTTCCATTTGTTAACTTCTGTGATTATCGTTACATTTCCCTTGTTTATTTAAGTTTTGTTTTTCCTGACCAGGTTTTTTGATGCAAGAGGAAGCTCTGGGATTCATTACATTAATTTGATTTACCTGGTTGGCTGTGTCTCTTGTCCATGCTTAAAATGGGAGGTATGAATCTCAGAGCAGCTTCCTGGGTGAGCTGATGTAGTTTTTGATTCTCTGCATTCTTGCGATGTTAGGTTTCGGTAAAAGTGGCCAGTGTATGCAGTGAGCTTTATTTTGTAACGCGTCTTCACAATATTAGATTTCTGCAATCAGCTGCAGAGATCAGCTGAGCATTGTTAAAACCTGCAATTGTATTAAATAGAGCAAACAATGAACATTAACATGTCATAGAGCTTTAAGTGTATAAAGTATAAGAAAATAGACCTTAAAAATAAACTTACCTTGTGTTGCTGATGGTATTATTGATAAAACAGTCACCAGAATGCATCTTCAAGAAATCTGCATTTCAGTCAGTGTAACAAATATCGGATCTCGTTAATAATTCCTCTTAGCTTCCCCAGTAGTGTGTATCTGCTGTAGTTCAGATTAAATCTGCAAGACGATCTCTCACTAGAGCATGTGACATCCTGTGGTTCTTAATGCACTTCAGGTTGTGTGAAATAAACACCAGTGTAGCCTATATAGGGACATAAAGTTTTCTTTTTTAAATTTGACTTTGTTTAATAAAAACATCCTCCCTCTTTCAAAGATTAAAAAATCTACTGTTGGTCATGAGTTTAGGGCTTTCAAAGTCAAAGGTGTTTAGTTTTAGACTTTGTGCAAGCTGTTTTTCTTCAGCGAAACCAAAGATAGATTTGCAGGTTCCAGCTTTCAAATCAGGTTTCTCTCACTTTTGTTTTGCTCATTTTGTGTCACTTCTTTACAATTTTACAGTTTTGGAAAACACTTTTCTCATCCGCAGGAGATCAAAAACAAAAATAGGCAAGCGAGTGACTTTGTGGTAGGACAGCGCTGTCAAAACCACTATTTCACCAATTCCTGAAGGTCCTTTATGTAACTGTCTTCTCATGACATCCTGGCCAGCAGAACCACTGTTGTATGCTTTATTTAAGAACTTTATTACTAAAATGTAACGCAAGGCAGAAGCATGCTGATCCTTTTCTTTCTCGTACTGAGAAGTGGGTGGTTTAATGAAGTGGTTGATTATCTGAGCATCTCTGTACAGGTGCAAGGGGAGATGTCCCAGTCTGTCTCTCCAGTTCCTTTTTCTTGCTTTCCCCCTTTTGTTCCTTTGCATGTAATCATGTTTTTCGGAAGTAAAACAAACTGTGCTATAGCTTCTTTTCTTTGTTTTTTGTTCCGCAGCTCTTGGTGTTTGTAGTGTGTTGTAATGTGAAGAAGAGACCTTCGGTGATTGGCTTGAGGAATTGTACATGGGCAACTCTTTGCCCTGACGTATTTTAGTATCTCAGAAGTACCAGCTATAAGCGCAAAACTTATTCATACACTATGCTGAATGTGACAGCACTGTCCGTTTACTTACAACTGCCTTGTGCTCTAACGATACAGATCACAAGAACCATCATTACCTATTACTCTGCACGCCTGTAGACCAGTGTCGCATATTATCCTTGTGAGGTTCAGAGAGCTACCAAAACAGTAAGAATTATGCGGAATGCATTCCTTTTACTGCATCAGATATCGGATATAGCTTTGAAGCTGATATCACTGCGGCACACTGTACCTGAAAAAGAAACGTTCCGATTGCACACATCAAAGCTGGACAACTCACTAACTCTTCTTATGTGCGTGGTACTGTAAATGTCGAGGCTCTGCAAACCCTAATCCTGGACTTCCACAAAATCTAAAGGATTTCTTTCCAGCTGCGCTGCCTGACTTAATTAGGTCACTCTGTTGCTCAATTAACACAAGTGAAGATGTTATGTGCTCATTAATTTGCCATTTATCCTCCTCATCATTTCTTTGGCTGATACTTTTATCTCAAGTTTGTTCCCATTTAAGTGGCCGGGTGTTTTACCGAAGGAATTTAAGTGATGCATCATGTTCAAAATATCATCACCTAGGAATTGACCTGCAGCCTTTCTTAAGAAATGCGTGAAGAGCTCCTGACCACTCGATCCTGCTGTCTGCTAGGTCCCGGTGCCTTTCCAGGTTCCCTAGTGCATCTTATCGTTGGGCTGAACATTCGGCAGTCAAGGCTGCTGTCTGCTATGCTTGCCAGCTGTTATAGAGAAAGATGTAAAGGAAAAAAAGAATAGATGGGAAGGTATATAGAAGGATTTTGTTGCGTTTTACTCTTTTGTCCTATCCTCAATTGTTCTGTAATTATCACTTTCCACATTTGATAATTGGCGTCCTTGCTTTCCACTGAATTACTTATTCAACGGCACACGCTAACCTGGCAAAAAAATAGAAGATTCCAAGTGTAGGATGTTTGTAGGTGGGGGAAGATTTCCCTTTGAGCTTGTTGGTATCTCTGTGGGTGGGAGGTGTGCTCAGTGGCCCACTGGTATCTGTGCTGCTGTGTACCTTTCACCTCGGACTGTAGCCACTTCTGCAATAAAAGCCACTAAGGGATTTTTTCTGTGCAGACTTCGTGTGGGCATAGTAGAGAAATAATGTATTTTGTTTTTATCATGCATCCCACTGACACTCTTTCAGTTCTGCCTGTACAGCCCAAGATGTGCTGATCTTGTGCTGTGATGAGAATGAAGGGCTGCTCTGCAAGGAACAAGCCAGGGTAAATGAATTGGACCTTTGCAAATCAGATTTATTCTGCCAGTCAGATTCCTGATAGAACATCACATGCTCGGGTGCGTATAGTTGTTTTATCCAACCACCATAACCTCAGTCATAACAAATGCCGTAGTTACACTGTCTCGCTTTCATTTGCTATTTTTCCCCCGTTTCACAGTGGAGAAAACGGCAAAAAATGTGTCCCTTACATGAGCGCAACTCAGATACTCAGGCCAGCTGCACCTGGAAAAGCTCAGTAAGGACACGCGCAAAGAAGATGGGAAAACGTCTCCTCTGTGTTCACTTGTGTCCGTTTCACAGTCCAGCTAACTGTTGGCTTCTCCGAGGCAACCCCCTTCCCATCATGCCTCATGATCGGCCCTGAAAACTGCTCATTACCATTTCCTCCCAACACATGTGCGTTTTGATCTATGTGACATCTGCATCTGATACCGCACTCTGCAGTCATTCTTTCTTCAGTCAGCACTCCTTTACC
The DNA here is from genome assembly GCF_040954835.1 of Lepisosteus oculatus. NCBI lineage: Eukaryota > Metazoa > Chordata > Actinopteri > Semionotiformes > Lepisosteidae > Lepisosteus > Lepisosteus oculatus. The sequence goes on from NC_090710.1 coordinate 4,081,953, forward strand.
TAGATGCGTATTGCTTCGTGACATCTGAGCTATCCACTTCATTGCTTTCCTCACTTTTTTTTTCCCCCAATTGATTTTTGTAATTTACATTATGTATTGTCTGTTTTGTATGTTCTCGTACCACCTGATAAGCAAATGAATTGCAATCAAATTCACCAAGTACATTTCATCAACAAGGAATTGACTCTTGTGTACATATTGTCAGTTTATTTGAGAATGTTTGGTGTCTTCAGTATACTATGTGTTTGTATATGCTTATGTTAATGCTCATTTGTTTTTTACTAGCCTGACTGACATGGCAGTAACTACATTTTCCAAAACTCCAAAACCTTTTTCTTCAGAAAGGGATTAACTTAACTGATCCCTATCTGCCCCTTTGCGTCTTCTACCGCGCTCAGAACACTTTATTGTACTCACTTTTATCTCCTCATTTTTTCTTACTGTAAAGTGCTTTGAGAAACTACTTTTAAAGGTGCTATATAAAATAACGGTTTTAAGTAGCATTATAATTACGCTTTGAAGAGGAGAAGGTTTTGTAAAGGGACAAGTTAACCTGCTGTTACTCTTGTACTATATTTTCAGGACTGCCGTGCCTCAGACATTAAGTGTAATTCTTTCACTTTAAAGTCATTGATAGATGGAATGAGGAGGCCTTAGGACAAACATTCCCAGCATTGCTTGTTTCTCTCTGTAGGATGTGCTGCAGAACAGTCATTTCTCTCTTGTGGAAACACCCCTCAGAAAAAGAGCCTGAGATGCTGGTTTTCAGCTGCCTTCAAGCAAACAGACACATCTGATAGCTGTGGGAGCTCATGTGCAATAGACACAATCCCAGGGTTGATGAGTATGTGAGGTGTTAAAACCTGTTGGAGTGTGTCTAGCACTGCCCCCTTTTATAAGATAACTTTATTAGCCATATACAGTTTCTTGCATTAGGAATTCATCTTTTCACATATCCCAGCTTGCTCTCTATGAGACACCGACACACAGAGAGAAGCTTGGGGTCAGAGCACAGGGTCAGCTATTGTACAGCACCCCTGGAGCAGTTGAGTTTAAGGGCCTTGCTCAGGGGCCCAACAGAGTAGGATTCCTCTGCCGGCTGCGGGATACGAATCGGCAACCTTCCAGCCACAGGCACAGATCCTTACCACAGAGCCACCACACCGCCCCTTTTTATTAATACATTTTTATTATTTTTTATATTTTGCTTATGTTGTTGGAATTAGGCCTTAATGGTTTGAAAGTTGCAAGCAAAGCCCTTACACAAAGTGATTTTGTTCAACTTTAAATAATCTTGCTGCAGGCAGAGAGTAGCCCATGTTAGAAAGAGCAGGCTTTTATTACTGGGGACCAGTCGGTAGCACAGTGAAATTGAGTTGGTTCTGCTTTGTGTTCATCCCAGTTGCCCTATACAAGGCACATGCTGTGCTGAATGCCCTACAAGTTCTTGCATTTGAGTAGTTCTCCAATCCTTTTTCATAACCTTTATGAGGGTTCATTTCATTTCATTCCAGTCTAAGTTGTGCGTATACTGGTGTATGTGTATGCAGCCGTGTTTGCTTGAGTGACACTTCCCTCTTTTTAATTTAGCTACCATTCTTCGTGCAAGAGCCTCAGGAAGGTTGCAAATGAGACCTTGCTTTTTTGCAAGTTTGGTTGTCTTGACACCTGTGAACGTTCACCATCTGAGAAGTTTAATGTTTACCTTTGCAGATCTTTGGTGATCCCCATCTTTAGAACACAATTATGATCATTTATTTTCATAAATACATTATTTATTCTGCGATGGACTGGCGCCCCATCCAGGGTGAACCCGGCCATGCGCTCAATGCTTGCTGGGTAGGCTCCGACTTCCCATGACACTGTATGGTATAAAGCGGTTTGGTAAATGACATGACATAAGATATTAATTAAATATATCATTTATAGTATATAATCATATAATATATATATAATTTAAATATATTATATTACAGATCCTCACTAACTTTTACAGATGCACTATAGAAAGCACACGTACAGATTGCATCACAGTGTGGTATGGCAACTGCAGTATTGCTGACCACAAAGCCCTACAGCGGGTGGTGAAAACTGCCCAGTCCATCACTGGGGCTGCCCTCCCATCCATCCAGGACATTTATGACAGACGGTGCTTGATAAAAACTCTAAGCATCATCAAAGCTACAGACACACACCCCAGCTACAGACTGTTTGACCCTCTACTATTTGGAAAATGGTACCAGAGCATCCGGGCCCGGACCACCAGACTCAGAGACGGTTTTTACCCCTGCTCTGTCAAACTAAACTCCCACCCATGATCTGAACCCTTACAGTGCCTTCTCTCTTTATCAGAACTCAAACACACATTGAAACCTACCTCTACCTCACATGTCAAGAAGTTCACTCCCCATAATTTTCAATCCTTTTTTTCATTCTATTGATGTATGATTTTGCTCGACTGATGTTGTTTTGCACATTGCTTGTTGTCCCTGTCTCTTTTCTTATACAATTGTATTGTTGGTTTTTTTTTTGTACTACTTACTGAGAGCTAGCTAAGTAGCATTTCATTATACCATATACCTGTGTATAAGTATTATACAAGTTACAAGTTTAAGTTTGTCATGTGATATTATTTAATTGTGGGAAAAGGCTTCATTTTTCCATCTTGCATGTACAGTATAATATGTTTTCCAGCAGAGGGCACTGTGCTCTTTGAAGATGACTTGAATGGGAATTTATTTTCAGGGTAGGAAATTGTGGTCAGGACCCTCAGACTTGGTGTTTTGTGCTTTCATTTAATTTTAAATTGGACTGAGCCAATGCATACTCTTAATTATTCTGTAGCTCGGTTGCTATCAGTGGACAGACTCCAACAGGTTGTTTTTGTTTAACGCCCAAAATACAGAGCAGAAATGGCCTGCCTGCACTCTCTGTGACAAAATCCAATGGATAGCCCTCCAATCATCAATTTCTAAATAGGAAATTTGTGCTGAATTAAGTTGAGGCATCATTTGAAAATTTGAGTGGAAATGTTAACACCGTGTCGATCACAAGGATCAAAATGTGCCATATCTGAATTTATTTAAATCAATGTATTACTTGTAGTACAGGTGTACATATATTGCAACATCGAGAGTTAGTGTCCTATATTCAGAGCTGGAAACAATACACTGATTGCAAGGTGGATGCTGCACATTGGTGGTGGTGGAGGGGAGTCCCCATTACCTGTAAAGCGCTTTGAGTGGAGTGTCCAGAAAAGTGCTATATAAGTGTAAGCAATTATTATTATTATTATTATTATTATTGCTTGCAGAAAAGTATATTCTCTCATCAGTTCCCAATACTTGTGCCTGACAAATTCTCAGGTTTGCAGTGGTATAGCTGGAAACAAATGAGATTGGATGCACAGATTGTTAAAGTCATAAAATAGAAGATCCCGTGAAACATCCATGGTAAGTTATTTCTGCTGGCATGTATGAATAGGGAGAATATCCCTTTCTCTGATATTCTGCCCAATGCATAAGCAGGGTTTAGTTTTTTATATATAGCTGGTGTAAGAAGGTTAGTCAATTTCTGCATTTGGGCTTCAAGAACTGAAGTGAAGTCTCCATTGAAACCTTATCTCCCAATATATCAGCACGTTTGGGACCAATCTTTGTCGCCTGGCTAATGGAGGCTTTTCTGTGTTGGCTGGTAGACTTGTCCTTGGTTTATAGTGGAGCGCCCGCATCTACACTGGTTTACGAGACTGAAGCTTATTCTTGTGTTGGTGGACACCTGGGATACGATGGCTGGTCGACAGTCTGATGTGGAGCTGTTGGTGGTGCTGATGTTGGCGTGAGATGAGAGGCATAGCAGGTCCGTGGTGGTCCTGCGAACCGTGCCCGACAACAGGAAGTACATGACTGGGTCCAGGCAGCTGTTGAAGGCCGAGAAGAGCAAGGCGATCTCGTTGGTTTTGTCAATGATGTTCTTCCAGTAGCAGTTCGGATCACTGATCTGGGACCAGATGTAGACACAGCGGAAGATGTGATATGGGACGAAGCAGACTGTGAAAATAAAGAGGACGAAGAAGGATTTCTTGGCTGTCCTGCTGTACTTCTGGGCATTGGGCAGATCCGGCTTATCCTTGGAAACCTGATACAGCTTCTTGGCAATCTTCCCATAAGAGAGAACTAGGGAAGCAAACACTATCCAGAAGACCACGATCAAGAACACGTTGAAGTAAGCCTTCCCCTTCGCGTACTTTCGGTGCTTGTAATGGAAACACTTGCCTGGGGTCTCGTTACCCTCTGAAAGGACGATCATGGGAATGATGGCAGCAGTCGAGAGCACCCAGATCAGACAACACAGTCTGGTGCTCCACCTGGTTCTCTGGAGCTTGTAACTTTTGCTGGAGCGCTGGATTTTGATATAGCGGTCCACGCTGATGAAGCCCAGCAAGGTGATGCTAATGTACATGTTCATGTAGAAGACATTGCCCACCACTTTGCAGAATACCGTGCCCAGCATCCACTGGTTGTTGGCGCTGTGGTAGACGATGCGGAAGGGCAAGCAGATGATGAGGATGAGGTCGGCGATGGCCGTGTTGATGAGGAACACCCGGACAGAGTTCTTCTTGGGGTGGATGAAGAGGAAGACATAAAGGGCAAGAGAATTCCCCACCATTCCAAAGACAAACATCAAAGAGTAGACTACCGCCAGGGGAATTCTTAGAGCTCTGTCGTCTATGATGCAGCCGGAGTCGTTTTTGCTTGTGTTGGTAATAGTGCTGTAGGGCTGGGATTCATTGCGAGCAATTAAAAGGCTTGTCATCTTGTGCGAGTGAGGCCGCTTGATGTTGTTAGCAGAAACAGGAAATCTTCAGTCCTGCAACAGAGAGAGTTTATTTAAGGTCAGACAATGGTTGTTTTATTAAATGGTCACAGTTCATGACTAGACTAACTTAACAGTGCACTATTTTCTGGGAGTTCATCCACAGAATAGCTTACAGAGCATAGGTCCTGTTGGGGAAAAAAGAACACGTTGCACTTTCAAGGATGTTCAAAGCATTGACTTAAAGGATAATTAACACTACAAATTAAGTACATTAAAACATGAGTTAAGTACATTAATGAACACTTTACTTGTCAGTTTTTCATATGTTGCCTCAGCTTTAGGCCTTTCTGTCTCTATGTACAGTATGCTGAATTCTAGGTTTTGTTGAGTATCCCCATCCTTGCCAAGCTGGGCTGCATTAGCGTACCTCCGATTATATCGTTTACATCCACTTTAATCTTTTTGTCATGTTTCCCTCCTAGAACCTATATTTCAACATTAATTGGCTTTACTGCAGCCACCTCTTCCCCTTTTGTCTTTATTTTCTTCACAGAAATTTCTTCACAGCACTTCAAGTGTCATAAGTGTCTGTTTTAAGCTGCACTGAGAGGAGCCATTCAGTGCCTGCGTGCTTACATACACAAGTTGTTATTCAGAACAGCTACAGTATATTAAAGTGTCTAATGGGCTATTGTTCCAAAGGGGTATGTTTTATTAGTTGTGGCGTAGTAAGCTAAGAACCTACAAAATGGAAGTTGTGTTAAAGTTCAGTGTGCAGTTCCCTGGTCAGCATCTTGACATAAGCTTTTCTAAAAATCAGGAAAGTGTCTATATTCTTGGTATGCAAAGTAAACCAGTTTTTTTAGAACTATCTTTTTACCCATCGGATAGCATCCTCTCCTTGACTTTCAGTACTGTTCAAAATCTTGGCAGATTGTGGTCTGTGGGACGATAAAAAACACTCTGAAATAAAGAAGACGTTGGGTGATGGCTCTGTTGTTTAGTGAATTGGAGAACCCGTACTGATTGAAAGTTACCCTCAGCCTACAAGTCAACTTTTGTACATAACACTAAACTACTTTTCTGCAAAAGCAACTCCTGTGGTCTTCATGAGTGTTATGGTCAAGTAATGATGCACGCAAAAACCAACTTTTGACTCCGTCTTTACTGTGCAGTGTTAGGTGCGTTTGCTTTCATTTAAAAATGTAGTCTACAGTATATTCTCTTACTGACCAGTTAACACAATAATGCACAATAATTCTTTTCTCAACAGGAATGGCTTCAAACTAGGAAGTTTCTGAGCATTAAGGATTAATGCCAGTGTCTTTAATACAGCCATTTTTATAATACCACTTGAATCAAATGATTCTGTTTCAGTTTCAGCTGCCTGACCCAATGCGTGATCCTGGGTCCGTTATTCTCCATTGCAGAATGTGGGCTTGTGCTTTTCCATTAGGCCAGCTATCCCAATACCGTCTGGAGTGAGTTTTCACATCAGTGCTTTCACCTCAGGATGGATTGATTCTTCGTGTGTTGGAAGATATTTTGAGATGTTGATATGATTCACACTTTGTCTTATTGAACACTGCTTCTGCCCCGTCAGTAACTGCCTCACGCAAGTTGAGCTCGAACAGAAATCCTGCTTCTAGAAATGTTAGTATTGCAAAAAAGCTGAGACCCCATTCTCAGCTTTTGCAGAATCAGGTACAAAGTAAAAAATACTCACCCATGGATTTCTGCCCATTTGCCTGCCAGCTTGAAGTTGAGATCAATAGAAATTCAAAATATAAGTTGCTCAGTAGTTTTCTCTGCCGAGACTCAGTGCCTCTTCTTTCATAATTAACAAGCTTGTCAAGTAAGGATGTTTTCTTTCAGCAGACCAAAATAATGCTGATGCCCAGTTTTTCTTACTGCCTCGTTTAGCACTCCTCTTCTTAAGCTGTTTGTCATCAGTTTGTGATAGCTAAGCCTTTGCTTGAAAGGGGGAGGAAATATGACCACAGCAATTCACAGAACTAAAGAATGGGCGTGTTCTATATGCCTTTAACCTGGACAACTAATAAGCGCGTTTCATGCACCAATTAAAACAGGAAATTTTTGCTTCTACTGAAAATGTTAGGAGACTTGGAAAAGCAGAATGGGAGAGACAAATTAAGCTGTGCACAGTACAATGGGGGGGGGGCTTAAATAAGGCATGTGTTTTAGCAAAGATTACATTATCTATACTGAAAACACAGCTTGGGGTTAGACTAAATGTTGATTCTTGTTATGCTTTATTTGTGAATTGTATGCTAACCTGTGGTATTTTATTTGCCCTTGCATTTTTATGGGGAGGGTTTCATTCACAGGCTGTTTTTTAAACTTCAGACTTGTGGGCTGTTTCAACCTTGGTTTCGGGGTGCATTTCCCGTCACGTCAGTTTGACTTGCTCACTCCCTCAAGGGTGTCTGAGGAGAACTGAAAATTGTAAAACAGATGAAGTTCTGCACCAGCAGCCAAGTGGATAGAGGCTGTAAGCCACAGGAGATGCGACTTGCCACATTATAGAGCAGATTTTGTCTGAAGGGCCCATGTGCTCTTCCACACAGGTTAAAGATCACTTCCCAGTGCCATCTTGCGTGCCACACTTTCTGATGATGGATTGTCAACGCTGAGCAGACAGCGGTAGATAATGTCATCCCTCTTAGGAGCCACTCTCATCTTAGTCACATTGAGAAGTGGGGGGCTATCAACTTTTCTCTCTGAACTAATGAATGGTGCTTTGCACAACATTTGAGAAAGTCACGCAGGAACCCCCTGCCCACTGAATGCAACAGGGGCATGGAGTGCTAACGCAATTGCGATGGATCTCGTACGACTGAAACATGGTTTTAAGAAATGGCTTCTGAAAGGATCGCTGGTTTAAGGGTCTGTTTGGACTTCCAGCCTTGCTCACAAGGAGTCTGCCCCCAGGGTGGCAGGGTTACACATTGCTGAAGTAACGCCATTCTCCCTCTCTTTCAGCCCCACTGCGTGCTCCTGGCGTCAAAGGAGAACTCGGCACCAGTCAAGCTGGGTGGCTTTGGAGTGGCCATTCAACTCGGAGAGTCCGGCCTGGTGGCGGGAGGTAGATTTGTTTTTTAAGTTTAATTTTCAATTCTAATTTCCGTACACGCTAATTTGTTTGCATGGCAGCTGCGTGGCTAGCCGCCTTTCAAAGCTGCACCACAGATGAACTGTGACTTAGGTCAAGGCAAGCGTCACAGCAACAGATGCACTTTCCTTTTCCAGTGGGTGCCACGGTAACAAATGTTTCGTCGGAGGGAATCGTTCCTTCGTCTTGAAAATCAGTTTCCCTGCTCCAGTGGGCAGCCCTGCTTCAGGAAGGTTCACGAAGACTTCTTGTTTTCTTTTCTGTCAAGGTTAATGTAGTAAATGTAATTGCCCCCGTCTTGTCCTTCACAATTGTGTCCACATGTTTTACAGAGACTTGTGAAACGTTCTAAGCAATGACCTTTCACGACCAAGAATTCCCATCCACTTTGGGAATTCTTTTCAGTCTGTTTGTAATACATAACATAACACATAAGGTATATTCACAGAAAAGTCTTAATTTACTGATAAGTAAGACCCATAGTGTCCATACTGTATTTAAATCAGTCTTTTTACTGTGCATGTTACTTATGGCTTAATCGGTTGACTTAGATTAATTGATTAGATTAAATTGATTTTAAAAATATGAAAATTTCAAAATGTAGGTTCCCTTTTTCTTTTCGGTTTCTGGCTGAAATTGTCACTTGTGGTTCCACAGGAAAGAAAGCAGAGCTTTGTTCCTTTAGGAAGATGAAAAAAGCTGTTCTCAATTTCTCATCCAAAATAAAAAGACAGCTAAGTAGTTGCCTAGGGGTTAAAAAAAAAACAGTTCCCTTTTCTTTTCCACAATCTGGGAAGTGAAAGCAAAAAAAAAGGTTATTATATGCTGTCATCAGACACAAGGTTATTCTTGTCAAAATTGGAATCCTTCAAGCAGCAAAGCTACTTTTTTTTTATAATTAGGAGCAAATTGAACTGGAACGTGTGCTATGAACGCTGGTCATCTGTCCTGCAGAGTGGTGAGACAATATGCTATACGCTGCAATAAAGACTGCTTGAAAAGGGAGTAAGTGAGGGAAAATTCACATCAACTGGTATAAAACTAGAGTTATGGTGCTGGGTTTTGTTTCTAATCCACTGTGACCAGATTCCCTAAGAGGTAGAGGACAGTGGACTGAGCACCACCGAGGTTAGGAGGACATGAGTTGAACAGCACAGCTTTCAGGTATCCTGTAGGCTCTAGGTGACGTCACTGAGAGACGCCTCTCCTCCAGAAGGTCCTGTATCAACTGGGTGTGCAGGATGGATTCTTCCCAGGTCAATACAGGGATCATTAGACATACAGACACAAAAAGCGATTTTCAAACTGATATATAGCTCTGTGGAAACAAACATTCGCCCCATTCAGATGTTCTGACTTCTTGCATAATTTTACCACAGAATGCTTTGTGGTGCTTGTTTCACTTATTTCATAAAGTCATCCAAAAGCCAGTGGGTCCATGTTGAAGCTCTGATAACTTTCAGTAGCATAAACATGCAAGAAGCCAGAAAATCTGAAGGGTGTCAAATTCTTTCTCACAGAACTGTCATAGAAAGAAAAATTCCTACCTTTTGTATGTTTCTTTTAATGTTAGCCACTTGACCCATAATATTGCATCGCCGTTGTTCCCATTATTTCACACATAGTTTGGATTCTAGTGGAATGGCGGTGTTAATAAAAGTGTCTTCGGGGGAAGATAGTAACCATTATCTCAAATCTTCCATGATGCTACTGGGTAATTCTTCTTCAGTCATCTATATCTCACACCGGGGACACACCAGATATATTTCAGGGGTCCAACAGGCTTAGAATGCTCTTGAGGTCAGACAGATAAATTCATGACCGTCAGCTGCAGTCAGATTCGGCCCAGTGGAGTTTCCTCTGATAAACAAATAATTTAATTCCTTCTCTTCAGTTTCAGCAACATGTCTGTCTTTTGGTGTGTTTGGGGGCTTTGAAGTGTCATTTAATGTGACTTGAAATTCTTTTACAAACAGATATTCTTTACACTGGGTTTACAAGAAATAAAAGTTGAAAATATCTTTTGTTTACTTTTTTAAATTTAACTTTATATTTGGCTTAAATAGTAAGAAAATGTTATTCATGATGTGTTTGGTCAGGAAAGCGAATAGACCACTATCTATCATTTCCATTAGATGACCCTTATCCAGCTGTTGATTGATCGTGTAGATGCACAGCAACAATTGCAAAACATGATGGTGTTTGTTAAAAAGCCAGGAAAACCACAAACTGTTGTTTTTTTTTCCAGAGTCTAAAAGATGTGCATCATTTGGTCAGTTTTATCAGCAAACTCTAGGTTCTAGATGCATGTTTTTTCCGATTTAGAGATATATAAAAGATGTGCTATTTTTCTGTCCATGCCTTTTTAAAAACTTACTTTTTTTGAAAACCGCAAACAACAAAACACTTCTTTCTCTGTTGCCCAAGAGTAACTTGTAAAACCGTCGTATCATCCTGACTTGATAATCCCACCCTGAACTGAAAATAACTTTGTTCCTTGGCATTGGCAGATGTTACGACCCCAAGCGTCTGGGGGTAAAGGGGTGTAACATTTAGAATCATTTTTGGAAGCAGGTGGGTTCTGGTGAGGGACTTGGGAAGCGTGATAACAAGGGTTGGTGCAAAAAGTGATAATTTTAAGGTGAATAATTGACTGGTATGAAATACGACACAATAAAACACAGGGAGAGGGAACTAGAGTGGTGCCAAAGAAAACAAAACAACAAACAAAATGGAGCTGGCTAAGAAAGTGAGGGGAAGCTAACCTAACTACAAAAGAAAACTCGAAACAGACAGTCTTCAGCATCTTCAAACACCCTAGCTAACCTCCACTGACTATCCAAAACCATACAAGACAAAAGGCACTCACCCATACTAAACTAGTGTTACTAATACAAAAATCAACTACGTGTGTGCAAAATGTACCCAACAACCTAAACTAACTATACACAAAAGTTCACACAAATACATAAGTGAACTACGAATACAAATAAGAGTAGACAAGTAACTGTACAAAAGCACACAGAGGTTGATGCAATAACAAGTTGGGGCAAGGTAATGGCGAAACGAGGATAAACAAACAAACAGAAGTACAAAGAGACGAACAGAAACCAACAAAACAACAAAGCCGAAGCTATTCGAAAAGACACACACAAAGCAAAAAAACAAACCAACAAAGCCGACACAAAACCAAAAGCGAGCCAAAGCAAAACCAAAAGCGAAGCGAAAACCAAAGCCGAGCGGGTCCGAAGTCAAACGAAAGGGCTCTTCCCTCTGAAAACCTCCATGTTATATAGTGAAGAAGATGAGTTGTGATTGGTCGAGAAGCTAATTGAAGATGATGTCATATGGAAACAAAAGTGTAATGGTGGGCCAATGGGGAAGGGAGAACAATCAAAGTCAGAAGTGTGGAACATAACAACAAAAACACATAGACCACACACTGGGACGTAACACCCCCACCCGTAAAAACAAACATCTAATGTTTGGACAAAGTGAGAAAAGAAAAACAAACGATAGGCCATACTCTACCCCCTGCCAGGTCATTTCCTAAAATAAGACTAATGCCTTTAACAGGTAATGAAGGTCGTACACCAACTCTTAACAAATCCTGTAACTAGGGCACAATCCAAATTAATCTTGTGTAGAGGCACGTTCAAGAGTCATTCAATCAGCAATAATATGCCCTTTTCTATGACAATAAAAAGACTTTTGTGTTTCTGACTAACGTGATGCTTTAATTGTAGTCGGATGTTCTCCAACTGGTATTCTAGTTTTAAGTAGAGACTTTTCCGGGCATGCAGACGTAAAAATGTTTTTGTGCGTGAGCACCAGCTCATCTCCCAAAATAGCTGCTTGCGACAAAGTAGTTACTTTTTGTTCATTCAAATAGACAACAACACGTTCAGGCAAACAGTTCTTGAATTCTTCTAATAACATTAACTCGCGCAATGAGTTAAAGTCGCTCACTTTACTGGCTACACACCATTTATCAAAGAGAATTCCCTTTTCTCTGGCAAATTCAACAAAAGTTTGGCCTGACACTTTGATGATTTCGAAATCTTTGCCTATAAGCTTCAGGAACCAGTTCATATGCACGTAGAATTGCAGCCTTCACAGTACCATAGTGCAAACTTTCCTCTAAAGAAAGTGTCGAGCAAACTTCCTGAGCTTTGCCCACTAGTCTGCACTGCAAAAGCAGTGACCAGACCTCCTTAGGCCAGCGAAGCGATGTGGCAATGCGCTCGAGTGCACCAAATTAGAATCAACTTCCCTAAATAGAGGAACTAAAGCAATGTGCTCACTTACAACGAAGGTGGTAGAGAGTTGATCTTGCAATGGAGCCACGCTAGAGGCCTCGGAGTGGGTCGGCTGTGCAGCAGGAGCATTCCTCCTTGCTTCTAGTTCAAGCTGTCGGAGCTTAACCTCTTTCTCCTCCTCGATCTCCCTTTTATGAATTGCAAGGCGCGATTTAAATTCTGCCTTGCTTACCTGGGCTTTTTCCTGCGCCTTCGTATGCACGCATATGCACTTTTTGACCCAGTGGAGACCGGAGAGAACGGTTCAAAAGAGGTAATGTGGCCTTGACCTCAGCCTCCGCTAAGTCTTCAGCCACCCCCTGCACCTCGCCCTGTTCTTCCAAAGCCATAGCAGGTTTAGCACCAGCCCCAGGAGAACCGGCGTCCTTTATTGCTAGTTCAACGACCTTTAACTCCACCATCCTATCCATCACAGCTCTTTGATGTCCCTTTTAAGAGCTTGTTTCGATACCTGATAACTTTTTCAAAAGTGAACATTGGATGTACACTGATCCAGAGTAGAGCACAGGGCTAGGCCGTTTTTTTAGGAGTTAAGGAAATGCTCTGCCTACCAGTGGATGGAACAAGGCCTTTTTAGACTTGAACAGAGAAGACTACAAGAAGACCTGATTCAAATATTAGGAGTCCTCAAAGGCAGGGACAAACTCAATCCAGCACACCTCCTCAGAATAAACCATGTAAAACAAACCGAGGAACACCAGTGGAAGTGCATTTAAAACTCAGAACAGGAGGCAGTTGTTCAAGAAACACCTATATGAGATCTTTTGATTAACTGCTAGGTTGAGATCCTTGGATGAATGAGATAGTAACTACCAGATGTGCTGCTATACTTGTATGATCTCAATGGCCTCCCCTTGTTTTTGTAACCTTTCTTGGCTTCTGAGGAGAGTTTAAAAAGTCCAATGGGAAGAAGATGGATATATTATTAATCCTATGAGGGAAATTGCAGTGCAACAGCAGCCTGGCACAATCAACACAGCACTCTGTAACGTAATGATACAGTAATACACAATACAATACTATAAGTACAGTCAGTGAGAAGTGTAGTAAAAAGTTTTTTTTTTTAAATAAGAATGCTGGATCTGGTCACAGTGACTTTGGCTGCGTGCTGATGGAAGTCCTGTATGGAAAGGGGAAGAGTTTCATCTTAGTGTTATGCTGCCTGTGGAAAGTGCCTAAAATGTCAAAACCCTGGAATATTCACATGACCAGATTTAAATGGGGAACGTAGTCTGTCCTCCTGAATTTTGTAACTGCTTTGCTGACTGAATATCCTGTGATATGCAGTGGTGTCAACAAATGTCCAAATTTATTATTTCATTGATCTTGCAAACTTGAGCAATCCTGGGCAGAATTCTGGTTTACATAAAGTCTCATAGGTCAATAGTTGCTTTCGGTGAAATTTCGTTTTCAGGTAAGTTGCTTTTAGTACAGAACGCAGTGGTCACGGTTATCTGATCAGGGAACAGAAAAGTAGCCAGTATCTCCGTGAGGAAGAGCAAATGGTAATTGGTGGCACGATCCTCAGCCAGTGGATAATGTTCTTCCCAAGTCTGCCAGGTCCTGTCGGTGGTTTTGTGAATGGTGACCGACAGCAAGGGTTTCAGTTGTAGACAGAAACAAAAACGGCCTTGTGGAGCCTGCATCATCGGAGCAGCCGTTGTGGATTCAGTTTGTCGTCCTGGTTTACGGAAGAATCCCAGTGCGTTCTGCTCATCAGGGTTGCATCTTTCCAGCAATTCTGAAGAAAATGACTACAGGAGCTGAGCTCACCAAGTCATTTTCCTTGCAAGGCAACGAGGCGTTGTTCTGTTTCTGAACATTTTCATTCTGCTGCATAAAGGCCTTGCTTCCACAGCAGGCTCAGAAGACTGCGTGGTAGCTGAAGAGCTAACATGCTCAGACTTAAAGCAGAAAGCACTTTGCAAAAACTCGGAGGACAGTCGGAAACCACAATAATAATGTTAAGCTCCTGGGAAATTGGCTCAAATTGATGGGGCCAGTATTGTTCTTCGCTTTTTTTTTTCTTTTAATGGGATGCACTTGTATCTGCAACATAGTCTGTTTATTGAATAAGTGCAGGGGTGACGTGAATTAAAGATCATAAAGGTTACAAACAAGAGGAAGCTATCTAGGCTGTTTGGGCTTTACTATAGGAGAGGATTCACTTTATCCACTGCTGAAGTGCAGAATCCAGCTGGGAGAATCCTGGCAGCCATTGTGCATCAATTGCCCCATTATACAGCAGGAGATATTATATCGGGAGATAGGGAATATTTTTTTTTAACTAGTTGAAATAAGGAAGCCCAAGTGCAGAGCTGTATTCAGCCAGCACAATGGAGTTGGCCTCACTCTTATAAATGGATCTGTAATGACTAAGTCAGTTTAACATGGATGTGTTAAATGGGCATCATTTGGGAATTCTCGTCCAGAGGAAAGAGACAGCTACAGGTCTACGAACTCCACTTAAAGCTGCAGTGCGATTTTTCTTAGCTGTCCCTTCTTAGTCCAATATTTTCACCTCAAAACTGGAGTATTTTTTAACATTTCTGTCCTCACCTGTACTTCCTCCTGTGTTGCACCCAGCGGATGGTTTGGTGTGCCTCGACAAGATTTATTTTGTAGTGGAGTGAGGATGTGACCTTTTTCAAAGAGGGCAGGACATTGGATTTTCCAAACCTGGCAGTGCTCTTGAAATTGACGTCTGACGAGTTGCATCCAAAACCGAGTTTAATCCAAACAGTTGTCTCGTCTCATTTTACGGATTATAAGACAGCAGGCATGTGTCCAGCAGCAATGTGTACATATATATTGAGCAAATGAGATAGCAAGCAAGACACCTGCTGTTTCTGAGCGCAGTTGCCATCGCTGAATATTGCATTATGGGATATTGTGCCTTGCATTATTTGGCACCGCTTCGTTCGTTTTATTTTTTCCTTACTGCTCATGTGCTGCGGTGGTTGTTTTCCAGGCCGAGTGGGGACCCCCCATTTCATGGCCCCCGAGGTGGTGAAACGGGAGCCCTACGGGAAGCCCGTGGACGTCTGGGGCTGTGGCGTTATCCTGTTCATTCTCCTCAGCGGCTGCCTGCCGTTTTATGGGACCAAGGAGAGGCTGTTTGAAGCAATCATCAAGGGGAAATACAAGGTAGCAGTCTGCTTGCACAGCTCACGTCTTGGCCCCTTCTCTTCAGCGAGATTAAACTTTTTTTGTGTGTGTGTGTGTGCGCGCCGTGCCCGTCTTTTTGTTTAGGGAAGTGTTGTAATCTCACACTTTAATCTGGCACATCTCAGTACTAATGAACGATCGTCGTCCCAGCCGTATGTACTGCCTGAACTGCACTCTCGTCCTGTGACTTGCAAAAACAAATCGCCCAAGCTATTGCTTCGCCTAATGCGATTGGAGTGTTCCATGTGAGCATACAGTCATTTGTCATTGACAGGAGTAATCTTTTTTTCTTTGAATGATCAGAGTTGCATAAGATTATAGCCCCTTTATAAACCCTACACACATGGTAGAACTGCATGCACAAAAAATAAGAGCAAAATAAAAATTTCACGTAAGCATGCCTCTCTTGCAGAAGTTCCAGCGGTGAAAAGGGTACCATAAAGGAAGGATGATGCTTATTTTGCTTGCAAATGTTGTGTACTGTTGATAAAAGACTCATGATGGTATTATTTAGCCCCTTTTGTATGAAGTCTTACTTTATTTTCTTCCTGAGGAAAAGTCTAACAAAACTTCTTGCCTTATTGTTTTTTTTTATCAAAGCTGAAAACAATTCATGCAATGATATAGCACTTTTAGTCTCTCACAGCAGCACAATTAGAGGCCTCATGTTTAATCCATGCTGTAAGAATTGTTTTAAAGTACCAGTTAATAAAACTATTTTCGTATTCGGTCCTGTTTTTTCTCAGACTTCTGTTAACACTAATCGTGAACTTCCCAGTTTCAGGTAAACAAGCCTAGACACACAACTTTCATTTCTGTATTGTGTGTTTAACTAGCTTTGAAAACAAACGATTGAAAGCAGTTAGACGTGTTAAGATGTAGGAATAATTGCCTAGTTCATTATGTCGAACCTGAACACTGTCCGTGCAAACAAGTCTAGCAGGTATCGGGTGTCTGGCAGCTGTAAAGTCACAATATAGTAACTTTGAAACTCATTATACAATTGAATACGCTTTGTTTTATAAAACAAATCACTCTTCACTAATAAAGGACGTTTATTTAATTTACCAGCATAGGGAATTTTTCTCTTCATGTTGTCCTTGTTGCTTGAGACTGAAGAAAAGGTGAGGGAAAATGTCTCGTGAATTGTAGATCGGCTGATTCTGTGAATATTGATAGGCAGCCGAAATAAAACCTTCACTCTCTCCTCACTTTGCAGTTCCTTTCATGAATATATTCTTCCCAATTCCTTACTTTTGCTCTTCAGCTTTCTCTTAATCCTTTCAGTTTAACAATGAATAGTAAAAATGTCATGTAAGTGCAATAGAGGCCTTCTTTCACAGTCATAGTGGCCCTGTCTGAAAAGCTGTAGTTCTGAAGACCCAGGCCGGCCAGACCTTTGTCACCCTCTCAGTAGCATTTATGTCCTAAAGGTTAAATGGGTACAGTTCGGCAAATAAACAGTAAATATAGATTATTAGGAGCTTAACTGGAATGATGATCTGCGGCCTCTTGGAGACGGAGAAAACGTCTTTATTTTTGCCCCGGAATTGCTGAGCCATCCTGTATGGTTCTATCTGCTTCCAGCTGAAGGGAAATTAGGCCCGACTCTAAGGGCTCTGCTGAAAGACACTGGGTGACATGATTCTTGGTTCAGTTGATCAGACTCTCTCCAAGATCATTTTTAAGTTGGTGAAAGAAATTTGTGGGGGGAATGGGTGCACCTGTCATTTTCCTAGTAGTGGTTATGTCGTGTTTTTGGAATAATGCTGTTGTTGTTTTTAACATGTTCTTAGTTATCTCCATTTTTGGTGTTTATTCTACAGTGAAATTAGAAGTCAGTTATTTACAATGTCATTGGTATTATTGTTCATCATGTCCACACTGTCCTACTAAATAGTGGCTGAATACTGTTGAAAACGTTTCATTCAGAAACTGGCAAAAATACACTTGCAAATGTATCCAGTAATATCCGTTCCTTAAAGAGCTGAAGTTGGTTCAGGGGATTTAAATGGTATTGAAGTGCTGAGGCTTGCACCCTGACTGAAAGAAAAAGAAAAGGTTTTAGAGGAGTCTTATTCAGAAACCCTATTTCTGGTGCAGCCTAGTAGCAGCTTTAAAACTCTCTATAGCCTGAATTTCTGTTTTTGCCTAAAAAAGTAAGGGTTTATATTTGTTGGAATTGAAATATTTACAGGCAGTAGTCTTTTCTGATGTTGTTAGGCAGGCCCATAATTAAACTGTTATTTGTCAATGTTGCAGTATGGGATGCTTTCAATTATGAGTTTTCTATATCTTTCAAGAATCATGAAGGCTATACAGTAGTTCCAAAGAATGATGATTCATCTACAGTGACTCAAGGTCAATGATAATAAGTGATAAAACTCAAAATAGAAGTTCTCTTTTTTTTCCATCCATGCAAAGGGAAACTGTAGAATGCACACCTCAAACATGGTTCATATACAAAAGAATTTTTGGTGTCACAGATGGGCTGAAAGGCTCCCTCTCGTCTGTAACATTTTTACACAATTCAGACTCTGGCCCGTGTCCACCTCGACTCTGAACTCCGATGTCTCTTGGCTTGATTTTGCAACTCTTCCAGGCCAGAAGCCCAGATTCAGAGTCTGTAGACGTTTTCTACCGGCTGGACTTTCGAGTCCCGATGAGGCTGGAAAGGGTTTAATACAGGAGCGAACGGAAAACAGGTGGCCGAAAGGCGTGTACACGAACATGCTGACAGACGTTCATTTAGGAATCTAAGCCATGGAGAAAAAAGAATGCATTGCAGATGAGTTATTAATGTGTTAGTTGTTCATAATTCTTTCACAGGGATCATCCCAAATTTTCGAATGCATCACTTCGTAGTAACTGTGCCTAGCAGGACAGGTGCACTGCTGTCCCATCCTGTCTCCATGTGTATGACCGGATGCTCACTCTCGATTTGTTTCGTTGTTTCGCAGATGAACCCCAGGCAGTGGAGCCACATCTCCGAAAGTGCCAAGGACCTGGTCCGCCGCATGCTGATGTTGGACCCCGCGGAGAGGATAACGGTGTATGAGGCCCTCAACCACCCCTGGCTCAAGGTGGGGCTCTGCAGATCAACAAGACGGGTCCCCAAACGAGCTTAAGCCTGAGAGCAGTTCTCTTTGCAGGCCTGTTCTTGACCCCTGCTCCGAGCCGTCACATAATGCCACTCATTTATTTTCTGCGTGCAAAAAGGAATGCATTTAACAGGCGCAGTATTTCACTTACGTGTCAAATGTGAATTTAAAAAAAGCATGCCACCGACAGATTTCACATTAAAGTTCTGGAATTCAGATTGCTGTTTCTACTTCAGTTACTTAAATAAAGGTGTTAATCTATTCAGTGCTTAGAAGAAACGGACCCTCTTTCTTTTCGCATGTTATGCTATTAAGATCTGCTCCATCTCATTTAAGATAATTATAGCAAAGCAATTTTTAAGCACGATTTCAAATGAGTAGTCATATCCTGTTAGAGGATCTCCGCTCGACTGTCTCCAGCTATACTAGAGAGACCAGATCGTGTGCACAAAACAGATTCTTCATTGGCTTTGTATTATATTGGTTGCAGCTTGAAAATACCCATTTCAGATACATGTATTTCATGAGGTGTAAGTGCAGTAACAACAGTGGGAGATAGTAACTGTTAATCTCTGCTAAACCAGTAGAGGGCTGAGGCATTCGGTGGTAGAATTCACACCTGGCCCACTGGAGGCCTAGGTTCGAAACCCAACCAGTGCATTGCTGCTGCAAAACTTTTCCAGACAGGCTAGGAGGGCAGCGTGGTTTGGAACCATTCTTCCGTAACGGACCTAATTGGCCTTCAGCAATGAATCCTCTTGGAGTTTGAGTGATGAGCTTTTCGGACACTCGACATACAGATTGACAGGAGCAGTTGTAGCAGAACATCAGTTCTGGCATAAGTGAAAAGGCCCACAGCACCGTAAAACAACAGAAAACAAGTTTGATAACCACATAGTAAAACTTGTAAATCTTTAATTAACGCTGTCGGTTCAGAGAGGAGAGTAAATGCCAGAGCTGTCACAGTGCACAACATAAAAAGCCCCAGTGATGTCCTGTACCAAGCGCATAAGCTTGTTTTTTTCTGCCCACATGTCTATCTGCTTTCCATGTCGTCTTCCTCTTAAGACAACCAGTGAAACGTGACTCGTTCCTCTTCCCCCAGGAGAGAGACCGTTACGCATACAAAATACACCTCCCGGAGACAGTGGAGCAGTTGCGGAAATTCAATGCCAGAAGGAAATTAAAGGTACTGAACTTCGAGCTGTTTCTGCATGGTGCCCAACTGTTTATTTTTTTTATTTAAAAAGTAGGAATAGGTCTGACTGGCTCAAGCAGGACTGCCAAGCCCCAGTTCCAGTTCAAGTCTGAGTCACTTCACTTGCTGATTAGCTTGGGATTCCCCAGCCGATCATGCACAATTAACGCATGGCGTGCCACTCAGGGAAGGATGGGAATAGCCATCCAGGGCTCTCAGGGACCTGTAGTGACCCCTGCAGTCTGCCAGGTGCTTACAGCTATGTAGTGCTGTCAGTAAGGGATGCACTTCTCTTCCAATCAGAACTGGTCTTGTGGAAGGGGGCGGTACAGCCTGTGATGTGTTAAAAGACGATTGGCTCTAAGGCGGGTGGATTAGAGGAGCCTCCGTACACTTCCTCCTTCTCCCCAGTGTGAGGTCATGGGGATCACAGCTGTGAGAGCAGAGATATGAAAAACACCCAGTTTGCTCATAAACCAGGAGAGCAAAGCCAAATGTTCTAAATGAAAAAAATGTGTAATTGTAATTCTTTTTCTATTGTTCTGTGTTTTGTTTTGTTATGGTGTATTTGTTATAGTAAACACTTTTCATTTCATTATTTTTTTGGTTGAGGATTTTCTAATAAGCCATTGCTGGTTACATCAGCAATCCATTATAAAATGCCCACTAGTTGAGTAGCAGTGTTGAAATACAGTTGTGGAAACAACATCTTAAATTTACAGTTCATTCAAAGTTAAGAATGAAGAGGAGGTGTGCTTTCCTTGACCTGAATCTTTGAACCAATGCCCCTTATATAATATAAGGCCGCTTGGAATAGCTTTTCTCAGCCTGTTTTTACTTGGGGTGTCTTACTTATTTGGAGTGTAGCATTGTTGATCAAAAAGAGTATTGGTATAAAAACAAAAGAAAAGGCAATCAAGGTTCTCACAATCTTATTTGGGATTCTGGCTCATTAGCTTTGTAACTTAGTATAGTATTGGGAGTGTGCTATAGACCCAAAAAATGCACCAACGCCTTTTTTTATACCTCGATCTAGATGTGGCTAATAAAGACAGCAGGATAATTCAGAACACGTGATCCTCTTTAGTTTCTGTTGGTGAAAATAAACAAGCTTTTGAAGAAGGATATTTCCTCTCTGAAATGTAGAATAGAGAAACCCAGTGTTTCAGCCGTTTCTTCAGGTGTGAAGAAGCAATTGTGTTGACGGACGTGATCAAAAGGTACAGAGCAATTTTTGAAATACTGTAAACAGTGGGGGAAAAAATTACTATCGATAAACATCCAAAAACATTTCTGATCTCGAATAACTGACCTGGAAATCTTTTGTCACTTGCAAATTCACTGTTTGTTCTGTTTGCGCTGGATGCTTCCTCACTGCCCACAGTGAGTGTACTGAAGAAAAATGGCTGCAAACATCTGCTACTATGAGCAGTTAAGAAATCTCCATTTGCATTGGATGATTGTGGCTTGCTTATCAAGCTCTCCATCTTGGTACAGCACGATTATATCTGAATCGGGGTGTTCCCCAAGTTATGTGCATCTGCATGACTCTGAGATTATAGATGGAGAACCAACTGCAGGCGAAAAACGGGCCCCTGTGGTGAATTACTGCCCCAGGCCTTCCGATGTTTAAGACCGATACCTGCTGTGTGACCACGAACTTCAGTATAGCTCTGGGAGGTGCCATGATATCTCTGTTGGTGCAAAACGGGGAAAAAGTCATTACTGATTTTGAGTTTCAAGACAAAACACCGAGGCTTGGACACAGCTGATGGCTGTACATTTTCCTCTCTTGGGTCCAGTGGCAGTTTTTCTGAAGCAAGTCACGTAACTTGTCGTGATGGCAGCAGCTCATTTTCCAAAACTGCCTATGTTCCTGCCACACTTGAGGTCTGTTAATTCCCATCCTTATCAGGAATGTCCAGGCCCCACAACAAATTGATTCATCAGCGCCGTCCAAGTGAAGCTGCTTGTTAGGTGCCTGATCCTTAAGTTCATCTAAAGTAATAGAGTTTAATCTCTCAAATCTTCACTGTGTCATTGGTCATGTTTTACTCCACTAGCTTCAGCTTAATGAGAATTTGCACTACCCTGTGTATGTGGCTTTTTATAGACACCAACAGAGGTTATGTACAGAAATGCAATTTCAGACCAGCGTTGTTGTAACACGGTGTATATACAAAAGCCACATGTGATGTATGAGAAAAGTCTTGCTGAAATAAATAAAAGGATGTGGACGTACTGTTAAGATGTGTACAGTATAGGACCAAAACCAAGCTGGTGGCTTGGCCTTTTGCATGCAGAGCCTGATGCCAGTGTTTCTTCAGGGGGTAGGTATTTGTCCCCATTCTTTCAGGGGTGCAGGGGACCAGTGTCTATGGGGCTCCTTCTGTAAAGTCCGGACTCTCAGGTACCTCTCTCAGCTCTGTTCAGCCCAATGATCAGTACATTATGGACAAAAGTGCTAGGTATTGTTTGTCCTATTCATGTTCTCACTGTGGCTAGGTTCCTGTAGGCAAAGGTTGTGCCTGACTGCCATTTTATACAGTTTAAAGTGTAATCTTGTGACCCGGTTCTCCTCTGAAAAGATGGTTCTTGGGTTACACCGATGGCTAATCACCTGAAGGCCCACACACCTGGTGGGTTTTGTTCCAGTTGAGCCTCTTGACTTAATTGACGCCTTAATTGAATTAACTAATTTGTTGATTGGAAGTTTTTTTTGTACTCAAAAGTTGGGGATTGTATTTACATGGAATATTCAATAGTGAGCAAGGAGTGGTCAGCAGTGGTCAAATTGATGTAAATTCTCTTGATCAAGCCTTTATTCAACAGCTGAGCTTTAGGCCTTCAACACGTTTAAGAGATGGAAACAGTCAAACTATTATCATCCTGATCGTGATGATACTATGATAGCGTGTTATCATCAAGTCAATTATGGGTTCAATTAAAACACAGAGCTGGGCTGGAATAGCAATCTTCAGGATTGTGGGCCATCAAGGCCAGGACTGGGAAGCCTTGTAGTGATTTTCCCTTTGTAATCAGTTTGTCTTGCAGCTGGGTTTCCGTGTTGATTCCTTTTGGGTGCACTTGCGTAGTCCAGTCGGCAGCAGGGACGCAGTTTGACTCATTCTTGGAACCCCTTGTGGTTTTTTTCTGGTTCTTATGTTTCCGTACTGTGCGCCGGCTCCAGCTGTTCCTCTTTTTTTCTGAAGGGCTCGTTCATCGAAATTGACCTTTCTGGGCTCTCAGTTTTCTGAGAGATGACGTCCCTTACCCTGCAATGAGGTTTTAAGAAAGAATATTTTTTCCTTCCTGCCCAGAATAACTAACCTGTCTTTTATTTACATATCATGTTGTGTGGTTCTATACTCTCTTTTCCTTTGTAAAAGCTTTTCTTTTGACCGTGTCAGTGAAGTATGTTGTACAAGGTCAAAGAAATTTCAAATTATATTTTGTATTTCAGTTACAAAGTTAATCATTCACTGAACTTTTGCCTATTAGATTTTTAGACAGAACTTTTTTAGAGTGATGTTTCCTTTATTTTGGTCTGAAATGCAGTTTCAGACTGGAACCCATGCCTTTGATCAAGTTCTATAAAACTGCTTTTGATTTCATGGTTCAGCTTGTCCCTGAAAAGCAGGTTGATTGCAATGAGTCTGCTGACCTTGAGAGATTATTTTGAAACAAGACATTTTTCAGATGCTTCAATCCATCAACAATAAAGGAGAAAGGGATTTTGCTCAGGAGCTTAACACATGTATTTTCCCCCAGGGCGCGGTGCTAGCGGCTGTTTCCAGCCACAAGTTTAACTCTTTCTATGGAGACCCACCCGAGGAGCTGCCGGACTTCTCCGAAGACCCCACTTCCTCAGGTATGTCTCACCCGTATGTCCTCCCACTCCTGTAAAAGACTGGCTAGACTTCACCCTTCCTCACAGGTGTGTAATATAAAGCTCTGTGCCTTTGCTTGTTTTATTTAATCAAAATGGCAGATTCAGCTTTTCCCTGGCTGCAAATATGACCTTATGTTCTCTTTCAGAGCTCAGATATGCTAAGCTAGTGTTCAGATAGTTGCATTAGTTTTAATTTTTTACCAAGTCTTAGTGTTCTCTTAGTTTTTAGGTGTTATTTCAGGTGAAATTCTGCAGTTCTGCAAAATTTGAAAGGCATTCACACATTTTTATGATGCCTGGTGCAAATGTTGAGATTCAAATAGTTTTTTTTTGTGGAGAATTTTTTTCTCCTCCAGACTCTTGCTTTTTTTCACGTTTCAGAAGCAATGTGTTTTCCTTCATTTGTAAAATTCTGAGATTTGCTGCCCATTCGCAGCATTAGTCATCAATTTGTGCAATTATAGATTGTTGCAGGTGGGTGAAGAGTTCATGGTGTTTTTTACATCCAGTGGACCTTGATTTCCTTTTTTCCTTTTCTAAAACGGAGCTGAGCCAGCAGTGAAGCTGAAGAATCAAGGCAGTTTCACTAGCTTGTCAGTATTAGGTTGTGCATT
This sequence comes from Lepisosteus oculatus, assembly GCF_040954835.1. Classification (NCBI taxonomy): domain Eukaryota; kingdom Metazoa; phylum Chordata; class Actinopteri; order Semionotiformes; family Lepisosteidae; genus Lepisosteus; species Lepisosteus oculatus. The sequence continues at coordinate 4,106,196 of NC_090710.1, forward strand.
TTTATGTGAAGCAGTCTAAGCCAAGCTTCTGGTCAAGACTTAGGAAGGTATTTGGATGTATTTCACGCCTGTCATCAAAAAAAAAAGTGACACTGCTCTCATTTCTGGCCACAGTTCTAATTCAGTCACAAACACACAAGCTGATCTACTGCCAACGAGTGTATCCTTGACCAAGCTGTGAAATAGTATTTAAAGATTTTCGTGACAGCAGGTCATGTTTTTAACACTTCAGACATATTGTTGACAGCCAGTAATAGGTAGGCTGTTTCAGTTTCAGGAACAGAGAAGTGCTTCTGTTCTGTATTGTGGTTTTTGACATTTCAAAAGTCAGTGGCTCCTTGTGTTGTGTGAAAAGTAATCGGTTAGTAATCAGTATTTTATTTTCATTCTCTTTTTTTTTTTACTGTTGTCAAATTCTCTCTCCAGTGTCTCTGGATTAATAAAACATCTAAAAATGTGACAACTCCATTATTGCCCACATGGCTTTCATTCTTGTCCTTGGAAAGTTTAACCGTCTGGTTACAATGAATGGCTGAGTAGACCAATGAATTAAAATTATCTTGAAAATCAAGTCCTTTATTTATAATTACACATAGTCTGATCTGAAGTATCTCTATCTCTGACTTCTGAGTAAATGTGGTATGATCTGTGAACTTGGTAAACCCAAATATCACCAATTATATCTTTCATGTGTGTACAAGAACAAAAATAAGGTATCACCATTTAAACATTTAGAAATAGAATGGTACCAATATAAAAGTTCATAATTGGTCAAACAATCAAGATCAGAAGATCTAGTAAAATAACTTTTCCAATAAATTAACTGGGATGTTTCTACAGTTTTTCTTTGGAAAGGTTAAAATAAGCATTTCATAAATACTGTAATCCCTGATTTACTTTAGTTAGCTTTGTGTAATATGTAGTACTGATATGTTCAGTTTCATAGCCTTAATCACAATTGTGGTGTCTTCGTAATAGAAGAACTACACTTTTAGTATTGTAATGTATGGAGCCTTTTCAGTCCTGTGGAGTTTAATCTCTTTGCAATATTGTTTTCTTAAACAGACATCATTTTAATTTTTGTAAATTGGATTGTGGGTGTAATTGTTAAGATGTTTCCACTACTTAAGTAAGATTTTGTTCCTCCTGTTTAAATCCAGGTGTTCTGCTAAGTTTGTGTTTTGCAATAAAACCTTTTCCTTTGTGGACTGTACAATGTACAATGTCTAACAGCCTCTGATAACTCTGCGAACTCTTGTTAATATTTGTTGTTTATCCTAATGCTGCCCTCCTTCTAGGACTGCTAGCTGCAGAAAGTAGGTATCCCTTGTTGCTTCTGAGTTTGGATTTAACTGTGTGCATTGTCATTTATCAGACATGTCCTTCTCTTCCCACGTGTGCACTGGTCAAACCTTTAATACTGCCTTCTTGCTCCACCTCATGGTAGAACGTAAGAAAGGTGACTAACAAAACAGTAATTGATTGTGTACTAGTGGATCTGATTGTTTCAAGGATCTTATCCAGCCTTTTTAAAAAAAAAAAAGACTCCAATGCTTCAACAACTTGGCTGGGAAGTTTGTGCCATACTCCTACAACTCTTTGTGTATAGAAGAGCCTCCTGTTCTCTACAAATGCATTTCCATGTAGTTTCCTTTTGTGTTCTCTGTCAGATGTTCCACCATTGGTAAGCTCTTTTAAGGGCTGTGCACAAGACCAGGCCTTTGCAATAGTTTCCTTTAACAGTTTCAGTAAAATGTTTTTCTTTATTAGCCCTTGACCTAGAAGATTCAGTCGGTCAGGTGGTCAGGGTGCCCTGAGAAAGAGGGCAGATCTGTTTCTAGGAAGACTGAAAATTCAGAGACCCTTAATAAAACGTCTGGACTTGTGACCCTTGTTGCCTGGAATTCTCATTTCCAAATGGATTTGAAATGGAAGAAATCATTAGACCTATCTTGTTTATAAAGCAGACCATGGCTATTTTAAGAAACACGGCATCTTAAAAATGCAAAATATTCTGTCATCTGCCTCTTGAAGCTGAAAAGATCAACGCATCTGAGGTCAATTGAATGTGTTTGTGCAGCCAAAAGGTTACCAGGAGAAAACGTATGCGAATGACAGCTCAGCATGTTTTATCAGAAACTTTTCTGACAACACAGGAAAAAGGAAACTTTTTAAAGGGAACTTTTGCAATAGACTGTCTGCACAGACTTGCACAGGAAATGCAAAACACTCCTGAAATGGGGTGCTCTGATCTTGTACAAACTTAGTCATCTGTTACTGCAAGACCACATCTTGGGTTTGTCTGTCTTTCTTTGAAAGTCTTAAATTAGACATGGCAAGTACATGAGCACCCTCAGGGTAGTTAAATCTCACAGTGTTTTTACTGACTGAAGCCAAAACTATCTAAGAAAAATATTTTTAATTTTACTATACTCACAAGTTTTTTTCCAAGTTCATTTCTGGTCATCATTAGCCAGTTACAGACTCGTCTGTGGAATAATGTGTCATTTTAGTTTGCAACAAGGCAGTATTAAAATGTTTAGAACCCATACCAGAAATCAGACCAATGTCATTTACATATCCCTCCTCCCTCATCATAGTAACTAATGGCATTTTGCATGTTGTCCTTCAACTCCGACATGGCAGTTGTGGCATGTGGGATGAGTGTGTTTAATTTTAGGATCCAACCTGCATTAGACTCGAGCCCACTGTGTTGGCAAGATCCAGGAGGTGATTATTTCATGCATTCCTCTGTTTTGCAAGAAGTTAGCTTCCGAATGAGGACAAAAACATGACATTGCCAAGCAAGAAGGAAACTTTTAAAATTACCTCAGTTTAGTACCTTAAATGTTTTTTTTTTTTATCCTGGCTTTAAATGCAAGCGGCAAGATGATTCTGCTCTGGGGATATTATTTAATTGCAGTTCCCATTTCTGGGACAAGAATATAAATTGGTTGTTTTCTAGCATCCCTTTTAAGAATGAACTAGGGTACATATTTCAACAGAGGCCACAGTTCATCTGTAGCCACAGCATTATCTAGGTCATTTAGCAAGAGCTGGGTAAATATAGAATGTGTATGAAAGTCCAGCCTTGTGTAATATTGATTCTAACAGCATCCCAGTGCATGAAGATAGTATCTCCCTGCTCAGTCGGTTTCGTTGCTTTCCTCACTTGTACTGAAGTCCTCTACATTTAAAAAAGTGATTATTCCTAAATTAGAAGTGTCTATGTATTTAAGAAACAAGACCAGCAGGGTTTAGAATTGCGTAGGTTTTAAGCACATTGAATCAGCTGTACTGTGCTGTTTGTTTTCTGGTTATTAAATAAAATGCCTTTTTTGTGGGGAAAGTTTGCCTTATTTCAAAGATAGTGCTTTTGTAAATAGTTGTTATTCCCAGATTTGTTTTTTCCACGTAGTGCGTGAGAGTCATGCATGATTTGGATTATCGCTGTTGCGTTGAAGGTGATGCCTCAGTGAGGAGCACATCCCTGGATCAAAGGTCCAAGTGTGGGCTGGAGTCTGAGCTGGTGGTGTTGTCTGTTTGTGTCTGGGCGCAGGGGCGGTGTCTCAGGTGCTGGACAGCCTGGAGGAGATCCACGCACTGACCGACTGCAGCGAGAAGGACCTGGACTTCCTGCACAGCGTGTTCCAGGACCAGCACCTCCACACACTGCTGGATGTGAGTACACACCACCCCACACAACACCATAACCTGGCATGGGACACCCAGGGAATACAACACCTGTCTCTTTTGCTCTTTTTACTGTGTCATAACAGACTGTAATGGAGAACTGCTTTTCTCAAAAGTACTTTAAAGTAAAATGGGCAGTAGTGAATTAGTATACATGTGTGTCTTATTGGCTGCCAGTTTGTTAAATTAGTTTATTCACTGGAACATCTTTGCTTAAAACGTTTATAAATTAGTGACTAATACTGTTATATGTTTAGCGTGAAATGCTGTATACTGTATATCAACCAGAAGCTTGTGGAGATAAGTAGAGGCCTTGACTTGCTGATAGTACATCTGTTAATTCGTACCACCCAGAAACAGATCTGTATCTGACAGCTTTGTGCAACTATCTGCAGGGGCCTCTGTGTTTTTATAATGCACATTTACACACATCTTTCTTGCAGGAACTCTTTTCTGATACATCAGGGCTCCTTCTTATTTTGTAAAAAAAAAAGTGTAAAATTTAAACAGATTTGTGGCTTAAATTGGATTTGCGCAAACTATCAGTGAAGAAACAGAAAATCACAAGTGGAAAGTAATGTTTAAAACAATTGTATTATTATGCTTTGTTTTCTAAGTTTTTCAAGAGTGAATTTAGTTTGGTTTGAAGAAGAAACCTTATTATTCAAAGTTTATCCAGCAGTTTCTAGAGAGAATTTAAAGGAATGTGCATGTTTTGGATTGGTTTATAATGTCACCTTTCACTTGGAGTCAATTCCCAGTTTCCTTTGTTTTTTAATATTATTGTAGAAAAATCCTCTTCATTGATTTGTTGGCTAATGCCAGCTCAGCAGGCTGTATTGATGCTGTCTTGTTCTGTTTTTTCTTGTTTACTGGGTACATACAGTAAGTTGATGCTTAGTCAGATTGTTGCCAGTGCATATCTGCAGGGACTGATTCACAATGCAGTGGGCAGGACTGCAGCTATTTCTTCTGAAGTTGCAGAATTATTATTTTTTTAAATGTCATCCGTCAAAACCTCTTTGCACTATGACCTGTTGAAATATGCATGTTGAAATAATTAGGAGCCCGTTTTTGTCTTGTCGCATCTCCTGTCTCACTCCAGTGTTATGGATCTAAATCCCCTTAAATCTCATTGGTCAGTCATTTGCACTTTCTGTCCAGTTTTCTTCCACTTGCTTCTCACAGCAGTTTAAATTATAGCTCTGTTGAATCTACATGACTGAAACACTATTTGTAATTGAATGGCCCAGCTGTGCTCTAAATGGGTTTCTCAGGATTTTCCAGCCTAAGGCACACTTGGTTTAATGTAAGTGCTGTGCAACACTTCAACCACCACAAACCCACACACACAGCCCCCATTACCCATAAAATATTTAAACAAAATCTTGCAGGAGTAGTGTCGACTGACAAGCCTTCCTGTAAAATTGGTTTTAAATATAGGCTCCCAATAAACACTGCTGCTCAATTAATGTATGGATTTAAAAAGATGAAAAAATGAAAACTAGGGGTTTTAAGCTAAGACTACCCAAAAACCGAAACTGTGGATGCTAAAATCAAAAACTGTCCTTACTATTAATTTTTATCATCTGCAAAACCCCTGAATTATTTAATTAATAATATTAAATAATTATTTAATTCCTTATTTGTAAATTGTGATAACGCAGATGTCTTTTTGTTCTGTGAAGCCAGTGCTCATTGCTGGGTTTTTACATAAGAAGCTAAAGTTTGAATAAGATTAATCCTCATCTCTGTGTAAAGTTAAACCCTGCACAGATACATTTTTTAAAATATATTCTGGACAGGAAGCGATCCTTCTTATGCCTGGGAGCAGAGTGATTTGGTAGCTGCTGCAACTATGAAACCTGAATATCTGTGATGGGGTGGTTCAAGCACAAAGTCTTAAAAGAGGGAAAAACAAGAACTGTGTAAAGCTCTTTCTAAACCTGAGACTCTAATTGCATAATTTTAAGATTATTTATATACGTTGATCTTGTTGAGCTGTAAGTTGACCTAAAAAATAAGATTTAAAAAACATTTGCAGCCCTTTTTTTATTTTATTTTTTTTGCCTCTCTTGTCTTCTGGGGTTTAGCAACAGGACATATTTTCATGCTTCCAGCTGATGTTTACTTAAAATATGAAAGTTTTCAATGTACACATTAACGCATAACGGACATGTTTTGACTTTCCACCTGTAAAGCAAAATACATTCTTTCAAAATTAGTGAAGTAACTTATTTATCAAGCGAGGAAACTGTGTTTCCCACAGATGTCTTTTTTGAGAAGCATACTGTGAGAGCAGTTACAAACTGTATCTAGTCCGATAGCTAGGTTAGAACCTTAGATCAGTTAACTATTTTGTGAAAGAAACCAGGGTTTTGGCATCCATAACTTGGCTGGGCACCTTGTTCTACTCTCCCACCACCCTTTGAGTCAGGCCACTCCCCCCGTAGTACAGTCGGTGAGGGACACATCTCTCCACCAATCAGTCCCCAGCCTTCAGCAGGGGGGCGTACAGACGACTGGGTCCAAGGAGGAGGCTGCCTGCACTTTCTCACTCTCCCCTGTGTGCGGTTCAGGGGTTCATAGCCAAGACATGTAAAACTCCCATTTATAAAAGGCGGTAATACAGTAGGTGATGCTAAATTTAAAATCTGAAAGCTACTGACTTATTTGGCATTGAAAGATATAACATTGTCTAGATTCTAGACCAGTGTGACCCTGGTGCAGAAGTGTCTTTGTACAGGATTTGGGTTTTTTTTCCCCACTGAGGTACTAATTTCTGTGCGTAATGTAACTCGCTGAACTTTTTCCTTATTTGGACCTAATTTTTACATATTTCCTGTTTTCAGTACAGAAAAATGCTTTGCTGTTTGTGCATTTTCTACAGCATCAACCAGAATCTACAGTGTCAATTGTTTCCCTGTGGAAAGAATTTGATCCCTGTGGTCCTGTACTTATATCACCCCAATTTGATCTCTCTCCCCTAATCCCTTACTGTGTCTTGCCTGGTAAGAACAGGAACTAAAAAAACAATGGCCTAATCAAGTCAATAAGTCAGTTAAGGCTTCACTTGCCCTCAATGTTTAGTTGAAATTAAAACCAGTATCCACAGGGTTACTGCAGAACCAGTGCTGAAACCTACTGTACTAGGTTAATCTAGCGCCATTAATTGCTGATCCAATTCAGAGTTACAGTACAGATCATTAGGCTTCATTGAAAGTTCTTTAAGGACCTTATTTTTTTGATACTTTATTTAATAATCAAAAAGGCTTAAATTGACTGTTCTTATTATATCTGAATAAAAAAGAACTTGCCAGATTTTTTCACATGACAACAAAAACAAAATCCTGTAAACCAAATATATAAATGAGGTGTGCTGCAGTGTGAAACTTTAGTGCTTGCACATTTTATATGTACTATTTTTATAGTCTGAATGATTCCACTTTCTGATATTTAACGCTTGGTTCATTAATCACTATTATCCGGTTTCTCGAACTAATAGGAAACTTGTGGTGCAAGCTATCTGGTTAGAGCTATTTATTTTGCAGGTACAGCATGTATTCTGCACACTGACCACAGATTTTTACAGTTCACTGCCAAATGACGACGATCTCTATTGTATCTTGACAGGAGGGATTCACTAGGACTGCAGTAGAAACAAACAGTATAGGGTCTGTCAACAGAAATTGGTTCACACAGGTCTCAAGGAGTCTCCTTGAGCTTCGAGTGCACTCTCTGTAGAAGTAGTTGGTTTTGGAATGGAGTGACTGGTTTTTCAACTTGATGGTTTTGTGTTAGTCTAGCACATCCGTGTTTGTTTGTTCACACTTAAGTTTTTGCAAGCGCTTTTGGAATGTATTGTGTTTAACAGATCACACGAGCACAAACAAATGACAAGTGGATTTGCCCCTACCTGCTGTAACCCCAGCAGGCTGAAATTAGTGGCACTGACCGGGCAGATCGTGCCTGTGGAGCAACACAAAGCAGAGTAGAGTCCAGCACAAGTTGCTTATTTTAAACGGTAGGTCTGCGCGTGCCTCTACTTTGGCACGTTGGATTGCTGTCTTTTCCTTTTTCAAGTTTTGGTCCCCCTGCTCCGGAAAGATCCCAGCTGGGAGATTTTTGTGAGGAGCCGGTGTTGTCAGAAGAGAGGGAAGAGGGAGGAGATAGGTAGAGGGTTCCGGCCTAGCTGCCTGGGCAGAATGGAGATTGTTAAGGGGCACCGCCTCTGCTCAGCATTTCTGGGGTCTGCTTCCATGGGGCGCTGTGAATACAGATGTCACAACATTCACAAGCCAGACTTCCACACATAAAAGGAGAACAAAGCCGGCTTTTGTCTGTGTGGTGCCTTTTCATGTTGGTGGCTACAGCAGTTTCTGCCTATCTGCTAGTCTGTACTAAACATGAAGACATCCTAAGAGTTCTCCTTTTTAAACCGGCCTGCATTTCAAGCCCCTTTCTCTCCGGAGTAAGCATGTTGTGTATGCTGTACATTCATTCCGTTTCTGAAAGCTTCATAAAAATCTGCAGTCTTTCCGGTACGTGGGTGATTTATTGATTGATCTGTCCAGCACAGAATAGCCTAGTTGTGTGGAAGACATATTGTACCACTGTGTCAGACCGCAGTTTGTCACCTCTTCTTCTGCATCCTGTGCATTTGTGCAGTTTTTGTTGTTCTGTGTTAAGGCAGGCAATTTTGCAGAAGAATCTGATACGTGTCAAGGTTTTTGAGTGCAGACTGAGGTGGTTTTGTGTTTTTTTTTTTTCTGGTAGTTTTGTGTCTGAGACCACCAGAGGCTGTTACTTGCAGGGCTCCAGTGCTCTCAGCTTGTATTTTCTATGTATCTAGAATAGTTTTTACTATTCAAATCTTTTTTTCCCCCCCAAAGAATACAAATGCAGCTGGATGTGGTTCTATTTTAAAGCTTAAAGTTTAAGCATAAAATATTTTTTTCTTGTAGAGTGTGTGTTGATTTTCACTGTTTGTCATTTACTTAGTAACGAGCTTTATGCTGTTTCTTCTATAAAGGATGTATGATTATACTCCCAAGGAACCCTTGGTTTTTAATACGTTAGATTGAAAGCTGCAGTTCATTGATTTATTCTTTTAGACACATAATTAAACTTGTTTTCTGTGTGACTGTAATAGCGTGAGACAGAATAATAACATCTGGGTAGATTATGGAGAAAGCATGCAGTAATTAGAGACTGTTTCTTAGCGTGGTCTCAGGCATGGTTGCCACGATCCCAAAGCCAGATTTAAGGCTTGTATATTGTAGCCAATTGCAGCTTTAAAAATGTTTTAAAATACGCAGACATTTAAATGATTTTGGAGGGCTTCTGCACAACCTGTACATTAGTGGAATGTGGGAATCTAAGCCATACTTTATGGTGAGAAAACTCATTATAATTCTGCAGTAAACTTGTTATAGTTCTGTAGTGAAGTAATTAACCTCTTCAGTAGTAACCCTATGCACAGCTCAGGTTGAGCTTATTCAGTCTGGGTCCACTGAAAGCACTTTTTAAATAAATTCTGCAGATACTTGCTATCTGACGGAGGCCGAAATAAAGAAGGTACTTTGCCTAAAACATTTTGGTTGACTGTCTAGCAAGCTGTGGTGCATGATCACAGTGTCTGGTCCAAGAAATGTGGAGTAGTGTTTGAGGAGATTCTAAAGGAATAAAGATTGGATGAGAGATGAGGTTTTGTCATCAGGCCTATCTGCAGTGCCTTGTTTCAAAGACACCCACACTAAGCAAAACTCCTCGATGTACTGTGTTGTATTTGCCAGGCACTGTGTTGTGCGCTGGATTGATCTGTGTGCAAAAGTAAAATGTTCACACCATACCACTAAGGTGGTTAAACTCTATAGGAGCAGCTTTCCTGTTTACAGTGACCCTGAATGGAAATAGGTGGATAATAGCCAGCTATCTTGTGAAATAGTGATCAAAGACACAAAAAAAGGCAAAAACAGTGAGTGTTGTCATTGTTTCCAGAGCCAGGCCCAGAAGTATTAATTGTGTTGTGGGCATCTGGAAAAATATTTGTTTTTAATTTACATAAAAGCACACTTAGACATGGTTTTAATATTACTTCAGTAACAGAGCAGACTAAAATATGAGCGTTTAATATTAGTTTATCATGACAGAATTGACTTCCCTGAAATCAGATTGACTGGCATCTGTTGGGAGCTGATACTGGACAGTTGAGGGTTAACGTCATTTCTATGGTTTGTAGTGCTTTTCAATGGGTGAAAAAGGAAAGGTTCATACCTTGTAGTTATGTACTTAACTGCATGCATCCAAATCAAGCTTCATTTTCTGAATAACTAAGGTAGGAGGCCATTCAATCACCAGTCTTCAGAAATGAATCAATTGCATTAACGGGCTGTTGGTACTGTTGGTGAATGAGATCAGTGCAGTCAAAGTAATCAGCTAAGGCATTGATCTGTGTGTTTGTTTTTCTGTGCCATTTGAGCTTCGTTCTTCACATCAGATGAATAGAAAGGGATCAGAAGCTGAGACAAATCTGATTAAATCTGAGTCAGAGGAGCATTAGGGTGTTTCACAGAAAAGTGAAATTGTGTGGAAAATGTAATGCAGTCAAACAGGCATGTGTAGTTTAATAACTTGATTAGCCTCAGCTCATTATAGAGGAATAAAACTAACTTCAGTGTCCCTTTGTGCAAAGGATCACAGGAATTTTTTGTGCAAGCCTGGGTTTTGGTTTATATTGGTATTTTCAATTAAAAGTTGTCGTTTGAAATTAAATGCAGAGATGGTCAGTGGTATGCAGAATTGTTTCCCCTTTAAATAAGAACATTCCTTTATCAAACCCAAGTTTTAAGTTTAGGAAGTTATAGGTGAAAGGGACCAAAAATAGATGATTTTGGAGTCAGTGGACATAAGTGCACATAGGCTTCAAAATGAGTTTGCAAAGCAAGGATATCATTATGACGTCAACTATCGCAGTGCTTGTTTTCCAGATGCAGCTGTCGAAGTGAAAGTACATTATTTAATTTGTGTAAGGGTTCATAATGTGGGTCCTCACACAGAAACCTTACAAACCACAAGAGGCCTTTTGGCCAGTCGGACTCCTTGTCTGCATGTACCCAGATGATGAGAGGATGTCTTTGTACTGCTTCCTGAATGAGCCCACTGAGTCAGCACCTGCAGCACGCTTTTTTGCCACAACGCTTGGAATAAAAAGGTGCTTCCTCTTCTCAGACCTAAATGTCTGCCTCTGACTTCCACTCGTCATCCATTCGCATGTTGTAAGGTGACTTCATGGAAAACTCTTTTAATGCAGTGGAAAGTTTATCGGACTTTAAACTTGTAAGTGTATACCACTATCAGTGGGGAAAACAGTGAGAAAAAATATCTTGGAAATTTTACTTATTGAGTTCTGGCAATAAGTGGGAACATACAGTAACTTGTGGCGTTATTTCCAGGTATTCTGCCTTGTGCCCATAGCTGGCCGGGATAGGCTCTGGCTCTCCCACAACCCTGATTTGGAAGAAGCGGTCAGAAAAGGGATGGATATATATGCGTTCTCAATATACATAGGCATATTCGGACCATAGCTATATCTATGTGGATAACTTAAACAACTGTGATTTAAGGAGTTGTTTACATAGCATGCTCACCTCTTCATGTGAATGATTTCTTTGAAGTGACTGCTTGCCATCTTACATGATGTGGGCAGGTTAGGTTCTGTGAAACAGACAGACCTTTTCGGATCTGTCTTAATTTAACCGCGACTACCTGTGAAGTGTGCATACCCTGATGTGGAACAGCAGTCGCAGGCTTTGTATTCAGCTGTGGCTGTTATTCCATTTTGAATTTCCGCTATAGGACAGCCATTTCTCCATGAAAAGTGTTTTTATTTTATGTCAACGTAACAATAAAAGTACATTCAGGTATTTGTTTTGTGAAGATTTCGGTACCCAAAGGGGTCCCTGGTGCTGTTGGAGTGCCAATGCAGATCAGGCAGGCTTTCAGGAAATGTTCCCTCTAATTTTTAATGGCCTGTGTGTGCACAAAATTTCAAGTTGTGCAATTTTTTTCCCCAGTGACAAAAACTTGTGCACACTAAATTGAGTGTATGTAAAATTGTAAACCTGAAATTATTTTTTGTTAATATAGTTATTCTCATAGAAGCATAGAGATTCAAAAGACCAGGACAGCAATTCAACAAGCCCAATCGTAGAGACTGAGTGTCAAGTGAGACTTTACAAGAGCATAGATATCCATTATCGAGTAGCAATAATAATGCCCACAGCCAAGTTGGGCCTCTGGCAGCCAGTCTCATGTGGTCAGTTTAGCATTTTTCAATTGACGACTATGTTTGTTTTATTATTATCATACTTTTTTTGGAATTTAATTTTTTGTACGCACTTCAATTTCCTCGGTATGCTGATTTCATAACCTGTTTGCACGCGCACAGGCACACAGCTTACATGGAGCATTGCTTTCAGGATGCATTTTGTTCCATTTCCCTTTTTCCGTTCTTTATTCTAAGCACCTTTTAGACTTTGGCTTTTGTGTCCATCTGTCGGAAAGCTTGTGTATATGGTTTCGTTTCACAGTTGTGACTTTTCTCTTTTTAGTAGAAGACCAACAATCCAAAAGTATGTTAGTTTTAAATGTTTTCTGCTTGAGACCGCTGAAAAGGTTGACGTAGAGCACACCGAACTGTAAGAACTTGTTAAATTGTTTGCAGAAGTGCTAGGGGTTGTGTCAGGCAGGAGTTGGGAGTGTTTTGTTCTCAAAGGTGATTGCAGCTGATATTGCTGTATATAGTTCCTCTCGGGTGCACATTTCCATCTTTCTTGTTTGGCTTTGTGTTTTGGAGCCCCTCCCCACCCACACTTCATACTGTCCTCTCTCGGTGTAACGGGCGCATGACAAACCGCAGAGTCAAAACTGGAAGGGTCTGACCCTAGGTCCTCTGTTCAGGGTGCCCTGGTGCCGCCCCTTATGAGACCTGCAAAAACTTAAGGAGCAACACTGATCTTGGCAATTAACTGCTGAAAAGGTCAAATCCTGACGTGGGCTGCTGGCCCTTAGGAGGACGGGGCTCGGCTTAGGCGATCTGCTCAGAATCTGGGGGCGCTCCTTCGACTGCTCAGCTGTGAGGGGGTTTCCCCTTCCTTTACTATGGTAAGACGGTAGGTTCCCCCACACACAGCAGCGGCGTCTTTCCAGCTAAGCCATCTACTGTAGGTTGTGTGCGTTTTGAAACTACAGTGCTGGTTACTTTGTGCTAGATCTCCGTACTTATTCTGTGTTTGGAAATTTTCAGCTTTGAGATACCTCTGCAAGGTTTAAAAGGAAATCATTTTTACCAAAAGCTCAGTTCCTCTAACTGATGTGAGCTCAGTGAAACGTGTCTCGGGGACTGGCCTGATCTCCATGCTGCATGAATGCAGGGTGCACTGCGATGCAGGTGATTCCAGAAAGGTGCTGCTGTGGAGAGCAGGGCAGTAGCAGGGTCAGCTGGGGCCATTTTCTTGGTCCACATCCTGGCTTTATCTCCTCTACTTTCCTTATAACCCTGTGCTGCTGGCCTCGCGCAACCAGGGTTGAGGTGCTTGCGTCCCGAGGAATAGAAATGTGACCTCTGAGCTCTGCTGCCAGCTGGCAGCATTCCCTTCATCTTCCGAACATGAGCCGAGTCCCGACGTTGGCGGCCCCAGGCGCTGCTCATGTGACCAGTGACAGCCATGACCAAGTGGGCTCTAACTGTAGAGGGGCACACGCACAGAGAACTGAGCAGGCTGGCGCTGGAGGTCCTGAATGTGTCAGCCGGACCAAGGACAGCTTTACTGTGAGGATTTTGTCTTGAAACTTTGTCCATCTGTGATCTCCTTCCTGCTTGGTCTCGGTTTTCCCACTTATCCCAAACCTGTGCATACTGCTTTGGATTTTTTTTGTAAAGTATGATTTGGCAATAGAAGTTTAATTTAAGAAGCTTTGTGTGCTGAGGGGGATCATCTGCTTCTAGGCACTGAAGGGCAGAATGTGCTAAATCGCTTGTTTTCCTACTAGAAGAATTTGGCAAGTTTCCCTACTGTTTGCTTTGAGAGAAGATTAAATAGCATATCTCTAAGGTTCCATACCAGAAAGACGGTCAGTAAAATCTCCGACGTGATTGTGCAAAACGGCTTTTGCCCTCTTGGGTTAAAGATGTGGACTGTTTTGATCTTACTGGAGTTTACCAAATTTTGTATTTATTAAAGTTTCAGTCCTTCACCACTTCCTCCGTAGTTTCCTTGTGGCCTAGTACTGTAATGTGGGAGGCGTTGTGATTGGCCTGCTAGCTCTGCTGCCTCACAGTTCCTGGGTTCGTGTATTTCCTTGAATATCTGTCTGTGTGGAGTCTGCATGTTCTTCCCAGTATTCCGTGGGTATTGCTGGTTTCTTCACACTTTCCAGTGAAATGCAGGTCTGTTCTAGTTTACCTCCCTTCGTTTAATTCACTGGTCTCACATGGTATCTGAGCGAAGTGTTGTAATTTGTTTCAGTTCCTTAAAAATGCACTCTCTCTTTAAAAGTAACTCTTTAAAAGTATGCAGTGTAGTTTCTGGGAGGCTGATGAAGCTGATATCTCTTGCTGATCATTTCTGAAATGCATTACATGTTAATATTAAGTATATAAAATGCAGATTTATGCTGCACACGCACATAAAACAGTTTGGCTGAGGATTGAGTGCTTTGTATTCTCTCTGAAAGCTTGTGAAACGGTGATTTCTTCCGACAGAGAGTTTAGGAAGATCTGCCAACATCATACAGTAACGTAAAAGAAAACTGGGGCTGTATGAGAAACAGCTTTTTAGAAACATAAAAGACTTCACATGCCAGTGGGCTTCTCCTTTTCTAGAGGCTGCAGTTGAAGCACCGTGATTGTGGTCTTTAAGAATTCATGTCTTCAGCATATTTGCTGATTTACTTATATAGATCTTCTGTGGTTTCCATTTCCGTTAAGACTAGGAACCTGCTCAAGAATGACATAGACATCTTTGTTCTGCATGACTGCTGCAGGGGTCTTGGTACTGGCAGAGGTGCGTTCACATTTTCTGTTCTGGACCCTGGTTTGAACACAACTGAATGTTTTCATTGGGTAAACATACTCGGTGCAATTATTTTACACCTGTTCTCCAAAATAAATTCCTATGCAGCATAGCATAGTTTGTGGCACTGAAGCATGTATCCTTTCACATCAGCTTCTCGGACACACAGAGGTGCCTCGACGGGGATTTCGAGTCTTCACACGAAAGCAAAAGTTACCGCACCTTGTGCTGTGCGAAGGCAAGCCTAACCCTTTTTTTCTAATGTGCAAAAATGGGGAACAATAGAAATGCAATAGCATTTTGCTTGGGTTTCGCTCCTCGTCAAGAAGTGCAGTTGAAACCATCTATTGACATTTGTTTTGAGCAGAGTGAAGGTCCGTGATTCCCCAATCACGGTCCGTTAAGCCCAATTCATATTGTTTTTGAAAATCTAGAGAGTGTAGCCTTTTGACAAAATGGCCCAATATCCACACCTGGGAGACGGCTGTTGTAAGAAAAGGCTATTGGGCAGCCAATCCAGACCCACCTCGCAAGTGTCATGTGATCACACTCTGCTGCTCATTCCTTCCTCTGGTCTTGTGAGTAGCAACTGATGTCATCACTTTTGAAAGCAGGATTTGTCTGTGCGCGTCATCCAGGCTATTGTTCATTTTGCCTGTTCCCCCTAAAACATAACAAATAGGTTTCAGGCATAAAATTAGTTCCTGAAATCGCTAACGAGTCTTCACAAGAGCCTTACCAAATTCATGGCTATTTTATGTGGCCTTCACCCTCATCAGATTTCAAAACTTCTGACTCGACAACCTTAAAACCTCACTTTTTCATGGTATCAAAACCTGAAATGCCTTTAAATTTTGGGCAAAGGGAAAATGTTTAGAGTCTCTAAATTAACAAAAGCAGGGCAGAGTCTCTAAGTTGTTAGTAGCTGTCTTTGAGATGCAGCAGCATTTGGGAATGTTGGTTATCTACAGATCAGAGAGTCTGCTTCCTTGCGTCAGTCTTGAGTGAGAAGGGAGCTGTGAGCTTATACCTCTGTGCTTTTGCAAGAGCCGCTGGAGTTGCCTAGTTTCCTCACACTAGGATTTCACCCCCTGCCAGCTTCCACAACTACACCAACTTCTTCAGGAATGGTTTTCCAAGCAATGATGTGTCACAGGTCCTAGGACAGATTGTCACCATCGTCTGGCTGGTTTTAGAGGCACTGAGTCTTTCACCTGATGCACTGCAGGAATCAATGCACTGTCTGGGACATTTGTGTTATTTGTGCCCATCTTTGAGAACAGTTAGGATCTCGAAGTTACACACAGGATGCGATGTGGAGCATAGGTGGAGAAGAGGGAATTTCCCTGATTCTTGTCTCTTTTCTCAACTCCTGAAAGTGAGAAGTGAGTGGGGGGAAGGGATAACTAGTTTTAACTAATGTTTTTCAATGAAAACCAACAATTGCATGAAGTGTAAAAAACAAAGAATTTCACTGCATTTGAATGTAGATAAAAGAACATCCAGTTTCATGGTTGAGGTGTCCCGTTTCTTAGTCATACAGTAAATATGGTAACGCCTTAATTACGTTTGCAGAAGGCTCAGATGTTTAAAAGTACATGACTTGTATTCAGTAACAGTACACCAGTGGATTTAGCTGCAATAGTGGAACTCGATAGATGCCATAAATCTGTATGAATTATAAAGAGGGGATGGAAAGAGATGACAAATACAGTCAAGTCCTGAGGCGTCTCTACGGTTTGCACAGTGCAGCGCAACGTTGGAGGGCTGCTCAGACCAACACAAGGAGCGCTGCAGTCACAGAGATAATTGCATGTCTAATCCCCGCTTTTGTGGTTGCAGAAGATATGTCTGTGGTTCGGCTGGGGGTTTTTCTTTCTAGCAGAATCGCAAGCATCACTTCTGCAAAGCAGGCTGCTTCTTGTATGGTTGAGCAAATGTTTCCTGATCAGGCCTTCAGGAGGAATATAGCTTCAGATTTTAGGCAAGGATACACAGTGCAGACTTTGGCGGTCCTACGTGAAGCCAGAGGTGAACAGGACCCTAAAATCTAGATGGACAGGCAAGACATCTTACCTGTGTCCCTTCTGACTGGAGCCCCTGAGGCTGGGAAGGGTGCCTCCTGCAACAGTCGGGTTTTCTTCAGTCCTTGCATTCAGTCTCTAATATATATCGATTTCAGATCAGGGCAGAGCACCACTCTCCTGACCCACTCATTGTTAAAATGTCTACTGTCAGTCATGTGAAAAAGAGTCGAATTCATGTCAAGCTGCCATTTACAGCTGACTGGTTTGAAGCAGTGATTCTCTTAAGTGTGTAAATTTGGAGGATTTGAGTGCTCTGAGCCAATCTTGTGCTTTGTTATAGGCTGGGACCCTAACGAACAGACACCCCAAACTTCAGACCAGAAAGTTGTCTTTTTGGAAAAAATATTTTCTCTGGAAGCAAGAGTCTTAATGATTTTTTTTTCTTGTGAAGTACCGAGGATACGGTGGGGAGGAATTATGTGTGTCTGTGTATGAAAATGAGGCAAAGAAATTGTGCGTCTGTTTAACTGTCCTTTGTGTCTCATTGTTCTGTTGCAGCTGTATGACAAGATTAATACAAAGTCCTCCCCGCAGATCAGGAACCCACCAAGTGATGCTGTACAGAGAGCCAAAGAGGTGAGAGCAGTCCATCACAGTATTTATTGTCAGGACTTCTCCTGCACTGGGGCCTATCCAGGCTTGTTTCTGTCTTCCCAGCATTATCGCCACCAGGTGGCGACATACTTATCTGCTTCTGAGATGTCCTTATCTACAGTAGGGCAATTTACTAAATGCATGATACTGCCTAAACTAAATCCTAAAAATAAATCATTCATGTAAGCAGAAAATTAAACAAAAGTACAATTGAATTAGAGTTTTCTGCCAGCAGAAAAGTTACTTTTAAGATGTTCATGGAGGCATGTGAACATATTTAGAAAGTGCCAAAGAAGGAGCTGCAAACTGTAATAAAACCCCATGAGGTATGAGAGACGCTGACTACCTCTGACGGAAGAAAAAACACTTCATATTTTGCTGATAGGTTTAAGACCTTGAGATTGTAGTTTAATACAGATTAAGATATTTGTGACATTGCTTTGAAACAGATGTGTACGTTCCCCATTTTAAAAACGCCCCACTATGTACTATAAAAGAGCCATAAAACTTTCACAAATACATGTTGTGAACTCTGAAATCTTTAGCTGTATCACCTTGATTCCTTTTTGATTATGTAGTTGTGTTAGAGAACCTACATCATGCCAGAATATTATATTATCATCACCAGCACAATAGTTTGTTCTGGCTTGTTCATTTAAAAAAAGGCAGAAAACCACTGGAGTGGTTCATTCTAAAGAATGCCATAATTTACTGTGCAGAGGATAATTTAAAACTCAGAACACCTCAGTAACAGAACAGAAAGGTATGTAAAAGTGCTATAATTTGTGTACATCAAGTGTGTTGCTTTTGGAAAAAAAACAATGGATGTGGTCAATTTTCTTTCTCAATTACCGTGTTTAAACAGTGCTGTCATCCCATATTAAATGTTTGTGAGGGATTTCTTTCACAAATATGGTTCTTTTTGTGTGTCTTTGTTCCAGTGTTCAGTCAAATGTACTGTATGTGATCTGTCTTATGTCATAAACAAACTTTTCCCTAAAGTTTTTAAATTGAAAAGTCTGGTCCTTAAAACCTTTTATTCTCTTAGTGCAAAATAACAGGGCATATAAATGAATGCTTCTTTGTGTTTTTCTAGGCAAAAGCCCATTGTAAATACAGCTGCAATTTTGCAAGAAGACAATATGGTTTTAAAAATAGCCTGAGTAGAAATGACTTTGCACTTTGTTAGCTCTGACACTTGAACTAATTGGAGATGACTTGTGGCTTTTGCACCATGCTCTTCACTAACCTGTGTGAACCTATGTGAAGAAAAGGTTGGGGAGACTGGGTTGTCTTTGTAGGAGTTCTTCAAAATCAGGGTTCCCAGTCCTCCTGGTAAGCCTGCGAATTTACAACCTTTCCAATCCTGTAAAATCAAATTTGTTGCAACACAGCGCCCGATGCCAACAGTAGGCCACTGTGTACAAAGGAAGCTAATGACAATTTTTTCAATTTTCATTGAAATGCTTAATCAAATAAAAGAAGGCTTGAGTGAAAAAGCAAGGAAAGGGAATGAAGACCAGCGAGTTGTAAGGGGTTCTGGGAGATTGAGAGGCATTATGGGAAAGTGTCCAACTGTCCAGAAAACCAATCTTGGTTTCTCCGCTCTCTTCACTGACTGACAGATGTGCTCTGTCTCCTCCCTTTCCTGACGTTAAATCAGCAGGGGTTCCGTGCTGCGCTCACGCTCCCCAGACAAACAAATTGCCCTGTGGCGGAATGTTCTTGCATTTCTCAGTAAGACAAACACTTCCTACAGGACGTGAAAAGCACTGATCTGTGTCCATTTTCTTCTCCTCTCGGGCTGGTGCTGGCTGGCACCGATCTACCTTTATCAGTGCTCCAGTTCTCATCCCCCAGGATGATAGCCGCCCACATGTGTCCCTCTCTTCAAAACCGCAGGCCAAAATTGCAAAATGTGTCACATAGAGGCTTTTTTCATGCTTGCCTTGTGTGCTGCAACCAGCCTGTAAGAGCAAGAGAAATCTCCAGGGGCTAGAATGAAGCTGTTCTCATGTTCTTAGTCATGCTAAGGCTATACTGGCTGAGGGCCATATCACACGCATTAATATAGCACATAGAATTAATGCAAGAGGGAATTTTCAAGACCTTGTGAAATTACAGTGAGGAGGATCTTTTCATGATTGATGAAATACAGTCTTTAAATGACTGTGTATAATGCTTAGTTTGCTAGAAATAGAAAAAAATTTGAGCTTTACATGGGGTAATTGTAGTCCTGACACACTTGATTTTCTTTTCATACATTTATGGTTTCACAGTTCCCTGCACCAGGAGGTTCTGCAGAAAAGCCTGCAAATGTTCCCTCCCTAATCTTTCCCCGCAGACTCCCGAGACACTGAGACACTACCCTGGTACTCTGCAGGAAGCCAATTCCAGGCAGTTACCGTAGCTTCTTGTATTTTGTGTATCTGCCTCACACAATCAACCTGTTGCTGAACTGTGTCCCTCATCTGAATTTTTTTTTTAAACACGCATACGTGAACCTAAAACAGAGCAGATATCTCCAATCTGTTGTTAAACCACAGTTAAGGCTTAACAGAGTAACTGAGTGAGATGTGGGTGACTCCATCATTTGTTTTTATTGACTTGGGCTGCTCACGGCCTTTGTTTTTCCTCCGTTTTAAATGTAGTTAAAATTATAACTAATTAGGGGCACTTAGCATTAAAGGATAGTGTCTTTGGTGAAGTTATTGGTACAACCTAAGTCAGAAGTTCTCTCTCGTCTTTGGAAAGTATGTTCTCTACGACGTGAGATGAAGCTAAATTTTCAAACAGGTCTGTAACTTGTGAGTTTCAGCTAATCCCTTTCGTATCTAGGGAAAAAAATGGCCATCACTGGATACCTAGAGGGATAGGCATCTTGCAAATCTGGTCCTACACTACCTGGTGGTTAGGCCGTGAAGCTCCAGAGACAACTGGAGAGACATGACAGTCAGTTGTACAACAGTACTCCTGCGTCTCGAGCACCAGTTGGCTGAAGGGGAGGAGAAGGAGGTGCCCATTGACTTAAAGTGATGGTTAAGGATCTGGAATCCCAACTAGAGGGTTAAGGGTTCATGTCTTGACTATGGGTTCCTAGGGCACTATCCTTGACCAAGATGCCTTGAATGGCAATGCTTTGAGGGTATGTATTCTCAGCTAAAAGCTGTCGAGAATGGGATCAGAACTGGTTAGAGCCTGCTTGCCTCAATTGGGAGCCCATTGATCCTGACCCCCAACCTGAACTGAAGCTTGATTGGGCTGGTAGCTGGTTTGAGTGTTTCACTCTCTGTGCTCTGCCCACCCGAGTTCTGCACCCCCTTCCATTCTGCCTTCTTCACTTCTGTCTTGGACACCCAGAGTGATACATTGACCTGAACAATTTCACTTACTCAAAGTGGGTTAAATAAATTGCATTGCAGAATATCTTTTTTGAAAATTCTAATCATTAAAGTAGTTACTTAACCAGAAGGTATGGCTAAATTAGGAAAGCCAACCACAGTCTCCCTAACTTATGTATATGTCAGCTGACCTGCTTTAGAACTAGATTTAATGTCCTTAGGAACCTGTAGCAGCTAATAGAATCCCTTCTGTATATTCATTAGAAATACTCACGGCTTTCCAGGGCAAACTAAAAGGGTTTTGCAGTGCATGCTGTTCTCTCTCCAGTATGTACAGTGCTTCTCTCTGCTTAACACCTCACCTTTGACCTTTATGGCTGTACAGCGACTAACTGGTTGGACTAACTCTCTTCCTAACACACTTAGCACAACTCCACACCTCTGCTGCGGACAGATTTTGCCCTGTTTTTTGGGAAAATTGCCCCCCTTAAATCCCTTGTTCCCATTTTAATGCACTGCACAGCTCGTTGACCATGGTCCCAGTGGGATGTTTTGTGTCAGGCAGCAGGTAAAGGTCATCAGCACTGGGCTTGCGAAAGTAGCGCCCTTTCGTAATAGTTAGGTGAAGTGGAATATGCATAGCACAAGTCATACGAGACCCTTTTAAAACACACTTTTCACTTAAAGGCCTAGAGACGGCTTTATAGCTACTTAGTCACCATAAAAAATAAGTATTCAAGCTCTTTTTTAAAATCATTTTGCGTGTCCTAGTCCATCTTGGGGAAGCGCAAATTTTCTTACATGTTTCATTACTTGCAAGTCTTAAGACAATAAAGTCTTTCTGCTCTGTGAAAGCAGCATTAAAAAAGGTCACTCACACTTTTCACATAGTCAGCCTTCCTATTCACCCTGTGTTCTTGAGTGCTGTGATTGTGTGCAGTACAGTACATGCAGCAGGAGGCTACAAAGAGATGGAAGGCATCATATATCTTAAATGTCCAACTGCCTCTGTGACATCGTTTAACCAAGGGGCTATGTAAAGGGAAAACATAGTTTTCTAACTTGCTTGGCTTTGCTTCACCGTTATTTCACAAGCAATACTGAAATGCTTTAAAAATAATTATCAAGTTGTCCTTTTATTTGAGCGACTTGGGCAAATGACTTGAACGGGGGCTCAACAACTAACCAAACACCTTTCACTTGGCTCTTCCTGATTGACTGCCGTGTCGTTGCAAGCCTTTCTGAAGGCAGAGTGAAATGATTTTGTGAACGCTTGCAGAGACAGTAAAATACAGTGTATAATCCACCTATTGTGTGTCTTCTTGTGCTAAGAATTCCACCGACGACGACGCAAGTCCAGCTTTGAAACACCTGGAATGTGTAAGCTGAAGACGTTTTACAACTTTTAACTTGGAAATGTCTTTAAAGCATTTTGGTATTTTTTAACATGGGAGTGGGTGGAAGAGGGCCGAATGGCGAACATGGAAATTGCTGTAAGTGTGTGAAGTTGTAGCTCTAAACCGTTCTTAAGGGGCTCTTGATTTGTGACATGTTTGTTCAGCGAGCTATAGGCAAGGAATTGTGGAGTAAATTAGTGCCTCTCGGGACTGGCCTGTGAGGACCACAAATTACAAACTCCTTGGCTGAAACCTTGGTCCACTTTGCAGGGGTGTGTTTATCAGCAAGCGGCGTCATGTGACTGCTGCTCAGGTTTGGAATTAGAGTTTGGGAGGTGGGTGGGGGTGAGAGATCTATCAGCATTTCAGAGGTCACACTGACTGGATCGCCTGCTGCCTTACGTGATTTTATGATAAGTTGGAATTGGTTTACAGAGAAAGTCTGACTTCCTCTTTGTTTCCCAGGTACTGGAAGAGATTTCTTGTTACCCAGAGAACACTGATGCTAAAGAATTAAAGCGAATCCTCACACAGCCCCACTTCATGGTGAGTAACACTGTCCCCTAGCAGTGGCTGCTGCTGGGAGTCTCCAGGGAAGAATACTGTTTGGCAGGGGCATATTAGACTTGAGTCCAAATAAAATGTTTATTGAAGGAAATAAGCAACCTCACCATAACATCGAGCACTGTGAGAATTGTTCTGGTATGTATACACTTAAACTGTATTTGTTCTTAATAAA
The DNA here is from genome assembly GCF_040954835.1 of Lepisosteus oculatus. Classification (NCBI taxonomy): domain Eukaryota; kingdom Metazoa; phylum Chordata; class Actinopteri; order Semionotiformes; family Lepisosteidae; genus Lepisosteus; species Lepisosteus oculatus. The sequence continues at coordinate 4,129,122 of NC_090710.1, forward strand.
ATGTGCCTCCAACTTTTTCTCCAACTAGAGACTGGTGATGGAGAAAATAAAAAAAAATTAACTATGTAACGGAATTTTAATTGGCCTTCAGAATACTGATAGCCGTTTCAGTAGAAAAAAATAGTTTTTGCAGAGCTTCAAACTACATGCTAAGCAGTTTCCTTATTCATAATGGCTGAGTCAGTTTGATTTTGACTTGTGCGGCAAGCTAATTCATTATCAGCTTGAATTTTATCGGGGTGGCGCTGGATTTAAACCCAGGCTTGAAGCCCTTTTTCTGCTTGTCCTTGTCCACAACATCACACTGCAGAGGATGACTTCAAAGATCCTACTTTTTCACGTGTAAAGTTGTTATTGGAAGTGCAGCTCAGGGGAGAGACAGACAGACAGGCAGAATGTGCAGGATTCCAAGAGGCGGCAGTGCGGAGCAACATGTTGAGCAAGGAGTTGAGGTGGGGGGGATTTGGAGAAGGAGGCACTGTCAGGTACAAACTAGTGAAATCTCAGCCATTCCACCCCCCCACACATACACACACCTCCTGCAGTTGCTGGTGCTGCATTCACTGCTTAAGTTACTGCACAGCAAGATCAATAGCCTGGGAACTGAGTTTAGAAAGTGCTTTGGGTGTCGAGATCCCTTTCCTTTCGGCATAGGTGAGAACACTGGAAAATTCCTCTGCGCTTCTATCTCATGTTTTGTCTATGCATCGCACACAGTCATTAAAGAACAAGTAACAAAGTCTGTTACTTGACTGACTGGTTATTTTTCGTCCTGTCCTCAAAGTGAGTTTATCATTGTTTTATTGTATGTTAAATGCAGATTTTGAGTTACTGTTTGTGTGTAAGAAAATTCCTTAAGTAGTAATTGTTTTGCTAAATGTCTTTATTGAAAGGTAGAGGCAAAATAAGTAACAGTAAAAGACTATTGAAAATGAGGAAAGTGGCATGTTTTTTTAAATAGTTCTGGCTCAAATCTGAAGTCTTTCCAAAGTCCTCATGTCTGTAGAATGCGTGTGGGATGTTAAATGTTGGTTATAACCTGCTTTAAGAATTGCAACTGCATTCAGTGTACTTTTTTGGAGATGCCATGTAACATTTGTGGAGAAAAATATTTTCAGTTTTCATTTCTGAAGACGTGAACTTGTGTTCTACCCATTCCTGTATAAGTAGCTCTGCGATGTCCGTACTGTTGCGCACAATTTCACCGAGCTGCTCAAGTGAGCTTGGGTTCAGGGCTTCTAATGCTAATGCTGTATTAAAGCAATGGTTTCGGTCCTTTTATGGCAACATACAAAAGCAGAATGTTATTAACCTTTTTTTTAATCCAGAATTTTGTCTGACTTTTAGATAAGCAGAAGTTTTTTGTGACGGGAACATCCATTCATAACTCCTGCAGCAACCACATTTGTTTAAGATGCAAAATCTGTTCAGTTACTGAGCCCTGTGTCACATACTCAGGACTCACCCTGTAAAAAGGTGTGGACATAATGCCAAGAATAAGAGAGCAGACTTAAACACGGATGTCTGGTTCTTTTGAATTTACTGCCTGATGCAGAAGCACACTAATCAAATTGTGTCATGGCACAAACATTTTGGATATTTTGGGTGATTCTGGATACTTCCATTCTGTTTGAGAGTTTTTGTTTGAATTTGGGAGTGCTGTGCAATGCAGGTCATTCTGTTTTGAATTAACAGTTTTAATTTCCTTTTTTGTTACAACAGTCTACCATAGTTCATGTCAAAAGAACGTTTTGCCTCCTGGTATAGAGGAGTAAATTAGCACAAGGGAGGTGCAGAGATTCACAGATGGCATTTTTCCTTTCTCCTGCACCTAGTCTCACTAGTTTGTGGCCTGAAGATTGAAGGGTGGGAAAGTGTATCTTGAAGTAAAATAACTGTCCTATTATACTTGTCCAACTTTTTAAAAATATCTTGTACTGGAGTTCTGAACCAGTGGATTCAATCTGAAACTTTTGGCCAAGTGGGTGAGGAAGTTTTAGTCACTAGTACCCTTACCCCAAAGAGATATTCCCGAATTCTTGAAAATCCAGTTCAGTGACTCTATTGGTTTATAAAAAGATTATACAATTGGGAAGTTAGTTAATCACGTCCAGTTAATGACAGGGCACAGAGCATCACCTGTACTACTGCAGGATCCTCACAGATTCACCCCTTAGGCATGATCCCAATCCTCTGAGCTTGAGCAGTTGTGTTCAGACAGGCAGAAGCTTGTTGACCTGCCCAGCACACTGGAGGTCTTCTTGGGCAGTGAAAACAACCATCTGACTCCCTTTAAAGGCACGCCAGCCCTGTGTTATGCCTGGAGTTCTGTACTCCTGGGCATTTTGTCTGTTTTCTTATGGTTATTGTACACTACTGGGAAAACAAAAATGAAACGTGGCTTTTGAAACATTTGTACACAACTTCTCAATCCACTTAGTTCTTAGTTCTTCAGAATGGATGGCTTCCAAAACATCCTGTCGAATTATCGACTGGTCAAGCAATTGAAAGGATGGTTCTGACGACGGCCTGCAGCGGAATAGATTAATCGGTCAGATGTTTGGCTATGAAGCCCAGGCTAGATGGGCCGAGCGGCCTCCTCTCGTTTGAAGCCTTTATATATCCTTACTTGACCTTTCAAATATTTGGGTCCTAAAATTTGGATTCCTGCTAGTGGTCGCTGCACCTTGACAGTGGTTTAAACTCGCCCTGTTTGGTTTCTCGTCCCTCCCCAGGCCTTACTGCAAACTCATGATGTTGTGGCGCACGAGGTGTACAGTGACGAAGCTCTGAGGGTCACCCCACCACCCACCTCCCCGTACTTGAACGGAGACTCCCCGGAGAGCGCCAACGGCGACATGGACATGGAGAACGTCACCCGGGTGCGACTGGTGCAGTTCCAGAAGAACACCGATGAGCCCATGGTGAGGGAGTCCCTCTGGCCCACACTCCTCCATTGGTCAAACACCCTTCGGAGGCCAGTAGTGTCCTCTTGGGGCTTCTTCAAGACTCCCATTGGAGTTCCAAACCCTTTGACAACCATAACATTTTTCACCAGAGAGGGGACAAATCTCCGCATACACAGTCAGGGAGTCTGTCCTTGTGCACTGTGAAGGGTCAGATGTAGGCATTCCTGCTGATGGCTGATATTGCAATAGTGTGTATACCAGCCTGGAATCTGGTTCTGGAGGGGTGTGTGTTTTAGTATGGCAGTGTGTTGTACTTCTGCTGTGCTTTCATTCAAATGCCAGTCCATGTTACAGCTTTTGAAAGTTTGACAGGACCAGACATGTCTTCTAGAAATTCACTTTTACTTGTTGCTGCCCAGTAACGCCACCATCCTGAGATGGTGATCCCCCCATAGGCAGTAGCTTCGAAAGAAAGGTTAAATACAAGAGGAGCCTTTTCAGCCCAACTAGCTGTTTTTTTTAAAGAAGTCTTGGCTTCAGTAACTTGGATAGGTAGCCTGTTGCATATCCCCCAACGCTTTGGGTAACTCTGGTTCTTGATTGTAAATGTACTTCCGTGTAGTTTCCACTTGTGATCTCTGGTTCACGATTCATTGCTGATACTGAGTAACTTCAGTGGGGTGACTTTAGGTCACGCCTGGGGGGTTATTTAATACTTGCGTTGGATCCCCTCAAAGTCTTCCTGTAACGTCCAGGATACATGCTTTAAATGACATCAGTGAGAAATGCACCTCTCCCCCAATCGACACTGAATCCCCGGAGACGAGAAGAAAATTAGAATCCAGTCCGATGCGTTGTTTAATTGCAGCATGTTCTTTAAACACGATCCAATTAATTACTTCTCTTCTGCACAGGGTATCACTCTGAAAATGAATGACCTGAACCACTGCATTGTTGCGAGAATAATGCATGGAGGAATGATACACAGACAAGGTAATCTTCCCAATCGAAGTGTGCCTTGGGTTATAATCCATGCCTGAGATCCGAAGCAGTTAACACCCTTTCTTTGATGTTATCACTGTTCTGATATTTTTTGCTGGGAGGAGGTTTCACATGAGGAGTTTCAGTCAATTTCATTAACATATATCTGTGAACCTAAGCAAGGCAGTGCCAGATACCTAAATATTGTAAGGCCAACAGTCATATCACCCTGCAACTGGCAACCCACTGAAGCTCAGCAGGTGTGAGCCTGGTCAGTACCTGAATGGGAGACCTCCTGGGAAAAACTAAGGTTGCTGCTGGAAGGGGTGTTAGTGGGGCCAGCAGGGGGTGCTCACCCTGAAGCCTATGTGGTACCTAATACCAGAGTATACTGACTGGGACACTATACTGTAAAAAGGATCCGTCCTTCAGATGAGACATAAAACCGAGGTCCTGACTCTCTGTGGTCATTAAAAATCACAGGGAGTTTCTTGAAAAGTGAGTAGGGGTGTAACCCTGGCATCTTGGCCAAATTTCCCATTGCTCCTTACCAGTCATGGGCTCCTAATAATCCCCATCTATGAATTGGCTTCATTACCCCGTTCTCCTCCCCACTAATAGCTGATGTGTGGGGAGCGTTCTGGCGCACTATGGCTGCCGTCACATCATCCAGGTGGGGCTGCACATTGGTGTTGGTGGAGGGGAGACCCCATTACCTGTAAAGCGCATTGAGTGGAGTGTCCAGAAAAGCGCTATATAAGTGTAAGCCATTATTATTATTATTAAGGCACTCTAGGTTTCATGTGTCAAGTTTAAGGATTTTGGTTATTGTTCCTCATTGTGCAGCACGGCTGGAAAAGATGAAAGCAAGATGTTGGAATATGTTGTCATCCCTAATTTAAGGCATTCCACTCTGTGGGATTCAGTGGAATGTTTTACAATGCTGTAGTTAATTCATGTTCTCAGTATAGAATAAGCCTGTGCTCAGTAGTGCAAGCAGATAATCACATTGCCAACATAAGTTTGTGTAAGGAAGTAACATGAAATCTATAAAATCATTGGAGGGGGTGAAGAAGTGCAATTAGATTATTGCACAGGGCATGACATGCAGTGTATCTGCATATCTAGCTTTAAATTTGTTGAGAGGTTTGCTAAGATTAACAGTTGTGAATCAAGTCGAAATGTTTTTTATTTTTTATTTTGAAGAAATAGTTCGAAAGGGGATTGAAACAGGTTAGTGACTATCCACCAGCTGTCTGCAGGAACTGTCTCCGAACTTTGAATCTATGAAATGTGTATTTGTGTGCAAACTGTTTGTTTGCTAGGTCAGTATACAGGCCTCTGCCACACAGAGCGTTCATTTTTTGCTATAATTAAATAAAAATGTGGTTGGGCCATTTGTTTCATGTATTCATATCTTGTGCTTATTTTTCTTCCCGGTTTTGTGTGTCCATTGCAGCGTTTCAGCTTTTTCAGCTCCAACAAATACAAATGCAGGTTGACTTCGATGTGGCAGGCAGATCCCATTCATCAATGATCCTAGTCAGCAGGGGTTGCTTAAAAAGAACAACTCAGGTCCTGGCAAAGAGCTCAGTTTAGCTCAGGGCTGCTTTACCCCGCAGGGCCCCAACTGTACCTGAGCTGAGGCAGTATTAAGGTAGATCTGCTTGGGGAAATGGGTCCCCATCTTAGACCAGCTGACATTCTAGCCAGGCTTGCAACTGCCCACTGCCATGAATTTCATCAGAGCTCCAGATGAAGTAAGAAAGGATTTTTTCTTCTGAACGCATGGCAAACTAGGAAAAAATACCCAGGAAAAAATGTAAAGGGGCATAACAGATATACTGTGGTTATTTTCTTGACATGTGCAGCAAGCAGTAGTCTTTTTTTCCTTTCCAGTGTGCGAGGAAAGATAAATGCGGTACGGTCGTGTTTATTTTGGAGCTGTTAGATACTGCTGCTGTGGCGGCCCAGCTCTGCTCTCTTGAGCTGAAGGGGTGCAGATTTCTCAGGCGGTAACACCCATGTGTGGTTCTTCTCACCTTGCAGGAACGCTGCATGTCGGGGACGAAATTAGAGAAATAAATGGCATCAGTGTAGCCAACCAAACTGTGGAGCAACTTCAGAAGATGCTTGTAAGTACTGGCGTGCAGAAATAATTCAGGTCTCGCCACTTAGTGAGTGGGCTGCGTTTAGATGTATATGCCAAGTCCTGCCCATGAGACTCAGAGATGGATCCCTTGGTAGGGCTGAAACACGCAAGTACCTAAGGATCTCTAGAGCAAAGTGAGGTGGACCAGATGGCCTTTTTTGGTTCTAGTTCTGTTTTTCAGTTCATTTAGCACTTGTACAATTGTCAGAAGTGTTATTAGAACAAATGGCATAACCTGTGCTTTTTATAGCCTGTGATACTCATATTAACCTCATCATGAAGGGTGTTTTGACACTGCAGTCAGATTGAGAATCATGTTATTTTTTTTGACAAGTGCTGCTGTTTTGTTAATTTTCCTGTGTTGGATAGAGAGATAATTTCCACATTCCCACTATTAGAACAGATTAAATATGCTCTTTCCCTGTGAACATAATACCAATTAAAATGTCAGCAGAAGGCAGATGAGAAGTCTATTTGTTGTGCTGTGTGCATTTTTTTCCCCCCAAACAGAGGGAGATGCGAGGAAGTATCACATTTAAGATTGTGCCAAGCTACCGTACCCAGTCTTCATCTTGTGAGGTAATGGGCTAAATCAACCTCTTTTCGAATGTTTTCGTCCAGTGGGTTTCTCTGTCTTCTTTGATTATGTTTCCTCGTCTTCTATCTCGATGACCCCGCGACTAACTGCCTGCTGGCGGCTGGCTGTGTGTTAACGCTACTCTGGCAGGTTGGGTTCTGCCTGCGCTGTTCGGACTCTGCACACCAATTTCACAACAAAGAAAGCGGAACCGTAGAGAAGGCCACGCCCCCTTGCCTCAGATGGCCACGCCCATCCCCACAGCCCTGCACTAACCCAGAAAGCCCCGCCCCCTGCTCTATGACATCAGCGGCCAGATTAAAAAAGTGTTATTAACAGTAGAGGCCATTAAAGATCATGAAACATCAGGCTAAAACAGCTTTGGAGTGACTTCAGAACCAGAGAAACAAAAATGTGCTTTGTTTCATAGATTTCTATGCAGTCATACAGTAGGTAGGAACAATAGGCCTTTTTTAAGATGTGCTGCCCTTGACTCCTTTGAGCCTGTTGCTTGTGATGTGCTTTGAAACATCAAGTGGCTTTTTAAAGTGTTAAATCAAAGGGCTTTGATCAGTGCTCTCTGTCAACAACGCATTAACTGGTTGAATAGAGGTCTGCTCTGTAGGGGTGTCAGACTTAGCTGCTAGCTTTGACAGAAAGATGAAGTATTTTGATGCTACAAGCCATATGTCCTTGTTAAGTGTTATCACTGGTTGTGGTTGGGCATGCTTATGATACACTTGACATCATTAGAATGTTTTATTCCAGGAAAACTGGTCGTTTTTGTTTAAAGGATCAGGAAGGACGAACAAAAAGATCTTAAAAGCTGTAGTGCTGAATTATTGGGTTGCTTGCCTATTTTTTCATTGTAGTGCTGATTATTTTTAAATGCTTCTGTTCTTTTCTGTTTGGAAAAGCACAGTTGTGCTGAATGCCTTCATAGTCCAAACTTAAAAGCAGAGCAGAGGAAATCCAGTTCCAGGTAGTTTCTGGTCTTTAGCGCTCTCTTATGGTTATGTGAGGTACTACATTCTGGCTATACGGTAGACAGTTTCTCTTTGGCCAAAGTATTGTATTTTGATAAGCACCTGTACTGTGTACTTTGTAGGGGTCCTTATTTTAAATGTGTTGTAGGCAGTACTTTGCTGGTCTTCTGCCCTACATTGTGGTTACACACAGATTTGCAGTCAGGTTCTGGATAATCTCTTTAATATATGAACATCCAGATAACTGTGTGGTCTATGTTTAATGTCCCCATTTTCAAATGTAGTGCTAATTTAAGGTTTTTGTAAACCATTTTAAATTAGAAGTGTATCGTGCCAAATCTGTGTTAACAGTTTGAAGTGTTCCTAGTTTAAAAGGTCCCCCTCCTTATCCCAGAGATGGTACTTTGTTAACAGAGATAAACCCATTTACTCTATTCGCAGCTGTATGGCAACCTATAAACTGGTAAACTGGTTCGAGATTGGTAAAGATGTAAGATTAAATTCTTCCAAGGGTATATTGACTTCATTTTTCAGAAATTAAAATTGTATCTCCGTTCACCTACGTGACCCATGCCTGCGTCAGCAGCCAAATAAGTATCGCCCCCTGGCCGTTGGGTCTAAGTTGTTTTTTTGTGTTTTATTTTCCATCTTTGATTTTCGTTGTCAATGCTGAGACATGTCGTTGTGTGTAATGGATGACCGCTTCCTGTGTGCTGAATTTTTTGTCTTATTTCAGAGAGAGTCCCCCTCCACATCCAGACAGTCCCCAGCAAATGGGCATACCAGCATTAACAATTCTGTTTTGGTAAGGACTCCAATTCCAATGCAGAAAAATAATCCCAGGGTTTTTTTTGGGACTGTCGTTGTTGCAGTTGGTGCTCACCTGGCATTTGTTTTTCTTTTCCTTTATAAAAATTCAAGAAGCCCCGAATTGGTTTTCGTTCTGCAGTACATCTCCACTGACGTCAAAATCTTGAGTCAGCGTTGAGGAGCGTAAGCAGACATCTTGAGTGCAAAACAATGGCGTCTTTAAGGCCTTATCTTCTTTTGCAATGCTTCTTTAAAAAAGGCGCATTTCTGGAGCGATGGTACAGTACAGGCCTGTAGATATTTTTGCCATCAAGATGTCGTTGCCTTGAAACAAAGAGATGCCAGGGGCTTTTCGCCTGGTAGGAGCTCGGAAAGGAAAGTAGATTCCGCTGTCTCAGTTCTCAAATTGGTGTGCCCTCTGCTGCTGTGATCCGTGTGCCATGCGTGCTCTGTACCGCCACAGGCCAGTCCGGCTGTGACTCACCACCAGGTGGCACTGCTTCCTTTGCATTGTCCTAATGAAACTCAGGCAAGGCAGCATCTTCAGCTTTGAAGACCATTGGTCCACATAGTGCCAAGGTATTGTATACCACATGTAGACCATCAGTTTAGCTGCTCAGCACAGCATTGCTGTCAGGGGTCATAGCCACAAAGTGATCTGACACAAATGCTCGCATATCTACTTGCTTGACCTAGTGTGACTTGCAGGGCCTGGTGCAGCTGATCCTACAGGTAATCAGGCAGGTCCAACACAAGGAAGGTGGGGGGGGTGATGTTTTTTGTATCACATGACTCTTTATGTAAACTCAGCATTTTAATTGATTGGCATGTTATATGCAGTTGTTGTATTGGGCCCTAGCAAATACAGTACCTCAGGCAAACCTGTTGCTGCTGTATCATGTCAAATAGGTTACAATTTTTCATCCGAACTGCGTGGAGATGCTTTGCAAGCAGTAGGGTGTTTCACCACAAGCAATACAGGTTTGACAGGAAGTGTGAAACGGTATGACAGGCTTGCATCGGTTTCTTTTATTGTTGTCCCGTTAGGGGAAAAAAAAACTAAAACGGGACACGAAGAGAAAAAAACAAAATGCAGTATGCGGCCCGTCAATCCCCAGCCGCCCAGGAAGTCTTCCAGAGCCCTGCTGTGTTAAAACGAAGTTGCCCAGGGGTGATGGTACAGCAGAGCTCCTGGCCCAGGAGACGCACAAACTGTGTCAGGCTCCAGCTTCACGTTGTGTTGAAGTGCTCTTGCAGGGGGGGGAATGGGGGGGGGTGCTCATTTTAAGATGGCAGGGCTCTGTCAGATATGACGTCCAGGCCTGATTAGCGATGCGTGTGAAAGGGCTGGCCCCGAGACCCTCTCGGAGCGCTGTCACCACAAAGCAACAGGGCTGCATGGTGCTGGGCCCCAAGACACAGCCAGTTCATGTCTGCCCAAGCCACCCCATACTCTGTTGTTGACCCAGCCGGGTGCTGAAGATGCTAGCTTGTTCTCTGCTTCTTCTGGCTTGCCGCTAAGAGCCTGCCCTCGTTCAGCCATGTTGTACTGTTTTATGCAGACTGATGCCTTGTGGGTCGGAGGAGGAGTTGGGTTGAGGGGGGAGGGGGTAGACGTTTGTTTCTGCGACATTGACCGCCAGGAAACAAGCCTGTCTTTGTGTGTAAGCCTGGTGGGTTTTTTTTTCCCCCAGTAAACGGTACATTTATTTTTTTTTTCTCTTTCACGGGTGACCTTTATTCTGCAGGACCTGCCATCGACTACCCAGCCGAAAGGACGACAGGTGAACCGAACGCCTTAGCCCCTTTCTTCATAGGCTTTAGCGTAGCCTCTAGCAAACCCCTCATTCCTCATTCCTCCCATCCCATGGTCCATATGTGTGTGCAGCAGCCTGGTAGGAAACACGCCCCACTTAACTGCCACTGCCTGCTGGTTATTTTTGTTCCGTTTTTGTCATTCATTAACAATGTTGTTCATGCAGCCTGGGGATAGACTGATGCCAGGTCTCACGCCCCAGGTGATTTATGGAGGGGGTGCCTATTGTTAGTACTTCCTAAAAGTGAACGTGCAGTTTGTCAGCCAATAGCAGTGAAAATTTAGATGGGACCCCCTGTCTCATCAACCTTTTTAATGGTCTTACTTTCACCTAGCATGGCTGTTTTCCACTGTTCCGTGTACAATGGACAGATGCAGCCTGCAAGCTGGAGCTGGTTAGACGTTAGAATTGATTTGCCAACCATAGAGGTTTAGCTCCATCTGTGACGCTCAGGCACAGGTGACAAGGTACACCTTTCATAGCCTGCTGTGTCACCACAGTCTCCTTGCTATTTGAAATGTGCTATGTACTTCCCTCAAGACTATGGAAATGGAACTGTGAACCTCAATCATGCCTTGATATATACTGCTTACAAATCCCGAGTTATTCAAAAGTAAAATCACAATTTACTGCAATTTGTCATATCTGGCCAAAACCATTCGTCATAAAGATTTAAAAGTTTTTTTTTCCATGTTATTCAATACCTGAGATTCAGTCGTCTGAGTAAGTGACAAGGTAAGGAGGCTTGGTGTCAGTATATCCCTGGTTTATTTTCAGCTTGGCTGAAGAAAGGAGATTCCACCCTGAACAATAGAACTGAAACCTCTTATCATAACACCCATTACCCTCCTGGCGTCCCAGCTGTGTAGTGGGATTGAGATGGCATGCAAACAATTTTGTTCAAAGATGAATGACTAATGAAATCTTCCCAAGGGTGGTGTAAGGCAGATATCAGCTTTTTATTGAGGGCTTACACCTGGCCGCAGACACTTAGGTAAAAACTATCACACACAAAAAAGTCTTTTTTGCTGCCTGGCTATTTCCCCACACGTGGAGCATGAATTCATACATTTCACACTTGAAAAGCTGCAGTTTTCTGAAAATGAGTGTTTCCCACTTTGTTCACTGCAAAGCAGACCCAGAATCTACAAGGCGCAGGTGGTTATTCAAAGGGTTATCTCCTTTTCCGTTCCTCTTGCCAAAGCCTGGGATCATTTCATTGAGTCTTTGTCTTGACAGAACCCTGTTGATCAAATGAATGCACTAATTCTCCCAGGCTGACTATAAGCCAGAACCATGTCCAGTGATGGACTCTTGACCAAAGAGCATAAGCTTGAGTTCATGCAGAGAAAAAAACTTGGAGAGTTGACTAGTTCAAGCTGTACTAAAAACACAGCGAGCAATGTAATGAAACCTTCTATAAGTCTTACTTTCAGCATTTAGGTAGGTCTCACTCTGGGATTTTAAAGAACACGCATCAAGCAAATTTAGAACGTTTTTTTAACAGCAATATTAAAACTATATGACAGCTGACTATGATGCTTCGTTTGAACATAAGGCTCCATCACCCATTCTTAACCTTTATAAAAGTTTTATGTTAATAGATTATATCATTGTGTCTCCTGACATAGCCATAAAGTGTTCAGGAGAGAAATAATTTGTATGACTGTGGGAGCTTTTTTTCCCCACACTTGTTAATAATATAAATTTTCCTGACAACTCAAAGGTTGTTTCCTAGCCTAACAATTCAATAATGTCTCTTATTGTCATTGGAAAATGCAGTTGTGTCTCCCTGGAGTAAGAGCTCATGAAACAATATTTTGTAAAGATCTTTTAAAGAGTATGGTAGGTAGACATCTGTGCCCATTGACAAAGTTCTGTAAGGAAGTTGACAAATCATGAAGATGGTCTGTCAGCAGTCGAGATAGCATGCTGAAAAGTGTAAACTCTGGAAAATTAGTGATTTCAAATATGCTGTTCAAGAACAGTTGTCCACATAAGGACAACACAGCACATTTAACTAGTTTTTCAGAGATTCTGGAGCTCAGGGAACTCCTGATATCCAGAAGATTTTCCATGTCCTCCAGTTGTCAGCAGATAAACACTAGGGAGAAACTGGCCTAGGTACACCTTAGCTGGATCGGTTTGCACAGAGCTGTTCCCAACTTGGAGACCCAGAAAAAAATGCAGTTTCTCTGCACCTTCAGGATTTGACATGGGAGCCTCTCGTGTGAATAAAAAACAAAGTTGGACATCTGGCGTGGAAACTGTCCATAAGGTGGCACACTTTACAAGCCATGGTCATGGGACTTGAATACCCTTCCTGTGCCAGTTAGCTCAGACATGCCCTCACCCATACAGGCAAATCCTGATCAGTTAAATCCTAGTATACTCACATGTGGGATGCAAATCTAGCTTTTTATTAGTGTCAAAACTGCTGGGACAAAAAAAAATGCAGAGAAAGCAAAATTCATAAAGGTAATGTGAAAGAAACGAGCACCCTCTGATGAAAATATTGACGTTTGTAGTTAAAAGCTTTTGTAACATTCTGAAAAGGCATTGCTTTAGAAATAGTGAACAGCTGTCTTTTTCTCACCAATGTTTTTTTAAAACCAAATTACCATTTTATTTTATTGCATGATGTGTGTGGTGCTTTCAAATCCTAGATCTCAAGACCTACAATCAAGGATAGAATTAACCTGAAGGTAAGATTTAAAGAATGATTCCTTAGTTGTAGGTTAATTTTTTCACTGTCTGATGAAAGCGTTCCGTTGAAAATATTCTTTGAGCAGAGCTGTTCCATGCAGGAATTGTTCCTTTCTAAAATCACTGCTGTGTGGACCTGGCTTGTTGTGAAGCTTGAAGAGTTCATTTTAAATTTCTCCATGTCTTACTTTTATTTTTCTGCTGATGTGAATTGGGCAGAGTGAACTTTCTTGTCCTTCTTGGAAGCTAATAGGATTACATAGTCCATGAGAAACAATTAGAGATTTCTGTTAAAAATGTAGTCGTGAGTCTATTTTAGTTCAAGGGGGGGGGGTGTGATTACAGCATAAATGGTTTACTACTTTTATACTTCCTGAATACAGTAACACCTCAATTTAACAGAAAAATCAAGGATGTTTTGTCCATTGAAGGCTGGTGTCCATTAAATCACAAATTGCAGATACTGCATATACATGTATATGCAACCCTTATTGAACATAGAAACTTAAATAGAAACTCCCCACAAAAAACCTCTTACACAAGAACTCAATCATGAAAACATTAAAATTAAAGAATGCAGTGCAGTAGGTTTATTAAAATACTGTAAAACAATAATATTTCAGTTGTACAAAGTAAATAATGTACTGTAAAACAACAACAAGCACTGTTTAAACCCACTAACCTGTTAAGGTTATGAAGAAGTGGTATTTGTTCATTGAATTTCCATGAAACGGTTTTCTTTGTTTTGTATATCACACATGCACAAAACGGACAGCCCAGTTTCCAGCTTCTCTAGAAGTTCTAGTTTCTCACGTAAACTCAAACTAGGAACTTGAACTAGGAAACAAAGGCTACAGCCCCTCGCACCTGATTAGAAAGCACCAAGATGACATGCATAGGAAAGCCTGAAGCAGCAGTCTTGGCGATCGTTTGGGGGCTTGCCTGACACGGTGTCCTGCGTCCATATTTTGTCCGTTGTTTCCTCAAGTCCCTTGTTTCCATGTCTATTAAATCAAGGTTTTACTGTACATAGCTATCACCCCGTACCAACCTGCAGCTCACAGCTGGCAGCCCACTGGAGCCCAGCAGGTGTGAGCCTGGTCAGTACCTGGATGGGAGACCTCCTGGGAGGTTGCAGCTGGAATTGGTGTTAGTGGGGCCAGCTGGGGGCACTCACCCTGCAGTCTGTGAGGGTCCTAATGCCCCAATTTAGCAACGGGGACATTATACTGTAAAAAAGATGAGGTTCCTTTGGCTGAGATATAAAGTCCAGGTCCTGACTATCTTTGGTCATTCAAATCCCAGGGTGTTTCTCGAAAAGAGTAGGCATGTGACTCCAGTGTTCTGGCCAAATTCCCCCCTGAGCTTTGCAAATCATGGCCTCCTAATAATGTGATGTTGCACATTGGTGGTGGAGGGGTGTCCCCATCACCTGTGAAGCACTTTAAGTGGAGTGTCCAGAATAGTGCTGTGTAAGTGTGAGCAGTTATTATTATAGCTGACTTGTTACTGCCCTGGTCACATCTACAGTTCTGCTGGTCTCTACTTTGTCATCCCACACAATTAAGAACGCACCTGTTGTCAGCATGTTGGCGCAGTCTAGGGAAAGGCTTCCATCTTAGTTTTCATCTGCTCTCCGGCCTCGTTTTCCTCCACTTGCTTTTAATCGCGCCAGCAGCTCAGAGGGGCAGACTTGCTTTTCGACGAAAGAAAAGCAAAAAACAACCCCGCCGAGGCCCTCCGTGATGGGCGTGTCATCCCGCAGATCTACGTCAGAGCACAGTTTGAGTACGATCCGGCCAAGGATGACCTCATCCCCTGCAAGGAGGCCGGCATCAAGTTCCGGGTCGGCGACATCATCCAGATCATCAGCAAGGACGACCACAACTGGTGGCAGGGCAAGCTGGAAAACGCCAAGAATGGGACAGCAGGCCTCATCCCATCTCCGGAGCTCCAGGAGTGGTGAGTGTCTCCACCGAGGAATGTCTCCACCCGTTCTGCATGTGGTGCGCCCTGTCGGCTGCTCTTCATGACTTGAAACGAATAAAGCTCTTTTTTCCATTGATGTCAATGACGTGAGTATAGGGGGAACAGCTGCATTAAACAGGGAATTTGTTTCATCGGAGACTGGAGAGGGGGCAAGATGATGATTTTGGGGGTGGCTGGTATGTCATTTCAGCACCCACGGACACTTGCAGAATTGGTCCCCTAGTCCTGGAGGGCTTTAAGAGAGCTTCCTCTAGCTGTGGTTTGGATTTCTGTTTTCAGGGAGGCAACCACTGTTCATGTGGTCACTGTGATGCCATAAAATGGTCAACACTTTACCAGAATGAGGGCAGCAGTGCGGTGCAGTGGTTAGAGATCTGGACTTGCAAGGTTGTGGATGTGGGTGCTGTTTTGCCCTTTTAAGACAGTACTTCACCCAAAATGTTGTAGTAAAATATCCAACTTTTGACCGAAGGCATCAGCAAAATCCGTAGGCAGAAAACGGCATAACTACTTCACAATCACTTTACAACACAGTAGAGCAAAATCCAAATAGCAAAATAGTTTCATGCAAACATTCCAGCTCCACTATTCTTCAGCAAGTCCCTGTCAGCTCTTAGGTTTTTCACTGTTCTCACTTGACTTCTCTCTACACTGCAGTTCTACTCTTAGCTTTTGGCTGAAATTAACTCAACCAAAAAGTTACAAATACTGTGTCTGTAATGTAATTAGGACAGTGTTTTTTCATTCAAGTACAACATTAGCCCTAGAATTGTCTCTCGGTGTTCATTGAATTTATTCAATGTCATTTTTTTGTCATATTTTAAAAAAATGAAAGCGAAGCAGTGTCTTAATCTGTCTGGCATTGTTGTAACCAGCCTCTTACATTGTTGTAATGCAGACACAAAGCTAGTGAGGCCTAGAGCTACCTTTGAGACTTCAGACAGCTTGATTTTTTTAAGTTTTTCAATTGTGAAAGTGTACAGACAGGCACTCTCAAAGCCAGTTTCCTTAGTGCTTTGTGTCTTCCATGATTACTGTGAAGACACAAAGCAAGTGAGACATTAAAACTTTCTGCCCCTCAAGTGGACAGTGGGTTTGGTTTGGACTGTCTCACAACGATAAAGCTGGAAGATGACTTTGCACTAGTGACATCATGTTTGCATTCTGGGATAGTTAACATGACGAAATCAGTGACAAGTAAAAATGTTGAAATGTTCAATACTAATGACTAAACTAAACTGAATTAGCTTTGTCAGACTTTTCTGGCATTCTATCAACAACATTGTGCACAATGTCTTTAGCCCTATGGTAAAATAGTGGGGTAAAAGTTCGCTCATTCTACAATAGATCGGCCTTATGAAAAAGAAATGCCAACATACAGTACAGGTGGGGTCTGTCCTGATCTCATCATATTGTCCCTTTTTGGATGCTGCACACTGAAGCTTTTCTAAAATCCTTTTTAAATCCTGACTCACTTCCACTTTGTCTTGACTAAAAAAGGTCTTCAATCCCGCTGTTATTTCAATATGTACCTAATCTCTGAAAATATCTTTTAAGGCAGAGCAGAGCTCTTTAACTGATAAAAGTTTTCAAATCTGAAGCATGCCTGCTGGGTCTCAATGAAGTCATTTTTTTCCCCACCAACAGTCACCAATTGGCCGCATTTAGTTGTGACCTCATACAGCAGAATTGAGTTAATTTCCTTTATTGATCAGTGCAGATATCTCAAGTGTAAAAGGCTCACCGTTCCTTGCATGGCAGATCAAACTACACTGTAAACATCAATTCATTACAATTGTACTGTGGGTTTTCAGAGGGAGGAGGATGCCAATCGGCAGTTTGGAATCGGTTTTTAATCTTATTTTTCGTTTTCTTCCTGTAGGCGTGTAGCCTGTATAGCAATGGAGAAAACCAAACAAGAGCAACAAGCCAGCTGCACTTGGTTTGGAAAGAAGAAAAAGCAGTACAAAGACAAATACCTAGCAAAGCACAATGCAGGTAAGGGGACAGACCAATGGCTTCTACCTCCTACAGGGTTCTTTTCCCCCTGAAGATGCACGTGCAGGTTCCCTTCTACAATGTGCACACCAGTTGGGCCTGCAGTCCAGAAAGAAGGTTCTGGAATGCGACCGCAAGCTCTCTCGATTGCCTGAGGCTCGAGATGGAGGTGGCCTGAGAGACCGAGTTCGGATTCGATGATGGTCAGAGCAGTCTCAGTGATTCCAACTTCACGCTGTCGATGGCAGGACTTTAGCACCCACGCAGCACAGCTCTATTATTCTTTTGTTTCATTGACCGCTCTGCAGAGAAAGAAATGGTGCAAGTTAATAGGAGAGTGCTGATGCAGGCGTTTTGCATTGTTCGCCAGAAAAAACCCTACTTTTAAAAAAGAAAATAGAAAAAAAAGTCTGTGGTGTACAATTTCTTTCTCCAAGAAAGTGAGAAATGGGATTTCTTTTACATACTGATTTTTTTTTGCCAAAAAGAACCTCTCCACATCAGTTGTATGTCTTTTAACTTTTAATTTTTACACCAGGTGCAGTTCAAAGTAGCCATGACTTGAGTGAATTTTTAGTTTTATGGTGTTGTAACAGTGTTAACAACACCATTTGTTTTGAGCAGGAAATCCAAACCCCAAATCACCTAATTATGTGCTGACTCAATGAGATCTTGTACATCTTCAATAAACAGTGAGCAGAGTGAGGGCTTTCATCTTAAAAAAGCAACAAGTTTTATCGCTTTTTTTAAACTCAAGACTGCTTCTCTTTGAACACCTCTTACTAACTAACCCAAGGTGTGAGCTGTAGGATTGTATATTGAAAGAATGTGAATAATTTCACAGAAAATTAATTTAAGTGTTCAGCTGAAATAAGGTTTTAAAACAAAGGGAAGGAGACACGCATTAGATTTTGGTTTCGTTTGATAGTGGATATGTTGTGAAGTCTTATGTGCTTATCGGCACCTGTCAAAATGTCACTGTTTCCTTGTGTCAGTTTTGTGCTGTCAAGCAACAGTGCTGAACAGCAGCCTCAGCTGTGATGCTCAGTTTCCATAGAAACCACTGTGCTCAGCAAAAGATGTGTGAAGGCCCAAACTCTCACCCTATAATAACTGCAGGCTATAGTCTTAGAATAAACAAAACTGTCTCTTAACTGATATGGCACAGCTTTTATTGTTAGAAATAGAGCTTTTCTATGAACTTCAAAGGCTTTCCGAACCAGTTCTAACGTAGATGACTTCTTTCTTTCCACGCATAGTATCTCATCAGCTTTATTAACCTCAAGACAGTACAGTGGGGTTCTGCCAACTGTTTACCAGTTGGGCTGGAAATCTAGCAGTAATATTTGAAGTTGTACAGGAATTCCTTGCCCATTGGCAAAGGCTACAGGTTGAGGAGCCACCCAAAACAAATTAAATAAGTCATATCTCTAGAACACATTGTTTCTACTGGATGCATGTACAGTTCCATGCCTAGTGATGTAGTGTCCGCGTTCATCTCTCCACTGGTCTGCTGCCTAGCATACACATAGGGATGTGTTGGCTAGCACATAATGTATTATGTGCAGGGCAAGAGCAAGAACACGCTGCAACCTATTATGCTGGGCTGAAGATAAAAATGAACAGCATAATCTAGTTGGTGAAAATACAAGACCATGAGTATAATTAGTTTCAG
Source organism: Lepisosteus oculatus (assembly GCF_040954835.1). Classification (NCBI taxonomy): domain Eukaryota; kingdom Metazoa; phylum Chordata; class Actinopteri; order Semionotiformes; family Lepisosteidae; genus Lepisosteus; species Lepisosteus oculatus. Next base: position 4,147,722 of record NC_090710.1, read on the forward strand.
CCATCTCTAACACTTTTTGCTAACTGGGTGTGCATGACTGTACTGCGTTCACAATTGTCTCTCCATAGTTTCTAAAATTGGGAAGGTCAGCCCTCATCCTGGAGAGCCCCAATCCCGCAGGTTTTATGCTTAACCGTTGAATCAATTTCTAAAGACTCTCAACACATGGCGAGTTTTCATCAAATCAGGAAATGCATTGAGTTGGTTAAGTCAGGAATACCCACCTGTGGAGTTTAGGAGCTACAGGTTATTTTGTGCTTTCGTAAACTGAACAAATCAACCGCTTCAGTGGAGAAAATGAAATTGTTCAAAGTGTTTAGAAACTTAATGATTTAAGGATGACCCGTAAAGCCTGCTGGATTTGGGGTTGGTCGCACCTGTAAAGCACAATCGCAACACATTATACAGTAGTTACAGTTTATAGAGAATTGTTCCATACGGCCTGCCTGGTCACATTACAGGAAAGAAGCTGGGGTTGAACCACAGAAAGAGGTAACCCCAGTAGAAAATGGCAATAGGAACCATGACTTTGTAGCCAGACGAAACAATAATTGATTGTTTGCCTTTTTTATTCCTTACCCCACTTTATCTATAAAACATATTTGTCAACATAAACTAATATTATGTTTTATATTTTTTCCTATGTAGCCTATTGTTAATCACCATTTCCCAGTGTGTATTTGTAGTTTGTTTCAGCTTCCTGCATGTTAAGATTGTCTGCATTGAACGTCATTTGCCAGGTTTTTGCCCAGTATTGAATTTTATCTAAACCTTCTCGAATTTGCATTGGCATCTTCTAGAGTGTTTGCTCCTAACTTGGGAGCATCTGGAAATATTACTAGTTTACTAACTATAGCAGAATCTAGATCATTTATATAAATTAGAAACAGCAGTGATCCTAGTACAGATCCCTGTGGTACTCCACTAATTACATCACCCCAGTTTACATATTCATCCCTTATCTGTACCTTTTGTTTTCTGTTAACCAATAATTAACTAATTCTCAGTACAAGCACTCATGTTTTTCCCATTGCCTACGCCCTGTAATTTCAGAATTGCTCTTTTATGAACAGCTTTATAGTAGCTTTAGATAGCCTTCTAAAAATCTAAATGTGCTATATTGCATGCTCTCTGTGTGTTACTGTTGTTGCTTGTTCAGGGAGCTCAACTTAGTAAAGGCCTACGTTTTCTAAATCTGTATAAGATGATGTATAGGTGATTCTATAGATTAGTTCTAGTTGTTTCCATTACCTTATAAACAAATTGATTTATAGTTACATGGTCCAGTTCTGTTGCCCATCTTATGAATGGGTGCTAATTCTCCAGTCCCTGGCTATGAGCCCAGACTTGAGAGACTCATGGAAGAACTGTCAATCTGCCATTTCCCTTTCTTTCTCTAGAATGTTTCCATTATTGTCAGATACATTTTATTTCATTCTTTTCTGTCATTTTGCATTTTTCTGTAATTCTGCTAGTGTCTTGTTGCTGCAGTGTGTTTAATTGGAGTTCTTAAGATAAATGTATTTACATAATGCTAAATTTGGCAATAGGTGTTTCCTTTAGGTGGCCATTTGAACAGTAATTCATCTTAGAAGCTGTAGCTCTGTAACATAGCTGCAGTGCCGGTGGTGATTTGCAGGCTAAGAATTATTGTAGTCCCTGTGTTACCTACAGTATTTGAGCTTTTCCCTGTACTTTAAGGACACGAGGCATTTGCTATGTGCAGGACGCAGGGTGGATCATTTAGACTGTGTTTGTGTAACCTGCACACTTTTGCCAGCTGTAGAGCTGACAGCAGATAAACACTAATCCCCATTGAGCCCAGTGTCCTAGTTTCCTGAATCTGATTAAGGAAGGAAGAATGTTTTTTTTGGAGTTTATATTGCTCTGGAAAAGATGTTTGCACATGATGAGCACACAGACAGGCTTGTTTCTCCACATGTTCCCGAGCTGTAGGCTGTACACATCTGTTTGCTATAGAGAAAACTGTCTAAAATCCAGGGAAATATGGCAGACAAAAAAAAGAGAGGAAAAGAACACATAACCAACTATCAGAGGTGCTGAGAAAAAACAATGTAGGAAGTAGAGTTGACTGGACATACTCTGTACTTCAAAATAAATTTTATTGAACAGCTGTCAATGTTTTGGCAAAAAAGCCATGCAGTGACAACGGCTATTTTGCCAAAACATGGACAGCTGTTCAATAAAATATGGCAGGCGGCCAGAAGTTCTCCCATGTTTCTTTCTGGTGTGTTCGTCTCGCAACAAGGGCTACCCGTCGGTCCACTGTTTTGCTCCTTTTGTCTTTCTATTCCTAAAAAAAGTCAATGTCTCCTGCCCTGGTCTGTGAGAGCTCCAGTCCTGCAGGTTTCAAAGGCCGCCTTTAGAGCATCACTTTTCCAAAAGCCTGTAATGATCAATTAAGCCGGAGATTTGTTCGGTGAATTACTTCAGAGATCATTTGGAATAACAATCAGAATATCCTTCTGCCCTCATGAACTTGAGATTCCTACAGTGAAACATTCCTTGCTGAATTGCTCAGTTGCTTTGACTTGTGTTTCTGATCTTTAAAAAGCAGGTGATTTAGGGTTGTCAGAATAACTGAATGGGGGCTCTTCAGGATGAGGGTTGAAGATCCCCTGTATTAGGTGATTGTCAGCACACAACCATCTGTCAAATCTGACAAATCCGTCTTTCTTCCCTTTTGTCGTCTTTCTTAAAATTTCTTATTGAGGCATTTTTATCCACTTCTGTAAAGTATTGTCGTGTGAGTCTCTTTGGGGTTAAATTCTGTCCACCCTGGCTTTTGTCAGACACAGTTGTACATGACCTCTCCAGACACAGTCTAATCACCAGTACAATTACTTCTCTCTGTGGTAATGTATTAAATACATTTATACAAGCCTAGGACTTGGCTAAATGTATGTATTATATCAATGCTTCATTTTGTCTTTAAATACAATGATTTAATTTGCACGAGGAAATAAAATACATGAGACATTAGAAATTATTCTAGCCTTCCTCATCACCGGGTTAATTTCAATTTTTATCTATCATTAATATTTAATTTTTAAATGATTAAATACTTACATTCTAGTGTTTTTTTAGACTTAAAACCCATTGTGGTGGTTTGGATTATTTTTTAGAAACAGTCTGTGGGGGGAAAGCAAACAAAATGTCTGGTTGTTGAGGCAGGGTGTCGTTTCCCAGCATTCAGTGCAGATAGCTGTTTCCAGTGCAGTGCAGTCAGTTTTTGTTTTGTTTTTGCCCTCTTTTTCAATTGTTTGCTGTTTTACTTGCTGTAAGATCTTCCTTCAAGGGGTATATTTTTTTATGTAAAATTGCATGTTCAAACCTCTGAGGCTAATAGCTTCCTCGCTTGCTTCTTAAGGGTAAAACTGCCTCGTGTAAATGTACAATTATGTCTTATAGATAGTTATGTATACTGGCAAAGAGCATGCTGACAATTCGTCTAACTGCAGTGTTAATCATTACTTGATGTGAGTGTGTGATTTGCTGTGTGATTTATAATACTGCATGTTAGCTTTACTGTGTGCATTTTTGATGCATTTTCTTTGTTAACTGATGTAACTGAACCATATCTCAATGACCCCCTGTACATTTTTCATGCCGTCTGCTCCCAATGGCCTCTCTGCATGTAAGTAACACATTGAGTGACAATGCCTCTTTATTTGCTACTTACCTGTTTTCTTCAAGTTTTTTTTCGTCTTACTCTTCTTCTTATTGTTGCTATTCAACTCGTTTTGTTTCTGTTGAGAGTTGTTCAGAACAACGTCTGACAAAAGCAAAACTGGCAAGACAGCGCTGTGCAGTGTCAGTGTGGTTTTGATTTTGCCTCCCTTTGTTGTGGTGTGACACGACTCAGTTTCCTGTTAGCATCTGCTCCTGCCGAACGTCCTGTAGAATTCACCTTCGTGAGCCCTCGAAAGTGTGGGACCGGGGTCTCACACTCCAGTCCTTCATGTCCTCGATTTACATTTCATCTCAAGCCTTCACTACAGAGCACTGCCATGTTAAAATGAGCAGTTTTTGACCTGGGGCATACCCTTGTGCAACACTACGGCGCAGGGCCTCACACAGATGCTGAGGCAGAAGGCAGCCATCTCTTCCACTAGCTCAGGGAGTTGAAGTGGATAAAGGACAATTCCCATGTGCTTGAAGCTGCTCTCGTTAATGCCACAGGCCTCTGTATTGGATATGAACATTGCTGGACGAACAGCAGACTTTCACACAAGCCTTGCCGCTTTTTAAAAAAAGACTTCTTTCCCAGAGGTTTTTAGTATTCCATTTGTCCATTTAATGAAATACTTAAACCAAACTCTTTGTCTGGTTTTAAAAAATATGTAATAAAACAGGATGGAACAAACGTGGGCGAGAGTCCTCGGCCTTTCAGATTCTGAGTTCAAGACCTCTGTCACAGCTAAAAGCCTCTGACGGGTTATTTAGCTATAGATCCCAGAGAAGCCTTCACCGAGATGCAGTTGTAAACATAGGTTTTGTGCATACAGGTCCATAAGTAAGTTTGGCGACTTGCCATTTATACTGTACATGTAAATACATTTTTGTATCCTTTATGTGGCCAACAAAAGGAACTGTGGTAACTTTGCAGTTTCATCTGCTGTTGCATTGTGGTTGGGTGAAGAGCTGATTAACATGCATACTCATAATTCATTGCCACTGTAGATCTTAACCCTCATCTTTCACCATCATTTCAAATGAATATATCATTGTGCTACAGAGAACCATTTTTAATTTTTATCCTCATGAAACGCTTGTCCATTCTCATTTCACTACTGTTTTTATTGCAGTATCCCAAGATCTCCTGCTGTGTCTTGTCTTTAGTTTCAACCCCTGAGTTCTTCACATTAGCACTGCAGAAGTCACATCCTTCAAAAATAGTGCTAACAGGAAATGCATGCTAGGAGCAAAGCTCTGTGCTGGAGAACGAGTTTGAATTCTGAGGAGAAAATTAGGCCTATATTATTCATACAATTTAGAAATAAGCACAAAAAGGGTGAATATGAGAGGTTTAATGGTAATGCTTGTAGTAATTATCTTAGGCGAAAAAATACCACATTTTTATTGTATCACATGTGTGGATAAAATGTACGGTGTTAGTCTTTTCATTTGGGTATGTGCTAATGGCTTGATTAGATTGTCCCATCCAGTCCAGCAGCATGTTAATGTTTGTGCATTGTCAGAAGCATGATTATTCAGAAAATGGATGACATACAGAGAGATGAAAAATACCAGATTATGATAAATATTCTACAAACTGGTTTAAAATGCCAGATCCATTGAATGTTGAATCCGTTGTGAGTTCCAAGGCTCTTAGAAATCACTCTTCGCAAACATCATTCCTGAAAATCAGTCTTCAGCATAAATTGGTCAGTCTTTTAACATTAACATTTAGGTCTGTAGATTTGTCTGTGGGTTCACTTAACTTTCACTAAACCAAAGGAAAAATCTGCATTCACACTTTGTCTGTTTTGCAGTATTTGATCAACTAGATCTCGTCACGTATGAAGAAGTAGTGAAATTACCAGCCTTCAAAAGGAAAACACTAGTCTTGTTAGGTAAGTTCATTTTATTTGTGAGAACCTGGTAGTTTCCTTGTGTAACATAAAGCATAAAAAACATAAAGCTTTCTTCTTCCCCTTTTTAACAGGTGCACACGGTGTTGGGAGAAGACACATTAAGAACACATTAATTACAAAGCATCCTGACAGATTTGCATACCCCATTCCCCGTAAGTACTGCTTGATGACTTTCTTCACAGGTAGTGTGATTTATAAGTAGTCTCCCTTTTCTTTCACTGGAAGGATAATATGAAAAAGTGTTTTCAATTTAGATCCGGCTACTGTAAGAACATTTTCTGAGTTCTTGAGGATTTAAAGCTACTGTATCTGGATTTTAGAGTCCTGAAAGCTAAATCATTGGTTGAATTGCAGCTCACACTATCAATTTCAATACCCTGTACAGTGTATCAATATGTTCACAAATTACCAGAAACAGTAGTGATATGTTGACTACAGCTAACAACAGGTCTGTATCTGAGTCAAAAACATTTGGGAAGTTTTTTCTAGCCTCGTCTCTTCAGTACTTTTTTGTGATACTGATATTATTGATCAATAACTTTATTTTCAAAACAAGTGACAAAACAAAGCTATTCAGACCAAACGTACCTAAAAAATCACTGTATTAGTTAAAATTTCTCAAAACAAAAGTAATCATTAGAAATTCATTATGGAATACATCCTATTCGATTGGAATGGGTTTTATGCAGTATTTATGCTGGTTATACACTTACGTTTGGCACTGTAGAGTATAACTATAAAGTGGTTCATAAATACACTATAAATATTGCCATGTTGAAATTTCTTAAATTGTACAAAACGCAACACATATAAATAGCCAGTGAAAACCTGAGGCAGGAGTGATTATTAGGACATGACCAGTGACACTTACTGTAAAAGCTATGTTTTTCCAGATAATTTCATGAATGGCTTTTTTAGAATGATTCAAAACCACTTTCATTTAAATGTCACCTTTGCAGGATGCTGCTTTCTTTAAGTACACACCACATGGATTGCTGTTGCTTCTGTGATTAAAAAGATTAATGGTCAACTTGTTTTTTAGTTTCAGTTGTCAATAAATTCAAGAGTTATTAGATAACCCAAGCAATAACAAGGTATTAATGCTGGGTATAAGGATCTAGGTCCAAATGTTAACTTTGCTGTCTAGAATTAAAACAATAATACAACAATTTCCATTGCTCATAATTCTGCTTTCCTGATTCGCGACAAGGTGTTCTGCTTGCCTGGCACAAGGCAGTATAAAATAAAATCAAAGAAAAGAGGTTTAAGTGTGAACCTCATTTTTAACTACAGTGGATATAAAAAAGTCTACACACCCTTATTGAAATTGTAGGTTTTTGTGATCTAAGGCCAGACATTTTTCCATCTTTAATGTGACCTTGCAAACAACAAAATTTAAAAGAAAAACAAATAGATAATTATTAGGAAACATAATTGAAGTGAAAACACCCTGGTTGCATAAGTGCATACCCCCCCCCAAACATACTTTGTGGAAGCACCTTTTACATTTATTACAGCAGTAAACATTTGTGAATAAGTCTCTATCAACTTTGCACACCTGGACAATTTTATCTCACTCTTACTTGTAAAAAAGTTAAAGCTCCTTCAATTTGCCAGGGGATCTCCTGTGCACAGCTCTCTAAGTCATTCCACAGGTTTTCTATGGGATTGAGGTTTGGGGTCTGACTTGGCCATTCCAAGACTTTGATCTTTGACGTTCCTTGGTTGACTTTGATGTGTGCTTTGGGTCGTTATAATGGTGAAAGGTGGCCAGCAGGTCTTGTGCCAAACTATTTTGATATTTGGAGCTAGTCATTATCCCATCTATCTTGACTAAAGCCCCTGTCCCAGCTGAAGAGAAGCAGCCCCAAAGCATGATGCTTCCACCACCATGCTTCACAGTAGGTTTGGTGTTCTTTGGATGATGAGTTGTGCTGTCTTTGAGCCAAACATATCTTTTAGAATTAAGGCCAAAAAGTTCAACCTTTGTCTGATCAGACCATAAGACATTTTCCCACATGGTTTGGGGTGATTGAATGTATTTCTTTGCAAAATTTAGACAGGCTTGTATGTTCTTTTTTGTGAGAAATGGCTTCCATCTTGCCACCCTACCCCATAGCCCAGACGTGCAAAATACGGGAGATTGTTGTTACATGCAAGGAGTGACCAGTACCTGCCAGAAATCCTGCAGCTCCTTTCATGTTGCTGTTGCTCCTTGTCCTGTTGTCAACTTTGGAGGGTCGTCCTTATTTTGTCATATGTCATATCAATATTTGTCATATTAATATGTCCCTCTGGTGCCATATTTTCTCCAGTTATTGATGATAGTCTTCACAGTCCTCCGTGGTACATCCAATGCCTTTGATATTCTTTTATATCCCTCTCCTGATCGGTACCTTTCAACAATAAGATCCTGTAGATGTTTTGTCAGCTCCTTGCGGACCATGGCTATCCCAGTAGGATGCAACCACGAACGTTTCAAGGCAATCCTACAGCTGATTTTTACTTGGGGTTAATCAGAATCACTTTGTGCTACTTACCTTTGGATATGATTTTGAATGTGATTGGTTAACTCTGAACACAACTATAGCCCCCATTATAAAATGGTGTGCAACCAGGGTGTTGTAGGTTTTTTATTTAAATTATTTTTCCTAACAATTATCTATTTGTTTTTCTCTTGAATTTTGTTGGTTGCAAGGTCACATTAAAGATGGAAAAATGTCTGACATGGTTTGTCTTGATTTCTGGCTTTACATCACAAAAACCTGCAATTTCAATAAGGGTGTGTAGACTTTTTATATCCATTGTAAATAATGGAATCTATATTGCTTTCCATGTTGTATTTTTAATTATTAAATTGCAGCATAGCTTTTTGTTCTTCTGCTGCTGTAGTTATTGATACATGCTGTAAGTTTCAATCCAGTTCAATTGTAAAGTTACAAGCGACAGGAAGCCATTTATTTTTTAGTAGCTAACCAACCATTTCTGATTTTTTGTTGGCCTTTCTATCTTTTTTCCTGTGCTTCGAAAATATTCAAGTACATCTGGATCCCATTATTTTTTAAATCATTTTACAAAGGGTTTTCTCTGTCCTTAAATCCTCCCTAATTGATCTACTAAACCCAACTTAATAACCTTTTCATTCACTTATGGACCTGAATCTCTTCTGTGCCATCTGTCACCTGATTTTGAAACTGTTACCCTACAGATTCTTCTGTGTTAGTAACCTGTCCCATTTTACTTCTGTTTCTGGCTTAGTTTCATTCCTTCATATTCTACTTTCCTTGAAAGTCTGAAACCTTGTTTTGGACCATTTTATCTCCAAACTGTAGTTCAAAGCCCTGTGGTTTAATGAGCAGAGTTTCTGAATGGCTCAGTTTCTGAAAACGTAGACAGGAAACATACAAAGGGATCCTTGAAGGTTGTTCAGGCTATGTGTGAAGAAGAGGTCTTCTGGGAATGATGAACAGGAAGAGATCAGGCGTAGGCCACAAGCTGCTAGGGGGGGTTGGCAGGAGCCTGAAGGTTTAAAGATCATGGCATGGCCCAGTGTATTAATTACCAGTGTTTCAGACTCGTTGGCCAATTGAAGTTGCATTGCTGTGTACAGACCTGAAAGAACCATTAGCCACATTTCCCATTTCAGTTCCAGCTGCTGACATCCCTCACTCATGGTGTTCCCCTGTCTGTGAGAGGAAAATGGAAATTGTGAGACTCAATCCAGCAGGTCCAACTTTTATGTGGAACCTTTTGAGGGAAAGAATGTCTCGCCAACCCCTAGATATTAGCAACAAAATATTTTTTTGGGTTTAAAAATCACCTGTAACCGTCTACAATCTTTAGGGAACATCTACAAGGTGTTTTGGTCTTCATTCTAAATCATCTCTTGATAGCTTAGATTGAACCAGTTATAATAATAAAATGTATTTAAATAGCTAATTTAAAAGTAGCTTCTCAAAGTGCTTTAAAGAAAAATAGATATAAAAAAATTAAACATTATTAAAGGAGATAACAAAATTAGCAAAATAAACACAAGGAATTAGAACTGCATTAGATGAATTGAAGCCTTTCTGAAGACATAGGCTTTGAGTCTAGATGTGAATGTGCTCTGGGTAGGTGTCTCTCTGATGTCCTGGAATCGAATTACAGAGCTTTGGAGTGTAGCAAGAGAAGACCCTGTCAACCATAGGATGTAAACTGGCAGAAGAGACAAATGAATGAAGGCTGCAAGGTGGGGAGTTGGAAGATAAAAGGTCAGGTACTGAGGTGCCAGGCTATGCAGAGATTTATATGTAGGTGATCATGAGGATTTTGAAATCAACAAGAAACCTGATAGGAAGCCAGTGCATGGACTCCAGAACAGGAGTAATGTTCTCACACATGAATGGCAAAAGTGTTGTTCAGTGTGGATTTAGGTACCCCAGTGAGTAGCACATTATAGTAATTAATTCTAGAAAAGATAAACATATTGTCTTAAACTGATGGAAGATTGCTCATTTAATGACTTGACGATACAATGATACTGTTCCTCACAATTGTCAATGCAGGGTGACATCTAAAGCTTCTTCTGGACTGGTGATCTCCAGGGCTGGTGTTTTCCTCTGTCCAATGTCAGAGGCTAAAATCCACACCAGGGTGGTCCATCCCCAGTCCTGGAGTCCATGTGTGTCTATAGGTTTTCATTTCACCTTGGTTAAACCCGAACCAGCTCCTAATTGCCTTAATTAAACCAGTTAACCAGCTTTGGGGATGTAGAAAGCCTGCAGAGGCATCAGTGCTTCAGCTCCGGGCTTTCAGGGAACAAAGTAAAGTGACGCCATACTACTTTTTATGGTTTAAACTGGAGGCAGTTGCTCAGGATTTTCCTCAAGCCTACAGAATGAAGTATAATTTTAGATGTTTTAACCTTTTTAGTCTGCAGTCGTTTTAATTCCAGAAAAGGTAGTAGCATTAGTTAATCCAGATGGTTCCTATTCAAATAACGCCCTGTGTTGTGACACATAAATGGGTTGATGCACCGTGTTCCGTTTTATTGCAAGAGAAAACGTGGTTTTATTCTTGTTAATCAAACAGTTACACCATTAGCACTGCTAAAGATGCTAGTAGGCCTGCCAGCTCTTTAAGAAAGATTTGAAATAGCAGATTGCCTTTGGGGTTGGTAGGAGGCATTAATGTCAAACTCATTCAAGTTGGGGTTCCCATTTTCAAAACTCTTTCCACTCAGTTTGAGATAATGACAAGTCAACAGCTCTGGGCTTTGAAGAATTTTGTGGGCATCCTCGATGTTGTTCAATCACAACCATCACCACCCCCCCAACTCCAAAACAGGGCACACACATTTCCCAGTAATACAACAGATGGAGCAGCAGTAGGAGGTGGACAGTACCAGCCCATACCTGTAGCTGTGTGTTTTGAACATAAGTGGGGTCCTACATCATCCACCTGGCTGCATTGTGCACCACTGCACAGCAGATGAAGAGGAGAAGTGCAAAAGTGCTTCACCAGTTGAGTGTAAAGCCAGATTGTAGAAATACAGAGTGTAATTTAGCCAGGACGTCAAGGTTAACACTCTTAGTCATGTGAGCAGTATCATGGTACTTTGAATGATCCTAGGACCTCCATATAATGACTCATCTGAAGGACTGTGCCTTTGGTCCATTGGGAACCAGAATTTCCTCTTACTAAACCCGACTTTGCTTAGCTGCTGAGGTCAGATCAAGATCAGGCTTCCAGGTGGGAAAGTGGTGTTCTAACTGATGCACTCTGAGTAAGCATACACAGATGTATTTGGTCTCTGGTTTCTTGAAGGTTTTTGTTGAAGCATGTTATGAGGTTCAGGGATTCAGATTGTGCGAATGGTCATGTGGCGAAGCAGGCCCATCTCATGCTGACCTGTAATGATTCTCTCTTCCTTCTTTCCCCTCCCACGCTGTGCTGCCCTCAGACACAACCAGACCTCCAAAGAAAGATGAAGAAAATGGCAAGAACTATTACTTCGTATCACATGACCAAATGATGCAGGACATCTCAAACAACGATTACCTGGAGTACGGCAGCCACGAGGACGCTATGTATGGGACAAGACTGGAGACGATACGGAAGATCCATGAGCAAGGGCTGATAGCAATACTAGACGTTGAGCCTCAGGTATGATTCTGTTTGCCAGATACAGTTGGAGGACTCATGTCAACCAAGGAGATCTGTTCCAGTTCGAGGCCTGATCTCTTGCATTGGAGGAGCCTTTTCTGTTTTAATTGCAAAATGCCATCTTTTCTAAACAAAGATTGGCTCTGATAGTTCCTTCTATGAAAAACGAGGCAAAAATAACATACATTGCCAAAACAGAGCACACACGCAACTTAAACATCTAGGCCATCATAGTTGTTTTTTTTACCACAGATGTGAAGGTAGCCTTTCTTCAATTGAGGGGGCTCAGTATAGCATTTAAAATATTTTTTTTCAGTGTGTTAAATGCCACAAATTCCAGTGTTGGGAATCGGTCTGTCTTCCTTGCTTGTTGTCCAAAACACTCTGACCTCCCGAATCTTCAGTGAGACGCAAATGACAGCCGATGAACAGCGCCTGCTTTTCTTGTGCTTGCAGGCCCTGAAAGTCCTGAGGACAGCCGAGTTTGCTCCTTACGTCGTCTTCATCGCCGCACCCACCATCACCCCTGGGATCAATGAGGTAAGGCGATGCTGTAGAAACGCAGCCGCACCCTTTTTCACTGGTTCCTGCACGTTCCTCTGCAGTGCAGCTGAACTGGTGCTCGGGACAGAAGAGTCCTGCGAGTGCGGAGCTGTCACTGCACAGGATGCTACCATTTCCTGCAGCCCATTGAAGGGTCATGTTTCATAAGGGCAAACGACCAGCCAAGTGGGGAGTGTTGTTGGCTATTATCGCACCCAGGCTTATGTATTCATTCATCCATCCAATTGTTTTCTGTTTTTCAATGAAATGCGCCTGTGGTCATCTCCAAGCCATTGATAGAGGAAGTGTATTGTAACTGATAGCGCCATTACCACACACTTGAGGTCTGTCTCAAACACCCAGCACATTTGAGAAGGTATGCAGAGAACCACAAAATACTTGTTAATTCCCCATCTGTCTACACCGCATAATGGAATGCACCTGTGCTTGTAAAATACAGCCAGTGGCTTCAGAAAATCTAGGAAACTAATTGTGGCAGTAAAGATGCAGTGAGTAAGGGGAAGTCACAGCCACTGTACAAGAAAGGGTTTTAAAAGCTTGCCTTGAAAGGCAGTGTTTGCTACTCCAGCTTGTGTGTTTTTAATATCACTTTACACCCTGGATGGTACTTGTGAGTGATTTCTGATTTTGAGGATCGATCTCTCTGGACCTCTGCACAGCAAATTGTCTTGAGCTGTTGATGTCACAGACCTCGGTCTCCAGCACTGTGCTACAAGCGATTCACATTTCTGTTAAGAGAAGAGAGCCCTGCAGATCTTCATTGGGAACCAATTCAGAGCTGCACCAAGTACACAGATCTAGTGAGCTGTTTTACTCTGCCAGTGCCTCTCACTGCCCAGCAATATTCCTGAAAAAATGTTTTTTTTAATAATTGCATGTGATGTCATAGAAACACTGCAAACTTGGTGATGAAAGAAAGATGTTTAGGCTGTGATATTCCTTTTAAATGCGGCATGATCTTGTATATGTAACAGGGTGCACACGCAGAGACAGTTCAGATGTGAGGTAACCACCCCTGAAATCAAGAAAAAGGAACTCTTAAGTGGCTGAGTTGTCTGCTGTCTAGAGGAAGTCTGAAGGAGAGCTGCACTCATCAACAGTTCAGAACATGGCCAAACGTTTGAGTAATTAGATTTTTCTTGACACTCTACGATCAGAAACCTTTTAGCATTTTTAATGCTCTTGATCTTAGATAGGAAAAAGGTTTTGCTAAAATATATTAATAGACTAAAAATATTTTATTCAATTCAAAATGGCTGCCTAGAGCTTCAGAATTTTTTTTTAAATCAGCCGATCAAAACGTGGAAGTAGCGTACCTTGGTCCATTAGCAAAAGGAGTAAGTTAACTTCAGTCTGTTCTGAAGGTCACAGTCTGAGACGTCACTATATTGTTCATGTGGATCAGCTAAGCAGTGTGGTATTTGAAAGATGTATATTTTCAGATTTCTAAATCATACAAAGCCTTGCAAACTTTTTCATGCAATGTTGAAGACTTTTAGTTGCCTGATGCCTAATCAGTGTTGTTGAGTACCATTCTTGGAGACAGCTTCATAGCACTAGTCAACTGTGAGTGGGATTCCCCTGGTGCCGGTTGGATTAGTCAGACAGTTCCCTAAGCTTTCAGCAACAAGGTGACCCCTGCAACCTTCTGGAAGCTTGCAGGCTTGTGTTTCCGTTGGTGGGAGATGTGGGTCTCCTCCAATCAGTGCTGGTCTCCCAGTTTATAGGGCAGTGCAACCTGTGGCATGTTCAGAGATGGGCAGGAGGAGGAGTCTGCCTCTGCTTCCTTGTTCTCCCATCTGCGGCGACAGGGTTTGCAGCTGTGCGTTGAGACTCAAATGACAATTCCAGATTGGCTGTTTGTGACAATTGTAAGTTTAGATTTTTGTGTATGTTGGTGATCAGAAAAACATAGACATGGAAGATGCAAAGGTATCAATTTTTAATACTATAATGAAGCTATTTGTTTTATTAACACATTTAAGGTAATGCAGTGGAGACTGGTACCATGTTGATAGCTTACCACGGGGTCCTGACTCCTTAAGTGCTTAAAATGACTATTATTGCACAGAGCCCTGTGCTTTCCAGTCACTGTGAAGCACAGTAGTGTTACAGCTGTATTGTCCTTGCAGCACATTTTTCAAAATAATTGCCTACTAAATGCTAAATATTTAACTAGCAATGCTTGCTGGTAAAAAAGTGTTTGTGTGCATTCTCATATCACCTGTAACATTGAATGAGCTTTTGAATTTTATATACTGTAACCTACTGACTGTTAGCCGTAAAATTGTTAAGTTTGTCCAAGACGAGCATCTTTTTTATAAAAACAAAAATCTCTTTGAAATTTCTAACGTGGTTTCCTGTCCTTTAATGTGAGACACTGATTGGGGATAACGTCTGGAAAATAACCTGAAGAGCTTTTACTTCACTGTCCTTTGAGCACTTCCCAGAACACATGAAATGTGTTTTTTGAAGCATATTTGCATGCTTCCACTGATTACTTTTCTTACCTGTTCTTGAGGGAAGTTGAGCTTTGCAGACTGCCCTGCCGTCGGTCATTCATTATTCTGTTGCCTGTGTATGCTGAATTCACAAACAGCTCTGTAGGGCTATCGGCTATTGTATTGTCTATTTATAAGAGCAGCCCAGATGGTTAGTTCTTTTGTAAATGGCCTATAGTAAATGAATAATGGCTGCCTGACGTGAACAGCATTTAAAATCTCTCTCTTTCAGTCACTGGTGATGGACTGCAGCTCTCCTGCAGGTTGTCATCCCTTCACATCATCAGGCATCTTGTTTTTCTTTTCCCGTGTGCGCATTCTCTTTGCCGTCTTTTTTTAATTTGCCTGTCCTCTGTTCGTGCTTCCATTTTATTTTCTTGCATTCCCTTCTCATTCTCCTCAGCTGCCCAGGTGGTGCAGAAAATTGCCTGTAAGTATTACCAGAAGCTAGTCTGTGGATCTGGGGCCCACTCCCTGTTTATAGTGATAGCTTTTTAGTGTGTGTTTGTCGGTAGTCGTCATCGCTGCGTGTACCTAGTGCTCTGTGCTCTGCACCTGTCCCTGTCTTCTGGATTCCTCTCAGTACAAGATATTAATAGATAGTAGTGTGTGTCCTGTAATGGACTGGAGTCCTGTGCAGGATCAATCCCACCTTGTGCCCTGTGATTCCAGAATGGGCTTCAGGCTGCTGTAATAATAATTGCTTACACTTATATAGCGCTTTTCTGGACACTCCACTCAAAGTGCTTTACAGGTAATGGGGATCCCCTCCACCACCACCAGTGTGCAGCCCCACCTGGATGATGCGACGGCAGCCATAGTGCGCCAGAACACTCACAACACATCAGCTATTAGCGGGGAGCAGAACAGAGTGATGAAGCCAATTCATAGATGGGGATTTTTAGGAGGCCATGATTGGTTAGGAGTTGCACCCCTACTCTTTTCGAAAAACGCCCTGGGATTTTTATGACCACAGAGAGTCAGGACCTCGGTTTTATGTCTCATCTGAAAGACGGCGTCTTTTTACAGGTAGTGTCCCTGTCACTATACTGTATGTGGGCATTAGGACCCACATAGACTGTAGGGTGAGAGCAGCAACCTTTGCTTTCCCAGGAGGTCTCCCATCCAGGTACTGACCGAGCTCACACCTGCTGAGCTTCAGTGGGTTGCCAGTGCTGCAGGGTGATATGGCTGCTGGTATGACAGGAATAAATAATAAGCGGCTTTCTGCTGATAGATGGGTTACTTTCCCCTTCCTACAATAGCTGCTGCTTAAGCATGCACCCAGTGTTGGCAGCATTTAACCTGGGTGTTGGAGGACAGTGAAGTCAGTCTGTGGATCATGTGGGTTTTACATCAGTGAAGACTAAGAGATAGGGATTTGTGGAGCACAGCTAGATTAATTCAAATGAGTTTATAAAAGGTAGATAGAAATGTTTTTTTTTTGCCCAGTGATTTTAATGATTTTTCCTTTCCACTATAAATAATCTTCAGTGCCTCTTCATTAATCTGCCTTCAGAAGGATTTACAATTATTTTAAGACTCTGGGAACATTTAAGTTTATAAATCCAGCATTGTGTGTTATAGGGGGCTTTTTGTAACATATTTTGTGACCTGTTGTCATTCCAGCGCTGCAAAGAGCTTGTTTGGAAATCTTAAATGGCATCTTACACAACATTTTGTGCTCACAAAATTCTGATACATTTCCAAGCATTTTTATTGAAAAACCTGAATATTTTAAAAGTAAGCAGTAAATCATGGAACCTCTGGGAAGGAAATGTTTAATTTCCACTTGTGTCCTCTGGCTCATATTTCACTGTGCATTCTGAAGTCCTTTGACTTGACTTTGTCAGTGGCTTTTGAGGATTTTCAATACTTGGAACAGATACCTCTTGTAATCTTCTCTGTTCAAGATTAAACAGATTCAGGTCTGTTAGCATGCCAGTGTAGGCCATTCCTTTAAGGAGAAAGCAGAAAGAAGAAATATCGTTTTGGTGAGATGTAGACCAAAATTGCACGCAGCATCCTAGATAAGGTCTTACTTGTGCCTTATACAGCTTTACCTTTCACATATAGTGTTTTTTTTTGCCTTTTTGGTTTGTTTCTCTGTATTGTCCAGAAGATATGAACATTTCAACATCACTTAAATCTTCATAAGTAGTCTCATGAAGCTCAGTGCTTCCCAGATGTTTTTGATGCCTGCTTGCAATATTCTGCATGTGTCTGTGAAATGTCATCTGCCAGCTGTTTGCCGTATCTTGAATTAAATTTTAATTTATTTTCAATTGATTTTCTCTTTCTTCATTGTGTGCTAAACCTCCTATTTTGGATTGTATTGTCTAAAAACCTGACATGTTTACTTACTATATCAAAGTCTAGATCATCAGTATAAATTAAACTACTAATTACATCACCCCATTTAGAGCACTCTGCCCTTAGCTGTATTCTGGAAGCAATTCTCAAAACAAACTCACATTTCCCTGTCTGCCTTATGCCTGTAATCTGAGAATTACTCTTTTATGGGCAACTGTATCCACAGCCACCTGAAATTCTACATCCTGAAATGGCATCTGTTGTGTGCTTGGTGTTTTCTCTACTGTTGTTTCTTGTTCAAAACATTCTAACAAGTTAGCTAAGCAAGGTCATACTTTTTGTAAATTTGTTCACTGCCTTTTAGGATCCTGTTTCCAAGCAGACCTCTATTTTTAGTTCTAGTCATAGAATGTAGACTTTTTGTTCTATACTTGGGTCAGTTTTGTCACCGTTCTTCTGGATGAACACTACGTTTGTAGTAATTCACCAGACCCTGTCTTGAGGTGCAAGATTTACGTCAGTGGCTTATTTCCTTAAGTTCAGTTGGTAAAATAGCAAATTGTTCCATTTCAGTGTTTCTAGTTCCTGAAACACTTCTGCCTCTTCTGTGCTAGTACTATGTACTTCTGAGCTTATAGTCCTTTCACTGCCTGAGGGGTGATGTTGACTTCTGAGGACATCGGCCATTCCATTTCCTTGTCTAGAATGTTTCAGTTTTTCATTTTCACTTCATCGTGTACTGTTTTTAAGTTGTTGTATAAAAATAACATTTTATTCATTTTAGCTCCCACTTCAATGTTTCTTGCTCTCTTAGCCCTTTTACCTCGACTAGCAAATGAGGGGACTCCATTTCATACGCGTGTGTACCCCCTACCTCACCCATTCAAGTTATTTTGCGTACTGAATATTTTCCACCCAGCGATTGCACTGTGAGCAATGAGCCCCCCTCTCTCTTTTTTCTCCCTCTCTCATTTGTGGCTCTCAGGACGAATCCCTCCAGAGGCTGCAGAAGGAATCCGAGATTCTCCAGAAGACGTACGCGCACTACTTTGACCTGACGATCATCAACAACGAGATCGACGAGACCATCAGACACCTGGAGGAAGCCATCGACGTGGTGTGTACAACACCACAGTGGGTGCCAGTGTCCTGGGTCTATTAGGCCCCTGCCCTCCCAACATGCCTCCCTGCCTCCCCAACCTTTACAATGCATTTCTGCGGAAACTTCATCATTCCTTGGAAAAGAAACCACCTCAGACAGTCAGAAACCTCAGTGTACACGACCTGCGGTCAATAGGTCTTGGCCCCCTTCAGACTACCTAGACGTAGTGTTGCATAAAAAAAATAAAAAATTGAATATTGTCATGTCCTTATAGATAGGAGGCAACATTTTATAGAGATTTTTTTTAAAGAGACAGTATCTTAATTCATCTCTGGCAAGGAAAGACATGAGGAACCTGACCCCTCCTGTGACTAAATCTCAAACTGTAGCCTTCATTAACAACGGGGGGTCAGTTTGACCGAATCGGCCCTCTGCACAAGAAAACTTGCCTTTTTTTCGTGGTGTATCATCGCTGGACAAATGTAAAGCACATAAAACACTACAGTGTGACTTTAACGATTCAACACCCCCCATTTCTTTCATTTGAATTTTAATTGAAATCAGGTAAATTAGCTCTTGTATGTGTGCGTAATAAGTGTGTGTGTGCAAAGATGTATAAAATGCACATAGTACACTTTTCAGATGGGTTTTTTTTGTGCACACCTGAAAATACCTACCTTCACTCAGATACTGTCTCTCTAAATAGATAAATGTTTTAGAGAATTGAATGAGGTCTTATGCATGTGGACATTCGCAAGCTTTCATGCTGTTGGTGTTACCAGTGTCAAAACTACTGTTATCTACAGCAGAGAACATTCCATTAGTTTGGAAGACAAAACGCACCCAAGGGGATTAAATATTTACAGAGAAGAAAAATGTACACCTATGCACATCCCTTGCATTTTGGGCAACTTTATAAACGACTGATTTTTATTAATCATGTGGTGAGATGTGTTTGTAAATTTGTCTCAATTTAATTTGTTGTAAGAAAAAAATGAGGGGAAAGAAGATTTATCCAGATTCGCCATTTCAGAAATGTGTTGTCTGAGAGTATTAATGTTTTAATTAAGTTTAATGAACAGGGGGAAAAAAAAGCTGATTTTTATTCTGTGTGTAATTGTTTTGAGGAGGTGCACACATTTTGCAAGTCAAAAAAATAAATACTTAGCAAATGAAGACCCAGTTTGTGCATCAACAAAAAAAAAGCTATGTACATGACAAACTGTTTACTTCAGACTGCCCTGTATAAATTCCTCTGCAAATGACAAGCAGCTCTTCAGTATGAACAGTTTTTTAAATATATTTCCTTTTATGTGTTCAATGAGTAAAATCGCCTTTGATTCATCTGTCTTTTTTGTACACTCTTTCCTGGTTTTTCTAGTCTCTCCAGGATCTCGCAAGAAACCAGTTTTTCTTCACAACTTCTCTGTCCTGTGCAGTAATCATCTGTACAAGGAGTGAAACATCGGTTTTTATATTTCTGTCAGATGGGAAAGATTCTCCAATCTCCTCCCAAGCTCTTAAGGTTTTGTTGCATTTTGGTATTGGTGGTCTTTAGGCTGAGAGGAGGGGAGTAAAATGGTGCATTTGTGTTGCTACATTGTGCCCTCCGATGCCACACAGATATGCCTGGGGAGAGGAGGGAAAGGAGACCAACTGGCACAGCGGTGCCAGCAGTATACCACAGCTAACTCACAGTCCCACTGCTCAGAGAGCCCTGAACATTTTATCAATTAGAACTGCAGGTCCAGTACAGCGCTCCCTCCCTGCCCGAATCAGTCCCTGCAGGAAGATTCGGGAAAGCTTAAAGACAGCAGTGTGGTGCTGCGGTTGAGGCTACGGACACGTAACTGGATGGTTGTGGGTTCAAATCCCAGCTGAGACGCCACTGTTGTACTCTTAAGCAAAGCACTTTGCCGAAATTGTTTCAGTAAACTACCCAGCTGTTTAAATGGGTGAAATTTAAATCACTTTGGATAAAAGCATCAACCAAATAAATGTAAATGTAATGATGTATAAAAGTGAGATCTTTTTTGCTCTTAAATGCTGTGGCTGAAACCAGGGTCGCAGGTACAGCTGAGAGGAGCCCGTTATACTGCTGGCCAAAGTATCTTGATAACACAAGCTTATAGGCAGGTCAGGAAAAATCTTTTTTTAAGGGAAAGGGAAGGTATAGCAAGAGAAAATTGCTTTAATGTTCTTTAAAAGCAATTTATGTTCTGGCTTTGTCCATTTAGTTTGCATACGCCCCTGCGCGTAACAGGGATATTCCCGCCCATGTGGTGGAGGGACGAGGGCACGTGCCCGAGAACCCGAATCCATTACAGTATTAAAAATATTTTGGAGTCGGTCCCATTTCACAGTTTTGTGACACATGAGTTGACTATACGCCTGCTGCCGCCAAGCTGCGACCAGCGGTCAATTCAGGATCGCGTGTGCATCGCTTGCTGCGCCACTGCTGAGTCTGACTTTGGAAACTTTTTCTATCGGCAATACATAAGCCGTCGTGTAATGAGACTGATTAATTCATCTTCCAAGCCGAATACAAAATAACTTTTCCGTATGTGTTAAATAAAGCCAGATACGTGCTACGCTTTATTGAACAGATATGTAAAATAAAGGGTGACATCGTCACCCTATCCTGAAAAATGTAGGCATTTGTAGTAAACCATCGTCCCTTTCTACTAAAGATTCCCCCATTAAAAGCCACCGAATGATTTATAACAGCGGGTTTTGCACTTCGGCTTTCCAGACGTTTTAGAAGTTAACGGCAGGTGTGATTCCGAGGTTGTCCAGAACCGATTTCTCTTCTCAACGAACGTCAGCACAGAAAATGACGAACACTTTCGGTTTACGGCTTGCGGTTGTCGCCCTCGTGTAAGACTATTTGCAACCGGGCCTTTGCTCCACCAGAGGAAAATTGGGGTGGGGCTCAGCACAGACTCTGGAGGATTAAAACCGGTTCGATACTGGTGTCATGAGGAAATGAAACCTAAACTATTTAGTCGTTTGGGTCAATTCCAGGAAGCTCGTTGATTTTTTTTTTTTTTAGTCTTTCAAGGTAAATCATTTGACCGCAGAGGATTTTTGCAACAAAAATGAAGTGGGAGTTTTTCATTAAAACGTGAAAGTGCAAAGTACCTCTGTCAAACAAGGAAAACGTGAGTTTTACAAAGAGCTAGTTTGTTAGGAGGAGGAAGAGCTGAAAAGGGCCTCAATCTTTTCGAACACTTTATCCTTCTCAGTCCAAGTCTTCATCGTACAGTTGCAAATGACTTGACTTCCGAGTGTTATAATTCCACTAACAGTTTTACTTCAATTTATACCTTAAGGCATGACCGTGCCTATTAAATATGCGTCTGGGATTCGAGATTAACAGAAATATTAAGCAACTTATTCAAGTGCCTACAAAGCGACAGAAAGTTCGCAACACCAAGCCTGTCGGATGTTTATGAAACTTCTTCAATAGACGCACCCGGCTGTGACGTAAGTATGACCTTGTTGACACTGGTTCTCGCGTACGGCGACGCGGGTGTTACGTCACTGGCTCTGCACAGAGACCGAGGCAGCGAACTCGACAGAGGCAGAGTGAAGAAGTTCACAAGGTTTCCTGTTACGCCTCGGACAAATAGATGGAAATTCTTCCGTTTCCTCTAATCGCGTTGGCATCGCCCAGCGCTCAATAGCTTGCAGCTAATTCCCTTTTAAGTTAGCTTCATTTTCATGCGCGATTTCACAAAACCAGGTTCCTTTTTCCAGTGCAAGATTCGCTTATGTGCGATGTTACATACGTCGACTTTGAAGAACAGCCTACGCACAAACAGCAGTACAAGAATCTTCCTGTACACTATATATGACGCAGAACTTTATTTATAGCACAGGGTTTGCACTTTAAACTCCACACCCTGGTTTAGATCAAATAACATCAGCAAAGCATGCACTGTTCCCTTCCCTTCACGGCGCCGACAAGTAGCCCGACTGGATGTTTGTGCAGGTAGATCACGAACACAAGATCTAGTCTGAGTCACCGCACCTCCGTTAAAATCTACGGTAAATGCGCAAGTGTCGTTATTTTTCTGTCGGTGGCCACGTAATATAAACAGAAATATAAGGTGTTTCATTTCTTAGTACAAAAAAAAATCCATCTAAATGAGATGGCGTACTAGTGTTGTATTTGAAAAAAATATCTAATTTTTTAATCCCTTTTCATGGAAGGACATGGAATTCCGTGCAATTGATTCACTTGTCAGTCAGCGATGTGTTACCAGGGTTTGTGATTGTCGGCTAAAACCGTATAGATTCAAATGTACTTTGCCAGCGATGGATGATGATGATGGATAGATTCATATGACGCGTTTTCGACTGACGCTCAATGTAAAATGTACGCATAATTTAGCGACAAACGGGAGATAAGAAATGTCAACTACAGTGACTGTTGCAGTGCAATAGAGTGAAACACTGGGGTGTGCAGGTTTACTTTATCCTCGCCAGGTAAGGAAATACAGCCCGCCAATATGCAACATTGTATTGGGAAGAGTCTAAACGCACTTAAAGTGCGTTGCTGCAAAATAATCAGCAGAATACAGAGAAACTGTACATCGTAAAACTGCTCTCGTATATTCATAAAAGGGCAATTGAAAATGAAGCTCTGTGCCCCCACTTTCCTTTATATCCGTTTCGTACAAACAGAAATATGATGCTTACCTCACGAAGAAGAGACCTGCCCGCTTTTAGACCATGTCTACACGACTCAGTCACGACGTAGTCTATGATTCTAGAATAAACATTTTCAGCCATGGATTTATGTATACTTTAAGAAATTAGCCTTTATTTAATATTTCAACAATTATCCGAACTATGAGTTGTCTAATGAGCTTTTGGATACACGTCTATTAGAACCCTTGAAGTCTGGCCACATCGGAGCCAGTCGAATAATTATTGCTATTTAATCTAACATCGCTCGTTTCGGCAAGTGAGCACTGTCATCGGCTGTACGCAGTAAGATTATTCAACAGCCACGATGAAGGATTGTGCTAATCTTAACTGCAAAATCAAAGCTGCACTCCCAGACATGCAACCCCAGTGAGCAGAATGATATAATTTTGTAAACTCATGTTTGTTCTGTCATTCATCCACTGCTTTACAGTGCTTATTTCATTTTTTTTTTGCTGAAGTAAAAGTAGTGGCATGTACAGGGAGCCTGTAACAATACTTCACCTGATCACTCAACCTCTCCAGTGCAATCTGGTTTATGTATGGCCGGGACTGAGGACTCCATTGCCATGGGTAACATGACCGGCTGACTGCAGCTCCGTTGGTAGTTTTGTCCTGCAGGGATAAGCAGTACACCCCCCAGTGACCAGGCATGCTGTGAGCCCCCACTAGTGGGATCTGTCACTGTGGAAATTTCCACTTAGCATGCTCCCAGTGTAATTACTCCACCTCAGGGGCTTGAACAATCCACAGCTGACTTCGTTAGCATGGTAAAGAGGTCAACAGGGGACAGACGAGAGCTGCAATCATCTTTAGGTAGGAAATCTTAAGACAAGAGCCAGTGTTTAACATTACAGAGGAGGCATTCTTAATATAAGTGAAGGGTACTGTCATTGTGGTTGTGATCAGCAAAACTGCTTGGACTACTTATTTTACAGAAATCATCTCTTTGAGCCCCAAACTGCATGCAAATTTGAACTAGCTAATCATTTCATGCTGCTCTTGCAGCAGAGGTGTATGCATCTAAGAATACAGTATGTGCATATTTGATGATTTTACATGATAAGAAAGCACATGTAAAAAACATCTAATTAAATTACTAGTTGATATTTTTGACAAGTTGATATTTTTAATATGATTACTTTGTCAGAAATTAGGACTTGAATAGGAGCTAATAATCCCCTGATTCATGTCTTGAGAAGCAGAAGGGTGACTCAAGAGTGTACATTCCAACACACATAGCTCATACGCTCCAACACAGACAAACGACAAAGACGTTTATTGCAGGAAAAAAAAAAGTGTAAACCCCACATGGTTGTCCAGAACAATATGAGGAGAGTGGGCAAAAACTGGCAGGTCGGGCCCTCCAGACGCATTTGGTTTCCAGAAGTTTATTGATGTTAGGAAATCGTTCAGCCATGGAAGAAGTCAGGCTTATGGATTCACATCAGATAAATCTATAGACAAAGTCCTCTTAGATTCATAACTAGACACCTTTTTGTACAAAAAGCAGTAAAAATGTACCAAGCTATACAGTTCACGTGCTTCATTTTCTGTTAAATCTATAATGAGTGTAATGAAATGGATGTTTTAGCCACCAATTCTTATACATTTTAAGACAATGAATGGCACACCAGATTTAAATAAACGTTTCTCTGACCATACGACACACTAACATTTGCCTACGTATATATGTGACAGAAAGACATCTACGATCAATCTAGATTAAAAAATACTGTTTACAACAATCTTTCTTGGTCAGTTTGTAAAAATGCATCATTAATATGGTTAAACTGCCAGAAAGCACATCACTGGAATTATCTCACAAATATTCCTTTTTCGATAAAGTTACTTTTGCGAGAGCAATCCCAGCACTTAAAAGAAGCAAGAGTCAGAAGTTGGCCCCCAAAATTCCTTTATGAACTCTGCTAAACTTTCCTTTGCCTTCAGTTGCCTCATCTATGTATTTCCATAACGAAGTGAAACACAATGCTAAACCCACCCCATTTGGTTAAGTGGTCTTGTGTAATGCAGATAAGCCATACATTTTAAGAAGATTAATGCATTTCTGAATAGCTTTAATATCCAAAGTCATTGAGTTTAATGAATAAAGCAGGAAGACACCATGAGCAAGCTATGCCATCTGCTCTGGATCTACAGGAGCACACAAACAAGCCTTCGTAATATTTAAGAAAACCTTGTTGTGCAAGAAGCTGGATTTGAATCCACTTTTCCCCTGTCATCACAGTTTGACTTCAAAGTGTACTCACATCGTTTCCATTCCTTTTTGAAACAAGCAAGTACCACATGCACAATGTCAGTGTAGTCATTGCAGCTCTGCAACTCTTTTTGGAGTAGAAAGAGAGCAAAAAGTCTGTTCTCCACCTGCAGTGGTGGAGCCGTTTAGTGAATGATGTTGCCACCACCTCCTGCCCGGATACACCGGAAAATATTTTGAGTGAATAATTTCCATCTGTAAGAAGAAAAAATATTGAAGAAAAAAAGAACTTCCATAAGCAGTATAAGGAGGAGGCTTTTCTTGGGAGTACAAAAGAGGCTTAACCGAGGTGAGGAAAAATTGCACAAAGGAAAGCTTACAATTGTTTGTACTGACCTTGTGCCCCAAAAGCAACCCTAAGAAATGCGAGATATCGCTCAGCGGGGAGGTGAAACTATTGCTTTAAGTTGTATATAGGATAGACAGACAGGAATAAGCTGCCAGATGTCATAAGCGGGAAAAAAGGTCGCTCCAGAAGACACCTGACTGCCTACTTCCTGCAAGAGGGAGGTATTTCTAACTATCTCTGTAGAGTTGAGAGGTCCTTCCCAGAGTTCCTGCTGCATGAGCCTAGAGATGAGGCTGTTGAACTTGTTTTCTGTGGTGTAGCGCAAGCCCTCGGTGGGCAGTGGGCCAGTGAAAGTCAGGTTGAGCTCTGCTGGGTCGAGGCATGCCCCACCGGAGGATCTGGAATAGACCACCTCACTGAGGTCCAGGCCAGCCACCGAGGAGGGAGAGGCGCAGGGGATGTCCCTGACCAGCTTGTAGTTCTCCATCCATACCTTGAGCCATTCCAGGCCGCAGTCGCACTCCCAAGGATTCCGGAAGAGGTAGAGCCGGCCAAGGAAGTAGATGGGCTGGAAGACTGAGAAAGGCAGAGCCGTCAGGTTGTTGCTGTTCAGGTGAAGGGAGATGAGACTGGTGAGGTTCTCGAAGGCCCCTTCCTGGATGAAGGAAATCCGGTTCCGGTCCAGGTAGAGAAACTCCAGCTCCATCAGGTCGCTGAACCAGCTCTTGGAGACATTGGTGAGGAGGTTTCCTCCCAGATTGAGCATCTTCAGGCGTCGCAAACCCTTGAACGACTCCCGGGGCAGGTCAGACAGGAGATTATCGTTTAGGTAGAAGTTTTCCAGACGCCGGCAGTCCTGAAAGGCCTGGTCGTGGATGACATTGATCCGGTTCTCTTGCAGGTTCAGGTACTTGAGGTTGGTCAAACCCAATAGAGAATTGTAGGCCACAGCCTCAATCTTGTTGCGCTCCAGGTAGACGTGAGTCAGGTTCTCCATGCCTCGGATGGCTCCCGGGATGCGGCGGAAATTGTTCTGGAAGCAGAAGAGCTCCTGCAAGGCAATCTGCTCCAGGAAGATGCGGTCGGGCAAGCTGAAGAGGTTGCAGTCGGAGAGGTCCAGTCGGGTCAGGCGCCTCAGGGAGGTGAAGGTGCGAGTGTGCAGGTAGCGGATGTACTCGTTATGGGCCATCTTGAGCTCCAGCAGGTTGGGCAGCCCCTTGAAGGCCCCGGGCGTGATGAAAGAAATGTTGTTGTGGTCGAGCAGCAGGGAGCGCAGCGCGGGCAAGGTGCCGAAGGCCCTCTCCGAGAGGAACTTGATGCTGTTCTTGGCCAGGTTGATGGAGGAGGCCTCACAGGGGAACTGCTGGGGCAGGTCGGGGAGGCCGGCACGGTCACACAGCACAGCACAGCTCTTCTCCTGGGTGCAGGTGCAGCGGGCAGGACAGGACCGGGCACACCCCCAGGGGGCAAGGACAGGGGAGATCAGGAGGAAAGACACTGCAGCAAAGGATAGGGGTGGACATTGAACATAAGGGAAAGGAAGGAAAGAAAACACGAGCCTGTGAAATATGGGCCATTGATTCCATAAATGTTCGTTCTAAAACACAGATAACACCACAGGTCAAGATTTGTACCCAGGGTCCCAGCGCCTTGAGACAGCACTGCCACCCTCCGTACCACAGTGCTGCTTGTTATTTTTAAATTAGATAAGTATCTGTGTGGAGTTCACATGTTCTCCCTGTGCTCGTGTCGGCTTCCTCTGGGTGCTTCAGATTTCTTCTCACAGTCCAAAAACATATTTATAGGTTAATGGGCTTCTAGGAAAATTGTCCCTAGGTGTAAGTGAGTGCGTGTCTGCGTCAGAGTCTGTGTCCTCTGCAGTGGACTGCACTCCCATCCAGGGTGCCCCCATTGCTTCCTGGGATAGATTCTTGCTCCCTCCTGACCCTGAATTGGATGGATGGATTAAAAAAATAACCTTTCATGTTACTACAAGAATCTCTCTATCTGAATTTCATATGCTCCAGGTTATGTGCTTAAGAAAAATGAATTGCTTGACAATTTTACTAACTGGCCCAGACAAAAGAGTATGATCACAATAGGAACATTTAGAATTCCAACAGGAAGAAGAACATTTTTATGAGACAACTATCAACAGCTGTTGGCTGGTCTCTAACAGTTTCAGATATGTCCCGTTAGACAAAGGCTGGAACTGAGCCAAAGAACTTATAGCATTCCATTAAAAAGTACAAAACATCTGTGGTTATTTTGGAACAGAAACCTAGTTTTGTGAAAGCCTTTTGTAATCCATTATGCCAATGAGAGATCTCTGAGACATCCTCATCTTCTTGTCCTTTAAACAGAGCACAACGGGGCCTGACAATCCTTAAGCAGACTTGACGTCTCTGCTGCAACCAAAGAAAAATTCAGCCAGATGTGTTATGTCTTAAGCGCACATCCATAAAGTCAAGATGGCTGAATTTTGAATTCCTATTTTTAATTTCCTTCAGTTTCCTGCAAGTATTTGGCTACAGGTGTACAGCATCACAAACCTCAATAATTTGACAAATTATTCAATTATTTTTGTTGTCCACAAAACAGCCAATTGAGTGTTTTTCCACACCTCGGCCTGCTGCTACAATCCCCACAGTCACTGAAGAGTGTAGCATGAGGAAGAGTAGGCAGACTCCTCCTCCCACAACACCCTCCATCAGCACATGACTCTTGCCATACTGGAAGTTTAGTGTTGACTGTCAGAGAGGCACATCTCCTACGTGTTGCCCAAGTGTGCAATAGACAGTAGGTGTGTCAGGCTGTGTTATGGCGAGAAAGAGCCCAGGCCTACTTATCCTACCCTACAACTCTGTACTGCTGTTAGGGGAATCCCAGTCACAGTCAGCTAGTAACATCACCCTGGTCAAACCTGCGATTGTACAGCTTAGCCTGCACTCAGAGGGTGCTCTTTTCCCAGGTGACCCTAGGACTTTAATATTAAAATGTATTATAACAACCCCCCCAATACACTGTAAATAAGAGTTATTGTATGCAGCAGCCCCACAGAACCTGCATATCCATTCTGTGTATTAACATTCTGTACAACACTGCGATTTTATTCTTGGCAATTTATTAAAACCATATTATGTCTAGACTCTTTGTTCTCAAATGGAAAATATCTGTGCTCTGTATGTACTGAAATCTTTTTAGGAAGGGTTACTACCTTGTCCCTAAAATTTTCAATGTGGCTGGGATGCCGTTGGACTTCTAAAACATTCAGGTTGCAATGACTCAGAGGCATAATTTTATTTTAAAAGAAAAAACTTCCAAAAGTGTGCTCTGACAAAGTAAAATAACCAGACATAAAAGCCATCTCTGATAATGACAACAGAGCACTCCTGCTTAAATTCAGTTTGATAACAGTAATGTAACAGAATGTCTGACTGTTACTTGCAGGTATGAATAAGCAATCACTTTGCCAGTTATATAGCTCCATACCGATAAGCTTTTTTAGATTAAAGGCTGAAGACTAATAAGTATGGTACAGTAAAGCAAAAACAACTATTGTGATGTCAAAATCACATTTCTACAGAATTGATGAATGGTCTGTCTCCACAAGGTTGCGTGATAATTTTGATTTGAATGAAAAAATCCGGAACTTTTTGTAAAACAAAATATCAGTTTGATTCCAAAGTTACAGTCCTGAATCAATAAAAAAAACTAAAGACTAGAGATTAGGTGAATATTACCATTATGTCATTTTATAAAATTGTAAGCAGAATTGAACTAACCATCTCTAAAGCAAGCTTTGAAGGTGTATATTATTTTTTCATAAATATGCATTCTTTGTGCCTGAAGAATTAATCAGCATTGGCCCAAATGTATCAGGTGGGTCTCTCTCACACTGGTCCAGCATGGATCACATCCTCCATGGTTCTTTTATATATAGCAAACACTAACACCACTTTTTCCTTGTTTATTGCCACAGTCAAAAAATATACTGATCAATGCTGCTATATAATCAGCTTATTAAAACATTAAAGCCATTAGGGGAAAGCATTATCTGGTAGAAGTTTTAAAGGCTGTGATCATTCTTGAGTAACTGACATCCTTTAGCTTGCACTGAAACTTCAATCACGTTTTTCTTCACCACTTTGGCTTCTAGCCATCTGTCATCAATAGGGTCCTGAGCTCTTTAGCATTTGGAAATTAACTGGATTGGATTTGGCACGTACTTTGGGAAAAATGGACCTAGGTGGTCGTGTGCACGTCTGTGTCTTCCCTGTGATAGACTGGTTACCTACTTAGTGCCTGTTGCTTGCTGGGATAGCCTCTGACTTCCCCATGGCCCTGAATTGGAAGAAATGGTTTGAAAATAGATGGTCTAACACCACTGTATTTGCCATAAGTGTCAACACAATACGTTTAGAAAATTGTCAACACAATACGTTTAGAAAATTGTCAATAACAATTAGCATAACAAAAGGAGGTTGTGTTACTTAGGAAACATTTAATTTCACGCTGTAAAATAACCTAGATTATCCTCTTGAGTATGATACATTTGTAGAGCAATCTACAATTTAAATGTGGTGGTGATGATCTCCATTAAGTGAAAAATACACCCGTTTTAAAACCCCTTCATGTAAAGATTTTTTTAACGATTTATGTAATCAGGTTTGATTCTGTAAAAAAAATTATCGTCAAAAATCTGTTACCCCATTGGCCACAATTTCTATGCATGTATAAATATTTTTTCGGCACAGCACAGCATGAGCATAAGCCTACATTTTGGGCTCTTATTAACATCCTGCAAAAAAAAGTATCAACGACTGGAAATTGCACAGAAAGCAGACGGCACTCCTTAGTTCATCCTAGCATTTACGTACACACACATCAGGTCAACTTGCTGTACCACAAGAAACAAGGAATGCCTGTCAATCGACGTCTTTAATCTACCTGGTCTCTGTAATTGAATCTGTACAAGAATGATTATTGAATGATTTTGAGCCAGATTCTACAGACTACAGAGGCCAAAGCTGTGAGCCCTCCATGTGAAAACTGCTGTCCTGAAGGCTCCACCCCAAGCCTGTTGTCATTGGGCATTATGTAGTTCTAGTTCACCTGTCCAGCCTTGCTCCAGTTACCCAGTTTTGTAACGGCTATTGTTCCTAACAGGGACTGGAATAACCTTGTTGTGTCGTGCCGTCCCAATTCCATCAAACAGCAGTCTGCTGGATTGACTCATTGTGCCCAGACAGGTGCTTGTCAGTGTCAGAAAACACCACAGAGCAGGACTCTTTAATTCACTATTCCTCCCTTCTCTTGTCATTAGAGGTCACTTTCATGGCGAGACAAAACAGGACTCACCATTTAAGATCAGAAAAATCATCTCTGCTTTTTTCCTCCTGTAGCATGTCAGGATCAGAGGGTGGAGACTGATCGTTCAGAGACCTGGAATTTTAAAAAATACATATTTTTTTCACGCCTGCAAGTTAAAATGGTCAGCTTCGCCATACAAAATAAACACTTGTGTTGTCTCACATCAAAACATGTTAGAAGGACCTTACAGACTTCAAGGGAGGCACAGTAGACATGTCATCAACAGCAAAGGGTTTTTTGTTTTATGGAGCTGTTTAAAATGCAAAAACATCTACATTTAAAGATGTTTAAACATTTTAAAAATAAAACAAAAATGTATCTTAAGAATAATATCCTTGCATCACTCCTATACTATAAAATCCCAAATTACAGGAATATAATGACAACAAATACAAAAAGCTGAATATTAACTTGTCTGTGTTCTTTCACTTTATATATACGATTCCTTGACATTTTACTGCCTTTAATTTCCAAACACACAATCTAAATATTATTATTCATTTTATATATATATAATAACATATTAAGCATTTTAGAATTAATTTGCCAACAGAATTAATTCCAACCAGCAACAGAATTAGAGCTGATGGATGCAAATGAATAGTTTTTGATGTCTGTCCAGCAAAAACCAGTTGTGCAAAATCATCGTAGTTCATTCCATTCCATTATTTGCCAGTGCTGTCCTTTTAATGTGCTGTGTGTCTGCAAAGGACACTCAGCATAAGTACTGAAATGATTTGCAATAATGCATCTTTCATGCCTTGGCAGTCAAGTTCTTTTTTTTTAAGCCTTGATTGTTGGAATCAAAATTAGTAAGCAGCCCAACTAAAAATAGCAAACTTCCCCCTTTTGACTATCCAATTGTAAAAGAGTACGGCACTGAAAGTAAAAGTACCCTTTGAAAAACGCACCATTAAAAGACCGTGTGGAACGCGCCGCTGCTCAAACAGCACCATTGCTTGAAAAGGACTGTACGTGCTTAAAAATCGACAATCCCCCTTCCAGCTCAAGACAGGAAAACAAAATAAAATTGCTTCTCGACTTACCTGCCACACCAGCCCATTTGTCTTCCTTGTTTTCAAGTGCAGATCTGGTCGAGCAGAGCTCTCCCTTCTATGGATTAGGATGTGCATATGTATGGCTATGCATTTTCTCTCGCTGTCGCTTAATGGATTAAAAAATCCTCCACATCAGATGAAGGATTACAGGCATTGGGAGGAAAGGCGGGTGGCCCAGATCAAAGCTAACCTGAAAGTCTGTGAGGCTGTGGCCTATAACACACAGATTACCCTTGCGACAATCTCCTTTATTTGATCCAGGACCATTCGACAGCCAGATAAATCGCTAGGACATTAATATTTCTTAACTAAAAAAAAATCTAGATAGTGTTTTTTTAAGGCTCAGTCCAAACTCTGGAAAAAAAAACACTACTAGTTAGACTGTACCACAACTCCTTTTCAATACCTTGCGTTACTAATCGTATAAAAGAGCTGTGAAGGCAGTGAATATAAAAGCAGTCCACCTCTCTAGGAGGACCATGCAGCATGGGTATGTGACAGGCCTATCTCACCTGTGATTGCTTCAGAATGCCATGTTAACCCAGGCTTACTAAACCCTCCCAAAACAGCATTGCTCATCTACAGCGGCAGCCAACCTAAACAAGAGTTCTGAAGCCCAGTACACCATCCAAACATCACGAAACTCCTTCACTGCCAGGTCAAGGTCTCATTTCAAGTTAGGGTGAATCAGAACAGGCTTAACTCAATTACCGGGATCACCAGAGATTCCCACCTCTGAAGAAACCACCAGTACAGCTGACCGATTGTTATCTTTCAGTAACCATGATCCTTTGTAGGAACAGTACTTCATACGGTTTTTCTCCACATGAAATACATTTCGCCTTTCCAGAACTGGGTTCAAAGGGATGTACACAAGTACAGAAGATGCTTGTCTGTAGTGTCAATTAATTTTCTTTCAAATGTTACATACCCACCCAATCAGGAATTGATCATGACAATTCACCTCCGCTTGCACCATTGATTCCAGTGCCCAGGTACTCTGAATGCCACAGGCAACACCTTGTGCAGTTCTTGGTAAATCCCTGACCTCTATGATCCCTAGCAAAGCCTTCGTTGTTAAAGGAACCATATCTATATTAAAGCCGAGGATGGTCTTTCGGAATTTAACGCAGCTTGAAAAGAGAAGATGTATATACGTTTGTAATAAAAAAGCTGCAGAATTCATTTTATCCCCTTGACCAAAAAACACCAACACTAGCATGCTCTAAGCATCAAAGACCCCGCACTCCGCAGCTAGACTGTATAATCCACTACCACCTTTAAAACGGTACCGGAGCATTCGGGCCCAGACTACCAGACTCGGAGACGGTTTTGACCCCCACACTATCAAACTAAACTCCCAGCCTCTCTCGCCTACAATCTGAACCTCACAGTGCCTTCTTTCTTACCAAAAACTCAAACACATTGAAAATCTACCTCTACCTTACATGTCAACAGCTCACTCCCCATGATTTCTATCCCTTTATTTCATTCTGTTGATGCATGTTTTTGCACGTTACCTGTTACTTTGTCGTTTTGCACACTGCCCATTGTCTCGGTCTTTGTTATACAGTTGTATTGTTTTATTATTCTTTGTACTATTATCATCTGAGAGCTAGCTAAATAGCATTTCATTATACCATATACCTGTATACAAACGTGAACCTGTATAAAAGTGAGCCAGCCATGGCGCGCTGCACGGCTGCTTCGGTGTTGTGGTCCTTATATAGCCATCCAACTTCAGTTTCAACACGGCAGGCATTTGTCACTTTAAGATCAACCATATGTTGACCCCAGTGCCCAGGCAACATGCTATTCTGATCTGCTCACAACAAGCTCTGCAGGGACTATTGAGAACTTATTCCACATCTTAAAGCCCCTTCCTCACACATCAATATCAATTGTGGAGTGCAAAACTACAATTGTTTTGTAAATACAGGGTTAAGACTAGTTTTTAAGCCTGACACCACCCTAGATACCCCCATTTACAGGCTTCATCTGATAATGTAAGTGTACTCTTACAATTTAACTGGTAGAACAGGCTTTTGATAAAACTTGAGGAATTCTCAAAATGCAGTGTTTGAAACTGCACTGATAAGCCTAGACCGATGTGTACCTCTACTTGTACGTGCTTTTGCTGAAGCGAGTTGGCTACTGATCAACCTTGATTTGTCCATATCTATTAATAGAATTGGTTATTAAAACAGACTTTGGGGATGGATAAGGACTGAAAACCCCTAATGAGTATCTGTACTAGGTAAACTGATCCACATTACCGTATAGTTAGTAAATTAGCTTACAGATAAACCCTGCAGAAGCAGCAAATTAAAATTAAAAGGCTGACAGGAAAACACTTTGCAGATGTAAGCAGAAGTAGAGGACATTGCATACAGGTGATCTATAAACAGGCAACCACACTAGAAAAGGCCAGTTCTGAAAAAATGTAGGAGCTTATGCTGGTATAAAATTTTACTTTGCCCTTTTAATTGTAGTTCCACACTCAAGGATATATATAGGAAAAAGGTATCAATTTGAAAACAGAATTGTAATCAAGGGATGTGCCATTGAAATGAACACCCATCATGCCTCATCTAGCATATAGCGTGCAATTTTGGCCATCATAGAAAACAGCTACTCTGAAATCAGTCCAGTAAAGAGCAAACCTACATTGCTGACTTAGGAAATGTCTTACTGCAACAGTATATCATTAAGCTTGAACAGTGAAGACTACCAGGGGACCCGATACAAGCATTCAAAATCCTCAAGACATTGACAGTCAGCCCAGTGGACTAATTCAGCACCAGTGAAAGATTACAGGACACAAATGCAAATCATTTAAGTGTATTTAAATCCAAACAGGACACTCCACAAACAGTGGTGGGAGTATGGAACAAACTACACAGCCACATTGCTGAAGTCAATACCTGGCTTTACTGTTGATATCTCCTGGATAAACTGAACCCACCCCACCAAATAAATTGGCTCAAATGGCCTCCTCATTTGCATATTTTTGCATTTTAGAACTTCTGCCATGTACAATGAGCCGGCACCAAATAAGTCAGCGGTTCGTTCCAGCCACCTCCCACATGAAGAGCTACTTGGAACATGTTACCCCTAGTTTATCTGACAGGAACTTTGATAACAGGATTTCTATACTCATCTAGAAAAGCAAATTCACCCGGCTCAAGCTAGAGTTAAGTGATGGAAGATTTCATTTTGAACAGGCAGAACAAAACAAATCTCGAAAATTGAAAATAACTGAAAAAATGCATTTCAAACTTTTATTTTTGATAAAATCATACAACAAACGCACGGCTGAGTCATCTCATGCAGTGCATAGCTCCTAAACTAGTACATAAAGCAAATACTAAGTCTGAGCCCAGGTGTTCCATTACAAACATTTAGCAAGTTGGAAAGCTTCCCCCTCCCATCAAAAGTTACCAGCAATCTCTTTGCCCCTCTGTTGAACTCCGCAACCTTATGTAAGACTTATTGCTGCAGCTAAAACTTGCTGAATATTCTACAGAACACCTGAAGCACCAAATACGCAAATGCAACAATAGAGAATAACCACATGTTTAAAGATTGCCATGTGCCAGACGTTCACTGGAAAAAAAAAAAACTCAAACACACAATTGGAGAATCTGGACACTCTGAGCAGATAACATTTAGGAAATGTGTTTCTATTATTTTGATAACTTTTATCCAAACCTTGGCATGGTTTTTCAAATTTTGATAGCCAATTTAGACTTCGATAGAAACGTTTGGCCACAAGGCCAGTAACAGGTGTGGATCGACTGAGTCCAATATGACTTCAACATTAAAAAGCTCACACTACCCCGAAATATATAAATTTCACGCATACGGGTGACATTCAACATTCAAGTGCCAGTGTTTTTGTACTGTCTTTTGGTCAAGTTTCTTGAAACTTTCAAAGAATCACTTTTAGGCTTATAAAAATAAATATTTTTCAAAAAATGCTTAATAAATTACACAAAACTAGCAGCAAAAAAGTAGAATCTAGAAATCTGTGTGCAAATAGCTAAATTCCCAACTGCTAATCCCCCTGGTCCCAAATAAATCCTGGTTAAGTATCAACCCCCTTCCCCTTTTGTAAACAAGCTGCGTTTCACAATCCACACACATTATTTGGAAGCTTAAGGACACGCACACAAGACATTTATATAAAACTCTAGATGTGCAATAAAATTTTTTGTAAAACCTGATGGGCATGACATACAAGGGCCTAAACCTAACTGAAATAGCACCATTCATCTTAAGTTACCTCAATACTGTCAGTGCATCCGCTTCAAATCATAATTTTTCAAGGCACAACACACTTGAGAATAAATCTATTGCACTTAAGTTAAATGCCATGGTCTCCCCTCCCCCATACCGCCTTTAACGAAAAGAAGCTAATGCCGGCTCCCTGGCCAATGATTTTAAATACACATCAAGGCAGATTAACTCCAAAAGGAGTTGACAGCATTCATGTACCATCAGGAGGGAAAAAACCCCGTCTTTGGCCAGATCTAGTGGAATACACAGCCAGTATATGTAATGGAAACCTATGCAACTAAAACTGTGGCGCACCAAACCGCACTCTGAATGCCACAGGCAACACCTTGTGCAGTTCTTAGTACATCCCTGACCTCTATGATCCCTAGCAAAGCCTTCGTTGTTAAAGGAACCATATCTATATTAAAGCCGAGGATGGTCTTTCGGAATTTTAACGCAGCTTGAAAAGAGAAGATGTATATACGTTTGTAATAAAATAAAGCCTGCTGCAGAATTCATTTTATCCCCTTGACCAAAAAACACCAACACTAGCATGCGTATAAAACCGAGCCAGCCAT
Organism: Lepisosteus oculatus; assembly: GCF_040954835.1. NCBI lineage: Eukaryota > Metazoa > Chordata > Actinopteri > Semionotiformes > Lepisosteidae > Lepisosteus > Lepisosteus oculatus. The sequence continues at coordinate 4,184,534 of NC_090710.1, forward strand.
GACGCGCTGCAGGGCTGCTTCGGTGTTGTGGTCCTTATATAGCCATCCAACTTCAGTTTCAACACGGCAGGCATTTGTCACTTTAAGATCAACCATATGTAAAGTTTATAAACATTAAAAAACGAATCAAGTTTTTCAATTGCCCCTTAAAACGGTTTAAAGGGAAAAACAAAAAAAATACCGCCCTGCTTAATGGCTAGCTTGTGGTACTTAACTAGCTGCCTTAACACTGTCAAGTCAATTGCAAGAAGTGGAGTAACAAATCCCAGCATGTGTTCTGCCTAGAATCCAGCGCATTACAACACTGGTTTACTCGTAAGAATATTAAGATCACACCTGGAATGGCTTTTTGAAGACTACCATTATCCCTAGTAGGTACCTATCCAGGATAGAGTGAGCAAAATAAATCAGAACTCTTCAGATACATTATTGTTGCCACACAAGGAATCAATACCTTTAATCAAACGCTTCTGTGATGGTTTTACAAGCTGCTTGTACTCAAGCCTTTAAAAATGCAGGCTACTTGATAACCTGATGTCCCTGTGACAATTTGAAGTTCAAATGGAATAATGACTCACTCAAGTCATATCATCCCAGGATTTGCCAAGGTTTGATTTAGTACACGCTTTTATGCCTTACAAAAACAACTGAGATCATGGCTAAATTCAGCCAGTATGACATTAAAAATAAAAAAAATCCTGTCTAAAGTTAAAGGCACAGTACATTAACAAACAAATGATCCTCAGTTTACAAAGAAATGAAGTGCAGTTGAAAACTATAGAGTCCAAGATTCTAGAGGCATTGATATCAGCAGCCATGTTGTGTCTCTTCATCTAAGGTGTGATGCTCTGGGTCTCTTGCAGGCCATCTTCAAATGCTTTAAGCTCCCTTTAAAATGTTCTCAGAGAATCACAGCTGGTAATGTACTGCGAGTTCTTGAAGCTACACAAGGTATAGTCTGGCTAAGTTACATGTGGTTTCCATTCAGCTAGTTTGGCATGGTGACTTCCACTGCTAACAGGTCTTCGATTTAGTTGCCCCACCAATCAACTTGGGAGTAATTTCCACCATAACCATCGCTGTTGTAGAAGTTTCCAAAGCCACCTGAACAAGAGAAAGTGATAAGATAAAGCCAAAAGAAACAAAAACAGAAAAAACTGTTGAATGGGACATAGATGGTAGATTAACAATACATCAACTGAAAAGTCTTGTTTTCTACATAAGAGTTATGGACACTTATGAGGCAATGCAGTTCAGGCAAAGGTTTAGCAAACAGGAAAGTTCTCCCCCCCCAATCAGGAGAGAAAAAAACCAACCCTTACCACTACCGAATCCTCTGCTCCCACCATGACCTCCAGTGTTACGGCTTCCACGGCTGCCAAAACTGCTGCTGCTGCTGCTACTCTGACGGTAATCTCTGGCACCAAAGCCTCCAGAAAACCTTTAAGAGAAAGCACATGATCGATGTCATTCTAGTGCGCCCCATGTGCTTTGGCCGTCCAAAAAGCTTTATAAAGCTGAAAGCTGTGATGCAAAGCACCAGCAGTTGCAATCTGACATGCTTCAGATTACAAGAACTGTTCGATTAGCAGTCAGAAACAAGGAACACAGGAACAGAGGAAAACAATACCTCTTAGACCGACCACGGCTGCTGCTCTTGTGCTGTTGCTCATAAGCCAAGCTCTCCAGCCAGGATGGAACCTCCTGTTTGGCTTCTACCAATATATCAAGGAGGTCCTTGGTTATGTTGCTGTTCTTCTCATTGAAGAATGAGGTTGCCAGGCCTAAAAGGAATTAAATGCAATGAGCACAATTCAGGCTTCCTGCTACAGTCACAAAATCCAATAGCCAAGTCTGCTCTAACACAATAGTGGTAAACCACATTATAGCAAGCACTGGTTCAATGGGAATTAAGGGGTATATGGGTCAGACTTGCAAAGTATAGTAACTGGTCATATTAGCTTCAATGCATGTTTGCAATTTAAAACCGAAGAGTTTTTTTAAAAGACAACACGTATCAGTATTTACAGTAAGTGATGAGATCCAACATTTTTGCAAGACAGTATTTTTCCACTACAGAACATAGTTTTATAACAGTTTTGTTCCAGAGAAATAGCTTTCCTGTTCTTTTGCATCACAGCAGAATGCTTAACCCTCGTCACTCATTGTATCTGCAATATTTATATCAATCTCTCCAACAACTGAAAATGTAGTACCAGAGCTCTGTTGCATAAGAAAGTTGGACTAAAGCCAATGCATAAGAAATGCCAGTATCTTGTGCATTGATTCCTCAACTGTTTTTACCCTGTGCATGTGATTAGATCTGGCATACGCTGGTATCTCGTATAATCACATTATTGCCAGCATGCACCCACATTAGGGAAAGTGTTCCCTAATCAGTCTCTTACAGGCAATTAAGGTCCTGGGAATGTTTCATGGCAGAATTGATTCCATCTACAATGAAGGGGACCATCCTAATCAATCTAGGCAGCAACATGGAACACACTGCCGATTTCACTATAAACTCACCCAGGTTTCCAACACGGCCAGTACGGCCAATGCGGTGAACATATTCCTCAATGTCACTAGGGAGGTCAAAGTTGATGACGTGTTTCACATTGGAAATGTCCAAACCTCGAGCAGCCACCTGAAAAACAGAAAAGGTTAGTCTTGATGCTTGGGAAAAGAAGGTCAATATTGGGAGGGAAAATAACTACACTTACAGCAGTGGCAACCAAGATGGGGCATCTTCCTGAACGAAACTGATGCAGCGCTTCCTCTCGGTCTCGCTGTGAGCGGTCCCCATGGATGCTGGTGCAGGCATACCCTTCACGGTACAGGAAGTCCTCCAGTGCATCTGCACCCTTCTTAGTTTCCACAAACACCAGGGTCAAAGAATCTTTGCCTGTAAGCAAACCATAATCACTGAACAAGTTTCTTATATTTATACAATCAAGGGAGGAGCGGTGGTCATAAGTAGCTATTTGTATGTCTCAATAAGCACTATAATTTTTTAAAACTAATACTTATTGAGATCTACATTTTCACAAGGGAAAAACCGCTTGCACAGAACTGGGAGCTAGATGTAGGATACATGAACAAAAGCAGTTTTGCCATAACTGACAACCATTAAGATGAAGTACCAAATGAAACCGTACAAGGAGCCATTCAGACAAGGAACTTTGACTATTGTTCCAAGACATACAATTGTCTGCATGACTACTCCTAATGGGGGTTCAATGTTTGTCACAGGGTACTTTTAAGTTTCTTTAATGGCCATCACAGCAAAAGCTATGGTGTAGAGGTGCACGAGTGAGGGAGGGGGAAAAAAAAAAAAGACATTTCATATCCACATGAAGTGACTTACCCCTGAATTTCAAAATAGGATTGCCAATTGAGCAACAATGATACACAAGATTAGGACTTTTGGCCCATCTTGCCCCATTTCAGAGTTAACGAATGCAAGATTTTTATCCAAACAAACATTTAAGATTTTAACTTCACCACAGCTTGACCCATACTTGCGCAACCCTTTAAAGATCTGCCACCTGTTCTTGGTTTTTAACACTTCCTTGTAACTTTCCAATTGCTGCCTCTGTTAATTCTGAAGAAGTGTTGGGTTGACTTATTGCCTAAGTATTTTAAATACTTGTATCGATTGTAATGGTACAGTTTGTGATAATGCTCCCCAATTTGTAAAAAAAGGGGGACACTAAGGACTTCACTCAGCTGCTGAACGGTACTTATTTTACAAATAGTAGAAAGATCACTAACCAGACTGGAGAACTTCCAAGTCTGAATAAACCAGACATGGCTAAATTACAAAGCAGTTGATGACTGCTGCTCAAATTAAGAAAAGTCACTTCACTGGTAGGTAGAAAAAAAAAAAGACAGCAACGCTCAGCCTGTTATTTCCCATGACCTTTATAGTCTATTCTTCATTTCAATAAATAAGGAATATTGATCTGAGGAGTGCCTATACAGTGGCATAAAATTGCAACTCAGCATTACATCAACGGGCAACCTGAAAATACATGTACTTCATATTCTATTCATGTATTGAATAGAATTTACTTCAACCTTAGTTGCTCTGCGTTACTGTCTTGATAAGCCATGAATGATGTATTGTCAAACAAAAAAAGGATAATGGAACTGAACAAGTTCAAAAAATTAAATGAGGCATTCTACTACTTCGTAGGCAGAACAAATGGCCTACTTACCAGTCTTTTCGGAGTTTTCACTTGCGTTTTCCTGTACCTCACTCGGAATTACTTTGAATAAAACCAAATCTCGCGATAAATGTTGCATATTTTAAATCAGAACTAGCAGTCAATGCATTTCTAGCTTCTAAAAACAGATCTATAACACTTACAAATGGAAAGAGGCGTTAAGAGGCCATCTGGAAGCCCTCCTCAACTCCACAAATAAAATGTGAGCAGATTCTTCCTACAGTATTTAAGCTTTGCTGGACAGCCTGCCTGCACTTGACCATTTTCCATCAAAAGCAGGCCAAGACTAGTCTTCAAAAGCCAGCTCACTGGCAAATACTATACAATACTTATTTCCGTAACAAACATTGAACCAGAGGCTGCAAAGTCTAACTTGCACCATAGCTCCATTCTTAACTTTCCTCAATCACACCCTCCATCTTAACACATCAAACAAGTGAAACCTACTGTCCCAGATATAAGTAAAACACCAGCATGGGAATAATCTTTACCTGTTGCATTCAGAAGATCAAGCAGGAAGGACCGCTTATCACTTTCTTCCACCCAGACAACCTTCTGAGTAATGTTCTCAGAGGTGGATCCAACACGGCCCACAGCCAAGAAAATGTACTCATCCAGGAAATCGCGAGCAAGGATCTGAAAATGCACTTATTTTTTAGTAAACTCAAAAGGAATCCCTTAAAGATTGATTGCTGCCATGATTAAAATTGTACCTGAATTTCCTTAGGGAAGGTAGCGCTGAACATCATTGTGTGACGGAGTCCTTTTGGAGGCATGGTGTCTTGCTCAACAATACGTCGGATCTGGGGTTCAAAACCCATGTCAAGCATTCTGTCAGCTTCATCCAAAACCAAATAACTGAAAGGTAAGCAAAAGGGTTTCTAGATAAGTACATAGAGGATCAGAGGTCAATGTACACGTTTTCCTCTCGACAGTCTACTCACTTGCAGTAATCCAGGCCAATCTTTCCTCTCTCCATCATATCCACAAGGCGACCAGGTGTAGCCACCAGGAGATGACAACCTCGCTCCAGATCCCGAATCTGCTGCCCGATGTCGGCACCGCCATACACAACACATGGGCGAACTTTGGAGCGATACGAAAACTGCAATGAAAGCAGTTGTGAGTACAGATCAAATAGGCGTTTCACCAAACTGTTCTAAAAAATCATGACAAAGCTCTGAATGTAAGTGCACTCACCTTTCTGGCTTCATCATAGATCTGCAATGCCAGCTCTCTAGTAGGGGCCAAAATCAAAGAAATTGGATACTGCTTGCGGCGTCCATACTTCCCATTTTCCTGAAAACAGGCACATTTACAAACAGGAATTCAGATTCGGGGTGTATAAAATGCCTGGAAACAATATAATGGTGCACTAGAAATATAACTTTAGCACTCATTTGAGCATAAGGAGAAGATAAAGACCATGCACTTATCCCACAGTGCCTATGGAAAAAGCTTAACATGAAATGGAAATAAAGATGAACCTCACTGACAACAGTGTAGGCACAGATGCCCATCAATGATGGTTTGCTCTACAAAACTGGTTCTTCCCTCCCTCATCAGTTGCTTGTCAAACTGTAGGCCACCTCTTGAGTTTCTAGCTCCAGTCAGCTCATGTCAAAGGACAGAATCAAAATGTCTGAACTATAGGAACCAATCTGCCTTTTTGTGGGCCACTCCTATGTTTACACAATAGCTCTGAACTCAAAGGTGTACAGTACTACCTGGTTGCTCTTAACAGCTTGTAATGCCTCTCCTGGACCTTCAGTGTATATCTGACTCAGTACAGGTAGTAAAAAGGCAGCCGTTTTCCCAGAGCCTGAAAATCAAGTTGAAATAAAGCATTACATTAAGCAAGGTTTACAAAGACAATACAGTTATATTAACATTAAATTCAATTTGCAATCAAAAGCACACTGAACACTGCAGCATTCACTACACTACACTTATGGATAGAATTACCCCAATTCTTACCAGCACCTCACTGGATTACTCCAGTTTCATTTAGTATGGTTTTGGAAAAGTGAAGTCGCCATAAAGTGAAACTAAAGTCTGCATTTGCTACAATCAGAGTATAAGCAAATAAACTTGATAATGCAATTAATGAGCCAATAGGCTCATTTGGCTCCTAACTGGCCAAGTTCAAACATCATAAGACTGGCATCTTTAATATTTAGCCAGACCTATAGGACATTATCACCTTCAAGTACACTTCTAGAGCTTGCTGAGCAGATTAAGGTGCCAAAAGCAACGGGCTCAGTGAAAATAAACCTCCAGGACTAGGGTATACTGGTGTGCATGAGTAGGCACGTAGCCCACCCAGGTCTCTTTTTGGGATGCACTGTTTGCTCCATCCTGACCCATTTGGATGTGTCCACCCTGTTTGTCGTGGCATCCCTTGGCTCCCCTGGAAACTAAATGAACGCCTGGAACACGCAGACCCTTACTGCAAAAACTGAAATAGGCATTATTCATTGAGGGAAAAGGAAGAGATACCTAACCATGAACATAACTGTCAAAACAGTTGATTTTTTAAATGAACAAGCAAACAAGTTTGCTTCTTTTTGACATCAAGATCACATACAATTACAGCTCACTATTTAGGCTAGTCACTTTCCTTTTGGGGATATAAAGCAAGTTGAGGGTCTCAGGTTGTCATACAGAACTCCAAATATTTAGTTTTAGTTTAATATTTCATCAAAGTGGATAATTAAATTGTCAAGTAATCATATACTTAGTATCTAAAATGTCAAAAAGAAGACCCAGTTGCTTTCTGTATATCACCTCATGGCTGAACTCATTCCACTTAAAATAGATCTGTTCAGTAACCCAAATATTAAAGCAAATACCTTTCACACAACACTAGGTGAACCAAGTAAATGCAAGTCATTAATTTTTAAGCATTTAAATGTTTTAAAATTCCAGGATACTAGAGCCTCCTAGGAACTATAAACAAAATCTCCCTGCTAAATCTGCTAGGGCCTTGTCTAAAATGTGCTATACAGGCATTTAACTTCTTTGAACAGCTCCTGACCCAAATAAAGGTGCAACCCAACACAATGACACTAAAACAAGCATTGTTGCAAATGTAAATCTGGTTCAGTAAGCTTCTTAGTTTTCATTAATAGTAATGCCTTTCATGGCTTTATCAATTGAAGCGCTTACCTGTCTGGGCACAAGCCATCAGGTCTCTCTTTGACTTGATGATTGGAATAGCATGTTTCTGAACAGGAGTGGGGCGAGTGTAACGACTCAGGGATATGTTTCCCATGATGATCTCTCCCATTTCAACGTCGCTGAACTAAAAATGCAAATGTAATCAAGTTTAACTAAGAATATAACATTTAAAACAACAAATTAAACCTCAGGGAATAAACAGAGCTTACACTCTCAATATGTGGAGGACAATTTGAACCGGTAGCCTCAACAGGAATGTCATCATATTTCTCAAAGTTTATCCCAGTGTTGCTTCCAGAGAACAGTTCTCTGGAAAAGAAAAGTGAGCCAGATGCACAAGTTTAGGAACAGAAACTTAATGATCTTACTGAAGCTACGTCCAGATCTAAGCTGAAAAACATGCAACACTCACTGCTCAAGGCGGTCATTTGGTGATGTTGGCTTTGACCAATCCTCTTCATCCCGGGCAGAATCCTCGATCCACCGGCTATTTCCACCTTCCCGAGATCCAAAGCCCCCTCTGTCATACCTGTAAAACCAAACCGCTCATTTAAGTTCTCTTCCACAGGTCTGTTTCTTAACCTGGCAAGTATTTTTGCTTTTACCAACTTAAGCTAGGAACAGGTTTGGCTCATTACCAAACCATGTTATGCTTGTCCATAAAAAGGCACAGAATACATCACCATCCAGAATTACTAATGCACCAAAAAAGTGAAGGTGGATAACCTCACTTAAGCCTAGAAAGATGTCTTTACAAAACTCTTTAACTCACCTCCCTCTTGATCCAGATCCACGGTCACCAAAGAATGACGACTTTCCTCTATCATTGCGCCCTCCAAAGCTAGTATAGGGGTCCCTTTGGTCTTTGGAGGAATTCCATCCACTATTGTCTTTATCATAACCAAAGCCTAAAGACATTTGCGTCAAAATATTAATGCATTTTGAAAGACCAGTTCTTATAGCTCTACATTCAATGAAAACAGACTAAGGCACCAGGTGATGCACTCCCAACCCAACACACTTCACTAAAGTTAATGGTGTAGCTCAGCAAATGGAAATGTGACTATAGAAAGACTAATGCTTTCCCTCAAATCATGAGATATGCCCTCAGGCAAAACTGAATCTAGAATTGGGAGCAATAGCAACCAATCAAAATGAGCTTTTCACCTGTGCTAGGCTGGGACTGGTTAAAGGAACCAGTGCTCCTGTTTCCACGATACCCTCCACGCCCACCTCGGTCACCACGGGAGGGTCCTCTTCCCCCAAAGCTGTTGCGGTCACCATTCATCCGGTTATCCCTGCCATCATGGTATCCGTTCACATAGCCATTGCTTCGTCCACCGTCCCAACCTGGAGAATCTAGGTTTAAAATAAAGATTAGTACATACTTTGCTTAGACCAAGAAATCCGTGCAGCTGCAAGAAAACTTTCCACGCGTGATAAAGTCCAATTTAGACATACAGGACTCCACATCACAACCATAACCACAGCATTAGTCTCATTACTACAAGAAAGGTGTAAGTTAATCATTTTGCAGAATGAACAGTAAACCCAAAGTTTTCTGTAACGTAAATCAAAAGGCCATTTTAAAAATTTCAGTAGATCAAATCTCAAAAACTACCTCGCAGGAAACTATCGAAAACCCGAGACTACAGGGGGATATCATTTTCAACCCAGCAGATCTACTAAGCCTACTAAGATTTTGGTGACCATAAAAATAAATGCAAAAACAAGCCAACATGGGATTCCAGCGCATAGCAAAGCATTACAAAAAGTACATCAAGACTACAAAAGAAAAATATGGGTGGGTTCCACATTGAGTCACTAAGCTTCTCCGTTCAAGAAGCTAAGACGCTTATGATCCTATCAATCTAAAAAGTCCAGATTCCCATTTTTTAATTGTATTGTTGTGTTTGCAGGGGTCAGCACACTTTGCTGGAAAATTATCCTGAATAATTAATGTGTAGGCAGGGCATTTGATTTGCCCAAAAGGCTGAAGTTTTACCAACCCCTTATTTAGATCATGATATCATTTCACATGTTGCAAGATGTTCAAATTAAGGAAGCCATGAATTAAAAGCAAACAGAACAGCCAGTACGTATAGTGATGGATGACCAATTTCGATTCAAATCCAAACAGTCACAAGTGTACCAGTGACATTTCTCTGGTGCACAACTTCAATATCACATCTGTAGGACTGACTACCTATTCAATGGCCAATATGTGATCACTTTCAGCAGGTTTTGCTGCACAGTAATGAAGCTACTACACCCCACTGATTCAAGAACCTGAATTTTAAGTCTAATGCATTCCAGTCATAAATTTAACTGCCACAGACAAAACTTCCCCTCCACAGACAGTGTCATAGATCTTTATCAGCACATTAGGCAAGACTTGTTTAAGGTCTCATCCCAAGGATAGCATTCCAACATCAGTGTTCCCAGTCACTACACTAAGGAAGGGTATCGCACATCTTCTTCTTTAACTTGTATTTTCTTTCCAGTACCAGCCCAACAACTGGGGCCATGCCAGGTCAGAAGGGAGTTTCACCATTTACAAGTCATCTTAGGTTCAAGAGACCCAGCCTTGTTTATGGCACCAGACAAGGTGATATTTCTACCATCTTAAAATGTCTTGCATCCAGATTCTGCATCTTCTGTTAAGTGCTTACTCTAGTTAAGCATTTACTCTATGTTCCTGTAAAAAAAAAGTACTATATCTCATTTCTACAACATGAGGACATTGGTTTCAGCCATGCTTGGAAAGAACTCACAGACAGATTGCTGGCTAAGCAAGTTCATGGAGCGCAAATAGCTGCACACGCAGCTAAAGTGAGCCAGCCAAGGGAAAATATCCCCCAGTAGGAACAAGAAATGCTCAGGGACTATTTACAAAAAAGTATTCTTACATTCCCTACTGCAATGAAAAAAAAAAAATCAACAACTCCTTCATTTAAAAGGGATTCAGTTGGAACCAAGTGATGGGGGCAGGGAGTCATGCCACTCCTTAACTGTAACATTTACCACAGCGATCAGCCCAGCTGAGGACACTGGCTGTGTCATCATCATTCCCATCGGTGGTCATACTGCTATCAGTTAGGGCAGGAGAGGCTGGAAGCAACAAACATGGTTACAAACCCGATTCTACACTACAGTCTGTTTGTTCAAGCAAGAAGTAAGAATACACATTCCACATCAAAAAGTGCTCAAACGTTGGATCACAGCACACTTAAAGTTCAGCAATGCTTGTTACTTTGATATTTTGCAATAACAAAACTAAACTTACTGCAATATTGTGTATAGCAAAACGTCAAACGCCATACTCTTAACACATTTTACTAAGGCCATTAAAGATTTTTACCTACAGTCATGTTCTCAAGCAGCTCAGGACTACAACTTAAAATCCTTCCTACTCAATTGTAGAAAATTATAGGTCTTAAATCCAAGAATATGAAGGGTCAGTACAACAATTAAGCTTCTGAATGCAATAATGTACTACAATGGAGTTAAGACTTAAAAACTTTACTAAACGTTTGATATGACACTTAATTTGAACGTTAGTTCAGTCAGTCTCAAAAGCCATGCAAAACATGAGTACAACTGGTAAGTGTTCTACCCAAGCACACCTGGGTCTCCTATTAGAATTCGTAGCTTTAATAAACCGTATTCCAACATATAAAACAAGTTAGAAATGTCTAACTTGTTCCAATTGACTAGAAACTCAGATAGAGCATCAATACTAAATCATTTGATCCCAACTTTATTCTATAGATAAATCAAGGATTTGGGCAGTAAAGATTCCACTAATAAAAGAGGATCATACTCAGAGCTCTTTGGTTGTCACAGCTAAAAAAAAAAAAAAAAAGATTCCAAAACTTCCATTTTAAACAAAAACAGATTCTCACCATCACATTAAACCAAGTATCAACTTGAACAAAAACTGAAATACCTTCAGTAAGACTAAATGATCTGCATTCATAGGATCAATGAATAATGGTTAAACAGGATCACTGCCCAACTCTACTGCACAGTTAAGAGCTCTTACAGAGAAAGCCGTTCACCACTACAGCTCATTTCCCCAACTAAGGAGACCTGGAAAGCTAACCCCACTGACAAAGACAATAGAATATTTGTACCACTCGATCAGCAAAACTGGTCTTAATCTTATTAGCCAACTGAACTACACTACTTGGTAGTGAATATTAAATTCTTAACCACCAAGAAAGTTTTACAGCACAGCATGCAGAACCTACATGTCTTTCCCCCAATAAGTACATTAGAAGCATGCTCCAACAACTAACTAAACCAAGTTCATGAATTTTATATTGCGATTTAAAAACCAATATGGATTTACTTTTAAAAATCCATGAACTGGGAAAAGCTGAAAGTGTGCCGTGTTAAGGTCAGATCACATGCATTCAAATTCCAGTATACCACTTCTGACTGGCCAGCCACCATTGAAGGTTTGAAAAAAGGAATGGTCCTGGGAAGGATATCTCGGGAAACCTATGCAGAAGTACAAAGCCCTTCATGAAAACTTCATTACAACAACAGAAAATTTAAACTTTAAAGAGACTTTACTAATAGTTACCAGTCCTATAGTCATTCCATCCCCTTGTATGTTTAGATTTGTGCTTGCATTCTGGATGCCAGGTTTGATGGTACTGTTTAGAAGAAACTTGGAAAACAACTTTAACTTAAGATTCTATAAAGCAGAAGCATGTACTCCAGCATGTACATAGCAAACTCTTACGCCATGCAGAGAGCCTAAAGGCCAAGGCATAGCCAAAGAACGTTATGTGAAAGCCACTGTGATCTAGATTTTACACATACTGCTTAACTATAACTAGATCAAGGTGTACACCCTTACAATAGTAACAAATCAAAATTTGCACTTCAGCAAATCAACTGCAGTGAAAGGGGAGCATCAGGCATTCCCCACTCCTGCTGCCTTAAGGTACCAAGATATCATGCCACCCCATTTTCCTACTTAATCAAAAAGTAACCAGTACACCCCAGGTATATCAGATTGCAATTCAGTCCATCCCAAAAGATAACCCTAAAATCGGGCTTAAGAAAAACATCTCTGCACAAAAACTATCCACTGAAGGTTTGCACTTTAACATCTTAAATTTTGAAAAGTCATGCATAAGCTAATGCAGAGCTTCCCTGTGCAAAAGCTGTCATTAACACTTACAGCTCCTTACTGACAGCACTGAATAACCGCTCTGTCTACCAGAAGAATAAGCATTTCCTGCTGTAGGAAAGAAAGTCAAGATGTTACCCTTGCTTGCACTTGAATTCAGGAGCTCAAAACAAGCAGTTGTATATAGCCAACTGAACAGATTTGCATTTCTACTGACAGTACAAATGACAAACACCAAGCACCATTACTGAATAAGAATCACCACCAATGTTACCATGTTGGGTACAAAACTGGGTCCATTTAAAACTCAAAACTTTAAAGTAGCCACATGATGCCACATTAAATTGGAAATTAACAGATCCTGTTGGCATGTCAACCTTTTCACACACACAAAAAGGTGAGCTACAAAAAGAAATGCATCATTTCACGGTGGTCAGATTTCATTATAAACCATCTGCAGACCAAGGAGAAAACATCCTGATAGTCTAACATTAAATGGGACAAGGAAAAAGGACACTCAAATTCAGATCCACGTTTTTATTTGTAGGAACATGCAATTATAAAATGGGGTTCAGTGCATATAACAAAACTGCTGGTAATGTGGGGTTACCAACAGTTTCTTATGTCCAATTACAGACACTACCTATGCCAATACAACCAGGGACTTCAGTGATCAATGTCACTAAAACAGTATTTCTTAATTAGAGGAGATGGTAATTAAGATAATGGTTCCTCTTTATGTTCAATGAATCAGGAAATGCAAATTAAGGGCCAACTAAAAACCAAGCTGAGCAAGGAAAGCAACAAGGTTCAAAGTGGCATCATGATGCAAATTTTGATCAGTACACAATCACCAATACTCTTTAATATCGCTGTCTGATTTGATATTTTCTACATCTGCTGTGCTGGTATGACAAACATCACAACAGGTAAAACCAACAAGAAAGTGAAGATTCCAAAACCTAAACAAAGGTCAACACTTCCCCATTCATTCAAATGTGATACTACACAACAGTCTTTAGAAGTGGTCAAAAATCTTGACTCAAAATGTGTTAAGGGTCAAACTCCTAGGTGGAACACTGATCTTATTGCCTTAAAGGCTTCACTCAGATCTAGTCATTGAAGCAACTATTAATGGGCAAAAATGTAAGTCATGGAACAAATTTGACGTTTTGCCCCCAGAGCTATCCACACCTCACAAGTGGTTGCCAACTACACTTATATACAGAATTTCCATTTTCAGCAGCAATACTCTGGCTGACCAACAAACATGTAAACCTTATTTCTAATAAAGAGGACAACTAAAGGCCACTTCAGCTGTGGCCTGCCATACCAGTCCCAGTGACTGAAGTGAATGCAGTACTGACACCCCTCTAAACCAGAAACCGCAACTCAACATTGCTTTAGTATTTTCTAGGCTCTCCTCACCATTAAAGCTACACCGAGATTGCTGCCCATAATATGCCAAGATCACAAAATTCCTGAGGCAATCTGTTAATTCACGAGAATCAAGTACTAAAAGCAAGATGAGCGATGCCAAATTGCCCAGAAGCATTTAAAACCTTCAAAGGAGTTCATTTTTTGAGGGGGAAAAAAACTTCAGTTTCACAAATACCAGGTGCAGATAACTGTACCTATAATACAGCTTTACATTCTAAAACACTAAAGTACCCAAGGTCTATGTACTAGTAGGTTGAAGTATAACATAATGTTAAACAAATTGTATCTGCACCCAAACCTTGTTTTATTTACTTCCTCCTTGTATTATGCTTTGGGGATTACAAGAGGATGTTATAATAAACAAAAAAAAAAACTTGTGGCATCACAGGTTGAGCAAGTTCATTTACTGTGGGATTGAGGATAGCTCTTGGCAAATGTAAATATGCATCAGATTGTACATAGTGCTATGACATCTGACATTAATAACAAAATGCAAACCTTTTCCAAAACAATTCCAAGTTGGCTGGGTCGGTAGAAGAAATTTGTACATGAATGAGCTTAAGCAAACAGTCTCGGCTATTAAACCATATTCCCAACTCTTCTCAAAGGAAAGAAGGATTGGTCAGCACTTACCATTCTTGGAAGCCTCCTTGTTCCGTAAGTGAGGTGGAATGTAACGTCCTAAACGTAAACAAAATACAAAAACCCTTATAGAAACATATTTTAAACAGTGATCATGTGGTCTGAAATATTAACTGACATGACCACTTGTACATGGTGTAAATGCAGATGGCCATGTGTTGTACTACACAACTTCAGGCTTAATCAATGTAATATCTTTTAAAGCTCTAGTTTTCACGAAGCTAGAAGACACTATACTTAACAGTTTCACAAGTCTTCAAAACTATTCCCAACCCTGATGAACACCAAAGTCAGTATATGTTAAAGTATTAAATATAATCAAGACAACCCTGAAGTGACTAAAAGGCAGTTAAAAGTTAAATATCCCTTAGCACTTTAGGGATTTAATTCATCCAGCAGAGGGAAGCCCAACACCACTTTATTAATTGTAACCAGGAGCTGAAATACTCACTGCCTGCGCCACCTCCGCCCTGTCCGTCAGCTGCGGAGTTCAAGTCTAGGCCAGCAAGCTAGAAAACAAGAAATCAGTATAAACATCACTCGAATCCACGGGAAAATCTACCGACTCTTCGATTGCTATTTATTAAGTTGTTTACAATATAGTGCAGCCAGTGAACAAAAATGCACACAGGGCTCGTACGGCAAGCGGCCTAAACATGAGAAAACGAAACCCGGGGTGCCATCTTGAATACACAATATAAAGATTAATGCCTGCTTGAAGCACGAGTTACCAATTATAAGTAAACTGGAGAGAAATACAGAACACAAATCTTAAGTCGACACGTATTTAGACTGATCTCCCCGGCTTCCACTATGACAAAAAAAAAATCCCAGTGACTTTTAAAGCAGGCCAAGAGTACGAATTCATCAGTTCAGCCGGCCTGCAATCGAAAACCGAAAGGGACAGAACTCGTACCCCCCTCCTCAGCATCCGTTAAAAAACACCGGCCTCCGAGAAGTGGGAGGAGAGAAGCCCGATCCCCAGAGGACTGGGCTGGCAACTCAACAAAAGAGCAGTTCTGGCTCCTGGGCTGGTCACGTGTTTCCTGATCCACTAGACAGACACGGCTTCACCCGAACCGCCTCGGTCCCATCCCGCACAGGAAATCGCCAACCGAACAGACGTGTTGTTGACAAGCCCTTGGCTCACGGGCAAAAAATGCGATCGTGTACAATTCAGCAAGAAAGGCCGGACCGGTATTTGGTCGGTTAGGTCCAGAGTAAAAACACCGCTAGAGTCAGGTTACAATGTGCTGAGAAGGCAGTATTACTCCACCCCCCACACACCGCGTCGACATTATAGATACGAAGCCATTTTTACACTAGGTTCAAATCCGCCCGAGTGCATATTCTTCTATCGATTAGAAACCCAACTCATAAACCATCCAGCGGTACTGTGACGAGTTTCGCACCCCAAAAAAACTCATCTCTCGTTAGACGTTTACGGCTTCCTATGTTGACGTATCTCAAATAGGACCCGGCAAATATAACTACGTCAATCCGGGAGTTTGAAGAATAAAAAAAAACTAAGACGGTAACAGGCCGAACAACGCATTAAACTACCTCGCAGTCCACCCCCCCCCACCCCATCACAAAACGGACATTTTAAGAAACGCAGTTACAGAACGGAAGACACTTCTTACAATAAACCGCATTTTACACTTGAGCGGTTAAGAAATACAGATGTTAGAACTCTTTTTTTTTTTAATACCATGAGGAATATCACCATCAGGTGCTGAAGACGGATATAAAAAAATCGACTGCGCCGATGGTGGAAAAAATGACGGAAAACAGGAGGGGGGGGGGCGGGCACACGTAGTATTTTTTAAAACACCACGGCTCCATTCGAACAAAAACAACCGTCGGCAGGAAACGGACACCGATATCTGTTTAAAACACGACGAGCCCTCCTGCGACCACTTCACAGAGTTCGACCCCGGCGGAGAAAGCGCACCGCGATGCCGGCGTCCGCTCCCAACAAAAGCCGCCATGGCGCAGTGAGACGCGCAGCTCCGCCATCACAGCCCCGCCACCATTTTGACCAGCTCGAGCCGGGGAGCCGGGGCCGCGCGGGGCAGCCTCCCGCGCCACACCGGCCGGCCGCGTCCGTTAACCCACCTGCTGATCTAGACTGGGTGCATTTTCGACGGCCACATGACTCATAACTAAAGAATAATAAGGACTGGTTTTCTTTCAGCGGAGAAAAATAAAAATAAAAAAGCGTCTTCTTTGTTAGGCTGATTTTTTTTCCCCCCTCTCTCCTCGCTCTTCGTTTGCCCCTTCTTCGGTTTTCTTGAAGTTGGTATTCTTCCAAGGTTCAGATAAAAGAAAGAAAAAGGCGTAACAATTAATATTTGTTTATATATAAGAATAGAAGTCTTTTTTGAATTCCTCTAAATCGCAGTACGTCCGTATCTACGCTCGACTCGAGTCTCTCTGCCCGACACCTTCCACTGGCCCGTGGAATAGAACACAGCCTAATACCGCGAGACTTTATTGGCAAGCCCATCCCCCCACGTTTACAAAGAAGGTGGGGGGAAGCTTCTCGAGTTATCGCGATGTCTGAAAGACGCCATTGCAGACGACGAAAAAGCATAGAATTGGCCAATGGCAAGACTTGTGACAGAAAGACCAGGCGTTCGTGTTCTTTACTTTTTGCGTAGGCGAGAAGAAGGCAGCTGTAAACACCGGAGTGTGGGCCTCGAATTAATCTTTTAATGAAATTAAAGGTGTATTATAATTAATTATCTTAGGAAATTAAAAACTATAAGGAATTATGTAAGAAACGTTTTCTTAAATCCCCAAAAAAGTTAAAACAAAGTTACAAAACAAGAACGCGCTTCTTCTAATTATTATTTTATTAGTGGCAATGAGATATAAACACATTTATTCAATTTCACAACATTGTCAACAAAAGTAATAAAATAATGATGTTATTGGTGAAGGTGAAGCACATCTAACGCTTCTGTCAATTTTGTTTGTTTCATAAACACCTAAAGTGCTCTAGGAACTAGACCCATGAAAGAGATAAGGCAACACTCACAAATAATTCTAATTCAGAAGAGCACAAGACATGGAAATAAAAAAAAATGTTGTCACTATTGAAGCCCTCCTTGAGAGTCTAGTGAGAATGTTTTTTTAACAGCCTTTGATTGTTAAAGATGTTTTGTTCTGTTGTGAGCTTGTGTGTTCTGTTTGTTCACATGGTAACATAGCAGAAGCCACACAACCACGCTGATGTCATCACAGCCCCAGAGGATGACTAAGTTTTTACAGATGAGCCACAGAGGAAACGATCCTCAGACTCTGTGTACACTCCAGCTCTTCCAAAGGGGTTAGACGGAGAATAGCATTGAGGACGAAATCTTGGAGCCTTCTCAAAATCCCAGCCCGCCATACACGAACCAGACTTTTGCTTTTTCCACTGCCCAACCTGAACACAGTTTCCTCTTGGCACTTTTTTTTCCTTCTGTGGTATTTGCAGCATGTTTTTCATTTTCCCTGAAGTAATATGGGTTGGTCCTATACGCGTAACCACGGCAGTTGTTTTTTTTGCGGTTGTTTTCAGTGAAGCGGGTTTTCTTCACCGCCTGAACTGGAGCAGTTCTGGTCCTCGCTGCGTTAGGGAATGACACCTCGGGACCATGTATGTTCAGCTGGGCCACGTCAGCAAGGAGTCATGGGATACCTCGGGACAGGCTTGGTGGTGCCACTTTGAGCTTTATTGCTCTCCTTGGCCAAACAGCCCTTACTCCATCATACATTCTGCCTGCTATTGACTATTATATATTAACCAGGAGATGCTGTCTCTTGTCTTCATGGACACCATTCCCGAACCAAAACTCCTCGCCATCCCCACAGAGCAGGCACAGCCCTGGTTGTTGTTCCAAGAGTTTTCCCCTTGGAGCTCCAGTTTACAGGCTTGCTGCAGTTCCCTGCGGTCCTTCCCCTCAAACTTCTGGCTGCTTTTCATTGCTTTTCCACTGTTGCGGCAGCTGAGGTTGAACGACCTCATTGCACTTGACCCACATTGGGACCTGGGGGCTGAGGCTTTATCATTATCATTATTAATTTATTTAGCTTCTGATGATTTGTAGAAGGAGCCTAAATATACATCAATTATAAGAACATAGGAAAGATCGTTCAGCCCATCTTACTGAATTTATGGTTTTGCACAATGCCTATAGGAGCTCTACACACCCCTTCCAAAGTAACACATTTTGTGGCCTTACTGCCTAAAATTGAACTAGAATTTATTTAATTACGCATTGTGACACACAACCTCCAAGTGAAAAACAAATGCTCAAACATTGTGAAACGTAAATACAAATGGAAAGGTAGAAAAATGCATTGCAGTGTACACACCCCTTAATACCATTTGTAAATTACCTGTGCTTTAACCTACTGCCTTCCAAATTACACAACAAGCTAATTAGTGTCTGTCCACCTGATTCTGGAATCATTTGGAATCCAGTGTAGAACACAATATAGAAAGCATGACACGCCTCCTCAGTCAGGAACAACGGTTCCCATCCCCGATTCTGGTGTTATATCAGCTGAGCTCAAAAACACCAGTACCATCTGATGTCTGTAACTGACCTGCTTGTAAACTGCATTTACCCTTTTCTGCACTCAGTGCGAAGTTTAAAAACACACACTACTTCAGCATCCAGAGCACGATCCAGTCTTCACTGAACAAGAGGTGGCAGTAGTTAGGGCTCTGCATTTTTCTCTAGAAAGTTACGGGTTCAAATCCTGGCTGTTGTATATCCTAATATGACAGACATTGCTTTCCTCAGATTGACATATTCAGCAGTATAAATGGGTAGGTTGTGTGTTACATTTAACCTCTAGTGATGAGTCAGACTGTAACTGGACCTGGCTTGATTGTGAAGCTAAATATTGCTTGTTTTCAATTATTACCAATGAACTATTTCCCAACTGTTGTTGGCCATTGATTCTGTGATGTTAGGACTCTCTAAAAGAGTGAAAGCATTTTCTTTCCTTTCTGACGGATCCCATAGATTAGCAGTGGTTACCTCTAGACCCAGAGAATAAATTAAACAGGTTGCACGTTTTTCAGTTTGCACCTGATTAGAACCAGAGATTCAACTTCAAATCCAAATAATTAGTTCAATTAAGCAATTAAGATCCAAGCTGGAACCAAAAAAAAAAGACAGATGATGTGCCGGGGGTTGAGGATTCAGGATTAGGAAAGCTCTGTGTTCTGTCAGCCGCTGGGAACATCTGATCGAGTATAGGGGCTCCTTGTGCAGATTTTCTCACTGGCTGTCCCTCACAGCCCAGCGTCACTGGGCTCCATGATCCTGAAGTGCCTGATGAGATCAACACAGGAGCCACACACTTTCTGGCAGGCCGAGCAGGGGACATGAAGGGTAAGAGTTCTGGAAGGGATGGGCAGGGACTGTGCTTTATGTGCTGTACTTAAAATATTTAATGGCCAGCAGCCATATCACCTGCAACTCCTAACTGGCAACCCACTGAAGCTCAGCAGGTTTGAGCCTGGTTAGTACCTGGATGAAATTCCTCCTGGGAAAAACTAAGGTTGCTGCTGGAAGAGGTGTTAGTGGGGCCAGCAGGGGGCGCTCACCCTGCGGTCCATGTGGGTCTTAATGCCCCGGTATAGTGATAGGGACACTATACTGTAAACAGGCGTCGTCCTTCGGATGACACATAAAACCGAGGTCCTGATTCTCTGTGGGCACTAAAAATGTCCGGGTGATTCTCGAAAGGAGTAGGGGTGTAACCCCAGTGTCCTGGCAACATTTCCCATTGGCCCTTACTGTCACGATATTAGTTCCCCCTCCTTAAGGGTGCTCCAGCCCTTTCACTCAAGACTGTATTCTATGCACCTGCTCCCTATTCCCAGCCCACCTTAAAAGCCAGGCGCTGGCGCTCATCCGGGCTCTGCATCTGATTTCCATATCGTGCGAGTCCGGGACCTGTAAGCGCCTGGTCCCGTTAAGGTTTTAAACTCTGTTCCCGTTCCCGTTCCCGTTCCTGTTCTCCGTCCGCCGGTTCCGACCCGGCCTTCGTGGTTTTTAACTTGTTCTGATGGATCTCCTGGTTTTGGACTTACTCTTGCGTTTTGGATTTTCCCTAAGGACTACTCTCTCGGATTGTTCGCCTCGGCCACACCTCCCCCGTGCACCAGCGCACCTTGGACACGCCCCCCTGTCTTCAGCCCCGTATTCCTGCATGACGTTTCCCCAGTGTTTCCCCACTTCGTCGGACTGTGTCGTCCGCATAGGGTCCGGAAAGAACTGTTCGTTACATTTACCAGTCGTGGCCTCCTAATAATCCCTATCTATGAATTGGCTTCATCACTCTGCTGTCCTCCCCACTGATAGCTGATGTGTGGTGAGCGTTCTGGCGCACTATGGCTGCCATCGCATCATCCAGGTGGGGCTGCACATTGGTGTTGGTGGAGGGGATCCCCATTACCTGTAAAGTGCTTTGAAGTGGAGTGTCCAGAAAAGCGCTATATAAGTGTAAACAATTATTATTATTATTATTATCATTAATAGCAATAATAATTAATAATATTATTATTATTATTATTATTATTATTATTATTATTATTATTATTATTATTATTAAAAGAGAAGAAAGAAAACACAATGTTTTGGCTGTGGAGCCTTCTTCAGGTTTAAGCACCCGAAAGCAATTATTATAATTATTGTTATTATTAGGCTTCCTGTTCCCTCTCATGCTATCACATTTAAAGTGTGTGTTCTACAACTATCTGTATTGTTTCTACTGATAAGTGTGCAGGAGCAATACATTTTTGGAGAGGGTGTACATGATCTCATAACTTACACACTTTCAGGCTCTTGTGGATTAACCATATAACTTTCTTGGAATATGTAATAAAGCTTGCTTTTTTGCCCATTGCCCTATTAGATTTAAAGATTCAAAGCCTATAGAACAGCAGAAGAATTTTCTAAAGCAAGAAAAATGAAAAGTAAAAGGTATCTGAATCCAGATTTGAGTCTGCTCCCAAGTATTTTATTCAAAGCACAGTTAACCTGAATATGGGGAATCCTTGTAAATGTCCCCATTGTGTGCCTGTTACGTACCGTAATCTTACTGGGGAATCATGGGGGTTGGAGAGGCTGGCAGCTCAGTAGTGCCCCTACTGTCTAGCTGCCTCACTGTTTGAACAGCCTACATCCTGGCCTTCTGTTATCCACAGAACAGGGGCTGCAGCACAGCCTGGCACTGCTGGAGAGGTACTGTCACACCTGGGCACCGACAGCCCGTCTGGACAAGTCCAGATTCCTGGTGTCCTGAACAGATCCAGGTCTCAGGGAAACAGGTGCCATGTCACTCTGAATATCAACTCACTGGTTGTGTACAACCAGCTACACAGACCGTGGTCTGAGGGTCAGTTCCCCAGAGATCTCTGACCTAGCAGTAATGGGCACTGAAGGAAAAGGCATTCAGGGATTTCGGTCAGGTGGGAAGCTGCGTCAGCCTGCGTAGGCTGCAAAGAAATAGGTTTATTCCATGCTGAAAATATTAGCAGCCATATCACTCTGCATCTCACAACTGACAGCCCACTGAAGCTAAGCAGGTGTAATCCTGGTCAGTACCTGGATGGAGACCTCATGGGAAAAACCCAGGAAAGTTGCTGCTGGAAGAGGTGTTAGTGGAGCCAGCAGGGGGCGCTCACCCTGTGGTCCATGTGGGTCCTAATGCCCCAGTATAGTGACGGGGACACTATACTGTAAACAGGCACCGTCCTTCAGACGAGACGTAAAACCAAGGTCCTGACTCTGTGGTCATAAAAAATGTCAGAGTAGGGGTGTAACCCTGGCGTCCTGGCCAAATTTCCCATTGGTCCTTACCAATCATGGCCTCCTAATAATCCCCCTCTATGAATTGGCTTCATTACTCTCCTCTCCTTCCCACTGATTGCTGATGTGTGGTGAGCGTTCTGGCGCACTATGGCTGCCGTCGCATCATCCAGGTGGGGCTGCACATTGGTGGGGGTGGAGGGGAGTCCCCATTACCTTTAATGTGCTTTGAAGTGGAGTGTCCAGAAAAGGGCTATATAAGTGTAAACAATTATTATTATTATGAATAATAATAATTAATAATACATTATTATTATTAAAAAGAGAAGAAAGAAAACACAAGGTTTTGGCTGTGGAGCCTTCTTCAGGTGTAAGCACCCTAGCTTACACCCAAAGAAGCCTCCACAGCCAAAACCTTGTGTTTTCTTTTTTCAGCATGGAATAAACCTATTACTTGTTCCCATTCAGGGATTTCTACACCATAAGATGGAGACATTAAAATGTCAACATTCCCCCCACAAACAAATCTGGCTCTGAATATGTGAAAATGTAATCCAATCCTTTTCCCTATCTGACAGTGAAGTATGGAGTCCGAACACCGACTTGAATTCCACAAAATGGTACAAGACCCCATAGAAGCCCCGCACACAGGGTTCTGTAAAAACACTGCTGATTATGCTGATATCCATTGCTAATTAACTTATAGAAGAGAGCAATAACAAATTGGCTACACCTAAACAGCACTGGCCAGAACTCCTACCACTAAAAGGCCCTGCTGAGCCCACAGAAGGACCACCTCAGCCTGCTGTTCCCGAAGCTCGCTGTTCTGAGCCACACTAACACAATCCTGCCTCAGGACAGCACTGCTACAACACCACAGATCAGAGCCACCACAAAGCACAGAGCCAACCCAATCACAAGCTATACAACACTATCTCACCCATCCAGGCACAAACATACCACAAAACCAGAATGCTACTATGCCCTAAAAAAGACAACACACACTGAAAGAGTAATCTGACCAGGGTGAGAGACAACAAGGAAAACCAGACCCTAACAAATTACAGTCTCAGTAACCACAGGCTGGCCATAACAACTGTGAGACAGGGGCTGACCTGGCTACCCAGGGAGAAGGGCTTCAGTGACCTCAGCCTGGTCGTAGAAACTGAGCGACAAAGACCGACTGTGCACCCATTGCCAGCAGGGAAAAACAGAGACAAAGATGTTCTTTCTGCAGCACTGAAAAAAATCAAAGAGACATGCAGTCTTCCCAAAAATAAATAAACAAATCCCAGAATTCCTACACCTGCCAGAATCAGAACATCTATCAATCCTGATGAGGCAGGAGGAAGCAAACTTAATAGAGTTGCAGCCAGGTGTGTGATCTTCTGTCACAAGCTGACGAACCTTTCAAACAATCTCAGATGTTATTGTTTTAAATGCTTGTAAATGTGTACTTAATTGCTTGGGTAAGTCTGTACTTAATCAGTCATTCTACTAAAGCTCGTTGAATTACCATAGAAGCAAAATAGAATGGAATTTAGCTAGTGGTCTTGGGTGTAGGACATATTTACATAGGGAACACTCTGAATCTAAAAAATAAAAGTAAAATTAGAATCTTACTCCATGAATAAAATGGAATGCTTTGAACTCGACCACTTTTCATGTGAAATACAGCTTTGAATTCTACCAATTCTGACTTTTGGCCATTTTTCGAATCTGAGAGGAAGGCAGTTTTATGGGTTGAGCAGTCACCATCACAAAGACTTCTTTTTTTCCTCAGCCAGTAATGTCCATGGCTCTGGGAACATGGGAGACAAGACGGATTACATCCAGGAGGAGTTTGGCACCAGATATTATGTTTCAGTTAAAATAATGAAGTTCAGATGCTTAGAGCAAGCAGCACAAAGTATTAAGATTAACTTTAAGTAGAACTATGGGTGGAATGGTGGTACAGTGGTTAGCATGGCTACCTCACAGTACTGGGGCTCTGGATGTAATTACTGGGGTGCTCTCTGCATGGAGTCTGTATGTTCTCCCCGTGTTCGTGTGCACTTCCTCTGGGTGTTATGGTTTCCTCCCAAAGTCCACAGACTATACTGGTAGGTTAATTGGCTCCTGGAAACTTTGGCCCTGTTGGGGGCGCATGTGTGTTTGTGTCTGTGTGTGTCCTGCGATGGACTGGCATCCTTTCCAGGATGTACTCTGCCTTGCATCTGTTGCTTGTCTGGATAGGCCCCAGCTGCTCTGCAACCCTGTATTGGATAACGCGGTGAGTCATTGGATGGAGGCAACCAGAACAGATCTCAGGCAATGTATTATAGGAAACCAGCAGTTCCCAACACTGGTCCTGGAGGAACACAATGTTCTTACATTCAAGCTCTGGTATCAGCTCTGGTATCAGACATCAACCTTGTACCAACTCCTGAGTTTCAGAACTGTCCTCATTGAGATGTATTTTCTAAAATGTAACCAATTGAATTCCTGCAGAAGCTAATAAACACACATTATGGGTGTGTCTGTACAGTGTTACTCTGACATGTGGGCATAATTGATAGTGTAATCCTCACTTGTGGTTGTAAATCATACAGTGTGACATCACGGCAGAAACGTTGTGTTTAAATAAACCTATTACTTGTTCCTTTGCTGTCTGGTATAGTGCCACTCTCATACAACGTCACTTCAATTTGTCATTCAGTGTCACTCCCACAATGTGTGTTTTCATCACACTAATTGAGTCAGAATTAGTGGCCAGCAAATTGAAGTGAGGCTGTATAAAATTCTCTAAAGATTGCTAAAGATTTGGAAACACTACACTGGAAGTCAGCAATTTTTTATGCTAAGGACCGAAGAAACCAAAGACCAAGGACCAAAGAAACCAAAGAAACAAGCTAACTAAAAGTCTAAACAAACAGGCAGACCAGTCACGAAATGAATTAGCACCGGAGATTGTTAGAGCTCTGAAGTACAGCAGGTTGCTCCAGTAAAATGCACAACTCTTTAACAGGGTATTTGGATAGAAGCATTATCTAAAGAACTTAAATAATCCAATACTTTAAAATGTAAATTATTACAAGTTAAGGCATTCTAAAATTAATGAATTGTATGTAAATTCAGTCATAGTAGGTGCACAAACAAGATGTTTATGAAATCAAGACATTCTGACACATGATTGAAACTGAAGCTTATATAGAACAGAACCTTCTTCTTTAACAAATACTACAATAGCACACTTGCATTTTGAAGGAACCTTATTAATAACACTTCAAGGCACTCCTAATGATTAGAAGGTACACTCACAATAAGGACAATTCCTGCTGCCTTCCTCAACAGGAGCTTTACAACTACTGTATGATACTTTCAGACATTTTCAAAGGCTCAAGGCCTGCTTGTGACATCAGCCCTCTGAGCTGTATGCAGAGTAAATATTTTTCTTAAACCTGCTTCAGTTAGGGCTCAAGTTAAACATATTTTAGGATATGAATCACTTGAAAGGACACTGTTAGCATCTAATGTTAGTGTCTAATGGAGAGCAAGCTGGGGTATGTGAAAAGAAAATTCCTAATATCAGAAATTGTATATGGCCAATTGCTTACAATTGATTTTATTTGCTGAAGGGAAGGGGGTGTACTGATTATATGTGATTACCGATATACGCACTATGTCAGGAACCTAACTACCATGAGTCCGCTGTACTCACGCTCTCTACCTGAACTGACGGGTGACCGGTAAAGAAACAAAAAAATGTGGAATATAATTAAATATAGGGAAGTTGCACTTTAATTATAAAATGCACTAGGAAGGGCCTCATGCACAAGTTCCATTTTGGTCACTATGCCACTAAAAGGATATTATCATCTTAGAGAAAGGAAAAAGCTCAAAGAAGAGTAATGCAAATTATTTCTGGCCTCAGAAGAGTACAGGAAATGACACTCTTCAGTACAGAACAGAGACGAGGAAGAGGAGGTTTGATTCAAGTATATATGATCTTAAGGGGTGAAGATAAAGTCTTGACTCCCAGAGGACTACTTCACACTTGCTAGTAAAACAATGGGGTCACAACTGGAAACTAAAAGAGATTTCACTTAGGTGGGAGAATAAGAAAAGTTTCTTTCCTCAAAGAGCTGAGGATATCTGAAACAGGCTTCTCAGCCAAGTAAATGATGCCCAAACTCAGGGATTTAATTTTTTTGTAGTTTTGACTTGATAAGCAAAGTTTTGATTTGCTGTGTGCATGTGACATCGGCCTGCTCCAAGTGAGAACCCAGTCAAACCAAGCCCATTCCTGTTGATGGACGTACTAATTTTATGGTTGTCTTTAATACTGCCAGGCTGCAGTCAATTAAAATTACAAGAGAAAGAATGATCACAGCAAAAAGCCATAAAATGGCTTTTAAGACGTTTTTACACTTTCAATATCTGTCTGTCTTGCACCCATTGATTTCAACGCTGACAAGTGAATTGTTTCTGCAAGTCTGTATTGATAAATCACATTTTCACACCCAGAGATTGTAAAGAGGTAAACAAAATTACGATTTATGATTAAATAGAGGGTAAAACGTAATTCTGCCACAACAAAAAAAAAACAAATGTCTAGAACTGATAACATAGTTTGGAGATACATGTTTTGTGAAGCCATTAAAATACCCAAAAAATACTTTTTTTTTCATCATTTGAAAGAGTTACTGTCAATACCGGGCTTAAGACCTCATGAGATCCAGCAGTAGATGGAAGAAGATCAGTATGAAGTAAGGCACAGGAGACAGAAAAGAGCTTACAGGAAGAGATCTTTGATATTTAGAATGACTTCTCGTAAAAATCTCATGAAACCCGCAAGATGAAATTAATGCAGAATGCAATATAGCCTCAGGGCACCAGATACACATCTCCTCTGGGGACATGCAGGAGCAACCAAGCTCTTGCAGCAGAAAGGGAATGCAGGAAATAGACTTGCTTTTGTGGTCTTTGGAGTAGTAGCATGAAAGTCTGTGGCTTGACCACTGTAAACCGAAATGGCCTGATTTCCTCACTCTGCACATGTTTGCCAAATTACCTCTGAGAACCCCAGTGTTAGGAGCCAGGGGAGAGGAGGATGTGTGAAGGTTTTCTGCTGCAATATCTACTTCATTGAACCCGTCGGTCATTTTCACAAGACTGATGGAACCATGGGTCAGTCCCAAAGACAGTTCAGTTTGTTGTACTTTCCTACCCGGGAAGAATGTGGCTGAGTATTGAAGAGGTCAGGATCCTTGAACCCTTGCAAGCAGGTGGGATGCCGCACAGGAGCAGAGGCTGGATGACATTTATAAAATGGAGGACTTTTATCAGGAAAAAACAAAACAAAAACGGGGGCAACACTGCCTGATTTTTTTAGGTCCTTATACCTGCCTATCTCATGAAAACCAAAATGTTCTGGTGCACAGCTGTGGAGGATCATATGGTCGAAGCGGGATAGCCTACTTTACACAACTGCTCTTGTATGGGCTGTGTGAAATAAGGAGCTTGCTGGAGCTGGCTGCCCTGTGGGAAGGCGTTTGTTTGATGTTTTGGCAGTCTCAGTCTCATTCCCAGGACACCTGTGGGTTTGGAGCCTCAGTGTTTTCACTGCTCTGGCATTCTGGGATACGTTCCTTCTGCCAGGAACCACCCTGAATCCAACTCTTAAAAGCTGCTTCGCTTAATCCGTTTGAGGACATCTGCAACTGGATGCCACAGATCACATTTTCTCCTTTCAATAATTAAAAAGGGAGGTATATGTCACAGTAGTGCCCCCAATGTACAGAACCTGTATCCGAGTATGCAACGTAGCCTTTTCAAAGGAACCCTTCTCTGCAACAGGTTCAGTGTATCCCCCAGAAGAAAGAGTGCACCCACAGACCAGCACAAGACAGGTATTCGTCCTAACTGTGGTGTGTATTCCTCTAACAACAACAATCAGAGAACACTGTCAATTCACACAAAACATAGAAGAGGAAAATACAACACAAAAATCCTAAATAAATGTCAAAGCCCCTCTCCCAGCTCTGTCCAGTACTCCAGCACACCTCCTCACCATCGAAAACAGACATGAAACTGTGTGTAGTCCTGCGATTGCACTAAGCATCCTCTTCAGCCTCGACAGTCCCAAACCACGTGCTAATATACTCCCCCCTTCCCTACTCTCCACGACAAACCCAGAGCAGAGGAGGGAAGACAGCCTCTGTTTCCAAGCTCTGTCCCGAATTCCCTCCTCCTGTCCTCCCGTACTTTTCCAAGCTGTCCTTTGGTCTGAACCTCAAGGACTAGCATGAAGGGAGTGTCTGGGTGATCGTGTGGGGTAGGCAGACAACAACAGGAGGCTATCCCAGTAACTGAGCTTTCTGTAAAAAATCTATGCAGACGTCGTTTACATGTCTGAATTGTTTACATTCGAACTGTTTACTTGTTGACTTGTACATTGTCTACTGTTTATTTGTATATTGTCTTGATGCACTGTCTGCACTTTATGTTTTCACACTTTTTTAACAATCGAGAGACTTTCTGTAAGTAAGAATTCCATTGTACCAGTACATGTACCGGTTACATGTGGCAATAAAGTTCAACTGACTACACTGCACATTTAAGGTGTCATGGTGCCCTGTCCCTCCTCCCTTTGTCCTTCATGCTTCCTCTATGTCCCCCCGTACCAGGTCCAGGTCAGCCTGGTCAGCACCCCCACACAGTATAATGTGGCACCTCTGACTATGTGGTAATTGAGGGGTGTTTGGGCAAACAGTGTGTCTTTTAAACTTTGTTGACTGTCACCTGCCTTAATGTGGTCAAGTGAGAGGAAAATGCCCTGGACACTATATACAAGAACTCAAGTAAACACAGACCCCAGCCCACTGCTCTACAGCCACTTTTGTCATCCTGTGACACACATTCAGGACTTTAAATGGTTTATTCCATGCTGGAAAAAAGAAGAAAGAGAACACAACATTTCGGCCGTGGAGCCTTCTTCATGTTTTTTTTCAGCATGGAATAAACCTATTACTTGTTCCTTTGCAGCCTACGCATGCTGACGCAGCTACCCACCTGGACTTTAAATGGGACCTGCAGTCCCAATTTCGCAGACCAGTTATTAGATCTCTGTAACAAAATAAATTCATCGAATGTATAGAAACATTTTCCAGATTTTGAATTAAGCACAAAACTGTGAACTTTGTGAAAGTACCATAAGTCGCCATGTTGTTGCAAACCCCTGGTCTTGCCGCGGGCGAGAGCGAGACGTCCCATGATTTGCGACGTGACGCGGCCCTTCCTGGTCGTTATACACAGTACTGTAAGGCGATGTACGAGTAAATAAGTACGGGTTGTGCGGCAGATATTTCACCGCAGAAAGTTTCCAATCTGAGCTGCAAGCACAGTTAACATTTAAGTTCCATTTGTCGGCAAAACCACCTAGAAGTCGAGAGCAATCTTTCTTTTATTGAATACTACTGAAATTTGATCTATTTTGTGGTGTAAATTGGGGGTTTACGCATTTCTGTGTACATTCAACTTGTATTGCAGTTTGAAATGCACTCATCAATGCTGATTCTTTCTCACCCTGAAATGTATAAATAGCGTTGCAGTCCCCCTTTAAAATTATTAAGTGTACTTCTGGTTTGATTTTTTAGGACAGTAGCACAACAGAGTTCCCAATTTCATTTACCACGGTAAGGAGAGCCCTACACTAGGGCAGTATTTCTCCATCTTTTTCACCCCCCAGCACACATCCCAGCAAGCAATGAGCCCATGCAGAGCACACCCTGAATGGGAATTTGTGTCTTGTATCTGTGTGTGCCCTGCCAGTCGATCACAGACACAGACTCACACAATGACACCAGGGACACTTTTCCCAGAAGCCAATTAAGCTACAGTACCAGTATATCTTTGGACTGGGGAGGATACCGGAGCACCCGAAGGAGACCTACGCAAAGAAAGGGTGAACATGCACACAGAGGGATGAAAGAGATAATTTCAACTTTTTCGCAACCGAATTTTGCATTTATTCCACGCTTCATTTGCGTATTATGAAAACGACCTGTAAACCTTCAGGCATGCAGTCCGCTGCAGAAAGTAGTTCCGAAACAAACGAAAGGAAACGAATTTAGGAAATCATATTTTTTAAATTTTGTTGGGACCTTATATCTGTGAGCGGCCCGAGGCTCTGTAAAGCTCGTTTGTAATTTCCTAGGCTGGTCTTTCGGAATTCAACCTTCTGATATGCTATGTTCAGATATTCTAGGTCTCATCTGTGAAATATTCCTTTCAGCCCATCAGTTCACGCCTGTAATCTTCCAATCATTTTCTCATAGTTTTCCTTATGTTTTTTTTTTGTTTTCTGTTGGAGGAGAAACGTCACCGGCGGTACAGGGAGAGAGACAGGGCTACAGACAGCGTGTGAAATCCACAATCGAATTAAGGACCTCAAGAGCCATGCTGCGGTCCACATCCTTCGGCACAATGTTCACAAGCACTATCAGAAAACCAGAAAAGAAAATACTGTACTGTAAATAAACTGCGGTTCTTTTTAAAAGACAACAGCTCATGCAATCTCTAATGTTGACTGCAGACATATAGTCTGCGATAATTTTTCTTTCTGCATTTTACCTGCTCTCCGTTCCCTTTTCTGTCCGCAGCAAGGTTTTAAGATCATTTAGATGTCAAAACCATTATCTCCTGTTCTTAGAAAATATAATCTGTGGATTCACAGCGTTTATGCAAATTGCCAGAAACTTGTGGCTATTTCATGCTGAGCACAGAGCTTTGTTGTCAACGGTTAGTGCACAGAAAGGCACTTGAATGAAGGATTTTGCATCTGAAGTCGAATAACGAAGCTTAATTGCGGAATTCAGAATCCTCCAAAGAACTGGGCAGGATTTCCACACTCCATCACAAAAGCCTTTTATGGATTCCCCCAGGATCTTGCATTTTTTCCCGCCGTATGAAGACTTACAAATGTTTTATAATAATTACAGAGGAAGAAATTCTGGAGGAAAGCAGCATGTGAAACTGTTCAGGTGGGCAGCTGCGTCAGCATGCATAGGCTGCAAAGGAACAGGTAATAGGTTTATTCCATGCTGAAAAGAGAAGAAAGAAAACACAACGTTTCAGCCGTTGTTGTTTACGACAACGCTGCAGCGACAACATCAATTTTCAGAACCAAGCCCTCAGAATGTACTCGTTTTTCATCAACAGAGGATACCCCAGCAGTGTGATTGACAGGGCCCTTGCCCAAGCCAAAAACACCCCCCGGACCATCAACCCGATCAGGAACTCCCCAAGTAACAACCGCATTCCTTTGGTGCTTCCTTACCACCCTAACACACTTCCTATCCCCAGGACCTTTAACCACAACTTTTCCATCCTACAGGATGATCCCTCCATTGCGGCCCTCTTTTCTGACCACCCCATCATCTCATATCGACGATCACCTAATCTGCGTAACCTCCTTGTTCACAGCTCCCTTGACCGCCCTCAACAACCATCCACACCAGGCACTTTCCCTTGCAACAGAGCTCGCTGTATCACCTGCAAGTACACAGCCACCACCACACTCATTCAAGGCCCCTCAGGACAATTCCGGATCACCCAGACAGCATCTTGTACCTCCAGCAACCTTATTTACTGTATCTCTTGCAGTAAATGCCCAGCCATCTACACTGGGGAAACAGGAAGGAGACTCAGAGACTGTTTCAGAGAACATGTTAGGGCTGTGAAGATTAAACATTTCTCCAAGCCTATTGTTTCTCATTTCACCTCTGACGGCCATGATCCCACTAATCTCTCCATCTGTGTTCTCAAAGATGGTTTTCCTAACTCCCACATCAGAAAGACTACAGAAACTAAAATTATCCTGCAGCTAGGATCACACCTTTCACCTTCTCTCAACGACAGACTACTTTTCTTCTAAATTCTCTCTATTCGTTGTTGGTTTCATTTCACACCTCTCCTCACCTCACCTATCCTGACTTCACACTTCCTGATTGTCCTCTTTCTGTCCCCTGCTCCCGCCCCTCGCTCCTCCTCTCTCCCAGCTTTTGTTCTCCCGCTACATTACCTTTGTTTACTGCCCAGTCTTACTCACACCTGAAGAAGGCCCAACGGCTGAAACGTTGTGTTTTCTTTCTTCTCTTTTCAACATGGAAAAAACCTATTACTTGTACCATGTGAAACTGTTTGCCTCTGTGTGTAGAAAAGCAGGGTGTAGTGCCCTCTATAGAGCCTATTTCCGGCTAAGTGCCTGGCTATGCAGACTTTATGGCCTCAACAGATATATTGGGGATCAAGTGGTACAGAGCTAATTGGCTGCGCTGCACAGACTCTTGTCCGACTGCTCAAGAAGAGAGCGGAGCACGTGAAATCACACATCACTCCGCCACACAGTGCGATTCCTTCAGGAGGCGAGAGTGTGTAATTAGTTGGAGCTGCAAATTAGTGCCAGCAGAGCCTGCAGATTTGATTAAAAAAAGCCTGTCAGTTGCAGGAGAATAGAAAAATAAACTCACAGCAGAGGAAGTTGAGATATCCTGAAGTAGCTGTATTTCTTAGTGCAGATCAAGAGATATGTTCTTTAACTATCAGCAGGTATTTATTATGATTGACATATACAGTAGGTCTTACAACCACATTCCTTCAGCCCAAGGACTGACAGCCAAGGGAGATGGACTGAAAGATCTCCAGCATCTCATACAAAGATGTAATTCCTCTAATGTGTCCATTTGAATAACACATACTGGGCTACAAGCTCCAAAAAGTGGATGCATCTGAGGATGTTAATTGAGTACATGGGGGTCACGACATCTGTGGACTTAACATTTGCAATCTCACTTATCTGTGATCCGGACCGGCCAAGAGATTTATGGATGAAAGAAGGGCAGGGTGGAATGCAATGATTTCAGTTGTTAAGCGCGACTTTCAGATTAGCCTCGCGACAGACAAGGATTGTGAGAGAAATCTAGCTAGTGAGTGAGCATCTCCCTGCCCTCTCACCAGGTACCCATTACCCAGCATCTGCATCTCAACATGGTCTTATTTTTCTATTGTAACGAACACCCCCAGTTCTGTACCAGCAGTGTGGTGAGCGACAGGCTGGAGACAACATTACAGGCTCACTGACAGTTTTATTGCCCGTTTCATTACAGTGGCAGTGCTAATATGGAGGCAGGGTGAGGAGGAGCAGGCATTCGCTGGATGCAGAGGAGGGATTCATGTCATTTTAGCTGATTAGTGTGATAATTGTTGTTTCTTTTAGTTAAAAAATGTTATTTCAGTTAACAATGTATTGGCAGTTCAGGTGGGTAGCTGCGTCAGCATGCGTAGGGTGCAAACGAACAGTGTATATACATCCTATAAACTGTAATACATTTTGTGATGGCATTGGGGTGGACTTGGTTATGGTAAACTTGGCTGTTAACAATGTTAACAATGTATTGGCAGTTCAGGTGGGTAGCTGCGTCAGCATGCGTAGGGTGCAAACGAACAGTGTATATACATCCTATAAACTGTAATACATTTTGTGATGGCATTGGGGTGGACTTGGTTATGGTAAACTTGGCTGCGTATGGCGGTTCTCTACTTTATTTGGCCTAGTGAGAAATTGGCTTAGACCTCTTGGCTGTAAGATGGGACCCTCCTGTAGTGTGAAGGGTGAACAAGGGGCAGCTGTACAGATGGAGATGGTGTGAAGGAGGAAAAATGTAAAAAGAAAAGAAATTTGCACGAGATATTACAGCTTTGAGAAATGATTTCAAGAATGATTATGACTCAGAACAACTGGGGAGAAAGGCTTGCTTTTTGCCATCCCTAATGAACATCTCTTGAGGACCTCCATTTTATGGACCAATTTCCGGTTTCACACAATGAAGTAGACTGATACATTTATCCAAAGTGACACTGCAGAGGGGTAAAATTCTAGTTTATGTTTACAGGCAAATTACAGTGCCAGTTGTATAAGTGGGTTTGATGGAGCAATTACTCCATTAAAGTACTGTACCTACAGTAGCTACGCACTGTCCCACCTGAGATTTGAACCCACAATCCTGCTGTTAAGGCCCCTAACCAATGCTCTGTATTGTCTCTCCTTTTCAATATGCCCGCTTTCTAGAAAAATGGAGCTCAATCAGATGAATCAATTTTGGACAACCCAGCACTCCACTTGATTCAAATTCAGTTATAATGTCACTGAAAGAGTGGTTTGAAAAGATTTGTGACTATGGAAAATGGTTATTCTGCACTTTTGCCAGAGTAAGAGAAAACCATTTGTAACACTTGAAATATACGTTTTTGTGTTATTACCAAACATTTCAGATGTGATTAAGATTGCTTGCTTCAAAGAATTATTCTAGAAACAGTTTCTTCTGTCCCTTTAATAAAATGCACCACTTAAAATGCCCATTCCTCAGTGTCTCTCTGTGAGTGGTGTGAAATTACAGATGTGAGCTTCAATTTGCTTGTGACTGAACTCTAAAGCAATGACTCATCCTGTCTGGAGCCATTCTAAAAAAAATAAAAGAAGAAAAGCAGATTTACAGATGATTTGGACACTCGCCATATTGAAATAAACAGCCTGGACAGAGAAATCAACATAAACTTGGGAACTTGACTATTGCATACACCACTGGTTCAGAAGCCCTGTGTCTGGGTGCAAGTATTTTTTAAAAGCAGACCTCTGCATGAGAAAATACAGAAATAAAAACTGGTGTGGAATCTAAGCCAGTAAAGTTTCCAGTCCTGATTTACTCTGGCACTTTTTCTTTGTTAGGAAGACCCTGCATTTTCAAGAAGAGGAGTGTGTAGGTTCAATTTCTGGGTGCTATCTGACCGGAGTTTGTCTGTTCTTCTGTGTCTGCATGGGTTTGCATCCTCTCACAGTTGGAAGACATGCTGGTAGGTTAAAGTGGAGCTGAATTCCCAATTTCCCAGACCAGTTATTAAATCTCTGTAATAAAATAAAATCATTGATGGCATAGAAAAAAGTTACAAATTTCAAATTAAGCACAAAATTGTGAATTTTGTGAAAGTTCTAGATTGTTAGGTGCCCCGGCTAGCTCTATTGGTAGAGCATGAGACTCTTAATCTCAGGGTAGTGGGTTTGTGTCCCTCGTTGGGCGCCAGGTCCTCCATGTTGAAGGTTGGGCACAAGGTGAACAGCCCTGTCCCATAACAAAACCCCAAATGTTATGCTAACAGCAATAGGATGTTGCTGCCCCTAAGTGCCGGAAGGCATAACAGACAAACATCCATCCACTAGACCGTTGCCATGTGGTCGCCATCATGGGAGAGAGCAAGAGTTTGTGGGAATTGTGATGTGAAGTGGCCCTTCTTGCTCACTAGTCACTGTAATGACTAATGTAATACTACATACGAGCAAATAATGTACAGGTTGTGCATTAGACATCTCACCACAGAAATGTTCCAACATAATCTGCATGCAGAGTTTACAAGTTAAGTAGTATTTGTCAGCAAAACTGTCTATAAATTGAGAGCAATATTTCTGTTGGATTAAAAAAGATGTATTTGCAAGCCTGCTTGTTTACACTGTAATGTGGAATATGGCACGCGCATACCTCATACCTGGAAATTTAGTCTTATTTTGGGATGTAAATTAGAGGTTTTAAATGTTACTGTGTACTTTTTACTTTTGTTGTGGTTTGATTCTTTTTCAACACTAAAATATAAAAATGGTGGTGTAGTTCCCCTTTAATTGGCTTCTGGCAAAATTGTCCCTGGTGTTAGTATGTGTGTTTTTGTGTCTTTTTGCCCTGTGATGGAGAGTTGTCCTGTCCTGGGTGTGTCCCACTCATTGCTTGCTGGGATAGGCTCCAGTTCCCCTGCCACCCTGAAATGGAAGAAGTGGTCAGAAAATGGATGGATGTGTATTTACTGTTGTGTTTTAAAATATCAGGGAAGGAACTGTGATGTGGTGTAACAGAACTCTTCCGAATTGTCTGTGTTTTAACTCAGTTTGAGCAGTAGGAGATTAGTTCATTTGACAGCCAAGTCTTCGATCTACATCTGTAAGTGCAAAGAATAGCCTTTGTTCCGGAGTAGCCTTTGGTATGTGTTGGAAACATGTCACAAGCATTTTGCAGTGAACAATGAAAGTGTGCCTGGCAGTCAAAGGACTGCAGCCTGGGACATTCTCAGACACGCTGAGATTGTTTGGAAACACAGCTGTTACATCAGACCGAATAGGCAAGAGATTGCTGCAGTAAATCAGCACTGAGCAGCACATATCTGGCACAGCTCACAGCAACCAGTGAAAAGGACCAGACACGAATTATATAGAACTTAAACAAAAATGTTTTATTAATGCTTTTCATAATAGGAAGGAGCTGTGGTAGCTCAGACAGCAAGGGTGTTTAGCTTCTGCCTAGAAGGTCCTGGGTTCAATCCCAGGTAGGGGCAAGTGATTGATGAAGCTTGCTCTAACTCCTTCCAGACGGCTCCCAGGTCCACCCTGCCTGCTTCCCAAATGAGCACTGGGGGTTAATCCTTCTGGGGGTAATAGGCTGGCCAGATAGTGATGCTGACCACATCACCTTCACCTCCAGTGTCAGATGGTTGAGTGGCCCTTGCCCCCCATTTTCCCATGGGCCTTCATGGCCTGAAAAGGGGACCTACCTACCTTTCTTATGTGAAGGATTCCTGGGTTTTTTTGCACTCAGACGCAAGCTTAGTCGCAAGAATGTGCCTTAACACAGAAAACTGGAGGCACTTCTCACACACTGTTGTGGGAGTCCAGAACCAGCTACTTAGCTATGTTGTTGACACCCTGGCGTCTTTCAGAGAAGCTCCTCTGGAGGATCTGCAGTGACTGCAGAAGGACTGGGTGATTTTGCACAGGTGTTTGTTGCCAAGAAGAATTCTGGGCTCTCTTCCAGACACAGTTTAGGCCCACATTGCCGACATCTGCTGGCAGACATCAGTATTGACACGAGGAGCATTGTGGATTTATTTCTTCCCAACTCTTCAACCCAAAATGAGATCAAAGGGCTGCAATACCAGGGATTATTATAACCACTGTGACAGATAATGTATTTATTAGTATTTAAATATATTACTACTTATTTAATACGATTAAATAGATTATTATATAATTTTAATATTATGCTAGGGCTGCAGACTGGCACCGTGGTTATCACTGGTGCCTTTCAGTGCTGGTGTCCTGGTTTCAATGCTGGAGCTGGGGTGCTGTCTGTGTGGAGTCTGCATATTCTCCCCATGTTCCCACAGTCCAGAAACATAATGGGAGGTTAAATTGGCTTCTGGGGAAATCAGCCCTGATGTGATGGACTGTCATCCTTCTAGAGTGTATTCTGCCCTGTGTCTGTTGCTTGCTGGGATAGGCTCCAACTCCCCTGAGAACTGGATGAAGCTGAAGATGGATGGATGGAATATTATAATAATGAATATATTGGTACTATCCAGTTTATATATTAGTATTAAAAAAACATGTGGTTTTGAATTATCAAAAAGCTAATGTTCTATGATTCTAGATAGCTGTTTAGGTTCTTCAAAATGACCCACAATTTTCTTACTTATTTTTCTATTTTGGTTTTCAAATTTAAAATTGACGGCTGCTGTCAAATATGTATTTTTTTAACCTAGGGGGCTCTTATTCTAGATAATGTGCAGAGTTAGTAGTGCTGGTGTTTGGGCATGGACAGGACCGGGACGGGAGATCCCAGTCAGAGTTACTGGCGCTGGTGTTTGGGCATGTTCAGGACCGGCACAGGAGATCCCAGTCAGAGTTACTGGTGCTGGTAGACCAAGACCAGTGAGGGTAGGCCAAGTTAGGCTCTAGATGTGAGCGACGCTATATGACGGGGTGGGTACGCACAATGGATAGATAGGAAAATCAATAACACTGTGTTCCCCATGCAGGGTGTCGAGATCTGCTACTATTTGTACCAATGGGCAACCATGCCAGTGGTGCCACATTACCTTGTAGGCTGGGGCGAGTTGGTGTCAAAAACAGAAAATGTGAATGTGATTCCAACACTGCTAGAATGACACTAATAAAATATTTTACAAAGAAAGTGATTGTA
Source organism: Lepisosteus oculatus (assembly GCF_040954835.1). Classification (NCBI taxonomy): domain Eukaryota; kingdom Metazoa; phylum Chordata; class Actinopteri; order Semionotiformes; family Lepisosteidae; genus Lepisosteus; species Lepisosteus oculatus. Next base: position 4,223,046 of record NC_090710.1, read on the forward strand.
TTTACATGGCTTTGTTTTTACTCGCCTGTCATCTTTTTTTGTTTCTCCCAAATAGAGAATTGATTTGCTTGTCCTCCGCTTACCCAGTAATTAAGAGCCTGATGATCCAACCAGACGATGACCTCAGCCGCGCGTTAAAGCACAAGGAATGGAAAAGGGAAACCTAGGTGATTTCAAAACTGTGTAAAATACATTTCAAAACTATCACAGAGTAATAGATAGCAGATCCGTCGTGGGCTCCTGTCAGATGCGTAGATTTCTTTTCAAAGTGGGTTCCGAGTGCTGCTGTGATCTGGGGTTCTTTCTTTCTAAGACTAAAACTTTCTAGACGGTGCGGTGGCTCTGTTGCTAAGGATCTGTACCTGTGGCTGGAAGGTTGCCGGTTCATATCCCGCAGCTGGCAGAAGAATCCTACTCCATTGGGCCCCTAAGCAAGACCCTTAACCCCAACTGCTCAACTGCCCCACAGCTGTATAAATGCCTGTGCTCTGACCCCAAGCTTCTCTTCCCCTCTGTGTGTCTCAGCAAGTTGGGGTATGTGAAAAGACAAATTCCTAATACAAGACATTGTGTATGGCCAACAAGGTATATCTTACGTTATATCCCAGCACTGCACACATTCTGCAGTTTGAAATAGAGGATTGCAATCTAGGCTGCTACTCTGAAGCCTGGGTTCATATCTCACAAAGCTGCATATTGCGATGAGCAACACTGACTATGAGATGCTACACTAAAGTAAGCACTCATCAAGCAATGGCCTGGAATACACATACAGGAGGCAAATATTTACATCAAGTTTGTTGTGGTCAGAGGAGCTCAGAATGTCAGTACTCTCTAGCATTATGCTAGATTACTACAGGCAAAATGTGCTTAATAATTCCTTACATTTATAAAGGACTTTTCACATAGAAGGGAACCAACTTCAGCCACCACTTAATTGCAGCTCTATCTTAAGTGATGCACAGCCCAGCAGGTGTGTTCTATCAGCTGAATGAAAAAGAAATAATGCGGAATTCCAAAGTGCAGGTTGTACAAGCCCAGAGGGGAGTTCAGCCAGCACAAGGTTAACAGTTTTATAAGCAGGTCAAGCTCCTCAACAATTAAGACCTTGCAGCACTTTCAATTGTGAAATTAGAAGTTCTGTGAAAGGATTCTGGTTCACTAACAACTGTAGTAGCAACCTCATTTTTCCACTGCAGTACTGACCAGGGCCAACATTTAACATGTTAATCCTCAGGAAAAGCAATTAGTTTTACTCCCATATAAAATGAGAGGCAGCAAAGGAATTCGATCAGATGGAAAATCCACAACCAAAATGCACTTTTCTTTGAATTTCCGAGATCCAGCTACCCCACATAGTTGTTGAAGCCAATTCCCTGGACTCTTAAAAATACTGGACAAGATTCTTGCATTAATGAGCTATATACCCATACATACAAGGCTGTATGACCTCATTTGCTACCTTTACCATCTTCCTCAACACCAAAATAAGTCAATATCTACATTTTCCTTGCCCTCTGCCCCACTTCTGTTCACATCACCTCTCAAAGTGTATATTTTTTTTAATTGAATATTTCATCTCAATTAAAAAAAAAACTGGGGGGGGTGAAACCTATGAAGCCTAACACCTGCAGGAACTTGAAAATGTCAGTAATATTGTAGAGAAATGCCATCCAACAGTACAATGTAGATGTGGCCAAGGCACATTTTTACCATCACAGAAAAAGCATTACAGATACAGAACGTGGATATCACCTTTCCATGGCAAAGTATACTCAAAAAGCCATAGTTGGCAAAAGAAAAACACAAGACCACAAAGCTGATTTTTTTTTATATTTTATTATGAAGCACTGCAATTTAGTTTTCCTTCTCCTGGACGGTCTTTGTTCCACGCAGTCTGCCAGTACGACGGGCAGCGATGAGACCGACCTTACGCCCAGCAGGGGCGTCCCTCCTGATGGTGGAGGGCTTGCCGATGTGCTGATGGTTACCACCACCGAAGGGATGTTCAACAGGCTAAAGGACAGAGAAGGAAATAAGCGTCAACTCCCGGTAACCACAACAGGGCTCACTGTAAACATGTACTCCCTGGAGCTAGAAAACTAACACTTCTTAACCCAATATATCCTCTCAGTATCGATTAATATTTCCTAGTGAACTCTACAATACTGACAACTTTAATACTGGAATATGAAACATCCAAAATAATTGGATTAATGTTAGGGCTCTCCTCTCTGTCAGTATGCGAGGACTCTTGTGATGAAAACAATTTATACGTGCTAACATGTTATTCTATGTTCTAGCAAGCTGGATGCTTGCCAGATTGTTGTTCCAAGTAGGTAATGTAATTTAACTTTTTAGCAACATTGTACTTGTATTCTGAAGGAAGACACCCAGAGATCACCCTTTCCTAAATTCACTAAGACATTTTACCAGCTACTAGCAGCCTAATGAGCTGGACGACCCAGTGTCACCTTTTCCTTTGTAAATAGTTAGCATAGTGTAGATAAGTGAACACTTGTTTTTTCACTAAAACCCTTAAGCAACATTTTGATTAGATCATCCTAAAGAGTTTATATGGGATTTTTATTGTCACCACAGCAAGATACTATTCCAGGAACAGACATTTCTCAACTCTTCAAAGAAACTCTCAGGAGCACCAAGATCATTTCCCACTCAGCCAGAGAAACTCCATGTTGCAAACAGGGAGTACTTACATTCATAGCCACACCACGGACACGAGGCCAGCAGTTCCTCTTGGCCTTGTACTTGTGGTAGGCACGGCCTGCCTTCAGGATGGGCTTGTCAATACGACCACCACCAGCAACAATACCTGAGAAGCACAGACACATTATATGCATACATGCATAAATACTTTAACATTGGTGAAATACTACGTAACATTAACTAAAATACTGAATACATACATCCTGATATATAAAAAGTAGTTGCACACAAAGCAGTTTACATTTTAAGGTAGGAGGGTACCTGGGAGTACTCCTCTGCTGATGACCACTGTCTCACCTGTGCTCTTCATTCCCTTTAATACACCTGAAAGCTGGCAGTATTCAAGAACTAGTGAAAAGAAGTTCTGGAGAGTAGACTACCTTTTCTGAAGAGAAGGGGAAATTGCAGGGACCCCAGATGCTAACTGGAATTCCTATCTCTTGGAAAGCTATGGTGCTGTGTGCTGCTGAACATGCTTCTCAAGTCAGCTACCCTACTGAGTAAAGGATGCATCTACCAGCGTCACGCCTGTACTGCGCTGGCCCCAAACCAGCCATACAACCAGACACCTGATTCTCCATCGTTGACTGGCTGTGGAGAAGCTACACTGACACAGTGGTACTGAAATACAATACTGGATATTGGACAATAACACTGGCACTCTCAATGGTGATTACGTTGCCAACAGCAGGGCAACGTCCCCTGTGGAATGTGCTGCTTGTAAGCACATCAACAGCAACCCAGGCAAGAAAATGAACAGGCGTTCAGTCCGGTCGCGCTGGTCTTACCAACAATAGCTCTGTTGGCCGAGGAGATGACCTTCTTGGATCCGGAGGGAAGCTTCACTCGGGATTTCTTTGTTTCGGGGTTGTGGGAGATGACAGTGGCGTAGTTTCCAGAAGCACGGGCTAGCTTGCCACGGTCACCTGGCTTCTCTTCCAGGCAGCACACAATGGTACCCTCGGGCATGGTGCCCACTGGGAGCACATTCCCAATGTTGAGCTGAGCTGAGAACCGCAGGGAAAGGGCACGTTATTCGAAGCGAACGCTTTGCGGCTGCACCGTTTGAAATGGCGAAATGTGCCGCAGCCCCGCTGGACCTCACCCTTCTTCCCGCAGTAGATGAACTGGCCGGTGTGGATGCCCTCGGCTGCCACAAAGAGCTCCATCCTCTTCTTGAACCGGTAAGGGTCCCGGAAGACCACCTTGGCCAAGGGGGCCCCACGGCCGGGATCATGAATGATATCCTGGGAGAGAAAAGAGAACACACCACTCTGACGAGGCCGCCACCTGCAATCTTGAAGACCCTCCACTACCGAACCTGCATCTCGAGGGCACATGTGCCGACATTAGGCAGCCAACTAATGAAATGAACTGATTGCCTATTTTTTATGGAATCATAAAGCATAATTACTGAAGAACAATCCTTATTCACCCCCATAAGCATTCAGTAGAATACCTGAATACATCCTGACTGTCTTCTAAAAACCATGCAACTACAATACCCTTGCAGGATGCTGTAGGCCTCCAACGCTATTTGAAATGAATTCTGTTTGGCAAGCTGCGAGTCTGCTTGGAAAGAAAAACTTTCACCACTTCTGATATTAAACTTGGACTGCTGGAGTCCTGGAGAAAGTGACCAAGTCTAGCCACATTTGTCTCCCTTAGGACTTGACATTACTTAGAACGCCAATAAACAAACTGTACAAAACAATTTAGCACAACGCTACCTGAACTCTTATCACTAAAACCCCTGAATCCAATGAAATGTTTGAAAACAGGTGGAGGTTTTGTGTACAGGTGGATGCTGTACATTGGTGGTGGTGGAGTCCCCATTACCTGTAAAGCGCTTTGAGTGGATTGTCCAGAAAAGCGCTATATAAGTGTGAGCCATTATTATAATTATTATTATTAAAACCATGGATGGTTCCACAGTGGTAGTGTGACACTAGTCCACTGTGAAATCCATACCTCAGAAGTGAAGTGGGTCCACTGCTATATACATATATAAGGGACCCACTTCATAGATATATTTAAAAATAAAATTCCCATTGGCCCTTACCAGTCATGGCCTCCTAATAATCCCCATCTATGAATTGGCTTTATTACTCTGCTCTCCTCCCCACTGATAGCTGGTGTGTGGTGAGCGTTCTGGCGCACTATGGCTACCGTTGCATCATCCAGGTGGATGCTGCACATTGGTGGTATTATTAAAGTGGCTTGAGATTATCTGAAGCTAGAAAGTGTACAGTTCCTCCCCAAACTCCTCACCTTCACAATCCCCTTGATGTAGCCATGACGCTCAGCAAAGTCAATGGATCGGAGCTTTGCTGCACCCTTCCTGTGCTTGACGTGAGCTTTGAAGACCGACCCAGCACCCTTCCTCTGGCCTCTGATGACGCGACCCATTGTGCCCTGGACGCAGGAAGAAGAGCAACAGAACCGAATGACAAAGATGCCCAAGCTTGACCCGTTTTGCCTTCTAGTGGTTTTCCTTGGTGATCAGAACGGCGGCAGGCCCAGAACACCTGGGACTGTTACTGAGCAAAAAAACACCTTTTGTTTGGCATCGGGATCTATTAGAAAGATTAAAGGTCTACTGCACCTTGGCTGTAAAAGCTGACAGTAACACTGTATAAACAAAGTCACAAAACAATGCACAAGTGAGCAAGAGAGGGCATGATACTGATGCATTTCAAAACAGCCAGATCAGGCCAACATAAAGTCAAAATAAGGTGTTTATGGCAAAACATGAAGGTACAGATGGACCAATATGGACTGCAATCTCTTCTAGCAGTGCTGGTAGGACTGGCTACCATGGGCCCGAATTCAAGGAGGCCTTCCAATCCGCGGAGACCACAACATTCATTGAACAGAAAAACATTTGCCAGAAATAAAACTCCAGATTTGATGCGTCTGCAGGCCTGAGGGTTCAGGGCAGGAGATGATCAAGGAGGACAAGCAGAGGTACTGCATGTCAATATGAAATCGTTTAAACTGCATGGGGGCATGGGGGGTTAGGAGGGTCACTTTGAAAGAGTTTATATGATCCCCTATGAAATTCAAAATCTTTATTGCGAACTACGACTTCATAAGGCCACGGCATTTTTGCAGCTCGAGAAACGCACTTTCACTCAATTAAAAGTAGGAGAGCACATGAAACCGCTTGACGCCCATGCTGCAATCCTGAGTAATTAGTTTCATTACTAATTATACAATAATCACTGTTGAGCTCGGGACACGGCTACCGTGAATTTCCACAGAATATTCACGAGGCACTTGTTTCTCAATGACCACCCCACTTTTGTTGCGACTTGATTCACATTCTCCCAGTCACAGCATAACCCTAAAGATCCCGGCGTCTGAGATAAAGTGGACTCCTGTCACAAAAAATATTAAAGCTGCAGTGGTGTAAATACGGCCTCTTGTAATGCTTTAATGTAACAGTTAAAACCTATCCCAGACACGCGTCTATTTCCAGACATTTACAGGACAAGCAGACTGTTTCATCGGTTAGGGCCAATACTGAACACATCATACAAAAAAACGTTAAGATACAGCCTTAGGCACAACTTGCAGTCGTATACCAAATATACAGGTTTTATTAGTAGTATAAACGTAGAAAACTAGAGCGGATGAGTAAAAAATAAAGAGATTAAAGTCGGATTTAATGTGAAGAAAGAGGCCGCCATTCCCTACCTAGACCTGGGTTGTCGACGAAAAGGAAGTCCAAGGCCGGCGCAACGCATTTCTTCCGGGTATATTCGCTCCCGTGGAACAGGATATCATTAAAACGAGCCGAAAATAATTCAAATTAACACGAATCGCAGATATCTGTACTATATAAAATATTTTTAATCAAGAAGTATAAAATACTACAAAGCAAGTAACACGGATATTTTAAGTACTACCTATGCGTAGCATCATGGGATATGTAGTTCACACATCTGCAAGACTGCTGAACTGAGCCTTTCAGACACACACGTTTTAATTATGTTGCGGTAATACATCAACAAAACAATTTTTTAACTGTCGCAGAACATTTGCAGATACAGGATATTTGGAACATATTATGTAGGTCATTAGAAAATATCCGCTTTAAACCAATTAATCACTTTTGTATTCATATTCACATAAATATATTTTACTACTAACGTGAGCCTGCAAATGACAGAAATACGTCAATCGAATTTACATCGTGCGCTTTGTATTGTACTTTATTTAAAATGTTTTTTTCTAACAAATATCCTCGAATCTGAGTTATCATTCATTTATCTGACTAAAAACGTTAATCGGCAATAGCTATAATGTATCTGAATTGAAAGAGTTTTGCAATGTTTTATGAAGAATCGCAATAATGCCAGTTTTCTTCAGATCATATCGATAATGCTGATCATCTGGCTGAAACAGTGAAGAGCTTAGTTGTATGATTTAATTGATGAGTGCAACAAAAAAACAACAACACAGACTTAAAGATGTGATCAGTAATTATAGGAGTTGATTAAGTTTAGGTTAAAAACATTCAAAACAGTCGCCCTGTCCATAGCCTCACCAGGATTGGTCTGGCAGTTGATTAGTTAACCTGGCCAGTGTTAGTTTACATTCGGAACATAAGAAAATGACAAGTTTCTCATTTACGTAAATTAACATAAATACACTAGATAATTTTTCAGACCAAAGTGGATGTTAATCGATTTTGTATCCTGCCCTTATGGTTGTGCGTTATTTAAAAAGTTCTACCGGTTTTTTATACAAAATGAATTGTATATGCAAGGCTTTTGCACCTTAAGTGCTTCAAAATATGAAACACATCCAGGTGCTGCCGTTCTGTAGATTTTATAAACCATAGTTAAATGGCCAATAAGCAGAGATGTTGAGAGCAACTAATTAAACAACTGACTGATCCAATTAATTCGTTCCAAGCTCTTCCGAAAAAATACTAAGCATGGCTCTTCCGGACCAGAGCTGAAGAAAACTGCCCTAGTCTATTTTGATTAATGGAAAACAGAAAGGACTGAGCAAAATTTGCACTGCATTGTGTAATACTTCATCCAAGAAATGAGAGGAGGCAATTTGGCCAATCCAGCCTGTCTGGTACTTATTAGTTAATTGATCCAAGGATCTCATCCAGCTGTTTCTTGAAAGATGCTGGGTATTTATGTCAATTACATAAGATAAGATCACTTTATTGGCCATATACAATTGCTTGTATTAGGAATTTGTCCTTTTTCACATAACCCAACTTACTCTCCATGTGACACATACAGGGAGAGAAGCTTGGTGTCAGAGCATAGGGTCAGCAATTTATATGGCGCCCCTGGAGCAGTTGGGGTTAAGGGCCTTGTTCATGGGCCCAACGGAGTAGGATTCCTTTGCCGGCTGCAGGATACAAACCAGCAACCTTCCAGCCAAAGGAGAAGAGCCTTAGCCACAGAGCCACTGCATCATCTGAGTGAGAAACTTGTTCCATACTCCCACAACTCTTTGTGGAAAGAAACACTTTCTGTTCCCAGTTTTGAATTTAGTTTGAGTTACTAATGTATAACCAAACTGTACAGTATCTTCGAACCTGAGTTGTTTTGCCTTGAACAATTTATATTCTTTAAAAAAATCTCTCACAACAACAGTCATTGTAATACTAATGACAAAAAAGATGAATAATCAGTTTGCTGTACTTTTGTTTTATTTGGACCTGTCCACGACACAAGTGTCTCGTTCCCATCTTGAAGGGAAGCCAAGTAGCACCAGGACAAGCTTGGTCCTGCTGGGATGCGGTCATGTCAGGATGAGCCGGCAGAAACGGAGGTTTTGATCAATGCTGCCCTGTCTGTTAACGTGACCATTAATCACTACACGATTACAGTGGATGTTTTTTTTGGACAGTTTTGTTTTGCTTGTTGGGGATCCACGTCATTGTCTGGGGTCCATGTGCCCGTTCCATCTTTCTGTGTGGGGTTACACACCTGGCTGACCTTGGCAGGAGGAGAAATTAGGGTACTTAACCCCACACTCACGGGGCAGCCAATGAGTATTGTCTTAAACTTTGTGGTATAACCTTGATTGTGTTCTTACACGGCTGGGTTTGAAACTGCTGCTAAGGAGAGTGTAAATGAGGCAGCTTTCTAAGGGTTTGTCGGATTGCAAGAAATCCCAGCGCGGTTGAGTGTAGTTCTGACATAGGTTTATGACAAAAGTCGCTCCAGAGAGCTGAGAGAAGAGACACCATCATCCTTTCCTTCCTTCAGATCTAAAGCTCAGGCATTTCTAGGTGCCTTTTACACCCTAGACAGAGCTTGAAGGCTTCCTTTGTTACCATAAAAGTCATGTGAGGAACAGAGACGTATTTGGAAAGAATGTATATGGAACGTCCAGCAGGGAAAGTAGATAGGTGGTCTCCAGAAGTACTATCACACAACCCTCACAGACTTCTGTACTACTAGACCACATGACAGGCATCCTGCTTTTAAACATGTGTAAAGACCAGGGTTTGACAGGTCTGTATTGCAAATACAAGAGATTCATGACATTAACACACAGGCATTGCATGACAAAAACAAGAAGGGGAAACCAAAAATATTCAGGTATTATAAATATACTCTACACATTAGTTTCCTCTTCAGTTTCTCTCTCAACTGATTTCTACACATATAAAGCGTTGTAGTTCTGGATATTTTCACCTCATGTGAACTGCGTTCATTATCCTGAAATCTCTAGTCTACTACTGCTTGCTTGGATGAATCAACATTCAATAAACTCTTAAAAGGTCACGTAATTTAATTAACAATATAAATGAAGACGACTGAACTAGTGAATAACTACTCAGAGTGTGGTATCAGTGACCTTATCTGTGCCTGAATATCCTGCACCATTCTGTTCGTAACTGAATTATACACCTACAGAAGAGTTCCAGTGAGGTTACACATTTTAATAATGTATGCTCATTCATTTTTAAAAGCCTGCCAAGTCACAGAGAAACAGTTCTGAAATACCTTAACACAGCAGCTGTGAAGCCAGGTCTTGGTACAGGTTCTGTGCTAATTGCTTCCACATTTAATGTGCCACACATGCGTATGACTGACTCGAAGTCTACAGATAAGCTGGTCATGCAAATCATTGCTCAGGTCCCAAGGTTAGCCTTATCAGGCCTCTCCTGTGCAAGGTGTAGCAGAGTACTAAACTAGGCATCTGACTGTCAATTCAGTGTACAATACTTCAGTTACATCAGCTCCTCATGAACCCATTTGTTTCTATTGCAGATCATTTTCAACATTTTCCTGGGCATCCTAAGTAAACCACCCATGGCCCCATTTACTTTCAGTCTTTGTCCTTTTTAGCTCAGACTTTCCCAGTGTAGGGAAAAAAAAACAACAACTTTGCATGGTTATTGAGCTGCAGCATCTGGCACCAGGGTCAAAATCATGCACAGAACATGCAGTGTAAAGACTACAGTATAATTACTTCTCAACACGTCGTGGCAAGTCAATACTCAAGTCTTGTGAAGATTTATCTGACATCTGTATTGTAATATTTATAGCCTAACACGTTTAATGATTTGTCCAGGCTATTCAAACAGGAAGCTGAATGCTTCAGTTTATGTTAGGGTTAAAATTCTAGAAAAAACATGCATAAGCAAAGATGTATTTACACGCAATACAGAGGTTGCTAAAATATGTCGCGTGCATATATGTCCTGGGTTGGGAGGGTGAAGAGAGAGGCTCTTGTCCCAGCTGGCTGCAGTATGGCCTGTTGTGATGCACTGTTTTTGGACATGTCCATTGTAGCAGCTCCTCAACGACCGATTCTGTACCCAGCGTTCTTACAGCCCCAGGCTATAGGAATACAGCAATAGGAAAGGGCTGTAGGCTACGACAGCACTCAACATCTTTAGTCCTGGAGAGCCCCACGCCTGCAGATTTCACTCACCCTGGAACAATTTAACGCTAATCAACATTAAACAGAAGGTGTGTTCAATGAAGAAATGCGAGAGGTCGTTTGGAACGACAATCAGAATATCTTTCTGCCTTCACGAATCAGTGTTTCCTGCTTTGCAACACTACTTGCCGAATTGAGCAACTGCTTGAATGAGTTATTCCAAATCTTTAAATAACAGGTGATTAGGGTGACCAGTAAGAAAAATAAAGTGGATTGGGACTCTCCGGGATGAAGGTGGGATTTCCCTGGGTAACAAGATTTAGGCCTTGGGGATAAGATTATGGCAGCATCAAATTGTCTTAGTCTTAGTGTGAGAAACTGACCTAATGTCGGTATGCTAGGATGAAAGCTGCTCATCCACAGGATTACCTTTCAAACCAAGATGCTTTAGTTCAATGCAACTCGGTAGATCACATAGAAGGGGGTTGCTATTCACACTGCAAACTGTGGCATTGTCTTGTTAGTTCTATATACCATGTCTATACAGAGAACCAAACTCAGTTACTTTTTGATCAATTCTCTTATCAAATGATTATGTTTTCTGCAAGTCAAGAAAAGTTTTTAGTACAAAACCAACACTGCTTTCAGTTCACAGGTTTCAATTGGCTTATTTTGAACGGTGTGTATTGGCCATCAGTAATGATCAAGACCCTTTTGGCCCTGTAACAATTTCATCGTACTTGTAATTTCCAGGAATTACAGTAAATGCAGTCTACTGTGCAAAAAATAAGCTACTCTCCAAAAATTGTGTAAAAAGCCCATGTGCTTTTAATAATGAAATTAAAATATACACCTCACCACCAATCATGAAAAGCACACTAGATCAGATCAGTATGATTATCCAATCTGGCATTGAAACGTTCTACTGAAAGTCTATGTAAATTTAACCTCTGAACAGAAAGAACCTTAATTTGGTGTTCTAGTAATTTTGCGACTCCATCTGTGCACTCTGGGGAAACATTTAGGTTGTTTGAATACAATATTTATGCCAGCCTTTCCCATGGTGAAAGTCTTTGTAAATTAACATTGAACAGGGGAACGAGAATTTACAGAGCCGAGTTTGCCTGGACCTATTTAATGCATCTGCTGTTCAACTTTCATAGAAGTTATTAAACTGACATATATATGGGCAAAGAACAGGATTGTGTTTAATAAAACATCTGCACCTTCCTTTTTGCTTACTTATCCAAGGGCCTATTTGAAAGGTACAAGAACAGCTGTGCTAAAACAGCCTAGACTTCTGACATAAGGTAGAATGGTGCTTTTTCCAATACACAGCTCGCTGGTTATCTCTGAAAACAGCAAACTGGATCCACAAGTATATCTTTTTTTGGATGCTGATCTGTGACTAAAAAACAGATCAGAATATTACAGAAAAAAATCTACCCCCTAGCCGAAAGGCACAAAGCATATGAAACAAGCTTCTTTTTACTATAATGTTCCTTTCCACGATCAGCCAAAAGAAAACAAGATCCAATGCCATATAACAATTTCCAAACTGAGACTGCATGGCACTTTAAATAAAGATATGCGACAAGCAAGTTCAAAAGAACAATCTTTAATTACCTCTTTCAACGCATCCTTCAAAATGTGGATGGAGTTAACAAAATGTAGGGAGCTTGCGGTTAATACAAAAATGTAATAAAGGTCAATCTTAAAAAAAAAGTTTTATAAATCACCTTTGTTGGGTCAGTACTGGTTTACAGGCTAGAGCGTTCAACGTGTTTTCTCGCAACATGAACATCAGAACACGTACACTGTAGTTGAAGTACTGCACCCCCAGGAGAGCATGTGCGCGTCTGTGCCTGGGTGCACAAGCAGCTGAGCTAGTCCAACCACACAGCCTCATGCGGTGACTCAAGAGCCTCCCTCCTTCATTGAAACATCCGCCAGGGCGCCAACAGCAAGGTCTTTCCAGTGGGTGCACACAGGGGAGAGGTGACGGGAGAGAGCAGTGGAAGAGCCCATACTTCAAGTAATAATTCAAATACTATTTATTTTCTTTTTAAAGTATAATTTTACAGTGTGCTGGGAAGTTTTGTTTTTTTTTTGTACATTGCTCTAAGGCAGATCAAGGGATTTTATTATCCATGCATGTTTCACAAAAGCTTTAGAATAAAAAAAAAAACATAAATCAGAAGGCAACCATCTGATTGGAGCACTTAAAAAGTAAAATAAAAACAAAAAAAACACTAAGACCTTACAGGCTAAAAACAATGAACATTTTTGTGTTCCCTGCAGGAAACATTTCCAAGCAAAACTGCCTGTAGTGTACTTCACTTCACAGCTAATGGAGGTGGGGGGAACCAGTCTTTTGTACAAAGCAGTAATCACCTGCTGTCAAACGTTTGGTTCACTGATGCAGTGCCTTCCCTTCTCTGGCCTGCAGAATGCACAGCTCTGGATTGTGTATTCTCCAGGCTTCAACACCAGAGTGGAAAAATGATGCATCTCCATAAGCCACTTGTTTGGTTTTGGCAGACTTTTCAGGCTAACCCATTCACATCCATTCTCTCTTCCCAACGGAATTCTTCTCCTTTCTGTACGTCCTTCCTCTTATGGATCTGCCACTCCCACTCTTCGATAATCCATGATGAAGACTCTTTTTTTCACGTGCACAAAGTATTTACAATTTAACCATAAATAAAATGAGACAGTTACAGTGTCAATATTCCATTTTCTTTATTCTTGCTAAGGGGCGCAATGCTTTTTAGTATATTTCTGTGCACAAAAAAAACCTCACAAAGTGAAAGTTCACATCGCGACTGTAGCTCCAGAATTCAACGTCAGACCATGGCCAAAACAAAAGTCGGCAGAACAGGGCGCGGAACTCTGTACAGTCAATGTCTCCTTTAAAAATAACACAAGGACAAAATGTTCCTCTTAAATCAAATTCTATTTTGTGTGAAATTCAGCAAAATAATTTCTATAAAATAAAACAGCAAAATATTTAAATATAATATGGTGGGCTGTAACTTTTTTCTTTTGCAGGGGTATTTGGTATTTTAGACAAATTCCAAAAAAAATACACACATTCAAGTTACCAATTAAATACAGTATTTGCTGATGCGGATTTTCTTTATGTCCTAATAAAGATGCTTACCTAGCATTCGAGAGAGCTCTAAAAGTTGCAACGTGACTAACCAGCAGTTTTTTTTCACAGAATTACAACCCTGCTTTTTCCTGTTGATTGTGTGGATGCAGAGTTCTAAGACAACGCCTGCTTTCCAGAGGCCTGAACAGGAGAGAAAACCACAGCGAGCTGCCACAGTGCAGGGCACACTCACAACATCATCTTTGTTGACTTCAACCTTCTCTGGGCTGCAGTAGAAGGAAAAGTGTTAGGAGTTAATCTAAAAGTAAGCTCTACCAATGAAACAAAAACAAGCACACCAAATACAGTCTATTATGCTCCAGGCATCCTGGCATAGCAAATTGTTGCATATATAATTTTCTTTAAAATCCATATTATTGAAAACTGAGTTTATAATCCCACCAACTGACTGCCGAATGTTAAATCTGAGGAGTATATGTGCAATTGAAAAGCCACTTAATCTTACATTGGTTCCAAATATAGCCATCAAGGTGTAACAATAAAAAAAGGCTCTTTGCAGAGTAGCTGTCAATTAGGGACTACAGCTGCTGTCATTTTACGATCATACATTTCCCTTCGGCTACACTAATCTGGTGTGAAGCCATGCTAAATGTTACAGCATATTAACTAGAGCTTCAAAATGATTTAACTAATACCAGAATGAAAGAAAGGCAATGAAAGATCTAGAACAATGTTACATCACCACTTTCCACATCAACCAAATATCATAAGGTTATACCAGCCATTTTAATAACCCTGGCAGAAGAGTTAATTTAACATGGCTAACGTGGTTGACATGGAGTCTTTTTTTTTTCCTAAAACAAACTGAATCATACTGCCACAAGGCAGAGAACCCTCACTGCTGAGCACAGGCGATAAAGCAAAAGTATATATATGATTTTTTTTACCATTTTGTTGTTTTCATAGATCTGCTAGTCTCCTACAGCAATACACAGTCTTGCTGAGGAAATTTAACAGTCAAACATAAACATACTATATACACCTTTGCCATTTACACGTTAGCTTCAGGCCAGTTTTATTACACTATACACTTTCCACTGCAGGCGAGTTAGATTTTGACAGCAATACTCTGCAGGGCTGACAGTGAACAGACTCTCCACTCCAGGTAAAATACAAATTAACTCAGAACGTGAAGGACCTGGAGAACAGATGGACTGTAAGGCCTGGTCGTGCACTTGTACCAAGTGTCTTGATGGAGAGAACTGGATGAGAATCAGATGAGAATCTGCAGTTTTTATTCTTTCGTCTGAGCTGGAGAGACTTCTTCGCTGCCTTCCCAGTTTTCTTGTGCTCGTTGGCCTGTACGTTGGGGGTTGTTCATATGCTGTGCTGCTGGGCCCGTGTATGGCTGCCCATGCGTATGATTATTCTGCAAGACAAGAGGAGAGAAGCAGGAACGTGACTCTTGGTTCTTACAGCGACAACACCCCACTTTGCAAGGATTGTGTTTTAAATCACAGCCATTGCTGCCAGAAAACGAGGAAACAAATGTCTGAAAGGCCAGGCTCCAAAGATTTAGTTAAACTTTTGGTATTTCTGGTAGATCTCAAAGTTCTGTGAAGTTAATTAAATCAGGTTCAACCACACACTACGCAAGCCAAGCAAGAAGCAAGCAGTTACGTGAGGGAGAAAAATAAGCATAATGCTAATGTCAAGTATTCCTTCAACAGGACTTGAACTGTATAGGAAGTAGAATTCAAGTTCCACTTATCTAGGCAGCTGCACTTCAAAAGGGACATACCACTGTTGTGACAACTCTAGAAACTGTACCAGTCTTAATGTAAACTTTGAACCTAAAGCACGCCTTTTGATCAAATACATGTAAATAAATCAAGTGAACAGAATAACCCCTCTATCTCATTCACATTTGCAGTTGTGATTTTTAATAAAGCATCTGTAAGCAATATGATAAGAACATTCAGTAAATGAATGTGGGAGAAATGAACATTGCATAGAAAGCATTAGTGAGCTGGAGGCTTGATGTGTATTCAGTAGGACAAGATATGGGAAGTGGGGAAGATTACTTATCTACTGCTCTGCTGAGAACATCAGCAAATAAAGCAAGATGGATGGGAGAGGGGATGAGGAGGAAATGCAAAAAGCACATTTTAATATAAAAATGGATAAGGCACAGGGGAAAGGCACACTAGTGTTACTGCAGTGGCTTATTACCATGTCTTTTGTTTTTTTGTGAGGGTTTACTGCCAGTGTTTAAGAGACTTTAAACCTTACTAAATATCTGCTGAAAGAAAATGTTGAAACAGATATGATTCATGCATTTAGATAGGGTTTTGAACACAGATTTCACACACTTGCATGTTTTTCATATTCTACCGTGGGCCACAAAAAGGCCATTTGGATCTCAGTACTTTACAGTAGCTATGCTGTGTCCTAAATGCTGTTATGCTCCTAAACTAATGCTTACAGAACATACGTTCACAAATGTATTACTACTGCTACACGCCCTAAATTGAGACTTACATAAACGACCTGTGATAAATGTAAAAACTGAAGGTATTTATTAATATAGAATGTAGTCTGATAAATGGAACCTGACATTATGTGTTCCAATAACTTTCCATGAAATATAAGACATAAAACCTCTGAAAATGGCTTACAAGCTCACAATGTGTTTCTTACCTGGCAGACTGCAAAGAGAATGCCAAGCATACCTCCAAAGGCATTAAAAGAAACAAACTCTTGCAGTTCTTCACAGAAATGCAAGCTTGAAAGTACCCTTTTGAAAACTAAACTGCAGGGTGTGGAGTCCGTAGTCTAAAATGCTGTCCTATCTGTAAAAATCTAATAGCAGTAGCTTGCATTCCACTTGGTCAAACTGCCCATTTCAGAAAGCAAAACGACCATGTAAGAAATTCGTTTGACAATAATTCGTGCTTTGTACCAACAACCAAAACCATTTATGATGGACTTTTGATGGAATTTGCTTTTATATCCAAAGCAAATGAAAAAATTCACCAGTCTTTACTTGCTGGCTGCACAAGATTCTTAGATGTTCCTCCCGATACATCCCTACAATTCCCGCAGAGCCAGAAATGATTATAAAACTATTTTATAATGGGCACTACACAGAATGCAAATACCAAATGTCCACTATGACTGGTTTTAGTGCAGTGCAGCACTGTAGTGGGAGTTACCTGCTGATACTGTGATCCAGGTGAGTGGGGGTAGAGAGAGGCATCTTCAGGAGGGGAGGAGTCATGGTCATCAGGAGCTTCCTGGTCATCTGGCTCCTGCAAAATACAGCTTCATCAATCACAGCAGGGCTGCCAAGCAGCACAGCACACTAACAAAACTGCAGGGATGCCAACAGACAAGCTATATCTCCGATCCAATGAATTAATTCTAGAAATACACATCTCAAAGGTGTGGGACACTCAGAAAACCAAAGAGCACAAACTGCTTTCAGGGTTTTAGAATGTAAGAAATCTCACAGACACAAAGTAACCAATTACAAATCAAATCCACTGCCTGAAAGAAACACTTTTAAAATGGGATAGGAGGCAAAATTCTGATGGACATCTCACCTTTTCACAAGTCTGTAGCTCTCACATAACCAATGTCATTTTCTCTAGAGTTATCTACTAGAGCTCAGCGTGTTTGTCCCCCCTAACCAATAATATAAAAAGAGTTGCCCTTTCTTAAAGAATACAAAATCTTTCCTAAACATACATATAGACTATTTTGTTTCGCAGATTGAACACTTTCAGATGTTTCTACCCTCCTTTAAGTGTCAACTAATTTATGATTTTCACATCACAGCTCGTATCTAGAAACCCTATAACTGCACACTAGGGAGAATGAGGAAGTGCAGACAATCTCCTTCAACACCTTTGAGCTGCGTGCTCTTAATACATCACAGGCAGCACAGTCCTATACTGGAGCTTTGGTGCCAATTGGAAGAGAGAGGTGTCCATCACTGACACCCCTGCATGTCTGAGAGAGCCTGGGAGGCCACAGAGGGCGCTGTATCACTGAAGCCAACTAATCCCTCCTTGCCCTTGGCAGAGTACAGGCAACAGTGCTCGAGTAATTTTGGCCACAGCTGGCAACTGACATCACACGGCTCATACCTGTGAACAGAGTGAACAGAGTTCAGCCTGTACTTGGGTGAGTGTTTGCATTGGTTTTGCACTCAGGAGGTCCCACTTGTAAATTCCTATTCATTAAAACCAAACAAGACTGACAGAAAACAGTAAGTGGATAAAAACCTAGATAACTAAGCTTTTTTCATATGCATCTGATCACAAAAACATGATGTTTGTCCCAAATTACAGTTGACAAACAAGGAACACTTTATACAATGCAAAGAAGCTAAGGACAGGAAGAGGCATGATAATACAGTCTTCATTGTCGATGTCAGTTAACTGAAGAGCAGACAGAGTGGATCAGCAAACTGCTTCTTCTAAAAGATATTTCCAATGGGTTCTTTTAGCCTTTGCAAACAAGCAAATATCTAAACACTGTTTGAAATCCCTAGCAGAGCACAAATTCAATCCACAATCCACTGTAGCATTACACAATGCTAAGAGGACTTTAAAGCAGTTCAGGGTCCAAAGGCATTTGTGCTAGCACAGTCTTGTGTAGATATACCTTTTACTTTCCAATGCTTAACCACTAGAATAGGAAGCTGAAAAAAAGATTACTTCTGCAATTCTACTTTTAGCATGCAATGACTTAAATAGGACTTCACTAATGTCTGAAGTCCAATGCATTTATCATCTTTGCTGGTGAACCTAGCTAAACAAAAAAAAAGCAATTTAAATGCAATACATAGAGGAACTTCCATTCTGAATCAGTAGTGACATTAAGGGACATCTTTGGTTTACTGGTAGCCCAACACACCTGAGTGTTCAGTTTGAAACACTACTCAACAGTCAGATAATATGCTAACTTGACTGTAATGCTGGATTCTCAAAACACAGGGTGCACAGTGCCTTTCAGCAGAAGTTTCCCTGTGCCGTTGGTAAAAAACAAAAGCAGCTATAAAGATAACCTAATTCTAAACAGCAAAGCTTCTATTTATGGTAACCAAATCTGACAGATGGCATCTCTCGCAACTGAACAAATACCATACTCCCAACATGCTTCCCTTACAGTGAATAAAACAAATATTCTAGAAGTAAGAAAAAGGATAATCCTGAACTACAAAAGTACTCGCTACTAAATGAGACTAAAAATAGAATCTGTGTACTGGATGGAGATGACAGCCGCCTAATACAAATCTCAGCCTTTTAAACACTTGGTCTGAAGTTAACATATCCTTGCTGAAATAACAGTCCCACACTTTTAAGTGGAATTGGACAGTTGCTAAGTTCAATGAAAATGATGCAAACTATAGTTACATGACGAGATGAAAAGCATGTTAACACACAAGCTCAGGAGCAAAAATACACTTTATTTCTTTAGCCGCTTAGGACCGCCAGTGAAAAACTTGGTTAAACTGAGCCAAATCTAAATCTCCATTGATATAGGACCGTGACCAAACCTTTTCATTAACATAATACAAAAATGACCAATTTTAAAGTAAAATTTAGCATTAACAAATCCAGTTTTGCTAAAGACTGCTTCAGGCATGTCAGTTTTGATTTAAAAAAATCTAACCAATTAATTTAGTGCCATAACCTGAACTGAAGCTAAGAAATTTTAATAAACCACACATGTAAAAGTTACAGATCCCCTAGCCAGCTCATTATTCTTAGTATATTTTCACAAAATCTACACTATAGTTAAGGCTTGGAGTTTTCGATCATTTATTAAATGTCGGTGCCAAAATTGTAATTTGGAAGAAAAAACTACCACATGGAAAGAACAGATATAACTCAGTTTAGTTTTGGACTGAATTGTACTACTTGGTTCCCTGGAAGAAGACAAAAGTGGCAGCCATGGCAGGGAAACTTGCTGATGGCACACATCTCTTACACTTTGCTGCTGTTGTCCTGCCATTTCCCCTGGCAATAGCTGATGCGGAGAGGTTGACTTCCTTGCCGAGTCATCTTCAGACACCACCTCGTGCTTCGTTAAGTGACACTATTTTGAAATGGCAGTTAATATTGCATATAAAACAAGTGTCAATAAACGATGCAAGTGTGGATGCTTCAGTGTTTGCTTATTAGTCACCATTGATATAGTACATCCAAGCTTTTCATGTTACCACTGTCAGCAAGAAATTAAAACGTCTGAAACACAGCGTGTTCATGTAGTTTGACTGTCTTGCTAGTTCTTCAAATTAAAGAAAAAAAAATGGACAATTCCAAGCTGTTAATATTTCTGACAAAAGCTGTGCTTTAAACCAAAGTTTTAAAATACATTATATACAGATTACAGATCTTTCCAGATGTCCTTATTTTAGCAGATATGGTGCAATTTTTTTTAAAGCCAGAATACTGGGAAAATCTCGAAAACTCAAAGCCCTCTCTATAGTAAATACTGCAGTAGAACTGTGTGGTCTGTAAGATGGTTTAGTTGTTTAATGGACAGAATGAACAACTGAAGTTTCCAAAACATACATTGCAAAAAAAAAAAGTTCAATGTTGGTCATTGAATTTCTTTTACAAATTACAAGCTGTACTAATAAACTGAAAAGTATGTTAGAATTAAATAACCAAAAAACTAACAAAAAAGTAAAATTGTGCTGTTTGTTATTAGTAAGAGGATGCATATTTGTTTCAACTGATTATAATGAGATTGTTTTAAAAGTACCTCGCCACTGAAAAGGTTCACTTTGGGTTTTCCATAAAAAAATAATTTAAAAGGAGATACAAATAGAAATATAATTCATTTTATCATTAACATTAATAAAAGTGTTATTGGCATGTAGTCTGGAAGTATATGAATTTTAACAATTCAGATTTTCTACAATACCTTAATTCAAATTCACCTAACAAATTAAATTATCTGACTGTGAACTATAATGTCAACTGGTTTCTGCCTTAAATTAAATGGCTCTGAAAGATTTTATAGCCTTATTCAACTAATCTATCATCAGCTTAGAAGAAAGCATGACAAATGATCAATAAAATTTGGACGCATCCAACTCGAATGTTAGTTTGATAACCTGGTTCTTTAAACTAGGCAGCACATGCAACTTAGGTTACCATTAAAGGTTCAAACTAGGTTCAAATTAAAGGCAAACTCAAATATCTGCACAATTATAGCTAGCATACTTCCAAAATAATGACCACTAAAAACAAAAATCTAACCAGGCTATATCACTAACAGGGGATTCAGCTCTACAAAACCATCATTACTAAGATGTTGGCTTAACCCAAGAAGAAAATCAAAGTCACTAGAACTTTGCAGCTTTGAAAAACAAAAGTACCTCTTCCGGACAAAGCTCACAAGCTTTCGCTAGCGTCATCCTGGCGCTGTGTGACCTTTCCAAAAAGTAGCCATTGGAGGTCTCGTTGCTCTGCACAGGGGGTGACCAGTTGTTGTAGGTGTACTGGGGGTTTCCTGTGTATGGCCTGCGCTCCAGCTCGTCTCCAAGCCACTCCACTGCCCATGTCCACTTCCTCTTCAAATCGCCATTGCTCTGAAAAAGCACCAATGGAAAAATGAACAAACAATCCTCTAGAAGACCTACAGCAAAGAAGGTCAAGGCATGCAGTCCACTAAACCAGGAAACCTGTCTCATGTAACTTACTGATTTAGGAAGCAATTAACAATTTTGAAAAATAAAAAAGGAAAGCAGTAGAAGATCCTGTGATACTTGACTCCTGACACTGCAACAATATAGTTAGTACTTCTTTGTAATAAATATTTCAGAATTATACGAGCATTTTAAAACCAAAGGTTTTTAACACTACCTGCAGAATCTGGTATGCTACAGAACAGTTGCTGAAAAGAGCGACCATGCACTTTATGCACTGGTATGCTCTCTTTTGATAGTGGTTTTTAGACCGCTGAATGGTATCAAAGAGCCCGTCTCTGTCGTCAGGAATGCCCTTTAACACATTGTGAATTCTGAAAAGGCAAAAGACAGAAAAATGTTGCTTTCTTCTGTTCAGATACACACTTTGCACAAAGGTTTATACTTTGTTAACCTCAACCTTTTCTCTGTGCTTATAATGTCAATTCAAAAGCAAGTTTCT
Source organism: Lepisosteus oculatus (assembly GCF_040954835.1). Lineage (NCBI taxonomy): Eukaryota > Metazoa > Chordata > Actinopteri > Semionotiformes > Lepisosteidae > Lepisosteus > Lepisosteus oculatus. Next base: position 4,244,931 of record NC_090710.1, read on the forward strand.
TTAGGCATGAATAAATGCTGCCTACATTCAATTCGTCATCTTGTGTACCAAGACTCACCTATGGGTCTGCCAGGAATCTTCTATAAGCAAGATCTGTAGCAGTAGGTCCAAATAAGGCCTTAGCTCGTATGTGTAGGAATATGCCACCTACCAAAAAAAGTATACATTATAGTGTGGATTACTATGGAGTACATCAAACACATACAAAGCCTTTCTAATATATTCACTCCTTTCCTATTTCATTGAATTACCAATGATGCATACATACATTTTTCAAAGTGAATGTATTTAACCAGTACTTGAATGCTCAAAATCAACACATTTATGATTAAAAGACACTAAATGTTAGCAAAACAGCAAAGAAAAATACAAAACTCAAACATGCTGATCACATAAGTATTCCACTCTGCAGTGTCGTTCTGGCTTTGTGCTTCAGGTCCTTGTTGTGCTACAAGGTGAATTTTGATCTCCACTTTAGGTTTTTAATAGACTGAAGTAGGTTTTCATCCACAATTTGTATTGTGCTCCATGCGTTTCTCCTCAGTCTTGACAAGCTTCCCATTCCCTGCTAAAAAGCAGGTTCATAACATAATGCTTCACCCACCATGCTTAACAGTAAAGATGGTGTTAATTGGGGTGGGACTGGGCCAGATGTTACAATTTTCATTAAGACCAAAATGTTCAAAATTTGTGTAGTCTGACTACAAAACCTTTTGTAAATTTTAAAATTCTTTTTGCCACATAAAATGTTCTGTTGCAAACTGCAAGCAGGATAAGAGATTTTTTTCAGTACAAAAAAACAAAAAGGACAGGAGGGACAGCCTGACTTACGCAGAGTCCAGGTGGTATGATACACCGTCTACTTCTTAATGATTAAAATCACCACACTCAAAGGGACTGTCAACGTCTTCGAAAATTTTTAATACTCTTCTCCTGATCTGTCCGACCTGATCTTTGAAAACTTTCGCTCTGAATTTGCTCTCTGAACTTTGCCTGAAATTCACCACCTATCTGAGGAACCTTACAGACACAGGAGTATTCTGAAATCACTTGAGCAACTATAACTACATATTGACCAAGGTCACTCAACTAATTGTGACTTGTCAAGGTAATTTTGTGCCCCTGAACTAATTTGGTTTCCCATGGCATAGGAGATGAATACTTATGCAATCAACTTACTTTATATTTTTCTTTCCACTTTTTGCTGATGTTTTACCCATAAAATTTGATAGTTTGATCAAAAGTTTTGCTTAAAATTATACACTTCAAACATTACATCAAATAGGAATTCAACAAAATGGGCCATCATTGACAGGACAGGGCCATCATGGACAGGCGTGACTACTTTTGCAAGACGCTAACATTCCTGCTTCCTTGTAAAACTGTGGCAGGGAGTAGAATTTTTTTTGTCATTAAACCCTATAAAGAAAACTCCAAGGTCTGAAAAATCAAATAAAAAAAAGCAGTCATCAACCATCTGCTCAGATCCCTCACCTGCCAAAGGAGCTCACTAAGAACAGTGGAGGAAAACTGGGGGTTTTCCCAACAGCTGAAGCGCAGAAGTTTAATGGTCTCTTCAGAGTTGCTGCAGTCTTCAATGATCTTCTTCACGTAACTAGTGCGCACAAACAGAATCTCGGCCACAAGCTGCTGGAGAGGCATGATTGGCTGAGACAGGTTGGGATCTCCAAAGGGATTTGGAAGTGGTGGATTACCTGAGGAAGCAACAGCACATTTTAAAAATAAGGATCACAATCATCAAAAAATATACAAATGAAGATCCACACAAAATCTATTTCTATTTGGCCTAGAGCTAGTAAATAAAGTCTATAGGAAATTAAGTCATTTGCAAACAGAGAATAAAACATAACCAAAGCTCAGGCTTTTGAGCATTTAAGTGTCCAGTATCTACAAGATTAAGGATAAGAGAAGTAACCTGTTACTGCAAAAGAGTAGATGGGGGGCTAATTGTAACTAACACCAGTATGACTGAAAACAAATGCAAATTATCAAAATGTATTTTACTTATGTTTTATAAGTCTGTATATATTTTAAATACTGTACTATAGGGTCTTGGAGTTTTTGAATTTTTGGGTGATGTTAGAGTATTTTTTATTAAATTATATTGGAAAGGTTATTTTAGTATATAGGAAATTTGATAGACATGATTAGTACGATGTGAAGACCATTTTAACATCTTAACTTCTTTTATATATATATATGTACAATAACCAACTAACAAATACATGTTTAAATTATTTGAATGAGCAATGGAAACGGTTTGGGGAATAAATGATATACTGTAGAAAGTTGAAATAAAATAAAATATACTAAAAAGAAGTGCATGGATTAAAAGTTTTTCAATATTCTTGAATCGTTTTCTTTAACTTACCATTTATTGAAGACTGCATGCGCGATGATACATCGCAACAGCGCACCAGCTGTGACACCACTGTATACAGCTTGCCAAGTTCAGCATACTGGTATTTAATGGGAGGACCAGGACCTTCATCTAGAGCTACTAGCATGAATGTTGCAGGCACGCTCAGTTTTAACAACTGCGTCTTCTCTGCCACACCTGCAAATTAGCAAAGATGTCAATTTAGCGCTTATGAGCATGTGCACACAACACAGCTTCCCTCCAAAAAGTGGACATATTAGTCACTTCCTACCTAGATTGGCGTACATGACGAAGAGATTGAAGTACTGCTGCAGGTGACGCCCATGTTCTGACACCTCCCTTCGTAGCAAGTTCAGCACTGCTCTCAGCAAGTGATCACTTAGGCTCAAATTGTCACAGGCCTGGAAGTATTGGAGAAAACTTTATGATTACACCCTTTCTGTACTTTTCAGATATCAATCTCTCTTCACCATGAACAAAAATAAAAAAAGATACAGCTTTAGATATGCAAATATATACTTAATATGATAAACAATGGCAGCCCAGACATTATGATTGCAACTGTTGAAGTGCATTTAAAACAGAGAATAGGAGATGCATGTTTATCCCAAGAGTTATAGCGGTATGGAACAAGCAACCCAGCCAAGCTGATGAAGCAGATACCCTGGTTTCCCCTGGCTGGTTGAGATCCTTGGATCAATTGGCTACTCACTACCCAATGCCTATAGTGGCCCCCTCACGTTTTTTAACTTGCGTTCAACATCATCGTTATCATATAATATCTGGGGTCTGATGTTATCATGATTAATGCAATATCTTATACTACCAGGTGTCAAACAAACCTGTTTTATAATTAGGAAACGCTCAACTGTTGCTAAATTAGCAATCAATTACCAATTTCAGATCAGCGAAATCACCTTTAGTCAAAAGTACTGTACTTTGGCTTAGGAAAAAAGCATGATTTCTAAGATACTGTATGTAAATCTCGGATCGCTTGATATACTGTCAAAACCCCACATTACTGCACCTGAGTCGAAGGTCCTGGTGAGGCAGCTGGTGAAGAACATGGTCCATCTTGCAAAGAGAAATGTGCTATAAATACGATGAGTTTAGCAAATGCACCCCTCACTTCTGCACTGGGGCACTCCAGCAGGTACTCCGAGAAGCGGTTTGTATAAGCATAGAGGACATTATGTGCAAACCAGTAGCGTACATTCTTGCTGTGACGAAGCAGGATGCACAATGCATCATACCTGAGAGAGGGAACACAATAAGAAGGCAAATCAGCGTTGAGAGCCTCTAGCAGGAAGGAAATAAATGTGAAATAAATGTTCAAAGGCATCAAAATCTTACCAATCACTGGCAGGGCCACGGACTATTTTCTTTGTGTGGAATCCTGTGCTAAACAGGAACCTAGCAGCAAGCTGAATACTAATCATAGCTATTTCTTCTGCCTCAGGCAAAAGATGATCTTGTCCTAATTAAAACCAGAAATAAACTCCATTAAAAAAGGCACATCACATCATTACATCACAACCTACGACAAAAAAAAAAAACGAGTGGGTACTCTGAAACACAAATAAAAGCATCAAAAAGGAAATTAAACATTTAAGGAAGCATCAGCTTGCACTGATCTACGCAAATGTGTTTGATCTACAGGCGAGTTCTGAAGCAGAATCCATTTTCTGGGTCAAGCTTCCATCTCAAGAGAAAATCTCCACAGCAAGTCCAGATTTCTATCTTTCCACTTGCTTTATTATGAAATGGTAACATTTAATTAATAAAACACTGACAATCACTTAATTTTTTTGCCAATTTCAAAAGCTTTAAAAATCTGCCTTAGCAGACTGCTAGTCTACAACCACACTGATTATTCATCCTCAGTAACTTCAAATGGAGGGAGGGATCCAGTTTACAGCGGCAAACAATCCGCACTGCTGCTATATTCTCTTGTAAGTAGTAAGGAGGCAACATCCGCATCAAGCCTCAGTCTTGTATATTACAGAATATTGTCGGGATGAGGTTTACTCTACAGTTTGTCTAAACTACAACAGAAAACAAATGAGACGGAATCTGAAGGAAACTTCATTAGCAAAAACAAAAATACCATCTTTTAATCCAGTTGGCCATGGTTTCCCCCTCTTAAACACAGAAAATTAAGATCTCCAGCTATGACAGAAGAAATCCCAGGCAGTAACAGAATGAGCTTCTCTTTACCGTCATGTTTATGCACCTTAAATGTCTTTCTGATTAAAGGTCTAATGAACAAATCTGAGCTCAGTATCAGTGTTCACCCATAGACACCAAAGGAGTTCTCCTCGGGGCCATTTGATAGGAACAGAGCACAGAGAGGAACACACCAATTACCCTAGTGACTCAAGCCAGAGCTGTGCCTTGCTTCATGTGCCGTCTAAAAAGTTCAAACCAATCAGTGTTTGTTTCCATCAAACTGTCAAGTCAAATCACCCATCTTCCTCGAGGAATGTCACGCTTAACAGGCAGGTCTAAGCATAGAAAGAAGTTCCAATTGTCTGTGAGGGGTTAACTGAAACTGAAAGTCTGGACCCAGGATGTCCCACTCCAGTCCTGAACTACTGCTATCACGGCAGTGTTATTGGCTTAACTGGTACAATATACCAATGGTCCAGATGTTAAGGTTATGCCAACTTAAAGAGATCTGTAAAATCAGCTGGATCCTCCAGGCCTGCTGCTAGGCCACCCCTGTCAAGATTCACACAGATATTTGGCTGACAGAGATTTTATGTTGAGATGATTAGATTAGTTCTGTGGCAAGAATGAGTTATCATCAAAAAGTGAAAACAACAAATGAAAATGGCATGAACCAGAGCAGCAGGGTCAAAACAAGTTCTTGGGACACTTTGTAAACCAAATTGTGAGGTACTCTTACTATTGATTAAAGCAGAAAAGCACCATCAATTTAGTGCATGAGCACCTTTAATAAAATCATGCTCAAGTGACAAAACGATTGCAGATCCATTCCTGCTTAAGAACATAGGTGGCAATAGCACTCAGAAGGCAATGCAACATGATACATGGACCCTTTTACTGGAATCTGCAGAGCAGCACTGGATAAGTAAGGATATTAAGGAAAACTGAGGATATTCTCAATGGCCTTCCTAAGTCAGTTTATATGAATCCAATCTTGAACAGCAAAGAAAAAACGGTTTAACATACAGACGAATTTGTGTATATATAACTGGCTCAACAAAAATGGGTTTTAAAACATTTTTCATTGTGTTAACGCTTGCACGAATACATTTATATTTCAGATGATGGGCTTTAATTATCCACCGTTAGACCTAGTGCAGTCAAGTTCCAAAACAACTCAAGTTTCTGATGACAGAACTACATCAAGAAATGAAAAGATGTGAAGTATCACAATTTCCTAGGGTTCAAATTCTCTTGCTTCTTTTCAATGAAAAAGGACACTGCCTATTGAGAAACGCTGCATTTGGTACCATTATCTTCACCTCCACCACTGCCTGCCACAGCATTGTCTGAAGTATATAAAGTGCATCGAATCAAACCACAGATAAGGTAGCTCAATACATACCTGGAGGTGGGTTTAAATAGACACTGTTACAGGTCAGAAGTTTCTTTATAAACTGGAAATATTCCAGGCTGTACTGCATACGGTTGTGCATGAACTGCACATTCTGCTTCCGGACGCTTCGCTCGATAGCGGCTGGCATTTTTATCTGGTGTGGTTTTGTGGTGACAGCCAGCTCAGAAATGTACTTCACAAGTTCACTGTCTTTGTCCAGCGTGTCCATGCGCTCATAAAAAAGAATGTAGGCATTCCACCACCTCTTCTGGCGCCTGTAGGACATGCGTTTCATCATGTGGTCGAAGACCTCCCCCATGTACTCGCCTCCGAAGCACTGGTTCTTCATCTCTTCGTCATCGTCCATTTTGCACTCTGTGACGTCCCCGTCGTCAAATTTGTACCACCGGTTTTTCTCCCCGTCTCCCCCGTTTCTCTGAATGATGTAGGAGTAGTAGTGTCCACCACTGGCCTGACCACTGTGCACAAGAACTCCAACCAGTCTGTATTTAGTGCTCCCTGGGGGCTCATTCTCTGTGGGCTCATTCTGAATGACCTGATTCTCTGGATGGACATCATCTCCTTCGAGCTTGGCTACCCCGGCCACTGTGTATGGCTCCATATCCAGTTCCCGTGGAAACTCAAAGTAATCATTGAATTTGATTGCACATTCCCTTTCCCAGTCATAATCAAATCGCTTCAGCTGGATGGCAAGAACTGGAGGCAGCTTTTTAATGAGCAAGCGCTTCACTGTGTCCACCTGTGAGACAAAAAACAGAGATTTACAAAACAAAGTACACAGCTGGATTTTACTGCCACCTGTTAAATCAACACCCCAAGTTGCGTTTTATAAAACTGTACAGGTGAATATTTAAACACCACTTCTAAATCCATTGTATATCTTACTCCAGGACAAAAGCTACGACGGATACTGCCATTGGTCTGTTAACAAGGCAAGAAGTGACAATATCCTGCACATCAAGTGCCCACGCATGTCGTACAAATGAGAAACTTCAAAATATTACACATATACAGAGGGTATAGGAGAAAATGAGTCATTTTTTCCTGTTTTGCTTCAATGTGCAAAAAAGCACCTAACTCTCCAATTAAAGCGCACAATAAAGAAACTCAATTCTTCACTTAGTCCCATACAAGCAACGAAGAGTACCAATCACACCACGGTACTGGGGGATTTCAAGAGAGCATATTTATTTGGTACAGGTAAGTGATCTTCACCTTTTTGTTGCACTTTTCGCAGTGATAGGCATTGGCACCCTCTAATAAATCCCCTTTGACATACTGCTCCATTGAATCCAGGAGGTTCTGATGGTTTCTAATATCTACATTCAGTGTTGTAAAGGATTCCTCACATTCATACCTGCAATACATTTAAGCAGCGGTAAATACACAAAAATGTCAGCATCCTATTATTGCTCTGCAAAAAATAAAAATAACGAAACATAACTAATATAGCAATTTGGAAAAAATAGCACAATTCCTCCACCATTGCTCTTTACACAACTTTTCACATACCTGTGAGGACAACCTTGACATATCTTCTGATCAGCAAATGAACCGCCAAGAACTTTGCTTAACATTGCTGGATGGCCAAGAGCTTTCAGAGCTTCATCCAAACTGTCCACCAGAGAGTTAAAGAATTCCAGTGCATCATGCTGCTCTCTCAGGTTCACTGGTTCACCCCACAACCTGCACATACAGACAGAGGCCGTTATCCAGGTCCACAGCTGATACAACACAGCTGATCACGAGTCGCAGTAGAAACAAAAACTAAACATTTACATGCGTCACTTGAAAGGCAAGATTTTCATTTAAGGATTTCTGTAGGTTCAACAGGCAGATGGTATAAGTTTTGAGAGTGGGGTTAGGAGGTCAAAAAGAATAAAAAGTTACCTAAACTGTTTCCAGAACCCTCGAGGCACATAGTACTGCAGCCTAGAGGCAGCCAGATGTCCAAAAATAACCTGCAGATGGCGCAGAACTCCAATATTGTACTCCTTCCGGTCCTCCGACTTACTGAGGGAAGGTTTCTCTTCATACTGGTGGTGGTAGCTGAAAACCTCATCCCGAGGATCTACATTGGTCTGCAAACATAAAAGCCCATAAAGTTGCTACAAAAATAAAAAATACCACCATTATCAAAATATTTTGGTATTAAAAAAATCCATCAAAACATGGACATTCATAGAGTGCAGTTGTACATGTTGTGCCCTCAGCTCCAGGCTATGCCTGCGTGGCATGTGAGCTAGGAGACGGCTATAGTGTCAGTCACTGAATCCTGAGCAAGGATGGGTATCTTCATTGGGCAAAGCATATGCAATCAAATATCAATTTAAGGCCTTTGTTTGTGCCTAAGCACAGCCTGTAGTTTGAAAGTGAAACACTGAAATATATGAACAGTACCTCATTGTCCTGCTTCTCATCTCCAGACATGTCGTCGTCAACGTCACTGCCTGTGCCTTCGATAGCTAGGATGCCGTTTCTGATGGGTGGGATCATGTACAGCTGCTGAATGACCGAGTTCATGTAACACGTGGCTCCTGCGTTTTTCAAACCAACAAAGCCTTTGGGAGGCCGAGGCCCAACAGGTGGCAAATACTCCCATTCTGTAAGTGCTTCACAACCTAGTTCACAGAATGCAACAAAAAGTCATGCCAGGGTTTAGTTACCAAACAATGCAGACCTCAAACAACTTACTACAACAGTCAGATGGTGAACCAGCTTGATTTTTACACAGGAAGCTTAAGTAGCAGTATATACCTGATCAGAAATCAAGCTTAAGGTATAAAATAACCATCTTTACATTTGCTTTTGTTCATATATTAAAGCAGTGAGGATCTGCTTTGTAACCCCAAGAGCTGTCATAATAAAACCATTGCGTGAAAAACAAACACCTCTCAAGCAAAGAAACATGTGGCAAATGTGTGCATACCTAAGTAGTACATGTCAGTTAACGTGTCAACTATCTGTTTCAGATTTCGCACACAACCAACGGCAAGTGCAACCAGCAATTCAAAGCCAGCGTTGATGGTAGCAGGGGTGCTGCAGACTGGAATGGCCTGCTCGGTGGGGAATTCACCACTCTTCATATATTGCAGGTACACATTGGATGCTGGGAAGATGAAATCATCAATCAGCTCCTAGGAGGGAATGAAAAGGGTTGTTATCAAAAGCAAAAAAGGGGGAGCAAGATCCCAAATTCTTAGTTTCATATATATTAATATATATTATATCATATAGGAACAGCACCAAGTAATTTCATACTCTTTTCATACTCTTGTGTGCCAGAACGTTAAGATTAAGTACCTAATATACACATAGGCAGTGCATGTTCTATACCGTATGTTAAATCTTACAAAAATCAACAATAAATCTCTGGTGACACCTACCTGTTTGCATGTTGAATTTTTGGTTAAAACCAGCATTCTACAAAAGAACACAAAAACTCACCTTAATGAGATTGGCTCCACCCTTCTCACAGCCAATGGAGTACTTCTTTTCTGGAGTCTGAAAAGCCAACAGTTCCTTTGTGACTCCAAGGTGACCCTCGAGAATGGTCTCTTCCACACCCGTCTCTCCTGTTCGTTTCACTTCATCCTGCAATAAAAAAAAGCCATGAGCACATTGTAAAGGCTTGAGAGAACCTGATAGTTAAAATTGATTTTTGGGGCTTCTCACTGGCTCAACCAGCAAAGGCACATGTTTGGAGGGCAGGATGTTCAGACAACACCCAGGCTATATTCGTATTTAGCTGTAATTAGCATTCCTCTGCATCAGCGCACAATTAGTCGAAGTGGATTGCAGACAGCCAGTGTATCAGCAAACTGTGCAACAGCAACATTAAGATGTGTCAGCTAGCTGGTGCTTGCAACATCACCATCAGTTGCAGGTGACCAGAAACTGAACAGGATTACGTAATAAGGGATTACCTATAGTTATAATGACAGACTTATCTAGCAAATATTCTACAGCCCTGATCATCTGGGTTTCGAAACGTACAGGGCAGTTCCTACATTTTAGATTGTCATAAGATTAAGTAAATGGCCCTGAAAATGCGTCTAGACTGAAAACGCAGGAATCCTACCTCGTAATTAAGTTAACAGCTTCCCTCCTATTTAACCGATTTCTGAGAATCTAAAATGCGTTTAAAGCGGAAATTTAGGAAATCTTTTAACCTGCTGGCACTGAGCACCAGTGCTGACAGCTTAAGATAGTTAATCACACACTGGCAGTAGGAATAATTAAAAGTCAACCAGTTTTAACAAATTGGCAGAAAAGTCTATTACTACTGTGCCATATTATAAGCTAAAGTGAAAACGCTTTTGATGATGTACAACAAAATCCATTCGTCATTACACAACTAGCACTACTACTGTTAATAGTAGTCAATTAAAAAACTTAGACCAGGTCACTTAATTCCCAAAATGAATAAAAGTTTAGAAATATAATAATGCAAGTGGAGGTTGGCATTGCTTCCTCATAGCGCTGGGGCCCTAGGTTGCTATCTGCATTGAGTTTGTGTATCTTCCCCATGTTCACATGGGTTTCCTCTGGGCACTCCAGTTTCCTCCCACAGCTCAAAGACAGGTAGGTTAAACGGCTTCTGGGAAAACTGGCCCTGGTGTGAGTGTGCGCATGTCTGTTTGCATCTGTGTCCCATGCTAGGTGTACCCCGCCTTGCACCCGTTGCTTACTGGGAAAGGTTATGGCTCCCATATCCTGTATTGGATGAAGCAGTTAGAAAACGGATGGATAATGCAACTGCTACTATATTTGGATGGACTCCAAACTGCACCTTTCGTTATTATTGTTATTGTTTATTGTTATTAAACCCCCTTTGATGAGCTAAACAGCTTGCAGTAAATGTGAAATAAATGATTTGGCATGTTTTGTTTATATCCTCATGGCTTCTGGGGTGGATTTTTCATGTCTACCAGCTACCTTGAGAGAAAGATTTTTTACCCCCTTAGAGCACTTCCACTCATACTTTCATCATTATCCAAAAAGACATAGAATTCTTTCCTGGTCTGTCCCTGTTTCTTCACTTGTTCAATCCATACTACAAATGTAATGAAAAAAGATGTTGTGGTTGCACTATAGGCAGTGATAGTCTTTTGTCTTTCTTGGACAAAGACTAACAGAATAACAGGTTTTTTTTGCGTCTGGGGTTTCAGCTTTTGACAGTGGCGCTGTGATGGCAAGGCAACATCACTCCCAGCTTTAAGTGAGCAATTGTGTAAATCAGAGCAAAGAACTCAGATTTAGGAGAGACTACAGGCACCACAGATGGGGAACCAACGGTTCCAGGAATATCTACACCGAGCCGTGTAAAACGCTATTAGAACTCTTAGGTACAAACACTCTTAAAATGTTGTTGATGTCTCCCAACAGCATGTAACACTAAAAGCAAAAAAAGAACATAGGGCTATTATTGTAATAAACAGACATTAAAAAACTTCAAGGACAGTCTAACATATGAAGATGAATAAAATATTTACTCAAGGCAAAGCAAGAACTTAAGAAGCCATAAGTTAACCTACCCTGATCCTTTTTAACCAGTCAATTTCATTGTTGAGAAGAACTTCAGCATTTGGCAGGTTAATGTTGCTGTTGTATGCATAATTTAGTAAGTGCCTTAACAAAGTGAAGTAATCCCCTGCGTGCTTTGGTCTTTCTCTTGCAGTGCTCTAGGAAAAAAAAAGAAAACCATTTTGCTAATATCCAGTGAACAATAAATCAGTTACTCATGATCATTTTTAGTACGGGAATTTGTTTTGCATCTCAACAGCAAAAAAACGCCATTCATGAAACATTTAAAGCAAATTCACAGGATGGATTATATGCCACTTAATATCTAGTTTTAATTAGACAGGAGATGAAAATGGAAAAAGTTCAATGTAATGCATATTCTACCATTAAAATCTGAACATAAAACATTTAACAAACGTTTAGTCTTCGTTAAATGTATAATATATAGAGTAGGCTTACTCCCAAAACTGTGAACAGCAAGGTTATAAAGAACAGAAGGGGCCTGTGTCCCATGCAACACCGCGTAGCCATCAGAAAGAACTGCTCCTGAGCCATCTGACGAACTGACCTGGGAAGTTGCAAAAACAAATTCAATAACGACGGGTTAATTTCAGTCTCGTAAAACAGCCATAAACTGCACGGAAAGGTACTGACAAGTGTGGCAAAATCTCAATAGATGACAATCTTCTAAGTATTACATTAACAAATGTTCTGCTGCAAAGTTTTAGTAAGAGGATCGTTTAAGAAAATGGTGCCATTTCATATTGTGCATGAGCATCAAGGCAATGCCATTCTAACTTACTTGCTCTGACAGTGCAAAAGCAAATCAATGATGAAGGTCTGCCATGCCTTTTCTTTACTAAGTGCATCTAGTGCTGTGGGGATCAAGGCAAAACAGAGTGTCATCACTTCCAGTGCTTCACAGCACACCTGCTCATCTTCTGCATCTGGTTCATTTCCTGCATTCGTCTGCAAAAAAGGATAAGAAGTTTTACCTTAGAGCTTTTTGAACTAAAACAAAATAGCACATTTTTAATGATGAATTTCTTCTTGCATCTCATAAGCTAGAGGTTAAATAAATTACGATGTCACTTTTCCAGTTAAAACAGCCATTCTGACTTACAAATTGTAATAAAAATGGCAACACAAATACCAATTTTAGACTCGTATCAACCTACCTTTTCATAAATCTTGCTGATTTCTTCATTTGAGCTGAACACAAGCTGCACTGAACCACAACCTGATGCCCAAACTATTTTCTGTACAGCCCTTATTACACAGATGTCTGGGATATATTTTGAGGCCTGAAAAAAATTCTGTATGTAGAACAAAAAAAAGGACAACAAAATTAAAATATTAAAAGTACACTTTTTAATTTTGATACGTTGAAGCATGCACTTGTGAAAATCAAATTTAATGTTTTAGCCGCCTATGTTTTAACTTGAAGTAAGGTAATACAAAACTCCAGCACATCATGCTAAGACAAAAAGAGGCAACAGCAATACATCTTTTTTTGTATTCTTGTTGAATACAAGAATACTGTTTTTCTGGAAAATGATTTTTTCCCTTTTCTGAACATGGCCTTTCCAAAATAAAACGATAATAAAAAATATAAACAATACAAAATCCAGAGAGATATTGTAGTTTTAGAACTAAGCACAACTTTGCAATGCTGTTTCCAACGTTCACACTTAAAACCACAACATTTTTATTCTAGGTGCGAATTACTTTGGCCAGGAGCATAAATATAAGCACATCATTTATGATACAAGACAAAGATGCCTGCAGTTTAAAGCCTAAACAACTAAAGGAAAAAAGAGAAGGCCGTTATCTGTGGATTGTTATGGTACACTAACTGTCAACTGAAATGTCAAGTGATAGCCAACACATGACAGCCAGTAGGGCATGTTTCCTGTTTTCATATAACACACATTTCTTTAACAGATGCTCTCACATACCTGTACCCCTCCCAACTGAGAGGAAACTACACCAACCTCATCTGAGATCTGCTGGGCAAGGCGAATTGCTACATTTCGCAGCATGCATTCGGATGATGGATTGGGAATGTTTTGCAGAGCATTTTGAAGAACTAAAGCCTGGTCGTGCGTAGCCTGGTTTATCTGGAAATTAAAAGGGAAGGGATGTCACTGCCAAAATCAACCTGGAAATCTACAGACATCCCTGTTAAAACACTTTTCATGTATCCTTGAAACTCAAAATTGCTTATAAAAACTTTATGGACAAACAGTTGGTGGCATAAACTTTCCCCCAGAAATCATTCCCCCTTGACATTTCTAGTAAGCATCTCTACATACACAAGCACACATGAAACAGGCCCTCAACAGTACCACAATTAAAGGGTGAAAGATCAGAGGCTTGCACATAGAATTAAGTCCATAGCTGTGATGCTTGCATCATGAAGCCACTACCAGGACACTTCACAGGGCTTACGGTAGATGCATAACATCCTAGAGAAGACCCATTCTGTATTGTAAACGCAGAAACCTGTGAAACTGATGGTCTGGGCTCTGTTGCACCAAGTCATCCACCACTTACTACAGCTGTTCACTGTTGCCCATAAAATGTCTGTAGAATTCCAACTAGAAATCCTCCAATTTAAATATACGCAGACGTAAAAACAATTTGCTCATATAATAACCATCCACACAGACAGCAAAATAGTACTCCATCCACTTCTGTGAAATTCCCAACATCATCATAAAAGTGACTTACTGGTGAAACAGGGCTTGTCCCTTCCACACCTGGCTGACAAGCTTCTGCCACTGCCTTCACGTGGCCAAAGCCGACGGCTGTCAGTAATAACTTGGCTATTTTTAGAGCGTTTAGATAGGCACCCCGCCTCGTCTCCATGTCCGCATTTGGCAGGAAGTTATTTCTTGTGAGCATGCTCAAAACGAGAGGCAAGCCACCGCTTTTTAAGAAGTTGTACTGGAAGTCACTCGCATCTTCTCCAAGGGTTCCACTGGCAGGCATTAACAAGGCATACACTACCTGTATCCGAAACAGAACGCAGGTCATTAAACTACCGCAGTGACTGCTTGAAATCACGAACAAAACAGTACACAACGCCAGCAAATTGATGCTCATTATCACATTCGTAAGTGACCAGTAAAAAGGTTGCAAACTACTTCAGGATTGTTAAAGCCAGAAATATTTTTTTAAAAAGACTATGCAGGTACTCGGATTGACATTATTTCCCAAAAGTGATATTCACTAACCTCTGTCAGGTACAGCACTTGAGAAGGAGATGGGCCAAAGAACAGCGAGTCTAGGGTTGGGCTAAGGCTGTTCTCACCAAGCTTTGCATGATCTAAGCAGATGGCTCGCAGCTTTTCTACTGTAGTGTTATCTGTAAAAAAAACAACAACAAATCAAACATTCAACAAAATACCCTACAATAAACAACAAGGGATATCTAAATTAGTTTAAAATAGAGTGTATTTATTTTAGTCATAATACAGTAGGAATTACATAGGGAATCATAAAAAAGATCAGGTCATTTATCCCACGCCACGTTTAGGTTTTTCATATTTGAACATTTGACTTATTAAAATGTGATTCTCTTTAAAGAATAGATCGGTTGCTCTCTAAAATCAGAACAAGGACCATAAAAAAACATAAAAATTTCGAATTTCCTAATTTTGTATTTTTAGGTTTAAATCCAAATTTCTACTTGCTTTAAATCTGTATAGAATAACGGATAAGCACCGTACTGAACCTAACAACATTAATCTGGACTAAAATGTGAAAGACGAAAAACACGATATGAAAACGTGTACTTCGATTTTTACCTACCTGGAGGCATGAGCTTCATGAGGACACGGGCACCATCTCTTAAAAGAGGCATGTTTAAACTGCAGCCAAGGTCGGCCACTTGCCACAGGAAAGAGACGTAGCGGATATGCAGTGACATGATCTAGACAGAGTAAAGAACAGGCATGGAAACTAATACACCCTTTAAGGCTTTTTTCAGAGAACAGAAGTTCCATTGAATCGCTTTTAAACTAACGCTTTGTTGCCACGGTGTGAACAAAATTCAATTCTGGGATCAGTGGAACATAAGAACATGAAGGCTGTCAGTGCCTTTTTGGTAGTTTATCAGCTGAGCAATTAGACTCATTATCCAAATTTAAAATTTGCCCAGTCACAACTTGAAGGAATGTAGAGTTGGACTTAATGGGAATTGATGTACAATAACTATGTTTCCAAGGTGTTCTGTAACATTTGCTGTACTGCAGTTAAAAAGTTTTCAGGACTCATTGTGAAAAATCCTTTTTAGATGATTAAAAGCTGGGCATTATCAAAATTATACATAAAGGTATTTTGTTTTTTCTGAAAGGGGCTTTCTTTCCAAATGCACACTATGGAAAAAAATGTGTATGGCTTCAGGGATTTTATCACCATAGAATAACATGCGCACAAAAGTGTGTAATAGACTGCATGATGCTGTGAAACTTTTACTTTCCAAAATGCTTTAGTACCGAAAACCAAGGCCCCTTACCACTCCTGGAAGACAACCTTCTACTTCAGGGTTGGGCCCGTCGCTATAGTGGTTACCATGGTTCCCTGGAGACCCGGTGGATGAATCAGAGGAGCTGTCAGGACTTGAAGGCATGTTGGAACTGACCTGCGTGAGCTTGGCCGTGATTAACTAGAGGGGGCAAAGAAACTGCATCTGAATGACATGCGGAGGAAGCACATGCTTCTAAAAATTCATCTGCCAACATTCTTAATAAAAATGTAGTCAGCAATTTTACAAAGATTAATTTAGACCATGTATTAATTCAGTATCTAAAGAAACCGTACCGTTTTGTCTTTGAGGTTAAGCTGCCCAATTAACTTCCTATCATCAGCAGGATCGACAACCTCTCCTCCGATAAAAAGCTCTACTTTCGTGTGGGTACTGTTGGCCTTTATTCGCGTTAAGATGCACCTCCGTACGGATCCAATGGTATCGTTGGTGTGAGACCAAATATCCAGGTCATCCACCTGCCGGCCTTGGTTTGGGAAGCGTACGATGAGTGTGATGTGTTTGCCACGAAAAGCTCTGCAAGAAACACAAAAGACGAAAAAAATAATTAAGTTTAAAAACAACACTCACAAAAGAGATTCCACGAACAAAAACGAACTGTGAACGAAGGATGTTTCTAGTGCAGTAAAGACAAAGCGCAGCCAATATCAGTATCTTTGAGTGTCAGTCTTGCGTTATACCAATAGCTCATGTATGCCAACTACAAAATGCCAGAGCCAGAAATTAACCACTTTAAAAAAAGTTAATTTTTGACGATTTAAAATTATAGTATAATTATAATGAATAGTAGATTTCTTGTAGTACAATCACATAAAAAAACTATCACTTACAAACTTTACAGAAAGGATGATCTTGCATACATATATCATACCTCGACATTGGCAATATCGTTCTTTCCTCATGGTAGTCGCTGTCACACTCATTGATGTATTCTTTCAAGACCGTCAGCACTCTCACCATCCTAATTGCTTCTTGCCTTGCACAGTTAATACTGTCTTTGTCACCATCCAGTACACAGAGTGTGTCATAGGAGGCTTTCAGCCGGTCAAAACAAGACTGGACAAAGTCTTCATGAATCTCTACCTACAGAACAAAATCAGAAAAAAATCATAAATAATAAAATGCTCTCTACAGTACAATCTGTAAGTAATTAGAAAGCTATATAGTCAGAAGAAAATAGTTATAACAAAAAAACACTCTGGCTGCTACCAGCCCTTGCTACTGGAAAAATGATCCTGATAAGTTTTACAATGATCAAAAAAAATGAAATTACCATATAAAATAAGTCAGCACTTCTGTTAATTAATGCAGTATTTACATGGGCATGTAAGATGTTTCACTTGCGTGTGGTTTAAAATGATACTTAGGAATAAGAAGGGAAAGGTTTACCCATTTCTCAAAACTTCTTACACAAAGTTTGCAATTAATCAAAAATGTACTTTACTTGGGCCTAAGAAAGTCACTTTCCTTACTGAGTACAGACAATACCCTTTACAGCTTTGGAATGCTTAGATCTGGGAAATAAAACTGAAAAAAGGCAAGTGAAGATATATACAACCTTACAGTTGTATCAAGGAGTAGTAAAATAACTGTGAGAACACTGATGAATGCAACCATAATCAAGCAAAAAAAAAGGGAAATGTTTTTTTTTACCTGATTGACTTGTAATTTTGGTCCAAGATTTGTATAAATCTCTTTAAGCAAATCTATTGCTCTGTTGGCAATGTCATCACTTCCCTGAATCACAACCTGTTAAAATAAAAATCTAAAATCAAATCACAAAATCTTTCCTCAATACTAGTGTGAAGAGATTTTCCTTAAACCTAATCAGTGCCCACTGACTTGTCTACCAAGGAAGATCTAACCATTTTATTCAATAAAAAGCTCCACCATGAAAGGGAAACGGGGGCTGTGGGCCATAAGTATAAGCCTATTTTATAATTTTAAACTAACAGAACCAGGAACAGGGGTGGTTTTTAAAACAAGCCTTTAAAAAGAAAACATCAGACAAAAAAACAACTGTACATATCTATAATCTCCTTGTTTTTCTTTCAGTATTTTGATTTTTTAAATTTGACTACACATCTTAAGACACAAGCTCATGGGTAAGAGACTCTTGCAGGAAGAACACTTGTCATTTCACAGCTCTGCTACTCTGACTTCACACAGGACCCTGAACTATGTGGCAGAGATTGTGCCAGTGCACTAGGGGGAGAGGGGACCTACGGGGTTGTACCCCTCTGAAACTGAAACCACTGCAGACTGAGGCTGTCAGTGGACCTTTAAGCTCCACCGTTTCTGATCCAGATTCACAGACCTGCAGATAGTACATGACTCAGAGGTCCCACAAGCGCTTCTACGTCAATGAGGGAGCAATGCTGATAGCACAGCTGAGCAGCAGATTAAAAATGGGAAAACTAAAGGGGAGAAATAATTTGAGACTTTCTTCATTAAATAAAAAACACTGACAATGCAAGGCAATGCACACAGTCAAGCTGACTTCTGAGGAGAAGGAAAACATCAAATGCTCTGACTCCAAAGACACTGCTGCATAAAGATGAGACTAAAGAATAGGAGGGCAATGGCTGATTTTCATTGAATAATGAAAACAGCACCTTTTATTTCTGGAAGCCTTGTATTGCTACCTTGGGTGGGTCTGAAACTTTAATGGCTATAAAAGAATCCATGTACTGCACATAAGATTTTAGAAAATTGAAGGCAAATAACTTTTCTAAAGTAGGTAAAATGATTATTAGTAACAAGGCTTTCTTTTTAAAACAAATTCTTTAAACTGAACACGGACTTGTACACAATTTTTGAGATGTAATTGAACACAGATTCAGTTTTATCTGTCCAGAAACTTTTTTTGCTAGAATACAAATCAGTAGCAACACCCGTATTTACCAATTTAAAAAATTGCATTTTTTGTATATCATTGAGGACAGTCCTATGATCATATACACCTCTGCATAACTATCAGTAGACTCTATTTAACTTCATGTGCTGTTTAGTAAGGCTCTTACCCTCCATAGGTAATCCAATCCTATGAGTTCCAGGTCATCCATCATGTAGGCTCTTCGTTTGGCCACCAGTTTTCCTTCCCTACAGTTTACAGCTTTGAAAAAACGTTCAAAGCACTTCATCCCGTTTTCTGTGAGGAGTGAAGGATCCAGCTGCAGCACGTTGTTTTCAAAGAAGTCCTTGTTGATATCGGGGTCCAGGTCTGGCTCATCTCCCATGAGTTTGGAATACCATTTGAAGCAGGCCTCCCTGTCGCAGAGGAACACCGCATTCTCAGCGAGACACTTCCAGATCTGTTTTGCTTGCGGAGCGCACAACCACAGCTGTCCGTCTTTTAGCAAAAACCTTTAGAAAAAAAACATGAAAGACCAAGTTTCTTTTAGCAAAACGTTGAAAGCAAACATGTGACAGAAGGATTCCAAAGAAAACTCTTGGCATGAAGTGTCACTACAATGAAAGCCAACCCTCCTACCTCAAGAAGTTAAGCCTTTCCTGGACTTCTTGCACATGGCTGTATCGACTGCCAGCCCGTACTGTCTGTGGATCGTATTCCAAGTGCTCTGGAAATGATACTTTCATGTCAGTGCAACTTAAAACAGCCAAAATCTTTTAAGCTTTTTGAAGATTTCAGCTCTTCAAAAATGTCCTTTACTGCTATGGCTTTTGAAAGCATTTAAAATATTAACAGCCATCACTTGATGAAAGACCCAAGGCAAGTGAAAACCGACAAGTAACCATCTACAGTATAAGTGAGATACAGTCTACATGTGAGCTACATAATGCTGGAATAAAGGACATACTGAATTTCACCACTCAGCCACAGCTTCCCAGATATAAGCCATTTTAACCAAAAATAATTTTCTCTCACTATATTGTGATGTGCACTACTGAACTCAAATACCATTTTGCATTATTTGCGTCACGAGCAGAATAAGAACTTGACCAAGGCTGTTATCTGTTCACAGTGACCGTAAATCTGGCATATCTGGTTCCAAAAATATTTGGTTCCATTTCAATGAAAATAAAAACTATATCATATTCAGATAAAATGTCCCTCATTTTCAACAAGAAGGTCCCTTTTTTAAGAGTGTTCCTTTAGAACAAACTGTAGTTACAAGTTGAGTAAAAAAATACATTTTCAACAGTTTCTGGAGATTTGGATACCTGACGGATGCCGTAGCTCTTTAGAGCATAATATCTCCTGCCAGATAGTTTGGCCTCTCTCCAATTTTGAAACAGATGTCTTAAGTACACTTTATACCTGAACTAGGGTAGTGATTACACGATACACCTTTCTTTGAAATTTTAAAATAATTCAGGTCATCAATAATTGACATGACATACTGCAATCTGCTCCATAATCACTTTTTAATGTAATCTGATTAATATGGAGAATTTAACAAATCAGTTTTGTTACCTTTGGCAAACTGCCTCATGCTTTCCATGTATGCAGATAGGTTTTCTGCCACCAAAGTCACAAGAGCATGGTTATGTTGAAGCTGGTTTATTAGATCGTGGCGATAAAACACGTGTGGGCTCCGCTGCGTCTGACTGTTACCGAAAGAAAAAAAAAAAGACCTTTTAACCAGAAATGTTTAACATTACAATTTAAATTTGAATGTTTCACTTACAAAGGATCTAAGGCAATCTTTAATAAAATTCAACTGATTTCACGAACATGAATTTGCAATTGACATTTTCATTCGCCACTTAGGCATCACACAGAGCTGGCTGCTGAGTGCTACTGAAGGTTTTCTAAAATGACAGCTATGGTAACATTTTTTCCCATTTAAGAGCTTGAGGTAAATGTAATCTAAGAAACTCATCCAGTTCACATCTTTGAAGTTATATACTGTTTAAGAGCTCAAGAGAAGTTTTTACACCGTTGTCTTTTAACAGTTTTCAAATTTAAAAATATAAGCCCTACTTTAAACAGAATTACTGCCATCTGATTTAATCACTGCTTGCCAGACTCAGTCTATATGCAACACAAATGAACAGATAAACAATTTAATCAAGAAAGATAGTGTACTAAGCCTACAACAAGAAAGTGAAATTCAGGTGCTCATCGCTCAATTCAAGACTGGTGTGAAGAAAACTGAAAAGGAACAGCATCCCCAGGATTTGGTTAAAAGTTGGAACCATATTAAAAATGATTTGTGAGTTCTGGAATGGACATAGAAAAGGGGGAGACTCCTAGCAAAGCAATTAAAAAATGCCTGTTAAAATCACATCATTTAAATCATTATTTTCTGCAGAATTTAATCAGATTTGTCAGAACTGAAGAAATGACAATAAACCAAAATCGTGGCCAACTTACCCTAAGTTCTTTTCTATGTTAATATGTTTTTTCTTTCTGAAAAACAACAGGCATTTTCTGTACTTCAGCTACATTAACACTTACTCTAGATTAAAACAACTATTTAAATATCTTAAGTCTAAATCTTATAAGTCTAAATCTATGGATCAATACAAATATGAATTTCCCAGTCAGTTTTCACATTTCCTATCCTGTGCTAGTTTTCCAAAATAATGTCTTAGGGTATAATTGTGTTTGGTTTATGAATAGGACAATGCAATGCATCCATTTTAAGAAAAACTATAAAACCATTTCACCATTAAGACTTCGGTGGAATACTAAGTGTTGCATCTGCTCTGGCTTTTATCTGTCAGACAGTGCAGCACTGAAATGACCCCAAGCCAAAAAATACTGAATTCCCCCTTTGACATTTAAAAAAAAATGTAATACCACAATTTTGATATGCTTTTTACAATAACCAGGACAGGAGAATACTAGGGATTTCTGTTGTGGCTGCATATTGAAACTATCTGTAACACTGATAAGCAGAAAAAGGTGGCTGTTAAGCTACTTTTAGAAGGCAAAAAAGCAAAAGCATATGTTCGCTTGAAAAATTCAACTAAATTCTCTGCTTTTAAGGCAGTGTTCCTTATCCGGCTTAAAATATAAAATTTCAATGCTAAGTGTCAAAAAATGTATTAACAGAAACAAAGCTAACTTTATGTAATAAAACATTTACAACTCTAATAATGGAAAGCTAACCCATACAAGTCAGTTTACATTCTATTCAACCTTAAAAATGTGAAAAAGTAATATTAAAAAAATAATAACACTAGTCAACCTGTGATGAATTTCTACAACAAAATCTGCAGGTCTTGTTTGGAAAGGAACGCCAACAGAAAAAAGCTTTGCAAAAGTTAATCAGACAGATTTCTGAGATTGTCAATACAGATAATCTGTGCATAACGAGCAAGATCTACAAATTTCAGCTTTGATCGGTACAGGTGCAGAGGAAACTATCAGCGACATGAACAATATTAAAACACTCCTGCCAAGTGTGGTTTTTCAAGTGTTACTTTATTTCAGCATTCCATGCTTTCTAAAAAAAAAGCTCAAGGCGCATGACCTATATAATGTGCTGCCATCTTAGATTGAGGGCCGGTTCAAAGGGGAGATATCTACGTTAAAGTTTTAACATAAAATAATCACCTTACAGCAGTTCCTATCAACTAAGGATGAGAGTTAGCAGAACACAGGCAGAAGATGGTTAAGAGACATCTAGCAATGCAAGAAGCAGTGGTAAGCAAGAGCAGTTTTCATTCCTTGTAAATAAGCTAAAAATATTTTACTCACCCGAAAATGTCATACTCACATGATTTTAAAAATACAGGACATAGGATTGCACCATGTTTTGCAGAAGGTGCACACACTTTTACCATAATGTATGGAAAACATCTTTTCCACAGACATGACATCTCCACAAATAAAATTAACAACTCAATTTATTACCTTAAATTCTGGGGCGCTTCCCCAAACAAGCTACAAATTTCTCTGATTTGCTTCAGTGCAGGAATGACCCATTTGTCATTGGTTCGCAGCTCTTCAATGAATCGATCTATCCACTGGATCTTCTGTGTGTCTCGGTCCTGAAGAGATTCCCAATGCATTTGCATTTAAACAGTCATTTAACTGTTCAACAGGTAGCATTAATTAACAATTTCTAATCTTAGGGCTTAAAACATTTCAAATGTTCTCATTGACATTGAAAAAGTACCACTGTATGCAACCAGTGGAGCACCAGCAATACAGCCCCGTCCTATAAATGGAACAGTTGTATATAATAATTCCTCACTTTTATAGTGCCCATTCCACTTAAACAGCAATATACAAGTAATGGGGACTCACTTTCACTAATGAGTTTTAACAACCACAGAGAGTCAGGACTTCTGTTTTACGTCTCATCCAAAGAACAACACCTTTTTGACAGTATAGTGTCCCCGTCACCATTACTGGGGCTTTAGGACCCACTTAGTGGAGTGACTGCCCCCTACCAGTCCCGCTAACACCTCTTCCAGCAGCAACCTTAGCTTTCCCAGGAGGTCTCCCCTCCAGGTACTGGCCAGGCTCACACCTGCTGAGCTTCAGGGTGATGAAGCTGCTGGCTATACACTAAAAACATGTTCTAACACCATTTTAGTTCTCTTAAAATTACATAATTATAATTTCAGACTTAAGACAGATAATTGTCTTTAGACCATTTCTGTCTTAAAAGGTGAAAAGGTTAAATGTACTAACAAAAAGTGGTCTAGTTGTCACAAAACGTAATAAAATATTACAATTACCTGAGAACAGCTATAATCTAGGATTTTAATGTGGGCGCTCAGAGCCTGGTCCATGATGTCAACGGGTACATCATCGCTATGTGCCAAATTCCACAGGAGGTTCAACACCTTGTGGGCCATGACCCCATCTTTGTCATCCTCAGCAAGGCGACGAATCAGCTCCAACAGCTTCTCCCGCTGCTTTTTACTCGCATTTGTCCAACTTGCCTTTAATAGAAAAAGCAAACGTATACCTTAATATACAGCACTGGCTTTAATCCTCTCAGTGGTAAGTGATTTTGAGGCGACTAGGCTGTTAAAAAAAAACATCTACATGTGGCTTTACATTCTTGAACAACTTGAAACACCTCACCTTGAAACAATCAAAGAGATGGTCGAGCTGCTCAGGCGAAAAATCCCAAGCCAGCTTTGCAAGGAGGTCATGGACGTTCTTGACAATAGCTTCATGCTTTCCTGCCTATGGAAGGATGACAAGGTGCAGCAAGGTTAGAACAAAGAACTTTCATTTCCATGATAAGTGGAGATTTTACGGAAATAGAACATTTATCTATTCTGCTCCTATTACAGATCGAAAGGAAATTCTAAACATCCCACTCAGCTCAAATGGGTACCCAGCTCACCGATCATAAAAATATTAAAATTGAGGTAAATGTGCGGTAAGCTTAATTTTATGACCAAGTCTGAAGACGTTCTGAAGAAAGCATCTCATGAGAGAAATATTAAGCAGAAGATTAGTGTGAACCATGGATGACATGTACTTTATTTAAAGGTGCTGAGTATAATATTCAATGACCATCAAATGGCCAAGAATGCTGTTGGTGAAATATGTTCAATCAAAACTTCAATCCCATGGTTGACATTAAGAAATTATATGCAAAGAAAACACATGCACAGAGCCCAGAAAAAGAGGCAACAAACAGAAATGAATTAATATAAACCTAATTTTCTCAAGTTATTTTATTTTTAATATCTTACCTGTGCTGCCCAGATGTTGTCAAGATCCTGAAGGGTCAGGGCCTTTTCTTTGATGACAAATCGAAGGATTTTTTCCAGTTTCTCCACATACTGTGGCTGATGTAGACTATCTCTTAGCACTATGGACAAAATGTTGTTTTGCTGGATCCATTCCTATGAGAGAGTGCCTCAGATTGCTTAGTGGCCCAGTAGCAAAAAAAACTTACATGTCACACATAAAACAGAACTGCCCTCCTAACAACTCATGATTTAGTACTTCAATAATTCTCATGTGAATAAACACACTGACGGGACAATAATCCTCAAGATCTATTTTTAATTTTACAGAAGGAGTGGGTTCAATTTACATATAACAAACAGAAAAAAGGCCAAAACAGCCTGCAAAGATGGTTTACAGCTGGGTCCTGTCCTATAAACACTTCAAATCAAAGACAAAGAGCATGAAGACAAAAAAGAAGGAAATGTACTCATATTAGAGAAATTAAAGAGGGACACTGCCTCTTCTGAGTTTTTATAAAAAATATGTATGGGCCATTATACAAGTCTATTCTTAGGGATGCAAAGGAACAAGTAATAGGTTTATTCCATGCTGAAAAAAAGAAGAAAGAGAACACAACGTTTCGGCCGTGGAGCCTTCTTCAGGTGTGCCTTCTTCAGCACACCTGAAGAAGGCTCCACGGCCGAAACGTTGTGTTCTCTTTCTTCTTTTTTTCAGCATGGAATAAACCTATTACTTGTTCCTTTGCAGCCTACGCATGCTGACGCAGCTACCCACCTATTCTTAGGGATGTTTTTAGGGTGAGCCGGAATAAATTCCATATTGTGAAGTATTAATGGCAAAATAATCCTTGACTTTGTGAATTTAGATTTGTGTTTTTACACGTTTTAACAATTGAGAGACTTTCTGTAAGTAAGAATTCCATTGTACCAGTACATGTACCGGTTACATGTGGCAATAAAGTTTAAGTTCAAGTTTTTAACATTAAATAGTGATACAATCATGTCTCTACAGAACTGGGTGCTTCAGCCATGAATATTACACTGAGTTTATGAGGTTGAGTTCTCCTACCCAACTAAATGACAGTCAAATAAGTGCAAATCCCCTTCTCAATAAGAACTGGCTAAAAATTGTGAAATCTCAAGTACCACTGTTTAGGAAGAGATTTAAGAATGAGGTTCAGAGGACACGAGCACTAGGAAAGCAGATCAGTTTAACTTAATTAACATTAAGTTAATGTTAAAAATTAGTAGCGAGAACATAAAAAAAATCTGCAGACGACATTAAAGAATTGTATGCAATCAGGTCAAAAACTATATCTTGTTCTGATAAAGCACAACATAAAAAGAAAAATTGTACTTACTGCCATTCTCTCAGCTGTTAGCCACTCCTCCTCCTCAGGATTGCCATGTCGATGTGTGTAATAGGAAACGCTGGATATCACCTTATTAACTTCATTTAGTGCATTCATTTTTCCATTAAAAGAAGAAATTTGCAATAACCTGTTTTTTTAAAAAGCAAAACACGAATCAGAATTAGATTTTGAGATGTACAAATCATGGTTACAATCAAAAGGTAGGTACTGCCTTCAATGCCTTCAATCTCCAAAACTAGAACACAAGTGCAGTATTTGTGCCTATATGATGGGGTCAAATATAGAAGAAAATACACAGAGTTATTAGCAAAAAAAGAGGCAAATCTTCACTCTTACAGAAAAAACATTTCAAGTACAATGTAATGGACAAGCACTTCATTCTAATCATTTCTGCAAATCCCAAAAGTTTTAACACATAGCACGAGTTATACAGTATCTTCTGAACTTATAAGACAACTTTATCCATTCACATTTTCAAGAAAAAAGGCTCACCTAAGAATCATTTTTAACCTAAAAATTTCTAAGTTTTTCACTGTTTCTTCTTGCCCTGGTACCCGTGAAGCTAGGTTCTTCAATGATTTGATTATCATCGACAAAGCATCGTTTTTGGCTTCATTCTTTGCTTCCTTTTTCAACTCCTCATCTGTCAGATTTTCTAGGAACTGAGGAACCATTTCTATTATTGGGAGGAAGTACTTCTTCACCGTGTGCAATGTTAAAAACTCATAGCACTGCCCAAATGGTCTGAAAATAACAAAAAAAAAATTTTAAACACCATCAGCAAGACACACGGAAACATTTAGTTTTACTCCTAAAGTGAGGTTCTACTGAGTATGAAGTTTAATAAGCCATCAGCAGTTATAAGATTTTGATATTTGGTTAAGATTACTATGAATACCACTGTGCATCTTTAGATGTTTTATTAACACTTTATGGAATCAATTGCTTGCAAACTGATCAGAAATATCTATTAAACCATTATTTACATAATTTAAACTAAAGCTTCGCTGAAACTATTCTGAAAAGAGTTCTGTTGTATGAAAGCATCACTTACTTGATAAGGGCTGCAATGATCTGAACATTCAAGGCCTGTCCACTCATAAATCGATCATGCAGGATCTGAAACCCGTTTAACGTGCCGAACTTGTTTATTAAATCCACTAACCAACCCTGAAAGGAAATAAATTGGTTTGTGAGCAAACTTAACGTCTTTCCACAGTAAATAAGATTTCTATTATTTCCCCTAAAATCTTTTTAGCAATGTTTAAAGTACCGTGTAAAATGCATTACATTTACAAAGAGCCCTTAAAAAAAATCAATAAGAAAAACAAAATGTCTGTTTAATCATTAGTCAGTTTAATTCTCCCATGCTTCATAAGGCATTCAGTCCATGTTGACACTATACCCACATATTCTTCTTCCAGCTTTCAATTCTTATTTTCTGGCATTCCTTTTCTAATTCCACTGTAATGTGTAATCTGACAGATGTACATCCTTTCATTTTCCTCCAAGTATTTATAGTAATTCTGCCGTTTTCTTCATATCCTGAGGCAACTCTACACACATACACTTCTTCTAAGAACATTACACAGGTTAACCATTCTCCCTGAAATTATAATTCTGCACAAAGGACAAAGAGATAGAAATTGTTGAGACCGTAAGTGGGGTCATTCTTTATCTCATCATCCAGGAATAAACACCACATGCATTTTTCTCTCTATGGTGGGCTCTCAGAAAAAAAAAAACATGCCGGTTCTCAGAAAGTTTAGATAAGCTATAAAGATTAGAAAGAAGCTGTAAGGAATCTTTCTATATTTCATAATGGACTTTACTTTCGACTTGTCTCTTTGAAGCCAGCAAACGCTGATGCAGTTCCCCACTCAAACACCTACGTGACAGGATGAAAAGATAACTTGTAACGAAAGCACCTACTTGATCGGAGGGGTCGTTCTGGACACTTCAATTCAATTTATACAGCAAACATGACCAACTTCCCATGGTGGGAATGCAGACTAAGGAAAGGCTAAAAACCATGGGCTTCCCAGAGTGCAGCACAGTTTTTCCCCAGTGCTTTGTGTGACCAATATATAGAGGAATTGTAAATCCAAACATTGTAGGAATTCTCATCTAACAGGAACACGACATACACGCAGCTCAAACAGCAGGGGGTTCACTCACCTTCGGTGACCGTGGATCAGGCGGACGGGCAAAAAGCTCATCTTCAGCCATCTGCACGGCAGCGGGCACCGTCTCAGAAGGACGGGTACCGTTGTAGATATGGAACTTGCAGTGAGGATTTAAGGCCATAGCAAGAAGCTCAAGAAGAGGAAACCAGTCCTGGGAGAGCTTGGCCACACAGAGTTCTACCAGCCGGTGAGTGTTGTTAATAATACACCTCTGTTGAAACAAACATGTCTTCCATCTCAGGGAATGTTTCAAGTGTCAAGCCATTTACAACACCTAGCACCCTCCATGTACATGTTGCTACACTTGAAAATAATTTGATTAAAAATTCTCCTTTCATGTGGAAGCCTTTTAATTCCACAAAACAGACCACCATGCAGATTATGGTAGCTGCAATTTTTGTTTTCTGCTGATAAATTTGTTTACAGAAGGAACGGCTCCAAAAATCTGTTGCTTGTTAACGGCTTGTGAAATTGACCGAAAAACACCAATTCTCAAAAATAGCGACTGCACTTGTAATTTTCCAAGTGCATGTTGGCTTGTATGATGCCACAGTTTTTTTATTTCTAATAATTCTCTTTTTAAAAACAGTTGATTTGATCATCTCAGAAAACATTATAAAAATTACACCAGTTTTGTTCTGCTAAATTGTGTTAATTTCTTGTCCCACCCACAAGCTGTCTTACTGTATACTCACATGAATCTCAAATTTCCAGCCACTCACAGCCTCATCTGTAAGGATTTTTGTAAAGGAAATCGTCAAGCCATCTCGAAAAAATCTCTGGCATGCTTCACACTTTACATCAAGTCCTTGAAAGGAGAAAGAAAAAAAGAATGAATACAAAGAAAAAAAGACTCGAGCAGAAAAGAGCTGGTAACAAAACCAAGATGTTCAATTCTATAGAATAATTTCACCGAAACAAACCAAGTCCATAACAGTAAGCAAATGCCTTTTGACAAGTTTGTACAGAGTGTGAGACTTCTCACATCAGGTACATTTTTTAAAAGGAAAGCAAAGTGAATATCTGATGGGCAATCCGGGCTTGATAAAATAACGTCCAGTTATAGGAATTACCAAATTAAACTATCTGCTCAAAAATAGTTTTGCAACTGTTGACAAAGGTATTTATTGTAAACATTTGACTAGATCATTATTTAAAATACAGAGTAGAACATGAGTTTTTTTTCCGAATAAATTTGATTTTTAATAAATTGTAGAACTGCCCATTTTTTTTAAATCACCACAAAACGGAACCACCAATTGTTTTTCACTGCCTTTCAAGCTCACAAGCATGAACCCTGACAGCTGACACAGGGGAGAATGAGGAAGTGCATGGAGACTCTTCTCCTGCCCACCTTCAAGCCAGTTGCCTTTTAACAGGTCCCCAGGCAGCCCCACCCCTGTACCAGAGGATAAGCACCTTCCTTGCAGACAGCAGCCCGTTCAAGTGTTGCCGAGAGCTGACGGACACCAGGCTGAGTAATCCCACTCTCCCCTCAGCGACGCACGGCCAATTTAGCGCAGCCGCTTGGGGAAACCAGGTCACAGGGAGCTGGTGACACGACCCAGGTACAAACCTGGGATGCCTTGATCAACTGAGCTCAGCCTGCATTTGAGCAATCGCCTTGACTGGCTGAGCCACTTGCCTAGCAGTTCTTACCAAGAAGAGAGGATGAAAACAGACTACTAACCATTTTTACTAAGATCTATAGCAGCTTCAAGAAGAACCTCTAATTCACCCTTTGGCAAAACTGGAACAACCCAGCGGGGTCTGAGAACAAGAGGAAAAATCAGGGTTATGCAAATGTCAGCACTTGTGTCTTGAAATGAACCAAAAGAAACTGAGTGCTGGGCAGACTCGGGGGTCATACCGGTTGATCATGTCATCCAGCTTGGCCAGGTCAGTGTGGGGGAAGGCTGGCTCCTCCTCTTCCTCCAGCTGAGGGTGGCCATCGCCCTGGCCCTGCTCATCGGGTGGGCTCACCGGGGAGTTCTCATTGGAGGAGTTTGGAGAGGATGTCTGCAAACACATGCGGGGACAGCCCTAGTCAGCATCACAACTGAAAACATGTCCCATTAGAAATGCCGTTGGAAAGACAAAATAAAATGAAAACAGCCGCTCAGAACCTTAAGGCAGTGAACTGGCTGCAGCCTCTGCAGCACTTTAAAACAAATTTGCTTAGAAATGGACATTTTTTACCTAGCATTCTCAATCATAACAATTTTGCAAGAATTTCTATACTTCACACAGAGCCCACAATTAAATTCATCGTCATGTTTCCATTTATCACAGTGTGCCTACACCCAGGGGGATAAGGCTTTATTCAATAGTCTAGATCATTCTAAGACTGCAGAATTGCTTCCTACAGCAGTTAACTTGAATGAATGCCAAGTATTTCAGACAGTTTGAACAATGACAACTAAGAATGGACCTAAATAAAACAAGTGTTACAGAAACTAGTTAATCCTATGAGCACAGAAAATATGATTTCTTCACTACTTCAACCTTGTAAACCACCTTGCAAAGCTACTGCAGACTAAATAGATCACTAGTCTTTTTCTTAACGAGGCAAAAATGTAATCCGAGCTATAGCTGCAGTTGATCAATGACAGCTGTAAACCAACAGAATGACAAAAAGAACAACTGACATGCTAATTGATTTTAAATCAATATGAAAAACTAGGTAGAACTAGCCTCTCTAGAGCATAACATACAGTACTTCACACTACTGTGCTCCACCAGCTAAGAGGCTGGATCAGTGTAGTACCAAGGTGCCATCAATCACTATGAGCCTAGCTCCACAGTAACTCCAGACAGTCCTATACAGATCACACCTGGACCTCCTCATCAAGTGGCCAGTTATAGGTTGTCCTGCAAGCTGGTACCACGTTCACTGATGTCTATCAACCAGTTCTACAGAAATCATTGAACATGAAGCTATTGTTCCTTTTTAAGCAGCAACCCTCTTTCAGAAAATGCATGAAAACTAATGCATGAACAGGAAATGGTCCACCTTCTGAGTTGGCATTTGAAGAATTCCAGTCACAGTGAGCTAATGACATGACCCAGGCTCGAACCTGTGATCATAAAGTTATACCTGCGCTTGAGTAAGGGCTTTTACTGGTTGCACCTATGGAGAGACCCCACCAACGCGTTTTTTTAAAGAAAACGCAGCCATTTAGCTGTAACATGCATGATTTATGTTTTTATTTTTTTTTAAATCTTTCTAATACAAACAACAATCTTCATATACTCTTTAGCACTTCAATATCTGCAGTATAGAAAAAAGAAAAATGACAGATTCATACCATTTTGTTGTATTGGTATTAAATGATCTCCCAGTGTGCATAGCTTCTCTCTTCCTAAATAACCAAACGAAGACAAAAGTGATGTGACTTTCTTCCCTGTCACCGGATTTGGAAGCCAAACTGACCCGCACTTTCTCCCAGGTACAGCACACGCTGGTCAAGCATGAAATAAAAAACTGATGCCCGACCCTAATCCAGTTCAAACATGACCTTTTCATGACCCAGTCTTATTTTGTGATCCAGATAGGTCAACTGATAAAATCCGCTTATTTTGATCTGCAGCTTTTATATTTTGTACTTGCACTGAAAAGCCCCGAAGAGCTTTCCATGCACACCGGTTCCGAGTACAGAAATTTAAGAGCATATGAAATCCAATGATTTACACAATTGTTCATTTCGACATCAGGAATCGACTTAAACTAAGCCGCAGACACAAAGTTTCTCAGGTTTTAATCTTTGGGAATTCATTCAGGAATTGAGAATTGATACAGGGATACCATGTCCCATAATCCAATCCATTTAAGGCGCCTCTTCTCCCAAGGGCGTTTCATTGCGAAGTCGTGAACAGGCAGTCGGCCAGCCCCAGGGCATATTTCGTACAGCACAGCCGCCAAGACTGATCAAGCAGATCAATAAAAGGTTCTTTCTATGCTCCCGAATTCATGACCTCCAGCTGGACCAGACCGTGAGGGATGACCACACGGCCGCTCTCCCCCGAACATCACCTGCCGGCCCTTCAGCGAGGTCGGCGGTGCAGCTGCTCTCCTTCTTGCCACCAGTCCTGGAAAGTTGGTTGGACCCCCCCAGCCCGGGACAGAGGTGGCTCTCAGACAGCTGGCCAGGCACCATGGGGCTCAGCTTGCGCCTCAATTTCCACTTCACCCACCTGGGTGATCCCTAGAACATGTTCACCGTACAACTATCCAGACAGTCAAACTAGCAACCATGACATTACCCCACGTGCACAAACCTGCAACCTCGATCTGTTATCGCACGCAATAGGACTCATTTCAATCACTGCACTTACTAAGTGCAGCTATTTACTCTCATCTATCAATTTCAAAATAAAAATAAAAACTTCTACACAATGTTACTTAACTCTACAGATTGAATACAAAGGGCTTACAAAAATATTATGATGCCCGAGTAAATAAGGCAACCAAAAACAGAAGGAGACACTGCCAGAATGCTTGAGGAATAAAGAAAGGCTAGCAAAAGTGCCAATGCAAACCTCAAAACCATTAGTAATTCTGTTGGCATACAGATAGTGAAGCAGCTCTTTGTCTTCAATGTCAAAGCATTTTATGAAACTGTAGGATCTGTAATACATAAACACCTGAATTTTCAGAAAAAAAGATTGTCTTTGTTCTTCTATCAGAGACAGCTTGGGTCTTTGCACCATACTCGTTACACATGCACAAAACCAGATTGGCCGGATTCAAGCTTTTTAAGAAGTTCTAGTTTCTCATATAAACGCGAATGAACTAGGAAACAAAGGCTACAGTCCCCTCACGCCCGATCTAGACCACATCCAAAGGGAAACCTGAAATAGTGGGGCTTAGCAGACCTGAACCTGTTGCCTGTCGGTCAGTGCCTGTGGATCTTGTCCTTTGTTTCCCCAGATCAAAGCATATTAAAAGAAGCGGTTTATTTTCCTGTAGTGCAATAAATGAAAACAACCCTATATCATATCACTCCAAACAACAGGGCCAGATTCCAACAGTGGGTTGTGGGAATATTATGCTGTCTAGACAATACTGTCATGAAGTACCTATACAGTGCTTAGCAGACATCCACATCAAAGCTGTGTACCTTCTGCAGCTTCTGGGAAGATGCAACTACAGAACTTAGGAACTGTGGGGGTGTGGAAATGATGCCTCCTGCCTGGCTGACCTACATAACCAGCTTGATTCTTGTTTAAAATCAATAGGTCCGTTTCCTCAACCACGCAGCTCTCATTCATTCACTCCAGTCCGTTCTCTGACAAGGTGTAAAGGCTTGCATCCAGATTATTAGAATGGATGCAGTCAATACTTATGCATATCATTCAATACTCACTTCCCTTCTCCGCAAAAAAAAATGCTGCCTGCTGTAGTGCAGATTTTCTTCTATTCTTCAAAGCAAATACTTGTTTATCACAACCAGAAAGCCACAGACGAACTTGTTTTTCCCAACACTGAAGCATTCTTTACATGCACGCTAATAAACACAACAGGTTGCAATTCTATTTATGATTATAATTGCTTGAATGCACATTGTGCAAAAAATTGTGCAGATGCCTGACACTTAAATGTGAACTCTGTTGTATAAATACATGTTTGAGACAAAATAATTAAAAATACAGGAATCACAACCACCCACAAACAGTTGTCGGTTTTTACCAACCAGATAATGCTACATCAGCTAATATCAGAGCCCCTGATTTAGAAACATGGGGGGGGGGGGGGGGGGGGTCTTCAGTTAGTGGATAGCTTTCCTTCTCAATTAACACAAGGCTATCCTCCTAAAATATCCCTCAAGTAAACTGTGTTGTGACCTGCTTGTTCAGTATTTATTAATTTATTGGAACTGGTATTTTTAGTCTCTACAGCAACATACAACTGAAAAAAATAACCAAGGATTAAGGCCAACATTTTGAGAAACAGCATAATATTAGCTTCTATTTTTTTCAATATTTCTTGTGTCTTGAGCTTTAAGCAGATGCATTAAAAGCATCAAAGTTCCTATTTGCATTGTACCATAAAACAGTGCTAAGAACATCAGCGGAAGACGGATCTGAAAAAGAAATGCTTCTATTACCCACAGCTGAGAACTGAGTGGTATATTTATCGCAAGTAGAGTAACACTGTTCTAACTTTTTCCCCACTACAGAATCCTTGATCTGAACCACATCTGTACTCCTCTGGGTTTCTAAGCCTCCTCCCCATAGTGCCTGTGTTGGTCTCTTGATTTAAATACAAAATAGTTTAAATGAGGCAAATGACTCGTGCTGTTGAGGAAGGCCCAATATATTCTGTACATACAGCTATACACAAAGCCAGAAGCTTCTGACAGTTCAACAAAAAAAAAACCCAAATGACCAGTGTTAGTCAATACTTTTTTATATAGTCTAGTCAACTAAAATAGCAAAAAGCCAAGGTCACTTCAGGCTTCGGTCAATTTTAATCTAGTCGACTCAAACATGACTAGAACCTCTCTTGTTGACTAAAACATATCTTTCATTTTAGTCAGGCAGTTCAATTCAAAACCTTAATATCAAATGCATTAAGGTTTTAGTTTAAGCAATTTTCAGTCTTTGGTATATTAAATACATTTTTTTCTATAGAAGTTTGACCATTCTAATTTTAATCCATATAATAATTGTGGCAACTTTTTACCTTTAAGTTAAGTAAGGAACAAATGTGTAAAACGGATAGGGAACCTTAACCTTTCCTCTAAGAAAATAAGAACCGTAAACTTATTAAATTTAAAGAAGTAAAAAAAACATTAAACAAATCCTGAACATGGTATTTGAAGGACTTGATTCACCCTTCAATGAGTGAACTGAATATAATAGGTACAGCTAAGAGACCAGACCATTATCTGTGAAAGACCAAAGAAAATGAACTGGAAATCTGACAATGAATGAGGGAAAACCACAAATGTATGGGACTACCACAGAATAAGACCGTTTCACACTAACTTTACTTTCACTACTGCAATGCCAAAAATGATCATAAAAGTTCTCATTTAACCATCTATTGCATGATTACATGATTTCATATTTTTTCAAGAGCTTTACTTGGGTGGCCTGTTATATATGAAGTACTGCTAGACTCCAGATCTTCTTCGTCGAGCTGAAAACATAACCTAGTACCACTAAAGATTTTCCATCGAAGCTACTTGTTTTCTCAACAGGTCCCCAGCAGCAAGCTAGCTAGTTGCTAGAGAATACAATCCTAATAAATTTGAATATAATAGGGACAGGGTACATAATGAGCAATAAAGCCAATATCAGTTAACAAGATTTAACTCTTGGATTCTAATGCTACTCAGCTTAAGTCCATTTAGCAAAACTAGCTTTTTGTTGTTAATCTTTCCCCGGTAAAGTTGCAAACGGTCACTGGAGCACAAGAAAGCTTTGTCTCTTTTGGCTTTTCTCTTTATCAAGGTGCTCTCCTTTTCTTAATCTAAGAAGTATAGCGTATAAATCTTATCGTTATCTGGGAGAGCAATAAATGAACACACAGATGATGGTTTCTGATAAGGGCTGTGGAAATGAGGGAACAATCCCCAGAAAAGACCCCACGTCAGAGCCTGCCAGTTATCACACAGCAGTAGCCCCGAGGCAGCGTGCACTCCGCGTGCTGCCAGAGCCCTAACCTTATTCCCCTCCAGCCGGCTTGCTATTTGCCAGACTGAGGGTAAACGTAAGAGCAGTGAACCTCAAAGGATGAAATTAATATTCCTCCGCATCAAACAAGTATTTTTCGCCGTAATTTAGTCTTCGTTGATGTGGATTAATTTTCTGAGCGTTTTGCCATGGTTGACTGAAATGAAAAACTGTTGACAAACATTTGCCATAAATTTTGTTGACAAAATTCACGCTGGCTGCCCCCCAACGCAGCCAGCCTATCTAAGCAGAGTCTAAGTTGATGCAGGCATACAGCGGAGTAATTAATGAAAATTAAAATGCAGGCCTTTGTCTACTTTACTCTTTCAGGCATCCAAATAAACACGCAAGCACCTTTCCTCTAGCCAATGGATTTGCTTTCATATAGGACCTCTGTTTTGCCCATTCCTTCATCCTACAAATACTTCAGATGTGCACACGTTAGCGACCAACACAATTTCCCCTACGGCCCCACAGTCGGCACCAAATCTTTGATACTGTTGTCCTGCCAAATAAGGTTTTTCCCCAGGAGGGGCCAAGTTTCAGTGCTTGAATAAGAACAGGTGGGAAATCATCATACTCGCATACAAACTTAACAGCTGTTTTCCCATGTAACGCTGAAAGGGATTTAAAAGCCCCTAATTGTTTTTATTTGCTGTCTGATGCTCTACAGTGTCCATTAGTTCAATTACTTGTTTTTGACAACTTCAGGGTGAAGTACCAAAAATGTCTGAGTAGTTTCCACTCCTTCACAGTGCTGGATGAAGCCATTACCAAAAACAAAATTCACCAATAGCTTTTTACTATTACTTTTTATTATAAACTCATAATTTAGTTCTGATTTATAAATGCATATTCTCATACTTTAGCATTATTCACATTGTATTCATCCTATTCAAATCATTGCATAACTTCCCTCCTCAAACAACACAACAATAGACTGTTATTGTTTGACTTGAGAATACAAATAGGTTTCCCAGCGAACGTCACCTAGGATAACTGCTATCTATATACAGCACACAGCTTTTCTCTCAAAATCTCGGAATTCAAATAACTTTATTAGTGTTCTAACCGGTCTCCTTTTTGAACCTCCCTTGCTAGGACAGTTTAAGCTCCTCTTGATAAACTAAATGGTTTTACCAGATCTGCACCAAGAAGCAACCCCCAATAACAGCAGCGAGATCCACTCCTGGTTTTGTAAGCTGCTGACTTGTGTACAGGCCCGCATCAAGCGCCTGATATTCCAGGCTTGCTAACTTACATATGCCGCTGTTCTATAATCAAATCCTTTACATACCTTTCCGCTTTGTCATAACACCTCATACAAGAGCCTGCATTTGGCAAGAAGACCAACGATGTGTCAGACTCGCACTGCAACTGTAGGGCTACTCTGCTAATGAGGAAAGAACCTAATTTCTTTCTGTGGAACGGAATAAGGAACCAGTTTCGGCAGAAAACTCCAGGAACCCTGATGACAACTTTCAGATTTGTTTTAGTTTTTTTTTTTAAAAAAGACCGGCCCTGCTTCGAGACTGACCTGGTTTTGGGGGAGAGGAGGCTGGGACTGCCCGTCGGGAGCCTGGCCCTGGCTCTCATTCCCTCCGACCGGAGAGCCACGGGTCGTGGCTGTCATACTCGACACGGGGCAGATCTTTGCAATTTTGTCCGCTTATGTTGTTGTCGTGAGAGAAGAAATTATTGCCTCCTCAACAATGATGGAGAACCAGCATGCGTCTGTAGAAGAAAGCACCACCTGAAGCACAGGATGTTTTGCAGAGACCATTGCATAACCTAGAGGAAGACAAAATGGGAAGAGAAAAGGTCAGTTTCAGACAGGGTCTCAACTGAAAACAAAGGGGCTGAAAAATGTAAGTCTTTGCAAAAAAAACAGGGAACAAAACAAGTATGCCACAATTTCTTAAAATTTCTTTTGCAAAGT
Source organism: Lepisosteus oculatus (assembly GCF_040954835.1). Classification (NCBI taxonomy): domain Eukaryota; kingdom Metazoa; phylum Chordata; class Actinopteri; order Semionotiformes; family Lepisosteidae; genus Lepisosteus; species Lepisosteus oculatus. The sequence goes on from NC_090710.1 coordinate 4,282,811, forward strand.
AAACCAGATACTTAAACTTTCAATATCAATGTTATTTACCACATTATTAGGAAAATGCAATAAATCAACCTGATTATCTTTAATGACATGGATCACCTGATAAGTTTGTATTCCACATTTGTCCTTGCCTCAGAAAGCTCATACCTATAAATACTGCTCTACAGTGTGCTCTACTGTGCCCTCCTTCTGCAGGAGACAGGAGAATGAGCAAGATGCGGATGGAAATACCTGCATTGTCTTTGCTGGGCAGGGGAACTGTGAAAGCTTAATGGAATATTCAGAATGTCAAAGGGACTGCACAGGCCCAGAAACAAAAGGAGGAAATTCCCTTTGCAAATAAGTCCCTAATCCCCACTGCCAAGAAGTCTGTAACACCACAAACATGATCGCCTGAACTTCAACTTTGCAAAAGAAAAAAATCCCACCCATCTTCACGGGTGTGAGAGACAATCTATGTCTCTCAATTCTCAGGAAACAGACCCGGTAGATCCCCAGTGTCGCATTAACCAAAATTTAATCATTATAAAGTCGAACGGTGATCAACATGCCTGGAGATGAGAAATTACTTTAAACTAAGCAGGAATTTGTAAACCCAAAGTGGAATTTAGCCAAGACAGCCTAAAGCTCAGGAACAGAGTCATGGGAAACTGAATGGCCAAGTAGCCAGGACCTCAGTTTAGTGTCCCATCCAAAGGACATTCAAACCTCCTATGGCACCTTCTATAGCAGTGTCCTTGTTGACCATTTTGGGGAATTAGAATTTAAAGGTTTCAAACGAGAGAGAGATCAAAGACATTTGGGCTTTGATCTTGCTGGTTTGGTTGTTAGTAGTTAACTGGTCCAAAGATCTCATTCAGCCGGTTCGTGAAAGAAGCCAGGGTATCAGCCTCCAAAATCAAGGCTTTCCGTGTGGTTTCCTCAGGTTTGTATTTCACTGTTCATTCTGAAATTTCCAATCACTGCATAAGAACTTCTGATCCAGAGGGAAGAGCACTACCTACAGGTCTGAGAACACCCTTATTTTTCAGGGGTCGCCTATGCCAGGGATGACCAGGACCAACACTGCTTAGCAAGAAATTATTTTATAGAAGATATATTAAACATTTACCCCATGTTATGTTTATTAGAATTTGTGGGGAAAAAATGCCAAATCAAAAAGTTCAATTTAGGTCATTCGAGTGGGTAATGGAAGAAACTATAAGAGTTTTTGGTCTAGCAACATCTTCTAAATAACAGAACAAACCTAGTGAAGCTCAAATGTTGAAGAAATATGCCCCCAAAGGCGAGTTTTCAGAGCTGTCCAATTCAACATATTAGACACCAATAGATTTTCAACTCCATCTTGTACCGATGACAGGTGAATTGCTTGAGGAGCATACTCTCTTATACCTGAGGCCAAGATGAGAGAGGCAAATTTCAGCCATTTGGCAGAAAAGCCAACAACAGTGCAATGTTCTTCACTTTAGATCAGCACTAGAAATGCAATGTAGCACATAATTCCTGGCTAACAGCTTTAAGAAACTTAAGAAAATATGAGTGGCTTTTCTCATGAGTACTGTGTAACCATTCAACTTATCAAATGCAACCAGCAAAAAATGCTTCAGGATAAACAATTCAGACACTTCTGTTAATACAGGTACAGCACTCCAGTCACTATTATTCCTCAAGTCAGGGAATATAAAACAAGGGACACCAAGATTAGGACCAGCAGGGAAGGCATTAAAAACCATTTGAAGTAAAAGCAACACAAACACTTATTTTTCCTCATTATGACACAATGTTCTCTATCAAAACCAGCTTTAAATACATTTGCATTTTTAAAGACTGATGCAGTGCTGTTGTAAAATAAATATTACCCATTAAAAACCACAGAACAGCTTCCTCTTTGGACTGTGATCCCCTTAAGGTACCTATGTAATGTTATTCTCGCATTTTTATCAACCAGACTCTGCACTGAGCAGAAAAGAATAATCAATTCCCTTGTTAAGGAAAATTTTGTCAGCAAGCTGCTTCTCCCGGAGAGACTCCCACCAAGCAGAAGCCTATCCAAGAAGTCAAGGAAGGAGTCATTTGCTCCATGGCCAGGAGGAAAGGGACAACACACACTAGCTGAATCAGGAACCACTACAGTATAAGTTGCTAATCACACAAAAAGCATCTAGCTTACTGTGCCTCCAAGATGTTTGTTTGCCAAAATCTAGCATCATTCACTAAAAACCTTACTCCGGCTTTTAGTCTTCTTTCAGTTCTAAGCCATGTCAATATCATGATTCCGAAAGCAATGCACATTTGGTGTGGAAATATTATGCAGGGATTCGGGTGGCCTTGTCTATACACAGTACAACTGGTCATACACATCAAAGTCCACCAAGTTACTGATCACCTGACAGGGGAGTAAGTTTCAATGTGAATTTACAGTGCAGCCCAATTCACTTTTGTCCACCTCACTACCAATCCACACATGCTTAGAAAAACACCCCTGACAGATATGGCTGGGCTTGCTGTGTTTAAACACAATCAGAAGATGGGACAGGGCAACTTAACTCCTCTAACAGTAAAACAAAAAAAAAAAACAACACTGGCCTTCTAAGAGCTCCTTTACACCTATTTGCTTCTGCTTCATACAAACCAATATCATAGAGTTTAGATAGGCAAAAACATCTCACAGCCCCCCATCTCTTAGCTGGACAGTAAGCAGTGAACATCTTGTCAAGAAAAACAGTGGAGCTGGAAAAGCAAATGAGCTACCTTTAGGCCCAGCACATCATAAAATCACTTAAAAAGCACTTCACTTCAATAACTATAACTCAGTGAAATGCACTTAAACGTGATGAATGTTTCTCATAAAAGTAACAAAAACAAATTTCAGTAGAGAAACCTCTGAAATCAGTGATGACCACTTTTTACCACAATTAGGTGTATATCACCATACAGTCACACAACATCTGGGCATTGATTGCTTAATCTTTAATAAGACGTGGGTGGTAAAGGAAGGACTACAGTTAAAAAAACTAAAAGAAAATTAAACGGGAAAAGATTTCACCGCAAATACCAAGCATGACACATACATTTATATCTGGAAAAGGGAAGAGAAACTAGTATGAAGGAAGACACCCTGGTGTGTGCTCAGTAGCAACCTAACTGAGCCATAAAAACTGGAAGCCTTTCAAAAACCATGGAGATGTAGATTTCCACAGCAGAGCTAAATTCCATCCTCACTCGTATAATGGAACAGGAGACCTTGCACTGTGCCGGTCCCCTGTCACACCAAACACAGACTGCGACTGGTCCCCTCCTTTTGAGAGCTCGGGTCTGAAAACTGGTATAAGCAGAAATCTTCATTCGAGGTGGTCTTCATGGATGATGGCAGCTGCCATCACTCATTCAGAAAGATCCATTTACAATCAGAGAAAATAACCAGGACGGAGCCACCTGGAAAGGCTGCCTAAGATGACTGCCATCGAATGTCAAAGGGACTTCAACACATTTCCTCCCAGCTAAGCCAAACCTTTCCATGGCCGATCAGTGCCCGGTGGAAAGCTCCAGGAAAGTTTTAAGTCCCGCACAGAGAACCTCATCATAGACGGCTCTGTGCTATAGCTCAGGGTGACTCCAGATTTGAGTCTGGCCGTTTTAATGGGCAGAAAATCAGAGAGCAGCAGTCCTCTTTTGTGCTCAAACACCAGCTTTATTTTTCTTTTCTGGTAATATACATCTGGTTCTTTTTTCTTTGAAGATCAGCAATTTCTATCTTAATCTGAAATGTTCCACAAAACTACAGCACACGGCAAAAGATCATACAAGGCCTTTTGTGACCTAATATACAGGTGACCCTTTCCGTGAATGGAGTTTAATAAAAATCTAGTCTAAATAACAGAACATTTATAGCAACCTAGCATTCCCCATACATCTAAGACATCACAATATTGTGAAAATGTTCAATTTTACCATTTTCTGGCAGAACCGGCATCAGCGATCTTGATCTGTACAACGCAAAGTAACACAAACCAACCTGAAACAAAACATTACAGCACTGGCAGCTATACTATACGTACAGCTCTGGTCTGAATGATGCGCACAACTACGACCTAACTTTATTAGACTTCTTGTTGCAAATACTACAAAAACACAGCTGAGACTTCTTTGTGCTCCAGGATACCTGTATATCAAATGTTCAACACAGCAGAACAAATGCTCTCTTCAGACAGCGGATCCATTCCACAGCTATTTTTAATATTATAAGATTTCTTAGCTGTTGCACAAAATAATACCAATCTTTATTGTGTGTGGTTCATTCAACACATTACCATCTCTAGACACAGCCCTGGTATTATGCTTTCTGGCTATTTGAAAGAATGCAAGATAGTATAGTATTTTCAGACGAGAACCAAACACCACGTAATTCCCCACACAGCTCATCTTGCCATACTTTTTAACTGCCGACGTTTCTTCACATAGAAAAGAGCTCCTCACCCCCGGATGGGTAAGGACACCCGCATGCTCAAATTCAAACACAAGCTTAATTTCACTTTCACATGCTGTTCAACTGCCCCCAACGGAAAAGCAACAATATCTCTAATCCCACTGACGATCCTTCGGCACTGAACCAAATACACCCTTTTAGTGTGACATACCCTTCATAACCAAGGTGAAGGAACACCAGCCATCGGCACCTCATACACAACTTAGGACTATAGTTCCCCATGCATTTCAGACAAGACAAACGTTTCGCATGCTATAAAAATATTATATAGGTGGCATAGCAATCAAGTACAGAACAACAGAATTTTTTCCAATGTGAAACGGTTTTCCAGACAAGTTATATTCAAAAGCACATACTTACAGACTCCCACATACAAAAAAATCAAATTGATAAATGTATTTTTAGTTGACTTACACCACACCTTTCTCTGATTATGTCCCGTGTCACAACCGTGAAGTTTGAGGCGACACGAGATAATTGCTCAGCTAGGGTGAAAATGGCATTAAAGAGTTTCATCAATGCACTGCTTAGAACTGCTGGCTACAACAATGGCTGGAGGATATGGGAAACACTTGTGGTCACTTCACATGCGCAGAAATAGGCAGAGACTGCCAAGGGTACAGCCTCTTTCCAAAGTGGCTTTTCACTTTTCTCCCCATAGCCCAACATCTTCGAGCCATTGATGGCGATTTGACATTTACCTCAAAATATGGCCAAAGGAAAGTTCATTGGTGTTGTTTTGTGTGAATGCCATTCATTACACTCACATTTATAACTACTTGCCAACGTATTTTATGGCAATATCACAAAAGCAAAAATACCATAGTACATTTGTCCATTTGAGATGTCACATGGACAAATTCTAAAATGCCTGAAAGTTAAAGTTTAAGATCCAGTCAAAAACTTCCATCAGTGTTATAAAGGAGTTTTTAAACAATTACCTGGTAGTTTGCATGGAAATATTACATGAAAGAGGAATTGTAATATTACTTCTACAACAACAGAAATGCCATCAACAAGAAATGCAAATTCAAAATTATAACTTGATTCATGTAGAACTACAAAGCACTGCCCCCCATTACCTTCCAAAGGAATCAAAAGGGGGGGAGGGAAATCGTTTCTTACTCTCACTGTGGCTACAGGGCTTGTAACTGCAATTCGGCTGCAAGGCAAACGTGAAAAATGTTCCACCTGATCCGGAATGGGGCTATTCCAAACTGGCAGTACTACATTTAACAGAAAATGGAGCTGTAACAGGACATCACCAAGGACAGGTCTTCAAAGCCAAATCTGTTGGGAGGAAAGGAACTCGAACGAAGCTCCTTCACTTGCCATATGGGGCTGGTACCAGACAACAGTGCAGGACGAGCACACTGGCGCCCCAAAGACCGCGGCAGGTGGCAAATTACAGGACGATAGCTTTGTTCGTCCAGACAAAGGATGGCAGCGTATTTGTGCGTCACCTTCTTTGTTATCCTTTGGAAAGTCATATGCTGCCTTTGATATTTAGACACACCAGGAGAATGTACATCCAGCCAGGGATGCCGTCGTCTTGTTTTCTTTATACCTTAGGTGCAGATTAATCATTTGTTCCCAGACTCCGAGGCCCAAGGAACCCTTTCTGACTCGCCTCGCTAAAGGCTTTTTGAGCAGTTTCTCAGAAATGCAGAATCCATGGTTAACGACTAGTTTAGTACACTAAACCATCGAGCCACGCTAGAAGTAACACTGCGCTGAAAATAACACTTCATAATGCAATCGGGTTGTAACAGGAATCTCAATACATTACACAGTTAAATAAAATACAGAATACAAACAATGGTCTGTTTTCTCATGCAGACATGAACAACTGTAATTCTAGAATACAATGCATGAAGGGTAAAAGATGTAGCAAGAGAAAAAACCTTAACGGACAGGCATTTTGTTTTCACGGTTTAAATGGATGGAGAGATGTGACATGCATACTGGACATTGGGACACCCCAGCTGCTGAGGTAATTCATCTCTCTTTCGTAAATTAGGGACTGTATCCAATAACAGACAGTAAACATGCTCTCTCCATTGGTTACCCCTGCATAGAATCAGTAACCTGAAATTCATGAACTCGCATTTAACTCTTTTTTTGGGGGTGGGTGGGGGGTGGGGATAATTTCCTAGTTCAACAAGGAGTAAAATTAAGGCATTGAGGGGGGGGGATATATAAGCATAACTCATTTTACCATAAGCAGTTACGAAATGAAAATGCAATACTTGTAATAAACAGAACAATAAAACCACAAAATCTCAGTTATTTGCAAGTGCACAGAACACAGCTCTGCGCCGCTGTCAGGAATTAGCCGGCCGAGATTCAACTGCTGATTGAATTGACCATTTCTATCCACATCATGGTCTTTATTTGAAAAATAAAACCCAGAACCCCTTTAAGGTTTCTGTATCCAACTCTGCAAACAAATAAAAAATACAAGTACACACGTTCTTAAAAACAAACAAGATCTGACAGGAAAATCAAAACAGGAAACAAAATGAGTAAGAAAGGCCAGTGCCATCAACCAGTGCCTCTAACAACGGACGCAAGCAACTCTTGAGAAGCCAGGCAGGGCTCTCGTGTCCGGAGATCTGAGTAATTGAACTCCTTTAACCCTCAGAATAAAAATGTCCCTGAACTATCATTTTATCTCTCTCTCTCAAAACCAAAATATTTCCCCTTAGTCAGAAGGGCTAAGCCAAGCCATTTCTTGTTCCACTGTGGGAAAAGGGCCAAAACTTCTTGTTCCAGCAACTAGCATCTCACTTCCCCTCTCCTCACCACCTACTCTTCTCCATCTCGAAGACTCTCCAGAGACTAGCAGTCGCCTAAGACCTTAGCAGCAAGCCCACAACTGAAATCGCCACAAAGCCAGTCCTGAAACGCAAGCAAAAAATTTTGCTTTTAAACAAGTTTAAGGAAAAACAAATGACAATCATTTACAAATTATAACTGATGTAAACTACAGGTTCTTATTAAAATTATGGGGTAAAAGTGTCAAAATACAGATGAAACACTGATGTGCTCTTCATTAGGCTAAACCTACATTAAAACAAAGACATACAGCTGAGACCTGATACCACTCAAATAATGCAGCAAATCAGAACCTGACCCAAATGACAGCAACCCGAGAATAAAGGAGGTCAATTTTAACAACCCGAGGAATGTCAACAATGGATATTTCTACAATGCCTGGCTAGGGAAGGTTATCAATTAGCTAGGCATACAGCTTAGGGTCACATAAACAAGACTTTGCAGAAAGACATTTTGGAATTTTAATGTCACCAGTGTGTAACGATTATACTCGAGGTGCAGAGGACCACCACCGCAAACCAGCTGCAAATTCGTCAATTCAATCAAGTGGTTTCCGCATGGTTCCAGGATTCAGGGCCTTTTTTTGCATGGCATGTTGAAATACATTATATTTAGATATTTAATTGATGTTATGAAGCATATACAAACCAATTAGCAAGCAAAATACATACAATAAGCCAAGCATGTAGTTATGATCCATGACCTTCATACGAAACAGTGTCAGCATTACCTTCTTTAAGTAAAAGCCAACGCTACAGGTTTTGATTATGAATTGAATGCTTCCCAAAGACTGATTATTTCATGTTAACACGACATTGTGTCCCCCACAGTCACTCTGACTATTCACTATGGGCCCTACTCAACTCATGGCCATGAATTCCAGCTGAACAACTTACTCAAAACATCAAAACAATGACAAAACCCATCACTATTTGCTTTCAGGCGGTGTGACAGTAGTCTTGTGGTGGAGGAAACTGTGGGCATTGCACTCTGCCTGTGATTTAGGGGGTCTTAATTGCTTGGAAACACCACTGAGAATAAGATGCCCAAATTAGATCTCCATGTTCTTAAGTACATTAATTTATGCACCATATTACATGAAAACATTTGCAAACCAAAGTCAGCATGCTGATAGTGACGGTCTCTTTTGTAAAGCCCCAATAAACACCAGCATTCATGCTTACAAAAAACCCCGGATCAAGGAGCGGCTATAGTTTTGGAAGGTGGTGGAGGACAGAATATCATACTGTGCAAAGATACTCTGGCACAGTCTGGAAACACGACTGAACTTCAAGAAAACAGTCTAAACACAGACAGCGAACACTCACAACAGACACAGAACAACAAAAGATACTGTTGCAGGATGCTCATTGCCCACTCCAGCCTGACTTGAGCAGCATTTTTACCCATCAGAATCCATGATATTCACACATTATCAAGTATTATGACCATGAAATGCTTTTTAAAAAAAACTATGAAAGAGAGATCTAGTAATGATTGGGCAGTGTTGTTCAGATTGCCAGGAAGTGTGACACAAGAGCTTGAAAGTGTTAAATGTAAGAACTAAACAAGCAAATCCAATAGTCTCTGAAAACTTAAATAAAGTTCTGATGTCTAGAGCATGTATGACTACATCTCTTAAAATGGGCTATTTTTTTCCCTGAAACAGAGAGCTTTAGCTTTATGGCAGCAGGTGTGAACGCAGTCACTTGATGCACTATTCAACACCTAGCTCAATTTCCCTGTCCTTAGCCACAGCCAACCTCAAAAACTGCTGCCCCCTAATCAATTCCTGACAAACTGACAGAGATGGGCCGTTGAATTTGACTGATGCTGTCTTTACCAGCAAAATACCTATGCAGTACAGCCACTAGATATGGCCTGCAGTTTAACCGTCATTTATCAAATAGATTAAATTAAATCACATTAAAAATCGAATATAACTCTTCATTATCAGACAATTACAAAATTAAAAGGACTTCTCCGGATGAATATTGCTTAGCCACATATAAAAGAACAAAACTGATTGACTGAAAACGGCATGAGTAGATAATAGCTATAAAACAATCTTGTGAAGCTTCTCACACAGTAGTATCCCCACTGTTTTTCATGTTATGTGACAACTCTTCATGTACGTTTTCCCTCGCACTTACAGTAACCAACGCATGACAATGCCATCAGCTTATCGCTCTTAGAATGCCGAAATTCCGGGAGCAAAACGGACATTGGACACATTGAACATTTCATTTTGTCATGGCTTTTCTTTACAGATCACTAGCGGACGGAATTCCCTTAATTGCTTCTCAGCTTTTTTGAAGATGGGCGCAAGACAAAAACATTGGCATGTCTATTCTCTTTCCCACAGTCCAGCTGCATTGCCCTTACATCGTTGAAGATGAGAAATGCTCAAGTGAAGCCTGGGGAAACTTAAAAAGACAGCAAGAGAAAACAGAAATAACTCCGAACAGTTTAAGCTGTGCCAGTAACCGCACATCGTGAAAGGAGGAAAGCAAGCGAGACGCTTCCATCTGAATTTTCACTTTACATGGAAGTCAAATGGAACCTGAAAGACACGAAACGCTGTCACAAAAACATGCAGGCATTTTGACGGAACGGAGAGGAACAATACCTTCGCAGATTTCTCCTCACGCGGTTAAGAGATTCTGATATTTCAATCGGAACCAATGAAGGTCCACCCCCACCCATTAAAGAGCTTCAGGCACCTTTCCCCGGCGTCCGCAACCCCTGCTGGAAGGAGCTGTCCAGACCAGTTGCTATACAGCTTCCACTCGTGCCGGAACAGGATACCAGCAAATAACACAACATGCAATACAAACTCCAGGGCTGCAAGGAGACTTCAGGGCCCAGACAGAATGGCAGCAGGGCGTCCTGTGTTTGAGCCAATTTAAGAGAGAAAAGGTTACATTCTCTACATGGATCTTTGTCGAAGACTTACTCAGGGATGCTTTTTGGCATGGTCACACTCTTCTGTGAGGTTTCGCACCGTGAAGGAACCTACGAGTTAAGGAATCGCTCGGACCTTGCACATCACTGGAGAGGGCATTTGGGTTACATCTGTCATGCCCTGCAGTTTTTATGAATTTTACTGTAGTGCTGTGCAGCTTACATAGAGTCTTTCTTTGCAGGCATCGTCTGAGTAAGGCACATTCAACACACCACTCTCACCCAAATGGGACAGGTTTGCAAACAATGTTTTTACCCAAGAGGAGAAAGTGCTGGTCAGAAACAGCGAGGACAATTTGCCCACATCCGATAAGTATGGTTAATAAAATGTGGATTTCTCTAAAATGATTAAGGGACACTGGGAATAACTCACTTCCTGTGCAAATAAGTGTAAGACTTCAAGCTACTCTTTCAGTTTCTAATCTTAATAACTCTCTGTAGATGAGGATCATGGAAAGTACCTGCGATCCAGTTCCCCTCCTACAAATTTCGAATAGGAGAAACCGACAACAATTTGAAGTTTTGAACTTGAGCCATGCAATCAAACGCCCAACTCTTCACCAAAACAAGACCAAACAACAATACTGACTTAAAAGTGAAAGCTTGGCGTACACCTACACCTTAAATTGCGTCCTACTTCAATACTAAGATTACCAAGATTTCTCTTCCAGTAACAAAATAAATCTTATTAATTCAGACACACAATTCCGGATGCCAAATATGCACCATGTAACAGCACAGTGGAATTTTGAAAAACAACAGCTCAGTCGATAAAGATCAATTTCTGCAACCTTTTCATCATTGTGGAGCGTCCAGCACCAACCTATGTATTGGCAATCAAAAAGGACAGAAGGCACAACCTGAAATATCCTACCGAATACCACTTTGTCATCAGAACCAGCTTCTCACACCTGGTCCAATCACAGAGTTTTTTTTCTTTTAGTGAGGAAAAGGTTTCTCTGTGCCATTTGCCTTCACATGCCAAAGGACACGGCGATCTGGTGATACAAGCGTTGAGGGTGAAGAGGTAAGGAGACAAACGGAAAAACAGGTAGTTCCAGTCTCTCGAAAAGTAGAATCGCTATGGGGAAATCACGAAGCATGGGCCACTTTTCTAGAACTGCCTTTCGCGTCACACTGCATTGACAACAGCCCCCCAGATATTGAGCTTTCATCCGCATAAACACGTTCACACACACCCATGTCAACAGCTGCTGTACACACTCCTGCGGGGGCTAGTCATCACAATTCACCTTTGCATACAGGAAGTCAATGTGGCCGGTGAAACAGAAAATAAAATCGGTGAAGCACAGCAGGGACTAAGATCGCGATGTTGTCAAGGGGTCGTTTTTTCCCCCAGCCACCGACAGAAAGGCCTGTCATCGTTACAGAAAACTAGACACAGCTTAGAGCACCGCAAATGCTGCTGTCTAATCGCAACAAAGGTCGACTACTTACTTAGTTACCTATTTCATAAGCCTGGCTCTTCTTACTAGTAGGCAGAGATGGCTGAAATAAAGGAAACACTAGGAAAAAGGCAAAACATGCAAAGGTTCAGTCAGGCTAATAAAAGGAAGAGCCGTGATCCGCCCCTTCAACGTAACTGTTTTCTCCAGAGGGGACGGAAACTGCATTCAACATATTTGTTGCTGTTTATTTGTAATAAAAGCAATGCTGACTAAAAAGAATGGGCGGCGGAGGAAACCCAGACCTCGGTGGGCCAACGGGGGCTGCAAACGAGTGTCTATAAAGAACGCGTTTCTAGCGAACAAAACCCAGTCCAAGCGGGGTTTCAGTCGCGAAGCCCCGCGATGCGATTTTTAAACCGCCCCCGTTTCGGAAATCTTTCCGATCCGGCCCGCAGCACCCGCTTTCACGGCCAGAGTCGTCGCCGAGGCCTAATTTCCAGGCGTCGTTCGCCGGGCCTACCCGCTTCCCAGCGCCGCCACTCCACCTCAGTAATGGCGCTGCGCTCTCCCAGCGGCGCTCTCGCTCGCCGGCCATCCCGTCCGGCACCGACACCTCCCGGGACCGGGACCGGGGCGCCGGGGAGGGGGGGCAGGGGGCGACACCGCGCCTGGCCGGGCATGCAGGGGCTTCAGCCCCCGCCGGCCTGGTCGACACCCAAGTCGGTCCCCGGCAGGACAGAAACGGGGGGAGCAGTCAGCCATTTTCCTCCTTTACAGTAAAAACACAGCGACAGCCGGCTTTCCACACAGCACCCCGCCGCTGCTCAGCCCCGAGCACGGGCGACGGCGACCTCCTTTCTGTCCCCGCAGACACCCCCTGCAACCCCCGGGCTGGCCGGTTTTTTTTATTCTCGCTGAAGAATGGTTCTCATCTTTGAACAGAAAGTGACAAAGAATTACAATGCAACTTACTGACCAGGAATTAGATAAGACTTCTCTTCCTTTCGCTAGGGTACTCCCAGATTGTGTGATTTTGTCTTCTTTTCAGCCAAGTTCGGGGTTTAATTTTTCCATCAACGATGCCGTGCTGCAAAAATCGGTCTCGCGTGAAATCGGACTGTAATAATAAATAAAAAAATAAGATCTGGGTATCTTGGCTTTTTTTTTTTGTCTGCTCTTGGGGTGTTTTTCCTGCGTCACCACCAGCAGCAGCAGTAGCGAACCCCCCCCAACAACTCCCTCCCTCTCTCTCTCTCTAGCTCAGATCTCTTGTCAGTTTCAGTCCCAGCCAGTCAGTCACTAAGTGCTTCGCTTCAATATGGCGGCAGCTCAGCCTCCCGACTCCAGCGCCGCTGCACAACGGCGACAGACAAGCCCGTGCGGAGAGCGCGCCGCCTCCCCCGAGCCCAGAACGGCCGACCGGAATCCACGCGCCCGATGCGAAGCTCGTCAGCCCCGAACACGCGAGGATTCTCAGAACATCTCCAGTTCCGGCCCCCGTGCAACGACCTCACGCTTCAGCATTTTTTTTTTTGGCGCTCCACCGTTTTTCTGCACCTCATCCACAGCGGCGCTCGTACCCCCTCTCTTGTAAAAACCGCACCGCCTACCTTCCCTTGTTCCGCCTTATTCAGGGCTTATGAAACAGAGGCCATTTTGGCTCCTCAGCGGAGTGAGCCAAAATGCCGAAGGGAGAGAAAGGTTGATTAGAGGGGGCGAATCTCTGCCCCAATCACACTAAGTCTGGTGAAACTGCATTTGTTATTGTCCCCATTGTAGGAAGGAAGGCAATACTGCTTTAGCGTCAAGGGAACGACAGGACCCGGATGATGATCTCATTTCTCTCCTCCTCTATACTCATTTACCGTACATGTTGGAAAAAAATATATATATATACTCGGTCTTGTGGTTATGCCTATGACGTACGATGGGGTAGATATAAATATGCACTGTGCTCACGCAGTTTCCTCCTGGCGATTTGAAAATATAATCGCATATATGTGACACACGCATCATCGTATTCTACCTTAATAAACTATTAAACCTTAATAAACTATTAAACAATAGCGTCGAAAAATGCAAAATTGTTTCAAGAATTGGTGTCTCTGAGTGTTTTTCCAATGTACTTCATCTTTGCTGATACGCTTTGTGAGAAGGAACTCTTACAGAAAGCATCTGAGCTAAAATATGTAAGGTTACAAAACAGGGTGTCTGATTAAGAGCAGAAGGAGGGATAAGTGATGTGATGATCCTTTCAGAATAGGAGATGAAGCAGGAGAAAGGGAGGGGCAGCAGTGTGGAGCAGTGGTCAGGGTTCTGGACATGCAACAGGAAGGTTGTGGGTAGAATCCCAAGCGAAAAACTGCTGTTGCACCTTCACAAACTCCATTTGCGTTGTTCCAGTAAAAATCCCAGAGTATAAACAGGGGTGCAGCCTTGAGTTCAGTTCTGGGCCTGGGGTGCTTTATATGTTCTCTCTGTGGGTTTCCTCCCACAGTCCAAAGACCCACCATGTCTTCCTGGAAAAGTGGCCCTGGCGTGAGTGTGTGTGTGTTTGTATCAGTGTGTGCCCTGTGTGTGACAGACCGGTGTCCCATCCAGGGGGTACCTGCTCCTGGTGCTTGCCAGGATGGGCTCGGGCTCCCCCACAACCCTGAATTGGAGAAATCACTTCGGATAAAGGCATCAGCCAAATTCAAATGCTGGAGTCGCCCGTGATGGCGGTCTTTGTTGGCGATGGGACAGATGAGAAGCCAAAATGCAGCAAAAGCAGGACAGAATGGGAGCGGGTGTGCGGGTCAGGCGTTTGCTGGAGATAAGGTGTCTAACAGGAACCTGCTCACCATAAGGGAGCTCACAACAAGAAAGATTTCAGGCTTCTGTGCAACTCTTCCTGCAGAGGTCACGTGAAGCCTTCTCAGACACCTTTAACGAGAGGAAGGAAGGCATCTCTCTGGAGTGGCAGTCTCTGTAAATACAGTACATAATTTCCTCAACGCTAGACATAAAGGACAGAGTCCTTTACCTGCATGTACCTCCTTTACCTCAATGCATAAGGTTTTTGGTCATTCTAATCATATTAATCTGAAAGTCAATAATTTTTTTTTGTGCTTCAGTGTTGTACTGTACAAGGGCTGTACCCTTTTATAATCTGTCTTTGGCCCAGATCAAACCAATACTCACATGCCCTCTGCAAACTACAAACCCCCTGTCTGCTGGGGGATGTCATTTGGATACCAGGAAGAGGCTCCTTGCATAAGACAAGCTGGCAACAGAAATGGTTTGAGGTTTGTGACCGGCGGTGTGTTTTTGTTTGGCTCTGCTTGGGACTTTTGTAATGTTCTTTCAGGAGGTCTAGAATTGGTGCCAAACATGGAATATTAACGGACATATGGACTGGGAAACAGCAGGCAAGGCTGTTGTTGGCACTAACAGTATTTCCCAGATGAAAAGTTATCTTGGATACATAGAGATACATTTCTATGATCTACATATACTAGAATGAGTTTGAAGATTGGAACCGTTCACTGTATTTTTCGCCTGTATTTTCTACAAGTTGGTTCAGTCAGATTTATCTGATAGGAAGGTCCCCCGATTGAAAATGGCTGGTGCAAACCTTTCTTTAGAAGTTAAATTTCTGCCCTTTGCTGCTTGATGCTTGATGGGAACAGCCAGTTACACTCCACACACCAGCAACCCTCAGATTTTCCTTAATTCTGCTTTTTTGCCAGACTTGATTTTGTGCCTGTAACCGTGCTTCACATCAGACATGTGAAGAGTTCCAACAGGAGCTTTACAGCCAGCACAAAGGATGTTTTCCGTGCTCTGCAGGTTCTGACACAGCACCCAAACAAGAGAATAATACTTCTTTTATACAGTACGAGGTGGTTCTAGTGATTAATTGATCTGAAGGTCACATCCAGCCATTTGATGGCATTCTTTTGTGCTATTTGATTTGAGCACTACAGAGGGCATTTTTAACATTTCTCACAGTATGAGATGTCCCTCATACTGTGCTTCTCCCTCTGCAAACTCTGTGTTATTCCTAGGCTTCCTATACCAGCCAGAGTGGAATTAGGAAAGTGCCTGCTTTCCCCTGAAATCACACAGTCAGAAGAGTTACAAAAGAGTCATTATCAATCGGTGGAATAATGCAGGTGTCACTGGCCACACCAAGGCTAAGGATACTTGGCCCAGAGTGTGCTGCCAGTTGAGGAATCCAATGTAGAGTAGTGGTTAGGGTTCTGTAACTGTAAGGTTGTGGGTTCATGTCCCAGGTGAGATTCAGCAGTTCTGCTCCTGATTCATCACTTGAATGACTGCCAGTAATAAAAAACCCAGATGTGTAAAATGGATACACATATAAGGGACTTTGAATTCAGCCCCTTTGGCAGAGACCGGGTTCAAACGAGTGAAGTCTGGGTTGTAGCCACTTGAAAAAGCTCTTAACTAATTTACACACTTAATGATTTCAAAGACATGACCGCCTGGCCCTGAAACAGAGTGCTCACAGCATGTGAGCTATCTGCGTCCCTTCAGGCGAGACAGCTGACTGACATAAGTGTTTGAACGGAAGTATGTAAGAGAACAAGAGTCACTTTTTTTGCCCAAAAGGGTTGTGGGACTGTGGAACAAGCTGCCCAGCCACATTGTTGAAGTTGATATCCTGGCGTCTCTCATGATACAGCTGGATGAGTTCCTCGGGTCAATCAGCTACTAGCAACTCCACAAGGAAGAAAGCCCAGTTTGTAGCCTTTCTGGTGTCTTTATGTTCGTATATCCCTTCGCTCTTTGGGAATAGAAGGAAATGTCACAGTCCATATATTATAAACAATATATGTTCTTTGTAATTCAAAATTTTTCAGTTCCAAGAACGTATCACTCCAAAGTGAGATGGGCGGAGCAGTGGCTCTGTGGCTAAGGATCTGCACCTGTGGCTGGAATGTTGCCGGTACAAATCCCGCAGCCGGCAGAGGAATCCTACTCTGTTGGGCCCCTGAGCAAGGCCCTTCACCCCAACTGCTGCAGGGGCACCGTATAGATGGCTGATCCTGTGCTCTGACCTCAAGCTCCTTTCCCTGTCTGTGTGTCTCATGGGGAGCAAGCTGGGATATGCAAAAAGACAAATTCCTAAGACAAGAAATTGTATATGGCTAATAAGGTGATCTCTTTTAAAGACGTTGGGTGGACCTTGGATGAAGTCAGTGTTTTTGTGTTAAAGTGTTTTAGGTTAATTTACAGGTCTGAGACATTCCTATCTTTGGGCACAGGTGAGTGAGATGGTCTCCTGCTCTTTAGCTTAAGCAGGGCTCAAGCCCCGTTTGCATCTTGGCATCAGAGCCCTCCCCATCTCCTTACGTGAAAGCGCGACTTGACGCTCTCTCCGTCTCTGTACTCGCCGAGAGCCAGCAAGCAAGCTTCCTGAGGCCGAGCCCCAGAGCCAGCACCCGGTCCCGCATGACGACGACGGAGACAACGCGAGGAGGACAGAGCGAGGATGAAACCGCCGCATGCCCTGGAGGACTGAAGATCAGGTTGGGCCTCGTGTGCACATACGGTCATCGCCACGAAAGACAGAGGCCCGTCTACACAGTGGTTTCTGTTGTGCTGGCCCCCTCTGGGAGGAACGATTCCACACATTCAGATACAGATTCACACACCGATAAGGCAACTGCTGACTCACAGACCTGTCATAAACCAGCCGGCCTGCAGACTCAGAGGGAGAGGGATTAACCCCTAGCAAACAAATCTTTTTTTCTCCCATTGCTGTGTGTGCACTACTTTACACGCAGAAAGAACAACACTGGGCAATCCTGCAATCCCCTAGTGCTTTGCTTTTGTGTTCTCTCTCTGACCAGGGGATTCACAGCATTCTGGCCTAAGAATGGCCACCAACTGGAGATGGCTATTGCCCCATCTAGCTAGCCTAGCATTGAATGACTATCTGCATGTCTTTGCTTAAGGATTAGCTTTTTTAAGGCCACTTTAAAATAAAGTCACATTCCTAATAGGGATTGTAGGATAAGGTAAGCCTATCCTGAAAAGAATAGGGTGCAAAGCAGGACTACACCCAGGACAGGATGCCAGGCCATTGCAAGGCTTTGGAAGGTGGGAGGAGATTTGAGATTTGCAAGAAAAAACAACAACAACAACAACAATGCAAACTTGGGAAGGACATGCAAGCTCCACACGGAAGTCACGCCAGTCCTGAATTGAACCCGTGACCCAAGAGCGCAGGGGGGAAAAAAGGAAACTTTCTCTGGAGAGTGTTCCAGCAGCTGTCTTTAGTTTTGATTAATTCAAATCACACTGTACACCTTTCTTTGATTAAAGTGGTCAAATATTGCTTGATAAGAGGCTTGTGTGAAACACCTGCAGATAGCTGAGTTCTACTGGAGTGGCCCCGGCAGACTAAATTGAAGAAATGTGCCTTAATTTTGTGCCCTAAGAGGTGCATGTTGATTGCATATTTAGTTACAGCTAGATTCACTTTAATTACCTTGTTTAGAACATTTTGTGCCCCATCGCACCACATTGAGGATTAAGACAGGTCGGAGCCCCTCATAACATTTTCCTGATATTAAGTCTCTATTGGGACATTCAGATAATGAGCTAAAGCCCTAGGCAGAACCAAGCTGATTATGTAATCATGTACTGCACTGTACGTATTATGGAACTATTTGCATTTTTAATCCATTACGGAATGCCTGATCAGCTACGAAACATTAAGATTGTCACATATCCCATCTTAATCTTTCAAATATATACAATCTCAATAAAAGTCAATTTTGTAATGTGCCGGAGTCAAAAAGCGTGCTTTCAAAATTATATCTGACTTACAAGAAGGAAGCTTCACATAATATTTGTGTTAAAACAATAACAGCAGAAATCATTGCAGTACAGAAAGCTCGGGATCCAATTTGCATTTCAGAAATCCTGTTTCTTATCAACATCGCGCAATCCCTAGGATGCAGGATTTGTACCATAGTCTTCTTCTGCCTAGCTTTACACTTATGACTACATCTAGCAGTAAGGAGGTACTGCCACTATTAAAAGAGTTCATGAATCTCACTTTTTAGAGTGAAATGAAATGGGTACAGTACTACTCCTCCAAACTTTGGATTTGAACCTGTAAGTACTCCGTTAGTAGTCCAGGAGCTCAAATCACCACACCACAGCAATGCCTAATTGCAACAGGTCTCTATCAACAGAGCCTAGGTTATGTAAAAGTAGAGCTTAAATGGTATATTGAAAGAAAAGTCTACACACTTCCCTCACCTCCAACCACACAAAGTGGAATCAGCCAATTTTCCCAGAACAATTCCCGTGTTGTGTAACAGCCTTCCACATGAACATCTGTGATGAGTTAATATGAATTAAAAAAGAATAAAGAGACAAGCCCAGACCTTGCCTCAAGCAGGGTCTGTAGTGAACATTACATTTAAAACGAAAACGTAAATGTAAATGTAAAACGAAAGGGGTGGCACAGTGGTCAGGAATGCTGCCTCACAGTGTTGGAACCCTGGCTTCAATTCCGGACCTGGGGTGCCATCTGTGTGGAGTTTGTGTGTTCTCCTCGTGTTCACAAGGGTTTCCTCTGGGTGGTCCAGTTTGCTCCCACAGTTCGAAGACATACTCGTTGGTTAACTTGCTTCTCTGAAAAGGGAAGCCCTGATGAGAGCCTGCCTGTTTGTGTCTGTGTGCAGTGGACTGTCCCAGAGCCTGTCAGTGTGAAGTGTCCCGTCCATGGAGGGTCCTGCCTTGTGCCTGTTGTTTGCTGGGTTAGGCTCCATTCAGTTCCCAATGGCTCTGAACTGGAAAAAGAGGCTTGTAAAATGGATTGATGTGAAGGAATCCTTCCGTTATCCTGTTTTGTGTAGCAGACCTGTCTCTACAAAACACACTCACATGGAAGTTTCCAGTGAAATGGTGGAAAGTGAAGTCTGCATATCCTGTATATGGCAACTCAAAGCCAAAATCTCTCTTTATCACCATTTATAGTGCAAAATTGTTTTGGGGCGCACAGCTTGACCACACAGTTTGACTAGACCGATTTGACAGTACATCAAAGATAAACATTTTTTGCCTGAGGTTCTGTGACTGGGGTAAGGCTGTTGCAGAGACACACACATTGGCAGAAGCTGTTCCCAATGGAGGGCCCATGTGTTCCCCACAGCACTGCAACCAGCCCAATTCTGAGGCCACCAACTGCTTGAGCAATTCACTGAAGACCGAAGAGACTGGAGAGAATGAAGAATTCAATAAGGCCTTTGAGGTCCCTGGTGTATGTTCGAACTTCTTGGCACTCCGAAACACAGTGAGTCAGTGTGTTGGACACTTACTGTACTCAGAGGGCCCAAAGCTTTTCTAATTACCATATAATACCATAATACTTTATTGTCTTATTTCTCAGAAGTTTGTTTTGCATCCAAACAGCTATGTTTTAGACACACAGGGAGACGAGTACATACAAACAGTAAAAATAATCATTACACTCGAATTAAATAAAACATTACATAAAAGATGTCAACCCAAACACAGTCATTACACACCCTTCCTACAGGACTCCACGCAGATTAGCAGAACTAGTAAATGTATTCCCCCCGCACAATGAACCTATGCCCCTATAATTGGCCCTATAAATACCCTTTCATTCTTGCGCATAAACTAACACTCCTTTACTGTGAACTCAATTATTGAGTAGTTTGGTTGAATGAGGAATAAAGGAACTCCTAATTTTCTTATGTCTGCATTGCGAGACTCTAAAACGTCTGTTTGAAGGCATCAGTTGGTATTCAAAAACTGCAATAATATATATAGTACATATTTAATTAAATATTCTTAAACCAATATTGGCAGTCTCGTGTAGAACTTCAAAGCATCTTGGAGGTGCCTTGTGAGACTTCTATGATGCTCTGTGATGCAACTCAGTAGTCTGGGGTGTGATAAGGTAGACAGCTAGAACCCAGATCAACTGATTTTGGATCAAGTTCCTCTGTCACAGATGAACTGTAAGGAGCATAAAGGCATATAAGGACATGGATTATGTCAGTCTCCAAGATTCACAGCCCTGTTCACTGTATAAGTCTCTCTCACCTGAAAATCACTTTGTATGTGACAGATAATTAAAATATGCTAACTGGAAAAATTAAATAACTGAACTAAGCCATTTCCTTAGGTTTGTCTTTATCTGTTATTTAGACAGCGAACTACAGTATGTAACTGTCTGGAAGAATGCTGATACCTTATTTAGAATCTTTGCAGGATATGAATTTTCCTGATTTCATTTTTTCATAGTCTGATTTCTGTTTAATTTACCTCATTTCTTGATCTCTAAAAAAAGTTGAAACTACCAAGCGTAGGAAGCAGAAGTCTATATTTCAAAGCGAAAGACAGAGAATTGACAGTGTTTTCCCTGCACTTGGCAGTGTTTAATATTCATGCATAACAGCACAGACCTGAATAATGCTCTTGATGCTCTAATATACAGTATTTTATAAATGCCTGAGACATTAACCATTTATATTTCTTTATTATAACACCTGGATTCAAAATCTGAAAACAACAGCAGCAAACACATACTTGGTTATCACTTTCTTCATTTTGTTAGAATTGTGATTTTCCTGTAATCAATAAAATGAATTTATGAGTGTTTTTTTACTTTCATCACTTGTGCCAGGGGTGTGCAGTCTCTCCAAAGTGGGGGACCACTTTTAAGAAATCACATTGAGTGAAGGACCCACAAGGTTAAACAGAAAATCAGTTGGAATGTGTATAAATTATTAAAATTGCAACCCTTTATCGTCAAGTATGAAGAGAGGATCAGCAGACCCTACAGAACCAATATTGAAGAGAAAGCACTGAGCTGATACAATTGATTTTAGCCTCAGCTAAACTTGAAATGAAGTGTTTCCCTTTTCCAGAAAGCTGCAGCACTGGGGAATCATTATATCACTGCTCTGTCTGGAGCTCCAGTTGTAAGGAAGCAGTTGGAAACAGTCCCTGATAGAGCTGTTCTATGTTCAGTATGCATTCAGTTTTACTGCAGACCTCTGCCGTAATAGACTTAGGAACTCACAACCATGACACCACTTTGTTAGTTGTGCATGAATAAGACCTCCACGGCTGTCTCTCGGTCTGCATCTGCGTTAGGCTACGCATTGCGAGAATGGCCAGGTCACCAGCCTTCTGCACTGTTGTGTGCTCGGTGTTGTGTCTCTCATAAATGGAAAGGCTGCTGATGGAAATAATGGAAAAGAAGCACAGAAGACAGAAAGAGGCTTTCTTTATGTAAAAGAGCTGGAAAGATGTAATTACATTTATACTTCCATTTACGGGCCTCTGGGAATTCAGGGAGGTCAGTATGTTTTCTGTTATAGGAATCACCATGTTAACTATCTCACCAGCCCTGCCAAACTGAAGCGCATTGAGCAGTACTAATTACAAAACCAAGCATTGGGAATTTTGGCTCAGTTCTGACATGACCAGACTTCTTTTTATGGGACATCTGTGGGTCTTCTTGGCTTTACGGACAGGCTTGTGGTATGAATATGCCCTTGTTTCTGCAAACTGTTATGTCTTGGAGTGTTGCTCTTCATTTCTGTTGAAGCCATTTAGCTTTCAGAGCTCCTGGAACTCAACTCCTTCTCTCAGATCATATCCTGGGCCAGGATGTTCCCGAAGAAGAGGTATTAGTCTAAGGAGGATATACTGTACCTTTCATCCCATTAGGTTCAAGGTGCTTCACAGCAAGTTAAACCTGGATGTTTGTCTTGACCTGAAGACTGAGATTTTGGAATCTTTATAATCTCAGGGTACTCATTGGCATCTGTCAACAAGTGAACCAAAGCAAACAGACTATTAATCAAACAATGCAAACTCTCATTAAATTAATTTGTACAGAATTCTAACAGTAAAAAGAGGGAATTTCATGTGCTGGAGGGAATACATTTAAATGTATTATTTAGCATATAATTCATTAAAATGATAAAAGTCACACATACAACTGTGCATTATTCCTTAGAAAAAAATAATAAAAAAAAACTTTTGAGACAATTTCAATTGGGTTCATTAAAGTCTACTTCAATAGATTGAGATGTTCTATTTCTATATTGGACTAAACTGGCATTTCTGGAGTGCAGCACCATTACAAGTGCAGTTCACAGTTATCCATCGTCTCCGCTACAGAACTGTCGTGAAGTGTTTCAAAACAATTAAAGAGGTATAAGTCGAAGGAGGATACTACTATTCTTCTTCCTGATTCTAGTAATAAAAATAAAAAACAATAACTGTGCATTAGGAATATGAAAACTAAGCATTACTCATTCTTGTATTCTCTGTCTATAGAAAGTCTGTCTATATTCAACAGTAAGTATTTCAGAAGAAGAAAAGACAATAAACAATAAACTAAATGTAACCTATTAGCATTGATATTATTTTTTCAATTGGCATGAATTAATAGGTTAAAAATCTGTTGTGGGAGCAACATTTCACTCCAATATGGATAGGCACTTTATTTGATTAGTCTGACTGAATAATAAGCTCAAGACAAGAGAATGCTCCTGCATTGACTAATGTATTTTTGCCTGTGCGCTTATGCCAAAAATGGCAGCCTCACGGGTTTTCTAATGTTATGCAAGTACAGACAGTCCATTTAAACGTCAGTTCAGGAGATGCTTCCACCTACAAATCATTGCAGGACGCGCAACAAACTCGCCCAACAGCCCCGTCTTTGTGCTGTCCAATCAATCTTCTTGTTACATACACCTTGTGAAAAAAAATGTTGTGCCAGTGTTGGAAGAGAAAGAAAAAGGTAAATGAATGAGGATAGAAATAGTAATTTGCTGTTTTAAGAAACCAGATCTATTGGAGATTACTTTAAATTGGTCCACACTCCTGCTTCCTGAGAGTTAGAATTTAACCAGTGTTTACGTTTCTTTAACTCACCGACAATGTGAAATCTGCTTTGAAGAGATGCATTTGTCCAAATAGGCTCATGACTAATTTGGCTCACTTTTTCAGGTCTTAACGATAGAAATTTGAAAATTCCTGCAGGCATGCTGCTCTAAAAGATCTGTGATCAATTGTATAAAGAAGCCTAAATAAAAAAAAAAATCCCCTTAATGTCTTCAAGTTACTTTGTGATGTACAAAGCAGTCAAACACATTGAAGTCAATGCCCTAGTTAAGGCAAAATAGATCCATATTTAATGCTTGCAGTTTTTTATGTAACTTGTCCTAGGGCTGAGGACCTGTGTTCTGAAGTATCCCTATGGATACTTCTTGAAGACTCTCCTGAAAAGAGTATATTCTGTTTGATGATTTTAAAACTGGAATAAAATGTAATGCATGATTCATGGCCCAGTGAAAACTACTGTACTTTCCACAAGGGGCATTTCAAATAATGACAGAAAAAATAACTTGAGATAAAAATCCTTATCATTTTTTGAGTTCTAATACAAAAACAGCAGACGTTTTTCTGTTGGAAATCTTTTGGCATACAATACTGGCATCTGATTTTTTAGATCAAATCAGTTTAGCCAAATTTCCATTTAAAACTATTTACTATACAGTATATCAAATGTACAGAAACTGCATCTATGTTATACATAACGGTAACGTAATCTTAAACTAACAGGGTTAACTTATTTATTGGTTTATTTATTTAAATATTTATTTTGGGTTTGTTTATTTAAATATGTTCTTTTTTATATATACTCAAACATTCTCCCAAGAAAACTCTGTTTGTACTGCATCCTGCAAAGTGCTTGTTCTGATTCTTGATTTCACTTTGACAACTCCACCTTCCTAAACATTCTGTCATTATTAGTTCCCATGTGTGTAATCTCAATTAAAAATGTATGTCCATTCTCAAAAGCCTCTTTCTGCTGGTAAGGGTCACAGTAACGTGGAATATAACCTGGACATAGAAAGACTACACCCTCTTAGGGACACTACTCCATCACAGGACACACCCACTGGGACAATTTGAAGACGCTAATTAATCTGGACAGCATGTCTTTGGGAAACACAGGGCGAAAACTGAAGCGCCTGGTATCAACCCAAGCAAGCATGAGAACAACAACAGAAGGTGTCACAGTCCTGGGTTGAAACTGGGATCTAAGAGCTGTAGCACCACTGTGCCAGAAATTATCATTACAATGGTTGAATGTCAACATATATTTTGGGATTTATAACTATAAGGTCTTCAACTAATAAATAACATTATTGTTGTTATTCCCAAATATAGCTTTTGCTCAAGAACAAAAATGGATAACAATAGGTAACAATTATTATGAATTATTCATAACTAGTAACTTTCATAAATTCATAACTTTCCATAGTGAAAATATGTGTTGCAAATCTTGTCACTGTTGTCCCGTGTATTTTTAGTGTTCCAAAAGTAGCTAATAATCAGGATGTTGCAGCAAGTCTAATATGGAGTAACAGCAATAATATGAAACTAATATGAACATCTCAGATATAAAGACAAACACTGCCTGACATTTAATAGCTCAGATTGAACAAGGCCTACTGACATATGAAAAACGAAATCCTTTAGCATCCTGTTTGTACTGCGGTAACTCCATCCCACACTTGAAAACACAACACTGTACTAATTTTATTCACAGTGCCTTGGATAGGCTGAGTGGACCAAATGACACCACCCCACTGTGGTAAGCTGAAAAAGTCCTAACCAGATAAAATGTCAATAGTACTTCCTTAGGAGGGCTAAATACTAGTTCAGTGGATACATTTTACTTTGCATATCTTCTTTGCAGGCTCTGCCAGCATTCAAACTCCTTCAGGCTGATCATTACAATTTTAAATAAAAATAAAAGTACTTTTGATAAAATAGAGACAACGTGTAAGTCTTTTTATCCATCGTCTTCGCTACAAAACTGTGGTGAAGTGTTCCAAAACAATTAAATAGAAGTATTTTAAATATATGAATTGGGTAGCAATACCACACACTACACCACCAAAGCACATTTGTCACGCGAGACTTTATTTTCCGTGTCTTTCGTGTTTGAGACCGGATTGGTTGCAGCTCGCAGGCCCTGTGCGTCGCTTCCGCATCCGGGGCTTCTGTCCCAGTGTTATCGCGTCAATTTCCTGTAGAAAGGAATGATGGCGGCTGGAAGCACTGAGCTCTTGCTTTTTTAATAACAGTGATCTTTGGGGTTTTGCCTGCACTTCCATGGGGCGACGGCGTATCGACCCCGTCAAGACGACCGTTATACACCCAAGGGATACTCCGAGGGCTTCCAGGGGGTCTTTTCGTTTTCTTAGGGACATAAGAACCCAGAGACCGCTAATGGTTTCTTTTTGACTCTTGGTTGCTGAACTAGTTGTTAACGTCCAGCGCTTTATTTTCCTTTTTTGTTTGATTTGTGAAAATGGCCCCCGTACAGATTGGTTCAGATGGCCAATTGGTGCCTGCCGGGGGTCCCACATCGGCTCTCCAACCTCCTCCTCCAGGGGCTCCCTCTGGGACTCCGGCCACACACGGGGTCCGACTGAGTGTGCTGATTGAGTTTCTCCTCCAGAGGACTTACCATGAAATCACCCTGCTGGCCGAGCTGTAAGTATTGACACCGCCGAGCCCTGCAACGGCTAGTTCATGAATTCAGTTGTAGATTGCACACGCCCTGATGTTGTCTCATTCATTTGTAATTCCACTCGCTAATAAGCAGGAATTGCTGCATGAAGTCAAAGTGCAGCTTCAGTGATGTATTAAGACAGGAGAGAGTTCGAGCTGATTTATTGCTTTTATTGTTTTCAGTATGTAATTGAAAACTAGGCTGAAAGCTTTTCACCTCTCTGTCGTCTTCACTTCTCCGGTGAAATAATATCTATATACTCAGTGCAGGGAGGGATGCTTATCTCTTTCTCTGTCTGGGTTTATTTGCTAGAAAAAACAAATGAAGAAAGTGCTAAAGTTGGTTAGTTTCTTTTAGGGTTATATACTCGGGGAAATATTTCAGTCTTTCTGTTCGTGCCGTATACCTGATGGCTTTGAATATCCCCTCATTTATGTCTTTAAGCGACGTGTTGGGCTCTTGAAGCCATTTAAATGGGATAGCATTAGACGGGTTGCCAGTAAGTTGTATAGATAAAGTTTGCATTTGGATTTCAGACTTTATATTTTCACTGAAAATATATTTTACACTGTTAAGTGTTAATACTTTGTGCAGAACAGCTCACAGTTAAACACATACATTTAAGGCAGAGCCTTATACACAAAAGTATTTAGGCAGGCACAGAAAAAGTGTAGCCCTCTACGCTGGAGTCCTGCAGGTACTGCGTGTGTGTCAATTGGCAACAGTTTAAGATCTGTAAAAGCATCTGAGCTCTGCTAATATAAATTCAGTAAGTAAGCACATGGGCTTCTCATAAGCTAACATTTGAGTGTTTTGATTTTCCTCTGGGTTTTTGGCCCGTGTGTTGCTGTATCTGTTTGTTCTGCAGCTGTAGGGTCATGACCTCTCTGCTCAAGACCTGTGTAGGGCACATTGTTAGCGCTCAGCTTTACTTGTGTGCCTGAAGTGTAGGTGAGGCATTTCTTCTCCAGTTCAGGTGGTCCTGTGTGAGAATGATGTAATGCAACTTGCCCAGATGCTATCACTTTGCCATTCAATGTATAGACCACAATTTAATGTGAGACTGGATTTTGTGATGTTCTTATGAAGAAGCATGGGTTGAAGTTCCAGAATTGCCTGTTTCTCTTTGAACATGCTGTAGTTTTCTGAGTCCTGTTGTGGAATAAATACATTTTAGTGACGGTGTGGACACAGCCTCTTTTAAATTGTATAATAAGCGCACCCCTGGAGTCTCAATAGAGGCCGAGGGAACTCCATTTGACAGTTTTAATATTAATTCCCTTAATGATGTTTGCACAGGATTTCTTTAAAGCTGTTCATTTAACCCTTGTTACGATCCCCATAAGAGGCTTACTGTCGTGGTATCTTGTGTTGCTTTTTGTGTTTCCTACGTATTTGAACAGGGCTTGTTTTAACTGATTTTTATACTCGTAGTATTGATAATGATTCCTGTTATGTCCTGGCATTCACACCATGACACTGTATACACATACAGCTAGAATTAAAACCTTTTATTTAAAATAAAACCCAAGAAATTGAAATCGTTTCTGCCACTTTTAGTAATGACATATGTTCCTGTTTCTTCCTCTTGGGGTTTTCCTTCTCACTCCCTTTGTGTATTTGGCCTTTTGGATTTCTTTGTAATTCTGCAGGTTTCTCTTGGCGTCTTTGTCCCACACAGTTGGTACTGGTTAGTCTGAGCGTTTCCACAGTAGATTTGGTGGCCAAATCTAGGCCTTTACTTCAGATGGCCTCCTGTGTTCTCAGCTGGAGGTTCCGAACTGCTGACAGGTTTTGAACCCCCAGCTGTGCGGTGTGTGCTATTTTGGCTTGCCTGTCCTGCTGCATTAGGACATCTCCTCGTGGTCTGTAGCGCCCCATGTGGGGAGGGGAGAGCCCTGGGTGTGCTGTGATCAGCCCCTGTCAGGTCCGCTCTGCAGGGCCGCTGATCGTGCCCTTTTCGCGACAGTGGGAGCTGGTGATGGACCTTGCTGCTTTGATGATGCTCGCTAATCAGTGTCCTGCCACACCCCTGGGGGTGTTTATTGCCGTGCCTTGGATCAGCAGACAGCCTGACAGCTCTTACTCGAGGGTCGTCCAGGGGTGTGTTAGGATAGAGGCTTGTAAGGGGAGGTTTTTGCATTGCAGTCAAGACCTGCAAAAGGAGCATGGTTTATCTTAAAATTTTATGAGAAGCACTTGTCTTCCCTATTACACAACACTTTAATCTATTGCATGGTTTTGTCTTTAGTTTCCTTACGTTAGCCTATGTGCATTTGGTCCAGTTTCGAAAAAGTGTCTCTGAGCCTTTTTTAAAGGCTCTACTTATCCAGTTGTATAGCTAGTGAAGTGTCTGTTGTCTAACCCCATTTCTAGTTTGGTCTTTTTCTAAGTTTATCTCTACCTCTCTTTGAGTGACTGCACAGTATTTAAGAATGCTGCTGTTCTCACTGTCATCCCATTTCTAAATCATTCAGAGCTACACCACAACATAAGGGTTTCTAAGCCAGGTATAATGTAAGTACTTAGGCTAGGCTACAAATGGGGGGAGCCCACCCAGCCTATTTGGTACACAGTAGTTAATTGATCCCATGGTTTTGCTCATCCTAGCTGTTTCTTGAAAGATGGCAGGAAAACAGCTTCCTTGAACATATGGAGGTCTTCAGGCAGGACTGTCTGGCTGGTGCAGCTGCACTCTTAGTCAGAGTGTCCTTGCCTATTGCACTGGCTTTGAAAGGTGCTGTTGCAGTCCAAACAGCTCTGGGCAATTCTTGGTTCTGTACTCTTAATGTTCTTTTTGTTTTTATAATTTCAGCCTTCCCAGGAAGACAGACATGGAACGGTAAGTTTCTGTTGGCGTTACGTTCAAATTAAAGGATTAGGAGTAGCGGAAAACAATCCCGGAAGTGTTTGATTAATGTGTACTGAATCGAGTACTCCGAGGCTTTTTTCAGGTTCCACCCAAAGTGAAGTATTGCGAGTAGTGAGCCTGTGGCCCTGACTCAGTCCCCTTCGGATGCTGATACAGTAATTCTGAACTGTGGCCTGATTTCATCTACAAGTTGGAGTCTGATTTTTGAGGTTTTGAGAAATAAAGTTTTGGTTGTCTGTTGTTGTTTCTTTGTGCACATTTTCTAGACTGTGCCCTTCAATCTATATAAGATAAATTTGCAAGAGTTTAAATGTCAGTTTCTTTCTGAGAAGCCTGTTAAGGAAGTGTTCCAGAGTTTTAAGAGTTTAAATGCTCTCGGCTGCTCTGCTTTCCCTTCTCAATAATCAGAGTTTGGGAATCTCATTCAGTTGTCAAAGGTGTCAGAAAAGGAGGCTGTCATTATTTCCCGGACAGCGTAAATGCATTTTTCCAGCATTTTGCTCGTGTCACAACGTGACAGAGTCCAAGCAAAGTGCCGCTCGTGATGTGGTGTCGTTTCTCTGGATCCGCCAGGAAAATCGAGATTGTGCAGTTTGCCAGCCGGACCCGGCAGCTCTTCGTCCGCCTGCTGGCTCTGGTGAAGTGGGCCAGCAACGCTGGGAAAGTGGAGAAGTGCGCGGTATGTTTCCTTTGCACTTGAAGTTTCTTGACCGGTCACCCTTCAGTTCAGGTAGAGAGCGCGAGTACAGCGGACTCATGGTAGTTAGGTTCCTGACATAGTGCGTATATCCGTAATCACGTATAATCAGAACGCCCCCTTCCCTTCAATAAGTAAAATCAATTGTAAGAATGGCCATATACAGTTTCTCATATTAGGAATTTGTCTTTTCGCATACTCCAACTTGCTCACAACTTGAGGCACACAGACAGGGAGAAAAGCTTGGGGTCAGAGCGCAGGGCCGGCCATTGTACAGCGCCCCTGGAGCAGCTGGGGTTAAGGGCCTTGCTCAGGGGCCCAATAGAGTAGGATTCCTCTGCCGGCCGCGGGATACGAACAAGAAATCTTCCAGCCACAGGCGCAGATCCTTAGCCACAGAGCCGCCACCACAGCGCCCGCGTAATAGCGTGTTAGTATGTATACGTGGTTTCAAGTATTGCAAAACCATTAATACGGCTTAACTTTTCTTGACTTGCCTTTTCCCCTTCATACTTATTTTATTTTTTGGTTTGCAAGCAATATTGAGATTCATGCATGATAAAGAAAGCACAGGTGTGCTATAGGCTCTGTAACTGGATCCCAATGTATAGCTCAGGTGGGTGCTACGCCAGATTTGAATTTGTGAAATTTCCAGCAATTTTGAATTTTCATTTACTGTTTGTATTTTTTTGTTGCTGAGCGCAAATACACAAATGTGTAAAAATCTTTAGCGTAAAACTTGAGTCTACTGTGTATGTGTGATGGAGGGGACCCCCTGAGATCTACACCAGCAGTACCACTGTTGTATGTGCTCAGTGATTGATTTCACTGCTCTCGGGGAACCCCTGTTCCAGATCTTCAGCCACAGTGGCCCGCTAGCTAGTGTCACTGTAGTAAAGAGACGCCATTACGATGTGGCTAACAGTGAGACTTGTCTCTCCTGGAACAGATGATCTCCAGTTTCCTAGACCAGCAGGCCTTCCTGTTTGTGGACACGGCAGATCGTTTGGCATCGTTGGCGAGGGATGCCCTCGTGCACGCCCGCCTGCCCAGCTTCGCCATCCCCTTCGCCATCGACGTGCTCACCACAGGGTCCTACCCCCGCCTGCCCACCTGCATCAGGGTAAGCAGCCCCAACACAGCCCAGCCACCGAGCTCTGCAGGCAGGCCTTCCTGTTCGCTCACAGTAGAGTCACACTTTCTAATTACTAAAACATACAGGATGGCAGTGACGTTGTAATGTGTCTCCAGAGGCATGTGCTTTTTGTGTTTGTGGCATTGTAGATTTGTCGCAAAGGAACTACACAAAGTGCTTTTTCAGAGTGGCCCAAGGACGGGTCTTCTGGACATTTCTTTGGCATTTTTATACATTCTTCTATTGGAGAAGTTGTATTAATATTGCTGCTGCCAAGGAGTAGTAAGACACTCAGTTTTGGGTTATCAAAGAGTTAACTCGGGCTGTACATTACCGACTGCTCGACGTCTGAACATAATTTTCTACATGGGGCTTTCACTTTCAAACAGGAGAAGATGGTTTGTGCTTAGCTTTTTTTTTAACAAATATTAATCCAGTTGTCCATGACAATCTGGTCTACAGAAAGCAGTAAGTAAAAATCCTGCCGTTTTTTAAAAAAGCACGCCTGTTGCCATCTCTGTGAGTCTGCTGGGAGTCGTGAACGAAGTGTTAATGCTCCGATGAAAGCGTTTAAGAGATTCAAAGCACAAGAAGCTGTTTGGATTGTTGGACGTGTGGTCTTCAACTTTTATTTCTGTACTGAGCAGCTTCACAGGCAGGTCTTTTACACAGACTGAGTCACTTGGGGAGCTCTGCCAAGAAAAACCCAGCATAATTTACCTTAATTACAGAGACTGCATTTCTGCAAGATCTGACAGCCATCTTTTCCTTTCATCACATCTTCCCGATATCAGCTCTGTCACTGCGCCGCGGTCTCCCAGCTCCATGGAGAGAGCACTTATAAATTAGAAATCCATCTGCATCACTGAACTTCACTACAGATTCATTTGATGCACATCATTTAGGCACAGTTTCATTTCTCTTCTGTTCTCTCGGTTCATCAAATAAAAAAAAAGTAATTGATAATATGTGACAGTCCGGGGATTAGGGCAGCTGTTCTGTTAATTATAATTAACTCTGCTGCCAGCGGTCCCAGAAACGAGAGTAAGCATCAAGAGTTTGACCGAGTTTTTTTTGAAAAGGCAACAACTCGGTCAATTCCAGTCTTAAGTCTGCAACCACTCACTCCCCTTCCTGCAAAATATAAATAGGCTTGCATCATATTTGCTTTTTTTTATAGCTAAATACCATATGACATTATTCTTTTTAATACCCTAATTTTGCAAAAATTAGGACGGCCAGCTTTTGATGTTTGTGCATCGTTTCTCTTCCTGCCTTTGAAGCGTTAAGTAGGAATGTTAAACCTTTAAAGAATCTTAATAGTTGTGCATATCTGATGCGGTTTTTCTACTTTTTGTTGCTAAACTTTTCTTTTTCACTGTAAGACGGACATGATTGCTACACAACCTGATTCATTAACCATATACTGTATGCAATCACGCCTGATATCGAAACATAAATAGCTACAAAGAGGAATAGCTCATTCAGCATGCATTTAGGCAGCAAGCAATTTAAATTGCAATCAAATGATGGAGAGAAAAAAGTTTGTTAGTGCAATTTGCTCAACACCACTTTTACCCTGTGTGTGGTGAAAACGGCCATATGAACTCAGTATTGCTGCTAGTAGTATTTGCTGACACAGGAGATTTAAAGGTGAGTAACTGAGGTAGTGATGAGCTCTGAAAGCTAACAGCCTTGTTTGTAAATATGAAAATGCTCCTCTCTACAGACCTAATTTTGAGTTGTCACTTTCCTGAGTCTAAAAACAGTCTAGCAGAGCTCTCATAGTTATCTTTAGAGCAGAGATGACATTTAGAGGCTACTTGGACTTCTGGTGCACCTCTGAATTCTGGCATCGGACACTTTTTTTTTTAAAGCTTTAAAGGTTGAGAATTTCCACCCACGTTTTGAAAAGTGACATTGGTATTCATAGGCCATAGGTATTCATTGGTATTCATGTGTCTATAAGTGTTTTTTTACTTTGCTTCTAAAGCTGCCAAGCCCTTCAGTGTATCCTTGGTGTATCCTTGAGTCTGATGTCTGCTTGCAGGATAAGATTATCCCCCCTGACCCCATCACCAAGGCAGAGAAGCAGGCCACCCTCAGTCAGCTCAACCAGATTCTGCGGCACAGGCTGGTCACCACAGATCTGCCACCCCAGCTGGCCAACCTCACTGTGGGTAAGCCCAGCCTCACCTTGAGACTGCTGTCGACCCTCTCACTTTGGACATTGAATTGGTGGTGAACGGGCAATAGCTTTGACTAGGTCAGGTTTTTTAACACCTTCCTTTGTCTCAGGAAGGCCTGCTGTGTTTCTGAAGGATCACCACTGCTTTTGCTTTGTTCCCTGGGAATGAAACTTGTATTTGTTGACTGCTCTTTATGTGATCTAGGCTAGAGAAAAAGAAACAACCTTGTAGTCCATTACCTTTATCTCTCTCTTTCTTTTTATTTCCGTCTGTCCTGAGATGCGAAGAATAAAAAGTCCATTCTTTCGTATGCTTAGTGACCACCAAGTAATGACAGCTCATATTTTTTTGCCTTAAGATGGCAGATTTTGACCAGTTTATTTTAAATGTTAGGACGCTTGTTAGAATAGGAGATCCTATCCATATGGTAAGATTTCTAAGTATGTTAGCACTGGGTACTCTGTGACACTGGTCCTTGTATCAGTGAATTTGCATTCCTCTCGACGTCTGTGCTGTGCAGCCAACGGGCGTGTCAAGTTCCGGGTGGAAGGGGAGTTCGAGGCCACGCTGACGGTCATGGGAGACGATCCAGACATACCCTGGCGGTTGCTCAAGCTGGAGATCCTAGTGGAAGACAAGGAGACGGGAGGTGAGCCGAACCGCTTGCAGCCAGAGGCCCAGGAGCGGGGATCTTGGCGTTTGTTGATACTCCGCTTCTGTTGTGATAATTTGAAAGGCAATATTCTGCCGGTACCACTGATGTCATCAGAATACTGTTTAAGCCTGTGGTTCAGTTCTTAAAGCATCCGCTAGAGCCCTTGTCCTACGAAGAGCAGATCGTGTGCATGATACGCTAATTGAGAGGAGTGTCCCATGAAATGGGGAGGAGGAACAGATAGACAAACCTGCACATGGGACCCCTAGAGTAGCATAGAAAATATATAACATAAAACAGCAAAACAAGTGACATCAAGTAGGAGCAAGACAGGAAAACACCAAGCACAGAGTGGAGTGTTCCCAAACATTGTCCTTAAATGACCTGCAGTGCCCGCGGTTGACTTCCATGCAAGAGGTTGGTTACGTTTTTTTTTTGCAATGGTTTTGGAAGTGCTGAGAGACACTTGGAACATTTTTTCATTGGGCATGCGTGTTTAAAAACAAAAACAGGAAAGTACCTGTCCTTGAGTGGCCAATTCAGTCCTGACTCTAATCCTATTAATAAACTGTGGAGAGTTGAAAATTGCTATTAAAAAGGCATCCCCAAGAAATTTAAGAGAATGTGAGCAAATCTACCAGGAAGAATGGGGGAAAAATTGCACCAGGCTGATGTACCCAAAAATACTAATTTGCTTCCGCCAAATATTGATTTCACAGGTTTGAATGGTTACATAATCAACATATTGTGGTCTTTTTCTCTTCAGTTTTTTTATGTTAACAGTAACTTATCTTACTTTCTGGAGATGAAAGATAGAGCATTCAGACTTCAGACTAAACTGAATAAAATAATTTTTAAAATGTGTATGCATCATATTGTACTTTCATAAAATTCAGACACTTCCTCAGGTGTCATATACCTTTTAGGATGAGATCACTTAATTGGCCGTATACAATTTCTTGTATTAGGAATTTCTTTTCTCATACCCAAACTTGCTCTCCATGAGACACACAGATAGGGAGAGAAGCTTGGATTCAGAGCACAGGGTCAGCCATTGAACAGCGCCCCTGGAGCAGTTGGGTTTAAGGGTCTTGCTCAGGGGCCCAACAGAGTAGGATTCCTCTGCCGCCCGCGGGATACAAAGCAGCAACCTTCCAGCCACAGGTGCAGATCCTTAGCCACAGTGCCACCGCACCGTAGGTCTTAAAGAAAAACCTGAAATGTTTTCTCAAAAAATATAGAACTAAAGTAGTTAAAAATGGTAAATGACCTTCTGAAGTAGAGCTATTGCATTTTCACGTGGTTGGTTGATACACTTCTGAACACTAAGGGATCATGGGATTTAAGGATATTCAGACTTTGTTTTTAGTCTCTGGCAGCCGTTATCCAGGACTGTTTGTCTGGATTTCAGCTTGGTCCCTTCAGCATCAAAGCTGCGCCAGAGCAGCTGTGGAATGATAATTGTTGTGAAAAGGGAAGTGCAGTGCAGCAGATATTTTCCAAACTTTCTTTGATCATCTTGCTCTTTAGAGTGTGTAGTGTAAACTGTAAACATGTCAATTCCATATGAGGAATTACAAAGGTTTTTTTAGGTACATTTATAAAACAACTCTTGATCCATGCACAGCAAAAAAGAGAAGTGTCTGTTGTGAGACAAAATGAAATAGGAATATTTTGGGGGATTTTAAAGAAATTTTGAGTAAAAGAAAACCTATATTAGTATTCTCTAGTCCTGGTCTTATGCTTACGTGCTGAATTCCTATCTTCTCTTTGCATTTTACAGTTTTTTTGTGATGTGCCTTTTCACTTTTTTTTTTAATGTGAAACGTCCTACCACTAAACTGTCTCTGAAAATACTGGATTTGGTGGCGAGCACCCACATGCATAGAAAGAGTGAAGGGAAAAATGAAAGAGTGAAGAAGATTTGTTTAGGTTAAGAATTATCTCATTTACTGTGTTTTTTACAGAAGGCAAAGGAAAAGCTTGCACATTGTTCCCATGTCCAAATGGGTTTTCTACATTTGCTACTGTTACTTCCTGCAGTCTAAAGGCAGTCTCTCTGGGTTAAATGTTGTGAGTAAATTCTCCCCCCAGATAAGATGGCATCCCATCTGGGGATTCTACAAACACATTGTGGATTTTAGCCCGGACACCAGGGTTAACATTACCTCTCTTAGAGTTAATAGTATGACATCTCAGTATAACATCTCATTGAAAGGCAACAGCTGAGTTCAGGTCAGACCAGGCTATAGGCTTTTAGCATGGCACGCAAAAACGCATTTCGTACCTCTTGGCAGCACATGAAGCCACACCTGCTGTTAAAATATAAATATAAAATATGTTAACATGGATCCTTGGCTCTGTGGCTAAGGATCTGCGCCTTTGGCTGGAAGGTTGCGGATTCTTATCCCGCGACCTGCAGAGGAATCCTACTCTGTTGGGCCCCAGAGCAAGACCTTTAACCCCAGCTGCTCCAGGGGTGCAGTATAAATGGCTGACCCTTGCGCTCTGACCCAAAACTTCTCTCCCTGTCTGTGTCTCATGGAGAGCAATTTGGGGTATGCGAAAAGACAAATTCCTAATGCAAGAAATTGTATATGGCCAATAAAGTGATCTTCTCTTATGCCATTGACATAAATACCAAGTTTCCCCAGGAACACAGCAGTCAAGTATGATCAGGAATGTGGTCGAACGCGAAACATGCAAATGAAAGGTTCTAACCAAAGTTCACGCAAGAATTTCCCGACATAAGAACAGCTGCAAATGAAAGGAGACAGTTCAGCACCTCCAGCCCACTTGGTGATCTTGCGTAACTTGGGAAAGGTGGTGATGTCTTCTATTATGATGAGGAAGTGGGATGTTCTTATGGACCTTTTTAGTACACATTTGGGGAAAGAGGATGTGTTCCTGCAAACGGTTTGCAGCTTAAAAGGTTTTGGTTTTCATTGGTCTTAGAAATTAAAAAAACCCATCTTAAAGCATTTCGATGCATTACATTTTTATTCACAGTGGTAATTCTTTTTTTATAAAATGGTGCATAATATTCTGTAGCCTACACCTTTCCTAAATGAAATCTGTGTGGAATTTCTTCCATGACTTGGATATTGATGAGAACTTTCCAAGAACAGTGCAATCAGGGTTTTAAAGCGCTACACCTGCCTTTAATGAAAAGTATCTGTCTTGTGGGATGATTATTTTAAAGGTAGCCCTTTAAAACCAGGTAACCCCCCCTCTCTCTCTCTCTCTCTCTCTCTCTCTCTCTCTCTCTCTCTCTCTCCAAGATGGCCGCGCTCTGGTCCACAGCATGCAGGTCAGCTTCATCCACGAGCTGGTGCAGTCCCGGCTGTTCGCTGACGAGAAGCCGCTGCAGGACATGTACAACTGTTTGCGTATCCTTTTTGACTCCTGACCAAGGCGCACTTGAACTGCGGCGAGCTGGGTTTTAACCTTTTCAGGTTCAGAACGTGAATGTTATTGGCTTTCAGCAGCGGTTGAAATGTCTGTACGCAAGGGGACTACACAGCATCCACCCTTCCCAGCAATTCAATCAATACGATCTGGTTGCGATATTGTTGCGATCTTGTTGCACTGCCTGATTTTAGGCTTCTGCCTTTCCGTTTTTTCCAATTTTAGAAACCTAGAAATGCTTTTTGTCCCCCGCTTGCTGAACAACATCACTGTTTGAAGAATGGCTGACGTTGGTAGTACTCTTGTGACTGCACAGACCATAATAAGTCCACGTCCAATACCAGTGTAGCAAAATAAGAGTTTGGATTAGAGCTACTCAGGTTGTGTGAAACCAGCCCTTAATGGTGTTTCTGCTCTGGCCTGCACTGATTACCCGTGTCACACTGATGCTGAACACACTGTTAATGTCTCCTGGCAATATCCGTGCTTAATTGATATTTTCTGGAAATGTTTCCAGATCTCAAAAATCAATCAGAATTGCACTGTAGCACACAGTAATTTGCAAAAGCAGTCAAACATTATGTGATGGTTTAGTCTTTGTGAACTTTGATTCTGTGTCATTATCGTGAAGCGGTCTTAGTTTGGTGATGCGACTGCAGTTTTAAAGGTTTCAATGTTTTATGACCAGTTATGAGTTTTTTTTTCCCCCCTCAGGCCTGATCTGTAATCAGCTTGCATTTGCCAGCTTCTCTCAGCATTTTCTAAACTAGCAGTGGTGGTGGTCTGTGATTTTTTTTTTTATTGCACCATTTTAGGGAAGTAGTCCTGATGTGAACATGATGAATTGAGCGTCATCTTGCAAGTGAAACTGTAATCTTGATTTCTTTTTCTTTGCTGGCAAATGAATACTGAAAATGTGGGGAAAGCACATTGCATGATCATGAGCATCATGTCACAGTGTTGCTTTTTGTTTAAAGTGTCGTACTTGAGGCACCTGCTGTCTCGCTGTGAATGCTTAAACTACCTGCAGCTTGGTGCTCAGAAACCTTATCAGATTATTAGCATAACACAGGAAAGCGAAACAGTGGGTGAACCCCCATCAAGGCAGAGAATACTTCAAACTAAACTCTTCAGCTGGCTGATCTGATCTGTCTCGTTTCATAGTTCTGTGGCAGTGCTTGTCATTGTCACATGATTCTTAGCGTTGCTCAGTATTACGGTATGGTCTGTTTTTGTGTGTTAAAAATTAAAGATGTGATTTGGTGGCTTAAAGAACGGACCATTTATCCATTTCACCATTCTAATCAATAATCAAAAGATGGTGTTCTTTAATCCTACCCCCTTACACAATCCACACCTCTCCTCATTTATACTGGGTCCCATGCCATCTTGACATGGAGATATGTGAAACTCAATAAAAAGAGCCAAAACAAACTCAATGTCCCCTTTATCTCATTTTCAACCTTTGTTTTATTTTTTTTCTGGGGGAAACAGGACTTTGCCGTAGGGATTTGCTTGTCCCATGAAATGGCAGGGTGACGCCTGCTGAGATGCGTGTGTTCTAATTCAGGGGCTGTGCAAGCTCAGCTCTTATTAAAGGCTAAATGATAAAGGCTAATAAATGTTACCAGTTTTCTGCCTGGAGTGGTTAGGCCAGCTCAAATAAGAGTAGCCAGTGCACACAGGGCAGCGTCTGCCGAGAGACTCCTTGACTGAGCAACCTCAGATTCCTTTTGCCTGTCGCTGCAGCTGGAGGTGCTGCACTCCCAGACCCTGATGCTGATCCGTGAGCGCTGGGGCGACCTCGTCCAAGTTGAGCGCTACATCCCCGCAAAGTGCCTCACCCTTGCCGTGTGGAAGTAAGGCCTTAACTCCTTGTGCTCTCAGCCCTTTTCATATTCCTCTTGATCTGCAGGAAAAAAGGTTCATAGCAAGTGTTTTTAAATGTGTTAATACCAGGGGCTGGCACTGTGCATCTTGGATACTCCAAAGGATTAAAGACTTTCAGCCTTGCAGGCTTATTGGGACCTGAAAGAGTAATGTCAGGAATGGAAATGAGACATTCATTGTAGTTCGGTTTGTATGAACAGCAGGCTCCCATCCAGATTGTACCATTGAAGCAGGAAAATAAGCCACATACAGTAAATGATTTTCCGGTGGGTAGCTGCGTCAGCATGCGTAGGCTGCAAAGGAAGAAGTAAAAGGTTTATTCCATGCTGAAAAGAGAAGAAAGAAAACAACGTTTCGGCCTTAGAGCCTTCTTTATTTTGATTATTATGTTATTTTCGCTATCACTGTTTGCTAAAAATAATACGTTTGAAATATCCAGTATCTGGTACTGACTTAAACAATATCTGATATTCAGAAAATAAATTGTGAAGAAGGAATCAAACTGATCCTTTAGTAAAGGAGAACCAAACTACAAGCTCTTTGTGTCGCTTTTGTTTCACACTTGAGGCTCATGCCTGTGTTTAAGATTAATTGCTGCGGACCACAGTGACCCTGTTCACCCGTGCTGGTCTCCCTGCTTCCAGCCAGCAGGTCCTGGGCAGGAAGACGGGTACTGCATCAGTCCACAAGGTGCACATCAAGATTGACGAGACGGACGGCTCCAAGCCCTTACAGATCTCCCACGAGCCTCTGCTTCCAGCCTGCGACTCCAAACTCATGGAGCGAGCCATGAAGGTAAATGACACGTCTCTCGCTGAAGCCCCTTTCCCTTGAGGCCACTGGGCACAGACTGGAGAAGCAAGTTTTGTTCCCAGGTTTTATTTTTCCCTGAGCCCCTGGTTGCCAGAACCTGTCTTCTAAATCTAAGCATTGGTGGTACAATACTACTGAAATGGTCTCTGCCGCATGTACTGTTAAAGTCTTAGTAGTTCCTAAATAGTTAAGATTTTTGAATGAGCATCTTTGGAATTTTCCAGGCAGTGTGATAGCAGTCTGTGTTTGTGATATGTGGTCTCTGGTCCTGTAGATAAAAAGACAAGTTTCCATGCTCTCCCACCACTCTTAGTGAAACATTAATCCTGTTATCATTATCATTGTCTTCCTATTTTAGCCCCCTTTGTAAAGTATTTTTCTTTCATGGAGACCATCCCACAAAGGACCTGTCCCTTCAGGCTTGGTGTTGTCTAAAAGTCCTGGGGCTGTGTGTGACTTCTGTTTCTTGCTCCCGCAGATTGATCATCTATCTGTGGAAAAGTTGCTGATAGACAGTGTTCATGCCCGCTCTCATCAAAAATTGCAGGAACTCAAAGCCATTCTTAAGAACTACAACCCCAGCGATAATTGTAAGTGTCACTCCCAGTC
The DNA here is from genome assembly GCF_040954835.1 of Lepisosteus oculatus. Classification (NCBI taxonomy): domain Eukaryota; kingdom Metazoa; phylum Chordata; class Actinopteri; order Semionotiformes; family Lepisosteidae; genus Lepisosteus; species Lepisosteus oculatus. The sequence continues at coordinate 4,323,375 of NC_090710.1, forward strand.
CATCCCGAGATTGGTCTGTTTCTGTTATCTCCTATGTAATCATTGGAATGGAGGCTGTACATTTGAGAAAGTAACCATAAGAAGGCAGTTGGGAGTAAATATTAACTCATTGTCCTCCTCTATGCATTATGAAGGTTAAAAAGATGGCCAAAATGCATGCTGTGAGAGGGAGATGTCCAATTCAAATGTGTTTTATAGTGTATACAGTGCACTAATTCATATAGATTACTGTGAAAATCTGCACATACCCCAGATATGGTTTGTATAATTGTTAGATATTGCTGTCATTTATAAAATCTTGTTTTGTTGGCTGCAATGGATCAACCCTGTATACGTGTTAAGGGTTTACACGAAAGAATAGGTAGGACCGAAAACCTGTTGCAATGTGTCATGTAATAATTGATCTGTTAACTCTTCCCTTCTTTGTCCATTCAGCTTTCATAGAAACTGCTCTTCCCACGCTGGTCATCCCAATTCTGGAGCCCTGCGGCCGTTCCGAGTGTCTCCACATATTCGTTGACTTGCATTCCGGAACATTCCAGCCGATGCTTTACGGAACCGGTAGGGAGCGGAATGAAGGACTGCCTTGGAATCATTAGCTCTCCTGAGGCAAACCTTGGTCATTAGCTTTATTTTGAAGTAAAACGTCCTAATGTTATAGCAAATACAGCCAGATAGTAATGTGATTTTTCCTAAAAGAGGTTCTTTAGAGCAAACCCTCAGATGGACTAATGGGGAAAGGTTATCTGTTATTGCAAAATGTTCGTTAAGTCACGAATGACGTTTCTCAACCCAAAACACTATTATCTGAGAAGATATATACTTTTTATATATGTACTTTATGGATCGTTTGCCTTATTGCAGTCAACACAGTCACTGATAGTTTTTCCTGTACCATTATCATTAATATACAAGCTCTTTATTTCATATGTCATAAATATATTGTTAAAATTCACTAAAGCATTCAAAACACAAACCCCCATAGTAAGCAATTTATTGTGGGGAAAGTCCAGTATTTCTAACTTTTTAGATTCCCTGTTAGCAGGATTTGTTAGTTAAATCAGAAGTCTAGTTAAACCTAGGTTATACCACACTTCATTGTTAATACTTTTTGTCTAAGGGAAATAAGAATTGCTTTTCAAAGCTGTGTGCAGTTCCACTTAAGAATAAAGAGTTATTTCACGAGATGGGGCCATTCGTCTTTAGGCCTTTTGATGCTTAGTACATAATTGATCAGAGGAACTGATCCAGATGTTCCTTGAGAGAAACCAAGGTACCAGCTTCAGTAACATGGCTAGACTCCTCGTTCCATACTCCCACAAGCCTTTGTGTAAAGACGTGTCCTGTTCTCAGTTTATATAGGTTCAGTATAGACAGTCTCTGCAAACCTTAATATTTTCATCCTAGCAGACCAGGGCCCTTTGGAGACTGCTAAAGGATGAAAAACGGAGTTTAGAAAGTGTAGTGTTCTTGGATACTATTAAAAAGATGCAAGTTCCTGAAGGCCAGCTGTAGCCCATGAATTTTCGGGCAGAGGCCTTTCAATTGAGCGAAATCCAGCCAGTGAAAGCGGCTGTTACCGTGGCTTTGTTGTGCTCCTTGCAGATCAGTCAACACTGGACGAAATGGAGAAGTCCATCAACGACGACATGAAGCGTATCATCCCTTGGCTTCAGCAGCTCAAGTAAGATCTCCTCAGGCTCAGTAGACTGCTGTTAAACTCTAGAGTGAGGTACTTCACCTGTGCTACTTCAGTAACTACGCCCAGCTGTGCAAATGGGGATGAAATGTATGTGGCATTGGATAAAAGCACCAGCCAAGTTTGCGACAGGGGCAAACCCCGAAACTTGACGGAAATCACTCCTGTGTAATGCTAGTGTTTCTTCCTCCCCAGTTATCACTGCTTAGACAGCAATTTAGCAGTCTTAATAACTAAATTTATTTATAAATTTATAAAAAAATCTAATAAAACATTTACCTAATTATAAATGTACCTCTGTTAACAGTATTTCCTTACTATAGCAAGAAGTACATAGCTTTAACTTTCCTGTGAAACATGGTAAAGTGTCAAAGATTGCCTCAGGTCCTGCTTGCACTTGGTGAAAATGATAGTTCAGGAATCCTTTCAAAGATGGATGAAGAAAAAAAAATATGGCCCCAGCTGTCCTACATACAATAACGCACAAAAAAAAGTCTTGGCCTGGAATGCCATTTAATCTGCCATTGGTATTTATTAAACTCCTGTAAGTGGCAGTAAGAAAACAGCATGAAAATATTTTCATTCATTTAAAATTCTGTTGTGTGACCAAACAACATTCAATACCTGTAAGGTCTGTGCTATAGTGCTAATGACAAAGAAGGAAATGATGAAGAAGTTTGAGGAGCTTATGCTATCTGCGCGATAGGCATTGGAACAGAATCAACTTCAGCCATGGAGCTAGTGTATGACGTTTAAAAAAAAAAACAGTTGCTGGAGACATTAGAAGATTTGGGTTGGAGATTGGGGTTTAAGCCAGAACCATCAGCATCTGCAGTGAATATAAAGAGGACCCAATCCCCGTTTTGGAACGGGGGTCCTCGTGATAAAAAATAAATGCCTGAAACATCCGAATTCCCCGAAAGCTTTAATTTCTGCCAGCATAAATTTCTATTGACTCTTGCAATGGATAGTGAAGCCTAGACGTGCACAGCCAGCAGCCCTCCTTTTGAGCAAGGTGACTTCCTGCACAAATGCTGAGTTTCTCCGTCGATGTGAAATGGCTGAATAGCATCCCTGAGGATTGGAAGGGCCCACTCCGGCAGAGCCTGCACGTTATGAATGTGGTAGTTCAGCCGCTGTATATAAGCGGGTTTGAACAGGACTGGGATGCCTGCAGCAGTGCCTCCTGGGCAGGTTGCTCTCTGGGTACGATGGCTGTGTTTTAACCCATTCTCTGGTGCTCGTGCGCAGGTTCTGGCTGGGGGAGCAGCGCTGCAGGCAGTCCGTCAAACACCTGCCCACCGTGTGCTCCAAAACCCTGCATCTCTCCAACGCCGCCTCCCATCCGGCCGGCAGCCTCTCCAAACACCGCCTCTTCATCCGACTCACGCGCCTCCCGCAGTACTACATCGTAAGTGCACCTCCTGCCCTCCGGCGCCGGCACTGGGCACAGCCCATGGGATCGTTACTTAAACAGAAAAGCCGTACTGAAAAGCCAGGCCCTGAAAACATCTTGACTGTTTACTGGAAAACGTCATTTAGTGTGCTCTGCAGAGTGTGTTACTCCTGTCTATGAAATATGAGCAACTTACAGAGGATTGTGCTACAGTGTTGTAGAGCTGCCCCTACAGCCAAGCGGTGCTTAATCCTGATCTGCTCTATAGCTGTTGCTGCAGGAATGAGGAATAATATTTTAGGCCTGTGGTCAAGTGTTTCATGCTTGTGTTGATCAAGAGGTGGCAGAGGGGAACCACATCAGCCTGGGGGATTCAAAGTAACAGGCAGAGGCCATGCCGAAAAGTGCGAAGAAGCAAACGCGCGGCCATTCAGGGTTGCCTGTCTGCTCCCGTTGTTTCGCGCCTCGTTCTGACTTCCTGCTGGCGCTTTCCGCCTTCTCTCTCCAAGCCGAGAGTTTCACCCCCGTGTTGGTCTGAACCGTGACCGCGTTAGCCCCAGCCCACCTGCTCTTCTCCTTCTCCTGCCGCTGTGAAGGTGGCGGAGATGTTCGACGTCCCTGGCTGCCCCACGGAGCTGGAGTACAAGTACTACTTCCTGTCGGTGACCATGCTGGAGGGGGACGAGGGCCCCCCAAGCGCCCAGCTGCTGCAGCAGTTCAAGCCCAACCTGGAGGAGCTGGTCCTGGATGCCACACCAGGACGGGGGGCCAAGTCGGGGACAAAAAGGAAGGTAGGCGACTACACCACAGAGCTCACGCTTCACCTCACGCAGGTCACAAAGCATATGGTGGATGTAGTATAGGTGTTACAGACTGTGAGCCGTGGCGTAGTTTTTCTTCGGCTTTTATCTTGATCTGGAGTGAATTGGGAGAGGTAAATTGCGTAGTATTGCAAACTGACTCTCGCACAAGATTTTATGTAGTATAGTTCCAGTGCAAGTAAAATAGAATTAGTGCAAAACAAGATAGGGTGATAACTCCTCATTCATGGATTTGTTCATTTTGCAAATAGCACCACATACACCTAAATGCTGTTGGCACGTGAAAATCTGTGAAGAGTTGTTTTGTTTAGGGTTCTGGACTGGAGTAGGGTTCAGCTTTCATAGGCACAGAGATGTACCCTCGAGCAAGTTGTTTTAATCGGATTACTCCAGGAAAGCCAGCTGTGTAAGTGGGTGCCATGATTTGAATGTAAAAGTTGGTAAAAGCATTGGTTAAACTAATAATGATGATCATAATAAATGAATTAATTATCTGTGGGTTATTTTTTCTGTGTGGTTGAAGTATGTAATACATTGAATTCTTTTCTGTAGTATCTCTAAATTCTTGAGTATTACAGGCAGGTACAGTATACCCGGATTTGTTTTGATGTGGTTTGCTGAGATAGATATTGTTGGCACTTAGGGTTTTAAATGAAAATGAGCCATGTGAAGTCTTTTGTTTTTGAAGAGGTGCAGAGAGTCATGCTAAAATGAGTGCACTTGCGTCTGTGGCTCACAGCAGGAGATCTCCACATGGCTGCCTGCTCGGCACATTGATCCCACTGGGGAGGGGTTCTCCCGTCACAGAGCTGCGTCACAGTGTGGAAACAGTGGTGTTTATCTGCTGCTCCTCTGCTAGAATATGAAGGATGCTTAACTGTACAAGATTGGGCCTGGAGCATTTTTTTCTGTCTTAGAAAAAATATGCATTTGTGCTCACTTCTGCAGGTTGGAATGAGCAGGCTTTAACTGCAGGTACATTTGAATACTTTATACTTAAAAGGTTTTAATGAAATTCCACCCCACATGTTTTATTTATGGAGACAAGCTAAATGAACTGAACCTTTTAGTCTTGAACAGAAACTACAAGAGGACCTGCTTCAAGTACTCAAAATCTCCCAAAGGCACTGAAACTCTTGTCCTTGTGAACAACTTTAAAGTGAACAGTGATGAGGCCACAAGTGAGAGCTACGTGAAAGTGAATTTGAAACGTGAACAAGTGGCACCTATACAGAGTTCTGGGGGTTCAGAGCAAGCTACTTGGCTGTGCTGAAGCTGGGACCTTGATTTCTGCTGGATGAGATCCTTGGATCAATTAGCTCCTAACTTGACCAAACAAGTTAGGAACTCATCAGGGTCATCTCTTGTTTGTAACTTTAATGTCCTTTAAACACATTAAAATGTGGCTAAAATGCACGTGTTGCAAAACAGTCACAATTGTTTCTGAAAATCTGTTCATAAAACCCTTGTATTTATGCATAGATAGACAAGTAGACAAACATACGTAAAATGTGCTGTAATACAACCAGGTGCAGCAGCTGTGCAGAATGCCCAAGCTGCCTTGTTCGATGTCAGAATGCTCTGTGGTTTCTGTTCATCCTTGATTGCTGTTCTGTGTGATACAGGAAATCTGCTGTTCAGTTGGTTTGAGCTAGATATAACACGCCAGAGAGCTCTGACTGCAGGGCTGGGTCTGAGCCTTTTCAGAGCACGCTGCAAGCGCTTGCCCATCAGGCGGTTGAGGCTGCAACAACTGCCAGAAGGGTAGTTCCTTTAAATCTTTTCGTTCCCAGCCTCGTTGTCATTTCACCCTTGTCACGCTTACTATTTGCGATGAGATAAAGAAATGAGAAATAAGGCGGTAACCCTTATCTTCAATTTGCGTTGACTCTTGCAGTTATCTGGGGATCAGGGCGCCATTGAGCCCAAGAAACCCAAGCGGGCGGGAGAGATGTGTGCGTTCAACAAGGTTCTGGCCCACCTTGTAGCCATGTGCGACACCAACATGCCCTTCATCGGACTCCGCTGTGAGGTGAGGGATCCGCCTGGCCACCGCCTGCAGCAGTGAGGCTGTCTGCTCTTATTGCAGACACCAGCGGGGCTTTTCATTCCTGTGGGCCATGCTTATCACAGTTGCAGAGAGCGAAAGTCCAGACATTCGCTGGACACAGAGGAGCGATTCATGTTGTTTATTTTGGCTGATGTAGTATGTTTTAGTTGATCTGTGTTATTTTAATTGACTTAAAGCCAATGCATTAGTACTTTAGCTGTCATATAAGGGAGAGTTACTTATGCCTTTTAACCACACATGCTATATACTGTAGTATGTTATGCAATGGTATAAGGGTGCACTTGGTTATATTTTAATTTGGCTATTTGTGACAGTTTTTTGCACTGAACCCTTGCGAACGTTGAGACCCTTCTGTATTTTATGTTTTCAGAGAAATAAGCTTGTGGCTCTTTTTTATCTTTTTCAGACACGCCTTTTCTTTAATTTGTAACCCTTAAGAGTCATCTTCCATGTTTTTGAAGACTTAATCCTAATTTATTTTACTCATTTTATTTCATACCGCCTTACAAGGGCTTCAGCTGTAGAGAGTCCGGGAAGCTCCGTCTTGAGACAGTATTGAAATTTGATATTTTCCATGTAATGTTTGCAAAACAGGCTGTACTAATTAAAAATTTGCAGACCTCTCTTCATAACTTTTAGGGTGGAGGAATTGGGGGCTGTACATTTCCCAAGGCCTTAATTTTAAGTATTGGCTGTGAGCGCAGCTTCTGAGCTCGTCCTTGCCTTTCTCTTCCAGCTATCCACCATGGAGATTCCTCACCAGGGAGTGCAGGTTGAAGGGGATGGCTGCAGTCATGCCATTCGCATTCTGAAGTAGGTACTTCCTGTGGAAAAGGGGTCTGTTGTGGCCCAGCTAGTGCGAAGCTGCTTATTGATGCCTGTTTGATTCTTCAGGGTGTGTTATTTAGAGGACACTGTGCTAGCTTAGTCCTTACTATGCAAGGATTAGTTCATTAGTTGTTTTTTTGGAGTAACTCCTGTCATTCCAGAAAGCGGTTTTATTGAATTTGTGCATATTATGTTCGGAAAAGTAAAATGTGCAATTTGGGCTGTGGGGCCAAGGGTTTGACTCAGGACAGCTGAGGTGAGGCTCCGCGGCTGAAATAATGGGTCTGATTTATTTTTTCATTTTAAGTGCGAAATCAAGTTTTCTTGCTTTTCAGCTCTGCCTCGCGGACCTCACTGATAGTAAAAAATAATGATGCCATTACTTATGTTGATGGTTTCTCCATTTTTTTGTGCCTCCCGGACAGCAGATTTAAATGATTCACAGATACACAGATGAATCTCTCTCAGGAAATATGTCCTTTTTGCCTTCGTATGCTCAGGCATTTTTGGACATTTTTTGTTCAAGAGTGCCGGTGATTTCTGTAGCTAGGCTGGTGCGTTTCTGTGGTGCCACTGCAGAAAGCATTGAATCTGAAGAAAGGGACATTTACAGGTTGAAACGTTGAAAAATATTTCCCCAGAGCATGGGGAGACCAGCACTGGATAAGAATCAAGCTACAAATAAGTTCCTCAGTAAATTTAACATTGTTTTTATTTAATATTGTCCTTATTAGACCAGCACTGGGTAAGAATCAAGCTACAAATAAGTTCCTCAGTTAATTTAACATCGTCCTTATTTAATATTATCCTTATTAGACCAGCACTGGGTAAGAATCAAGCTACAAGGTAGATCCGTAATGGGTTTACGGTAGGCGGCTGATTTGTCGGTGTCCCTTGAGACAACGGTGCGTCTTGCTGTTCCCTGTCCCTCCAGGATCCCCCCCAGTAAGGGCGTGAGCGAGGAGACGCGGAGGGTCCTGGAGCGCTCCCTGCTGGACTGCACGTTCCGCCTGCAGGGCCGGAACAACCGCACCTGGGTGGCAGAGCTGGTCTTCGCCAACTGCCCGCTCACCAGCACTTCCAGCAAGGAGCAAGGTCAGCGCCAGGGGCCCTGCCGATCGGGTGTGGGAGGCGATCTGGGGATCAGGCTCTTCTCCTGCTTTCCAGTTCTACCTCGCAGGAGGCCAGTTCCAGTTCTCCAGGCACGAGATCCTGCGTGCTTTTATTCCACCTTGAACCTAATAGCCTAATTGACAGTAAGAAGTCAAATCACCCCTTTTTTTTAAACCAGTGGCAAATTTAAATATTCCTAAAAAAACTCTGCTCAGGCTCTAGACGATACCGCCACGGTGGCGGTGATGTGTAGAAAAATGTTTTCCGTTTTATAGAGCTTTTTCTATAGGCTGCAAGGGAACAAATTAAGGTTTATTCCATGCTGAAAAGAGAAGAATGGAAACAACGTTTTGGCTATGGAGCCTTCTTCGGGTGCTTCAAATTCGGGTGTGGCACAGAAGGCTCCACAGACGAAACATTGTTTCATTTCTTCTCTTCAGCATGGAATAAACCTATTACTTGTTCCTTTGCAGTCTAAGCATGCTGATGCAGCTCCCTACTTGAACTGTTTTCTAAAGGCTATTTGGAGGCTCCTAAAGTCACTTATTCTGTGGCCCAGCAATTTCTGTGTGAGGGTGCCAGTGATTTCTGTAGCTAGGCTGGTGTTTCTGTAGTGCCACTGCAGAAAGCATTGAATAAAGGAGCATTTACAGGTTGAGACACAGAAAATATTTCCCCAGAGCATGGGAGACCAGCACTGAGCCCAAGGAACTCAAGCTACAAATAAGTTCCTCCGTTATTTAATTTTATCCTTATTATTTAACACAACACGTAGAATAAGGGTTCCCTTCCACAAATCTTTACATAACCTGCATTTTGTGTAAGTTGAATGCGACACTTTCTTAGCCATTGCTGAACACGTTTAGAGGCTCACTCTTTGGGATATCGCAGCGATCTTGTCTTGTTTTCCCCAGCTGTGTCAGCGAGTGGAGGAAAGAGGGACAGGAGAGCAGGATTGGGCTGTTAACCACATGTCTTAAGCTTGCAGTCCTTAAGGTAGAGGAAGGGAACTTCATCCCTTTATATAGGGGGAGAAAAATTAAAAACCAAATGAGAACAAAACTTGTAGCATGCACTTAAAAATATATAGTACAGTAGATAAACATTGGAGACAGTTACCTTTTAACAAATGTATACTGTTCATTTCACTGTACTATTCAGTAAATAATCATGGGATTAGATGCACAGTAAATAAGAATTGCCTGGGTGCTTACCTGACCTGATTGCAAAATGTGTTACTTACATTTTTCAGTAAATTTCAGAAAATCTTTGAAGGTTGGCAAGCGGGTGTGAAAAGAGAGTGTGGAACGGAGCCCTGGTGGATACTGCATGATGCTCACTCCTCACTCGACACCCATGGAAGGATCTTACTGCTCTCCTCGCTCTTTATAGATCTAATGTCAACTTCCCAAGATCCGAAAGTTTTCTTGAGACCTACCGATCTATCCATCCAGTTTTTTAACTGCTTCTTCCAATTAAGGGCAGTGAAGGGAGCTGGAGCTTATCCCAGCAAGCAGCAGGCACAAGGCAGGATATACCTTGGGCAGGAAACCTGTCCATTGCAAGGCAAACGGGCATAGACGCTGAGACGCGCGCTCAGTTTTCCCAGAAGCCAGTTAACCTGCCAGCATGTTTTTAGACTGTGGGAGGAAACACATTTGAACACAGAACATACAAACACGCCATGTACTGATAGCTCCCCAGCTCCAGAATTGATCCCAGGGCTCCCCAGTGCTGTGAATGTATTGTGAGACCCATGTGTGGTTTTTGCATATGTCGAATGTAACCTGGGAAATGAGATGTAGGTAAACAAGGGGAAAAGGGCTATCAGGGTTTAGGGAAAGAATAGTCGTTTCAGAAAGTCAGTGATTTTTTTAACTTTCTCAGCAACCGAAAGTGTCTCCTTGAGCTGTTAAGCTGTTTGACTGTTTATTTCTTACCATGCCCTTACTGCTGTGGGCTTGTGGGATTTGTCTCTTGTTTCCATTGCGTAGGATCATGTAAATGAGATGGCTTCTGAAACTCCCCAACAAATAATCTTGGCTGGCTGTACCAGTGGGTATTGCTTTTATCAGGGTAGCCCTTTTTATAAAGGGAATAGCTAATGCTGGTGAAGTGCAGGCAAGGCAAACTCGGACAAACTGAATCGGTGACTTTAATCTTAGTCTTTTAAAGGTTTTCAAGAGCAGTGCAAGGCATTTTGAAATGTATGCGCAACCTGTTTCAGCATTGCTACTAATGTGCGATCTGTATTTTTCCATAAACTGGTACCAGACCTACGTATTACAGTTCATCCTGAGCATGAGGTAGTTTGAAGACCTCGTTAAGAGTCTTTTTCATTGTGCGTCGATTCATTTTACAAGAGTTCCAGAGCTGGCTTTCAGAAACCTGTGCTTTTTATATCTATTTATAGCGTCTGGTGTGAGAGTAATAAGGCAGACTGTTCCTGATTGTACCAACTCATTTGTCTTCAGTGGCTTCCTGCTGGTAATTTAAATCTTTGTGATTGTGTAGGACTGGGCACAGGAATACAGGGTTATAGAACTGTCCTAATAGTTTATTCCCTCATTTTTAGGAGTAGCTTGGATTGTGATTGGGAATGTTGTTGGAGTTAAAAGATGGACATGGAGGATTCTTAGGTCTTTGCAGGCACTGATCTGTGACTCCCTGGGCCATTCCTGTCATCTTCTCCCACCTGGGAGGGTTGTCTTTAGAACTATGTAGTGTCTTCCAGCTAATGGTCCATTGCATGTTAATTGAGCTCTCTCTTTGATCTTTCAGCAGCCTGTGCTTTAATTAGTCTTGTTCACCACTGGGATATTTGCAAGTGATTTCAGCAAGGCAGACAGCCTAGAGCTGCAGTTCTCTCCTGTATTAAAGTTGTTAATACAGCTGTTGTTCTGGGTGGGTTTTGAGTACAGGGAGGAAATGTGATCTACCCTCTGTCTCTGGTTGCTTCTGTGATTCCCATGTTTCTTCTCTGGAAGTTGACTCTTTATGTGATTGTTCTACTTAAGTGCAAGTGGAGATATTCTTGCTCAAACCCAGTATCCTGGACTTAACTTTCTTTGCCCTCTAAAATAGTGAGCTTTCAGCTGAACGGCTGCAAGAGGGAATGAAAAGCAGGACAGGACTGGGATGTGGCTCAGCTCAAACGCGTGACTTCTGTTTCGGCAGCGTCCACGCGGCACGTTTACCTGACCTACGAGAACCCCCTTTCGGAGCCGGTGGGGGGGCGCAAGGTGGTGGAGATGTTCCTGAATGACTGGTGCAGCATCGCCCAGCTCTACGAGTGCGTCCTGGACTTTGCACGGTCGCTTGGAGGTGAGGAGGGAAATCGCCCTGTTTTTCCAGTTCACCACGTCTTGGAGGGATTTTTCTAGTACGATGGATGACAATGGCGTGATTACTCAGTAACGTCCCGTTTCCAGTATGGCAGAAATAGAAATTACTGGCATGATATGTAGACCAGTGTGATGAAGAGTGAAGGGACAGAGCACTGGACTGGGCTGGGGGGGGGGTGGGGTGTGACTCTTCAGCTGGTTATCTGGTGATAGCCTTGTGTTTGTATCGAGTGACTGAAGAAACCCTGGAGCTTGGTGATTTGAAAGGGCCCAGCTGTGGGTTGCAGTGAGAGCGGACTTTTCCATCTGAAACGCAACTATGATTTCAGCAGAATGCTGAGTTCTTCATTTCTCTCTCCCTCTTAGACATGCCCTCCTATTTAAGCCTGTTCTCTGAAATCCGGCTCTATAATTACCGCAAGCTTGTCCTGGGCTACGGCAGCACTAAAGGAAGCTCAGTAAGTATCACGGAGCCCTTGCTCTGATAACCCCAGGAATTTATGAGCAGTAAAGTGAGCTGTTTAGATCCATTCAAGCTAGTAGAAGAATTCATCTTTGAGCATTTCAGTTTCTAGCTGTAGGCTTTTCTGTCTTGTATCAAAGGCGATTATAAAACCAGCAAAAAATAACGTGTTTGGAATTCTTCTTCTGAATTGCAGTCTTACATTCTGTCTTTCATTGTTCGACTGTTTTCAAATATCTTATGTCACATTCCCACAGCTAATTTTCTGTTAGTATTCTACATAAGAAGGAAAATAAACAATGGCCCTGCTAAAGGGACACTTAAGTGGCTCTATCTTGTTAATTTTCTTGTAAAATGCAGAATGGAGCCTTGCTGTACAAATGTTATGTTGAGTATAACAAACTTCATATTTAGTATATTTTGATGTGGAAAGTGTGTTGGCATTTGAAAGTAATGACAGAATGTGTAGTCATGGATAGTTGTGTGGGCATTCTGTCCCATCTTTCTTGGATGGTATCGGACTCTTTGTGGTAATGGGTGCACGCAAGTTGGAGGAGGAAAGGTCAGAATAGCTTCTATGAACTTTTCAGTGTTACTTACATTGTGCTTTGTGGTCCTTTTAAAATCCAGTTCAGTAACTACAGTATGACCACCTGCTCAAAAGGAGTAGATCAGGACAAGTTAATTGATTCTTGATTAATAATAACTGAGTTTTTATTTTAAATGACTTTCATTCCACTATGTACGTATTTGCAACCGCCTAGTCAGTAAACCATTTGTCTTTTAAAAATGTTATGTCTGATTCAGGAATCATTTATTTCTGATCACAGAATTATGATTTCTGTTGTGATCTCTCCCCCCCATTTTTTAGGTCCCATGATTAGTGCTTGAACGTGTAGTTTAGAGCACGTATTTGGTTTTCTGTTATGGTTTTGTGTGCACCGTCATTGTTTTTGAGTTTACAGATTGTTCATCTTTCTTCTTCTCCAGATCACGATTCAGTGGAACTCTGTGACCCAGAAGTTTCACATCTCTCTGGGGACTGTGGGGCCCAACTCAGGCTGCAGTAATTGTCACAATATCATCCTTCATCAGCTTCAGGAAATGTTCAATAAGACACCCAGTGTGGTCCAGCTCCTGCAGGTACACCCCTGTTCATATCAGAGGAGCTAAGGCTCTTAAAAATGATGTTCCACCATGCTTAGATGGTTATTTATTTTGGGTGATTTGTTCTAACTTACATATATTTGAATATATAATGATAGTTCTAGAATATTCTATACTAGTACTACAGTTCTGCAAACAATTAACCATTATTATTATAATTAATTGTTAATTATTAAATATTCACCATATTTCAGGATTCCTGGATTTTTGCATATTTGCCCACAGTGAATGTTGTTTCTAGTGTTTTCTAGTGATATAATAAGGGAGTCTGAGTGAATGGATAACTCCAAAGTTTTATGCTTGTTTCATTTATTTAATAAAAAAGGTCATCTCAAACGTCCAACAATATCCAGTGTCCTAGTGTGAAAAAGTTAACACACCCCTAGTTCAATCAGTCCAGTTAAAGTGATAGCTAGGTCTAGCTGTGTGAGTACTTCACTTAATAATCAGGGGTGATTTGATCCAGCCCTTTTCTATGAAAAACTAACAAACCTTTGGCCCTTTATATATCTCTAGGACCTACATGAAGCTCAGTGGTGAATTTATGCTAAAATAAAAAACATTTTTACAGAAAACCTACAGATTTTAGTCATAAGATGGCCTGTTTGATCTGCAACTATCCATACCTTAGGATAATTCTTTGATGCACTGTTCTCAACCTTATGAAAGGAAGCCATCTGCTTATGTGTTTTGTAAAAGAAACTGGTATTGACAGTTACTTTCATTTAACATCCTTAATAGTTCCTGTACATGACGACACGGTGACATTGCAGACATGGTAAAACAGTGGAGAGGTCTTAGTCCACTGGGTGATTTCTTCCTGTCAGTTGGGTCAGGAGCCAAGGCCAGGCGTCATTGCTTTTCCTAGAGCTGCAGTGTGTGGGGATTGTCACAATCAGGCCGTGTTCTGGCAGAGGCAGTGAAACAGGTGGTTGCCGATGGATGTCGGAGTCTGCTCACTGTTCTCCCCTCCCTCCCCACTGCTGTGCTGCAGGTGCTGTTTGACACGCAGGGTCCTCTCAATGCCATCAATAAGCTGCCCACCGTGCCCATGCTGGGTCTGACCCAGAGGACCAACACGGCCTACCAGTGCTTCTCCATCCTGCCACAGTCTCCCACGCACATCCGCCTGGCCTTCCGCAACATGTACTGTATCGACATCTACTGCCGCAGCCGAGGCGTGGTGGCCATCCGCGACGGGGCCTACAGCCTCTTTGACAACACCAAGATTGTGGAGGGCTTCTACCCTGCGCCTGGTCTTAAGGTGATGCCTGCTGTGTTTATGTACAAGTGTCTGTTTTGTACCTTATAGTGTGGGTTTCTCTTCCAGGAAAGGTTCCCCTTTGTTTTCTCACGCATTCTCCTTTTAATTTTCCTTTACCAGGACTGATCCATGGACTGGAAATCATTATTTTTCCAACCCAGTCCAGGGCTGACTAATCAGCTTATTTAGAAGCTGAGTAAGCATTGCATTAACTGGGTCCTCACTAGTGACTCAACCTGTGAAGGTGCTCCTCCGAAGTGCAGCCTGAGCTCTGTAATCATGGGTTCCAACCTGAGTGGCGTAACAAATCAGCTTTGACCGGGGTTCCCCCAGCTGTGGCTCAAACGTGGAGTTTGTCTCTACTGGCCCGTTCTCCCACATGCGCCTGTGGGGTTCGTAGATGCGAGGAGCAAAGTTAGCTGTTCTGCTTCTTGTGCGTATAGAAAAAAGTTGTCGGTTTAAGAATTACGTTTACCGTTAAAGTGAATACTAAAGCATCAGTCATGGAAAGCTCGTTAGCCTTTGCATTAATAAGTGTCTTGAGGAGATTCTCTGGATTTCCAAAACCTAAAATCCATTTTTGTTTAGGTCACACACCGATAGCTACTAACATTATTAGTAGCTAGGGTAAATGAAGTGAAATAGAAAGATAGTGGCATAAATAATAACTGGGGTGCTGTCATTGTGAGTGTGGCTCATTTTCCCCCTCGAGACCGGTAGCTTGAACTCTCTCCTCTGTGCCTCCCTCCAGACATTCCTGAATATGTTTGTGGACAGTAACCAGGACGCCCGGCGCCGGTCCGTCAACGAGGATGACAACCCCCCGTCGCCCGTGGGGGTGGATGTGATGGATGCTCTCATGTCCCAACTGCAGCCTCCTCCAGGCCAGCCCCAGGTGAGGCCCTACAGCTTTGCCCCATTTACATTAAAAATGATTCTATTGAAAATACGCTTTGTCCTCTGTGCTTCTTTTGGAGTATCACTTTGACAGCCCTTTGTCAACCCCCCCCGGTCAAACGGCCAAAAGGGGATTAGACCAAACTGGTGAGACGTTTGTTTGCTTGTAAAAACCCTGGGAGGTTGTAATGCCATGAGACCTGGTGGTCTCGTTGTGGAGGTACAACATAAAGCGCAAAAAAAGGAGACAAATGCAGCAGCATCTGAAACACTCAGGCTTTGTGGAAGGCATTCTCTTATACAGAAGACTGTGCCATGGGCCTGCAGTGGAACAATGTGTCTGGGGGTTCTCTTTACGGCTGTGTGTTTTTTAAGGTAGATAGCCCAGAAATGCAAGTCTTAAATCAGTGGAGCAATCTAAGCTAAGCTTGTGTCGCTCTCTTCCTTTTCTCCCCCCGGTGTTCAGCCATTTGGGAAGCAGGCAGGTGGGACAGGAGTCTACCCCATAACGTCGCCCCCCACCTCCTACCACACAGGAGTGACCCCCTCGCCTTCCATGATGCCTACGCAGTCCCCAGGTAAACTCCCCCCCCCTCAGTTTACTCTTTCTGCAAAACAGTAGCTGCTTTCTGGTCAAAAACCATAGCCCCCACATGAGCCGAGAACCATATGCTTAGCTGCAGCGCACCTGCTGTTTGTATGAAGCGAAGCCACGCCGCGGTTTCCAGGATGCGTTCTAGCGAGTACGGAATCCTCACCTCGTGAGAGGCATACTTTCGGTCTCGCCATCCCCATCCCAGACATCCCGCCATCAGCTCGGAGCCACCCGCCTAGCCGCTGTGTTTGACGTGACTTTGCACGCTGGTGTCTGACGAGCCGACTCGTTGATTGTGTGCAGGGACCATCCACGCCGCCAGCTCCCCGAGCGGCGCGCTGCGGGCCCCTTCGCCGGCATCGTTTGGCCCCACCCCGTCTCCCTCCTCTCTGGGGATTTCAATGGGGCAGACGTCCAACTTTGCCAGCCCGCATGGTAAGTGGAAGTGAAGGCGAGGCCCGCAGGACACGGTACATGATTCTGCACCGCATACAGCTTCTCAGTGGGGCTTTTTAAAGCGCGCGGCTGAACGGTAGTTGAACTTGCGATCTCTCTGCTCATGCTTCCCAGTGAATGAAAATCAAGGACATCGATTTCCAACCAGCCGTTACCCCCATCTTTTTGGTTACAAAATGTGCCATGAAACTTTCTGAAATACTTTTCCATCATATTCTGGTCTTTCATGACAAGTATTTTCATTAATTTTGTTATATTCTAATATGTCGCGCAAACTTAATTTCTGCTCTTCGTTTCAACAAAGGCTGGTTGCCATTTTTTTAGTGGAAATGTTCGGCATAAATTGATGCTGCAGGAAATTTATGACTATTTTAATGATTGGTATGAATATACATTTTTTTTTACA
Source organism: Lepisosteus oculatus (assembly GCF_040954835.1). Taxonomy (NCBI): domain Eukaryota; kingdom Metazoa; phylum Chordata; class Actinopteri; order Semionotiformes; family Lepisosteidae; genus Lepisosteus; species Lepisosteus oculatus. The sequence goes on from NC_090710.1 coordinate 4,339,895, forward strand.
TTTTCTTTCTCCTTGCGTGATTGTCTGCTGAATCCTTTGCTGTTATTGTGTAAAGAAATTAGTAAAAATCCATCTTTACCACTTAATTTTACTTAATTACTCTCTTCCTCTACCTCTACTCTCTTCACCATAAATGCAGATGATACATTTGAGGCCACTTTAAGACGTTGAATTGTCAAAATGTCCTGCTATCTCCCAGCTCATATTTCATGAAATGCTCAGAAGCCAAGTGGTTGAATGGCTAGTTCTGTGGTTGGAGAAAGCTCTGTGGAGATATTTTAAGAGTGTGGGCTGAAGTCTTTCTTCTTCTCAGAGGCCTTCTGAAGAGGACTGGCCTTCTGCCCACTGTGCTAAGAGCCAGAGAGCAGCCCTTAATGTTTCAACAGCTTGTCATTTGGGGTTTTTATTCTGCAGCTATCCTGGGAGTAAGAAAAGGCCAGTTTGCTCTTTCCTGTGTGGACAGAAAACATTCTAATGAGATTTATACTGTATTAAATACTGACATTTTTATAGAAATCAGTTTACATTTGAACCCATTTATACAGATGAGTATTTTAGTGAAGCAGTCTGAGTAACATGCAACAACACCACTGTCCCACCTGGGATTTGAACCCATGACTTTTCATTTATGAGCTCAAAACCTCAACCACTACTTCACACAGCTGCAGGTAAGAGTCTGTTCGAGGGGCTGGGTTGCTCAATTTTTAAACCGTCATAAAATGTAAATGAAGCTGTTTTCATCTGAACCTTGTATTAGAGTTAGCTAAGAAGAAGGTGGGGGACCTTTTCTGCACATGTGTGTGTTTCTGGGGTACTTCTGCTCAGAAGCTGCTATAAAAAGAAATCTCGTATCAAAGCTTCAATGTGCCAGTTGCCTGATTTTGGTGTTGGGAGTTGCGGAAATTATTGTTGCGCTTTGCAGGCACCCTGGACCCCAGCTCTCCTTACGCCTTGATGTCGCCTGGTCAGCGCTCCAGCAACTGGCCGGGCTCGCCCCAGGTGTCCGGCCCCTCGCCCGCCGCTCGCATGCCGGGGATGTCGCCAGCCAACCCTTCCCTGCACTCCCCCATCCCTGACGCCTCACATTCCCCTCGCGCCGGGACGAGTAAGTCCCCGCAGACCAGAGCTGGGCGTCTTTAAACGCCTCTCCACCGCTGGGCGTAGCACTCGCGTGTCCTGCAGTCGCTCGTGATGGATAGCTTCCCCTAAGCCGAAGAGGGCTTTCAGCAATGAGCAAAGCCTGTCGAGCACCATTGCTGACTATTGTTGATTTCCCCTGTTGGCATGGCTAGTTTCTGTTGATTTTGTTTGGGAGTACATGAACTAGCCCCCTCCACTTGGTTATCAGGCTGTAGCTCCTCCTCCTTGTGAGGGTCACAGTAATCCGGAGGCTTTCGCAGAAATGCGGAGCACATGACTGCTCTCGCCCTGTCCGAGACGCCAGCCTCTTATTCTTCTGTTTTCCAAATGTACCATTCAGGGGGCATAAGGGGAGTGAAGCGATTTAAATCTGCAGGCCACTTTATTTGAGTATATTAACATTCCTCAGGACATATTAAATGAAATCTATCATAGAGAGACCTTATTTTTTCCCCCCGAACACAAATCTTATGTTTCATGGACACATTTTCGCCTGAAGTGACATCCTTTCTTTGGGGTTGTGTTCCAGGCTCCCAGGCAATGCCGACAAACATGCCGCCTCCTCGTAAGCTACCTCAGCGCTCCTGGGCGGCCTCCATCCCCACCATCCTGACCCACAGTGCCTTGCATGTCTTGTTGCTGCCATCGCCCACCCCCTGTCTGGTGCCTGGCCTGGCTGGCAGCTACCTGTGTTCCCCGCTGGAGCGCTTCCTGGGCTCGGTCATCATGAGGCGTCACCTGCAGAGGATCATCCAGCAGGAGCCCAACGTAAGCGCCCCTCCCCCCCCCCCCTTTGCCTTCCAGAAAACCTACCGTCTCCGTTACCCAGGGCCCCAACGTCTTTTTTGTCTTCTCATCCTGTGCCAGGCTGTTGGGAGTGTGGTTTTGCATCTAACAGATGAGATCTAACAAGAGAATCGTACTCTAGCTCTAAATCCTTAGGCAAGCTCCTCTTCCATCCTGCTGGTAGAGCACGCTTTCTGGGCCTGCTGTCTCTTACTGTGACAGTCCTTCTCCGTGATGAGTCTATGAATCTTATTTCAGAATGCATTTGAAAGATGGTGCAAGATGAAGACGATGACTTCTAAGTGTGTTTGCATAAAGTGGCCCTAAACAGATTTGGTAGTTAAGTGTGACTGGTTTCTTGTTAATTCTTTTTGCTCTTCTTCCTTCTTGTCCCATTATAAATGAAATATTTGACTTTGAAGAAGCATGTAATAGACTATTAGTGCATATCACTAAGGTGGGCGAACCCCAACTCACATTCAGGATCAGTAGCTTATAGATTAGTTCCTGTTTTTGCTCTTTTGCCTGTTGAAATTATTCTAACAGGCATTACGCTTTGTCGTGTTCCTACACCCTCTGTTCTCCCTCTGGCTCCTGTAGCTCCAGATTGTGAATTCCAATGAGCCAGGGGTGATCATGTTCAAGACGGATGTGCTCAAATGCAGAGTGGCCCTGAACCCCAAGACCTACCAGACCCTACAGCTCAAGGTGACCCCTGATAACACAGGGCCTTGGTCCCAGGAGGAGCTGCAGGTCTTGGAGAAGTTCTTTGAGACCAGGGTAAGACTGCAGGTGGTGCTCGTGAGTGGTGGGATTTTTGTTCCTGTGCAGCATTGGAGACCTGGGGAAAAATTCCAGAGAGCAAAGCTGTAGGCCGTAAATGTGAAATATTACTGGGCTTATGCGAGTGGCTCAATAAACGTTCTTGACCGCCAAGCTCCAAAACTAGAGCATTTTTTCCCTCCTTTATGCTTTGTTCTATGGGGCAGAGTGTAATTTAGTTTTGTCAGATTTTTAATACTAAATAGTGTACTGCTTTCCATTGAGTGGCCTAATTCTCCTTGATTTAGTGTTCTTTAGTGTAAATAAAGTGATGAGAGTCCATGTTTATATATAGACATTTCAGCATTTATTATGCTTTTGCAGGAAGGTCATGTAAAACATAAATGTGTTGCAGTCTAAAATTCTGTCAGTCTTTTGACTATGATCCTGCTCCCCTCTGTTAGGATAAAATCTTCCTCTAACTGTGTATATCATATCAGAGTTTAGGTTTTGTGAGTTATGTTTGTATGGCCTGTTTGAAGTCCTTGCCATTAATATAATGGTGCAGAAAACGTTAATGTTTAGATGGCTATTTGGAAAAAAAAGTTGAAAATGGATTAATCAGTCTGGATTTGAAGCAAATTGATTAATCCCATATATGACCAAAGCAAGTACAGGATGAATAAGCTGTAAAAGACATAGCATACTATGTAGTATGGAGTGTGTGCTGGTGTGACTTGGTTCAAGAAAATGCTGCTTTGAGCACCACAGAGCAGCTTTGTGAATCAAAGTGAGTGGAAGATGAAGTGAACCACTTGGAGAATTGGACAAAAATATCTTAACCTTAGAACAGTAAAACTCGTTAAAACTGGTTAGCGGAACTTCTACCAAATCATAGGTAGTTTGGGCTGGAATTTTTGTCATGGGCCAGAACTTTGTGTCTTATGCTCCGTTATTTGTCTCTCCTTCTCTCACAGGTCGCTGGACCACCCTTTAAATACAACACACTAAATGCCTTTACCAAGCTCCTAGGGGCTCCCACACACATCCTCAGGGACTGTGTACGCATCATGAAACTGGAGCTGGTAAGTGCTTTTGCTGTCAGGTAAAAATCTTCATTTCCCACGTGTTTGTTTCATAGGATAATATGATGGAAATCTGGCAAAGTACTGTATGTTCATCTGCTTTTTCCAAAACAAAGGAAGCCAGTTTTTGAGAAATTTAAATATATAGTGTTCATCATCAAACAGAAAACATATATCATTCTACGCATATATATGTTTTTAGATACAGCATATTGATTTTGGCTATTGAACATATGTTTTTGACTGACTGTGAGGCAATGAATTGCCTTAGCGTTGATCTGGCATAGGTGACAAGCTGATTTCACTAGGCTTGATTTTCAACAAATTAAGAAAGAAACAGGAAATATGCTTCCCTTATCAAGAGATGAATGCCTTTGTGTCAATATGTTGGAGACTTACAAAGCAACAGTGCTGACTGTTTTGGGATGTTCCACAGCTAGGAATTTCTGATGTGGCAAGATGTTCCAATTAAACAGTCTGTCCATAATGAGCTAATGATTGAAGGAAGTTATGGGGAGACCATGAGTCATCACACCCTTTCCAGATCAGTTCATTATAATCCAAGTGTGACAATCTGAGAGGGCTGTCTGTTGAGTATGGAATTCCACTTGTAGTGAGTGATGACCACCTGACTGCCCTGTATCAGGAAGTCCTGGTACCTCACATGTTTGATCTTCCTGCGGTCTCGTCCTAATATGATAACACTGCAGCAGGACAAAGTTGTGTGGCGATGGGAATGTGACCGTTTCCACACCTGAACCCTGTGGGGATGCACATTGTTTGATGATCTAGGACAATGTGTGGCATTTTGGATTCAGAGACCGGGCTCTATGAGAAGAATAGTACTGAATCCTACAGGAAAGCATCTGCATCCTGGCACAAAGCTTGCAATGCAGGCATACAGCTTGTATTGTTTCCAGATGTTCCGAATAAATAATCCTTACACTTGCATAGAGCCTGTGACTTTCACAGTAGACTCCCAGCCAATCAATGACAAATGTTACTCAACAAAATTAACTTGGTTTTCCATTCTGTAAGATATCTGCTATGGCAAGGGTGATTATCCTGATCACTGAACTTGTTGCAGTTATGCAGTTTCTTTTGATGCTAAGTGCATGTGCAGATACTTTTCCGATTGTTAAGTAACTAAATTGTACAGTTTTTACCGCAGAAATGTCACATTTAAAATGAGGGCTAATATTTAAAGCTAATTTTCACTTAATCTTTAGACTTTCTTGGGGGGGAAAAAGGTCAACTATATTACTGATAATGTAACAAAGTTGCGATTTTAATACTTTGTAGCCTTTTGCGTCCTAAAAGTGCAGTTAGGTAATGAAGAGTTAGAATTGGTGATAGTGTCAAGTTATTTAGATTGTCAACATCGAACGTAGTCTCTTAACTCCTAGAACTTCCTAGAAACGTCCTGTAGAAATAGGACATCCAGGGATATTCAGCCTGGCACTAAATCAGTCCTGCGTTCTGTTCTGACCCAGTTCCCAGACCAGGCCACCCAACTGAAGTGGAATGTACAGTTCTGCCTCACCATCCCACCCAGCGCCCCGCCTATCGCGCCTCCCGGGACCATCGCCGTGGTGCTCAAGTCTAAAATGTTGTTCTTCGTAAGTAAATCAGCCTTGACCGCTATTCCGCTGATCCAGTGACTGGGCTACAGTATAAAAACCTCCCCACCACCTCCATATCTAGCTATTGGTGGAAAGGTTTCTGAACAAGGCAATGGGTTAGAGGTTATTCCATTTTAACACTGTTGCAGGGAGCGTACAATAAAAATGGGAAACACCCGAGTCAATGAGACACACCAAAGCAAGGGCTTCCACACAGCTCTGGCTCTTGTGGTAAATAAGCAAACAACATCCCAGCATGCTTAAAATGTTGGACATGCCTGGCTGTGTGACCAAGCTCCAGTGACCAAGACAGCTTAACCTGCAGATGTTTCACATACAACAGTGACCAAGGTGATGTCAGCATGGAAATGGAAGGGAGACAGCAGCAAAGGGCAACTGGGCCGGAAGCTCCCACTCCAGGATGGTGATATCTGGGCAGTAATTTGAAGTGCTGTGCAATACAGACGAGCAAATTCAGATCACTTTGACTTCAAGTTTCAGTCGGGGATGCGAGCTGTCATTTTCATCCAGAACAACCCATTGGGAACTCCTCAACAGGGGCATGATACCATAGTCAGGAACAAACGTATCATTGCACCAGGTTGTGTATGTTTGTGTTTGGTGGTGTAGCAGTGGAAATATATGATTAGATGACTCATCCTTCACCATTGTTTCTCTAAATGGTGTCAGTCTAAAGAACTCCAAGCCCAAGTGTTTGGTTCCACTAGTAAAAGTGTTCAGGTGATTCTTGAATGCACTGGGGTGCATTTTTTCTCTTAGAAGAGTGGTGCCAGGTGTCATTCTGGTAGACATTCTAGGAAAGAGAAGCTGCAACATGGGGTGAAGATCATTAGTCTCCTCCACTCATATCCCTCCCTGCCTTCCTCTTGTCTCCCCCCAGCTCCAGCTGACCCAGAGGCTGCCCGTCCCCCAGGAGCCCATCAGCATCATCGTGCCCATCGTCTACGACATGGCCACTGGGCTGACGCAGCAGGCGGACATTCCCAGACAGCCCAGCTCCTCAGGGGCCGCCGCCCTCATGGTCAGCAGCATCCTCAAGAGGTTCAACGAGATGCACCCCCCCCGGCAGAGTGAGTGTGCAGTCCCATCGCCACATCCCTCCTCCCCTCAGCCTGCGGTTGGATTAACTGATTAGTTATTTCACCCGTTGTTCTCCACCTCAATCACTGTCTGTTTTACAAGATGGGGAGGGGCAATAGAAAGCGCAGCAAGCACATTTATTACACATAACAACATTTTTTCTTTCACATTGCTCCAAACCTGTTTGAAATAATACCTATCGCAGTCAGAACAGAACTATCTGTAATCCAGAGATAGTGTCACAAAATGGATCAGACTGCACAAAGCAATATTTGATTTTTATTCTTGAGCATTAAAACATAAAGCCTAGACATTGCTAATGGAAGCGTGCTCCTCATAGCACTGAAGTAGATGTGTAGGTGAAAAGATTTCCCAGAGCAACCATTACTTGCAGATTCATTGTCTTCATTAAATAACGTACAGTTGCAAATGAGGAAGCCATTAAGTCTGTCTAATTTGGTTGGTAGTTAGTATCTTATGGATCCAAGGATCTTATTCAGGTGTTTCTTGAAGGAAGACGAAAGTACCTTGGACAGCATCATCATAATAATATCACTTTATTAACCCTTTACAATTTCTTGCATTAGGAATTATCTTTTCGCATACCCCAGCTTGCTCTCCATGAGACACACAGACAGGGAGAGAGCCTGGGGACAGAGCGCAGGGTCAGCCATTGTACAGCACCCCTGGAGCAGTTGGGGTTAAGGGCCTTGCTCAGGGGCCCAATGGAGTAGGATTCCTCTGCCGGCTGCGGGATTTGAACCGGCAACCTTCTAGCCACAGGCACAGATCCTTAGCCACAGAATCACCGCCCTGCATGCGTGTACCTTGTTCCACACTCCCATATCCCTTTGGGTAAAAGACATGCTTGCTGTTCTATATGCACTTTTGTATTGTACTAGCTAGACAGCTAGATTGAAATGCACGTCCACTCTTTTTCAGTTTCATTGTTCCTATCTAGAATATCAGTGCAGCTATCTGTCTTACAGGAGAAAGACTGATAATGTTCCTTTTAGAGTTTCGCGGTGTATAAACATTGTTGCAACTATAGCCCGCTGGCATTGTATCACTGGTCTGTTTGCTGTCTCCTACAGGTGAATGCACGATATTTGCGTCTGTTCATGAACTGATGGCAAACCTCACACTGCCCCCTGGTGGACGACCGTAGCACATCTCGTGGTGTTCAAGAAACTGGACTCTGAATCCATAGTGATCCGAGGGCGTCAAGCATAGCGGGCAAACTGATGTCTAAAATAATTCCACGTTCCTCAGACTTCAGATTTTGAACTTTGCTGCGCCTGGCATATGGCAACTTTAAAAAAAAAAAGAAATGTATTAATGAAAAAGTAGCCATAGAACACTTTAAAAATAAAATACTACAGCAAATCGATGGTCTCCTCTCTTGAGGCAGTCCATGTCTGAAGTAATTCAAAGAGCTAAATGAAAAGTAAGATTTTATTTTTTCAGAGATGCACTTCTTAAATAGGAAAAGAAATGTGATAGTTGGTTTTGATTTGTTTACCTGCAGCCGTATTTTGTTTTTAATGCAGTTTCAAGGAAACATCCAGCCTGATATCCTCTTTGTATGAAACTTTATTCAAATTCCTTTTTTTTAAATAACCGCAACACTGATGTCTGGGGTATTTAATATTGCATTCTTTATTAGTACTGTATTTAAATGTCTTTCTTTTAAATGTCATGGCTTAAATTAAACATTTACATTCAAACCTGCCCCTTTGAATACTGTAAATCTGTGACAAACTTTATAATTAAGCTGTATTTTATTACGAGTGGATTTCTGTCTTGAAGGAATCCGAGGCCTGTTATAGCCCCTGGGGAGGGAGGGGTATTTAATAAACAGACAAAGAAATCCAGTCTCGTGTGTGATCTTTGACCAGACCCATCATTTTCAGTGCCATCTTGTGCTTTGGGAAGTGCAGAGTCCCTGAACTCACGACTGCTCTTGTGAAAGGGCCAATGAAGTTACATGTCGAAGTTGAGCCGCCGATTGAGGATATTTCTACAGATTGTGCAGGGATCTTTCACCTTTGTTGCTCAAAAATATATTTTTCTTTCTAATGATAGCCCAAGAAGTGTTTTCCACACGTTCAAATAAAGTTTTAGTCTTTGATACTATTACCTTTATTTAACTGCATATGCGATTTGCCACAAACTGTGTGAGATCTCTTTTACTGAAGTGTAGGAACATTGCTCTTAGTGTATGTATTATGCTTGTAGTAACTCATTTCCACCCCCAAAATGTGCATCATTTAAATGTAATTTTACCATTAAGAGCAGTCTGGGTAGACCTGGAAATGCCTAAGCGCCTGTATTTTTTAACTTGTGACTTTATCTTTGAAATTTTCACTCCAATGACATTTTGCATTACAACGCAGGTCACCGTCAGCAAATAAGACGGATCAATTAAAAAAATGCCACTCCAATTTGCATTGTGAATTGTCATGGCATATTTTTGTCCAATAATAAACTTTTTTATATAGTGCCTTTAAAGGTGTCTCCTCAAAGCGCTTTACAGGATGACAATAATAAATAAGAATACACAAGATAAGACACAATTACAATTACAGCAATGCAACAATAACAACAGAGGAGACCATGGAAGGTGGTACTAAGAAGAGCAGAGGGGTGAAGAATGGAACCAGTTAAGTAAAGGCTTTTCTGAAGAAGGGGGTCTTGAGTCTGGATTTGAAGGAGTTTAGAGAAGGTGACTCTCTGATATCTTTGGGCAAAGAGTTCCAGAGTTTGGGGGCATAACAGGAGAAGGCCCTGTCACCCATACAATGTAGACAGGCTTGGGGGACAGTAAGGAGGGCAGAATTTGAAGAGCGGAGGTTGCGAGGTGGGGAGTAGGGCGATAATAGTTCAGACAGGTATTGAGGTGCCAAGCTATGCAGAGCCTTATAGATGAGCGTGAGGATTTTAAGGTCTACGCGGAATTTGACCGGAAGCCAGTGCAAGGACTCCAGGATAGGAGTAATGTGAACACTTGCACTAGACCTGGTCAGGATTCTGGCTGCTGAATTTTGGACATACTGCAGTTTTTTCAGAGTAGATTTAGATACCCCAGCGAGTAGAGCATTGCAGTAGTCAATTCGAGAGAATATAAACATGTTGATCAGCTTTTCAGCCACGGTTAATGATAGCATAGGGCGTAGTCTTGGGATATTTCTAAGGTGAAAAAAATATGTTTTGACAGTATGCTGTACATGTGGGTCGAATGTTAAGCCAGAATCGAATATAACCCCAAGGCTTTTCAATTTTGATTGAAGCTCAAGTACAGAGTCATCTACAGATAGGGTTATAGGACTGGCTTTACGAAGTTCATGGGGGGTACCAATAAGTATGACTTCAGTCTTGTTGCAGTTGAGATGAAGGAAGTTTTAAGTCATCCAAATTTTTATGTCAGAGATGCAATTAGATAGAATAGAGACAGCCACATCAGTGTCAGGTTTGGTATGGATGTATATTTGAGTATCGTCAGTATAAAAATGAAAGCTGAGGCCATGTGATCTTAAAAGCTGACCAAGTGGGAACATGTATTTCAGACCTGTACCCATTGAGAGAGACAAAGTGACAGCGATCAGTGAGGTAAGATTTAAACCTTTTGAGGGCAGTGTCAGAAACTCCAAACACAGTCTCGAGACGAGAAAGTAAGATGTTATGGTCAACAGTGTCAAAAGCAACACTGAGATCAAGAAGGATGAGTATGGAAAAAGAACCAGAATCAGAAGTTATTAGGAAATCGTTGGTGACTTTGACCAGGGCAGTTTCTGTGCTGTGAAGTTGACGGAAGCCAGATTGGAGGGGTTCGAAAAGGTTGTTTGTCATGAGGTGGTTTTGTAACTGAAGTGTGACAGCACGTTTGAGAATTTTAGAGAGAAAGGGTAAGTTGAAGATGGGGCGAAAATTGTTAAGATTGTCGAGAGCCATGTTAGGCTTTTTTGGCACAAGGGTAATGGCAGCAGTTTTGAAGACCGTTGGTATAATGCCAGTCCTCATGGATTCATGTAAAATATTGAGGACAATGGGACAGAGAGAAGAGAAACAGGACTGGAATAAAGTGGTGGGAATGGGATCTAAAATAGATGTGGTGGGTTTCATGCCTGTAACTAGTTTGTTGAGGGATGCTGAGTCAAGAAGAGAGAAGCTGGAGAGAAGGGAATCAGAGAAGTTGGATGAGCAGGGAGGAGGTATGGAAATGATATGCGTAGTGGAGAGAATGTGATGCCTGATGTTGTCAATCTTAGAACTAAAGAAATCTAAGAATGTGTTGCAAAGTTGTGATGAGGCAGTGGTAGGGCAGTTTGGCTTGAGCAGTCTGTTGATGGTGGAGAAAAGATGTCTGGGGTTGTTTTGGTGATTTTCAATGATGTGAGAGAAGTAGGTGGACCTAGCAGACTCTATAGTAACCTGATATTCAGATAAGTAATCTCTCCAGGCCTGATAATGAATGAGGAGAATCATAAATGTATCCGTTCTGGTTAAGTTTCGTTGTAGGACTGAAAACTGAAAAACCGTTCCCAAAAGCTAAAGACGGTTTGCTTTTCATTTCCTTTCTAAGAATTAAAAATGCTTATAAAGTTACATCCTTAAGGAACAAATTCTACCCACTGCCTCGCTCTGCAGTGGAGTCAGCTACAACTACAAATCCCATCATCCATTTCATCTGACAAAATTATGACACACGACAAAGATCGTAAGAAGGTAGATACTAAAACCCAGGAACCTTTAAAACATTCAAAGAAATAAGTAGAAATATTCTATAACATACATACGAGTTTATCCTAAGCAGTTTAAGTGCAAACCGAACGAGTTTTATACGTGAAAATGAAATGAAAGTTGTCTAAGTGTCTCAGAACCCAATGGTACTACGTTGTTTTCCTGCCAGGACATCGGAATCTGATTGGCTACCCCAAGGTTTATTAAAAAGAAAAGTCTCTTCCTATCGTAAAACACCAGGCTGGAGTAGGGCTCAATGCACGCTTGTTGCGGATCTGAAGTTGTTAAAACAGTGCTATCTATTATGTAGGCGGAGACGGGCATGTGTTGTCCTGTCAGGGAATTTCAGCAGAACCGTCGCCGAAAAACCTTAAGATAGCTGGAGTTTTATTAGCGATCATCCTGCTCAGGTCTTGAAGGAACACTCCCTTTTGCGATGGTACACGAAGAATTAAGCGCCCGTCTCAATGACATCGGTTACAAAAACTGGCTGAAGGCAGGCTACTGCCTTCTGAAGCTGAGAGACGGGTTGCACGGGTTCGTCAATAATGAGACGAAGACTTTCCACGGGAGGCTGATCGATAAGAACCCCGTACTGCGGCGGGGATACACGTGCAGACACGGGTGCCGACCTACGGGCAACCAGGTGAGCTAGTCATGGAAAAATGCTTCTGTCGAGCGACAACCAACAGCGCGCTTTCAGACTTAAAGTGAGATATGCATCAATTCGCACTTTAATATGCGTGTAGTTAATTAGCAGGCTTATGTAGTACTGTAGAGGGTAGAGAGTGTTCAAAAACTGTTCTATTCAAATATCAAAAGCAGTCTGGAGGTTATTTTAGATCACCTGTTAACGTCATTTTACAGGGTTTACACTGATTTAAGAAATTAGCGTACTGGAAGAGAGAACATGCAAGCTCCGTACACAGGGCACACTATACCCGTGACACAAGAGCTGCGATGCAGCATCGCTAACAACCAAGGCGCCGTGCGAGCCCTGGAAAGCTTCAGTGCACCGTTTACAGAGCTCAGCGCTTCTTAAACAGCCCCGTCCTTTACCACAGGATCGCTGGGATGACTGTAATAAGATGTTTAGTACCCACCTCCAAAGCGATTCTGAACGATGCCGCACCTTCCACTCTGAAGTTCTGCTGTCTCGCTGCGGGGGAGGGGGCGCCTTATAAGGGCTTTAGTGAAGGCGTCACATTCGGTCTCCTGGCGACACAGGAGCTTCGGTGACGCAGACAGATACGTCATGAATCATCTTTGCTCGGGCTTTCTGTAGCACTAGGACATGGCCTGTTAGTGTCTGTTGCGCTACCATGAATGATCTAATCTCTCGTGCGTTTATATCACCGGGCGAGAGCTACAGATATTTTTCCATTTCCCAAGTTTCAATGTTAAATAATGTTGATAACTCTCTAAATCAGAAAAGAATAACTATACATTAAGTTTCCGCATTGATTTAAAACAATCCATCCAATTTCTAACTGCTTTATCCATTGTAGGGTCTGGATAAAGTCCTGTTTTGTCAAGCAATGGGCACGAGACATAATACACAAAAAATTGTCCGTGTCAGTGGATTGTAGAAGGAAAAATTAGCAATTGGAGGAAACCCACACAAACACAGGTAGAACATACAAACTCCACGCAGATAACGCTTCAGGTCCAGAATTGAATACGGGGTCCCAGCTCTGTGAGGCAGCAATGCTAAACACTGTGCCACCATATCACCTTAAACCACTCCGCTTATCTTCATTCAATATTCTCCCATTTGATTTGGAACTGATTTTTGTTTTTCGAGCCTGTTGATTCTTTAGTTTGGATCTACTGCTTTCTCCATTCACCGTGTCCCTCCCGCCTCTAGCTCCACTCCGTCTGCGGGCTGTGTGAGGAGTGGAAGAAGGAGATCCTCAGGCATCACTCCTACAGGGCAGCGATCATTAACTGGGGCAACTGCAAGCCCTGGCTCTGGCCTGCTCAGCACTGGGAGGTCGCGAAGGTACAGTCTAGCTAATCCTTCCTCAAAGTTAATTCCTATCTGATAATCTCAGGTCAATTTAGTTTAATTGTCATATGCACAAGTGAAATGAAATACGTATGGTGCAATGAACTGCTTATTATTACTTATTGTCACTTTTATTCTCAGTTTTCGTATTACTTATTCTCACTTATTTTTACTTATTCGTACTCAAGAATATGTCCCACAAAAGCCAGCTCATTAATCTTGCAGCCAGGGCTGCCAAGTGCTCTGTTTTGTTATACAAATACCTGGCGTGGTTCAGTTTTGGCATTAAAGGACCTTGAACCTTCTGGTAAGTTAATTACCCGATTGATGTTTTAATTGCTTAATTAGTCCAAATGGCGTTATATACCTGTTGACTGCCCCTGGTCTGTGCCAACGGACTGATATCAGTGTGCAGAGTTCAAGTGCGATGAAATGCGCCCATAAAAAGACGGTTTGAAAACGTCGGTTTGAGTCAATGGTACAGGTAGAATTCAATAATCTGCCAGCTTGCAGGAACGAGGCATCTCAGAATGTGGGCTTCGTGCCTTCGTGCTCCTATCATGCTTACCAGAGGGAAGGGGGGAGAAAAGTGAGGAACCAGGGTGATTGTTATCCTTAGCGATACTCCCAGCCTTCCTGCGACAGCGAGTTGTAATAACAGTAGAGGGGGGCTATGTTAAGAGAGAGATGTTGCTTCTTGCTAGTTATTTTAGAAACCTGTAGGGCTTTTAGGGCACCTTTGTCCCTGTGGAGGAGCACAGAGAGGTAAGAGATCTGCTCTCCCCCCGCAGGCCTACATGCCCCGCGGCCAGGCGGCCAGCGCCGGGCCTGGGCAGTGTGACGCTGCCGCGCTGCTCAATCTCCTCGGCTGCTGCGATCACTTCAGCTTCCTCGACCAGCAGCAGGTCAGAGAGGTGAGTAGAGGTGTGGGATTCACAAGACAACCTTCTTGTGTCTTGTGTTCACAAGACAACCTTCATTACAACATTCACATGTAGTAATGTCGCTACATTACCTTTGCTTGCTGCCTTTTCTCTCTCACACCTGAAGAAGGCTCCACGGCTGAAACGTTGTGTTTTCTTTCTTCTTTTTTTTCAGCATGGAATAAACCTACTACTTGTTTCTTTGCAGCCTACGCATGCTGACGCAGCCGCCCACCTGAATTAGTTCCTTTCTGTCTTTGGTTTCTGTGGCTTTTCAGGATTTTTCCCAGGCTTGACATTCTATATCTTAAATAAAGGCATCTACTACTGCCAGCTTACCAAATACATGGCCCTTATCTTACTGAGAAAGGACAGGCAGCATCTTTATATACATTTGAGCACAAAGCCTACGTCAAGCCACTAGACTGCATAGTTTGCAAAAACATACAAAAACAAGAAAATGATATTATTATCTCACTTCCTGGGCGTCTCTCTTATCTCTTCATTCTTCAGAGCGCACATGCATAAACAGCACAGTCTGATGCACGGTATACATTCAACAGAGAGTGTAAATACTCCACTTTGTACAGATGTGATCTGATCCCCATCTTATTTTCAACTTAAAATGTATCTAACAGTCTAAGTCCCTAGGTTGAGTCACGACGAGTCGTAAATGATCAATTAATTAAAGTGATGTCAATATCTTTTAAAGGAGTGATACATTTCTGTTCTGGTTCATTATACGTTGGTAATGCTTTTCAGGTGGGCAACATTGGCAATGACTTTGTGCTGAGTAGCAATTTGTCTCGTTTGTCTGCCGAATAAGGTGATAAAGAGCCGGAACGAGCTGATGCACTCGTGTGAGATGAGGGTGCCTGCCCAGTGGATGGCTCGTTACAAAAAGAACCTGGAAGCTCTGCTGCTGGAGCTGAGACACATTCCGGAGATGGTCGCTGCTGGCCGAGAGATAAAGGAGGTAAGTGGTCATCGAAGCCGCTAATGTGAAACTCAAGGCCATGATAGAGCCTTGCTGAAAATGCTGTAGCACCCTTAATTAAAACATTTACAGATGTAGCCATTCAAATTTCGCTGTACAAACCCATACCGCACACAACTACGTACGAACCCCCGCGCCGTACTGCAGTACAGTACGTGATTGGCTGGCCAAAATGACCAACAGGGGGCGCTTGTGGTGCATTGGTTGGTAGTGAAAAGATTTAATCATTTAATCTCTTTACTGTGCACATTTTAATCCGCTTAGTATTGAATATTTATATGGAATTTTACAACTAAAGGGAATTTTTAGTAGCTGAGCATAAAAAGAGAAGGAGCATAACGCATCTGAAGGACTGTACCAGCCACATACAGTACAGTTTACATACAGTAATATGTCTATGTTTCTAAATTAATATCTTTTATGAGCATGTGAAAGGCATTTGTATGATTTGAAACAAATGCGTGATCAGATCAACGAAGTGTTGTGGTGTTACTTTTTGTCAATGAAAAAATAAAGTATTTTCGTTTACAAAGACTGTTACAAAGAATGTGGACGAGGGTAATACTTTGAGTTTACAGCTTGTCAAAGGTCATTCGTTCTTAATACTATTAGTAATATCTTCCGTAAAAACTTTGATGCATAAAATATTTCTGCATAATTAAAATATTTATGATAAAGGTGGAAGGTTGTGTACTGTTGTCCAACTGAGCAATCTTGCTTTCATAAAATATACCAACTTTTTAATGTATAATGATTAACGTGCTGTAATACACAGGTTAAATGTAAAAGTCTAAAGAGTATACAACTTAAATTCTTAATTGAATAAAGATTGTCCCTCAGCAGTGATCGGGATTCGAAAGCGGGTGTTTTCTGGTGACAGCTCTAATGCTGTACAGGAGAGGTTAAGCTTTATTAGCTCCACCTGCCGGTTTTACAAGGTGATTCCAGATACTATTAACATAATCAAATTTGCATATGATATATTGCGGTATATTGAGACACGTCCACCGCATTGTACCGCAGCATACCCCGCTCGTTTTGAATGGCATCTGTATACCTCTTGCATTTGATAAAATCTCGCATATCAGAAAGATACCCTGACACTATAAAGTATGCAGGTGTGTGCCTGTGCTCTGAGACCCTGTGCTGCTACCTGTGTGCAGATACTGGCTGTGGATTGGTCAGTTCAAATACCTGGAGCGGATAGCACCGATGGGCCAGAGGGCGTGTTTCCAGAGCTCGGCCACGTCAGCCTGGCGGAGACAGAGCTCCTGAGGGAGAGTGTGAAGGAGGTGCTCCTCTATTCCGGGGAAGTGAACCCCCTTTCTGAACAGGTACTGCCACTACACACACAAGACACACATAAAGCCAGCGTGTCCTGAGAACCACACCGCACAAACACAGTGCATTGTCCTTCCGCTGGGGTCCTGCAGTTATTTCCATACTGAGACTCGAGTACTGCATGCATGTTTATAGTATAGTTGTACATTGTATAAATGGGATATGTTCGTGAAACTTGCTTTTAAATAATACTTTTGGTCACACAAGATTTGCTTTCTACAAAACCCAGTTTTCAACAAGGCGCTATTATATTTTCACTCAATCATGGTACTTAATGGATCTCATATCCTTCAGTGTATCTGGATAGCAGTTTCTATTCAAGAATCACACTGCAGTCAAAAACGTTTATATAAGGGGTAATGTAGAGTAATATGCGCAGGCAACTGCTCATTGAAGATTTTGTGTTGCCCCTCAGCAGAACCTGGAGGGTTTGCAGAGGCTCAGGGATTTTCTGCAGAGCCACCGGGATCTGGAGGAGAGGTTTCAGGCGGAGGTCCAGGACCTGCAGTCTCTAGAACTGGAGTTGCAGAAGCCTGGAGACAAAGACAGTGAGGACAACCAAGCCAAGGAAGCAGGTGAAGAGCTTTAGTAACTATTAATAGTATTTATTAACTGTGTCTGACAGAGAGTTTTATGTTGCGTGGAGAACTGTATTACCTGGAGTCACTTCTTAAGAATTTTGGAAAATTCCAGATATTCTATTAAGCATCCTATAGTGTTAGAAAAGAAGCAACATTTGGTAACACAATTCTTGAGTTGCTAACAAACCTATTTATTCTGCACTGAATCTAAGTCAAAGCCAAATAGTTTCTTCTTTACCGTGAAGCACTGTGCCAGAAAAGCTTGCTCAGGTGTAATGTGTAGGTGTAACCAATCCTGATCCCTGATGGTTCCTGGTTTAGGAACGCTTTAGCATGTTGTAAAATGTGTCCAGTCTCCTCTGATTGCAGAGGCTGCTGTCTGTGGCCCAGCTGCAATAAAAAGACTTACGGAAACCACCAGGGCCAATTTTCCCAGAAGCCAATTAACTTGCCAGCATGTCTTTGGACTGTGGGAGGAAACCATGCAAACATGGGGAGAACATACAAACTCCATACGCATAGTACTCCAGGTCCAGAATTGAACCCAGGGCCTCAGTGCTGCAGGACAGCAGTACTAACCGTGCCACCCCTGACATGACTGGTTGTCAGAATATGCGTCAGGTGAATCAGTATTATATCACTTGATGCTTTTATGGCATGTAGTTGTAAGCCAGAGGGGTAGAGTATTTCAGGCTCAGCTGTCTGTTGGTCATCCTTGGAGACAGGCTTGTCCCTTGGTGCTTTCTGGAGTTCGTATACTCGTACACTCGAACACACCCCTTCGTACACTCAAAGTACGCTCTAGGTGTCTGTTACCCAAAAAGAAAGAATGCCTAGCAAGATGTAGCGACCAGATGTTCTTTAGAATAAGCCAGGGTTTGTAATCTACAGAAATAATAAAAGTGAAAGGAATAAACAACACTCATTTGCAACTTCCAAGTTCACTGACTAAACTGCTCATTTTCTTTACTTTAAGCATTGAGAGCCACTCAGTATAGGGGGCTATAAAGTTGGATAATTTGAAATAAAAATGTATGATTTTTATGCTGTCTTGTCTTCTAGGTAGTGCTCCGCTAGATAAAGAATGACTGAAGAAGATATGGTAAGCTGTACAGATGCTGTCACGATCGTAAACCCCTCCTCTTAAGGACGCACCTGCCTAAGGATGCACTTGCCTCCGGTTCCTGCCCCTCGTCCTATAAAAGCCAGATGCTCACTCTGTTCTGGGCTCTGCATTGGTTCCTGTACCAGGCGAGTCCGGGACTTTTGCTCAAGGCTACAATAATAACCAATAAGCTAGCTATCATGCCAATCTGTAGGCAATTGCTAAACTGATCACACATTGCCTGTGTGAGCTCTGGTATACTGTACATAAGAGTGAGAAAATCCCTGCTGGAACATAATCTCCTTGCTCAGCTTTCAAGTGTGTGTTTGTGTGAGAGCTCAAAATTGTGGTACCTACACAAAATTGTGGTACCTACTGTAAATCATGGGGTGAAATAGCAGTTTGTTCAGATTTGCATAAAAAGTGCTCATTTTAAATGAGACTGTATGAGCTGTCCAATAACTTGGAGACTCAAGGCATTGTATAATTCCTCATTTGCACAGCATATTTTCTTCTTTATGCACCTATCCCTGAATTGTACGTGGCATAATTTAATACTTTCTTGGGCATTTTTACTGTTAGGTGACCTTTGGAACAATCTTCTGGATTACATCCAACAATCCATGACTGAAGACTGCAGTATTTTTCAACTGTGCCTGATCAATACCATTGTCGTGGGAAACTGTATCAGATGTCGACAACATTTGTACTGCGTTTCAGTTTTAAATAGGTGTTTTAATATGTTTTCTGCAATGTTTGCTTCTCTGAATAAATAATGTCTTTCAATCCTTGAACTGCCCAATACAGGGTGTATTATAATTATAATAATAATTGCTTTCACTTAGATAGCGCTATTCTGGACACTCCACTCCAAGCGCTTTACAGGTAATGGGGACTCCCCTCCACCACCACCGATGTGCAGCATCCACCTGGATGATGCGACGGCAGCCATAGTGCGCCAGAACACTCACCACACATCAGCTATCAGTGTGGAGGAGAACAGAGTGATGAAGCCAATTCATAGATGGGGGTTATTAGGAGGCCATGATTGGTAAGGGACAATGGGGATTTGGCCACAACGCCGGGGTTACACCCCTACTCTTTTCAAGAAACGCCCTGGGATTTTTAATGACCACAGAGAGTCAGGACCTCGGTTTTACATCTCATCTGAAGGACAGCGCCTGTTTACAGTATAGTGTCCCCATCACTATACTGGAGCATTAGGACCCACATGGACCGCAGGGTGAGCGCCCCCTGCTGGTCCCACTAACACCTCTTCCAGCAGCAACCTTAGTTTTTCCCAGGACGTCTCTCATCCAGGTAGTGACCAGGCTCACACCTGCTGAGCTTCAGTGGGTTGCCAGTTGTGAGGTGCAGAGTGATATGGCTGCTGGCGCTAAAGAGTATTGTGTTAACGGTTGTCTTGGATGTCCATTTGATTTCATATCAGGCTTTGTTTTGGTCTGTTTGTTTTGTCAGTAAAACATCTCTTCTGCCAACCTGGGTAGAGACTGGCAGAACTTTGAAGAACACGTTTGCATGAAGAGCTCCAGCCAGATCACTTTGTATTAGCATTAAAACTTCTTCATCATCTTTTACTATATTTCTTGATTTCTCTTAAGCGTCCTTTGTTATTTGATATCATCTGTTGTCATCTTATTCTTTTAGAAAAGTTAGTATTGATTGGTTCAGAAACATTCTCCAGGATAAGCCTCCTATTTCTTTGATGCTAGCATGCCCCAGAATAATGTACCTATGAACTGTAGGCCAAGACTGTAATATGACAGATGTGTAATACAGATAATTAAAATATCTGAAGCATTACACTGCTATACTTGTAGGCTGATTTTTGCAAGCACTTAAAATTTTGAATGTCTCTTTTTTCAGATGAGACAGCCTGATGACAGATGATGGCCAGATGGGTCATTTTTGCTAAATTTGCAAAAAAATCAATTTTATGTAGAAAACAACAGAACTGTAAATTTGCTTTTCAGAGTATTTGAATCAAAGTGTGGCTATGGGTGTTTAAGAGTGTACTGCACTGAACAAGCATAATTTCTTACCGAACATCTGTTGGGATCTTGGTTTGGCAGGCTGACGTGACATTGATGTATTAATTAGACGTAATTAAGACAATGTTACTTTAAGTAAGATTATTACGATAATATTGCTCCAAATACATATGTACATATACAGCTGAAGTGCAGTAGAACAGCGCCCCAGAATAAAACAAGCACGAAAACTGTTCACTAAAATGTACATTTTATTAAGCAGCAGTAGACTAAATATCGTAATATAGTTTTATAATTATTGTACCAAAAATGTTCATATTTTAGGAACACCAGTATCGATTCCAGAAAGCGTATTTTTACACCTCTTGCAAGTATATTTAGAGCCTTAAAACATACAGTGAAATTAAGTAAATTAAGGCTAATGAAACCACCTTAAACAATACCACATATATGTTAAAGGTTAAAGTGCTGTACAGGTCTGAGTTTAAATCTGGTAAATATATTTTACAACATGTATGCAGTAAATATAGAAGGGCACAGCTGCGAGAATAGACAACACCCTCAGTTCCAGGAAATAAGAAACCTGCTGAAAGTACCGAGTAAAATCGTGGTGAGAACTGGGAAGGATAACGATTTTCTCTGGCAAAATATCGTAGTCAAAATTTCAGAAATTGCACACAACTCTCCAGTTTATAGTGAAAACTATATCGTATTCTGTTTCATGATGTCCAAAATGTACTTATACTGAAACGTTTACCTTATTAAGAACTTAATTTTAGAAACTTAAATTCGAGGTAGATCTATAGAAAAGATATTAATTTATCAGAAACGTGCTTCTTAAATCTTATGTATGCTTTAGAATGATAACATTATTAATAAGAGATGAATAATAACATTAACATTAATAATAAGACACACCCATTTTTTGTTGAAACGTAACAATACTCCAAAGGTTACTTTTTACTCCATTAAAAGTAACAAATAAAATAAAAAGTTTCCCTGCTTTATGTCTACTCGTGAAACATTGCTACTTCGTAGCACAAATGCAGTTTATTATACATACTGTATAAGTCGCTTACTATAAAGGCGCTGAATAAATCTACTGTAGTGCACTATGCTCAAAGCTCATGGCTCATGGCCGTGACGTAATTCAACCTATCAGAATCATGTGAACTGGAGACTCGGCCGGCCCAGATGACAGCTTTGCGCGATTCTTTCCTTCCCGATCTGGAGAGCCCGACAAAGCCAAGTTGGTGGCAGAGCGAATCGGCATAGTGTCGATAGAACAGACGACTTAATCGTCCTTGCCAGCGTTGGTCGTGATGGCGGCTTTAATGCAACATCGATTCACCGATACCGAGTACAAGAACTGGCTGAAAACTACCATGACTCTGCTGTTACTGAGAACCAGGCTCGAAACGTTTCTGGAAAACGAAACCGAAACCTTTCACTCTCAGCTCGGCAATAAATTGATGGGACAGAAGTGTCAGGCTCGCCCCCCGTGTAATACGAAAAGCTGCGGACCTCAAGGCACCAAGGTAGGTAGAGAGCTGTGAAAAAGATCTTTCCCCCTGAATGATGTTCTGCACTACTGCATATTTTTCACAATGAATGGTATCAGATCTTCAAACAAAATCTAATATTAGATAAAAGGGACCCTGAGTGAACAAAAAACACATTTTCAACATTTTGATATGTATTTCATTTATTTGTCAAAGAATGTTAGGCAACACCCAATGCACTGTGTGAAAAAGTAATTGCCCCAGTAGACTTAATAACTGGTTAGTCTACTTTTAGCAACTGTAACTGCAACCAGATGTTTCTTGTAGTTATTGATCAGTCTGTCACAAGGCTGTGGAGGGAAGTCTGGCCCACTCCTCCATGCAGAACTGCTTCAATTCAGTGACGTTTGTTGGTTTTCGAGCATGAACTGCTCTTTACAGGTCCTGGTACAACATGTATGTCTTTAACCAGGCCACCCCAAAGCTCTTAAACTCTTGTTCTTCAACCATTCCGATGCAGACTTGCTTGTGTGTTTCGGATCATTGTCTTGCTGCATGACCCAGCTGTGCTTCAGTTTCAGATCGCGATCGGATGGTCTCCTGTAGAATCCTCTGATTCAGAGCCGAATTCATGGTTTCCTCAATGATAGCAAGACATCTAAGTCCTGATGCAGCAAAGCATCCCCAATCCATGACACAACCACCACCATGCTGGACTGTTGGTATAACTTTGGAATGCTTTGTGTTAGGTTTTTGCAAGACATAACGGGGCTCATGTCAGCCAAAAAGCTCCGCTTTTGACGCATCTGTCCATAGAACATTGTTCCATAACTCTTGAGGACCATCCAGGTGCAATTTGGTGAGCACTCATGTTCTTCTTAGAGAGCAGTGGTTCCACCTTGCTGCTCTGCCATGGGTCCTATTTTAACCCAGTGTCTTTCTGATGGTAGAGGCATGAACACTGACTTTAACCAAGCCAATGTTGTTCTAGGGTTCTTTGTGACTTCCTGGACAATTTCATGCCTTGCTCTTGGAGAGATTTTGGCAGGACAGCCATTCCTGGGAAGATTAACTACTGTTCCAAACTTTCTCCTTTGTACAATATAGTTCTGACAGTGGTTTGGTGGAGCCCCAGAGCCTTAGAAATGGTTTTGTAAGCATTTCCAGACTAATGAACAACAATGTTTTTCTAGAGGCTTTCAGGAACCCTTTCCAGACTAATAAACATAAGCAATGTTTTTCTAGAGGTTTTTTTAGGCCTTTCTTTTGACTGGGGCATGATGTGCCTCTAGATCCTGTATGCTAACAACTTCACTTCTGATGATAAGGGCCGGCGTTAGTCAGATTTATATTAGGCAGGGCTGGCATAACACAGGCCTGACTGTTTACCAGAGTGTTCAAACAGCTGACCCTAATTATTCCTTTAATTGGGTTGAGTACACTAGGTGGGGCAGTAACTTTTTCACACCTGTAGATTGCATGTTTGATTACCATGCACACCAAACAAATGAAAGAAGCCATTTTTCTCTCAGACTCTGCTCTATATACTACTACTACCCCTGAACATTTCTGAACAAGTTCATTTTGCAGAAAATCAGACAGGGGGTAAATACTTTTTCACATATGTTGTTTGGGTTAGTAACAGTGAGCCCCAAAGTTCACCACCCCTGTCCTGGAGAGCCTCAAGTCCAGGAAATTTAAGGCTTACCACAGTGAATCATCAATCCTTTATGACCTGAAACAGGTTAGGTTTGTTCAATTAATTAGGTGATTGGTTAAGTTGTATAATTAAGATAACAATTTGGTTATAAAATGTGAGTACCCTTTAATTCTAATAGATATTTTTTCTGACAGGAACACTTTACTTTATGAAATGATAAATAACTTAAATTTGTTTCAGATACATGATTTTGATATATGTAATGAACTATATAACTTACCAGAGTACCAACAACCAGTACCAGGATTAAAGACCCCTGTTGGATCCTGATGCATTTTGGGTGCCTGGTGGACATTTTTGGATTACGTTTCTGCTATGGCACTTTTGAAGCCATAATGAGGTGTGTGAAACACATGATGTCTGAGATTTAAAACATATCCTAACTGATATGTCTCAGTTTGTCTTTTAAACTAAACGGGTTCACCCCAATTAAGATTTGTATTTTATTTCCAAGGGTAAGGTACCTACTGAGGAATATTTGTATGGAATTCCTGTAGGTAAACACCGTGCCCACATGGTGCATTTTAAACCATCTCAGCTGCCTTCAGGACAGCCTTCAACACAAATAGAGTAATAGTAATTGCTGTATTGTGTTAGAAAAGCAGATGGTGTAGTATCAACCTACTCTGTGTGTACTCTCTCATATCTAAAAAATGTTCAGGTTTGTTTGGGGAAGAACCCTGCTTGTGGTAGACTGGCTGTGAGGACCTTTGTGTGTTAACTACTCGAGCACTAAATGTAATTAAGATCCTGTCTTTATCGACGAGTTTAAAATACAAACAAAAAATCCATACATAAAAAAAATAAAAGTTCTCCTTCTTTTAAACCTAGAATCGTCCATCCTAGTGTTCATTTAATATAACCTTCAGGTGAATGTATGTACGAAACTAAGCAAGTGAAATTGTTCAGAGCTTAAAGGAAAGTTGTATTCCCTCTTGGCGAATAGTCTATGCAGAGGTCCTCAGCTGCTTCCTTCAAGGGCTTCAATTAGGAAAGTGTCACAGACGTGTCCTGAGATCCAGTGGTCTACTTTCTCCCCAAGCCTCCTCAGGTGTGTCCCGCTTGCACACAGTGGAAAGATGAAATCCTCTCGAACCACAGCAACAGGAAAGGGATTATTTACTGGAATAACAGCCGGCCTCATCTGTGGCCAACAGAGAA
Organism: Lepisosteus oculatus; assembly: GCF_040954835.1. Lineage (NCBI taxonomy): Eukaryota > Metazoa > Chordata > Actinopteri > Semionotiformes > Lepisosteidae > Lepisosteus > Lepisosteus oculatus. Next base: position 4,364,481 of record NC_090710.1, read on the forward strand.
ATGGGAAGTGGCAAAGGTAAGTCAGTGGACACTGCTGCTGGTTCTGTTTGTTCCAGAAATTAACCACCAGGAAGTAGCCACCAAGATATACAGTTGTATGCAACAGTTTGGGCACCCCTGGCCAAATTACACGTTTTGTTGATTTTCTAAGTGAAAAGAAGTTAACACAACCTCAGCAGTGAACAAACTTAAACTTGACATATTTCTGCAAATTTTAATGCACAGTTACTATTTATTTTCCGTGACATAGCTACCAAATGAGCCACATTCCTTGATGTTCACCTAAACATTTCTGCTGTAATGGAAAACCTCTAATGTGCTTTAATTTGTCTCTCTTACAAAAGAATGGTACGTTCGTTCCTAAGATAGGAAAGATAATAATAAACTTTATTTTATATAGCGCCTTTAAAGGTGGCTTCTCAAAGCGCTTTACAGAATGACAACAACAATAAAGAAGAAGAATACACAAGATAAAACACAATTACAATATATAGAGGAGACCGTGGATGGTGGTACTAAGAGGAGCAGAGGGGTGAAGAATGGAACCAGTTAAGTAAAGGCTTTTCTGGAGAAGAGGGTCTTGAGTCTGGATTTGAAGGAGTTTAGAGAAGGTGACTCTCTGATATCCTTGTGCAAAGAGTTCCAGAGCTTGGGGGCATAACAGGAGAAGGCCCTGTCACCCATACAATGTAGACGGGCTTGGGGGACAGTAAGGAGGGCAGAATTTGAAGAGCAGAGGTTGGGAGGTGGGGAGTAGGGCGATAATAATTCAGACAGGTATTGAGGTGCCAAGCCATGCAGAGCCTTATAGGTAAGCATGAGGATTTTAAAGTCTACATCGAATTTGACCTGAAGCCAAATTCAAGGACTCCAGGACAGGAGTAAGGTGAACACTTGCTCTAGACCTGGTCAGGATTCTGGCGGCTTAATTTTGGACATACTGCAGTTTGTTCAGAGTAGATTGTGATACCCCTGCAAGTAGAGCATTACAGTAGTCAATTCAAGAGAATACAAATGTGTTGATCAGCTTTTCAGCCACAGTTGGTGATAGCATAGGGCGTAGTCTTGCGATATTTCTAAGGTGAAAAAAAGATGTTTTGACAGTATGCTGCACATGTGGGTTGAATGTTAAGCCAGAATCTAATATAACCCCTAGGTTTTTCAATTTTGATTGAAGCTCAAGTACAGAGCCATCTACAGAAAGGGTTACAGGACTGGCTTGATGAAGTTGATGGGGGGTACCAATAAGTATGACTTCAGTCTTGTTGCAGTTGAGATGAAGGAAGTTTTGAGTCATCCAAATTTTTATGTCAGAGATGCAATTAGATAGAATAGAGACAGCCACATCATTGTCAGGTTTGGTATGGATGTATATTTGAGTATCGTCCGCGTAAAAATGAAAGCTGAGGCCATGTGATCTTAAAAGCTGACCAAGAGGGAACATGTAAATGCTGAAGAGCAAGGGGCCCAGTATTGAGCCCTGAGGGACACCAGACATAACAAGACCAATTTCAGACCTGTACCCATTAAGAGAGACAAAGTGACAGCGATCAGTGAGGTAAGATTTGAACCATTTGAGGGCAGTGTCAGAAACTCCAAACACAGTCTTAAGACGAGAGAGTAAGATGTTATGGTCAACAGTGTCAAAAGCAGCACTGAGATCAAGAAGGATGAGTATAGGGAGAGAACCAGAATCAGAAGCTATTAGAAGATCGTTGGTGACTTTGACCAGGGCCGTTTCTGTGCTGTGAAGTTGACGGAAGCCAAATTGGAGGTGTTCAAAGAGGTTGTTTGTCATGAGGTGGTTATGTAACTGAAGTGTGACAGCACGTTCGAGAATTTTAGAAGGAAAGGGTAAGTTGGAGATGGGGCGAAAATTGTTAAGATTGTCGAGAGCCATGTTAGGCTTTTTTGGCACAAGGGTAATGGAAGCAATTTTGTGGACCATTGGTACAACGCCAGTGCTCATGGATTCATGTAAAATATTGAGGACAATGGGACAGAGAGAAGAGAAACAGGACTGGAATAAAGTGGTGGGAATGGGATCTAAAATAGATGTGGGTTTCATGCCTGTAACTAGTTTGTTGAGGGATGCTGAGTCAAGAAGAGAGAAGCTGGAGAGAAGGGAACCAGAGAAGTTGGATGAGGAGGGAGGAGGTATGGAAATGATATGCGTAGTGGAGAGAATGTGATGCCTGATCTTGTCAATCTTAGAAGTAAAGAAATCTAAGAATGTGTTGCAAAGTTGTGATGAGGCAGGTAATGTGGTAGGGAAGTTTGGCTTGAGCAGTCTGTTGATGATGGAGAAAAGATGTCTGGGGTTGTTTTGGTGATTTTCAATGATGTGAGAGAAGTAGGTGGATCTAGCAGACTCTATGGTAACCTTATAATCAGATAAGTAATCTCTCCAAGCCTGATAATGTACATTTAGGCCAGAAAGATGCCACCTACGCTCAAGTTTGCGAGAGGCTGCCTTCATGGATCGCAGATGGTCATTGTACCAGGGGGCAGGGCGAGAGAAAGAGATGGTTCGAGTTTTTAAAGGAGCAAAGGTGTCAATGGTAGATAAAAGAGCACTGTCAAGTAACTGTATTTTGTCTTCTAGAAGGTCAGAGGAAGAGGAACAGGATAAGGAGGACAGAACAGAATTTGCAAACCTTGGGTGATCAATTGATCACCAGTTGCGGAACGAAGAATCCATATTAAAGAAATAAAGTTCAATTATTCTGTTGGAAGTGTCTGGTCTGGGCTGGGGCTGACGCTGGTCACCTAACTCACCAATCAGGCATCTTCTAATATCTTCTAATCGAACCACCAATTAGTACTCTGACTATAGGCTTGATTTGCCACTAGACCGGTGCTCTGACATTGGAGCTTCTGTGCGCTGTCTGGCTAGCAGCTCCACGTTCATCGTCTGTGTGCAACCAAAACCGAAAGCCAAGACTCGCCAGGACTGGCCCGGCGATGAAGCTCGGCTGTCGTATCCAGATACCCCAGCAGCCTGAATCCCCGGGCAGCTCTCAGCCCAGCAGCTCACTTTCTGCTCTTACGTCTACCCACTCTGCCCTCTGTTTTCTTGGTCCCCAAAATCTCCTGAAAAGCCCCGAAGCCCTGCGCCTGGGTTGCTCCCTGTCAGTTTGCCCTGCAGCAGCCATGGTGGTAACAGGAAGAAAATGTGTTCATTAGAAACATTAGAAACTGCAATTTTAAAGAAATGCTGCACAGTGAACTGAAAAAAATTGAATAACATTTTCAGACAAAGAATCAGTTTTAAAGCACTGCAGTTTCCAGATTTTCTGACAGAGCAAACATTTATCTTAAAGTTTGTATTATTTTTACAGGCTGGCTTGAGAAAATTGTGAATAGGGTTTTTGTTTTGCAATAGGGGATGAGCTGGAAAGAAAGAAGTGCACATTCACATTCAAATTCTGAATAAAAGAGGAGCCTGTACAGTAGGTATCTTAGTCCTGTATGTGAATTTGGGAGTCTGGGGTTGGATCTGACTCTAGTTTCTGTTGTTTATTGTAGGTCTACATGCCACGAGGAAACAAGGACCACAGCAAAGTGCAGGATTTTGATATCTCTGCATTCCTGAATTTGATGAAGGTCTGCACTCACTTCAAGAAGTATGTGAATACCATAGCACTGGACCAGGTACTGTCCCAATAGCCAGCACTTACAGCGTTCCTTGGGATGGTATTTAATTTAAAACCTTGGACTAATCTGGAATTCACCATCATTTGCATTGCTGGCTTAAGTATTGTTAGTGCCTGTCGCTTGACAGGCACAGTCTGAACAAGCACCAGATCCTCCATGCCAGGAAACCAGTCCACTGGTGAGAAATGTGTTCACTCTCTTGTTTGAGTTGTGACATCCCACTGGATGTGCTGTAATGAGATCTTTAAAATAGGTGGGTCCAGGAAAACAGACACAAACATAGCTGTAAAATCTAAACTGTGCAATTTACACAAATTATAATAAACATATTACAATACCTGAAGGGGCCTTGGATTGAGGAACGGACATGGGCACCTGCTCGCTATTTCCACATGCCTCAGTTATTAAACACCATCCACACATGGCACCCCTGAATGCTCCTGTGTCCAGGGAGTCTCATTGGGTGGGGGGTGGGGGTGCACTGCCATGCCCAGGTGGACAGCAGTTCGCAGTCCTTGGATGCTCTGGCAGCCTGTAACATTTCCATAAATGATCACATTCATCTTGGGACCATCCCAACACACTCAGGCCATTTGTTAGTGTGCCTCTCACCCTATCAGTCATGCAATCTATTATCCAATCAATCATCCAATTTGATTTCCCATATTTAAAACATATTATGCCACTGAAATGTTGCTCTGACATTGAGATTCCCCAGGAAGTGCTGCACTTAGTTCTGAGAGACCCAACAGACTGATAACCTGAAAATCAAAAAACGTCTGAGACCTGAAACCTGTAACCTGAAACATGTCTGCTACCATGACAACCAGCACCGATCCAGTGGCACCTTCCCAGAACCGTCTGCTAGTTTGCAGTTTCTTCTACTCTGACCACCATAAATCTTCTCCATCCCTGTTTGTCGTCAGCTGTCTCTGGTGAGTGCCGAGTGCCTTCAGCCTCGGCTTTTTCTGCCAGCCGCCAGAGATCACCAAATCCCTGCAAATCCTGCCTGTCAGTAACCATGTCTGGTTCAACAAACGTGTTGAAACACCATGAGGGTAACAAAAACCTCACAAACCAAAGCACCTAAGTAAAAGCCTAACTTTTCTTTGAGCATAGTCCCTGGACTAACATGTCAGGCAACTAAGCTGATTTCGGGCTTTAAAATTAACAAAACTTCAGTCTCTCTCTGAAACATTTCACAAATGAGCTCTCATCTTTCCCCGGGATTCTTTAAAAAACCTGACAGTTTCTTTGTCCACAGTTCCAGAGTTCCACAGATCCGGGTCAGTTCTTCTCCTCTCTCTGGAGATTTTCACATGACCCTCTGCTCTCTTTGTCTTCTCACAATTAGTCAGGTGACTGGGACAGCAGTCCCCCACTTCCCAAAGGCTTCTGGGGAATGTGTCACGCCCTCTGCAGCCAGAGGGCGCTCCTTCTCTGTCCTGTCCCTAGTTTCCAGTCTGCTGTCCTTCCTGTCCCTCTCTTTCCCTTGGGCTATATATTTCTGGGTCTTGCACTCTGTCTGCTCAGCATTGACGTTCTGATGTCCTGACACCCGCCTAGCACTAGGGCGCCCCACGTCCGCTCCCTGAGGGCATAGGTTTCTTTCCGGCATTCCTGAACTCTTTGCACTAATGAGCCCGGGCCTTTTTTCCGTCTCGCCGCTACGCATCTGGGTTTTTTTTCCGCTCTCCTACTCCCCACGGTTAGTCCCTTTGGACGTCCGTGACAAATGATGTCCAGACAAGACCACAGCTTCATCCTTACACTGTGCTTTCACTTTGTGCAACCCTCTTTGTTTCAACTTCAACCAGAACAAATTTCAACCAGATTATTGTTCAATTATTTTCTTACTGACCATATAAATTGTCTTGAATGCAAGATTAAATTCAGTTGTGTTGTGCTTCCACCTTCATAGCTGCACTGACACATCACATTTAATTCTGTTTGAAGAGTGCAGACTTACAATTGCCTGTGTCTTTCCAGCTTATTTTTTAAGGAGTCGTTAAGGGGGAATCGTGTGTGGCCACTATGTAACTGCAATCCGTTGCAGTGAATACAAATAATTATTTTTGATCAAGTTGTTAACCTTCAACAAAGATCATATTAGGTTGCCTGAGGTGTTCAAAAACAACATAATAGTAAACTGAGATTTTAGAAGACTGAAACAATTGCTTTTAGTGCATTGTGTATTGTTTCTGGTTGAAGTTAAGAAAAGATATGCAAGCAATACTTAAGGAGCTTAAGGCCTGGGTAGGTCATTAATTGTGCTCTATGTTCATGAAGGTTACCAATGTAAGAAACAAGATGATGCATTCGGCTGATATGAAGGTGGCAACACAGGACATGATGACGCACATGCAGAAAATTCTGCACCTTGTTACTGAGCTGAAGAAACACGTGCCTAGCATGTTCGAGCTGGAGACCGCAATTAAAGAGGTGAGACACATTGGAGACTGCTGTTCATCACTTGTAGGTCAGTGGAAGTTCTTATTTTTTTTTATTTACAAACTTTTGTTTTACCTACGCGCTTTGGAATCTTGGTTCTCAGCTAGGGTTCCTCAGAGGCGAATGAGGAAGTGTAGATTGACTCCTCTGCCCCGCCTATATTAGAATCACTCGTCTTTCAACATATTACAGGCAGCCCAGTACCGGTGAACTGATGGCGTTTGGAGGAGAAGGGTGTCCCTAATTACCAGAACTCCAATCCTGTAAGCACCCAGGAGGCCACAGGGGGCACTGTATCGCTGAGCTGTCTAGTCCAGCCCTACCCTCAGTTGAGCTCAGCCAGATGAACACTGCCATTTGTGGAATCAGTCACAGTCAGCTAGTAACATGACTAAGGCTTAAACCTGTGATCATAGTGCTCAGCCTGCATTATTGGCCTGTGGCAGTTCTTCATGGTTAAATGAAGAGGAGTCTTCAGCTGAAATTAGGGCAGGATTTCTCAAACCTTGAGAACCTCTATATTTGTTGTTGCGTACAAATTAGATCTTATATTAAGTTCAGCCCTCAGTTGGATTGATTGCTCCATTGGATTGTTCTAAAAAGGTCTCTAGCCCTGGACGTGGAGAACCCCAAAGCAGAGTTTCTAACGATTTGGAATCACACTGAGATCAATTAAGCAGGAGATTTGTGAAATGACCCATTTAGGACCCCAAATCTTAATTTAACTGAATGAATAAGTAACTTAATGGGACTCTTAATTCTTTAGAAACAGACGACCTTTAACTATATTGGGGCTCTTGAAGACCAGGGTTGGAGACCTCTTAGTTTGAAGTCTTACATGGAAATTTCAAGTGAATCAAAAAATGTACATATTATAATTAATATCTTTAGGGCTCAATTAAGTAATTAAGAACTTAGATGACTTGAAAAGCAGAAGACAGAGCAGTTGTGAAGACGGAGGTGTAGGAGTACCTGAGTTAAGTGGCAGTTTATGTTTAAGCCTCCTGAGCTTTTTGACCAGGTCTTGTAGATTTCCTGGGGAGTCACAGAGTCTCCTGTTTTTTTTTTGTTTTAATGGAGCCCTCAGTGGTTTAGTTATTTAAGCAAAAATATTAGAAGTTTTTTTTCCTCTCCAGAAGACATTTTGTATTCAAGTGCTGGTGTTTGCCCTCATTTCTCCCACCTAGTCGAGCATTTTCTCTTGTCACCAGCTGCAGGAGACTGAGCTCAACATTCTGTTAGGGAATGTGGAGCAGAAGCCTGACTTACCGGTGTTTGAAAGCGGCAGCCTTGTCGACACTTTACTGAGCGTACAGAAGATCCACGACCTGGAGCAGCAGGCGCTGAAGGAGAAGATCGAGTCCTTGGCCCTTCGTTTTGAGGATGAGAAAATTCTGCCCGAAGTAAGAGCTGCCTGGGAGGAGACACTTATACAGTATATCTGCAGAATGACATGTGAAAATGTTCAATCAATAAACTGGCCAGTCTTGATTGACTACATCTGACTGAGACCAGCCACAATACTCAAAGTTATAAAACAGTTTTTATGGGAAGCAGACTTATTTTAAAATAAGATGTAAATTCATGTCTCTTGCTGTCTGCATTCAACATCTTTTAACAACGTCACAGAATTATCATTTCAATTTCTGTGAGTAATATTATTTATTAATGCACTATGATAAGACACTGTATTATACTGTATTTTTCTAACTAAAGTATGTGATACTTAAAAAGATAGTGGGGAAGGGAACCCACTCTGACACAACAGACAGTATCTAATCTTCCTGCCTTTACTGTAGGAACAGAAACTCCTCAGTGGAAACCTGTTTCATTGGAGGTTTGGCACTCTGATGTGGGGTGACAATTGTATTTTGTGCCTTCAGAAATGAGTATGGAATGGTACTGTCAGAGTGACAGTAAACCTTTCCAATGTGCCAGTGAACTCTTAAAGAGCAATTACACTGAACTATATCACCTACTCTACTAGTAGGTTTATTAAATATCTAGAATATTTTCAACTCTCAGTCTTTGAGACTGTCCATTAAGTCTGTCTCTCTCCATGTGGTAGCGTGTGTGTGAGATGCATCAGAATGTCGAGCTGTCTCCTGTGTGTGTCTGTCTAGAGCCATGAGGAGCTCTGCATGATGAAGGAGTTCCTGGATCAGAACAAGGACCTGCTGGTTCAGCTGGGCCCACAGGTAAAGCAGCTGAACTTCATCTTTGAGAAAGTACACCTGCATGACCAGCAGCTCACCGTCCTGACTGAGAAAGTGGACAACCTAGAGAAGAAGAATGATGGTGAGTCAAAGACGAAGGGCCTAAAATTATGTCATATGCACAGGGCCTTCTTCAAATTTTACGACTGAGTGTATTTTTAGAGCTTTTTCTCCCCAGGTTGAAATTGACTCCTATTTTTCTGGAAATACAAATGATAAGAGTTTAAAAATATTATTGTTCTAAGTGACAATGTTTCCTGATAAGACTAGTGCAGCAGTTATTATACATTAGTCACAGAAGTCTCTCTCCTATGAGAGTGTGTCTCATTCCAAAATGAGAACTTGATCTGAATGCATTGTGAGAGTGAAGTTTCCCAGTTCTGCCTGGATAATGATCAATCCTACTGAGTGAGGGGAGGAGAAACTCTATAGAGCTGCAGTCCCAGTATGTGATCTCCTATCACAGCTAAGTAACAGAGTGAGTCTCTTGAATGGTAATAATGGGGTTTTTAATGTAAATGTATTGCTAATTGTTTTTGCTTTGGCAACAGTGGAATTCATGTGTCCTATTAATAAAGGTGGTTGAATCTGAATTTGAGGTCCAGTTGTGCATGACTGAATTTTGAACAACACTCCTAGTTATTTTTGGAAGCTCATTAGAAACTCCACCACCATGGCTCATATTGTCCAAAGTTCATAAGGGTTTGTTTATGAGTCATTAACAAACACTTATGAACTCATTGTTTACTCAAATATTAAGTGCCTTGTTTTTTAAAATTTGTGCAGCGCTTAAATTTGCTTGTACACAGACTATCTTTATGTCCAAATACTATCCATACTGGTGAGCAAACACTTCCGGATCAGTGTGAACATCATTGTTCTTTACCTCAATATCATTCATATTTTTCATTCCTTTGAACTTTTTGGAACATAATTTTTGTGCCCTGATATAAAGTAAATGATGCATCATCAGTCTTTCCAGTTTATTCTGGTCAGTGCTAAACTAAACTGGTTATGAAAGAAATTGACTTTAGCTGTTTTTTAAAAGAAATACAGAGCTCTTCTGGAAAGACTGAAATTGCCCAAAGCTTCTGTTGGAATTGTCAGCCTCCTGCATGACCACACACCTCAGAGCTTGGTAACAGCTTGTCAGCTGCTGTCCCACACAGGTGCTTTCATCTGCACCATTTAAGATAAGATAAGATCACTTTATTGTCCATATACTATTTCTTGCATTAGGAATTTGTCTTTTCACATACCCCAACTTGCTCTCCAGGAGACACACAGTTACACAGACGGGGAGAGAGAAGCTTGGGGTCAGAGCGCAGAGTCAGCCATTGATACAGCACCCCTGGAGCAGTTGGGGTTAAGGGCCTTGCTCAGGGGCCCAACAGAGTAGGATTCCCCTGCCAGCCGTGGGATTTGAACTGGCAACTTTCCAGCCACAGGCTCAGATCCTTCGCCACAGAGCCACCACCCCATTTTATGCCTTCTGTTTGGTGACAGCTGTTGAATACTGGACCAAGGCTAATTACTGACACAAAATTGCTGTACCCATGTCTCTGGGGTGTCCTGAACTGGTATTTTTCAACTGTGAATTAGGTTCCTGTTCCTGTTGCTGAACTAGTAAGTGGCTCTCTCCTTTCTGGACTAGAATTTTCAAAATGGTTTTTGCAGGTAGCCCCATCCTTTTGGATCAGGCGTTAAATCCACAACACTGTTGGAAGGAGTAGGGGTGTTATCCTCCATTTCCTAGCTAAATTCCACTCTGAGCTTGTACAATCTGTCCTTCCCCCTTAATTCAATTGGTGAGACACTCCTCCCATTGATCTGCTGCGCAGTTGGTGCAGTGTGTTCATTCAGGTGAGGGATGAAATGGGTCCCTTCTTGTGTGTGAAGTGCTTTGGGATCCTTTGGGATGAACAGCTACATATAAAGGAAGTTTAAAATTATTATTATTGCTGTTATGGGGTGTTGTTATGAGGCTGAAATTCTTTTGCTTTTTGTCTTACAGAGCCTATTTTCAGCGCTGAGGTAGTCAGGTACAAGAACCATCTCCTGGAAATGGCTCAGAAGAATAGGTGGCCCCTCCCTGTGTTCACAGAACATGCCCATGCAAAAGGTACGTACAGCCAGATAGTGCATTAGGAGGATGGTATTTAAGAAACATTCAGATATAAGAAATAATACAGGGCTAAAAAGTGCAGGAAAAGATTAATGTTACAGATTTTTAACATGTCATGGCTTGAAAGATTATTATATGCTTTGGCTGAGAATATAAATTACGAGTTATTCCTGACTGGTTTATTTTTTTCCCTGATCAAACATGAAGTGTAACATATGCTGTTCTGTCATTCCAACGCTTAGTCCAGTACCCTTTCAGTGTTTTGTTAACGGATGGACTTCACAACAGAGCCAAGATTCACTCTGTTACTCAAGGGGTAGCAGGCTCTGGTTAGTGTGGAGCAGCCAGGGAGATGCAGGGCTTTGTGGGAACCATTGCTGACGCACGCTGCTCTTGCCAGGCTACACCGCGATGGTGGAGGTGAATGGGCAGAAATTCGAGGGCAGACAGGTTCATCTCAGTGTGAAGGCGGCGCACCAGGAGGTGGCAATGTTGGCGCTGCGGGAACTGGAAAAGCAGGCACCTTCTCTGGCCTCAGGCGAAGACAGCTCTACACAACCCCCAGGACCTCTGCTGAAGCCCACCGACCAATCAGAAACATCCTCAACTGCAACAGGTGCCTTCCTCTTCAAAGCCTATGCTTTTAAAAAACACAAGAGAGGGACACAAAATTTACATTATATTATACCAGCTAACCAAAAAAGGTATTCAATGTCTTACTTATAGATGTACAAAAACCTTATGTACGTAGATAAACAGTTCATGCCTTGTTTTCTTCAAAGCTGTCTAGCAAATAGTAAAACATTTCTACCCCTACAGCCCCGGTGTTTTTAGGAAGTGTGACTGTCACTCTGAACACAGAGGTTATTGCTCCTGATGAGTACAGTGAGAAGGAAGAGGCAGTTGAAGCAGCTTATGACAAATTAGGCTCCGTGTTTGGCCTGGAAGTCTCTTCTTCAGGTAAATACACATCCTCTGTCTCACCCTTTACTTTTCTGTCCATCTGACATCTGAAGTTGTGGTGATTTTCTTTTGTTCCTGAGAATATTGTGAAATTATACTGTATCTGCCTGAGTAAACTGTGTTTTATGAGGAAACAAAAGAATTATTCTTGAAAAAGAGGACCCGTGAGAAGGCAAATAGAATAGGTGGATTAGAGGGTGAATAAAAATGTTATTTAACCAATAATAAAATTAGATGTTCAAGAGGGAAGCTGCAAGTGTCTAGGCTGCAAAGGAACAAATAAAGTTTAATTCCACGCTGGAAAGTAGAAAGAAGAAACACAATGTTTGAGCACTTGAGCCTTCTTCACAACTGATCCACAACTTCTTCCACAATAAAATCAGGCCTAACATTAGCAAAAATAATGTTGAGAATGTTGATAGTCGTAAAAGTTTTGCTTTATAATTAGGTCTGTTAAGGTGATTTAAATTGTTAGGAAAACTTGTTTAAAATGTAATTGGTTTCTTGTTTGAGTTCTTTTAAACAAGTCTGTATCTGTGGAGTGTGGCGGGGTCTCTCCCAGACAGCAGACTGGGTAGCAGTTTTCATAACTTTAGCTAATCTGTGAACTGACACCTGTTAAGAGTACACAGCACATAAACCTGGAGTTCAGGGACACTGACAGGCAGTGTGTGGTGCAGAATATGGACATTATTGAACTTTTACCATCTCTGAAATGTTACATGTTTTACTCTAAATGAGTTCCATTTTTAAATAGTAGCAACAGGCTAAAGAAGCATAATATTGTTTAAATAAAATACTTTTTTTTTCAGGCAAATCAGCTAAGCAGAAAGTCCAGCAACATTTCTCAGAGTCTGGTTTCACACAGCCAGAGGAGATACTCCAGACAAGCCCTTATGGCAAATTCAGTTGCAAACTGAAAATCTCTGGGCCCTTTACTTTTAAAAGTCATGGTGAGTGAAGTGTGTTGAGGAAAGTACACAGTTTCTGTCCAGAGTGTGGTACTGAATTAAGTTTTATTTTCAAATATACGGTATAGAGGAGTGTGAACAACATAGCCTGCTATTACTGTCACTGTGGTGACTAGTATCAGCGCACATTAAACAGTGGATACTTGAAGGCAGATTTCTTCAAGGAAGAGATGTCCATGCATTCTAGTTTGTGTTGACAAGCTTATTTAAGGAGTGGATTAAAAGGAGTATATAAAAAATGTGTACTTTATTTAGTAAAAATATCTTATCTTTATTGTGGGGGACACAAAAAAACCTTGCTTAGTAGCTAAGTGAAGGCTCTTGTATTCTGTAATCTGTGCTGCTACCTGTTGTACTGGGCTGTGCTGCTACTTGTTGTACTGGGCTGTGCTGTGCTGATACCTGTCGTACTTGGCTGTGATGTGTTAATACCTGCTGTGCTGTGATGCTACCTGTCGTACTGGGCTGTGATGCTACCTGTTGAACTGGGCTGTGCTGTGTTGATACTGTATCTGTCGTACTGGGCTGTGCTGCTACCTGTCGTACTGGGCTGTGTTGTGCTGCTACCTGTCGTACTGGGCTCTGCTGCTACCTGTTGTACTGGGCTGTGCTGTGCTGATACCTGTCGTACTTGGCTGTGATGTGCTGTTACCTGTTGTGCTGGGCTGTGCTGGTACCTGTTGTACTGGGCTGTGCTGTGCTGCTACCTGTCGTGCTGGGTTGTGCTGTGTTGATATCCACTGTACTGGGCTGTGCTGCTCTGATGCCTGTCGATTTGTTTGTATGTTCAGACGGTGTGAGCAAGAAGAAGCTGGCAGAGCAGCAGGCCGCCAGAGTGGCCCTCACCCGTCTGGCTGGGCTCCTCGGCTGGCACGGCGGCCCTGAGGAAAACCACAAGGGCGCACTGAAGGAGCTGCTGGAAAGCAGGCACCTGGGTGAGGCCTCGTATCACGCATCAGCGGAGAGCTGCGGAGGAGCTGATGGAGTAGGATTCGGTAAGCAAGACCCATTACAGCTCCTTGCTTCCGTAGGGGTCATTTTTAGACCTGGGGTGCCCTTTGCTTGCCGGGGAGAGGCTCCGGCTCCCTCGTGACCCTGAATTGATGGTAAGAAAATGGGTGGATGGAAAAGTCTTTACATTTGTTTTCTACCACCAATCTCTTGGCGTTTTTTTTTCCTTATTAGCTGCTCCTGTGATTCTCACAGTTACCCCGCTACAGAACCTGCCGGCCCCCAGCTCACAAGACCCCGATCCACCAGGTCAGAAGCCGGCCCAGGGGCTGGCCCAGGTGACCAACCATGTGACAGCTGAGCCCTCCCAGGAGCTCTCGGTGTCCTCAGGTTGGTGGACGGCCTCTTCAAGGGCTCCTCAGCTCCTCAGCGGGGCTGGTCCAGCTGACTGCAAGCTAGGCATGCCAGCTTTCCCAGGAAGAAGAAATCTGCTACTTTGACTTTGTCGATGTCTGCATATTTTGAGTACTTTTATCGGGCCCCCCTTTACAGTCTTCTCTGTTCAAGACTGAAAAGGTTCAGTTCCTTCAGCCTGTCAGTGTGGGATATTTCCTTTAAGCCCCATAATGCACCTGATGGCTCTTCTCTACAGTGAAGCCAGAGAATTAGTAGGCCAGGCTCATCCTAATCAGAGGTTGACATTGATAGGTGTATTCTTTTTCCCATCTTACAACAGGAGGCCAGCTGTACTTTGCCAGTGTGACTGTGCCTGTGAAGAAAGTGTTCGACCCAGCAGAAACACACAGGAAGAAAAAGGATGCCATTCAGGGAGCCTACAGTATATTGGCATTGTCCTTTGGTCTGACTGACACAGCCTCAGGTACCAGTGGGACTGTTGTGCCTCTAATGTTCTCTATACAGACTTGTGATATAAGCAGCTGTGGTCTAGAAATAATTCAAGTTTAACAGAATACCAGGCACAAAGGGGAGCAGACACAAACAGCTCCATATCTGGTTCCATTGCCTTGAGCATAGTGCAGTCGACACTGTGGATATGTTATGCAGCAGGCTGGTATTTACACTATTGGTGCAAAGCGCTGTGCACAGTTAAAACAATTTCATATTTTTTCTGAGAGTCCATGTAATTTAGCTCTACTGTGCACAAAATCTGGAGATTTTGAGTGTCACCAGTCCATTAACTACTAACCTGCTATTGTTCTATTATTAAAACAGGAACTGTTTAAGAATTCAAAAGCAAGCATTCCTTTTATTGGAGTTGCTGTGCTACTTTTATGGAAATCCGAATGAGACCGTTTCTGTGGGCCCATGTTCCTCAGGCCCTGAGCCCACAGACCAGTACCAGTCTCTGGGGCAATGCTGACCAATCCCTGCCCAGACCTTGCAGACAAAGCCAAAGAGGCAGTTATAATGGATGAAGACAATTTACTGCTGTGTTTTTAGTTCCTCACCTCTGGGGACCTTAGGGCAGTGGTACGGAAACACTGTTGTAGGCATTTTGTGAAAAGGAACATGTAAAGGATTATTCCATGCTGAAAAAAAAGAGATTCTGGAATAGACCTTTACTTGGTCCTTTGCAGCCTACACATGCTGACACAGCTCCCTACTAGAACTATTTTGTGAAAAGGTCCTGTGTTTCTGAAAATTCCTTTTTGTCATCTTTAACAACGTGTGTCTACTTTATTTCTTTGATATCTGAGTTCAGTGTCTGGATTTTAAGCATTTGTACACGGCCTTTGGAATTGAATGATTTTATATCTTCCTCTTTTTTAGCTGCCTCTTCCAGCACATCCAAACAGGTAGTCTTGGATTTCTTCGCTAAATCTGGACTAAACCCACCTGTAGAGACGTGTGAGTCTGTGGACAAACTGTTCACATGCAAACTGGAGATCTCTGGAAACTTTGCATTCCAGAGTCAAGGTGGGGAGCATGAACAAAGTTTACAATTTTTTTTAAAAAAATAGGTGGTTTAGGTTCCCTGCCTCACGTTGTCCCATTCAGTGAAGAAAGTTGACAGGTAACATTTTTTTTTTCGGAAAAGAAAATACTGTAAATAAATAAACTGCTGTTCTTTTAAAAAGATAAGAGTATGCAATCTCTGATGTTTACTGCAGACTATTCCCTTACTAGAGTGTGCGATCATTTTTTATCATTTTTAGCAAAAACAACAACAACAAAAAAAACTTGGTACTGAACTGAAGAAGGACTCATATATTTCTGGTGTCAAAATCAGTTTTCTTGTCAGATTCATTAGAATTCAGTGATTAGTGATGTGGTGTGATGTATTGTTTATGAGTTTTGGTTCTCTGTATTGTAGAAGGGGTTTCAAGAAAGCAGCAGGCAGAACAGGGGGCAGCTAAAGAAGCCCTGGCCAGGCTGGCAGGGGTCCTGGGGTGGGACCCTGCCTGTGCTGATGGGAACTACAAAGGGAGACTTCAGGAGCTGCTGATAAAGCACGGGCAGGAGAAACCCCTGTACCAGCCTGTTCCTGGACCATGCTGTGACACTGCCTTTCCTCCTGGCACAGGCCACCAAGTCACAGGTATAGAGGCCTCAGTCTCCTATTGACCTCTGTGTTCCTTTAGAACCTCAGACAACACCCCTTTTTAAGCTGTTCATTTGGCTGAAGTGTTCAGGACGTTTGACATAGTCAATTTGGTGACTCAGAAGACATGGGGCAGAGACCAGTACCAATGTCCATTAAAACTGCAACAGAATTAGGACTTAAAGACCTGCCACCTTAAAATGAGTCTATACAGAAGTAAGATGTTTGTGCTTGAGCACCAAGTGCCAAACCAAGCTGACACAACACAGCAGAAACTGTCTCGTTCTCCGGCACATTTCAGAGCTGCTGTTCATCCAGAGGATTGATATACCATGGGTTTGAAATGACACAGCAATACTGGGCAACTTTAGTATGTTTTGTCCTATTTTCATAGGGGCAGGGTTTCATAAGACTGGGTATAAAGAAACAAATTAATAGGCCGTGCTTGAAAGTAAATCTCAGAGGGGTTGTTGCATATGAAAGAAAGCAGAAAACATGCTTAACGTTTTCTTGCTCTTGCTCCAGCCTCAGAGATCAGCAGTGTGAGAGAATCTTCAGCTCAGGCCAGTGACTCCGTTGCCATGGTAACACAGCTTGACGAGCTCGATGAGCTGCCTGCTCAAAGCAAAATGCCCAGGATTGAGTCTCCAGGTAAAATAGCCGCCAGTATTTGGTGGAGGCTTTGATTTGGGTGGTTTTCATGCCTTCAGCCTGTCTCCCTCCTGAATAACTAAAATGGCATTTTGTGACATTCAGAGCCCTGTCATGCAGCAATAATCACCTTCGATGGGGATTTAATTTGTACATAACACAACAAGGGCACAAAATGGAGCATGCACAAACTGAACTTACAGTTTAGCTGTGTGCATCACACAGGGCCTGATTTAGATGCCCTCTCAGAAGGCCGCTATTCTACATTTTGGGACTGGAAGAACTGTTAACAAACTGGACAAATAAATGCTATACTTATGAGTGCTCATTTGAATATGTTGTAGCCTTTATTTTATCATTTTAAACTTGAACCTAATGTCTCCCTAATTTTAAAATCTACAGTGATTCTTGTCCAAAACAACACAGAAGTGAGATGTTTGTGCCTGAGCACCAAGCGTGAAACAAAGAGACGACGGTTCACATGCTGCAATGTTTTGTTATGTATGTGTCTGTGTGGCAGAAATCCAAAGGCTGCTGGAGAAGTGTGGTCTGCAGCCACCTCAGGTCACCAGCCGTGTGAGCGTGGTGAAGATGTTTGTGTGCAAAGTGACAGTCCATCTCGTCGGCCTCGGCATTCAAACCCAGCAGAGCTGGAGTTCTAAGAAGGAAGCCACGAGAAAATCATACCTTAAACTCTGCCTAGTGCTGGGCCTCCAGGAAGCAGGTGTGTTCACGCTTCTCTTTTCATGGGCCGATGAACATGGTGTTCAGCCATCATGATGGACTCCAATACATGTACCACCACTGGGATTCCCCTCTGCAGGGAAACCAGATTATACTCGGGGAGGCCCAGATGGCAGTTTAGCCAGCACACAGGGATTATAATTATGCGGGTGTGAGCCTGGTCAGTACCTGGATGAGAGACCTCCTGGGAAAAACTATGGTTGCTGCTGGAAGAGGTGTATGGGGACAGTATGGGGACACTATACTGTAAACAGGCGCCGTCCTTTGGATGAGACGTAAAACCGAGGTCCTGACTCTCTGTGGTCATTAAAAATCCCAGGGTGTTTCTCGAAAAGAGTAGGGGTGTAACCCCGGCGTCCTGGCCAAATTTCCCATTGGCCCTTACCAATCATGGCCTCCTAATAATCCCCCTCTATGAATTGGCTACATTACTCTGCTCTCCTCCCCACTAATAGCTGATGTGTGGTGAGCGTTCTGGCGCACTATGGCTGCCGTCGCATCATCCAGGTGGATGCTGCACATTGGTGGTGGTGGAGGGGAGTCCCCATTACCTGTATATAGTGCTTATCTGGACACTCCACTCAAAGCACTTTACAGGTAATGGAGACTCCCCTCCACCACCACCAAAGTACAGCACCCGCCTAAGAAATGTATTTTCTACTTTCACTCTTCAGGCTAACCATGGACATTTGTGAATTTGCATGCAGAGAATGTATTGGAAATTGAAACTGAAAGATTGTTTGGTGCGTTGTATGCAAATTATTAAAATATTAAAGCCATGGGTAGTAGATACGACAGTGGACTCTAGTCCTGTAGGTCACTTTCATCAATAACGGCTTAATACCTACAAAGAATAAGGGTATATCAGTCCTGTTAAGCAACTCACATATTCTGTCAGTAATTAACTACTCAGGAAAGTGTGAAAGCCAGAAGGTTTGGACTGGAATTCCTCCCCATAGAGATTAAGAAGACAGTACGTGTCTTTTTTCTTATTGTTTCACAGAAGAGATCAAAGCGACGATGCTTGTGAAAGAGCATTTCAAGCAGAATTCATATGATCTCCCCACGGAAGAGTTCACTGAAACTGCAGACAAGAAGTTCAATTGCCAGCTGAAAGTTGCTTCCTTTACAGTTTCGTGTGAAGGAAAAGGTGAGCTAGAGTCAGTCTTGTTGGTCAAATTTCCTATCTTCCTGAGCTCAGTGTATATATTTTTAACTTGTTGTCATTGATCATTCCTGAAAAATAATAGCAAACATTGTGAATGGGGTTCATAGTTTGTCAGCTCAACTTTTTGCTCCACTCTCTCAGTCTGCCTTCAAACAATTTGATTCCTGAAGCCTTGTTTAAGGTAAACATCTTCTTTTGTTATAAGAACAGCTAACTTTGTAACCATCTTGTACGTTAGATGAGTGTCATTGGAGTGGCTTCAAACTGAAGACTAGGTTAGTCAGGTCTTTATGATTCACGAGTGGATTTTGTATACGATAATAAGATATGTTTGTCTTTCAGGGTCTTCTGAAGACCTAGCCAAAGCCGAGGCCTCCAGGTTCACTCTCTCCCAGCTCACCCACATTTTTGACTGGGGCCTGGCGGCCAAGGTGCCAAACGGTGAAGACTCAGTGGGCAGGCTCACCACGTTGCTACAGGAGACCCAGCAGAGTCCTCCCACTTTTCAGCTCATTGACACCCTACACAAGGCCACTGCTCAGCTGAACTTCAACAACTTCTCCCTGGAGAGCAGTGGCCATCGGCTTGGCTCCAAGAAACTAACACAGAAAGAAGTCAGCTCTCGGCTCCTCGGGCTGCTGGGAGAGATGGGGGAGGAAGGTCAGTGTCTCCTCATTACTCTGGACCTTTCAATGCAGGAAAGTGCAGGTACCTTCTGTGTGGAGTTTGCATGTTCTCCCTGTGGTTACATGTGCTCTGCTTGTCCAAAAAGACATGTCTTGGTTAAGTGGAGTCTTTAAATTGTCCCCTGTGTGTTTGTGCCGAGATAAATAAGTTACTGTCCAGAGAGTATCCTGCCTTGCACCTGTTGGGTTAATCTCTGAGTCACTGTAATCCTGTATTGGACTAACTTTATAGGGTTATTGAACATGAATGGAAGGCTGATGTAACATGTCAACAACTTAAGATGATAAAGCCCCAACTACATTTTCAAACTTCATCTTCATACAGCCCATGTGGTGTTCATGTTAAAATGTTCCCTAGCTGCTTGAGCCTTATTTACATTAAGGAGTTTTAACTTCAAGTCGGTCACAAACAAAATTTTGTCATTTTAAATCTAGGGAAACTGAAAAGAAAATCCTGGTATTTTAAAGGATCTTAAATTGTACCTTAAAAATTAAGTTTTTCATCACAATACTGCTTAGTGAAACACTCTTTGTAGTCCTAATTCAAAACGTTGTCCTTGTGTGTGACTGTTTGGTGATTCCAAGTTTTGGGTTAACTTTTAAGATGCAAGCAACAGCACCCCAGCGAGGAACCGGGTGCAGGAGTGGTTTGATAAGAAAGGCTGGAAGTCGCTCAAGTTCGAGGACACAGCAGAAAAACATGGCGTGAAGGTCACCTTCTCGGCCAGATTTGACTGCTCCCACCAAGGTAATTGCCCACAAGTCTTCAGGGCTAGCTGCCTTGGCTCAGCTCTGGACCCCCAGAACTAGCGCTTGGATGAAACACAAAGAACTAAGCGTTATCATTAAAACAGACAAAAATGGCAAAAGAAGTGTTATGATCTTGGGAAGTTGCCCGATTTTAAAGAAACAAAACACTACCAGCTACGAGTCTGAGAGGGGGGCCTATGGTGACAAAGCTGCCCGTTTCCTTTGCAGATTGGGAGCCCAGCTGGGAGTGTGCCCAGGAGAAGCTGGGTGAGGAGCTGCAGGCTCGATTCAAGTACTTGTTTGAAGACAGTGCTGATCAGGTGATTTCCGCATAGAAAGACACCAAAAAAAAAAGGCCCAGACCCTCACATTGGTGTTAGTGTTTACTTGTAGGATAATGCTTGTTGTACAGTATCCTTGTATGAACTACCTTTACCATCCACTAGGCTGGAAGGTAAAACTTTATATGAAAAATACCAATTCTGCTATTTGTTATGCCCTTAACGTAAGGGGTTAACCTTTTCAACAATGTTGCTGACCTTCAAAATGTAATACACCAGAAGTGTAATCTGCATTGATTTTAAAAAGTCAGCTCTCAGAAGTGTTACATTTTTTTGTCCCTCAACCCGTTTTATTTTCAGATCTAAGCTGTGTTCTTTAAGCAGCAGCCTGTGCACACTGATGCCCAGATTAGCCAAGGAAGAGCTTACTTTACGCAGGGATTGGCTTTGGAGCAGGCTGGTGCTGTGAAATCTACCAAAACATTTTTAACCTGGGGCTCGAGCTCATGGAATAACCTTCATACTGGATACCTTGCTGAGGAGGCCTGGGATGAAGGTCGAGGGATGGAAAATAACCCCACACAAACTCATGGCTGGAGACAGTTACACTGTTGATGAACTGCCTTGAACAGTTTTTCTTCCTCTTGACTTCAAGGAAATTGACTAAATTTAAAACGACACTTTTTAGGCTGCTGTACACAATGACACGGTTGTCATCTCAATAACGCTTATAAAGCAATGTGCAAAGGAAATTATTTTTAAATGTAATTTCTTTGGACTTGATTTATTAACAACGTGTTGCAAATTGATATTTGATGTTTGTAATGGAAGATGGTATCACCTTGGGATAATATTGAGAACATTGTTTCTCATTTTATTTTTTGTAATTGGCAATTAGATGATGGTAAGTTAAACTCTGCATAATGGATTATTTTATATTATCTATGTCTTAGACTATCTTAATATGTCTTTATACTGTAATATTGGCAGATTGTGATTAAAAATCCCAGGTACTCTTACCTTTTGAAATACACATGCTAGATCAGTAATGGTGTGGAAAAATGTAACATTGTGAAATAGAGAAAATATAATTGCAGCAATATTTAACCAAATATCTATTTAAAATGACTTAATTGAGCTAATACTCATTGTATTGTCTTAATTTTAAATGAATAACCCAAAAGTTGCATTGCATACCAATCTCTTAACTGTTTATATTAAAAAATGTTCATAGAACATTTTCCGTTGTAAGTGTAATGTTGTTTTCCAACTAGCTTTCCAAAAGAATGAAAAAATAATCTTCATTTTGTACGGAGAATACTACACAGATATATCCATGTTTTCACAGACCAAGGTTAGCTATACTCTCCGTTTCCCTGGGTATTATTGCTTAGATCAGCACACATGATGCTGATCGGGGTTTGTGAAACGACAGGATAGTTTGTAAATATAAGAGCTTAGTAGGAACTATTTTAAAATTTATATCCCGAAGGATATAAACCTATTAAACCCGGACGTTATACACTCAATCATTTACTGTGTAACTATAACCCAGCTCACAGTCATCTATTATCATATATCCATTCGGGTGTAACATAAAATCATTCCCGGAAGAAAATAGTCTCGTTAAGAAACTGTCCTACCCTGATATTAAAATACGTTCTTAATATTAGAGGTAATAGGTTTGAACTTTTAAAAGAGATACACTTTTCCAGATTTTGTATCAGAGGATGGAACAATATAGATAATATACATCGAAAGAGTCGTACATGCTCTCCTCTCACCCATGCCATGTTTTTGTTAAATTTTATTTTGCTTAAGTGTAACACGAAATGGCTCCGGGTATGTGTTGCAGCCAGCCGGCTGTTTTCGGGATGGCTGCTGTAAGCAGCACGGAGCCGCTATGCCAACCTTGTATTTATGATGCTAAATTCAAAGGTGAGTCACGTATTACCGTTAAAGAAACAAGCTACGTTACGCAGAAAACAGCAGTACTTATCAATGCATAATTTGCATTTCGAATTTATTTTTGAAGAGAAAAATATCATACAAATCTTTATCATTCAATGTGATATAAACTATATGAAATTTGTGAAAAGCTTTTCTGAAAATGGGGATTCTTTATTTTGTTTTTTTTAATTAAGTAGTATTCGGGTAACAAAATCATCTTAAAATTTACCGTTAAAAAATCTTTCGTTTTCCTTGCTGCCAGTAGATGGCAATGGGCGTGTTAAATACACAGTCTGAGTATCCGCAGCACCGTCGCGGTGCCAGACGCTGTAGTACTGATTTTCGTATTAACTCACAGTAAATCTAGACAGCGCTTTCACAGCCGGGTTATAATTTGGTGAGGCTGCTGCAAAAGTTTATGAATAGCGTATTACTGAAATGTTTTCCTGTGTTACAGTGGAGGTGAATGTTGAGAAACCCCTGCAGCCCATTCACCTGAGTTGTGAGCAGGTGGCATTGGAGATGATGAGTCTGTGCTGCCAGCTGGACCTCCTCATCAGAGCCCAGGTTCAACAGGTGAGGTGTTAAGACTCTGCAGTGTCCACAGCTCCTGTCAGTCCTCATCATTATGGTTCACCTTTATGGATGCGTCAGACAAAATATTTATTTGCTTAAACCTAGATGTGACCGTAAAACAAGTCATACCTTTAATAAGAACCCTAATCAAACCTACCTGTGATTGAAGTATGAAAATGTTCAGACATCAAGCCCCAATGCCATCCAATATTATCCTTCCTCTGGACTGAAGAAGGATAATATTGGTTTAAAGTTAAATCCAAACCAAGCTAATTAACAACTCAGATTGGATATACCTTAGAATGACAAAATCCTGTCATGTAAAATCCTGGATGTTGGACAATCATATAAATTCAGTGTTTTTTTTAGACCAACAGACCAAAACTGCCTAGTAGCTTCACAGATCCTGATTATCACTAACCTTTTTCTGTCTAGTGTTTTTTCAGTTAAAAAGGTGTAGATAATCTTAAAAGGTGAAATGAGTCAACCTTCATATTTGTACTAAAATCAAAGATAATAACAATTTACAGTCACCTGTACACTCCTTGAATACACAATTATATATCTTATTGAGATAAATCACAGTTCTACTACATTAGGCTTTACATACAGATATGAAAAAACAGTTAAGGGTTGTAGTGTGGAGCAGAAAATTGTTTTTGTACTCTTGAGCAAAGTACTTTGGATAGACATTTCCTGTAAAAAATGTGTCATCACTGTAAATTGTAACTGTTACTTGGTTTAATTACACAGGAAAGGAAAACTTTAAATTAAAAAATGGCTATAGATTTTTCTTTCACTTTCAGAAGTGATCTATTGTGTAATTTCGATTACACTGAAGAACGAGTTTTATTTGCAGCGTGCTTTAGAGAGATTGTTACTTATTTTCTGTCATTTACTGTATCATGACTTTGCACCAACATTTGCTTTTACCTCAAGGAGTTTGAGGCACTGGATTTTGTCTTTGTAAGGATGAAGAGAAAAAATGTTTTGTTACTGTTCTGATGGCAGTTTTGCATTTGATACTGGACTGGAAATGTAATACACTCTTTCTTTGTGCTAAGTAGAAGAAAGGTTTCTCCCCTTACTTACTTTACTCAATGCTGCTATTCTCCACAGTTCCAGGAGCAACTCGGACAAGATATTAGTCCAGTTGAATCAGAATCTTTCCACAGACGAGGTGAGCTTATCCATGGGGCATTATTCACCTTTCTGGTTTATGGTGTGGTGTTAAGAGCATGGAGTCACTATGTTTTACGGTGATGAATATGAATAATGAAATATGATGTGATGGCGAGAGCTAATTAAGATTTATTCCCAGTAATCACCCCTTCCTATCTAAATTTGTTCCTTGTAAGGTACATATATACACTCATGATTAATAATGATTAACCTTATCAGGATGAAAAATCTGTGGCTGCTGTCTTGGGTTTTAATATACACGAAGTGGAATTAGAAGTCTGTTTAGACAGTCTAGCTTTCCAGGGCTGTGAAACCGCCAGAACTAATTAATATTCACATTTGCATAGTCCATAGTGACAGTTTAATCTTAAAAGACACCATGACACTTTCAGGGTCATGGTGTCTTTTAATAGTAATCCATTTGTACTTACCTGTATGTCTTTCTCCTTATCTATCTTAGGCAATGGTTGTGGGTTGTTGTAATGTTCCTTTTCCCAATAATACAGGCACCAAGATAATAGAACAAATGAAACAAATTCTGGAGCATCTGCCCAAACCTGTTCCACAGCTAGAGGTAACAACTGTTTTTATTTTTTTATCTATAAATTGTTAAAAACCATATATACATTTTATATATTAAACTTCTTAATGATGAAAGTACACTTCTAGTACACCCTAAACTGATGATGTAGTTGCTTGTGTCATGTGCCAATGGCCATAAACAAGAATCAAAAACATCTGGCCTAAATTGAATTATCTGCTGTGTTTTTTTTACACTTTTCTAAGGTCTCATCAAGTTTCTTTCTAGTGTTTCTCAGCACATTCTTTGTACAGTTTCAAACTGTAACTGCTAGTGGATTCAGATGTGCAGCACGCAGGACTAAAAGCACTTTTGGAAAACATCTTCGTTTGATGGATGTCATCTGAACAAAATGGTGGTTTATGCTTAATGCAGTTTAAGAAGGCAAGTTTCTTTATTAAAGGACAATGACTCGTTGTGCTCTTAACCAGGATTACCTAGATGCAGTGGGACTGTCTACAATGTTCCCTCGAGTTGAGATCTTCATCATACACGGGAGTCCTGTTGACATGCTGGAGAATCCTCCCATGGACGGTAAGAGCTGTATGCTGTAATTATCCACTACAACACATCACATACGTGGTATTTCGGTAAACATGAGGTAATTCGTCATCTCGCCAAATTAAGGAAGTAACAAAGAATAAAAACTGACTTCTTGAATATGGACAGTTTTGTTAACCAGAACTTTGTATTTGATGCTACAGCTATGCCTGCCAGAAAGATGAACACCAATTGAATTTTTTAGTAAGCATTTACTTTTTCAGTCTTTCACTACATTTCAATCAGCAGAATTATTCTTGTATCAGAACACCATGTTATTTCCCTCAAATATATTGATGCTCTTAAAATGTCTCTTCTGTTTTTCCTCTACGCCCAGTCCTTGTTTACTGTAAAAGTTTATTCAATAACAGATTAAGAATAGAAAACAATTTAACTAGCTAACTTTCAAGAGCGACACCTCCTCACATATCTCTTCTTCGGCACTTTGTAGTAAGACTTCATGCGATGCCCAAATGGATAGAGTTAAAAAGAGTGTTTGCCTTGTTGTAATTTATTTGACAAATAATCAACAACTTATAAATCCATTGTTTCTGTTGCACTTTCACTTAATGTAAAACTTTGAAAATCATCTTGAATAAAGGCTTATGCGCAACAACAATAATAATGCTCTCCAGCACTGTTAGTTTTGCTATCTCCATAATGCAAGGTCTTATTTTTTGTTTCATTTAACAGTAAAGTTTCTGCAGCTGAACACCCCTACACACCCTGGCAGTAAAAAAGGTGACCGAACACTAAGGATATCTGAACATTCTTTTCAATATGGCAAGGCTTGTATCTACAGGTGAACAGGAATTGAGAGGGCTGGAGGATGAATTACATGCTGTTTTATTATTGCAGACTATTTTCCTCACCTTGGGAAGATGAACCAATTACTTGTCCTGAGCCAGCAGTTAGAAGATGATGTGAAACACCTGGGCAGCCACAAATACATAGCACACCAGCTGTCTGTTTTATATGTGAGTGTGCTTAGTTCATACCTCTTTGCTGCTTTCTGTTACTATTACAAATGTAAAAATGGATCTGTGATGCAGTTCATTTACAGCAATCCTTTATAATCATTTTGTGGAGTAAAATGATTTGAGCAAGGCCTTTAAAAGTTAAAATCACAACCACAACTATATTGGGGCAGAATTTCTTTTTATTTTGTGCTGAACTTATTAGGGTTGATAATAGCTACTTACACCCTATAAATAGCTCTGTATTATTATTACACGTGTTTAACCTCCTTAATCATTAATATTACTGTTTAATGTCTTTGCATTTTAATTTGGAGGGTTGAACTTTTCCATTTCTTTTGTTGAATTTTACACTAAACTCTTAAACATAACTTCTACAGGTGGGTGGCTGAAAGCAAACCAATTAAGGCTTCATAACCTACCATATTTTCTACTATTTCACTTGATAAATACAATTGATTGTTTTTTGTGACCAGCTAGAATCACCATTTGTTGGCAACTGTGATATTCAAAATCATTAAAAATTAACGCTAGTTGATACTGTCACGAAGCGTCTTTCAGGACCCTATGCAGACAGAACAATCAGGAAGGGAGTGAGAAAACACGGGGAAAAAGACTAGGATAGGGGCTGGAAGAAGAACAGGGGGCGTGTCCAAGGTGCGCTGGTGTTTGGGGGGGGTCCAGGGCAAACAAGTCCAAGGGACTCCGTAAAATAATCCAGGGAAAGCCAATGTCCACAGCTGGGTGATCCATCCTGACACAGACAATGTAGTTAAAAGCCAGAGCGGGTCCGGTGAAGGGTTGAGGGAATAAAAGGGGGTAACAGGACCAGACACTCCAGTCCCAGACCCAGAAGGTCAGGACTCCGTTGTGAAGCCTCTGCTGTCGGGTCACTCCTGGACTCGCGTGTAGGCGGGCTTCCAGGCGTTCATCTTCCAAAGCTCAGCCCAGATTGGCAGGAACGTCTGGCTTTTATAGCAGTGGGGGCTGGAATCGAAGGCAGGTGCAGGAGATAACGAATAAAACAAGGGCTGAAGCGTCCTTAAGAGGAGGGGTTTACGATCGTGACAGATACGCAATCCAAATACACAGAAAATGGACAAAAGCACTGGTTCTTGTTGGTTCTTCCAAGATTGCTTATTTTCATTAACGCTGGTAATTGCTAGTCTATAAATTACCTAATTTTATCAAATTGGAATTTTTTTGGCCACTTACAACCTGTCTGTTGTCTTTAACTTGTTACAGCAAGTTATCAGCTCTTTCAAAGGCATCACGCCACTATCCATTCTCAAGAGGGACATTGAAGCCAATTTCAAATCATTGAAACTGTCACTGGCCACAGAGCAGGAATCCAAGCAAGAGCCCCAGTTGCCTGCACATTACGTCAGCTGGTAAGACCATAGATGCAGTCCTCTCCTTTGTAGGGGAGGTGACTAACCTACCACATCTCTTCTTTATTTTAATGACCATATTTAGTGAGCAGTGACAAAGCAGTTTGGCACCTCAGACAGAAGCACGTTCTTTGCTCTGTTAGTGAACCACTGAGAAGTTGGTGTTGGCACCACCGAGGCATAACTACAGACTCAACTGTTGCAGGCAGAAGGTCCTATTTCTGGAATTTTGTACCACAGCTGCTTCAGGATCCTATTACCCTGTGTAATATCAATTAAAATATGTTTCGGGGCTCCCAGGTGTCTCACCCTGAAAAAGCGCTCTGATGGGTATGTCCATAAATCAATTGTATTTCTATAGCACAAAAAATGAAGGACCAACTTTCTTTCCTACAGCGAGGCTAAGCAATTACCTATTTCAGTTTGCCTTATACGTAATGTTGCAAGATGTGTACTTGAACTGCTCTGCACATTCTGGGCAGGTAGGCATCTGGGTGATCACCAGCATATAGCACCTTCACAGTGAATAGGAAGCAGTAATGTACACCAGTATATGGTGAGCATACTGGTGCACTTTGGCTGCCATTGCATCATCCAGGTATTGTACACTGTGATGATTTTTGGAGGGGAACATAAAAAACGTTACAAATGAGAGGAGGCTGTTTGGCCCATGTGGACAGTTCAGTAAATAGTAGTCAATAGATCCAAGGATCACATCCAGCCATTTCTCTAGCTGGTCCACACTGCCACATGTTGAATTGGTGCAATTATTATTATTATTATTATTATTATTATTATTATTATTATTATTAAAATGTTCTCAATTGCAATGGACCCAAAATAAAATCTGATGCCCTCTAGAGGTTACTAAGTACAACTCTGGCTTTGGACTGTGCAATCTTTTATAACTCTTGTTGTCGACAGTTATATTGCTCAGGTCTAAACGCTGGTTTGTGTCTTCGCAGGATATTGAATCTGACCCAGAGCCTTATATCGTTAGTGTCGTCTCTCCCCGAGAAGCTGACGGAAGACCTGGGTCCAGCGATGTCCTTTGTCGCCAGCCTCACATGACCCCTGCCCGCTCAGCTCCTGCTGCAGGGGCTGGGTCACCTAGCCCTCCCGGGCCATGAAGTGGGGTCCGCAGTGACCGAGATACCGTCACAGCTGCAATCCACCCACCAGCTCCAATTACAAACCCAGTTCTTCATGGTGGCGTTCTGCTTGCGTCGATTAAAGAGCTAGAAATCTGCAGCTAGTGGGTAGATTGAAGAGTTGGCTTAACACAAGTCATTCAGTAAATTACAGTAGTGTACTGTAGTATATGAGTATAGTATAGATAGAACAGTATGTAATTTCAGGGTCTAAGTTAAATTCTTATAAATAAGATAATTATTTTAAGATTAGGTTTAATATTGTAGTATGCATGTGAGGTGCAACTTTGGACATATCTCAGGTTAGGGATCGTTTCGGGACCATGGTGCCAGAGTAAGTTGGTATTGACTTAACTGCTCCAGACTATTATTCCAATGAACAAATGCAGTTTTCCAGTTACTGTACATTGTTTTCAAAACTGATTGCAATTTTACTTGATTTGTTTCCTTCTTCCTTGTATTATGGTTATGAAAATGTCGAAAAGGTTATGAAAACAGGTAACATAAGAACACAACTCCTGATGCTGCTGTCAGATTGTGGTTAACATTAGATCATAATGAAGGCTACAAACAAGATGAGGCAGTTTGGTCCATCTGGCCTGTTGAGTAGATGGTAGTTAATAGATCTTACGGTCACATCCAGCCAGAGAACTCTAAAGGAAGCCAAGGTACTGGCTTCAGCCACATGGCTGGGTAGCTGGTCCATACTGGCACATGTGGAGTTGATGCAATGAAGCAGTGTTTATTATTATTATTATTTTAACTGCAGTGTCATTGTCACCTAAAGCAAAGATTCAGTATTATGAACTGCTGTGTTATAGTGCAGATCAACTACAGCATATGTATAGACAAACCTACAGTAAAAGTTAAAAAAGCAGATAAATAGACAAAATTATGCCTGATACTGCAGTAAACGGATGCAGTCCAGAGCCCTAACCATGTAACCTAACCATACTGCTGCCTTCTGAGGTTTGAGTGACCTTCTGATCTGTTATTGCAGATCTCTTTCTATACTGTTTGTTAGAAGTATTCATTTTTGTTTTTTGTTTTCCAGGTGGCAGCTATTTTTTTTAAATCCAGTTTAATGTTCATCGATTCTGTATAGGCCCTTATCACATCCATAATACATCTTGATTAAACGGAAAGCATTTCAAAAGTGGTTCAAGTACCATTACACATAATGGTGAAAGGTTGTGTGTACATTTTCTAAAGCATTGAGGGATGTGGTACCAACACTGATTAGAATGTTGTTTATCAGAAAGTAATTGTTATGTGACTGTACTGTATCTCTTTTAATAAAGCTATACTGTTTGAATTTGTCAGGCCTCCTTCCCTGTTAAAAGATAACATTTTATTATTGCTCTTAACAAATTAAAGTGATTTCTGTCTATTCAAAAAGCTGAACACAAGTAGACTCCAAATGGTCTATTTTACACGTAGGAAAAAGGACATTTGCACAGGTTCCACATCTGGATTCATTATAAATCCATACGTGCGTTTCGGAAATACAGACGTTGGAAGCATGATGCTGGTTTGAACATTTTATAAGCATTTTATGAGATTGTGTCAGTATTGATTTTCTATGATATATGACAGAAGATACGACCGTCTGAAATGAAACGGAATTTGTGATCGTAGCAAAAGGTAGATCACAACAGAGCTCGTGTCTTATTCCTAGGTTTTGAACCATTTTGTATTTGTCAGAAGTCGTAAAATGTTTATATACAGTACATCTATGACATGGGTGTGATGTACTGCTTGTATGATGTACTACTTGTAAGAGCATTCCAGAACGACAGCAGCAATACAAATAACGAAAAAAAAACAAGAACAACTGTGCCGTTCTTAATGGTTTAATAAAAATATTGTCCCTCAAGCAGATTAACTGGATTACAAATCGTGTAAACTATCACAGAACAATTTCCTGAACTGCACTAAAAATCCCCGTACCGTCACAACACCATTCCCATTATAATAACTAAAGCCTTCCAACTCATCAATTTCATACACACTTTGTGACGTCACGTTGGTCATAGCGATGGAGTTAGGGTTCCTGGATGCTTTTTAACGTTATTATCCCCCCTTATTCATTTCATGAAAACATCGCGCTGTTAACTGTGTACATAATGAAGATTCATAGTTGTTACAAAATATACTCCTCGGAGAGTATGTTTGATGTCTGATTTGGGCTGCCTGTTTTTTCACATTGTGCTGTTGTGCAAGGAAGTACGAATTTAGAGATGGTCCCTTAATGGGGAAAAAACCACATGTAACTCCCAAGATTCCGAGGTCATGACAATGTAAATAAGCGACAAGGAAGGAAGAGTTATGTGGGTTGTTCGTTTTTATACAAATACGCGGTTCCTCCTCAGTGTGTCGGTCTTGCAGACGGCACAACGCACCATTTCTTCGGGGTCCCACCTCCTGCATTTTTGACAGCTTTGTTTTTACGAGGTAATGCCGCTGGATGGCGCGCTGACGTTACCCAGGAATTTGGCATCTTGGGCCCCAATGCAACAAGGCTTTTTCTTCTCTTGATCTGTTTCCAGCAAGAGCGATTTCTAGGTAAGATACGAGGGGGAGGCGAGAGTCAATAGAAACCGCAGGGCGTCGCACTGTGAACGGATTCGCAACAACCTGCACGAAAGAGATAAACCAGATTAGCGCCTCTCATAGCAAAAAACTAAAACAGAAATGGTAAATGTGCTCAGGGTTCACAATCTCAAGCTCTGGGCCGAAAGAGTCAAGTTCAGTTTGTTTTGGAAGGAAGCTGGGGGGGTGACGGCGAGCAGGAGATGAGAACCCAGAATGACAGGCAGAATCACCAATCACATCCTCGGCAATGACTTGACTGACAACTGGGTGGCGAATGACGGCTCACCGTGGGCGGTGCTGGTACCGGTTACCATTGCACCGATTTTTCCTCTCCCCAGGTAGTGTTGTGCTGTTCGTGCTTAGCTGCGGGATTTTTAAAAGAATTGCATATGCTGCAAATGTAACATTGCGTCAACAGCTGCATTTTGCAAACTCGAAACGGTCTTGCGTTCTTTTTTGTTGCTGTTTCTCATCGAGTTCAGTCTAGGGTTCAGTTTGCGTTTACCACGACGTTAAATTACAACCGCACAGAGCTGAGAAAACGGTGCCATACCATGCCACTCGAGATATTGCTTACAGTTCGCTGTCATATTAGAGCAAAAACAAGCTATTCATCGAGTATTGATTACGTTGAATGAAGTAGTCATAAAGTATAACTGCAAAACCCATTTGGTCAATTTATGAGAATATATTCCAAGGTTAAGATTTTGTATGAATTATTATACGGATTTGTTAAATATGAAACAAAATCAAAATCAAACAGGCAACCAAATAAATGCAATTGTTTTTATTTTTCTCATTTCCTTGTACTTTGTTTCTCAGCTGAATATATCTTCTCGGGTACTTTTCCCCAAATGCTCAGCCTCACTCTTTAGTCAAGATGGGCCAATTGAAACGTACTGTACGCAGAGCATCGTGCTAACTACGTGATCTTGAGGTTAGCATGCAGTTCCGCACGCTAGATTAATACATTGCAACAAACGTGGCTGCAGATATTAGTCTCCAGTTCCTTCATACAGCCAGTAGCTATATCACCCTCCAACTCACAACTGGCAACCCACTGTAGCTGAACAGGTGTGAGCCTGGGCAGAACCTTGCATAGGTGTTAGTGGGGCCAGCAGGGGGCGCTCACCCTGCGGTCTGGGTCGGTCCTAATGCCCCCAGTATAGTGGCGGGGACACTGTACTGTAAAAGACTCAAACCGAGGTCATGACTATCTGTGATTATTAAAAAGGACCGACATTTCTCGAAAAGAGTAGGGTTATTACCCCGATGTCCTGGCCAAATCTCGCAATCATGGTAATAATTGGTAATCCTCCTAATAATCCCCATCTATCAATTGGCTTCATTGTTCTGCTGTCCAGTGATAGCTGGTGTACGGTGAGCATGCGGGAGCAATTCGGCCAGTGGAGGGGAGGGCGTATTATTATTATTATTTTAAATCTTCTCAGTATCAACGAACCTCCAAAATAAAACCCGAAGCCCTCAAAGGGTACAAAAGTTGGGGACTAAGTTCTTGCTGTAGACTTAACAATTTAAAATGCAATACCTTTACTGAGGGGAACACCGAATCACATGAGAAAGATCCTAATAGTAGTACTGTAACAGTAATAGAAGTATCAGTTTGTTACTGAAATAACATAATTAAAACGTAATGATTTTAAGATTTCATCGCTGTAAAATGCTAGTTAGGTGACTTCATCTGCAGTATTTTATCTGCATAGATATTAAAAATAAAATTAATTTCTAATGAGCATCCAACTACGAAAATAGTAATGTATATATATGTTGGCCCACATATTAGTTCAAGTGGGTAGCTGCGTCAGCATGGAACAAGTAAAGGTTTATTCTTAAGCCTTCTGAAGGCTCCACAGCTGAAACATTGTTTCTTTTCCAGCACGGAATAAACCTTTACTTGTTGTATTTTTTGCCACATATAAGTTTACTGGTACTCATAATTAAAATATTCGGAATCAGTTCCTGCTTGGTAGAAAAGCAGCTTAATCCTTAGTATTGTGCTAAGAATGGGATCAATTCGTCATCAGCTTTGTTCCACAGGTTTTTTTCCTGTAATTAAGGAGGCAGCTGTTGGGTGATCCCGAGACTGTGTTGTACTAGCTAGTACTTAACATAGTACAGTAAGTCAGCAAGTTCTTTCTGTTTCGGCGCTAGTCACAATTATGTGACTGGGATCAATAATTCAAGCTAAAATCAAGCCCCTTCTCCTCTCCAGGACAGTGTTGAGTTAGAGGTTTTCTTACCTTTCACGGAAAAAAAGAACGCAGGATAGCCAAGATAGAATAAGTCCCAGCTGTGATGTTAGCGCTTTGAAGATGGACTTGGGCTGGGTCGCTGCCTTTGTGTTTGGGAATCGGGTGGCGCGTTGTTAGGTTGCTAGAGGAACACCTCATTCTCCATTCGAGGATTTCCCTCTGGGGCCTCGACAGGGGGCAATTAGTGAACAACACCTGAGAAACCTGCTTCTCCACCACCAACTGCTGGCATGGAAACCCCACTTGTTCATGAAGCCGAATTGTCTTTACCTCTCAAGCTTCAGTTTTAGTGCCCCATTGGCAAGTGTTTGGAAAATTCAGCATTACTCACAGCATTACCTTTTATTTTGTATTCATGGTTACTTTTATTTGAATTAATTTATAGAAGAGGATATTTTATTGAAGGAGTCTGAGTGAAATACTTTGCACAAAGGTACAGCATCAGTGCCTGGCCTGGGGTTCGAATCTCCTAACCTTCCACTTACAAGTCTAACCACTGCTCCCACTGCTGTAGTGTCTTACCCTTTGTTACTCTAAGTTTTAGTTTACTTAGAAGTGCTTTGGAATGAAATTAAAGAGCCCTGCTTAATTAAAATGAGTTAGCCAAAACACATTAAACAAGAAGAGGCTAGCAGCCCAATTAGCTTGTTGAAGTGCTGGTGGCTAATTAATTAGAACATTTCATCCAGCATTTCCTTGAAAAAAGCCAGGATATAGGATACATTTGAAAACATGGCAGGTTGGCATGTTCCAGTTCCCACAACACTTGGTCCACAAATGTTAAAAATCTCAGTTTTAAATTCATGACTAATAGTTGTGTATTCTGTTTCACTTTTCACTGTTGATTTTATTTGGGTTGGGTTGGGTTATTTTTGTCATCAGTGGAATTTGTAGCAATACTTCTGCTGAAGTGCCTGTGTCAGACTTGCGAGGTAACTTACAGGTGTGCTTGTATTTGACGTTGTGTCACATAGACGGTATGGTAGGGCAGAGTTGCTGTACCAAAGGCAACGTATTTAGACAATTACCCGTTAGTAGGTAACATGAACACTTTTGCTTCCAGTGTGCTGATCTGTTTTTTTTTTTAAGATTTTGCTCTGCTGGATGGTGATTCTGAAATATAACCCTGCACATGATCATGGCCTCCATCTGAACATGTAAGAGATGATAGCAGAGCCAACATTATCTACCAGATCGTCCCTGCAAAAGTAAGACTCTGGACTTCACAGAGCCCCAAGTACAGGGCTCCTAAATGTGGTAAACGACCATTTCTTTTGCAGCCTGAGGACATAAAGCATATTTCCCACCGGACTTTGTGAAAGGGAGTTTTGTTTTATGTGCCTTGTTTCCTCAAGATTGCAATTCCAATGTTAAAAGTAATGGATTTTGATACTTAGACATCTAGAGCTAATGTTGTTACCATCACTCAGTTTCACCTAGTCTTGTCTACTGTTCCTGCTTTACCTACCCTATGTTGCCACAGACCCTTTACTGTGTCCTAGTGTTCAGAGCTCATCAGGCTTAGCCTACTCAAAGTTAACAAAATTATGACATGAAAGTAGAGTATTGAAACCCTTTGCACAGATATAAATAACATTGGATATCAAGGATCTCAGATGAAATCACAGATCTATTTGAAATTCTAGACAGGATTCCCCTTCACCAGCCCTAGAGTGGAGTGATTAATAGAGGTCAATGTACTGTACTGTATGTATGTGTGCTTGTAGTGGAAGATGCCTGCATCTATGGGTGTTTTTCTTCACAATTTTCAGAGAGAATTCTATTGCTGACGTCACCTCTGGCTCTGCAGCTCACACCCCTAATGCCGTGAAAAATGAGAACAGACAGAAGACAGTGGTTCGTATTCGTCACATGAAAAAATCTTTGGTGCTATATATACCGATGGAAAAAAGAAATACAACACCTCCTCCTCCACACTCTGGCCCTCCCGTCTGCGTGGAACAGGCTGAAGAGTGACTCATCCGTGAAGAGGACCTGATGCCACTGCTGACGAGTCCATCACAGCCTCCGTCTGGCCCAAGACAGTCGGTTGTGATGTCTAGTAGTTGTGAGCAGAGGGCCTCTGACAGGCTGCCTTGCTCTAAGGCCAGCAGTATGGGGCCTCACTCTCCTGTCACCGATGTGGGCGTTGTGTCTGCAGGCAGTTTCAGCAGCAGTACAGGTGGAAGATCTGAAACGATCTCTCAGATGGACCAGTCTGATGTGTCAGTCCTGCTCTGGTGTGGTCACTTAGGGCAACCTGATCTTGGACGGTCATCTGTCCTGCCAGTCTGCTGAAACCTTCTCTGCAGTTGGGACACAGTGGAGCGGCTATCTCCATAGTGTTTGGCAACGCTGGCACATGACATGCCTGCTTGCAGCATGCAAATGGCCCTCTCCCTTGCTTCTGGTGACATTCTAGGCATTATTGAATGCACAGAAAACTGTGGTCTTTTTCTTACTGTAACCTAAGCTTTGAATTAAGGCCTTTTTAAAGGTGACCTGATCAGGCATTGTTCCACCTGGACCTCGTTGGGTAAAAGTGCACCTCATGAGCTTTTGTGTGATTGGCAAGTTGCAATGCCTCACTGCACAAGCTGTATTGCTGGTCAGAGGGCTTAAAACAAATTGACAACTTTTTGTGAAAGTACATAAGCTATAACTATCGTATTCTCATTCCAGAAAATGTTGCGTTTCTTTTTTCCATCAGTATATATAAAGAATATTTGCACCTGATCTCTTCTGCTGTGCATTTGTATACAAAATCCTACAAGAAGTTTGTTGCACACTAGGAAGTAGACCTGCTACAGTATGTGTATTAAAACGATCAGCCACCAAGTTGGAGGTGGAAATATTTAGTTTTTCTCACAGCACCCTCTTGTGGTGTCA
Organism: Lepisosteus oculatus; assembly: GCF_040954835.1. Classification (NCBI taxonomy): domain Eukaryota; kingdom Metazoa; phylum Chordata; class Actinopteri; order Semionotiformes; family Lepisosteidae; genus Lepisosteus; species Lepisosteus oculatus. The sequence continues at coordinate 4,400,762 of NC_090710.1, forward strand.
TCGTCAGCCTTCAGGTCGAGATGAGGATAGGGATGGAAGGTGTGGTCCAGGTGTGGTCCGACTGTGGTACGAGTGTGTGTCTCAGCCCTGTTTTGTACACAGCATTTTTCCTCACTGTACTCTCTAATGGCTTTGTGTGAGCCTCTTTTTGTGCTGTCAATGACACCACCCGACTTGTGAGTGCGAAACGGTTGTGTGTTTGTGTGTGGGCGGGTAGTTGGGGCTGTCCTGTCCAGGGAGATGGATTAGCTATGCCGCCAGTCTCAAGCCCACCCCTATCCTACGTGAGTCTGGTGCCATCGCACCCCTCCCCCTTGCAGACGGGAGATCCTGACGGGTCCCGCGCCCTGCTGTACTGTGTTGTCGTGAGCAGAGGGCCAAGAGGAGGGCTCGGGAGGGGTCAGAGAATGCGAAGAGGAGGCGCCCCGAGGCTGGCTGTGGGAGCCAGGGGGGCGTGGACCGTGACCGCCACAAAAACGGGGATGACGTGGAGGCCGTCACGCTGTTCGAAGTGATCACCATGGGGAAGAGTGCCATGCAGGTACGCGCCTTCATTTTCGTCCACAGGCCAGCTCGTGAATCGAAATATGGGGCACAGGCGCCTGCCCCGTCAAAGCAGTGCGCTGCAGTGAAGGCTGCGAAGGCTCCTTGACTGACCTGTCTGTGCTATCTTTGTTTTGAAGTCAGTGGTGGACGACTGGATAGAGGCCTACCAGGCAGACCGAGATACAGCACTTCTGGATCTCATCAGCTTCTTCATCCAGTGCTCGGGATGCAAAGGCAATTTTTTTCTTGCATCCCTTTTCAAGTGGTGGCATAGAAAGACCATGTTTCTCCAACTCATGTGAAGCAGCCAGTTTGCTTGAGGTGTGCAACACAATGAAGGGTAGAATTTAAAAAAACTGTCTGAGCGTGATGCGTTTTTTGCCTGCACCTGCTCATGAGAACATCTACAGGTTAGAAAAGCCATATGAGAACTTCTGATTCCCATATTTCTGAAGCAGAATGTCAGCAAGCACTGGTGACTAGAGAAATTGGCGGTGTACTTCTGTGATCTCTGGATTTCTTGCTGCAGGTGTTGTCACAGCTGAAATGTTTCAGAACAAAGAGGACAACGAAGTCATGAACAAAATGGTGGAAGAGCTAGATGAGGTACGCGTTGTTTTACCAAAGATGAGGCATTGGGGTTTTTTCTTGTGCTTCACAGAAAGCCAAAATGGAAGTGAATCTTCTGATAAAAAGCATAACAGTTACTTAAAGAAACTTGCTCAGTTGAGTGCAGAAAATGCCAGGCTGAGAATGATAAATTACTCCCACCGCTAACTCCTGTACCTGTGGTTTTCAGATTGTGTGTGTGAATGTGAGGTGGTCCATTGCAAAAAAATAGTTAAAGTGCTCAGTAAGGCACAGCATTACAAAGCCTTCCAAATACATCCAGGATGAAGGAAATTCAGACTTCAAAAGGCCCATGACAAGAACGTAAATTCCTGGAGCACCACAAGGTTGTTTGGTTTTCCTATCCCCTGAGCTCTGTGTTCAGTAATTATAAATTTAATTTTAAATCAGAACAGTTTACTGCTTTTCCCATGACTTAGGCAGATGCTGATTTAATTAAAAGACCTATTAATCCTGTGTGGCCCTGCAAGAGTTGGGATACTTTTGGTAAACGAAAGAAAGGTGGAGGGCTTGACTGGACAAAATTGACTATATTAATTGAATACTGAGTTCTTTCTCTTAGCACTGCTATCTTTTTCTTAACTATGTTTTCAGATTTGAAGATTTATGCTTGTGATTCTTGTGTATTTTTAAAGGGATCTGGCTTACAGTACAAGAAGTTCCTGGCTTTTCCTTGGATCCTCACAGTGACATGGCCAATGGAATTGGTAAAATTATGGATTGTCAGCTGTTCATGGACTGTCCTTACCCTAAACATTTGTCCTTCCATTTACGCACTGCAGTCATTTTAAATGCAGTTTGGTTCTGCTTCTGAGAGACTGTTGCTAGACGAGCTGTCAAGATCCCTTGTATATCACCACCGGCAGATTGTGTTCTCCTGCTGACATTTAAGCATTTCTGATTTCATGAACAGCAATAATGAGACCAGTTTTAGCTTTCTCTTACTCTTACCCATGCTGTTTTTTTTTTTTTCAGTGGCTCTCACTTCCATAGGAACAGAAGCCAGACATGTTAAATTGATCATCCTTGTTACAGATGCAGTGTATTACAAGTGCAGCCAAATGTCAAGTACCTGCATACTGCATCCAACCCAAACACAGCAGTATCTGGTGTTGTGGTCACATGCACCTTGAGGCAGTCTGGAGATAATTCCTCTATTTTTTATTGTTGCAGATGTCCTTAGAAAAAAAAACAACACTTGAAGTTGCTCTTAGGAGTTTTTCTTAGAGTTCATATTTACTAGATGTTGTTAACATTGAAATCACATGTTTTGAGCTTGACGATTAGAAGTGGTTAAAGCTTACTCTTGCATTGCAAGGTGAGATCAGAGGAAAAGACTGGTTAAGCACAGAGCAATCTTGGTAATACACAGAATAAAAAGGTACAAGTACAGCAGATTATCCTCATGGTATTGTAGGTAAACCACCATAAAACTGAAAAGAAGTAGATTTAATGTGGTATACTTTGTTAACGTACGAGATAAAATCTGTGCGATTTTTTGAACACTCCCACACATCACATTAATTCTATCCATCCACTTTCTAACCACTTCACCCATGGGGGAACCAGAGCCTATCCAGGCAAACCACAGGTGCACAGCAGCACAGACCCTGAGCAGGAAAGCACACACACAGCCAGGTCCTACTTACAAGCCAATTTACCTAACAGCACGTCTGTGAATTGTGGGAGGCAACTGGAGCACCAGAAACAAACCCACACGAACCTAGAGAGAGCATACAAACTCCACACAGTCACCAACCCAGGGCAGCAAGCGCTGTGAGACAGCATTGGCAACCACTGCGCCACCATGCCAGTCTATATTAATAGATCTTTCTTCAGAAATGGAGAAATTTAGTTTAATACCCTTAACTCTCCCTCTGCTTTTTCAGGACAGTGGTGATTACCCCCTCACAATGCCTGGGCCCTACTGGAAGAAGTTCAGATCCAATTTCTGTGAGTTTGTCGAAGTGCTGGTTTCTCAGTGTCAGTACAACGTCATCTTTGACAGCTACCTGATGGACACAGTCATCTCCCTGCTGACTGAGCTGTCTGACTCGGGAGTCCGAGCCTTTAGACACACCTGTACACTGGCTGGTAAGAAAGAGAGCAGTCCCGGGGGTCAGAACATATCGATGTGAAGGGGGTCCTTAATGCATGCAGGTGAACTGTTGAATTAAAGTTCCTTTTTTATCTGTGCCCGTACAAACATTGGCAACCAGTTAAATACATTCATCAAAATTAATTTTTTATGGATACTGTTATCATGTGACAATGCATAGCCCCACAGCTCTGACAGTAGGGAAATCCACTTAAAATGTAGTTTCAGATACTTTAAAACAGTAAGTGACTTGGATAACTAAATTTCTACACACGTAAGCACTAAAACTCATTTTACTGAGGCAAGAGGACATGAAGGACGAAAAGGGAATCCTCTAACTCCTGTCAAATTTGGCTAGAGATGAGGTAACTCACCTGCATTGAGCTGCTCACACATTTCTCAGTGGGCCTGCAGTCTGTGGAGGTAACTGTGGAGTGTTGCTCTTGTTCTTCAGCTGTGAAGCTCCTGACTGCCCTGGCTGGCGTGGCTCTGAACCTGGGTGTTAACATAGACAACTCTCAGAGGCTGTATGAAGTGGAGAAGGTCAAGGCCCCCTCCAAACGTGCAAGCCCCAGAGTGGAAAAGCTAGAAAAGAAAATCGATGAGGTATTGCAACAGATGAAAAGTGTCATCGGGTTTTGCCATTAGGAACAAAAGCAAAAAAAAGTGCAAAAAATAAACGTGGTCAGAAAGAGACAAAAACAGGTTCCATTTTTTCCACTTAATTTAAGTATAGTGAAACTGAAACTGAAATTCTAACACTTTTTCTAAGAAGCTAAGTTAACGGCAGGGATTAAACAAATCAGAATATTTTTTCCCTTATTAATAGAGATATTAGTGAATCTAATATTTTTATATTAATGTAGTGAATGAGCTAAAATTGAAAACTAAACTTGTTTTCCAGATTTATGAGCAATACTGTATATAAGCTAATTTATCAATCTGTCTGTGTGTAGTATTAATTCATGGCTGTCAACAGTTGAAACTGTTTGACTTTTTTTAGTCAAGAAGAACCTTGTTTGACTTCAGGTCTTCCTTCCTGCCTTCATATCTGACTTGAAGACTCCAGCATGGAGTCAAATCTGTTTTTGGAGTTGCTGTATAGTTTTATTATGAAATGGTTTGCATTATTGGATTCATTTATTTTAAACATTTATTAACAACAGTAATGCACAGTAACACACAAGTTTTTTTATCTTGTGTTAATGGACACTTCTTCTTCATTAGGAAACAGTATACTCTGTGGTAAAGACAAATTTTGGCACTGCCCGAGCCTTTCTAACATCGAACCTGCTAAAGCTTTGAAGGCCTTTATTGCTCATGGGTCTGACTCCCTCTTCTCTAAGGGCTGAACGCGTCTGACAATTTAACCACTACAAAGGCGGTTTGATTTTTTTTCTTTCCACTAAGCAGCTGTAGTAAACCTCTTGTATGTGGAGTAAAATGTTTTTGGCTTCTTTTATAGTTGCAAGACAGAAGACAAGAAATAGAAAATATGATGGATGCCATTTTTAAAGGAGTGTTTCTGAAGAGATACCGGTAAGATGTTTTATTTTGAAATACCATCGATAAGAATGCTTCTTTTATTGGCCTGCTGTGTCAGGGCTGCACTTTTCACTTTTATCCAGTGCTGAAAATGTGCCTGGAGAGTTGTTGTTGTACCCACTCATTTTGGAGTCTTCAACTATAATCCTCACGACTACACACATGGGAGAATGAGGAAATGCAGGCAGACTCCACCTTCCACCTAGCTTCGAGCCAATCATCTTTGAACACATCACAGGCAGCACCGCCTAGTGCTAGATTTCACCGCTGATTGGAGGAGAGCTGCGTCTGTCACTGGCACTGAAGCCCTGCATGCACCCAGGAGGCCACAGGGGTCTCTGTGTCACTGAGAGCCAAAAGTTCCCCTGTTGACTAACTCCTTCCCAGCTTCAGCAGCACTCAGTCAATTGTACACAACTGGTGCGGGATCTAGTTGCAGTTGGCTCGAACCCCTGACATCAGAACTCAGTGTGCACTTGTAATATAATTATGTTCTCATTTGTCATAACATGAAAAATGTACACCTTTTCTGAACCGGAACCACGTTGTTATGAATAATCAAGCTGCCCACAACCAATCTTTTTGTTCCCCTGTCGTTGAATAAATGTAGACTACCTGCAAATAACATTGAGAATTTATGTTTATTATTATGCAGCAGTTAATGCACCACCTTTCTTCCTCAGTTTATTCATTCTCATTCTATATATCCATTCTCAAGGACCCCAGTCATCCCAGTCACAAACTGTTTTCCCTCCTACCGTCCGGTAAACGGTACCAAAGCATTCGGTCCAACAGACTACGGAACAGCTTCTACCTCCAGGCAATAAGACTGCTAAATAGCCAACCTGCAGCTCCTTTAGCAAATCACCTGTAATGGCTACATGGACACACAGTTTTCACTGTCTTCAGCATAACCGCACTACTTGTATATATTGCACACACCATGGACACACAGCAGCTCTACTCATATTGAGTTTTATTCAATTTCTATTACATCTATTATTATGTAACCTTATTTTCACAACCTCAATTTTGTGATTTTTGTGTTTTTGTGATTTTTATGATTTCTGTGATTCTTGTGCTTTTTGTGAGCTCGCGGAACAGACATTTCATTGCCAGCAACTACTGCTGCATGCTGTATTGTTGTGCATTTGATAATTCAACTTTGATTTGATATACAGTATTTCAAATGATTGCAGTTCTAAAATTTAACTAGATGCACGGGAGCGCAATGTTTAGTTCTCCTGATTTATCTCTGTTCAAACATGATCTTTGCTTCATCTTTGGTCTCTTGATTCTACCCCCCCCCCTTTCTCCTTGGAAACTACCAGCGATGTGATTCCTGAAATCAGAGCGATCTGCATGGAAGAGCTCTGCCTCTGGATGAGGTTGTACAGCCAGGTGTTTTTGAACGACAGCTACTTGAAATACATCGGATGGATGCTGCACGATAAGGTTTGTGGAGGGAGGAAAAACACATGCATTTCTTTTCCTTGGCAGCAAAACTATTATATTGTGGATTTTAGACTATTTTAACTTCTACAAGGCTGCCTGGGTATAAGGAAGTTCCTTGCTTTGCAGAATGTGGACATTTGTTTCCCGCTTCAGGGCTCAATTTTGGCTTTAACTGAGCATGTGTAGCAAGTAACCTTTGGTTATTAAGAGGGCTCTGTGAGTGACAGCAAGCCCTCAAGCAACCATGTTGCCAAGGACTCATGCCACTCTGTCACACGTGAATGCCCCAGTTATTAATGGTATTATATTCTTGTCAGTACACTATTAATAAATCGTGGCCCCAGGGTGCGGTATGTACTGTCTACACGTTTTCATTGTTTAGGAAAAGGACAGGAAGCAGCATTTATGCACTTCCTGCATTTAGAAACCACAGGAAACTTTTCAAACGCTTTTGAGCAGACGTGAGACGTGGAAACTTTTTGTTAGGCAAGGGAGTTTAAAGAACGCAGGGGGCTGAGGCTCGATCCAGGTGTGTGGAATCTCTCTTGCCTTCTGGATTTAGGCATCACAGACCAGCTGAAGAAGAATTTCAGGCTTGGAATTCTTGCCATATCGCGTGATCTTGATCACTCTGTGAGAAGTTGCCCTTTGTAAGAGAATCGCTTCTTGCAAATACTTTTTTCTTTCTAATTAGGATGGAAAATCGGCTGTGTTTCTTTCAAAGCCACACCTTCCGACATGCAGGTTTAAAATATTTAATGGTAGCTCCTGTTACTGCAGGGCACTGGCCTTAAAGTAATAACATATAGGAATCCTCTGTAGTTTTGTTGCATCTACCCGCCAATGTTCATGAAAGACCTTACGGTTGTCAAAAAACAAACAGATTTTTTTGTTAATTTTCATGTCTTCTTTAAACAAAGATAATCTTACGGTTGCTTAAGGTTTACAACACCTTTTGTTGTTTTGGTTACGTTATTGTCATATCAAATTTAAATCCATATTAAATGATTAACAGAAAACACAAGATGAGAAGTAAGGAATGAGCCTTTAACTGGATTGAAAGAGAGCTCTGTTAAGTTAAGATCAGCGTGCTTGCTTGAGGTGTTAGATTAGCAGCCTCCATTGACCAGCGTCTTCCTCAATCTCATTTCTCATTCCAGCAACCGGAAGTCCGTTTAAAGTGCGTGCTGGGATTGCAGGGGCTTTATGGAGATGATGCCCTTGTTTCAAAGCTGGACCTCTTCACCAGTCGTTTTAAGGTAATTGTCTTTTTCTTAATTGTTTTCTGTACCTGCCTTTCTGTGGTACCGCTGCAGGCAACTAGGATTTCATACCATGTGATCTTGTTAACTCTGGGATTCGGAAAACATTTATTCAGTTTAACAGGCTCCAAGTGGCAAGCAGTTTCCTTCAGCAGAAATACATTTAGTCATTTTGGCGTTGGTAAGATTGTGTCTGTGTTGATGCTAGTGTACAGGTGGTTGACCCATTACTAGTGAATTAATGAATGTCAGCTTGTTAGAGGCTTCCTTAGGTTTGCCTCAGGCTGTGTAACCCCACCGTTCGGTCATTATGCAGAGGGATTGAAAGGCCCCCTTGCATTTCATTACAGAAATAAGAGTGCCTGAAGCAGAGAATAGATTGGGACACTCTTGCTAGAATAAACATGGAGAAACAGTACATGACTGTGAATCTGCGGTTTTTAAAGAGAAGATGTCTCGCCGTGCCAGGTTTAGAAAGTTTGCCAGCTCTTTAAGGCCATAAACAGGTTTGTGGAAGACTGGCTCTCGTAAGCCATGTGTTTGAAAAGGCCATTTGCCTTCTGAACCGACCCAGGCAATTGCATAGCAGGAAGCCGGTGTCTGTTACAGTTCCTGATGTTGATGGCGGTGGAGAAGGCTGTTGTTTCTATCACAGATGTGGAAGTACAGTATGAAAGCCAGGGCAGGTCAGATGAGTTTTGGGGGTATTCATTATAACATGATGGGGCACATTTTGCTACACCGAAAGCATAGCTACCGCACACTGATTTTTTGAGGGCGGTGGTATATCATCTTATTTTTCAGTTTGAACTTTTATTGCTGTTGCTCACTGGTATGTTCTGCTTATCATTTTTCAAATGAAATTGGCCGGGAAAATTTACATCAGCACCTCTCTCAGTACTGAGGTTTGTAAACTGATCAGTTTCTCTCCATCCATCCATTTTCTAATCACTTCATTCATTTCAGTGTTGGGGGGGAATCTGAGCCTATCCTGGCAAGCAATAGGGTGCCAGTCCATCTCAGAGTAGACACAGACACACAAACACACTCACCAGGACCAGTTTTTCTCAGAAGCCAGTTAACCTACCTTTACATCTTTGAGCTGTGGGAGGAAACTGTGCAAACAAGGAGATGACACACAAACTCCACACAGATAGCACCTCAGGTCCTGAATTGAGCCAAAGGCCACAGCACTGTGAGGCAGCAATGCTAACCACTGCACCAACGTGCCACCCTGAACCATAACTACTAAACTTTAAGATCGTTTAAGATAAACAAGTCAGGTTGAAAGTGCTACAATGTGATCTGATGAAACAAAGCATTTCCCCATTTGGACTGCCGTTGTGTTCAGCAGTAGGAAATTGGAATTTGCATTATCCTTTACATTGCAGCATTAAAACAGAGAGAAGACAGAGTGAAAGATAAAACATCTTTAGAGCCGAGGTTGCTTTAGGGGTTTGCTTTATGAAGATTAGATTCATACTTAAGCCTGTCTCTTTCTTTATGTGACCACTGTGATTTTCCTTGCAGGACAGAATAAGTTCCATGACTCTGGACAAAGACCATGAAGTAGCTGTATGTGCCATGAAGTTGCTCACCATCATATCACAGTGAGTTGGCACTCCTGTCGTGGTTGTTTTTGTCTCCTAGCAGTCCATTTCAGCCAACTCCCTCTGGCTGTCTTACATCACACATTTCTCATCCACTCACAACCTCTGCAGCAGGAGGGCCATCAACATGGAGTGGATCAAAATCCGCTTCGGAGCCCGGAGCCGAACCATGTCCCTGCAGATCTGAATCCTGCATCTGTCAGAGAGTTTAATCACCAGCCAGGCATCCGACAGGACATTAATGGTGGAATGCTCTTGTCAATACTATCATCACTTACATTTTTCTGTGTTTTTTAAGTAATAGGAAGAAGGATCAAATATAGCATATCTTATCTGAAAGGGTTTCGAATAATGCCAGCTCAAAACATGATGGTTTGACTCGATTTGCCTCGGTTTCCTCGTTCTCCCGTCCTGTGGTATTTACTTTTGTAATCTGGGACGTTACCATATTCACCCTTTTTCATTCTTAAGAAACATTAAACTTCTGTTGGGCTGCTTAGGAACTGACCTTTTGGTGCACCAATTACAGGTGAACATTGATATATTTTCATCTAACCTTCTCTGTGGATAAACTCACATGTGAAGCTCTTTCTTTCAGGACCTGTGAAGATGTTCTGACTGCTGAAGACTGTAAACACATGTTCCAGTTTGTTTATGCCTCTTACAGGCCCCTTGCTTCTGCTGCGGGAGAGTTTGTGTATGAGAAGTAAGTTGACAAAAATATAGTCTCTGCATAGAGCCGAGTCTGATCCCCCAGGGTTTGCAACATGCTAAACAGGTGCATTGCTTGTGTGCGCGCAGTGACATTTCCAGTTAAAGTCCCAACAAAGCATAAGGACCGATCTCCAAAGAAGCAGCAGGAAAAGATATCATTTTATTGAACAGCTTTGCAGATTCTGCTTGTGCTTTTGTCAGATTGTCGTTAACTTAAGGACATAAGAAAAGTTGCGTACAACAGGAGATCATTTGGCCCATTTTCTCTAATGATAGTAGTTAATTGATCCAATGATCCCATCCCGCTCTTTCTTGAAGGAAATCAGGGTACCAGCTTTGACTACCTGGCTGTGTAGCTTTTTTCAGACTCCCAATTGGTTGTGTTTGTAGTATTGAGATGTAAAAAAACTCTCCGTCTCCTGTTCAGCTGTTGAGGTGCATTTTAAATGTAGTAGGTGTTTGTTTCTATTACAGTGATTCTCTCATGAGGGTGTGTGGGCGATGGATTGAGGCTGGCTTTTTCAAATATGTAGACACATGTTGCGGCGTTGCAGTTGGTGTGAAAAGACCTCATTAGGAAGCTCAAACAGGAATTTTACAAGTCGGATGTTGCACGGTACTGCGTAATGGAGGGAATTGCTGGGAACCGATCTGCCAGGATCTCATTTTCTTTCTCCTCAGGCTGCTCAGTTCCCCTGAGCCACTGGAGAAGGCAGAAGGAGTCTTGGAAAAGAAAGGGCAGTGCAGTCTGACCGCATCCAGAATGAGAACTCTGATCCACTTCTTCCAGGAGGGCGGGGTGAGAAATTCGGCTTCCGCCTTGCTGTCGTGTTAACGGCCCTGACTGCATTCTGTCCTGCAACATGCGAGTCCTCTAATTACATTCCAGGACACGTCCAGGGCGACCCTTTTCCTTTCAGAAAGAGATGCCTCCCATTGAAAGAGCTGTGCTGTAAATGTGAGGCTTGTGACATTTAGGAACATCCTCAGGGGGCATTTCCGTGTAATTCTCAATAACTGTAACGGCTATTGAATTCCTTTTGGATTTCAGTTGAGACAGTGCTGCAGATCTGCAGATGATCCGCTTCCCACCTGTTTGAAGTGAAATGAACCACTTTGAGCAAGACAGCAGCTCACTTTAGATTGTTCCCTGTTACTGTTCGTGCTTGACAGGCCGACGGTTTCATCCAGGGTGACTTACAGTCGACGAAAGCAGTCTGTCCCATCGAATATCAATTTCATGTGCAGTAAAGAACAGGAAGTAGTGAACTTAAATGAGGCTGCTGTAAGTGGGATTTTAACTTCTCCTGCTGCTGGTGCTGTTTGCTATGCACAAGTCTATGTGAGAGAACTGACCTGTGGAGTTGGCTTGTAGGTTCATCAGCACGTGGCCTACCTGGTGGACAGCCTGTGGGACTCTGCGGCCTCTCTGCTGAAGGACTGGGACTCCCTCACCGCGTTGCTGCTAGAGGAAATGCCCGCAGAGGGGGAAGGTGAGAAGGGGAGTTTAAGATTCACCCCCAAGGGAAAGCAAGGGGGGCTGGGATAGCCCCCCGCTGAGCGGGGCGGTGGCACTGTGGCTAAGGATCTGCGCCTGTGGCTGGTCGCGGGTTCAAATTCCTCGGCCTGCAGGCCTCAGCCCGTTGGGCCCCTGAGCAAGGGCCTGAAACCAACTGCTCCTGGGGCGCTGTATAAGCAGCTGACCCTGTGCTCTGTGTGGCTATGTGTTTAATGGAGAGCAAGCAGGGGTATGCGAAAAGACAAATTCCTAATGCAATAAATTGTACTGGGCTTATAAAGTGATCTTATCTTATAGGGTTGGGTGACGTAGCTATGTGGCTGATCTGTCCTGTGTGTTGCTGCCTGTAGGTTTAAGCAGCTCTCAGGAAAGCACGGTCATCGAGATCCTGTTGGGTGAAGTAGCTATGTGGCTGATCTGTCCTGTGTGTTGCTGCCTGTAGGTTTAAGTAGCTCTCAGGAAAGCACGGTCATCGAGATCCTGTTGGCGTCTGTCCGCCAGGCTGCAGAAGGACCCCCCGTGGCTGGGAGAGGCTCAGGCAAGAAGGTCAGGATCGTTCACGCAGCACAGATGCGAAGAAAAGACGGATATCAAAGATCCACTAACTAGAATTGCCCAACCAGATCATCAATTAATTTAAGTGTAGTCTTTTCTCAGTAAACATTCACACTATTTCCATATATCACGGACCTAAAATAAACGGAACCACCTAAGAATGTAAGTAAGAATGTTTTGCTTTGCTTTAACACTCACTCATAGGTTTTGTATAATAAGCCGAATAGCTTAAGGAAAGTAACACTTTTCTTGTATCTCAGCAAGATACACTTTTCTTTCCTTGTATCTCAATGAGTTCTTTACCTCCTGTTATACAGGCAATTTCTTTTATATGGAGTCTTAAAAAGACTTGTCTTTTCTTCCCTTTTTGTGTGGGTAGGGCAGGAAAGGCACAAGCCTACAGAAATTATATTCAGTTACGTTTCACTATGGCTGCGTTTGTCCCAGGTTATCACTGCCAAAGAAAGGAAGAGCCAGATGGATGACTGCATTAGACTCACTGAGCATTTCATTGTGGTACTTCCTGCACTTTTAGCTAAGGTACTGAGCCTTCCCTTTGATGAATCCCTCACTTCCATCACTTTAATGTTGTCTGCATAGCTTGGTTGTGATCATGCATCTGTTAATTCCATTTGCCTTATTTTCACAGTATGCAGATCAGATGGAAAAGGTGACATGCTTCCTTAAAATACCTCAGTATTTCCAGGTGGATGCCTGCAGTTCTGAACATTTTGAAAAGGTAGGCTTCCTTTTCAGTCTCCTCTTGCTGTGAACATCCCTCGGTCTTATCCTTATTTAGTCAATTTTAATGGCAGCCTTGTCCGTTCAGGTCATTGCAGTGACTGAAATTAATTTGTTCTTGTTGAAATCAGTAATCCCGAGCTGAGGTACCCTCAACATAGAAAACCTCTCATAATGAGAATTTCGGAGAAGGCAGGCAAGGACGGACAAAGGCATTGTAGAGGCTGCACAGTGTTCCTACCAGGGGCAAAGCTACTCTTTAGTCATGCATGATGTGATCACAAGTGTCTTCTTTGTTCTTGAGTGGTTTCAAGGCCAGAGCCATGAGGACAGAATCTAATTCTGGAACACCTGGATTAAGAATGTAAAATTCATAGGAACTCGGAGAGTTATTAAGAGCTCACAGGAGTGTCCTAAATGCTTAAACCTACAGCTGAATCATTTCAGAATGAGACCAGTAAGACATTTTTTCTTCCCCACAATCAGCCATCCATCAGTTTTCTAACTGCTTTATCCAATACAGGGTGACAGGAGAGCCGGAGTCTATCCCAGCAAGCAAAGGGCACAAGGCAGGATACACCCTGGACGGGACGCCAGTCCATCACAGGGCACACACAGACACACACTCACACCAGGGCCAGTTATTTCACAAGCCAAATATCTTATCAGCATGTTTTTAGACTGTGGGAGGAAACTGGTGCACCCAGAGGAAATCCACACAAACATGGGGAGAACGTCTGAACTCCGCCCAGATATGGTCCGGCATTAAACTCGGGGCCTCAGCGCTGCGAGGCAGCAAGGCTAACCGCTGAGCCACTAGGCGCCCATCCTCACAGTCTCCTCCCGAGTAATCGTGCCAGGGCCGGGTGCTTGTGTTGCAGTACCTGCCAGCCCTGCTGAGGGAGATGAGCGGTGTCCTGGGGCGGCCGGCGGACTCGGGGGCTCTGGAGGCCTGCTCCCGGACATTCCAGACCCTCTGCTGCGAGGACGCGGCTGCTCGCCACCTCGCCATCAGTTCCAGGGACCAGCTCGTGGACCAGTGGGTGGATGACCTCAACCAGCTGCTGCGAGACCTACAGGAGGGGGTAACGGTGTTCAGGTTTTTAATAGCGGTTTTCATTTTGGATTATTTTCATGCTCAGTAATATACCTAACTGTCTCTCTGCAGTATTTTGACTTGTAAAGTATTTGACTTTCAGTCAATTCTCTCTGTGACTGGCATTTGTATATCTGTTAGTCTGCGTTGCGGTAGGGGCTCAATATTTGTGAGTGTTCGTTGCAGACAACTGTCTCGACTAACCAGCTTTCCATATAACCACGTCCACCCCTATATCATTGCATGGTGTACTACAGTATGCAGTGTCGTCCAGAATTATTGGCACCCTTGGTAAAGATGGGCAAAAATGGCTAGGAAAAAATATCTTTGTCGTTTATCAGCTTGATCTTAAACTGGAAATACGAGAGAAATTTAACCTTTCAGTGAGGTAAAATTATTCAAAGAAAAAAAATCCTTATAAAAATATTAAACATTTTATAATTAAATAAACAATTATTGGCACCCCTGCATTAAGTGCTTTGTGCACCCTCCCTTTGCCAAGATCAGATCAGATCACTATATTGTCCATATACAATTTCTTGCATTAGGAATTTGTCTTTTTTGCATACCCCAGCTTGCTTTTGAGAGCATGCTGGGGTATGCTGAGAGACAGTGAAAGACAATGAGAGAAGCTTGGGGTCAGAGCGCAGGGTCAGCCATTGTACAGCACCCCTGGAGCAGCTGGGGTTAAGGGCCTTGCTCAGGGGCCCAACAGAGTAGGATTCCTCTGCCGACCGCGGGATTTGAACCGGCAACCTTCCAGCCACAGCCACAGATCCGCCCAAGATAACAGCACTGAGTCTTCTCTTATAATGCTGGATGAGGTAGGAGAACACATATAAAGGGACCTGAGACCATTCCTCCATACAAGATCTCTCCAGATCATTCAGAGTCCTTGGTCCTTGCTTGCGGACTCTCCTCTTCAGCTCACCCACCAGGTTTTCAAACGGGCTTAGGTCAGGGGACTGGAATGGCAACTGCAAAAGCTTGATTCTGTGATCAGTGAACCATTTGGAGAATCATTGTCCTGCTGAAAGATCCAACCATGACCCAGTCTTAGCCTCCTGTCAGATGCATCCAGATTTTGATCTAAAATCCCTTGGTATTTGATGGAGTCCATGATGCCATGTATCCTAACAAGATTCCCAGGGCTTTTGGTACATAAACAGCTCCGCAACATCACAGATCCACCACCATACTTCACAGTGGGGATAAGGTTCTTTTCTGCATTACCTTGACTCTTTTGATGCCAGACCCACCTCTGGTGTTTGTTGCCAAAAAACTCTATTTTTGTCTCATCTGACCATAGAACCTGGTTCCAATCAAAGTTCCAGTGATATTTAGCGAACTCCAGGCGATTACATTTGTGGTTTGACGACAACAGAGGCTTTCTTCTGGCAAGCCTTCCAAATAGTTTGTTGGCATGGAGGTGGCATCTAATTGTAGTTTTGGAGACTTGGTGACCCCAGGATGCAACCAACTCCTGCAATTGTCCAACTGTGATCCTTGGAGAAAGTTTTGCCTCTCAAACCATCTTCCTCACTGTGAGTGGGGGAAAATACACTTGCGTCCTCTTCCAGGCAGGTTCATCAGAGTTCCAGTTGTTTGAAACCTCTTAATTATTGCCCTAATAGTGGAGATGGGTATTTTCAGGTGTGAAGCTATTTTTTATAGCCATTGCCTGATTTATGAAGGCCAACAACCTTTTGCTTCATTTCATTTTTGTTTTCTCTGATCTTCTCCATGTTGATGGATGACTTAGGGTGTTTGGCCTGCATGTTACCTCATATTTATACCCCAGTGAAACAGGAAGTCATGGACGACCACTTAAGAGTTCCTAAAGACTCAGGTGTGCTTTAAAAAATGTGAAATATGAATGGGAATGTATGTCAATTCGATTTCGTTCATAGGAATTTCTAAGGGTGCCAATAATTGTGACGTGTTTTTGAGAAAAATGTTTGTTTTCAGTGTAAGATCAAGCTGATAAACAACAAAGACATTTTCTCATAGCCTTTTTTGCTTGTCAATAATTCTGGAGGGCACTGTATATGTGTGTGTGTTTAAAAGACATAAGTAACCCTCCCTTATATGACAGTTAAGGTAATAATGCATTGGCTTTAAGTTAGTTAAAATTAAAGACTAAAATAAAATAAAATAAATAAATCAGCTAAAATAAACAAGTGTTAGGTGTTTACTGGTCCAAACCAAAAATCAGAGCCTTGAAAGAGGGAGTTCACCAGAGTCCACTGTCTCAACACAAATTCTAAAGCAGACGCAGCTGCTTACGTACACCATTTTGTATCACATACGGTAAGACACAAAATGCGATTCATTCTAACAGTGGTTTTTACTATTCATGCTATAGATATCTCTGGAACCCAGTCAAGTGTATCCTGTTCTCTATATCACTGTCTCATTCCTTTTCTCTGTTTATTTTGTGCTCCTTGGTAGTTTTCTCATTATTGTTAGTGTGATAAGCTTCTGTGAATTCAACATAAGGTGTTCAGTCTGCATAGCCTGAGCCTAGTTACTCTTATAGTAATAAGCTAAAATAAACAACATAAAGCTCACTCAATTCTCATCTGTTGTGCAACTAATTTGAAAGTGGGGTGTGCTTAACAACCTACCGCTCGGTTTCATCCCTCTCTGCTCTTCTTCCATCCAACACCTCATCAGCCAGATGGATCACAAATAAGCATATGCGTGAATTTTAAATTCGCAGCTGTCGAAACTCTAACGTATATGTAGTGATGCCTTTATGAGGCATCTTCTTCGGATCTCTAGTATTGTCCTGGAAATAGTCCATTATCTTTTAAAATACTTCATGTTTTGACATAGAAAATATAAAAAGACATTAAAAACATGCCTTTCAATAGTCCTCTCTCTATTATGGATCTTGGCACAGTAGTTTGTAGAATGTCACACTTATGTTTTTAAAAAAGGGCATGGATGAAACCTGAGCACTGATGCATGGGAAAGTCCATCGTTATTGTATATTAGTCCTTAACTGTTTGCAGGGTCTTTGAGGGAAAACCTAAGCAAAAGAAAGTGATTTTCTAATCTTCTCTTTCTTCCAGGGTGGGACCCCAGCTGTAGATGAAGAAAGAGCAAACAAGATTTTATTTTTGCTCAAGAGAGTCACGGCTTTTCACAAGTATGACTTTCTCTACCTTAGCGTGTGCCTCCCCACAAGCATGATGGTTTGGCAGGGAAGCACAGATATGTTAGCCCTGTTGCACCGAATTCTTTGTTTCTCATCGGTGGTCTACAAGCTAGCTGTGAAGGACAACCTGACATTTACATACGTAACATAAAATGTATTTCATTTGTTAGATGAGTCCATGTGAATGATAAGAAATGAAAAATTCTCATTTTCTAAAATTTCCATTACTGATGAAAACATCTTTTGTCCTGGCAAAAATAATCCACATTTAGCAACACTTGTGTGAATCTGTTAAATAGGCTGAAAACTTGTTTCTGTTTTTGCAAACATATTTGAATTTTACCTGACAAGCAAGCTAGATGTAACGCAGAAAGTTGGCTTTTTCTCAGAGATTACAGCTGATGTAAGACATCTGTCTTTACATAAAAGCATTCTCTGATCTAGAAAGTCGTATAACTGATCGATTGCAATTTGGCACCATTTCAGTGTTTTTTTTTGTTATGTTTTCTAAATGGCAGTGCTCATGACCTGTCAAAGTGGAGAATGTATGACACCATTTCAAGACTACTTACTGCTGAGGTCCAGCAAGGAGTCCCTCATGAGGTGCACAAGCAGTAGCTATTATCCTACCTACAGTACTGTGCATGTGCTTTAGTGTCAAGTGCACGGATGATTGTAACTATGTATGTACTTTTCAACAGGTAATTGTCCATGCTTTACAGTGTGCGTGCTACGCTGTTCTCTGGCAGCTGAACACAAGCTGTGGAGGTGTGTCTTCCAGGGTACGTAATCGTGAAAGTCTTTATAGTCTTCATACTCCAGTCCGAAGTGCATTTAAATCATGTGTTGCCTTCGGTCTGCTAACCCCGGGCATTCGCTGGGGTCCCTCTTGTCCTGCGTACACCTTACCAGACGGTTTTATTCCATCCTTGAACTCCTTCCTCCATTGAATCCTTAATTGGCAAAGGTTCCAATCAAACCTATTATCAATTCAGTTTCAAGACCTGCTGTGTTACTGTCTACCTTTCGGTATTTAATCAAAACTCCTCTCTTTAGACCAGTAGGGTCGCATTAAGTTGCTCAAGGGTCTAGCATTTCTCGTTCCACTCATTTTTTCAGTCACAACCATGATCTGGTTATTTAAAAAGGTGCATAATTGTAACACTAAAACTTTACGGAAATCAATTTCTTTTATATTCAACTGTAACGTATGTTAAGAACAATCGTATCTATGTCTAATTTGGAAAATAACAAGGTTAATTGTTTAGTTGATTTCTCAGGTTAGAATTAAAACCAAACAAAAGCCTTAAGTGTGCTTTGCAGAGGATGGAATTTTTAAATTCCAACTTTTACTGAAACAACAGTGCCTGCAAACAAAAAAATAAGTAAGTTCAAAGATCAGATCTTTCATTTAGTCCCAGTGACCTCTAGGCCTTTAATAAGAAAAAACAAATACTGGAGCAAAAATGAATTTGAAAAAATTAAGGGAAGTACTCTGAAAGTTATAGATTGAATTTTATAAATAACTAGCATTTGGATAGCCATGCACTGAACATCTTAATATGCTGTTCTTATTATTAAATCTGAGTCTCTGGAAGAACCTAATGGTATTTTTCTGTATGTTCATTGACCTTTTGACGTATCTTAAATCAAATATTGATGGCTATTATGAACGCTACAAAAAAGCATTTAATTTTTATGCAAGAGAAGAGAGTGGATGGCAGTTTGTGTCTGGGACTTTTTCATCAATAATTGACAATATGGACAGTAATTTCAGTCAGCAGCAATGAATATGTTGTAATCTGCAATTCTAATTCCACTGGCATTTGACTTTAGTGGTAAGGCGATTTCAAATGAAAAGAAACATTCAGCAGAAAACAGGGATTAAAATGAGTCATGTTGATGAAATTAGAGGATGGGGTCGCACAATTATTGGAATACCTAAAATTGCAGGAAGTTCTGCGTCCCCAGCAAAATTTTATATCATAATTTGAAAAGAAATTTACATTATGAAGAATATCAGTGAAGACCTAAATGGTTCTTTATGAAACAAATAAAGCTACTGGTTTTTAAGTTTGCATTAAATTGGCCAGGCTTTGATGTTTTTTTTAAGATTAAAAACACAGTTATGCCAGCTGTATGGATTTAATTTCTATTTATTTAACACTAATCCACTTTATTTTGTTTATCATTATGTTCATAAATACATAACTTACTGCACAGAATTTGTCTGACGGCAGTTTCCTTCAGAACGACCTTTTTGCTCCAGACAGAACTCCGTCCCACCTCTGGCCCGAGATGAGTTTCTCTCAGTTTGAAACTCGCCAGTATGAAGTAGGACAGTCAAGATATGTAAGGTCTTAACACAGACCTCACTTACCTCAGTTGTATACTTGATTTCCATCAGCTTACTGTATGTGATGATAAACCACTTGTGATAAACCAAAAGCTGGAGAAAACCAACAGAAACATATAAACATATAAAGTCACTCAAGCATGTTACTGTCAGTCGTGAATGGTAATTTGATCAAAGTGACGCCAAAAACATATTCTGTGTACTTTATCCAGATTCTATATACTTCATGTTTCTGAAAACGCTGGCATAGAGTGATAAGTCTCTTTCAATGCTCAGTTTGTGATGTGAGTGCTTGTAACAATTCCAATTTTAAACCATTTGTGTGTTCTTGCTTGAAGGAGAGTGCGCTTGCCCAAAGAAGTCAGTTACGAAATTTTTGTGAGAAATGTCATCGCTGCCTGTCCCACGCTCACCCTGCTGTAAAGGAACAGGTTGGTTAGTGCATGGTATTTTAGTTGGATTTTTATCACTAAGCAAAGAAGGAACAATTCCAAAATGTTAAAGGCTTTTCATTTTCTTAGAGACGTATCAAAGCTAGTGAGTGCCCATTTCCTTTCTAAATTTAATTTCCTGCAGAGAAATTGTGGACTGTCTTGTGTCCCTTTTCTTATTGTATTCGTACTGTTTCTGTTGAACAAATATATCTTGTGTTGCACTGAGGTCTAAGAGTTTGAGAAAGCCAACTTTGTACAGAACATACATGTTTCTAAAAACATTTAGTTGTAATTATAATGTTTTGCTCTTTGGAATAAGTTAAAAAGCTAGAGTTTTCTTACAAATACTTGTTGTTTTCCCATGCAGCACTGTTTTTACAATACTGGGGTATTGACTTTATTGCTGAGGCAATCCAAACTGAACCAAATTATGGTCTACTGTATGTCTCATAAGGCATGTTCCATCACAGTATATGGGTGATTCATTTCTTGAGTTACAAAATCAAACCTGAACATCTGAACTGCCTTCAGAGACTTTTGCAGTGATTGACCTCCCTGCACTGATTGATATGACATTGATACAGCTTCAGATTGCTATTTTCGTACTGGTCTGTTACTATGATGTGGTGAAAAACACTTCATGAACATGGATCTGTGTGTTCTGGGTTTATCTAGGAAATGAATCATAGCCTGTTAAATGTGAACTTGAATAATAAACTATGTAATTCAGAAGATGGACAAGCATAACAAGCTTTTAGTATAAGGAATTATTGAAATAACGGGCATCCAGTCATGTTTTTGTCCCTTATAAGCTGGTGTCTTTCTGCAAAAAATGTGACTCTGTTCGGGTGTGTACAAACATTTCGTGGATTACTTTGCTGAATACCTAAGATTAACACACATTTGAAAAGACCTGACATTTCTGACATTTGGAAAAGTTTGTAGAACTGGGAATTTGAGCTGCCTTTTCTGGGTGTCTTTTGCACCGTTCCCGGCAGAAGCATCCATTTGCCACGGATTTAAACCGCTGGACACACGTCTGATCTGAAGTTATCATTGCCGTATTTAATTGCTTTATGAGAGATTGCTTTATTGATTGCATCTGGTTTGACCTCTCCTCAGGCCTTCCTGTCCCTCTGCGATGTTCTGACGGCTCACAGCTATCAGCTTCACTCTGTGGAACAAGGGGCTGTCAGCCCCCTTCTCTACACCCCTGACCCCAAGCTCCAGAAGGCACTGCTGTCCTTCATACAAGAGCGTGTGTTCACCGGCCTGGAGCAGGACAGCCAGAGCAGAGGTGAGCCTTCCTGAAGATGCCTAGTGGGCTCGGACACTCTTTCATCCTGTACTTCAGGCAAGGGGGGACGGAACAGGAGGAACGCGTGCTTTGACGACATGTACAGATCTCGCATTAGAAAAGGAGACGTGCGCCGAATGGAAGTGAGGAACTCTTCAGGCACCCATCGGAGTAGTAGACAATACAGTGCTAGAGTTTAAATGGAACTTCTCAAAAACACTGCAGTAGCTAACTTAATCTGTGAATAGGTGTAACTCCTGAGTGTAAACTATAATGTGAATACCATACATAGTTTCACTGTACCAAGAGAAAGTTACTGTACCTTTGACAGGCCACCATAATGAAGAACTAGTGTAGCATAGATTTAGTGAAGGGCACTGCTGTATTACAAAGCACATGGTGAAAGTTCTTTTACTTTGCCATCTACCATTAGATTTTATACCTAAAAGTTTGATTTCAGGGTGCCACATAATTAGTGGCTTCAGTGATACCTTTAGTTTCTTGCTGGTGAATGTGTTTTGTCTTCTGTTAAATATTATTGAAATTTGAATGTGTTTAAAGTGAGCATGTTATAATTTAAGTACAGAATGATGATAAACAGGATACCATCATAAATAGCATGCTCAGAAAGTAATTAGAACACATGTATGTTCCTGTGTGATTTCTTAGAGTACCTTCAAGTACAGAGTAGCTCTCAGCCCGTTTATATTTCAGATACTGTAAACAATGACAGCCAGCAGATGGCAGTCTTAAAGTGTGAATGGGGTTTCCAGTTAGACACCATTCAAATCGGGGCCTTTACACTGAACCATACAGCTGGGGTTTCTCAAGCAGTGACTTTCATGGATTTCTGATGAGCGTGCAGATAAGCAATCCTTTCTCTTCCTGCTGTATAAATGAAAGCCTTCCTTAAATAATGGATATATTCCATTGTACAGCGGAGAGGCAACCACTGGGAGCTGTGGTGAAGACTTTGGACGTGTAAGAGGACAGTTGTGGGGTCCTGCTGTTGTATTGTGAACAAGTGACTACCTAGATCGCTTCAGTAAAATTCCCAGCTGCATAGATGGGTGCATGTGTAAAGCTTTTTTTGGAATAAAGTGACAGCTAAAAAGATTTTGAAATAATATCTGTGCCCATGATGTCAGTATCATATTATGAGAGGCTGTCCACTGCAAACCGTGCCCAGTGCGTTAGGCCAAGCTCTCAGATGTGGGCATGTTTCTGTCTGCTTTCTGTCTGGTTGGTATTTTGCCACAGTTCAAGAATTCTGAGGCTGCTTGTTAAAGTCTAGCAGGGCAACATGTGTCCAGAGGTCCAGATGTGCCTGTGATTCCCAAGCAGAAGTGTGCAGGTGGTTCACCTGGCAGGCACCTGCAGCTGAATGATGTGCTGCACCTGTCCTTCAGCTGGTACCAGGTTCCTGCGTGGCACTGAATTATTGTCCGCCTGTGTGGAAACAACAGGGGTCATCGAACCACCCCAAAGAATAATAAAGAACCTCTTTATTATTCTGAATTAGTGGGTATAGGAGAGAGATGAAAATAAAATCTGACGCAGCTTTCAACTGAGTCGATTTTGCTGTCTGGGCAGAAAGCAGGAGAAGCCAGGTTGGAGGATGGTGCAGAGGAGTATCAAGCATTTGGCCCGGCGACAGAGGTGCAGGCACCAGCGAGTTAAATCTAATGATTCATAAGGACGGATACAAACAACAGGAGGGCATTCAGCTCATCCAGCTGGTTTGGTGGTTAGTTGTAGTAGATAATTGATCTCAGGATCACATCCAGCCATTTCTTCAACCAGTATTGGCTTTATCAGCTGGGGTGGGTAGTTTGTTTCAAACCCCAGAAGTTGCTCCTGTTTTCAGTTTTAAATATAACAACAATTTGTACTCAAGCCATCTATGGCCCTGTGTACTGTTTGAGCACATTGCATTTGTTCTTTCATTGATCAGTACTTCTAAAGGACCTCTTCTTTGTAGGTACTGTAGGTTACTTTTTTAATCTGGCCTAAACACTGATAATCAGGAAAGCCTTCTTTGATAAAAGTCTCATCATGATGTTACACAAAGTTAGAAGTTGCATAAGAAGCACAGCCAAGTACTCTCAGCTATGGTAAAACATAGTGCAAACTGTGAGACAGCATGGGGGAATTAAAGTAAATGTTTGCAGATAAAGTTTAGCCTTCATCTTCAACTCACAATGTAACCTGCATTGCAGCCATATAATTTGGCATTTTATTTCCTATAATTTTTAGAGGGAGTCGTCAGTCTTCCACCATGGGGTAGTCTCCATCCCTCTGACAGCATATTGATCTAAGGAAGCCCTTAGCTGTTAAAAACATTATATTTCAACATTTTGTCATGTGGAGGTATCCATCACTTTAGATAAAGCACTCATGGGCTTGAAATCTTATTATGACAAACTGATCAATATGGGCAAGGTGCTGCCATGCTCCAGTATGTGAGGATTCGTAATGAAATAGGGAATAGACATCCCAGGGGGGTTGGCAGTGTAGGACTGGGTAGGTGTGGGACAGGCAAAGTGTTTTGTTGAACTCTGCTGGACAGTGACGCGAAATAGAGGATCTTAACTGCCACTTTGCCAAATCTGGATTAGGGCTGCTATAGTGCAGAGGTCTGTAGATTGGAGGAATCCACTTTGTAATCCAGTTTGTAAATTGGATGGGTTTGCCTAGATGAGCTCGCTGTGGAGTAACTGTGCATTCTGCTGAGTGTGAACTCAATGCACTGTGTGCCTTTTTGAGTGCCTGACAATCTGTTTGCACATTGAGGTTTTTGAGGAAAGCTGCATGACTCATTTTACCCAGTGTATATTTTGTGGTGCACTGCTGTTTACAGTGTGTCCACTGCAGGGATCTTGTGCATGCTGATGAGCTGCGGTTACAGCACAACAATTAGCAGCGCGACATAAATGATGAGGCCAGACATTCGGTGTGCTTTTCATCTGTGTGCGTCTAATTCTACCACTAGGCCATCCATACAGCGTATATCTGTTCTGCAGGGCTTTTCAGGTGTTTTAAGAAAAGGAATTAAATGTGGTATTGTACCACCGGTGTGAAAGAGTAATAAAACTACAATCCACAGATTGTACAATTTTCAGATTTTTGCGGGAACAAGGTAACCGTTTATTAATTTTGGAGACGTTACAACTTGGCTGTGTAGGGGTGACAGGGGAAATGCAGTCATTAAAAAAAATCTAAGTGTTTAGGGCTATAGACTTTATGAAAAACATTATTAACTTCAACTCATCTTCAACTTCAAAAAGTTATTGCATTATCTCCTGATGTGAGGTTAAGGCAGTTGGGTGTAATAACGAAACCGTATTACAGATTCTGTGCTGCAAAATGTGAGCGTTTCTTTCGTACTCTTCCCACCCCCCTTCACAGCCAGCGAGAGCGAGGCAGGAGTCGGTAAACTGGATGAGCTGCACAGGAGGAGGGGCCTGCTGGCCGCCTATTGCAAACTGATCGTGCACAGCGTGCTGGAGATGAGCGCGGCGGCGGAGATATTCCAGCAGTACATGAAGGTAACCCCCTCCCTGCCACAGCGCGGCGGCAGCAGGGAGGAACGACAGCGGCGCAGAGAGATGGAGCCGCAGAGTAGTGACATGTCTGTTCATATCGTCTAGGCACAGAGTGGCTGTGGGTTCCTTTCCACCTGAGCCCTTCAGAAACTAGTTGAAATTAATTCATTGCACTTGGGGGAGAAGTAATTCCTTTTTCTCAAGAAGTTGGGAAATGTAGAGGCCTATAAAACCTGCTGGACAGCAGCCCTTTAGGACTGAAATTGGGCAGCCCTGCATTACAGGAAGTGTGGCTAAAGGGTTTGTATCGGATAATTAAGGGGAATGTTTTCAGGAAAAAAAACTATGTAAAACAAATCCTTGCTATAATATACAGCCTTGGAGATGCTGCAAGTGTGTCTGTACCCGAAGGGGCAGGGTGGTGTTGCAGGCAGTGGTTAATGACCTTTGAGCAGAAGGTTCTGTGCCCACATACTGGGTGGGCAGCTGCTTTTGTACCCTGGGAAAAGTGCTTCATCTCGCAGAGGCATTGCCGTGCACAGGTCATCGTTGTACTGTGGGTGAGAATTTCTCCTCAGCTGTTTAAGTAAGGGCTGAATTAACTACCAAGTGGGGGAGTTGGCCATAATGGCCTCCTCTCATTTGTAACCCTTCTTATTTTCATTTTTAAATGGTTTAGGGCAGCACACAGAAAAGCAGTGTTTGTTCAGAGCTCATATTAATGTGCCAGGGGTATGTACTGTATGTACTTGTTCACATTTGAGCAGTCCAGTTTACAGAAGACATAATGCCCAGGGTATTATAAATGTTAGGGAAAATTGTACAAAACTCATAACTCTGATTTATTTTGCCTGTTTCTCTCTATATGACTTTGTTTTTTTTTATTTTCCAGCATTGTACATTCATTTGCTAGGGGGAAAAAAAAATGCTCATGGTATTGCACTGTAAAAATATGTTTGGGGACCAACAAAGCTTGTTATTATGATTGCTGGTCAGATACATTTCCTACATGTGACCGGCATTAACAAGTCAACTGACTTTCAGCAGTATTGAAAGAAAACGAATTTGTGACTGAACCTCCATTCTACAAAAGGGAACTTTGTTTTCTGTATTCAGAAAGAGCCGCCCGTGTGCTGGGCATTCTGGGCAGTGACTCCTTAAGGTCTGTAGTTGTTCAGAAAGAGAGGGAGCAGGGGAGCATTGACAGGCTGGGGAGCAAAATAACTCCACCTGGGCTCCATGGCTATTACTACGCAGATCAACCCTGACCTTGAGGTGCAAAAACCATCAGAGGAAAAGGCGCTTAGATCTTAACTGCAGCTGTCTTCCAAGGGCTGACTGAACAGCTGGGACAAGAGGATTTGCTGTGACTGCTGTTTTATCAGGGCTTTCGATAAAACATTTCTTGATTCTGACGTGTGCTGTGGCTATCTGATTTAAATCAGATGTGCTTTTTCTGATTAAGCAGGTTTTTTTTCCTGCCCAATCCAGTTGAAACTGGTGGCTTGCACTGTAAATCCTTCTGACCTGTTACATAAAACGTAATCATAATCGGACGAACGTCTTCTCCACTGTGCTGAGGAAATTTGTCCAGCAGGTTGTGTGACCTTGGCACTGAAGCATGTGGCAGCATCCAGCATGCGCCTAACGGACTCCTTCTTGCTGTATTTCCTCTGTGATGTTTGAATTAATTTCATAGCATTGAGTTCTGCTTTGTTAAAATAGAGAGGGGGGAGTTTTTACCAGTAACCTTAGAATTAATCTGGCTAATTTGTGTTTTTTACTTTTAAGAGTCAACTTATCTTTGTTAATACTAGAGACAAGATCATGTTAAATTTCATGGTCCTGACTTTGTAGCAGAAATGTCGAAAGGAATTATTATAGTTTATATTGCCAGGTTATTATATATTACTGTATATATAGTTCATATAAGGGGGAGGAGTCTGTTTTCACTTCCTGATCTTCTCCTGTGTTAATTTTGTAACTGTGAACCTAGAACTGATAAACACAAATGGCTTTTCTAAATGGGGTGACTTTAGCCCCAGAAAAGGCAATTCTAGTGTTTTTTTAAAAAAAGACCCCAGCCGTTATTAGGAAAAGGCCAGCCAATGATCTCCATCTTCATCTCTGTGCTGGCTGTGTTTTTAGCTTGATTGTGATTGTAATTGTTCACTGCAGATGTATTGCCATTATACTGTCTTTCCAGCAAACCTCTGCTTGGTCTGTACATGTTAGCAAGCAGCTGGAGCTCAGATCCAAGAGGCAAAATGATTTTCTAATCTTTGCATTTATCCAAAATATCCTCTACATTTCCCTCTCAGAAATCTAGATAAAATCTAGATCTAGGAAGCCTGGGGGGCTCTCTAGAATTATTGTTCTTGTGGTTTTCATTTTTTAATTTGAACAAAAACAGGCTGTTTATCGTTCTGGACCTCTCCCAATCGTTTAAAATGCTGAACGAATGTATGTAGATGCACGAAGAATAAGCTTGTGATTATGTTTTTTATTATCATCATCATCAGTGTCTGTCTGGTCTTTCTGTAGTATTACAATGACTTTGGAGACATCATTAAGGAGACTCTGAGCAGGACCAGGCAGATGGACAAGATTGAGAGTGCAAGGACCCTTGTCCTCTGCCTGCAGCAGGTATGTAGAATACAAGGGCAGGACCTGCCCATAGACACATATCTGACATCTGCTAAGCCTCTCCCATTGTCTGGCTCTGTGAAGATGTGTGCCAAATGTTTCAGGGCCCTACCCCTGATCTCCCAGCGAGCCTTGCAGGCTGTCATCACTTCACTAGATCATTGAGATGTCACAGCTCTCAGCATCTGATGGAACATTCCATTACTACAGCTCTTTACTAGTTCTCTCTGCTGGCCATGAGAAAGAGAGCTGAAACACTTCCAGACCTCCGCGGTATTGAAGCATTATCTTCAGCGCCTGCTTTTTAATCTTCATTTTTAAGTTCTCTTTTTTCCCCGAGCCCTCTTGTCCTTGTGAACCCTTCTTCTGGTGGGCCTCCCATCATGCTCCGCTCTGTTGTGTTGAACCACTCGATGGTTTAACTCATTATTGGCTTCAACCATTGACTGCTCTTGTGAATTAAAAAATTAACCCAATCGCAGGTAATAACCACAGCTGCTCGAGTGATTGGTAAAGGGTCTGTGCTGAAAGGCTTTGTCTTGGAAGGGTTCTTTTGTGATTCTCTGATGCGTAGCTCGATAAACCCGGGTCGCACCCAGGGTGGTAGTGTTCTGTACAAAGAATGGAGTCCCTGAGGCTGAATAAAGTTTGTATATTGAAGACCGCTGACAAACAGAAAGGTTAAAGTGAAATTGTTTAAAAACATTGATCAATACATCTGGAAGTTAAACAGAAACTGGGGAAGGTTTGGGTGTACGTTTCGATTGAAAAGTGTGAATAATGTTTTTAGTGATACAAAGTGTTTCATTGAATTAAAATTTCTGCAGCTAGCAACTGCCAAATAAGACGTTTAGTTTTAATGTGAATTTTCTCTACGTAAATGTCTGCCGCTGGGACCGTTCAGTTTTTAAAGAAGCCGTTTGTGCTTTCTGCAGCTGTTCCTCAGGCTAAAGCAGGAGCAGGAGAGCGGCACCGTGTGCAGTTCGTCCATTCAGACATTCAGCAGCATCAAGGAACTGGCCCGGCGCTTCTCCCTGACTTTTGGATGGGACCAGATCAAATCCAGGGAATCTCTGGCCCTGATCCACAGGCAAGCTCTTGGGAGATGGCATGGGGTGGTTTTGGAAAATGTGTTTCGCAGCTAATCTTTGTCCCAAAAATATCTTTGTGAGATTTTGGCCTTTTCATTTACCCTATAAAAATATACAGATTTTAATTTCTGTCTGAACAGCTGGGGATTGTCCCTGCTGTTATTCACCATGCCGGGATGTGAAGGGGACCTGTGGATTAAAAGGATTTTGGTGCGATTTTCAAGCTGGTACAATGCGGCTGAGTTGTCATGAGCTAGAAAACCTAATCTCCGTGTCACTGTTTCTCGTGCTGCTCTATATGCTCACAAAATGAAAAGCTTTAGGATTTTCCAATATATTGTTTTCAAACGGCCAAAGGCTTCAGCCAGCCCAGTCCGGATCAAGAAAAGCCCCCAAAACAGATCATTTCAGAACTGTCTTAGGGGGGTGTGAGCTTTTATGCAGCTGTCTTGCAAATGGCGCGTACTGTTTCTGGGCTCCATTGCTTTATTTGGAGTTCTGTTGATTTATAGTGCATTGTACTGATAGCGGCTGAGGCCTGATATCAGGTTTGTTTTCGTAAGAGTTGGGGGGAATGATTTAAAGGCCTCATGTGGGAAGGGTCTTAATGGCTGTGCAAACCCCACAGGTTGTCTGTATAATATGCTCCTGCTCAGTTTGAGTTTGCCCTTTTGTTCGCAGGGATGGTATAGAGTTCGTCTTCGGGGGATTCGTGCAGGGAGGGGAGAAGCACACTCCGCCCTACATCTCATACCTTACCATCCTCAGCGAGTTCTCCAGCCGGCTGCTGAAGCCTGATAAAAAAACGGTGTAAGTCTGCTAGCCTCTCTGACACGAGGAAGGGGGGACTAGAAGTACTTAAAGATAAAGAGTCGCCAGTCTGTGTCTGTGTGTGGGGGACATTTCTGAACTCCCCCTCCAAACAGCACAAGCAACAGAGCTCACCACTTTGTGTGCGCTGGTTTGTGCCCGAGTTGTGTCCGAGGTGCTTTCATTCAAGATATTGCACCTTCTTTTTTGGGGGGCTCAGAGGACCCTCGTCACCGTTGAAGGGGAGCTCACACCTCAAAAAATGAAGGCGCTGTATCTCGGGAACAATAGCAGCACAAACACTACTTTCGGTGGCACAAATGACCACAGACAAGTGTGGTAAGTTCCATTCCATGGAGCTGGATTTCCAAGGCTTGGAGCATTAAAAACGGGAGCCTTCCCTACAGCAGATGACACAGGATTGTTGGGTTTGTCTTGAAGGCCAGCTTCAGTTTGAAAACACTTATCTTGCCCTTAAGTGATTTGTCGTTTCCCCCCCAGGTACAGTTACTTGCAGAGGTATGCAGGCGAGCAGACCGTCAATAACAGAGAGGACTGCTGGCTCCCCCTGATTTACTACAGGGCCTCTCTGCTGGCCACCACCGAGGGAGAGGACTCCTGCTCCTACATCAGCACAGACACCTTCAGGCAGCCCTCCACAGCAGTCTGCTCCAGGCCGCCATCGCTGAGGCAGGCTCCCTCTGACGGTACGCTCACTCCCAGGGGCACTGATAGAGCCAACCCAGCGGCCATCCTCGGAACAAACTCAGGAAGTGCACTAGGTGCTTCTTTACTTAAAGGGTTATAGAACAAGCAAACCAGCCATGCTGCTGAAGCCCATACTCTGACTCCTTCACGATACCTGGATCAATTAACTACTATTTGATGGGCTAAGATGATTCTTGTGCCTTTTCTTTTGATCACTCTAGTGTTTCACTGCTGAAACTGAAAC
This sequence comes from Lepisosteus oculatus, assembly GCF_040954835.1. Taxonomy (NCBI): domain Eukaryota; kingdom Metazoa; phylum Chordata; class Actinopteri; order Semionotiformes; family Lepisosteidae; genus Lepisosteus; species Lepisosteus oculatus. The sequence goes on from NC_090710.1 coordinate 4,430,827, forward strand.
AAAACTGAAAAGAGAGAGGAACTTGCTGTTCTCTTGTGCAATTATAATCTGCTACTTCTCTTTCTCCTCTGCTACCTGGTGAAGAAACTGATTTACAACAGTGTCGCAGAATGCAGGATGTTTACCACACTTGTTAAAAAAAAGGAACAACAGCCTAATATGACAAAATTAAAAAACTTGAGATCTGCTGATACAAGGACCACCTTTTCATTAGCAACACCAATGTAACACTGAAATCAATGTGATAAACTCACTCCTTTGTTATTAAACTGGAATTAAAATGTGTCCTATTGTTTCCTATATCCAAGGGTGGAGTTTCCTGAGAAAGCAATGATATTTTTAAATAGAGTTGCAAAACATTAGTTACACTTGTGGTCAAGTAACTTATTTTTGCTGCTTTCTTACAATTTCAGGAGACTTGCACAGCAACTCCTGGCTCGCCTGCAAAACCCCTGATCTAAAGGCTCCACCACAGCTGACCGCTGCAGTTATTAAAGGGAGAAAACCTCTCAAATCTAGTGAAAGGTGAGAAACACTCTTGCCAGGTATAGAAAAGTAAAATAAAGTGTGGGAACTAATTTTATACCAACTAGCAATTGCCATGGAGTTCAATTTCAGATTGATTTCCACTCTTATTGCTACATTTTCAACTTCTAGCACAGTATTTAAGCCTATTTTCTAGAATAAAAGCTGCGGCTTATTTTTCTCCAGCCAAGATGACAAGAAAGAAATGGAAGGAACTTCCAAGATCCCTCAGCTGCAAGACACGGCTTTAAAGTCCAGGGACCAGCATGATCTTACGAGTGAGGATGTGGACGTCGATTCGGTTGATATTGAGCTAACGTGAGCCTTTCGGCGCAGCCCTGCGATTGCTGGGCTCTGCAGTTCCTCTCACAAACTTGTTGATGGAGGGGGTAGGTGGCTTCACGAAGGAGAACAGTGGCTTGTGCTTGTTTTAGTGGAAGTGCCCTCATTCCTCCTGCATTGAGGTACTGTATTATCAATACTGTAAATTACAGCACTTTCTATGAACCTCCTTAGGTGTTTTCTGACAGGTATTTATTTTTCTGGTGTGTTTCCACCAAATTTACTCAGATTTATCCCAAGCAGTGTTTATGGTTCAATGGCAGTGCAAGCTCATCAGATCTTTTTTCTTTCTGACTCCTACTGCCCTCCAGGATGAGTGCTTCAAATTTTCTTTTAAAAGAAAGATATGGGGTTCAGGAGCATGCAAATCCATCTAAAGAAGAAACAGTGTCATTTTCAGAGTTTCCTAAACAGTACAGAATTAGTTATTTCTGTAAGGCCAATGTCTAGGCTACCCTTGTTTGAATGCAGAAGGACAGAAAAACAGACCTCAAGAGCTTGAGAATGATAGTGTGGCTATATAAATATGTATGCAAGTGGCTCATACTGTATCTTCAGAAACTGTCAGTTAAGGGTCTCATCGAGATGGCGACTGTTCAGCTGGAATGAAAAGTGGCCAACCCTGGTCCTTCAGCCTAGGAATTGGGCATCACTGATTACTGAATGCATTTTAACTAGTTGTTTTCGTAAACAGGTTTCATTTATTTTATTTTTTTTCCCTACACCTATGTTTTAGATTTAGGTGTATGTCAGGAACAAAGGGAAACTCTTAAATTCTACCTAAACCTCATTTCCCTTTCTTTGCTCCTAAAAGTTCCTTAGTATTTTTTGCCACTGGATTCCTAGACACAAAACAGTTTTAGCAGTACTTATTACAGAATTTCTTTTTGACAGAGGAGAATAAAAGACACCCAAGTATATGCCTGTTTCAGGTTACCTGCAATTTAAATATTGTATCAGTACCAATAAGATAAATAGTGTTAAGGTGTGTTTTCAATGTTCATGGTTTGTCTATACATTCTATTTTCCCCTTGTAGTTGCAGGAGTTCCTGTCTATACATTCTTGAGCACTTTGACAATGCTGTAAGAGGGCCAAGTGGTAGCAGGGGTGGTACAGAACATTTGTGTGGTGTCGAGTCTACATTTGTTTGTCTTGAGTGGGTAGGGGCGAGAGTTTTGTTTTGCTAAAAGCACACGCCAATTTCCACAGGTAATTCTTGACCTTGAACTGTTTCATTTGCGTGGGGCGTGTTTTTTTATTGCTATGGCTTCTTTCTGGGAAGTTCCTGGAATAAATTCTGGACCCCCCCCCCCTTTATAATTTGACTGTTATAAATGTAAGAACTAATTTACAGCTCATTTTTCATCACAGCAACTCCTTTTGTAAGTAGTTACATTATTTCTTATTGTTAGATGTTTTGTGTTCACTGAAGTAGCACCCACCTCAGAAAAAAGGTTTTCTACTCTTTTGAAATGCATACTGATGATTTAAACCCATGGCATTGTGTAACATTCAATTGGATAGTGTACATTAAGACAACAGATCTTTTGTACGTCTTCCATTATTTTCATTGCCTTGCTTCAATAAAAAAAAAGAATGATCTACAGCATGTAATTTGCTTGTAAAATGGGTACAACCGAAAAACAAGAAAATACATTCTGAGGTATACTTTATTTAAAATAATTTCAACAAAATAATATACAAATTTTAAAATTGGTTTCTTATTCTTCAATAAAAGTACATTATGAAATGACCCCAGTACTTTTACAGATAGCCATCAACAATGGAACATAATTTGTGTACACTTAGAAACCCTGTTTTTACACAGCAAGCACAAAATAACATTTACAGCTTATAATTTATAACCTCTCCAAAGTCAAAATAAAAGTATTAAACAGTAAAAAAAAAATAACTTGAAACTTGCAGATAAATACAGTATATATTACAAGGCACGGGAATTTCATAAAGACTAATGCATAGATGTAAAAATGCAGGTTTATAGGCACCAGGATAAGAAAACGTATTTTGAAATTCGTAGTATGTTTAATATCTCTGGAATGTTGCATTAGCCAATCCTAAGAAATTACAAATGTATTGCTCTTACAGTTAGTGCACATTCAGTAATTCAAGTGTTTTTCAGTGTCTAAGCTTTTTAAGTTCCAGTGCAGCGAACTAAGATTTCTTCAAGCAAGAAACTGAATTGGTTCACAGGTATATTCTGTGCACGTGCCAGTCGCTCTCGAATGATTTCATAATAAATATTAGAAGCATTCTTATTTACAAATAACACAACACTCAAAACTAATGGCCAGTCACAATTAGCCAAATAAATAAACTACTGAAAGAACAGTGACAACGCTTTATATTAAGGTTTTCCTTGTAATATTTTACTAATGATTTATACAAATTGATAAAATGTCCTGAAGTATTAATAAAGCATTACATTATTTAAATTTAAAAATGGGATCTTATGTAGGTGTTGTGCTTTGTCAAATGGAGAAGCCATTGGAAAGTATTACATCTTTGTAATGACAATGTTTTATGAATACTTTAGAATTTCTTTATAAACCATATATAAACATATAAATCAAAATATGTATAATATCTTTAATAATAAAGTGTTACTAGAAAACTTTAGGTGTACATTTAATATTTAGCTTGCTACATCATAAACAGCATTTCTTAGGTGTGATTTTGTTTTAACTTCTGCAAAGAGATTTCCTGATAATGTATAAAAATGAAAATATTCTTAATGGATGAGTGACAGCTTTTGGCTTCTCCAGGTCTGTGTTTCCTGTTCCCATGGTTAAGTGCGAATAACCTAAAGCTACAACCTAATCTATGAAACATTTATAGGCTTCATTAACATTCATTCTTTATACAGTTTTTGCAGCACAGCTGCACACAGCCAGCAATGTAGGACATGTATGCACCAGCTGTCATTCAAAGTCGTCTTCATATTCGTATTCCTCCAGGTCTAGGTTGGAGTGCGGGCTCGGTATTTGGAAGAAGTGTCTCTTGTCTGTTCGTAGATTTAGCTCGTGTGAGATCTGACAGTCTATTGGATCAATGGCATGTTCATATCTAACAGGACAAACAAAAATCAAGTGATGTTTTACCATTCAAACAGAAAAACTCAATTCGATCTCATATTTCCCTTTCAAGAGGATATATTTTTTTTAAAGCAAAATGGAAATATCCCAGTTTTATTCCTTTAAAAATGGAATGGAAATAATTCCTGCAAACTGCTCTAAATCAATAAATCCTTAGGATTGTAATAAGAGGTACAGCATACTCAGTTGCCTGTACTGCTAAGTCTCTGGAACCCAGACTGGAGAACTCAAATCCCACATGAGCTGCTGCTGCTGTTGTACTTTAAGAAGTACTTCATTGGACTGCTTCACTATATACTTTGCTATATAAATGGCTCATCCAGTTCATAACTTCTCAACTGACTTTTTTGCATTTATATCAGATATGATACTATTTCTTGCACTCCAACTTAGTTCTATTCACCTATAAAATATTTCTGTGTAACTAAGGCTTCAGGGTTATCTCTTTTGTGATCAGTATTTCAGTGCATGCAAATTTAGATTTCAATCATTGACCACTGTGAACGTGTGGGTCAGGAAGTCCAGTTTTAAACAGAAATGATAGAGAGTCAGCCGAGGAGAACAAGACAGACTTGAGAACCTCAGCCACCCCAGAAAAGTGTCATCACAGAAACGCTAGCGAGCACCTGCGCCAAAACCCTTAGTGGACACCAGAGTAGCTCACTCTTACCTTTCAGTTTCAATACTCCAGTGATGCAGCCATTAAAAGTTACTGGAGTCCCTAAAATGTTCATTAGATGCCTGTTAATAGGGCTAACTCACCTATTGCCACTTTCTCCTATTCCAGAGGGTTTGAGAGCTATCGGTGGCTATAGGCAACAGAAAAAGCCAACCTTCCATTAACACAAAATTAAAGGTTTAAAGCACAGATACTTTCTGACACTGTTCTAGTGAAAAGATTATGTGCTAATATTTTTATAGTGTAATTGCAGTCTTCCTGGGGGAAACTGGGTATGGTGATGGAATTACACTCGGTATGACAAACTTCTAGACGCTTTTAAGTATCTTACCCGTCATTAAACTGCTCGTTGGCTGCCTCCTCGGCTACCAAGCTGTCGTACTCCTCTGCAGCGTACTTCTCCCAGTCGGAGACATCCTGCACCTCACCCTCTCCATCCTAGGACGCAAGAGACGGGGTTATCGCAGAGCTTTAGGAAGACCGCTTTCCAATGGGATCATGTTTAATCGGATTTGCCAACCTTACCCTGATAACCGAAAACGGATCCTTTTGCTCGTGGTCCAGGTACTTCTCGATATTGAAAAAAGTATCAAAAAACAGGTGTGACAACTTGCACTTCTTCAGATCATGAAGAGTGATCTTTCCTGTGAAGGAACAAGAGTTTGGACATACATTTGGTAGGGTTTCTACAGTAGCTTCTAGAACAGAAAGGGTGTCTATGTGAGCAGAAAGAACTGACAATTTCCACCTCGCATAATTTAACTGATTTACAATGATGATTTTGTTACTCGCACCACAGAAGACACCACAAAGAACATGACACTAGACAAAGCTGCCTATATGAGCACTAGAACAATTATATGTTCAGCTGCTGATCTCAATGAAAAGATTTTTGTTGTAACTACCAGAAATATAATTTTCCCTATTCTCACACTGACAAAATATTTTTAGTCTCTACAATAATGTATTTCTTAGTTGTATAATGGAATTTTTTTCAAAGCCTGTTAAGCAAGTGTTACACTAGCTACAAAAAACACCGCAAGCAAATGTAACAAATCCAGTTTCTTCACATCACTAAGAAGAGGAAAAAGAGATGACAAGAGTCCTAAATAAACAGCCTTCCCTGCTGTTCTCTCAGAAACAGAGAACAAAAGACAAAAATAACCTGTGGCTACTAAAATGTATTTTTGTGTTTCTTAATGTTTGAATTTTGAATGCATCGTGTTTCTTAAAACAAGCAGCCATGCAGGATCAGATAAGTCTAAACACTGGTTCTGACATCACTACACATGATACTCTGTTCACTTGATACCTAGTAAAACCTTTGAGCTTGAGGCTACATACCTTCAGTTTTGGGTTTGACAAGGTCCAGCATTTGGCAGAGACAGTCTTCAAAAGGCAGGGGTTCAATGGCCATGTTCTCTAGTCTCTGACACTGTTCCTCATAAAAGTATTCCAGCTCATACATAGAGAGCACTCCGTCCCCATCAAGATCCATGCAGCGGAACCAGTACTCTATGCTGGAAAACAAACATCTCTGCATAAATGAAAACACTTCCCTAGTCCCTTTTACTGATTAAATAGTTTGTTGTCACTTCATTGCCCTCAGCTATCTTAGAATCAAGTGCACACTGCTGGATTTATCTGGTTTTGAGAAGGCAGGCATCATTCCTCCACTTACAACAGCTTTAAGCAGTGGATAAGTTCAGTGGAAGTCTATGCAAATGACTGTGAAGTGGGAAGAGAATACTTAAAAGAGACATTACACTTTCCAGAGATAATCACTACAAGCGCTCTTGGTGCAGCAAAGCGAAAAGCTGAATCACTGGTTTGAGCAAGGTTGACCTAAAATAGTCAGCTTTCCCAAGTCACCTGGTTGGTGTCTTCTTGTCCTCTTCAGAAATCAGAAACCATACAAAATCTGCATAGCTCATTCTTCCTTCCTTATGTGCTCTTTTGCCCCTACAAAAGAAACTAGTTCAGGAAAAAACACAAAAATACCCAAGGCATCTTTCACATCAGGCAGACAATTTAATAACTGTAGAGCCCTATTCTTCTTTAATAACTAGAGGCAAAGTACTCATTTCTATCCAGGAGTCATGCACAAATATTTCTTCCTTATTTAAAAAGAACAAGAAATAAAAACGTTTACCTGGTAACAGCTCCTGAGAATATCCTTTCAATCATTTTATGGGAGATTGCTTGAAGAAAAAAAAAATACACAACTTGTGAGGATCCAGTATGGAACTTATAATACTTATAAAATATCTGAACTTAGATGAAACACCAATGCTTTGTGTATTCTTGCTGACAGTAATATGGTTTTGATAAGGCATAAGAAAAGAGGATGATAATGTCCTTGCACTAAGGTTTATTTATTTGAATGTGTATTCAAAGTAATACCATACAATAGTTACAGAGGAGGCCATTCAGCCCATCTATTCTATCTGATAGTTACTACTGAGTCAAGGATCTCATCCTGTCTTTTCCTGAAAGAAGCTTGTTCAAACACCCACAACACTTCAGGTAAAGAAGTGCCTCCTATTGTCAGTTTTAAAAGCTCTACCATGTAGTTTTCACTTTTGTCCTCTTCTTTGTATTTCACTGTCCATTCTATACCAATTTGGTGATTTAAGCCATTCAATAGAAAAAGCTCTGTGACACTTATGTAAAGCCTGAAAACAATATGATTAAATGCGATTTAGTATTACTAATTAATACAGTTTTGAGGTCTTGTAAATCTTTCATTTCCCCTCTTTTCATAAAGGAACACAACATGAAAAATTCAGCTACCCATAGCAAAATGTACAGAATGACTGCAACAGCAAGTGTTAATGAAACACCTCTGACAAAGAAGCCTGTAAGAAACATTGCTGAAAATTTTACATTAAAGGAGGTGGATATTCTATTATGATTATTCTGCCGGGTTACACATTTGGTATCAAGAAGAAATAAAACAATACCGTGATCATTGTGTCGAGCTAGGTCTTTCTGATCAATGTAGAGATCGTGGTCTGCGTCAAGTTCCCAGAATTTACAATAAATGACGTAGAAATGTTCATAGGAGAAATACTCAGTGAGCTGGTTGACATCTTCCTCATCCTCTAATAATGCCACATTCTGTTGACAAACCACCAGGAATACGTTCAAAAATATCTTCCAGCAAAAAGCATGTGCTACCCACCATGTAAAACCCCCCAAACTACATCATATCAATCATCACACCTGTAGCCCACCGCTGACTGCAAACACCCTTCATACAGTCGACAATACATCCATAAAATAAATGCACACATTACACCTTGGACAACTGTGAGCATGTCTCTGTCATCACACAGTGCTGTTAGTGCAGAAACTCACCGACACATTGCCACAGTACCTGTATATGTGGGGTCCATTTGATTTTGGCTTTAATACAGGCTTTTAAAAATGTGACTCCTGCCTTTCCCTCTATTTGACTTCGTTTTTTTGCTTTTGTTCCCTCCTTTTCTTAGGGAACAGTGCTATTACAAATACTGTACTGCATGATCAAATATACATGCATGACTACTGTTCAACAGGAACAACATTTTTGCAGCAGCAGCACCAACAACTTGATTTTGCTAATGGCCTTCAATTCCTGTGGCACTGTATGAACCTTTTAACATAAAAAATGTGGGCGGTGTGGTGGCTCTGTGGCTAGGGATCTGTGCCTGTGGCTGGAAAGTTGCCAGGTCGCATCCCACGGCTCACAGAGGAATCCTTCTCTGTTGGGCCCCTGAGCAAGGCCCTTAACCTCAACTGCTCCAGGGGTGCTGTATAAATGGCTGACCCTGCGCTCTGACCCCAAGCTTCTCTCCCTGTCTGTGTGTCTCATGGAGAGCAAGTTAGGGTATCCGAAAAAGACAAATTCCTAATGCAAGAATTTGTATATGGCTAATAAAGTGATCTTATAACGGACATTTGAAAAGAACATTCATAAGCGCATTCATTTTACATTTTATTCATTTTAAAATCTAAACACAAAATAAATTAAAATGTTATCATGAAACGTTTAGAATTACCCTCTGTTATAGTTTATAATGTATTGCTCCAACAAATTCACCATCCATAATTATAGTTTTATCATTTCTACCTAGGTCTAGCTGCTGTTACAACTTTTCACATTGTAAAAAACGTATTGGACAATTGTACACTCCCGAGTGTTGTTTTGCTCTGGAGGCTTGCAAACTGTATATATATCATAAGACTTTTAGCCCCAAAGCTTAGTTTCTTAAGTTTTACCTACCTAACATACAAAAATGTTACTAACCTGCAGAAAACTGCTTTTCCTAAGTTCTGAGCATGTTATTTTGCCCGTCCATGATCTGTTTACATTGTAATATATCCGCTGAATAACCTGAAAGAAATGCAATAGGAAGAGTTTTCAAGCTGTGATTAAGATAAAAAACTTGACTAGTCTATGTACTATTGATCAAGTTCCGATTGAGCCAAGTCAGCTTTATATTAATGTTAAGTTCATTTTTTCTTACTGGATTATACAAGCACATATATTCTAAAGTATAAATATTATATATACTAAACACCCTATTAAGTGTAAGAGTGATTTATAATACATATTTCTTTATTCAAGAAACGCTGCAGTTTTGCCCCAGCCAGAAGTGAAAGAAAACTGTACACATTAAAATAACTTTATTCAAAAATACTTAGAAGTAAATGCAAATGATAAAAACCTTATAGAGTGACAAAACATTTTTGATAACACACTTGCAAGTTTGACATGTAAGCTGCACTTCGCTAGACACTCACAAACCTGAACAAGTCTCTCCTACTTCCAAGAACTCTTAAGAGGCCAGAGCCTCTTCTACTGCGCAGGAAGGACAGGTCATTAAAGACCGACTTAAATTCATCAGTTTTAAAAACCAGATATGCTTACATCACACGGAACACTTTTATGGGAAGGTAAATGTCATCAAAATGAAATGTAATCAAAAATCTAGTCGTGATTAAAATATTTACTTTAAAATGTGTGTACATCATCAGCAAAATGTGACATCACTGGAATGGGCTCAATGCATTTGCAAGGCACTGGATATCAATACAGGCAGCACTTGTTTCCAACAGGAACACTGCAAATGCTTCTAAAATAAGGACACTCTTGTCCTGGTTGCTTGTAAGTGGGAATTTGAAGGTGAAACCCAACCCCCGCTGGTGCGCGCCCATCTGTACGCACGTGCGACTTGGGAGAGCTCGTGCAAAAGGGCACGCAGCACGTCGCATGCTCCCAGCTATTTTCCACCAGGGGTGAGCTTATCTGCTGGTGCTTTAAAGAATAGCCATTTCCTGTGGAGTTGCCCCCGTGGAGCAGAATCCAAAGTATGCCATCCTGAATTGGACAAGAACGGAACCAGAACCTGGATCTGCTCTGTTTACCAGCACAAACGATCTACAAAAGGGGTTTTCCAAAAAACATTCCGGACAAACCAATGACCATTGATGCAACTGAAGTAATAGTAATAATAGAAACACAGAAGATAACCATTACAACACCAAATAATAACTGACAAAAATCATCCTTAATATACTCATGAAACATCCAACTTCATGTAATAATCATGAACACACTCATTAATAAGATACAGTGATACTGTGAATGAAAGGTCCCAGTTTCTGTTTCTCAGTCTTCTGGTGCTGTACTTGTATTCCCAACTCGGTGGAAAGGAGAAAAACAACTGATAGGGTCGTGCTAAACAGTCGGCATTTGTACAGCTTCTAAATCAACATACTGCCTTCAAAATCTGTAGCAGACTAAAAGGCCAAAACTAAATATAATTAATCAATACTTTCACTCTGGCATACCAGTGGCCAGTTAAAAAGCTTGAGTTAGTAATACAAGTTGAGGTCCTTCAGTTACTGTGCCTTCGGATCACTAAACTAATTACAGAGAAGCCATTAGAGCAGCTGAAAGATCAGCTGCCTGCTTCAGCTCAGTGTTTGTGTAGTCACAGGAAGTTGCTGTAATTCATCCATTGTGACACACAGAGCAACCAGAAATTTGTATTTCTGTACTCGCCCTCTTCATTCTTGGGGGAATAAAAGACTACTAAGAAAAAAGTGGTAAGGTAAATCAAGAAGCATTTTGTTACTTTAACACAAAGCACCAACTAATATTACTCAGTATATAATAAATTAACCCCTTTAAATGACCATTTCTACTTTTTTAAACTAGAGGGAAGAAATATTTTGAGATATGAAACAGATTTTTTTTGTCAAGTTGACTTTTGTATTGCTGCCTTGAGACAATAAAAGTAAAAACTTCCCACCTTAAAAAGACCTACAACCTACAACCTACACCACCGATTCCCCATCCTGGTGCTGGGGGACCCCCGAGTCTGTCGGTTTTCAGTCTAGATTACCTCTTAAATCACTCATGGTTATTTATGACGTTTATTGATCTGCTTGCTTGTTGAGCTGTTTTTAATGTTCAGACCTTGGTCTCTGAATAAACTGTATGACAATACCCTATTTCAAAACGCTGTTTTCAACACATCCAGCATGCAGCAGGTTATTCAGTGTCTCACCCACTTGCATCTGAGATTTTGCCATTTCAACCGTGACTACACAGCACCTAATTTATGATCAGTTCCAAACAAAATTTGGAAAGACAGTGTATCAATAACTTACAAATCACTTGCACTCCTCTCCTTTGAGGGAAAACCTCAATAAGGTGAGAGCTAATTACAGTCAACATTTCATTTCTGTGCCTAAAATGATAAAGGAGGAAGAAACAAGGAAAACAAAAATGTAAATATAGTGACCCTGCGATTAGACTACAATAAAACCTGGAAGGGTAAGGGAACTGTAAGGCAAAAAAAGTATCCTTGGTATTAAGGAAAGGGTTGGACTTCAGTGTCTTTACATTAGTTCCAGACCATAGCCGATACAGCCACAAAGAACTCAACTTACTGTGGTAATGTAGCGAGAGTGAAAGTCTGAGGCCTCCCTTAGAAATGTGAGACCAGTGTGTGTGTTGACCACGTCCTGAAAAACAAGAATATTTTATTGCTCTTGTTCTTGTATTAGATGAGATCCTGAAACATATGGAAGAGATGTTTTTTTTTATATTCACCATATGCAGGATGCCAACTAGAACTAAAAAAAAAAATAAAGTCACAGCAGTACTGAAAGAAGTCTTTATAAGGGAGACTACATTAGTCTCTCAACTGAAATGAGTTACTTGGATAAGATTAAGGAATCCAGGTTTGAAATAAATTAAGACTACTAGGTAAATCAGATCTCCTAAAGGGCCTAAAGAGTGGGACTACTGCAAATTGTGTCAGGAGGAACCTATTTTTCATGCATCATTTCTAAAGGAAACCTTTTATGTGGCAGACAATTTTTTTAATATGGAGGGGTAATGAGAGTCAAGCCACAGATTTTTTTTCAAGTCAAATTTCCATGTGCTTGCATATGTGGAAATAAAATTAAACAGTTTTATCTGCAGATGAACACAATGCTCCTTGACCCTTCCCTTGTGAAATTAAATAATAGAAAAATACATAAATCACTCTCCTTATGAATCCACAGGGGAAGTCAAATCTACTCCAAAGCAATACTTATTTCATTCATCAAAACAGTCAGATCAATTGCCAAAACCACACAATACAAATTAAATACAGGATGCCAAAATGCATCTCTTCACTAAACTCAAACACCCCAAGCTTGGGCGATTCTGCTGCCTTGAATACAAATTGCAACTCTCTTGGCTTAACAGGAGCTGCTAAGTGAAAAGGCAAACGCAGCGTATACTGACCACAGTAAACATGCATCGAGAACTCACAATGTCAAATTACATTCTATTGTTTCAATTTAATCATAACGATTAAACATAAATCATGTGACAGATTTTGTTCACCATAACCCCTCTTTGCCCTCAAGTATGCAACTTGGTCTTGTTCACAAAAATATTTTATCGACACGTTCCGAAAGGGGAAAACAGACCTGAAAGAAATTACATTGAGTCTTCTCCACAAATGAACGATTGTGCAAATTACAATTAACTTACTATGTTTTATGGGAATCTTTCAAAGTAGTTTGTGTAGAAAACATGTTGAAATATATTTTTTAGATGACATTTATCCCTGATTGGAGCATGTGACCTACAACAAGGCACCCAAAACTTAAAGTGAAAAGCAAACATAAAAATGAATTCGAGACTGGGGCTGTAAAAATGCATTGTTCTGCTATTTATTTAAGTCAGTCGCTTTTGATCTGTTTCACGTTCTAAATGGTTTTGTGGTAGACTGTGAAGTTTCATCCTACTTTCCTTTCTCAGGATAATCATGTGCCAATCACTATATTTGCACATTACGTGTGTTTTGCAGAAAAATATTCAGAACACAACACCTGAAGGAATGGAATCAAGTCTTCTTGTTCAATGTAATTACAGCTCGGCTTGGCCAAAAGGTGAACAAATTTAGATGCGTCATCATGGCAGGTCTGTAAGGTTCTGAAAAACAATAAATGAGTAAATGGCTTCTCCTTGATGAAGGAATACCAGCATTTAAAACTTGTTTCACAAATGAACAAAACTGCATGTTTATTTTAACACCACCCTGAGAAGGAAACAATTTAAATTTAAAATGTTGTTCTTTAGATTGAAAGGTATCTGTTAAACAGCTATATAAATACATATATAGTATCTTCTAACTAATACAATTTGAAAAACAATATGTTAATTTTATAATGAAGCATTAGCATATGTAATTTTATAGTTGTTGTAAAATAATATAGACAGTCTATCTCACAGACAAGGTACCATAGTCTTACTTTCTCCACATTGCAACAAATTTGTGAACGGATACGAATCCTGTTCTGTCCCCACCAGCAGCACAGAACAATGGCATTTTCCAGTAGAGTGGACATTCACAAGCCTGGGAAGACAAAAAAATACTTTAACAAGAACTGGGATAAGTTCAAGGATTTAAAGCTTTTAAAATCATTTTCAATTCTTCCATCTTATATAGTCTTATACAGTTACATACATAAAGTTCCCTGGATGGGCTGTCTAACTTTGGTGTAGTATTTCACCTTAAATCTTTATATTTTGAAATATTTTCAAATATTAGCCTGTGGAAAAGTGCACAGTGTTAAATATCTCTAATGAAAAGCATATAAACTTTTGGACATACACATTCCACCTAGCATGCACTTTATTCAAGTGTTTACTAGTGCATTTTGAATGCTGAGAACAAATATCAAAGAGCTTTCAAAGTGACCAAGGTAAAAGCGGTTTCTCTGTAGCTACTAGACAAACTACAAAAAGGCCAAGATAACAATTTGTGATTAACTTACCCTTTACCTGCGATCAAGCAAACAAACAGGATCTCTCTGAAATGCATGCAGCTTTAATATTTCAAAAGAAAACCTACAATGGCAACACAATGTACTTGTCTTTTTGTTGGCTGCTGAGCATCAAAAACGTGTTAAGTTGCTAAAATGTATCACCTAGACATTAACATCAAAGTCATTGACAAAGTCACTGTGAAATGCAAACTAGAGACACAAGTGGAGACTTTGTGAAATTACATTTAGAAACAAAAACAGGGGGCACGTCTGCACACAAAGGGTTGTGGGAGTATGGAACAATGTGGTACAGTATGGCTAAACATGTTTTTGAAGTCAATACTTGGGTGTCTCTCAAGAAACAATTGGGTGAGATCTTTGGATTAATTAGCTCTTGACCAAATGAGACTGGCCAAATGGCCTCTTCTCTTAAAATTTGGTGTGAGTGGTAATTGCAGTCCAAACTGTTTTCTGGAAACTGTAAACGTCATATAAAAGAAAATAAATCACATCCTTTGAAATATTGTGAGAAAGTATATTATGCTCTGAAATGCCTGCTTAAACGCACTGTACTTTTGGGAACCAACTAAATAAAAAAGTTGCCAAAATGAATGTTTAAATGCCTGGAAGCTCCATGGAGGATAATGTCCAGTTTGCCAGTTAACACATGAGTGAGCTGCTGCCTGTGAAGGGAGCACTAATTTGATGTTTTGGTAAACAGACTGAGCTGAAAGCTTATTATACACTTAGAAGAGACAGTGAGCTTAATTAAGATTCAATAACAACAACAACAACAACAATAATAATAATAATAATAATAATAATAATGAAGGTTCTAACTGGCAAATTCAGGTTCTCAGCATTTGGCTTCTGTGCTTCATTTATAGACTGTTTTTAAACTTGTATTGTTGTGCAACACAGGATGTTTATTTTTAGGTTTTTAATTTGAATAAACTGTACCTCTAATTTTACAAAGAAAACATGTCTATATACATGTCTTCCATGTCTATATGGAAGTGTTTGTTCAGTGCGCAATTAAGCCTTCCTGCAGGAAATGCAATAATCCTTTTTTCTTTGGAATACGACAAGTATGACAAGAGCCGTATACATGTCACTCCAAACCTACCTTGGAAAGCTAGGATACAGATTCCTTTCTCATAAAATCCATAAGCTTAATTACACGGTAGATGGCTGTGCTGGTTGGGTGGCAAGAGAACAGATGTGGTAAATCATACTCACTTTGGCTACCTTCCCCATGTCTTCAATAGTTGCCCTTTCATTGGGGAACTGTGAAAACGTTCTCTCTATTCTGGAAATGAGCGAGTCGATGTTGGGATTGGCTTTGGGCCGTCCTCGTGGGAAATAAAACCTTGGAATGTTCTCACTTAAGGCTGGTGTTATGGGTTCATCTTTCTTTACCTGAGCCTGCAAATAAAAAAAAATATATATGAACAGTCAAGATGTGTCTATCCTGTTTACATTATTTAAACACAAACGCTTAAAATTATGGTTGCTCCTTTATAGCCTCATTACTGGAAACCTTATTTCCTGTTTTGAGTTAAATGAATGTCTTTGTTTACTTATGCATAAAGGAAAAACGTCTACTAGGAGATTGCTAGTGGCTGAAATGGAACCGGAATACAGATTGAAGCAAATACGGTGTCTCAGAAATGCAATGCTGTATTTTCAATATGAGCCTACATTTGCCATCAAAGCCAAAATAGACCTTCTGAAAATTCCAATCATGGAGCAAACGATCATTTTATATTGCTTCCGATTCCTAAGCTACTCTTAGCTGGAAACGGCACTTGAGCTTGGGAATCTTATAGACGAAAAAAGGTTTCGAAAATGTAGGAATGTACGCTTAGCAGAATGAAGCTTACTGAAAGTACACCTTTTTGTTGAAATTATCAGGAAATTGAATACCCATCTAGCTCTTTTGTTATTTGCTACTGAACTGCTCTGAGGATCTCTTCCGGCCAAACTATCAGCTTCAACAACAGGGCTGGGTAGCTTGTTGCGTGCTCCACAATCCTTTTGGGAAAAGAAGTGCCTCCTGTTCCCAAATAATGCACATTACCTATAATTTTCTTTGTCATATTTAAACTTGGCATATAATTTACTGTTATCAATGATATCATAATGGTGTCAGCAAATTTAAGATGGAGGTATACAAGTTCCAGATTTACAGATGAAATGTAACATTTAATCATGGATTTAAAAACGTCAGCTGCCAAACACTCATTTTAGTATCGTTACTGTTGATAAGACTTAAATTTAAATTCCACAGCCACAACTTACTCTCTTCCCCCAATACAAAATAAATGATGCGTTTTCATCAAAACTTAAAGTAAGATACGAACACTGGTTCTCCGTTTTGCAGGACTTTATTCATTTTATTTATGAGCAGAACAGAGGATTAAATCCTTGGTAATCGCAGTTATATAAGATCTTATTAGCAGACCATTTTGCCACAACACCACAGTCCAGGATGTGAGTCTGGCTTTGGGTGCCTCTCTGTGAGGAGTTTGTGTGACCCTGGGCATGCCACATGTCCAAGCCTCCTCCAACATCCTGAAACCAATTTGGTTTGGCTTGGCTGGCTATTCTGAACTGTCCCTTTCCTTACAGGGGGTAGTGGTCATTGCCTTTTAGTCTAGTACCTGTGCGATTAAAGCAGAATCAAATGAGCGTGATGGGCCAAACAGCCTCCTCTCCCTTGTAGCCAATGTGATGTACTACAACAACTACAACAAAGTACTTCTCAAACCCTGATCATCTGATGTTTCAACCAGGGTTTGAGAAGAAACCTGGCATTAAGGTTTTAATGGCTTCTGTCATGTGATAAAGGCAGAGGAGATCACGCAAAATGAATCAGGGATGTTGTGCTCTTCAGGTCAATTTTACAAAGTCTTCTAGAGCGTAACCCTAAACTATATTGCAAATCACTCATATTTAACATCTCACTCACACAAACAAAATATCATGTTCTTTACAGTCTTAAATGGAAAAATTCAGTCCATGCTTAAAAATGTGCATTGTACATTAAAGGTATGACCAACATCATACACCATTATGATATCATTGATAACAGTAAATTATATGCCAAGTTTAAATATGACAAAGAAAATTATAGGTAATGTGCATTATTTGGGAACAGGAGGCACTTCTTTTCCCAAAAGGATTGTGGAGCACGCAACAAGCTACCCAGCCCTGTTGTTGAAGCTGATATTTTGGCCGGAAGAGATCCTCAGAGCAGTTCAGTAGCAAATAACAAAAGAGCTAGATGGGTTAAAAGACCACCTCTCATTTGTAACTGCTGTTATACATGTACAGATTGGGAACATCTGCAGCACTGGAAGTGAAGCAGAATTATGTAATAGCTGTATTCAAATGAGAGAAGAGTGGACATCACAGAGAGTCTCATTGTCAGTATTTATTTTCCTCCTTGTTCAGATGAACTTGACATACAAATGATTTGCGAATGCTGATCTATGAAACAGCCAATAGCAGAACCAGCCAAAAATACTGAGCTATACTTTAGTCTGTCACTCTGCACAGTACATCAATTCCGATTTAACTCCATGCACAAATTGTTTGCCAACCCTGTACTTCACTCTAAAGACTCACATGAGATCTGCTGTGTGCCTTGGGTCGGGGCCCGGGATGTGCAATTAATCTGCATGACCACAGGAAGAGTCTCAAACATCTTCAGGGCTGCAGAGCTAAATACGTGTGGACTGGAATCTTTTATATTAGCAACGTATCTGTCTAGTAGTCTCAGACGTTCTCCATCAGCATCCAAGTACCCAACATTCCTGCTGTTCTAAATTAACAAAGCACTTTTTGAAATCGCGCTAAAAAAAGATTGCTCATAGCTGTAATGTAAGAAAATGTCTACTGCAAGGCTATGAAACAGCATTCAGTGAAAAACGTTTGGCACAATTTCTTTGCTCAAAATGTTAGCCAGTTTGTTTATGCAATCAAACTCTCATCTGCTTTTATTTCATAATGGGATAAAGTCTGTTTAATAAACAGATACAGATACAGTATATCTGTCATTTTCAGATGACACTGCCAGCCAAGTGTAAAATTCCTGTCATCCTTTGCATGACCAATCCTGTCACAATTGTATACGGGTACAAAAAACACTTCAATCGGTGCTGTCAGTTGTGATATATAAATTTCATACTGATGGCAAACGTATATAAAACTTTTGGTCAGCATATTGCCAACCCCTAGTTGATAGCTCCTAAACAGCAAGTGACTGTCTCACAGACAATCTTATCAATACAATCAATACAATAGTAACTGTTGTCTATGTCAACAGTTACTGAAAATTTGATTTCATATAATGTATTTCCTTTTTTTAAAAATCTATTTGCTGGGGCTTTAAAATATGATGAACCACATTCATCTTTGTTTGCATTTTTAAACTTCACTATCTTCTGTGAAATGAAAGCCACCTTAACATCACAAATACTTCCTTAACATTTAAGTCTGCAAATAAATGAGACATGTGAAACAATATGAAAATTTCTCAGCGTTTCATGAAGACTGTATGGTGTTAATGGCATTAAATATAAAGTCACAGTTTAGAAACCCAAACTTTTGTATTACCAGTTACAGTGCACAGTTATGAAATGACTCTCTTTGATATTAAATAAAAATAAGTCAGTTAAATTAATCACTGGTGTGTTGCTTGTGTACGTGTGCTGAGGTTAGAACTACATTCTAATGGCCACATTTGGTCTTCTTAAACAATGTAATTGTGAAAATGTTTGCACAAAAACAACCACATCAATTTCTGAGTTCTAGCACTAAGATTCTCACTTGAGAAATCTCAAGATATAGCTGTGATGACTTTCCCCAAAAGTGAACTGTTCCAGTAAGTTAAAACGAATGGAAAATAATCAACAACATTTTGTTGTGGATTTCCAGTGGCGCACATTTTTATTTTGTTCAACACTATCTTTAATGAGCATACATGGGGCTGTTTTCACTGCTACTACTGGAGGTCCACTCTGAGACAGAGAAACAAGGGTGCTGCATTGTTTTGACATACCGATTACTTCCCACACAGACCTCTACCACAACGGAAGAACACAGAAAGCATGTTTGTGCACTGGACACCCATGACTAGGTTAGCAACCAGAAGCCATTAGTAAAGCTCTGGTGTGTGACCAAAGCATGCTAGTCACATGCAAACAAATTTTTAGTCTTGGTTCAAAACTACTAGCAAAACAAAAAATACTACAACTTCTTTCCTATAACTTTAATGCAATAGTTTAAAAGTATACAAATATGAAATAAACTCTTTTTAAGTAAATATTTAGATTATGACAGATTGCATAAAAACTGTAAAAAGTACATTTAGCAAGATAAAAAAATTAAATTGAGGAAACTTCACTCTAGTATCACGCCTCAGAATGACACTTGTTCTGTCATTAATTGCAATCAACGAGATTAAATAATTTCAATCAATGAATGATTGAACAAGAAAGCAAATAGCAAATACTTCATGTCCTCACTGGCCCGACGTCTATAAAAGGGGATTAATCACTGTTCTTTTTTAACCCCGATTTACGGTCATTCTTTACAACGTTTCTGAAGAAGGAAACCTGAAGAAGCTCTTTAATTTACGTCACAGGGTGACATGTAAGGAGAGTCTTACTTAATTGAATTTATCCCATATTTAAAGGTACACATAAGACTAAAACACTGACTGAAAGCCAAGCAAAGACTGAAAGTTGGAAAACAAAACCAGACTCCATCAGTCCATAGAGGACTCCCTAAAATTATGGACTTCAAGCTCCGCCACGAGTCCCCCGAATAGAACAAAATTAAGACAACCTGCCTGTACTTGCTGGAAAGCTTTCAGTCTCTTCTTAAATCGGGAGGGCAGGACAAAATCACACCCCCGCGCCAACAATGCCAATTCCTTTCGGAGGTCTGGGTCTTGCCGTAGTGAAATGTCCTTCATCCTCATAATGTCCGACTTCATTAAGCCCTCCAAAAGGCAGGACACGCCGAGCGTTTCCAGTAAACACGGCCGTGCAATCGGTGGTATCTGCACCACAGCCGAGCTTCTGCTTCTCTTATCAAAGCTTCAGCCACTTAACTCCAAGCAGCAACTGTGCCTTTTTAATTCCGGGATATTCTGCCTGCCTGTTTGGCTGGAGCCTGTTGTTCCATACATCGAAGACAAGTTGGCTAAAATCAGAGAACCCTATCCTGAAAAGTCACTAGGGAGACGTGTGGTGGTAGTTGAGGGGGGGTTATTGGGGCGTGTGGAACTGCCCTTTCCAGCCTGCATTCCACAGCGCACACAGAAGGTTATGTAAAGAAACAAACCTGTTGTTTTCGAGCTCTCTGATATAAGATCCAGCTGACTCTTGGGATGCAGCAGAATGCCAAAATTACAGCGGGTACTGGCTCTGTCTGGATCCCCCACTGCACACCCCCTCCTTGACCAATTTCCTTCTGTCACAAACTGCTCAAGCTGTCCCGTTTGACTGAAGTGTCCAGCTGGAGGTGGCTGCCAGACCTCGCAGGGATCTGTACACTCGTCTTCCACTCTCAGGAGAACAAATCCACGGCACGTCCTTGGAACCCCATTTTATCGCCGGCAGTTCTCGCAGCTCCTGGCACCGGACCCTCGTACAGCTCAATCGCTGATGCTCACGACGGGCCCCTTCGGACCACAAGCAGGGGAGCTGTTCTGGCCGCAGAAACAGGCCCCGGAATGGTCACCAATTCTGAGGCGATTTGTATTCTTGCATTCAGTTTAAAAAAAAAAGGGAATTTCAGAACTGCATTACATTGCACAATGAAGATCACGCGTAAGATTGGGGAAGGGGGAGGCAGAAACATTTCATAAGTTTCATAAGCAGAGGAAGAGGATGTCCGAGACAAGAATCCCCCCATCCCCAGTAGCACGTTTGTTTCCAGCTATGCCATCTCTTATTATCGCTGATAACAGTCACTAGGCATTGGGATGCATAGCATTCAAAGAACGATAGCTTAACCAGCCTGAGACTATTAAAAGCCCGCGTGTACTGTTTGGGCAACCTAAGAAACAAGATCTAGAGAAACAAGTTTATTTTAGTTCTAACAAACATCCGTTTTAGGGCTGACAGCAATTATAGCAATTCCTGCCGAATGTCCTGATCTAAAGCAACTTAAGAAAATTAGGACAGCTGAAAATGTCATTTTTCATGGATCCTATTAATACATGTCGAGGGTGCCGACTTGAATGGGAGGAACGAACGCAAAAGCGTTGAGCACATTAGCAGTGTTAAACCATCAGGCTCCACACTCCGATTCAAAATAAGGCACACCCGGGTTTAAGTTACATGCTTTTACAGGCAGATCAGATAGACGACAATTAGATTCTTCCATTTATTTTCACTGCAATTCCAAATCCTCTTATCTCACAATAACAGGATACTGTCCAGTTTTGATAATCTCTATAAAAACTGGAATTCAAAGCACCTGAACCTACAAGCTAGCTGCTATAGAAATCAGCCAATAAGCTAGTAAACAAAATTGTGCCATTAAGGTTTGTTGAAAGTATACCGATTCTTCAGAGACTGACTGAATTATACTTTTCAGTTCCTGTATGAGCTGTTAAAGCTGAGTACAGGACAAAGGAATTCTATTTTTTTTTATTGCCATTAAACATTCACATTTCGCTCTCACAGTTGAGTCTTTCTTTTATGGGATACAATGTTTTGGATGTACAAATATATAATGAAAAAACAAAGACCTCATAGTTTTTTGTGCTGTAGCAGTGAGCTGGTACTGACTGAATGAGATGAGTGCAGCTGTCCGGGTTACAAGTGCCATTTCCCTTAAACTGCGCTGTTTCCAGTCAAGGCACAATAAACCTCATGATGTACACCACAGGGGAAATAGTATGTTGAAAGTTCAAGTGCAGTAAATAAAATACAACTAAGACCAAGACTTAGAATTCCACTGTACCTAAAAACAAATTAATAGACTACTTTAAAACATTACAGAACTTAATGACAAACAAACATTCTCATACATAAATAACTCACTGAACTCAAATTCTTGAGTTCAAGGGCTTGCATTTGGGGCAATAAAATGACAATGAAGAATGCAAGCTGTTCATTCTAGGTAAAAAGGTTTTTAGAAATAACGTGTTAGATATCTACACCTGCCGCTAAAATGCTGAACTTCACTTAATTTATTGAAAAGTAATGGGTTCTACAATAACAAGGTCATAATGACCTCACCTTGTTGTCTACAAACAAAAGTATCTTTTCACAGGATGACATTAATACACTGCATGTTCCCAACTTTTAATGGGGAGAGGTAGGCTCTCTAGGTTAATAGTGCGCATTCTACACTTATTCATTCCACCCACAGAACAGGATAAAAATAGCACATAACAGAAAAACCTATGTGCTTGACAGACTTCAAAACATTTACTGTAATCTTATTTTGATCACAGACCAAAGGTCTCATTTTTCATTTAAAAAAAACACAAGGGTGACGTTTGTTCTCACCCCCTGTTCTTAGTATTTTTAAATCCTCCTCTGACACAGATGACGCCTACAAGGAGCCTCCCGCAACGGGCCATGAGGTCATAACAGTTCTAAAAGAAGGTTTTGGACTATTTCTCCAAAATTCATGAAAATTACCCCAATGGAATTCAATCAGTTCAATTGGTTAAGGCACTTTTATATGGTATTCAGTAAAGAAGGAACAGTTGTGCGCACAGTTGACTGTTCTCTCATTCCACCTCCACTGCTGAGCCTGGAGACATATCCAGTGCACATCCATTACATACAGTATTCCAAGATACACTATCACAACAATCACTAGCCTTGAAAAGCTTAGTCTTACTAAACTTTAAAATACAAAATGTAATGTACCACAAAGAGATTTGATGAGGATTACTTAGTCTTTGCAGATTAAAATCACAATGCATATTCAATTTAAAAATACATTCCAAGATTTATGCTACTGCTTGAAGACAGAAGAAGTTTCGGAGCACACTTCCACTAGCAGGTCTGCATGCAGTGTGAGGCACTTGAACACATTATTCACTATCAGATTAAGAAAGGAATGATTTCATAATAGCAAGAGAAGAGGGGTCAAGACATATTTATTTCAACAGCATAATACTTCCTAGAAAGTGACAGCAACCGACGTGAAGAAGAAAATAGACATCAGGCAATTGCCCCAGTCAATCAAAAATCGGGCCGATCTCGTCTGGAGAATGAAAATAACTTCATGGGAAAACAAAAGAGCTGAACCCCACCAACAGTGAGTGGGGGAAAAAATAAAGAATATTCACATAAACCCTGTTAAATGCTGTTAAAAGTGTTTTTGATGCATTGCATTTTTAACTAGAGTTTTTAAACGTTGATCTTTTATAATCCCATTGTAAAGTCTCCCTATATTTTGTGTAAGAATTTGCCCAAGGACCTCCATTCATTTTTGAACCACTTTAACCAATACAGGGCAGCAGGAAAGTGAGGCCTATCCCAACACGAAACGGGCATGAGGCAGAATACACCCTGGGTGGGACGCCAGTCTATCACAGGCATAATGACACACAAACTAGAATT
This sequence comes from Lepisosteus oculatus, assembly GCF_040954835.1. Taxonomy (NCBI): domain Eukaryota; kingdom Metazoa; phylum Chordata; class Actinopteri; order Semionotiformes; family Lepisosteidae; genus Lepisosteus; species Lepisosteus oculatus. The sequence goes on from NC_090710.1 coordinate 4,454,413, forward strand.
CATTGAAGAATTGGTGGTTAATCACTTAGATTCTCTTTATTGTGGAAGTCACAAAAACATTGTGAATTTAACCTAAACTAGCTTGAGAAAATGTCTGGTCGGAACAAGTAATCCCCAAGACCCCATTCTGCACTCATTCTGTTCGAAGTGGGGCTTGCTGTTTTTCCACAGCAACAGTAATGAAATACACAAGCCAAGACAAAAATAGAAGGTATACATAGATATATTTAATATATTGCACAGAATGCCATTGTTCAGAGGAATAGCTCTCAATCTTCACCGCAGTCTGCCCCACTTTGGTTCTTAAAATCTGTTCTTGTGCCCCTTATCAGAAATCATTAAAATAGGTCAGTTCTTTAAACCTCAGATATTTCAGTACTACAGAATGAAAGAGATTACAAATCATTTTAATTTTGCTGTTAAGAATACATGAACAATTAGACTTTAAGTTTACCTTAAAACACCTAGGTTTGGTAAAACAAAGTAGCTGTACTTCCATGCCCGTGCTTAATTTGCGTTTGACATGATTTACGTTTTAAAAAGATCTGGCATGTCTCACACCCCGAGAAAGAGCATATCACCCCCCATGGGGAGTGTGCACCCCAGGCTAAGAACTACTGGTTTAGAGGAATAAATAAAATAAACCATAGGACATTTAAGAAAATAAATTCAGCGGCCATGAAAACCACTATGTCTGATCATTATTCCTGAATGTTAATTCTGGTAGACATAGTAGCTATCATATCTCACTGAAATGAAATGAACATCCACTATTCTGTGCACAAGAGGCCAAGCAACAGAAACCAGATTAGCAAACCTGCCTGTTGAAGGCTCATTGCGTCACATTGCAAAACCTTCCTCTGAATAACCTCAATACTGCACACTCCCTTTCAGACATGTAAAAGGGAAAGGGTTACATGGCTGCAACGGAATCCAGTCCCAAACTGGGGGACTTTTTTTGGGGGGAAGCAACCCACTAACTACAATGTGCTTATTTTGGCGGCCCACAGCAGACACTTCAGAAGCAACATGCAGTGTGCTCCTCTCATAACACCGCCCTCATGTTATTTTCAATTTAAAAGCACATCTCTATTAGTCTGCCCTAATTCTAAAACAAAATCACCCTGCACTTATATACACATAAAGCCACAGAACCATGGAATGCAATAACATCTAATCTAGAAGCTTTCAAACATGAGAGAAAAACCATTTCCCCCATTTTGTTCAATTCCGAAGCTGGCATCCGAGAAGGATAAAATTGGGCCAAATTGCACAGCTGTTCCACTCTTTGGTGCAATTTCTGAGAGGCACAGTCAGAGATCATTTGCAACAAAATGCTTATTGCACTGCTTGATAGTTTGCCATTATGTTGGAAGGGAACACTTGCGCTGGAAGCTTATGCAAAATGGTATAGAGACTTTAAGGTTTTGTCTGACAACATTGGATACTTGCACTTAAACTGCGAGGAAAATGCAGACAGCAAATAAGTTAAATCTCACCTTCCATGAACTATCAAATGAAAACTCAATCAGCTTATTCCTTTTTTTTGCTATCCACAGTGAGCTACTTTTCCAAATCCACAGCAAATGAGACGCAAATCCAGGGTTTACTCCCAAAATCCAATTCTGGGAATTAACAGGTAATAGGTCATGTTTGGTTTCAAACCTAGAGTCAGTGCTATAAACTGTACAGTAGATTTTGTTCCTAAAAATGATCCATTTGTTTTCCACTTAAATATTTCTGGTTACCAGATAGTATTAAAGGTGAAAAAAAGGTCTGGCGTGATTTGTTTTGATATCAGCCTTTCCATCATTACAATAAGGGTGTGTCGACTTTCGATGTCCACTGTAGCTATTCTGACAGAACTGAAAATATTTAATAAATTCCATTTTCCACACAAGTTTTCCCAATATTAAATTTGTGAAATGGTTTCAATTCATCGAGCAAAAAAAAAAAGTGCGTTTGTGTCAGTCCCTTGCAATGACAAATTAAATGCCACAACATTAGACATACCTCTAGGCAAGCCAACTTGGCATGCCCTTCTCGTCTCTGAAGAAATCTGGCAAGGAAGAGTTAACGTTGGCTTCAAACGCATGCAATTCTTTCCTAATTTCAAACACTAGTTCCAAAAACGAAGCACAAGAAACCCAGCGGCCCTCCGCACCACATTAACTGTGACAATTTGCACAGACATTTAAACATGAAGTCAAATGTTTTACACTTCCAAAGTTTATAATGACAGTTGTATATTCCACTAACCTTACCTCAGTGAGCTACATTTCAGTACAGATGCTTAACATTTAATTCTTTGCACAGTGTTGTATGAAAGTGGGATGGGTTCTAGTTTTCAGGCTAACTCAGTATCAATAATGACCTTACATTGCTCTCTAATTGTAGAGAGTTTTCCATAGGGTCTCCTATGCTGTCTTACCAGTCAATGGAGGACAGTAATCAAATGTAACTATTGTTCGGACAGCACTGTTAATTCATTATGATATTTCCTATTATTTCTGATCAAATCAGTCACTTGATAACTGCCTGAGCTTACAAACTCAACAACTAGTTGTTTTGTATTATGCCGCCTGATATGAAATTGCAAATTGGGTTTTTTCAAGTCTCAGCTCGTAACTATAAACCCTGTAACCACTCAGGAAGTCCAAACTAGAGAGAATGCACTACTCCACAGGTAATACCATCCAGTACTGGTGTTCGGCGCTGACTGGAGGAGAGATGCATCCCACAGCTATTGCACAGCATGCCTGCATTTGCCCAAGGGGCTATAAAGTCGCTGTGGGCAACTAATCTCACCTTAATCTCATTAGCCAACTGATTCCTCAAACAGCAGCACACAATTGGCTGAGCACCACTGCTCAGGGGATCCCAGTCACAGTGGGCTAGTGACGTGACCCAGGATCGAACCCATGATCATGAACGTCCAAAAACATTGCAGACTACTTCTTTTCTAGATGGCAAAGGACAATATTACAATTTTATGGTACAGAGATTTTTAACTAAAAAATTCCTTCACCGTTCATGCTTTTATCATCACATAGCAAACACATCAATGACACTTTGTTGCTTAGCAGTTTGTACAAAAGATCACCTGAAACAGATCTGTAACCAAGATAACCACAGACAGTTTTTCAAGCAAAATGTTTCATGAAAAAGCTCCCTCATTCAAATTCAATATACCATATTGAATGCACCAATGTTATTTGTGCTATGAGATTTTTGTTAAAGCACTTATTAAAATGAATTAAAAAATGCAATATTACAAACCATACTGATAGATTGAGATGTATTTAAAAAAAACTTTTTAAATATTAATTAGGAATGACGGGTTATGGTCTTCATGTCTGATGACCAAGACACATCTGTTTTGAAATAAATTGGACAATGCAATAAAATTATAATTATAATATATTCTGAAATAAATGGAAGAAAATGTTAGTTGCTATAAAAGTTCATATGGTTTCAAAAATAGATGAGGAGAGTCTAAAAGCATACAGTATCAGTTTTTCTGAGACTAACTGAACCAGACAGTGCTTAAGAAAACAGGTGGTTTAAATTAGTAAATCAGTATTGAACACATGCTTATGCATCAGAATCCTACAGGCACAGGAAGAATTCATACCAAAAGTTAACAAATTATGATCTAGTAAACACTGGCCTAAATGATTTAATAGATCACAAAAGAAAAAGAGACAGAAAATGAGTTATAGAGAACATAAAAAGAGTGAAAAAGCAAAGCAAAGAACACACAGCAGTAAAAGCAAACCAAGAAAAGTTCTCAAAAGAGTCAAAAGAGAAACTGAAACAGGTGTGGGAGCCATAATGTCTTGGCATTAGTTTCAGTATTACACTAGTAAAATATCAGTAGGGGAATAAGCAGTGTGTTAGATCCATTTGTATCTCTAAAACACAAATAGGGCGAGATTTTCTTGACAATGTGACCTTCAAGGCTCCTAACCTATAGTACAACTGTTATCCTATGGAGGCTGACGAAAAAGAAAATCAGGTAGCAAGAGATGAGATATGATAGGAGATAGTGAGTTACAGCCTACATTCCATCCTCACCAAAGTATCCGTTTCACACAAAACAAAAATCTAACAGGTACTGGGCAGAGAAGGGACTTAAAATTCAGGAATTTTAGGAAAAGGAGATTACATTGTATATTTCTGGAACTTTTGAACTTTCCTTACATTTACCAGGCAGGATTTGTTCCTCTTTTTTATATGCATTCGTGTTCAAAATTGTCTCCAAACACAGTTGTCTTTTAAGGCTTGGTTTAGACTATAAGTTCAACTGTGGTGTATTTAGCTCATGAAAACAGTCCTACCTAACCTTTAAAAGATTTAGGGCCATCTCTGATTGGATTTGGGATCCATTTATGGTGATGGGCTGTAAGATAATTGTTTTTATCATTTTATTTGTGAGCTTAATAAATTTTTCTCTTGTCTGTATCTCTCTAATTCTCCAACTCCTAATTGTTTAAGAAAAGATTTTGATCACCTATTTCATGACAAGTGCAGGTATGATTTGTCTTCTAGTTTACACTTAGTCCACAGCTTCTGCATAAGTCTTGTCCTTGAGGGACAGCAATCAGGAGTTCTTCCAGGCCTCTTTAAGTCACAGCTGAACACTGCTGAAAAGTGTTAAAATGGTCCAATTAAGCTAATGATCGGCTAAATTAGTTCATTAAGAGAAGTGGGATGGAAACACATCCCACAAACACTGCAGCCCTCTAGGACTTGGAGTTCTGCATCTCTGCTTTAGTCTAAGAGAACATATTTCAAAATCAGGAAAAGACAGACTCTTGAAAAAGTTAATGTGGATACATTTATTAGACTGTATGCAGGAAGTGAGAAAGTACATTTCAAATGGGTAGTACTGAATTAGACGCAATGCGTGAGAAAGATATGGGAGTGTATGTAGACTCAGCTTTTAAGATGCAGGGAAGCAGTAAATAAGGTCAATACAGTGCTAGGTTATATTGTTAAGATTCCAGAAGTTCAATCAAGAGAAGTAATTGTTAAAATTAGACAGTGCATTACTTGGATCTCACTAAGAATAGTGGCCCATTTTGTCACCATGCTGCATAAAGATTATTGTACTAGAGGCATGACAATAGAGAGCAACCAGACCAATCCTTTGGCTGAGGCTTTCAAAATGTTAAGGGAATTAATCTTCTAACCTGAAACAGGACCATGACTTGTGACCAGGATTCAGGTATTCAAAATGCTGAAAGGCACCACCCAAGCTAACTCAGGGTACTTAGAAATCAGCAGAAACACAAAGACGGACAAAAATGAAAATTAAGTTTAGAACGGAAAATGAATCGTGTTTTTTTAGCCGCAGGCGCCTGCCACTGGCTCCCTAGACATGAGGCTGGAATCAGTTCCGTGAGATTCTTTAAGGAAGACGAGTAATTCTCAAACTACCAGCACAGACCAAGAAAGATACTCTTCTTATTTGCAACTCTTCTTTGTCTGGTATGGAAACATCAGCTTATTTACCAGATCTTCATGGGGCACTGAAACTGAAGAGATTTGTTTTTCCAAGACAGAATATTTAAAATTGGTTCCCATCTGTTAAAATAGATTATACAAAGGATCACAAGTTATCTTCTGCCATTGCACTAAAGATTAGTAACACATAATGCAGAAATAGTTCAGAAATGTTCAATAAGCAAGGGCATAGACAAACCTTCTTGGCATTTACAGTAGAGCACTGACTCCATTTTGCTAGCTAATGTCAGTACAAGAGAATGAAGGCTATCTTTATCGGTGTCTTGTGTCAAAGTTAGACCAGCTGTCCCAAGCTGCATCAGCATGACGTTAATTGAATTTTTAACTAATCCTTTGAAGAATGCATTTGTATTCTGGAATTTCTTTAGCTTTCCTAAAATAGAGCATTACTTATGTAGGATGAGAATTACTTTAATACTCAGTGACATTGTGGGCACATGCTGCTTACATCACTCAAGAAAACTTAACATGTTTTTCATTTACTGTAAAGTGTCCGAGAACGGCTAAAAGGAAAAGCTTACCCGCGTCTTCTGGGTCTCTTAGCTTTCCGCACTGAAAACCACCTCAATCAAAAGTTTAAAAAAAGGCAAAGTACTACTAATAACTCTTGCCATATTTATAGATTTGGAGTCAGCACAGAAGGCTGTTCAGGCATTCAGGTATTCCACAACTCTGTACGTGCTCCTGCAGACCTATGCCATGTCTTTCATGCTGTACACACCTACATTGACCACATTTTAAAAAAACAAAACTAAGAATCACCACAGTTTACATTTACCAACCCACAGAGTGGAAAATCTAAGATCTGAAATTTCAGGATGGAAATGAGAGAACTGCACACACTTTCAAGTTAATCCCATACAATGTACTGTATACATATTCCACAGAAACATTATTCCTAAAGAACAGTATTCAGAACCTGGTCTTCAGTTCTGCTACTGGGACAGTCAAAGCACAACATGTCTGTCTCATACTGCCAGCAGTCTTGAACAACTGTCATTTAAATAAACCATTTAAGCTAAAGTGTACTGAGCAGAAGCAATGTATTTTAATCTTATGTAACTTAATGAAAATCTCTTAGATTTATTTACAAGAAGGACAAATCTTCAGATGCATTTCCTTTAAAAAAAATGCATTAAGTCGTAATGCCATAACAAATAGATGCTTAGAGAATATTTCAGTAATGTAATCTTATTTATAATAATAATGGAAAACAGATACTCTTGACAAAAAAACATTTTGATATTTCAATTAAAAAACCAATTGCTTTGTGGACAGTGACTGAATTGAAATGGTCATTTACATTTCAAGCAGCGTCTCCCATTAAAATGGATTCAGTATGTGTACAGAGTAAAGACTGGAATCTAAACTGATACAGTAGGTCTGCCACTACATGAAAACAAAAACAGGGGAAAACAGAAAACGAGTGTATGCAACACTTTTGCTGATTCACTATATTGATTCACTGTTCTGAAGCCACAGACGGAAGTAAAGATTCCTAATTTTGCTAAAACAGTGCAGAGTAATTACACCTGGGGTAAAACATTTTTCTTTCTTGAACAGTGGATTCAATGATCCAAAAATACTCCTCAGACATGGTATGCAAGGTCTACTTTGAGAAACATATGTTATTCTTAGGTTACACAATGAATATTTAAATTCAATTAAATGTATTTTTATATAGCGCCTTTCACAACAAGGTTGCCCCAAGACACTTAAAGCAAGTGACCTTACATGTTGTGAATACAACAAATAGAAAAGACCTGAAGACAACTGAGGAGAGGAACCAAAAACTCCTTAGTAAGGAGAAAAAAAACTGTAGGGGTCCAAGGTCAACTGGCTGCCCAACCCCATTGGGCATGCTAACATTATAGAATTAAAAAGGGAATAAATGACTAATATGCCTCAATAAGGAATTTGATTAAGAGACATGCCCCCAAAAACCCTGGAGTACAGAGTGGGATGCACTCACACATCACATAAACAGATATCCAGACTGATTAAACACTGAGCACAGTAAACGGCCCTGGGTTTCATACACCACATGTATTCCCTCCTTACTGCACTGCCTGCAGCATGACTGAGGCATCAACCTTTGCTTCTCTAATGGCCATGTCCTCTTGAACAGTGTCCTGCTGCTTGCACACGAACACTTAGGAGGTTTAGCCAGCGTAAGCAAGGACCTTCTGCATCAACTAACCACGTGACAAAGTGTAATTTCACAGTGGGGCAATGTGGACAAGTGGGCACAAAACATACAGTTTCCTGCTTCACACAAAAACCTTTTGATGTTTTAACATGCAGAAGACAGTCATAAAAGTCTACTAATGATTTAAAACTACAGGCACAGTATACAGGTGTTCTGCTATTAATATATCCACACCATTCCACTTATGGTAGTGTATTTTTAGTATTTTAGTATTTACAGTATTACTGGTAAAAACGGTGGAATGAAAAATCTAAACTATAGTTATAGTTCACAAAATATCAGAGTATTGGTTGTGATAATTACTTTGGGAGAACATAGCCTCAGATGCTCCTGTACAACCTGAGAAGGCTTTATATCTTTACTGGAGTGGAAACATTCAGGTTGTGGGTTCATTCCACTTCTGTGGATGGGAAAAAGCAAATTAAAATGGAATTGAAAAATTGGAATACACTCCAGTCTTGGAATTATCTGTACCTTCCCTTACAGACTAAGCTTTGAATCACAATGCACTATTTAAATCCATCTAGCATTTAAAAAAGTTCTCTTCTGTGTAATAAATACATTTGTAATAAATTAAAATTTGTTTTGGAACTTAAAACTTACCTTTGTGAGAGAATTTCAAATATAGTAATATTGCTGCGCTCTTAGAGGAACAATTTATATTTGTTATCCATGTCATTCCACTACTGCTGACATTCACAGGGAAAAACAATTAACTGCTATTTTCAGAAGACTTTCCTTTTAAGCTAAAAACATGCATGACCTCCGGAAGACCCCGACAGTGATAATTCAATCATCATTAGACAATTCTTGAAATTGTCTTGAGATTTCTAATGGGCTTCAGTAAGAAAAAAAACTGTTATGCTTCTACAAAAGAAAACCCATCAATGACTTGTTTACATGAAAGAAGTGCACAGTTCTTGAATGTGGACAAGTTCAAGTAGTCGTTTGTTTTCTGGTGTCAGTATACTAGAAACACTGATTACATACTATACAAAACTATCGCATCATTCTAACCAAAGAGGAAGAAAACTATTTTAGCTGACTTAATATATAAATATATTCAAAACCCCTTATATAAAGGTGAACACCACCAATGTCTCATTTGCTGTGAGTATGAACACGAGCTATTGAAAACCAAGCACACCACAAACCCATCTAAACAGTTGGATACACTCAATGACAGGAGTGTGAGCTGTTTTCTGGAAGAGCGGAAACCACATAAAAGTGATGTTAGTTTTGAGCTGTAGCAGCGAGGGCTCCACGACACTACCCTGCCATGTCTGACATGTCAACATGTTACAGCTATGGAGCACTTGTGGACGCAGCTGTGACTATCCCTCACTGTCAACACATTTCAAAGGGCTACAGTGGGAAATGCCTGGTTTGCCTCAACCTAGAAAGGAACCAATCAGCTTAATCAGCCCAAACTAGTAGCAGATTACTCAACGGTGTCATTTCTTTTTGGGTAATGAGTTAAGCCTGAACTACCGACTGCAATGATTTTGTGATCGAGCCATATAAGGGGTTAAAAAACTATTATGCTGGAGGAATAGACATGGCATTTTGTTCTTAAAGGATTTTTTTTTTAACACGGACTACAGCTGTCAAATGTGTTTAAGGATACCCTCCTACAAAATGTAAGCACTCGCAGCAGTAAAGACCTACATGGTGTGCTAAAAGCAGATCACATGTCCACAATTTAAATCCATGTGCTCTCTGAAAATGAGGTAGGCAGGCCCCTCCTCTCCAATGGAAAAAATGACAAAAACGTTAGAAAAACAATCCAGAATTTACTTTTGTTTGTCTGTTTTTTGTTAGCATTATAAACCTCCCACCTTGAATATGGTTTGTTTAAAACAGGAAAAGTGTTAGTGGAAAAAATAATGTAACATTACCTCCATAAAACTAAAATCTTAATATGATATAATAGTAGTTGTCAATCAGCATTCAGGTACAATAAATACATTTGTTTCAATTTCTAGTTTCAAGTGCTAAAGGCAGTTTACAACAAACTACTGCACAAAACAGAGCTATGTCATCACTACTAGAAAGCACACATTTTCATCTAACCCTACACACTTTTCCTACCCTGACTCAAGGAGAGCAGCTGTTCAGCAACCTCTTGTGGCTTGAAAGAGCAACAGGAGAAACATGAGATCAATCAGAACACACTTCACTGCACTGTATATATATATCCAACCTGACATTTCAGCAGTTCTAGAAGTGAGAAAAGCCTTATTGTGGAACAATGACATGGGATATCTGTCACTGTTGTATTCAGTCTCTAAGGTAATTACATGGTTAGAGACGAAAGCACACCATTTTGCCCATCTATCCCCATTTGGTAATTAGTAGGTAACTGATTAAGGAATCTCATCCAGCCTATTTCTTGAAAAAAGTTAGGATTCTTGAATAACACGGCTGGATACTTTGCTCCACACGCCCACAACCCCATGGGGAAAGAAATGCCACCTGTTCTCGGGTTTACACTTCCATATAGATTCAACTTGCGTCCTCATTAAGACATGACCTTCAGTAAAAAAAAGTTTTGGTCTGTAACATCTGTACAATCTGCGCTATGTTTTTAACTCCACTGATTTGCTGTTTCACCTAAGTCCTTCCTGGTGGAGGCCAAAGCTATAGGTGAATTCGTAAGACAAATCGGCACCAACACCCATGAACTCTGACCCTGGCCTGGACAGAAGGTTCTGAAAGGCTTGAAGATGTCCAGCTGCCTGGATGTTGATGTGTGAAGTGTACCATCAGCTGCTTCCATGCCTGATACTGCAATTGCTTCATGCCGTATAACATAACATTATTTATTAACCCTATACAATTTCTTGCATTAGTCATTTGTCTTTTCGCATACCCCAGCTTGGTCTCCATGAGACACACAGACAGGGAGAGAGCCTGAGGTCAGAGTGCAGGGTCAGCCATTGTACAGCACCCCTGGAGCAGTCAGGATTAAGGGCCTTGCTCAGGAGCCCAAAGGAGTAGGATTCCTCTGCTGGTTGCGGGATTTGAACCGGCAGCCTTCCAGCCACAGACGCAGATCCTTCGCCACAGAGCCACCTCTCCGCCCCCTTCATTTCAAAAGTATTGAAATGAACCAACGAGCACACTTCTGTATTCTACTTTGTCCCCAGTGAAACAGTGAGCCCTGTAAAAGTGACCGAAAGGTCTACTTTCTCATTAATTCAACATTTATACTAACATTGAGGATATAGCTGGTGACATTCACATTCTGTACGTTTCAACTGTACAGAAAAATTAGAGTATTAAAAAAATCAAGTAGAATGCAAAAGTAAAAAATTAAAGAGTAAAAGGGACACTTGGAAATTTAGAAATCAAAAGCTGGCTGGCGAATCTAGCAAAAAAAGTGACAAGTGTACTGTAAAGTCTTTCTTCAAATCTATACAGTAATACATGGGATAGAAACATAAACATGTTATTCTAATGAAAGTTAATGTATTGGGTGCTATGATATGCCACCCAGCTGTAGAAAGTTCTAATGGAAAAAACAGGCATTCAATAAAGTTCAATAAAATGGTTATTTTGGGCAGCCGACAGCTGACCTTTTTTATATACTAAAGGACTACTAGGTTAGTGCCGTAAGTGTTGAATCATTGTGTTTGCAGGACAGGTATGCCGATAGATTATACAGCAATACTTATTATGAAAAAGGAGTATTTTAAACAAGCTTTTTTAAAATAGACTGTGAAACTGGCCCAAAACCTTAAAAGAAACTGTGTTAATTCCTAAACCTCTCCGCTTGCTCACACAGCATATTGCTTTTTGTAGTCTTGATTGCACACAGCCCTGGCACAGGAATTCGGGGAACACTGCAGGGCAGCTTTGGCAGAGGACACGCACACTGAGCGGAACTGCAGCAAGCATCCTGCGGGTACAGGATCTGGGCTGACAGGACTGAGGGCCAGAAAACATGTTGGCTTCACTGCTTTACGTTAATGACACAATCACTGAGGCCGAAAGAGGGAAAAGTACTATAAGAGCACATGGGCTGTAAAACACAAAATATGAACGTAGCATTTAAGAACTGTCCAAAAGAACTGTGACACTGTTGGGTGACTGTACAAGACATAAGAGAAATGGAAGTTTGCAAAGCTTGTTTTTATGTAGTCTGTGTTCAAGACATCCTATTAGGACACAGATATAGGGGTGAGGGCCATTTAGGCTCACTTGTTCACACACAGAAGCCTTCAACATCCCCCTGCTGTCAGGACCACCCTCACCTATCAAGAACAGGCAAAAAATAAATCCAAATGGAGTCAAATGCGAGGCTGCAGTCTTCACTCTAAGGAATAACATATTTAATCTAAAATTAGCCAACATAAAAGCAAAAAAGCAAACTGGAAAACAACTTACCAGTTTAGTGCCAATGGACCTTCTCACTGGTCTACCATTAGGCCCAACGCGAGGGCTTCCACAGCTCCCAGAAGGCAGTGCGGTAGAGGGGGCTGAAGGGGGGCTTGAAGGAGTACTTAATGGCGATACCACTTTCTCCGCCATGTTCTTTTTAGAGACAACGTTATTCTTATTGGCACTGCAGACTAAGCTTCTGTTGTGTTTGCCATCTCCCGCGCCAGTTTCTATCCTCTCTCCATTCTTTATTCGCCTGAGGTAATCCTTCAGCATTAGCTGCGTGGTCGTTTCACTCAACCAGTTCAGGAAGAGCTCGTCCACTTTCATTTTCAGAACCGGCTGAAGAACTGGCGCTGCTGGCATCGTGACCCCCCTTGGTTTCGGATCAACTCCGTGAAGAAAGGAACATTCGACGCTTCCACAGGACCACTGGAAATCTAAAATCCACTTCAGCCAACCTGTTGGGAAAGATGAGAGCATCAACAAACAGAATACTGTGGCATACCGGTGATGTTTCTAAGCATACAAGTATCATTAAACTTTTGAATGTGGAATTAAAAGCTCATTCTATGCAGACTATGTAAAATGTGCAACACAAGGTTCACGGCACAGTTCCTCAGAGTTAAAAAAACAGCATGTTTTCTATGTGTCCTGACATTAGAAGAAGATGCTCACTGGCATAAGTGTTAAATTGATCTAATTCAGACTTAACTTGACTAATTTATCCCTTCTTCACAAGCGTCAACTTTTGGAAATATAGGGACATACATATATTTTCTTCCAAAATGAGAAAACACTGTTCTTGATTATGTGATATTAAAAAGTGTGCAGGCTGCTTTAATGACTTACAGTCTTTGAAGAAACTTGTAAAAATTGCTATTCCAGAAGAATCATAATTTGTGATTGCTCTATGAGTATAACATAACCTTAGGAAAAATGCAGTTCAACTGAATTTGTGCTTGTCATCTTGTGAAGGTGGCTTTTTTTATCTTCCGAATGTCACTCATACACATTTCTCCCATCTGAGGCCGGAAAGAAAAAGTATACTTTTGTCTATTCCTGGCTTGATTACTGTATTGACTGCTTTAGTGAGTATTGCATCACTAATCGTGTATCCACTCTCAAATTGCTACAAGCTCAGAACTAGGCTTCTGACACCTTAACCAAATATAAAGTACCAGTGCACGTATCATCCATTCTGGAGTTCCTTGCTATGGTTCACTGTGGATGTCAGAAAAAAATTCCAAATACCACTGTTCATCATAAAGTACTTGAACAACGCTGTTGCTGCAGACTACATCATTGAACTGTTATTTCCCATGTATATTAAATTTGCACTCTTCAGACTATGGTTCTTTTTTTCCCCCACTACCTCAGTACAAGAAAAATAGGAGAATGTGCTTTCTGCTTTGCTGCTGCAAGACTGTGTAAGGATCTCCCAGCCCATAACAGATCTTGCAAAGTCACCACTTTTAAATCCCGTCTTAAAACCTGCTGTTATTGTCTAGCTTTTAATTAATTTAGCGTACAATTATGTGCATAACTGTGTCGTCTGACACTTTTACAGTGCCTTCAGATGATGTACATTAAAAGGCATTATCTAAAACATTTCTCCATGAAAAAATAAATCTGTTTTTTTATAAATCAAAAGTAACCTCAGGGGATGATTGCTTTAACTCATATCAAGCACCATTACTGGCCTATTGGGTTAACATTTTGGAGAGCACTGCTCTGGACTGATTCATTTACTTGCAGTTTTATCACCATCAGCACTATGGGCCTTTACTTATTCACTGATGGGTATAGGCCACCCCAAGATTCATTCACAAAGAACCTGCTATCCTTGACTATTCACCAGAAACCTGATCCTTTAATTAGCTGTTTTATGCTGTCTCCCCCTCGGACGGACGTTTTGTCTTTTTCCTTCTGTCCTCCCACTGTGTGACAGACCAGTTTCACAGTTTACTTCCTAACCATGCCAATTCTTTTTCCTGCTCTGGCCTACTGCTTTCCTTCAGTCACTTCTCGTTACACAGCTAACCTGTTCCAATGCTTCACCTTCACCTTGCCACTCAAAAACCACCATTACTTGCAACTACGTTTTTGCCATTCTGATATACCATACTAACAGCTCCCAAACATGGGTACCTGCAGACACTTAACTGGAATCAATGTTTGTAAATATGGCAGTCAGGATACACATAACACCTCTGAGTTCTCACTTCTGACTTTTGCATGCGCTTCATGGTTTTCTGCTGCATTCTTTAGCTGCTCTTCAAACTGGACTGTATCTCCAGTTGGTAAACATAACTCAGATCCTCTGAAGCCACTGGACTGTAAATTGAGAAACAGGATGCAGTGAAATATTGTTGTCAGGCCTGGTACCTCAGAAAGCAACTCAGGGCAGATATTTAAACCTTTATGCTGTTAAAACTACAACAAACAAACCTACCTGGCATTCGCCTTAACCTCAGAGGTATAGCTGCAGAAGCTATATACTAACTGAGCACTGACATGCACAAAACAGTGATGAAAGCACTCCTGATATTTTCAAATTCCTACATTTTAGGGATGCGTTAGACAAACGGCAAAGCAATATATTCAAACTTGGTACTTGCATTCTATCCCATTACAGGAATTTAAATAACTTATAAATTGTGAACAAACGGATTGATCCCAATCGGTGATTAAGCCATGTGCCAAAGTCCACTTTGATAATTAAGGATCAGCTAGAGCAGTGGTTCTCAAACTTTTTGGATCAAGTACCACCCCTAATCCAACCAAAGCATCCAAGTACCACCTACAAGTCATCTTCTCATAGGAACCCCAGAAATTCTCAATAACCAACATGAGCGCGCGTGCACACACTCACACATACATATAATAAATATTGTAATAATAAACTTAATTTGACATAGCGCCTTTAAAGGTGGCTTCTCAAAGTGTTTTACAGAAAAAAAAACATTAACAACAACTAATAAAAAAGCACCATTTCAGTGAGAGGGGTGAGCCTGTTTAGTTGAGCAAAGAAGATGTGAATTAATTTTTCGAGCCTTGATACAATTCACAACAGAGTCTAACAGATATTAAATCGTCAGGCGGCAAAGGTGTCGCGGTGGATGTTGTAATGCGTACATTAATTTCTGGAGCAACCTATCTAATTCGTGCAACTACACCGTTATGTCTGCTTGTCATTGCTCTAGCAACGTCTGTACAAACTCAGACGCATTTTATCCAGTCAAGGCCATTCTTTTCGATAAATTAATTCAGAAGCTGAAATATGTGCTCTCCTGTAGTTCCTGTTGGTAGCGGTTTACAGAACAGAAAGTCTTCATGGGACATGCCCTCAAACTCGTATCTAACATAAACGAGCAAATTGGCCAAATCGACTAGACTCATCTAATTGCAGTGAAAAACATCTGCTCATCTTAACGTGCTCTATCAGTGTACTTTTGATATAATCCTTCATTTCAATAATTCTATGAATGACTGTGTCTTTCAGGGGGAGGGGGGCAGCAGGTCGCTGTTTAGCAGCTTTTTCTCTACACATAATACGTGTCAGCTCTTTTGCCAACGGTAAATAAGGTTCTTCAAAAATAGTGTAGCTTACCTGCTTTAGCAATCCGCAAGCTTGCATTTTTCCACGTTTCCGTTTTTATTTCCGTATTTATTTAAAGTTTTTATTTCATGTGCATGGGAGCGTAACACAGAGACGTTCGGTGTATTTTTCTCAAATTAGAACAGTTCTTAAATATTTTTCTGTTATCACGCTTTTGTGTGCTCACAAGATTACCTGCGTTCGTAGCACGTATTTCTATGCATTCCTGTGTTTACAACGTTAGCATTGTTCCAAAATCACACACATTCTCCTTCCTCCCTATTTGCTGGAGATACAGTAGCTTTTTTTAAATACAATTGGTCACTTGCATCCGTAGCACGCATTCCTATAGAGTGGTATAGAATTACAGAGTATCTCTTCTGTCCACTGAAGTATTAGCGCGCACTGTATCGTAGTACGTAGGCTGCGTATTCGACACGTATTAAAAATATGAAAACCCGTCCCGATTTTTCAGCGCACACGACACAGTTCCAGGGTCATTTGGCGTACCACTTGGCGGGTCTCCGCGTACCACTGCCGGTAAGCGTACCACAGTTTGAGAACCACTGAGCTAGAGCAAAGATTTCCAACAGAATGGAACGTGATAAGATTGACCAGCCCCAACGATATGTCAAGGAAACCTCGCAAAATAGATGAGCCTTCTTTTAGTTAAAGACAAAGGCAATAGAAAACACAATACACAAAACAGAGCCGAGACCAACACTGCAGCACCCTAACACAGCACCTAGTCCGATACAGACGGTTGCGCAAATACGATACTATGCAAGACTGGTTCTTAACTGCCGCATGAAAACTGTTTCAATGATAAACCTCTGCCTTACTACTGAGCTGTACAGTACGTTGAGCTAACACGGCAACATCTACCTTTATGCTATTAAAAATAAAGGGTAAAAATTCTATTTAAAAAAAAATCTTCAAAATCGGTAACAACCATTTTACCTGCAGATTAAATGAGACGTCATTTAGAAATTGCATACATCAATATTAAGGGCTGTAGAGAATTAAATACATTTTAAACTCCCGGGACATGGTCTCTGTATAGTTAATGTTAAGGAAGTCAATAGTTAATGTTGCTGAAACGAAGGTATAACAACCAGATTAACAAACTTTATTTATCACTACTAACTGATTAGATATTGAAAACAGGCTCGCCTGTTAAATTAGTTCAAGTTTACTGTCACTATACTCATATACAGGTATATGGTATAACGAAATGCTATTTAGCTAGCTCTCAGACGATGAGTAGTACAGGAAAACAACAATGCAACTGTATAATAAAAGAAAGACAGAGACAACAGGCAGTGCGCAAAACAACAAAAGGTAACAGGTAATGTGCAAAACAACATCAGATGTGCAAAAACATGCATCAACAGAATGAAATAAAGGATAGAGAATTATGGAGAGTAAGCTTTTTGACATGTGAGGTAGAGGTAGATTTCAGTGTGTGTTTGAGTTTTGGGTAAGAAAGGAGGCACTGTGAGGTTCAGACGAGAGAGGCTGGGGGTTTAATAGTGTGATGATGGTGCGGGGGTGAGGGCGGCGCCCACGCGCTCTTAAATTAAGTTACTAAAATAAGTTAACAAAACAAGAAAGCAACGGATACGCGCGAGTTTACAGTTGCTAACCCTAAATGGGACTACAAATGGTAAAAGCATGTACACCACAGAGGAAGAATACCGTGAGATCAAAATCTGTGAGACTGGATTTCAGTTCAAGATCGTTGGAAAGCAAAGACCGCCTTTAAATTGAAAAGTAAATGTCAACCAGTCGCAACACGACACCACACAGTAAACACAGCTGCGCGAAATCAAATATTCGCTATATTTAATCTTCTTTAACAAATTAACCACTACAATAATAATACTATCAACTATGAATCATTGTGCATCACGGATCCTAAAAGGCGTAGTAACCATGAGCTCATCTGCCGAGATGGAAGACTCGCTCGCTTTTTCATGCCACCTCGCAATAGCTGCCTACACTAAAGTTGTTCGGACTCTTGTTTATTTACATAATAGCTCTTCGTACAACCAAGTATATTCGTCTGATACCATTTCAACCCCTTGGATGCAATGCTCGATATATAATACAAGTGCATTGTTACAATGTAATCACCGATGGTGTCTTGGACAAGACTTTGCCTGTGTCAAAGCACAATAAAACTGTGCAAAACTACGATACCTCTTACACAACCCACGGGCCTAGTTCCCACAGACGCTGGACACACACACACCGATCCGAACCGGTGCACTTTCCCGAAGGACATAAGCTATTTCATATGGCTTAAGAGCTCGGCGCTTATTGGTCTGAATTTAGATCCCCGCAATTTTAACATTCAAGTAAAAGAACCTACCCGTTTTCCTCTGCAGAAAAAAGACGCTGTACAAACCGTACTATTCATGTCAACGCGGTTATCTTTGAACTCAAACTCTCGTTTTTCCCAAGGTGGCCCAGCAGTACAACTATCGCGAGACAAGGGTTTGTGTACTTGTAACCATGGTGACCCGAGCACTGTCGCTCCCGTTCTGCCGAAAATGTTCTGTATATTTGAATAATATACATCGATAAAAAAAAACATTCGTACTGAGACGAGAACAGCTGGTAGTCAATTTGTTCTTTTTGAGTTCTTAACCTTCGTAACCTGAGAGAACATATGTGAGAACGAGTGAACATTACTAATGTTCGCGGGATAAATTACATTTAAGCACTTCCAGGCTTACTTATCGATAATAGTAATCAATTATAACAAACGATATCTTAGAGGACTATAAACTAAGATATCAAAATGTTCTACACTGATTATACACAATGCTGATTCTAGAACAAGCTTTTTAAACTTCTGTTTTTAGTAGGCTATATAAAAAGACAGGGGTAGATATCACACTCTATTGTATAATTATATACCATGTTTACAGTCCAACTATAGTCTTATAGTCTGAAGTCTTATCGGCCCTCTGTTTTAATTTGGTTGGGTTGCTAGGGGGTAGTGAGGAACATCAGTTCTCCTATCAGTATCTTTGGCACCAGGATAAAGACTGAAATGAAGAAGGGATGAGGTTTGAGGTAATAAGAACATAGTGCCTTTTGCTGTGGATACGAGGAGTTAACGTGAAGGTCCCCAGTATTCAGAAAATGTCTTCATCCCTGTGGAGGTAATTAACTATGCAGCTACACTACCAACCCCTCCAGCAGGTGGCCTCACAATATCTCTGTTGTAGTGCTGAGGGTTGTAAAAGACGACCTTAGTGACTCCATTACATGCAACTAAATGGGGTCAAAAACTATTCTTGAGCTGTTTCACAAAACAAATACAGTCTGGGGAAATATGCTTCCTTTTTTAAATGTCGCACCAATCAGCTATTTTTATGTTTTTTACAGACCATCAATAAAAAACAAAATGTCTCAAAAGGTTTCTCTGTATGACATTACACCCATGTAGGTCTCAAGATATTAGGACAGCCCTCTTAAATGAAAAGGGGAGTGAAGTTTGAGGTTATGAGTGTTTATTTGAGGGTCTACTCTCTGATCTGGAGAAGGGTATACCATGAACAAGCGGATAAGATGCCGAAAACTGGAGACCAGGAACTGTAAAATGCACAATGCCAGCTTTCATGGCATTTATTATTGCTTTCCCATTGTGGTGCATTCTGATTTGATTTGATCAGTTAATTGAATGATTGATAAACAGGTCACTGCAGTGATGTGTTTTCACTATACTTTTACTTACCTTTTTAAATCATTTTGGCTTCTTGGTTTTTGCTCCTAGCTGGATTCATATTCAAATCCTCCATATCTTATTACTTTCAGTACCCATTATATATTATTTTCTGGTGGTTTTAAGTTATGTAGAGATGTAGTCTTGACATTTATTAAAAATAACTAAAATTAGTTAAATCATTTAATTAATTTGAAAGCCATTGAGACTTTCAAGTACTGCTATGGTGATCCTTTTTATGTGGGCAGGGGAACAGAACAATTAAAATGGTTACTGGGAATAAAGACTCTACTAGAAGGTACTTGGCATGCGTTTGCTTTATATTAAAAGCATGGAATGGAAATTGAATAGAGACTGTCAGGTCCCAAAGCAGTCATAATGTTGGCAGAACTAAGAGCCAAGTCTCCATCAGCCAAGTGGCAGAAATGCCTATATATTACTCAGATGCCAGGGAGTTTATTACAAGGCTTATTGTAGTTCAGCTTGATTTGTCATTAGTACAAGAAATAATAATCCCACAATTCCCTGTAGGACAGCAACAGGATTGGTTGATCAGAGCAACACCAAAGGGAGAGGGACTAGAAGGGAGAAGACAGATGGTGCTCACCATAACCATCCTGTAAATACACAGGAGGTCATTAGCTTGGATTTGACTACAGAGCCCACTAAGGGAGCCATCTGATGATCTCCTTGTAATATCTTAAGCTAAAGCAAATAGGGAGGTGGAAAAGACACAGATGCACACAGGAACCCCGCACAGAGCATAAACAGGGAAAAAAATAGGCAGATAAACCAACTCATGAATGTGAAGATCCATATGTTTGAGAATAAATATATTTTTTTCCTCTGTGAAATAAAGTGCATTACATATTTTCTTGTTCTTTTTACATTCTTCTTAAACCTGTTTTAATCCATCATTATAACTAGGCCCAGGTTTGGTTTTGGAAGGGTTAAATATCACACTTCATCATCATTCCTAATGGTCTCACTATTCTAGAACTGCATCTAGAACATAAAGGCTACCAATGAGAGGAAGCCAGTCCACCCATTTGCTCATTTGATTCTTAGTAGTTTGATCCATCTATCTATTGTCAGTCAGCTTTTTTAAAATTGAGAAACCTGTTCATGAGCTTATCTCAAAAGGCCTCCTTCTATGACTTGACAGCTCCTATCATCATCAATTACTCCCTTCATGCTACAGATCTTTCCGACAGACTAAAGCATTCAACCTGGCAAAATTATTCAGCCAAAGGTGCCCCAGTTCCAGGTACAGTTGCGAATAACCTTGCATTTAAGAACATGATGTTCTATGAAAATAATCCATGTTAAACACACATTTTCAATAACAATCTGCTGCTCTGCTTGAGGTAAGGAAGGCCTTCTTTTTATTCCCCTCCAGCTATCACCATCTTTCTCCATGTGAGAGATAAAGTCACGCAGTGGAATTACAGAATTGGTAATTCCAAACCCGCCAAACCTCCAATACTCTGAACTGATGTTGGGCACATATAGGCACAAATAAGTCAGGTCTTTCCCCTCTGAGACACAGAGACACTCTTGTGCACAGGGACAAACTCAGCACCCAGTCATGGGTATGTGACTGACAACCCCTCACACCTTCGCAGGCCCACTCCAGAGCAGCAAACAGACCACCCTCAATTAAGAAGGTGAGACAAGTATCTCCTTGGCACCTTCCCAACTCCTCCACCAAGTCTGATTCCTTCCTCACCACAGGAGTGACACCCCAGGTTCCAATAGTCAGTTGCATTTACCAGTGCCCATTCTGTTGGGATTCTTCACCCTCACTCTTTGCTTTGTGGATGTTGGGCCTAAATGTTGTCTCTGTTTTGTGCTGTACCCTGAAATGCTGCATGTGCATGCAATGTGGCCTGGTCATCAGGCGCTCGTAGGTAACGAGCACAGGGGTGGGTCCTGACATCTACGATGCAGGTGAGGATCTTTATTAGATCAGCTGTTTATTTGAATGGTGAAGGTCTCAGATGTTTTTGCTAAGTGATAAGCTTCAAGGATCACTAGCCATAACCAGGGGGTTCACACAAGCCACTCCACCATTTCAAGGTAACAGTCCATGGGGGGTTGTGGTCTAATGTTTAAAGAATGTTGTCTATTCCTTTCTTAAAGGATCCCAGGAATCAGCTTCCATCACATCACTTGGGAGAGCGCTGTTTACATCAGCAAGCTGCTAAAAGGAAAACAGCCAGTGACTCAGCCGGGAAAGATCCCTTCCAGCATATGATGAACCATCATAATCATGTGACCTTCAAACAACATTGCTAACTCTATTAATCATTTTGGAAATTCCAGAACAAAGAAGCGGACGGGAAAGATTGCTGATGACCCCTTCCTAAGCAGGTTTCATTAACCTGTTCCATAAACTTCCTCAGGGAGACGCTATTAAAATCTGAACAACCCGGTATTTGAACAGTTTCTTTCCTGGGGCTGTTTTTTTATTTAGCCAGGATTCCTAATGAAATGTGCACTGTCTTAATAAAGCCTATTGTCTTGTGTCTGTGTTGTAATGTTGTGTAGAACAGGACCCTATGCAGACGGTATAATCTGGAAGTGAGTGGAGTAGAACAACGGGGAAGAGACGAGGATCAGGAGGGGTTGACAAACAGCGGGGCATGACGACAGTGAACTGGTGCTCGGGGGGCGTGGCCATGGCAAACAAGTCCAAGGGAGTCCGGGGGGGAATCTGGGGTGAAGTCCAAAAGTCCTAAACCGGGTAATCCAAACAAGACGAAGACAAGACACAGTTAAAAACCGGAAGGGACGGGGAATAAAAGCAGGATCACTTGGCCATGCGCTCTGAACCCCGGCCTATGCCCTCAAGCTGCGGACATAGGGCGACTTGGTGGTAGGCGGGCCTCTGGGCGCCCGTCTTCCAATGCAGAGCCGGGAGTAGCAAGAACGCCCGCCTTAAATAAGGTGGGGCAGGATTGAGGGCAGGTGCACGGAATCAGCCAAAATGTGGAAAGAGCCTGAGCACCCTTAAGAGGAGGGATTACGATCATGATATGTGTGCTATATGTAGAATGTTTTTGCTGCATCAAGTCCACCAGAGTAAATTCCTTGTACCTGAAAAGAACTTGACAAATGAAGGCGTTTCTGATTCTGATCGGTTCTGCAGCTGGATGTCTGAGCCATCACACCACACAGATCAGGTTACCCAAGCATCTCACCCTTCTACCACCTTTTATCTACACGAGAGGTACTGTAGATGTACAGTACTGGCTTCCTTTAGTTAAGTACAGTGGATGACTTTTCTTATTTGTTGAGCAACGGTGGAGCGATTTATTATTCATCATTACTGTACTAAAAAAGTAACCACAATTTTGTCAGACAGCCTCCTTTCTGGAGTGAAGACTTAGGATGGGGGGGGGGGATTTTTTCAATATTGTACTGTTTAAAAATATCAGCCCATAAGCTATTCTGAAACCCCAGACACTGAAAATATACTGCACTTTTTTTTTTCAAAAACCATAGCTCATGTGGTTCATTGTGGTCTGAATAACAGTTTGCATAAACAAGGTAAGGCTTTCAGCTGCGTGACAGATTTTACAAAGATACCAATATGTGAAACTTGCTTTAGCATAAACCTCAAGCACAGGTGTTAGGTTTCTGTAAACATGGGAAGAAAAGCTAAAAAAAAATATGTAAACAAAACAAAATCTCTTAAGATGCACTGGAAGTCCATTTAAAAAAAACACAACAGCCATCATTACTTACATTCCTGTAGGTGAGTGAAAGCTACTTCAGAATTTTAATCATCTAAGAAAATCAGATATAAGGTCAGTTGTGAAAATTAACCCTGCTCCAATTATCGTTTCATTGGTAAAACAGCTTAAGACACAGAATAAATTAGTGTAGAACGGGGAACCACAGAAATGTGGAACATAAAATCAATTAAAAAATGAAATAGGTAATAGGAAACATAGTGAAGCACAAAAGCAACTGAATGCTGAGCTACAAGAACAGTGAATACCTTTTTTGAGTAGGTATTCAGACTAGCTTTTTAATGCTGTTGGGTATGGAAAGCAAGCTGGTGTTTCTCTGGGTATAGATCTGGGATGACTGCTAAGGTTTAGTTAGCTATGCCAATTGATCTGCTTTTCGAATAATATCAGAGAAACCCTACAGTAACCTGTGTCCCATCCGATAAGCAGCGAATCATCAATGATCAAGAGCAAGAGAAAAAAAAAGACGATCCCATCACCACGACAGGTCACGTCATGAGTGACACTGCGGACTACTGCATACAGTGTGTTTTACCCCATACCTCTGCTGAGATGTGAAGATGACTCCACCAGACGCACCACATTCAACAGTCTCTTGCCAGTCTTTGAAAAAATGCCATTGAGCATTAGGAGTGATGAATAATCCCTGTAACATACACATGAAGGCTGTAGTTACAAAGACTGACAGGAGTCGGTTCAATGAGGACCTAAATTATGGGACAAAAGACCTTAACGTTTTAAATAAAAGAATAAAAAAAACATCATATGCAGGAATGTTTTATTTACACTGTTATACTTTCCAAACTTCTTCTGATCCTCTAGAGGCCTTACGATGTGAAATGCCCATTACATGGGTACATAGGTCATATTAGTAAAGCATTCTCACATACATTTACATTTAAAAAGCTACAAATGATTTCTGGGGTTGGCACAATTCATACTGTATGAATTTCTACTTTCATTAAGGGATTTTAGGTTTAAAAATCTTTTGAGCACTAGGTGGCCCAGGAGTGCCAGTTGTTACATCGAATTTGAAGAATAATGTACAGTACAGTACTTTTTATTTTTCTTATTTCCTTTCCTTAGTAGGAATGAAATAAATTTAAAATACTAATAATATACTAATAGCCGGGATCTTGGAACACAAGAATAACATCATACAATACACGAAACAAAGAAAAACTCAGGGAAAAAATATTTTCTTGATTTTATTCGTGGTTGAAGTATAACAAATTAAGAAACTTCATAAACGTATAGTACACTACGCCAACTTTGTGCAGCTCTGCTGGGGGCCTCTGTGACCAATTTTATTTTAAAGCATGATGGTTCAAATCATCACACTGCAAGCCTTGAACGAAGTGTGAAAACCTCACGCTTTCATCTAGTTCAGTCATTGTCTGGTAGGCTCAGGAAGTTAGAAGAGTTTCAAACTTGCCAGGTCAGATTCTCCTTTGCTCTTAATTTTTTACGACAAGGCGCCTCATTTTCTCTAAACGAGGATTATTGCTCGTTGCTCAAGCAATGTTTCGTTCGATATACTTCGGGACAATTGGTAAGGACGAAACAGAGAAACTGCTAGAAATATATGGAAGAGATGGAAGTTTTCTAGCCCGAGACAGCGAAAGCGTGCGTGGAGCTTTTTGTCTCTGTGTGCGGTAAGTGCGCTTACTTGCAAAAAAAGGTAGCCTGGGTTGTGTATTTTCTGAGCATTTGAAATGACCAGACAGCAATTCGAACTAAGCAACTTAATAAATGTGATTATCTGACATCTTAAATACTGAACTTATTTAAAAAATAAATAAAAATAAAACTTAATTTCCGTGACAAATATTTACCACATTATGGAATAATGCCAGTTTCATTCAGTCCGTCGTTCAGGTGCAATCAAAGTCTAAAGCTAAGTAGCACTTGGGTTGTCTCTGATTCATTTTCCGTTATTTGTAGCTATTTTCAAAACAGGTTATATTTTTCCGTGATTTGTAACGATCCAGACATGTTCTGACGCTTTAAATACAACAAATGACTAACCATAGTGTAAATGCCACGAAAAGTTTAATTATGTGTGAAAAGATACATAATATTATAAATATATAACATCATATAAAAACCTTAAGGTCCCAAATTCTAATTACTTTAAATAACATAATTATGAGTTTCTTATTTAATGCTTATTTCAAAAATGTTTCATGCAGCCTCATAGGAAGTAACAGAAGTCTCGTTTGAATTTGATGTATAGAGTTCGTATAAGATGGTTGAGTTATTTGGTGTTCCCTCTCA
Organism: Lepisosteus oculatus; assembly: GCF_040954835.1. Taxonomy (NCBI): domain Eukaryota; kingdom Metazoa; phylum Chordata; class Actinopteri; order Semionotiformes; family Lepisosteidae; genus Lepisosteus; species Lepisosteus oculatus. The sequence continues at coordinate 4,479,906 of NC_090710.1, forward strand.
GAACAAAGATGCAGCTTCCGAATTTTAACAAAAGTCAATTAATATGCATAACCTGAAGAAACTTTTGCATCTCTGGGTTTTATTTAATGTACCCTGAGCTGACACGGATATAACTGTCGAATCAGCTTCATTGTTTTTCCAATACAAACCTATTCCCACTATTTCATTACACGAACAACAGGCATTTCAATATATCATCCATCACGCTGACCGTGGAAAAAAAAATGCTGAATATTCTGATGAAATTGGGGCTCTTTCTATGAATAAATGATTTTATTCACTTCTGTAATGTACAGTGTCTCTGGGGAAAGGAAATTGAACTAAAGGTCGCCGAAGGCAAGTGAGAAAATTTTATTATCAAAAACTCAAATTCCATTTCTCCCCCCATTAGAACCCTTGATACAGCCACAGGGAATGAAAAGGTCAACAGACAATTCAATAAAGAATGAAAATGGGAAAAAAGTGCATTTTCACAACTCTTCTTCTATTTAACTAAGTGCCCTGGAAATGCTCGGCTGCAGCACCTACTTTCGGAATGCAAAACCTTTAGAGTCTGCAATCTTTTCATCTTTACGTAATAAGGAAAATTAAAATGAGATGATATATTGCGAGGATTTCAGTGGACGTTCTAGTATCTGCTTATTATAAATAAAAAAACAGCAACATAGTACAAAATTAGGGCAACAAAGAAAAGTAATTATATGACATTGAAATATTAGCACACGCATAATTTTTACAAAGAAGCCAAAAATGTACAGTGCCTAAATATTTTCATTTCCCGAAATGGGTAAAAGAAAGTTGCAGAAAATGACGTATTGGCTTGTTATTGTGTTAATTTCTTTAAAAGGGGTGTGGAGGTGGCGGTATGTGCAGAATTACGGTTTGCACAATTAGGTCAGATTCAATCAGTTTAAATAACTCTGAGTATAGAATTAACCAATTGTGTTGTGTATGTCAAGAAAACTGGCAATTTACTTTTTTCATGCCCTAACGTTATTATTATTAGAAACAAAAAACATCTATAAAATGGTTAAAGAAAATGATCTTATTTTAGTATTTATAACAACCTTTCTGTAGGTTGACAGTTCAAGAATTGGAAAAAAATAAATGTTTACTTGTTTTAACTGTAGATACCGATAATTATTAAAATATAAATACAGTGTTCTCTTACATCTATGTTTCTCCCATTTCTTTACAGGAAGGGCAACTTCGTCCATACATACAGGATTTATAAATCTGCAGGGAAATGGGCTGTTAAGGTACTGTATTTGCTATTCTTTTCGTCAGATCTGTGTATACTCTCCCTTCTTTTCTCCGTATTCGCAATCCATCTTTCTCACTCTTAACTTAGAATTTGTCCGATTCCAATTATGGTGATGTTCACTTTTAGGTTTGAATAGGCTTCAGAAATATTACAAAATCGGGAGGTATTTTTATTTTTTATTATGAGGATATACTAAATCATAACTCTATATCAACAACAAGTATAATGTTTTCTTCAGTATTTCTTTTAAACCCGGAAACTCTTGAATCTAGAATAACTCGTTTCTTTGAAGTCAACAGAAGAAGAAAAAGCTCTGTTTTATACATCTGGTGTACGATAAGGTGGTGGAAGCTGGAGTTTTGAAGTGGATTGCCTGACAGCTGTAAAGACAAGTACTCGCGGATGCTATCGAGACGAAACCGCCGGCAGTAAAGATGTTTTTATTTTACATTCGTCTGATGGTCGTGGGAAGACATCTCAGATGCTATAGGGCGGATGTGGGAGGGTGTGGTGCGGTGTCAGGTCTTTTTTTTTCGTCTTTCAGCACTAGCAATGTGGCCGTGCGCTATGATGTATCAACATGAAACACACTGTAAGTAATAATATCACCAAAACAGAAAACAATTCCACTCATTTGTTGAAGCCTGTAGCTATTCTTTTTCATTTCGGATTGGAGTAAAAGGCTTTCCTTGCGTGGAAACATTTTCTGCACGAATTTATTTATGAAGCCTTAACAAAAAAGCGTGAAACCGTGTATTTGCTATCCACCCATACGCAGCCTGGTGTATTTCGAAGGCATTTTCAATACTGTTTTAAAGCGATTATCCTCATCTGCGAAACATGTATTTTCAGCATGAGTCATTGTCCTTCTGTGTGAAAAGGAGTTATCCATTAATGATCGAAAAAGCACAAGAACGCTCTCCATTTTGTAAAACTCACTCTCGATGCTGGGCATATAATAGGTGACACATTCTTCAGTTTCTGTCACTTCAGACGTATTCTATGCTCTCTGTTTTTAAAGTCAGAGGCAATAAGTGGTTTAGGCATGCTGTCTGTGACTGCATTCTGAAATGATATGGTTTAAGGTAAAAAAAAGTAAAACTTTTTTGAAGCATGCAAGAGGTCAGCGACTTACACAGTGTGTAAGAGCAAAAGAGATACAAAGACATTTCCAGGTTATGTGAAATTATGGATTCTTACTTTTTTACACAAAATGCACATGAACACAGACTCAAAATTCGTAGCTCAAGGGATTAAAGTTTCTTTTACTCACTGTATGTAAGTTAGGCATTCTCAGTCTCTTCTCTCTCATTGAGGTCTTTTCAAGAGACCATTCTTGCTAAGTCTCTGTATCAGTTTGAATTCGCATATCTAAGAATGCATATATGGTTGATTAGGAGAAAGGCACCACTGCAGACTAAGTGTAAGATCTGTCAGATCAGCTGTGTGAATGTTCATTTTACTTGCTACTGAATGTGGGGTGAAAAGTTTCCCTTTGTGGGGATCGCCTGGACAAATTCTGAGGATTTCCCAGGTGTTTCCCAACCGCTGGTGGAGAAATACTGGACTTGGTTGTGTAAGAGACTTTACAGTCCCAGAAGAATGTAAGAAAGATTAGACTTGAAGACTTGAACTTTATTGCCATATGTAACCGGTGCTGGTACAATGGAATTCTTACTTACAGAAAGTCTCTCGATTGTAAAACAAGTGTAAAAAAAAACAAAACAAAGTGCAAACAGTGCATCAAGACAATGTACCAACAAACAATAGACAATGTGCAAGTAAACATGCAGACAGTTTGAATGTAAACAATACAGACGTGTAAACAATGACTGGAGACGTATAATAAATAAATTACAATGAGGTAGATGGTGATGGTGTAGGTGTGGTCTGAGGGGGATGGCTAAATGTGTTCGCCAGTCTCACTGCTTTTGGATAGAAGTGGATTACAAACAAGAGTAGGCCATTCAGTCCATCCAGCCCATGTGGTGTGTGAATATATAAGGCATCCAAGGATCTTATCCAGTCTATTCTTGAAAGAAACCCGAATATCAGCTTCAAAAACATGGCTGTGCCTCCTGTTGCAGTCTTCCCAAGCACTATGTGTAAAAAAGTACATTTCCCATTCTCCACTGAATCATAAACATCACCATGGAAACCCATACCATAGAGAAGTGTTTGATTCCATCTCCAGCCATAAGCTATTATTCACTTGCAATGTCCCTTACACCCTGTTTTTAGGAGGTGTCAGTTCTATGTGTTGAATTTTCAACACGCTCCTTTCAGATATTCCTAGCAGAGAAAGCTACACCTGGAATGCTTCAAGTACAATTCATTTTTCAATCAGATATGCACCAAATCAACATCGACTTTGATACTGTTTAAGCTGTATCGCCCAAATATACTTCTTGCTGCTACTGTATATAGACATCACAATGATGGACAGATAAAGTGGATTGCTTAATGTTTGGTGAATATGTTTTTAAATAGATGTTGGATATGAGTGGCACACAGCAAAAGTGAAACATCCTGTTATTACAAACTGTTTCAGGTTCTTTTTTAACTGTTGGCACCTGAGAATACCAGATCAAATGGTAGTGAACTGATTTCCCTCTGTTGCATGTGATGCTTTGACCTTATAATTTTTAACTGATCTTATCTCTCTGATGAATAACTACAGTCACACTTTTGACTCTTTCATGAGTGCACATAAAGACATAAGAAGGGTTACCAATGAGAGGAGGTTATTTTGTCCATCTGAACCATTTGGTAGTTAGTAGTTTATTGATCAAAGGATCGCATCCTGCTGTTTCTTGAAAGAAACATCTGTTTTGGCTTCAACAACATGGGTGGATAGCTTATTCCAAACTCCAGCAATCTTTTTGGTAAAGAACCTTCTGTTCTCAGTTTTAAATGCACTTCCACAATTTTAGGAGGATTTTATGTGTGCTGCATCTTTTCAATATAAGAACACATGCCAGCGCACGTCTTAAAAACACCACAAATCCTATTGGTTCCAATGCTCATTTGTCCTTAATGCCTTTCAGCAAGAATTAAAATGTTCCTAATATACATTTAAATTATATTAATATATTTATATAATGAATAATATATCATATATTGTTGTGTAGCCAAATATTTCTTATTTTGGTTTTTCATTTTTATCTGAATGTTGTTTATACGGCCATCTCAGATATTTATATACTAAAAAAAAATTACAATGTTTTGTGAATTTTTCTCTTTACAAAACAACACTTTTATAGTATTCAGATACATAGTTTTTATTTTATTTTAAATGTTTTAATGTCCTATATTAAGATTTTCCGAACCCCTTTTGTGTGTAGTATTTATCATTAGTGTCATGACAATTGCATTTGTCTTTTTCCCTATAATCTTATCCGAATTGTCCATGCACGAGTTGTGATGACTCTTCTGTGCCTACAGTAATTCATTTTCTTTCCTTTGAAATAAAATTCTAGACACCTCCCACAGTGAAGCCAGAATTTTTTGAGAGCTTGGACCAACTCATTGACTGTTACAGAAGAGTCACCCCAGACAATATGGTTCCCTTGCTTTATCCTTTGGAAAAAACAGTACTTTACGACAGAAACCAACAGAAAGGTAAGAGTTTTTTCTCTCTCTCCCATGTTTTAAAATCAGTTATGTAGAGGACTCTTACATTTGTTATATTCTGAGCACAGGGGGGAATTTTTGTAAAATTGCAATCACAGCAAAACACTGAATGTATTTAAGCGCACTAATGAAAGTGACATTCAATAATCCCTCTTACCACTGAATATTTTCTGTTCGGCTTTCCTCTAGTGTTCTTCATACGTGTATATCCCTTCTTCCATTTCCTAACCGTTTTATCCAATTCAGGGTCACGGGGGAGCCAGAGTCTATCCCAGCAAGCAGCAGGTGCACGGCTGGTTACGCCCTGGACAGGATGCCATTCACACTCACACCAGGGCCATTTTCCCCAGAAGCAGTCACAAGGCAGACACACTAACACAGCTAGGCACACACTCACACCAGGGCCATTTTCCCCAGAAGCCAATTAACCTACCAGTATGTTTCTGGACTGTGAGAGGAAACCAGAGCACCTGGAGAAAACCCATGTGAACATGGAGAAAACATACAAACTCCACACAGATAGAATCCCAGGTCTAGAATTGAATCCAGGGCCACCGTGTTGCCCCACACCTGTATATTATCTGATTAATTACAAATCCTGCCTTTCAGTAAGAACAGTGTACAAAAGGTTGTAAATGAGAGGAGACGATTTACCCCATCTAGCTGGTTGGGTAGTTAGTACTGTACCTTCTTAGTTCAATCACTGAAGCAACTTCTGAGTTCTTTACCTGATCTACCATGTGGTGTGACTCCCTGGGGGCCCAGTCACAGGTGTGTAAAGTGCTTTGAGGTGAAAACCGCTATACCCATTGGAAGAAAGTATTATTCACTGTCAAACAGGTGAGGTTGTGTATCAGTATCAGTGCTGCTGATTGTAATCTGTCATCATATTGCAAGAAGAAGACGACACTTATCAAGCAGAATGCTCACCTCAAACTAGTATTAATCTAGGTTTCAATTTAGACCTGAGCTAGTCTGATCTGCGGTGAAGCTGCCAATGTGAATTACATCATTTCTGCAGTAAGACATTGTGAGTGCTCAATGCAATTTATGGTGCATGCTGAAGAAGTAATTGTTGACGGACCTTCAGATATGCTTGCTGCTTGATATTAGAAGTATGAAAATTATACCTCATTTTTTTTTAAATTTGCTGCACTGCTGTCAAGAAATTCCCTTTTTTATAGTGAGGCAGGGATCTGGAAGCCCTTTACTAGTCAAAAACATTGTTTCCACAAGACTGTGGCTTGTTTGTCTGTGGTGACATGAAAGTTTCCCCATTTCTTCTGAAAGTGAGATTTTGCAGTTCATTTATATGCTTTCCTTGCTCAGAAAAACAAAAGCCAAGTGAATTAAGGCTTTTTTTTTCAAAAGGTGGATTTCAGGGTGTCAAGATGGTGTCTCCTTTGGCACTGCCGCCTCATGGATCTTTAATCTCATTTAGCCATTTCTTGAAAGAAACCAGCAGCAACATGTACAGTACAGTGATGTTTGAATAAATAAGTACACAGTATATAGGCTCAAGACAGATTGAAGAAAATGTGTTGCAGGGAGGTATGGTGGCATTGTGGTTAGCCACACTGCCTCACAGTAAGAAATCATGAGCTTGCTGCTTGTGCCTATATTTGCATGGATTTTACTGGGTGGTTTTTCTTCCACTTTTCAGAGACATGCATGCTAGGGGCTGCTACTCTAAATGGATTCTTTCCAGTGAGAGTTTCAAGGGGTTTTCATCTGTGGGGTAGTTCATTTCCCAAAAGAGGGTGTGTTTCTTTGAACAAAGAATGATTGTTGTTGGGTAAAGAAATACCACCCAGACACAATGTTAAAGTTGAAACCTTGAGATCCTTCGAGAATTAGGAGTGTCTTTTAATAACTGAGCCAGTAGTAATCAAGAACAAGGTGGGAAAAAAGTTATCCCCTTGTTTTTAACCTTTCTTATGTTTTATGCTACAGTATTGTCATGCCCAGTACACCTAGAGGGTGCTCTTCTTTTCTCCTGTTCCTAGTTCCCTGCAATTATTCATGTCTTTCTGGTGTGTCTTGTTGTGTAGCCTATTTACTTCCTGCCTCTGCTCTGCTCCTCGCTCAGCATCGATATTCGGATGTCCTGAAACCCGCCTAGCACCAGGTCGCCCCATGTCTGATACCTGAGGGCATAGGTTTCTATACGGCATTTCCTGAACAGCTGAGCCCGGGCAAACCCCCGTCTCGCCGCTACGCATAGGGTCTTTCTCCGCTACGCATGGCTCTCCTGCCATTCCACGGTTTGTCCCTTCCGACATCCGTGATAGTATTTAATTTCACATTTCCCAGATTGGTGATTCCCAGATTAACAGTTTTTACAGAAATTGGGGTGCTCTTGCTAGATTAAGACCATTTTAGGGAAAGTAACAGAAAAGGGCAGCTCTGTCATAAAGTTCATTGATAAGTCATCGAATATGACTCATAAAGAAACTGAAGCAGCAGGTGAATGAAGGGAAGCCCGGTTTGGCAGGTGGATTTATCTCTGGAATCCCTCTGTGTTCCTGTGTGACTGTGGAGTAAAGTAAAAGGCGAGGTGTCGAATTTCTGAAAAGCACATGCATACTGTACTGTACTTTACACATTGCACATACAGAAGCGTGGTCCCAGCAACATGGAGTCAGGACTGTTTCATTGCTAATCAGAAAACAATTAGACAAACTTTGCATAGAATAAAAGCTGTGGTTTTGCTTCATGCTGGTCTCTCAGATGTCTTGGTTGTTTTTGATTGTGTGGGTAAGTCCCCTTCTTAGTTCTTCCAGACAGTCTATTAGTCACTGAAGAATTTCCACTCTCAAAAAAACTCACCTCAAACAGTAAGAAAATAATAATTTATGAGTAACCCTTAATTATTCCTCAATCAAAACTTACTATCCTGCACACATATCAGCTGGACTAACTAATTTTGGACAATACCAGTTGAAGTCTATTGCTGTAATTCAGGGAAACTGCCTTAATGCTTAAAGCACACAACAAATAAAAAAAGTAATTATGAGTTGGCACCAATGTAAGGAGTCTACTGGTTTCAATGGTTTAATGAGAAGTTTGTAGTTGAATTTGATGGTACAGTATACTGTATCAGTTGAATTTTAAAAAGCTGCTTTAAAATGGTCAATTTCTAAATTGTGCATTACATTATTTTTCCCAACTTAAGCACATTTTATTCCAGCAGTGGTTGCACTATTTAAATAAGAACTTGAAACATTAATCTTGGCAGGGAAAATAGTTCCCCAAAATATTGGCCACCTACAGTTTGGAAATGTTTCCAAGCTTGAGTTAAAGTTAGTATTTTTAAGGGCAGGGCTGGAACAATGTGGGTCTTATATCCATAGGATCAGTTGGTATTGATTATTCGTCTTGTAAAAAGGGCAAAATATCGAAGCCCTGCTTAATTATTAGTGCCCTTTTTGGGGCTCTGTACAAAATATATAATTCAGAAATATGATTCATTTCCCACATTCAGTACTGTATTAGCTGGTGTGAATGGGAATACACAACACAGCTTGTATATAGCCAACTCGGCCCAGGGATGACACTATGGTGCAGTAGTTAGCATTGCTGGGGTCCAGGGTTCAGTTCCTGATCCGGGGTGCCATCTGTGTGGAACTAACATGTTCTTCCTCTGATTGTGTGGATTTTCTCTGGGTGCTTCTGTTTTCTTCAACATTTCATAAAAAATACTTGTAGGTTAAATGGCTGCTAGGAAAACTGGCCCAAGGTGTGAGTTTCTGTGTTTTGAGTCTGTGTGAGCCTGTGATGGACTGGCGTCCTGTGCATACCTGCTTTGCTGGGATAGGCTCTGGATAACTGGGCCCGGGGTGCATTGGATCACTAGTTAGTATAAATCTGGCAACCTTAAACCAAAGTTTAAATCCTTTTCACCAATTAAGCTTTCAAGGTCTTTTGGATTGGTAGCCAATTGATTCAGTCTTTCTGGGATGATGTAGAGAAAGTGAAAGAATGAGAACTGGATGCTTATCTTTTACAGGTTGCACCGATATTCGGTACTGTAATTAATATTAAGATTCTGAAACAACACTTTGCCTCCAAATGCTTTGTAATGTTAAGAAAATGTGAACCTGAATTCTTTGACTTAAAAAAAAAAACTTAGTTTGTACAGTATACAGGGATGAAAGAAACTGATATTGTCTTCTTTCTAGAAACAGCTGGATAAAATCCTCAGATAAATTAAAACAAACCAAACAAGCTAGATGTGCCAAACAGCTTTCTAATGTTCCTATGTCAAGTGGGCAACATGGAATGCAAATTGTAATTTGTTATACAGCATCCTTGCTGGTCTTAAATAAAATGTTATTTTATTATTTTTTTAAGTATTGGCATACTTGCTTAGTGCAAAGCTCAGCTGTCCCCAGGTCAGTAGCTGTAGTCTATAGGTGAAAGGGCACTCACTAGCTATTGTCTGTAGACATGCGCGACTTGTTAGTGTTGTGATCTTGACATAAACATCTAGAAGGAGAAGAAACATACAGGTTAATGCCTCTGGACTGTAGATGCACAAAGAGAGAGTAAGTCAAATTACAGGATCTGTCTTGAGTGTCTGGTAATCTGGACATACCGTAAAATGTGAAAGCGATACATTTTTGTAATTCTTACTGTATAACTGAGTTAATATGTATCTGTAAAGAAATACAAAGGGTCCTTTTTTACCCATGGCCAAAAGCATATGGACGAATGCTTCATACATTATATAATTTAAACTTAAGTCTGAAAAAATTCTGTATCCATGCAGTTAATTTGCCTGTTCACAGAATGCTGTGATTTCCTCTTTAAGAACATATCTCTGATTTAAATCCTATAGTGCATTAAAGGTCTCTTTTCACTCATGCAGTAACTATATGGCAATATTTTCAATAAAAATAAGTTAAGAAGTAAGGTAAGGTATCTTTAAAGATATCTTTAATCTCTTTTTTTTTTCTCAGCAACTGTCATTCATGATACCACAGCTGAACACAAAGCTCTTTCTCATAAACCTTTCATAATTGCACAATAAACAATCCCCCTTGTACTCCCCTTTCATTTTTTTTGGTGCTTCTAAAAAATATATACCAGAAAATGAAAAAATCATCCGAAAAACCTCCTTCAGACTACTTGGGGCTTTATAATGCAGGTAACAAAATTGAGTCATGGGGGGGGAGAGAATGGCTGTGTTTTTTATTAGATACTTCAGTCGCTCTCAGAAGTTTGTACTTTCCATTTGAGATTCCTCTGTGTTAAAGACAAAAAAGAGAACATGTTTTGTTTGCTTTAAACGTGTTTAGAGCTCTTTTCATTATATATTTATGAAAGAGAAGAGGCAAATAAATAATACAACCCCCAGGTAGTGTTGACATCTCTTATACTAAAAACACAGGTACAAGAAATTAGGCTGCCGCTTTGCCATAGTATAATACAACCATACATTGCAAGAGCCCCTTGTTAACGTGACTTCAGTCTCTGTAGGTGCTCTGGCAGTAAATCATTAAATCACCAAATCATTAATGCACTGCAAAGCTTAAAATCCATTCGCCGCTCCAAAATTTCTTCATGTAATTGAACTTCCCAGGCTCAAATGAAGATAAATTACGTTAACTTGCAAGCCAACGGTCAGTACGTATCCTGAACACCCCTGCACCCCCTTGCCCTCCAGGTGCCAGGCACACTGCATTTTTCACTTCCCTCTTTCATTCTGAAGAATTAAAAAATGCTTTTACTGCTGTGAATCTTAAACCTTGGTTATTAATTCCCTTGGTATTCTACTGTTTTGTTTTAAATGAAAGGAAATGCTTTTTCTCACCTGAAATGGAGTTACTGGGAGAAATAAAAACAGGTTTTGGTTATAACTGAAGGCAGGGGACATGGGGACTTTGACTGCATTTAATATGTCATAACTATTTAATCACAAGGACATTCCATAGTGGTAAGTAGTGGGTGAGGTGTATTTATTATAGATATGTCTTCAAAATCTAACTTGATAAAGTATTCTCCTTCTTTTTAAGCTTTTGACGTGTGCAGTGAAGGTGGAAGCCAGTCACTTAGAAACAAACATATTTTAAGTTGTGAAGAAGTTCTAGAATACTGTGATACAACATCAAGTTTTTAACTGTTTGATTGGCTCTAAGCAATAAAGAAAATCAGCTTTTCAGGGAATCCCAATAGTAAATTGTGTTATAATGACTGTAAAAAAAAGGAGGACAGGTTTCAATTATGACTGGTGGTGAGAAATAAACTTTAAATTTATGTTTCTGGCCTTGCAATGTTATTGACAAAGTGGTCATGTGCCCCTTGAATTTGTTCCGCCATTTTTCTCTGTGTGTTAATTGTCTTTTACCTGACCAGCTTGTTATGTCTTTGTAATGACACAACAATGAGGATTCTCACGGGAGTTTTCTGTTTTACAGATTTTACATACATGGAAATAAGGTAGGCAGATGAGTCTACCCATGATGGCTGGATTCATCTGCACGTTTTTAACCAGAGATCCCTTCGTCTGGACCGTGCAGTATTCCTGCAGCGTACAGTTCTCCTTGGCCTTCTATTTTGTCCTTTTCCTGTTTAAGACTCAAACTGCAGAGGATGAATACGTTTTGCTCCACTGGACATTTGGAACTGGCAGGTTATCAAGTAAAGCAAAGACGAGTAGAGATTTTAGTTCTCTCCTTTATAAAATTCTGTAACGTACAGTAGAGTTTGTGCATTTTGCAGCAAACACCAAAGTCAGCTCCTGTGGGGATAAAACATGCATCCTATGATCTCATTTTACTCTTCATTTTTAATTTTCTTCTCAGTTCCAAAGTACTGTAAATGTACATGAAAATGGACTATCTCCTTGTTTTTATACAATCATTTTTAAGCGCAGAGTACGCAAGAAAATTCCTGCTGCGGAATTTGAGTGGATCCTTCCCGTCTGTATGCCTTGTTCCTTTGTCACATTTCTCTGTTGGCCGTTTTTCTTGCAGACATGCCACTTTGGTCAGCATTGCTGCCTCGCAGTGCTGAGTCCCTGGCTTAGATTCTGGACCTGGGTCGCTACCGGCATGGAGTTTGTATGTTTTCCCCATGTTCACGTAGGTTTCCTCTGGGTGCTTCGGTTTCCTCTCACAAGCCAAAAACATATTGTCAGGGTAACTGGCTTCTGGGAAAACTGGCCATAGGTTTGAGTGTGAGCGTTTCTGCCTGCCCTGTGATGGCTTGGCAGCCCATATGGCGTGTATCCTGATTCGTGCCATTTAATTTGCTGGGATAGGCACCAGCTCTCCTGTGACCCTGAATCAATGGGTGAACTCCATATTCAGCTTCATGTTAGTAAACTTTTATTCATACCTTGCTTAGACATTTCATTCTAGTGCTTTGAGCTATTTTCAAGAGTCTAGATCATCTGGTGTGAGTACCATTTATTACCGTACTTCCTTTTAGTGTTCTCTTGTGTTTCATAATATACACTCTTATCAAATTATAAAGGCCTAACATTTCCAGAGGTCATAATTGGAGCAGCAAAGCTCATTTATTCCCATTTGTGAGCTATTTTAATGTATTAACTGTTCCTAGTAGTTGATAGACCATCATGCTTTTGAGATAATGGGACCAGTTATTATACCACTTTTGCTCAATTATTTCATGAAGTTTGAAAAAAAGACATTGCTTAGAAATTGTTTCCAAGAAAACAAATGGCATCTACAAAATTGCAAAGTGCCATTTAAAAAAACACACATTTTATCTGTGAATTTGCTTTGAGATTCTAATCTTGTCTTAATGGCTTTAGTGTGGGAAACCAAAGCAATCCTCACTGTATCACATCGCACAGCCCCCCCCCACAGGCCTCCTTGTACATTGCAACTGAGGGCATGGAAATGACTCGGTCAGTTTAGTTGTTTTTATTTTGGATTTCAGTAAAATCAATTCATTCATTTTCTTACTTAGGACTTTAACTGAGGGGTTGAAATGAAAAATATGAAGAGAAAATTACAGGGCATGCGTGGGAGTTTGGGGGTGGGCACTGAGAATATGAGCGCCTTACGAAGTATGAAGTATTTTCTATTTTACAGATCATTTTGGTTTATCTAACTGGAAAATGGAAAAAAAAAGTACAATAGTATATGCGTGTTGGAAATAACATTTGATTCTGTAACAGCTGAAAGAAGTATTAAATGTACAAAAATGAAAACAAAATGGGAAAATGGAATAAAGACAAGGCACGTTGTAACAGTGATAATTCAGTCCTAATATGGGAAAGGGACTAATTTGTTTAAGGCCTGTGATGTTGCTGCTATGTTTCAGGATTAGTTAAACAACAAATTTTATTGTGAAGAAAATGCTCATATTCATGTATAGTAGGTGCTTCCTGCTGGAGGGCAAGGATACAAGGACTCGTCAGAAGAAGACTGTGAGAAATACGTTGAGTGTATACTAAAGCGGAAAGCTGAAATCTCAGACTCTAGAACTTAAAAAAGTGGAATCCTGCTGCGGATGTGCTGCTTGGCTTAAATTCTGCCCTCTTTCCTTGCCATGTTGTACTTTGCATGAAGGGGGCCGATGCAGGTGGCTCCTTTTCCTTTTTGCCTGAGTGGGTTACTGAAAGCACACTGGGCTGGGTCATTACGGCAGCCGGAGAGCTGATGTCTTTGTGCGAGTGCACAACAACGGGTGTTAAAGTCTTTCTGGGAGTTCTAGCTACTGTAGATCCACAGTCAGCTTGCAAGCTTCCATTCTGGCTCATAAGTACTGTAAATACTGTAGCAGGTTGTGCTACTTGCTAAAAATAAAACATTGCAATCCTACTGTAAGTATTTATTGTGATTTGGCTTCACTGTTCCAGTAATACGGTAGACTTTCTGCCAGTTGTCAGAATTCTACTTGCAATCAGTGGTGTGAAGTAGAGCAGCAAAGATTTTTTTTGTGTCTGCCAGCTAAGGAATGAATGCAAAGAGTCAGAATGAATGTTGTTGTGATCGCTGTGGTCTTCGTGGAACAATGTGTGAATTATTCCACTTGCAAAACCACATGCATCATGCTGTGTCTTCTGATAAATTACATCAATGACACAAAAATTGCTAAATGACAAGCTTTCTTCTTTTCTGGAAGTTTTAAACTTGCCAAATAATGTTGTAATCTATCTAGCCCTCGGAAATGATAATTTAATGTACAAGAATATGTTTTGGTAATTTTCTGTACAGGGCAGATGGTGATTGGTTGGCCAAAGACATGAGACATGCTAAGGATCTAGTTAGAGAGCTGATCTGTGTCTAATCAAACGGGGCAGTATCTTGCTGTTGTGAGGACTGAGGGCTCCTGATGTCATTAAAATAAGAGTTTTATAACTACTGTACCAGTTCATCTCTTCACTTGGATAAGAGGAATTTTTGCCTAACAGAGGAAAAGAGAAGATTGAACTCTGACAGATATAATGGTGTTAACGTTTTGGTGATTACCCCTTACTTTTTGTGTCTTCAAAGTCCCTTTGTAGTCAGCAGTGTATGCTTTTGCTGCAAACCAATTAGTCATGGCAGAAAACCTGTTGTTGCTGTATAAACTATTCATTTTGCACACTACTCTGACAATGTAATCACTTCTACTTAAGTTCCTAATGAGTGTTACATACAGTACACTTGGTACTGTAAGTCCTACTGTAGAGGATTTAAACTGAAATCATCTTTAAAAATTAAATCAACAAACCAAAAACAAAATTAAATTGAAGTTACTTCTAAAAAAAGCCTCACTGTTTTATCAATGTAGTGCATATGTTCAATTATATATTTTTACAGCTTTAGTTCAAAGCTTGCGATCAGAAGGAATGAGGTTTGTTAGAGCGGTCTTGAACACACAGTTCAGGGGTCACTCTTTTAATCTGACAGATCAATGACGGATTCTTACTTGACAAAGTTAGAAAATGTGCCCTCTGCCAAAGACACCAAACAAAACCGTAAGTCTTTCCATTTCTACAATTGGTTATAAAGTGAAATTTAAACAACAAAACGACAGCTTAAATAAGATTAAATGAAAGTCCTATGAAATACCTTCAGTTATACGCACAGAAATGGAGGTATAAATTACAGTAAATGTAATTTCAGGGTTGAATCTCAGTATGAGGGATGACAAGCATTTTTTTCCTCTCAACTTCTTTTTTAGCTGATTACTTGGCTTCTTGGAAATTGTTTTTTCTCCTACGAAAATCTTTTTTTGTACTTCTTGGTTTTGAAATGGACTCTGTAATTCAAAGTCCAATAAATAGCAAAGTGCTCTCTCACAAACCCCGGAGTCTCTACCCTTAAGCAGTGTGTATTTGGTACACAGTCTCACAAAATTACATCCATGAAAAAGAATCAACAAAGCCCACATTCGATTAACAAAATCATAAAACGTTTTTTTGTTCAATTTCTTCAAGGAAGTCATTTATAAGTATGCTATTTTTTTTTTTAAATCAGAAAGGCTAATCCAAATACATACAACTTATTTTGGCTAAATACCAGCCATTGTGTAAATTAAACCACTGAATTTCGGTAGCTAATTTCTTAATAATGTTATATTGTATAGCGCTTTCCACTCTAAAGCATCACAAAGTGTTTTACATATAGAAGGAGACTCTCTCATTCACCAGTGAAGTACAGCCCTACCTGGGTGACACACAGTAGCTATTTGTTTGCACCAGCAGAAAGAGAAGTGAGACATTTATCCAGTTGAATTAAGGGGAAACTTTAGGAAGGCCAGACTGTAATACGTCTGCATGGGAAGTTCACAAATACACCAGGCTTAACACTACTACTGTTACAAACAGTAACCAAGTAGTCAGGATCTTTAATATCTCATCTGCAGGATGGCAATTACAGCACAGTGTCCCCTATACTCAACCCTTGCTTAGGAAATTCTAGTATTGATACTTATATCAAGACTATGTCTCAAAGTAGCTCACCAGCATCAGTTCCAGCAACAGTCTAGTTTTCCTTTGAGGTCTTCCGTCCCAGTACTGACAAGACCAAGCCTTACACAGCTTCTGAGATCAGAAGACATCATGACACAAGGTAGTGATGCTGTTGCCTTGCATGCATACATCTGCATCTCATTATTCATTTGTTTACTTGTTTAACAACAGGGCAAGAGCCTCCACATATATATATATAAAATACTTCTCAGACTCTTGGGTGTGACAAATTATTATTCATACTGTATATATATAACCTAGAGGCATTTAAAAGGCTTTTTAAAAGATACACATCCACTGCGTCATTTTTACAGAAAACAGTATTTCACAGAGAGGAGCAGAGAAAGTCAGCATACTCCTAAAAGTTCAATTCCAGCTCAGACGTTTTGCAAAATACCAGTCCGTGTTCAATCCAGGATGACAAAGCCACAGTTGCTGATGCACAGCTCTCTAGGATGGATGCGGTGATGATATGACATTTAGGAATCAAAGTCTGAAGTAAAAAAGAAACAATCATGAGAGACAAGACTGCATGGACACATCATATTTTGTGGATACGCACATGTAAGGGAATTAAGGTCTCTCAAGGCAATGATTTGATTATATGTTTAGTAGTCTCGCCATTATACTACCAATCAAAGTGTTCACTAATTATCTGGACAATGTGTGTGTAAATGTTTCACTCACAAGATGTGCTAGTCTCAGATTTTGTAACACACGAGACCAGTTTTTCTGTGGCGCTATATTAGATAAAGTGGTTAGTACATGGATGTTTGGATGAATAATGTCTTTGAAATGTATTTATGTTCATGATCATAGGCCAAACAAAATATTATTGAACTTGCAGCATTTGATTTTCTTTCACTAATACTGACTGACAATAAAATGCAAATGTAAATTTTTAATCAAGTGAAGCATTTTTCATTTCTGTGGGACGGGAGAAGCAGAGAGATAGACATGTGAGTGAAAAAACAAACAATACCAGGTACATAGAAATTCTATCTAATAGCAATTTAAAATTGTTTGGAAATGTAACTTCTCAATTAACAGTTTCAAGACCAGCCCAAATTACTTTACTTAGTGGGCTTTGTTCTAACTTCCATTACCCTTGACCTCTATAAAGAAAGATGAGCCACTTAATTCTAAAAAAATAGAATGTTTTCTCATTTGCCATTGCTAATGTATTTATTATCCTGCAGACCACTAAAATAGCCTGACGCCCCTTTTTTTAAATTAACTTTTCTTGAACTATCAAAATGACATCACATATGAAATCCATCAAGCGATGGGTTGGATTCTGCCCAGAAATAAAGATCCATGTGCCTGGGGACAAAGAATCAGAAGCACATTCAATTAAAGAAAAAGGATTTCATAGCCTTTCTGGTTCAACAATACGTTTTCATTCAAGAAATGTATGCTGCTGTCTTCAGATCTTGACATCACATGATGTAAACGTCTTACATATTAATTACAAAATGTTTGGGTCTGCTTGTGGCTCTTGTGACTAGATTAACTATTTTCATCTCAAATTGGGAAGATCTGGTCATTCTTCAAATGTGAACGAAGTGTTAAAGGTGTAGGTGGCTAGATGAACACAACTACAAAATCAAAGCTACAATTATTTATGAAAGGTGACAAATGGAGGGAAGCCATTCTGCTCCTCTATGCAACTGACCATGTCTGGTAGCCATTGCATTTCAAAGACATTTTGTACGGAATTGGTGCAATACATTTTGGACTCCATTTGCTTATTTATCGTAAGGAAAGGCTAGTGTTTCATAAGCGCTGAAAAGGACATGAGCTTTCCACATCAGGTCACGTCTAAGCCCTGGCAGTGCTCACTGGAAAAGGGATGAGCACTGACCACCAAGACAGGCAAGACATGTGAAAATCCATTAGATTACAAACCCAGGGGGACCAGGGGGACACCATTGAAAACCAATGCACCAGACAACTGGATACAGCTTCTCGTGTCCCTGAGGATGTAAACAACAACAACAACAACAACAACAACAACAACAACAACAATGGAGGTTCACATTAGTTCTCTGAATTATAGCTCTTCAGTTCTAAACGTTATATATTTTCTGTTATTTTTTCATGTTTTACTAAAGGCATGTCATTCATTATTATTATTTTAGATTTCTAACGCAGGATTTCTTGCCTAAATGTTACACCTTGCTTAGATCTTCAATGAAATATCTATCTACCTTGTGTGTTTAATGTTCAATATTCAAAGTTTTGGAATATAAGACTGTTCACAAATAAGAGGAAGCCATCTGAGCCCATCTAAATCGTGTGCTATTTAGTATCACATTGATTTAACATTTTCATTCAGAGATTGGTTGAGACAATGCCAGGGTTTCTTCTTCAAGAACACGCTGGGTCGGCATCACTATACCTCTCTTGTTCCTTAAGAGTCTGGTGAACTACTTCAGATTTATTAAGAAGTATACATGCTAGTGTCTATTATTTCTGGGATTTTTAGATTTTAAGTAAAACAATCCCTTTTGATACAAGCAATCTTTGATAAAAAATAACTTTATATAACTTTTGTTAAAGTAATAAGTCACGATCAATGGTTCTACTGCTACTAAACAGTAACAGTAGTCAACGTTTTTATGGTTTCCTAGAACTACACTGCAGGTTTTGAACTTTTAAGAGCACACTAATTGAACAAACGCGGTATGTCGGAGTACTGTTAACATCCGGTTTACCCACTAGATGGGGGTATTACCTGTGACTACAGTACTACATTCGTTTAAATGGCTTCTGACCTGTTTTTGTCTGGACCCCGTTAATGCGAGAGGAAGAGTTCTCTTGAAAAACTGAAGGATTTTACGTAGTATTTAAAAACAAAACCACAAAAGCAATAATTAGCACTTTACCAAGACATCTGTTTTATTTCTGTGACTAATGATTCATTCCAACGTTTACGCCAGTCGTTAAAGATGTTTAAACATTAACAAATATTAAAGGCCGTTGGTTAATGCAATATATTGTATCAAGTACTGTACTTTTCTTAATTAACCATTTCCAGTGGCGTCCGCCTTGTATCACACAGTGAATCTGTAACTTCCAAAACATTGATACTACGTCTGTTTAAATCTACCTGTAATTTAAAAGTTAATTATAGAGTACGTGGATCCATATACATCAGCGTTTATTGCATACATTTGCAGTCGATGTGTAAAAACTGCGATCTGTGATGAAACATGATTTTTCCAATAGAAAGATATCAGTTCCTTGAAGGAGCTAGATATATGTCAATTACTGAAGATAACAAGACATGTAACACACACTTTATCATTAGCCAAAGAAAAAAAACAAAAGTGGAAACATTCTTATATTTTTAATATATGCAAGTTCATAAAATAAAGGTTTGAAGCAATCAAAATATTTATAACTGAGGATATGAACTCAGTTTTAACTTAAAATATTGGTAAAGTTTACCGAGTGTGAATACTGTTTAAGTACACAGATGCATCTTCTGAAGGTTAGATATTTATTTAGGAAAAAAAACATGCTTGGAAAAGTGGATTGGAGAGGTTAAAAGTTGCTCTCTACTAAACTTTAGAATAGGTTAAAAATCTGAAAAATAAACATTTGTATACAAAAATAAATGTTTATGTAGCTATATGTAATTGCTAATTATAGATATATAGTTTGGAGAGTTCTTTTAAGTGGATGTCGTTCACGGTATTGTGCGTGATCGTTGGGACAGTCTTTAAATACACAGGTGAGCTTTAATATTAGGGTGTAAACACCTTTTTTAAATAGCATTACTTTATCTGAAGAGGACTTTTAGTGGAATGTTAAGAAAACGGTACATGATACATCAAACAGAACACCACTAAACAGTGAATCATCACAATTGTGCGTTTAAATGGCTTCATTGATTTATTGATATATAGCGGTTATATTTTCTTTAAAAAAATGCTGCTCCTTAGAAACTGGTTGGCTGTCTGCTTTACGCTGGTTTAAACATCCGATCAGGCGGAATATTGATGCCTTTTCCCCTTACACAGGTCTTCTTATTTAAAATAGGCAAGAACATCTGAAGCTCAATTCTCTGTGGTGTTTTTAAAGCATGCAAATCAAAAACTTTTCAAAGCTTCGGTCATGAGTAAAATGAGTCATAAGCAAAATATTAGCCAATGATGTACAGTAATTGAAAAAAGTGTTAGTCTTTTCAAGAAAATGCGTTGTTTGCTTAGAAATGTAAATGAAAAGATTACATTTAGCATCGGTACAGAAAATAAGAGCCTATATGGTTGTAGAATTTTCTTACACAAAGTAGCCTTATGAAGCTTGAATACATACTGTACAGTATGTTTTATTTTAAACATGATACAGAAAAGATTTAGTGTTATTAATCAGTCTTTTTAATTTCATCCATTAAAAATGTGCTCATCAGTTTTATCCCCTGAAGACTAAAGCATGAAACAGAAGGAAACTGGTTAATACAGTAATTTCCTAGCTTGGTCAAGTCTTAATTGAATCCTTACATCATAAAATGTAGGACTGCCGTTCCAGTGGTGAAAAACAGCAGTCTAGAAAAGGCTGCTATAAAAAAACAGAGTGTTAGCATTCTTTGTTTCTTTGACTTGTTATACATGAACAGGATATAATTTTTAATTAAAGCAAATTGACGATTTTAGAAAGAACAGGGGGGAAATGAACACTGCACAAATCACTTAAAGTCTGAAAGTGACATTTGGAGTCTCCATCCACAAAACAAACTGAACATGATGTACTGTAAGTAAATAATATAAAGCCTGTAATCAGTCCAGCAGTTATCATATTATTATATTTTTCCTACCCTGTTTGTCTTTACATCAGCAAATGTATTTTTGCACTTAATAAAAGACAAGGTTAACAATTGTTTTGAAAAGAAAAACCCTTTTGTAAATTCCCTCAATGGATTTAATGTGCACACAATAACCATTCCAAGTCATAGCCTATTTATTAAAAAAGGAAACAAATAAACAAAAAAATGACAAAACCATAAATTACCATCCGCACACAATGTTGGTCTATGGGGGCTTTAGATGCCTGAATGCAGTGAGCACAGTTTGTAGTAGAGAATGGGAGGCTTTGAATATATCATAGGCTGTGTGGGTCTGTGATATGCATGTGTCCTCATCACTGCTTCTCTTCTGCTTTTTAATTCATGCAAAATGGAAAGAAAAAAAAACTCCTTTGCAATATGCAGATTCTTATGCAAAGCAGTGTTACCTATGGTGCTTGGACTGAAGCATTCGGCTTTGATCTATGTTTCTGACATTCTCCAACTATAAAGAAGAAAAGAACTTAAAAAATTGTAAAGAGCCTTAATTGAAGTTAACATAAAAGAAGATACATGGTGTTAATTGGTCTACGCTAAGAATAATTCAGACCTTGGAGACTACTGTCCCTTACCGGCCCCCTGCCAAAGTGTCAAGATTTACATCTTTAATTCAAGATTTTCCCTTATTAATTACCTCTAGAGCAGATATGATTTACTTCATTTTAAAGTATAATAAATACAAAATATATTTTTTCTTTTCCCTAAATAGCAATGTTCATGTTCATCTGAGAGAAAAAGAGGCTTGCTCATAGAGAGATCATGAGCAGAACCCCTATCCTCATATAAATATGCAGTTTTGACTTTCTTCGTTAACCAAGGAATCTCTTTTGTGATATGTGGAGCTTTGTAATGGGGGAAGCCTTTCAAAATCTCCTCCACATACAGAAATATTACGGTACACAGCATAAAACATTCTCCGAACACTATTTTTTTATTTCTCTGCTTACATGGCTATTCCTTAAATGTTTGGCGCTTCCTTTAGAATGAAAAATGCACAGAAGCAAAACGTAACCTAGTATTCATTAGTTTGACCTACAGAAATTCAGAAACTGAAAAACTTCAGAAAACAGTAACACAGGGAACTAATTTTTTTAAATGGTCAAACATGTCTGAACAAGGCGAGTTTCAGAGCTCTTTGTAACAAGTTCACCTCAGTTTTTCTGTCTCCAAATAACATCCATGTAAAATTCAGTCTTAGTTCAAAAAGGAAATTTTTCGCAACTTTCCTTTGCTACAACTATACTGTTCAACATTTAGAATTACTTTCATTAAATTATACAGGAACTTTGCAGTGGTCCAAAAGATTTACATTTTACCTGAGAAATGCAGAGAAAATGTAATCAATTCAGCTGAAATAGATACCTTGCTTAGCAGAACTCGACTGGGAGCCTTTAAGGGTGATGTATCCCCTAGGACACCCAGTAGTGTTGAAATCTCCTGTCACAGGGGACCAGCCCTTTGGCATAGTGGAATCCACCGCTCTTTGGGGGGGATTCTTTGTTGCTGGATTCTGGAAATGGGTCTGAGAGAAGGTGATCGAATCCTGGCTTGGAACAAGCCACACGTGCTGATAATTCTGAGGAGGAGAGCATAGTTTTAGGCCAGTACCAAAACCTGTGCACTGAAGGGACACAGCAGCTGATTCAAAGCTCTGAGGTGGCTGGAAGGCTTCCAGGATCCCGGCTTGTGCTGAAGGCTCAGAGGAACTTAAGCATGAAGGAGGTCACACAGCAGTAGGACCAGAGGTCTTCCCAGGAGATGGGCTAGTAATGGAAACTATGTTCCTCACATCCTGTGAAAGGCTATTAGGGGTACACTGTCCTTCTCACTCATGATTTTCAGCATCTGATGCCAAAGAAGTGCCAACAGGGACAAGACATTCAGTAATGCTTAGATACCAGTACTTCAATACATCATTTTCAGGCGAGGAGCGAGACCATTAGACTTGCAGGGCTTATGAATCTTTAACTTCCCAGATGACTGCATCTGCTAGAGGAAGGATTGAAAGGGGCTACCTGGGGAAAGTGAGAGAATCCTTGCTCTTGCCAAGGCATCTGTATTGTTTCTTCTGCTCTCTTGAGCAAAATGGGAAGATCTTCCAGGAGCAGGTCTGCTGGGCCCATGAACACAGAACCTTGATCCGTGTTTGTTGGTTGGGATCTCCTCAAAGTCCTCCATCCTTGAAAGTAAGGAAGGTGTCAAGTCTCCTCGGACAAAGGACAGACAGAGGAAAGGGCAACGGCGGAATGAAAAGGTCCATGTCCTGTCGAGAATGGACCCGCCCACTCCAAAGTACAAAGTCATGTGAGGCGGCTGCTCTGTGTGCCCTGCGAGGAAAAAGCTGTGACGTCAGCTGTGTCATTTATGTGAAGCTTTGTTTCATGGAGAAACAAAATCCAAGAAAGCCTTCAGAGCATGTCCTCAGCCCAGCCTACTGAATGCAGTAGAGACCAAATCATTCTTCTCAAACTGAACCGGAGGTTTTGTCACCTGTGTGAAGAGGAGAGGCAGTTACAGTGTCCTTCTAGCCAGTCAGACCTGATCCAGATGAGATGTTGAAATATGTGCACCAACCTGAAGTGTGAACACAAGGCCAAAGAGAGAACACTTTAATTGCTTAGGTTTATCCTTTTGTTATGTACAGTAGCTTAGTTGTTATTGTAGCTTGTGCTCTGACTGAACTATATGCTATTTCTTCATGTTTGTGTAATAATAAATACAATTGCACAGGACTACAATGGATGGCTCTGTGGCTAAGGATCTGCACCTGTGGCTGGAAAATTGCCAGTTCAAATCCCACAGCTGGCAGGGGAATCCTACTCCATTGGCCCCTGACCAAGGCCCTTAACCCCAACTGCTCCAGGGGTGCTTTACAATGGCTGACCTTGTGCTCTGACCCCAAGCTTCTCTCTGTGTGTTTGTGTCTCATGGAGAGCAAGCTGAGGTATGCAAAAAGACGAATTCCTAATATTCTAATAAAGTGATATCTCTTATCTCTCTCTCATACCAGAATACAGAATTGTATAATTCAGCGTTGTACACATTTTACATGAGTGTGTTATATTGACTTTGATAAATAACGGCTAAATTCATATAGCGACATTTATTTGTTCTAGAAAATGGAAATAAAATGGCAATTGAAGTAAATACATTGAGGGGGCAGATAAATGGTAAAAATAAACCAGTCTGAGGACCTACCCTGGTCATGATTGTAATTTTTATCCAAAATATATGAAATGAGCTCATCTACATCTACTGAATTATCATTTGAGTACTCAGTGACCGACTCAGACACATGAAAGTCTCTGCTACTGTCTGGTTGGCAATGCCTCTACGGCTGATGGGAAAATCCAAGAGGAAAGACTGAGAAGAGGTGTGGAATTTAGGATAACATGTCTCTTTTGACAGCAGATTGTCTTCATTTTAGATCTTCTGTGAAAATGGCAGTTTTTGAAGAAAGAAGCAAACTGAAAAGAGGATTAGTATGAAAGTAAGAATCTTGTCTACTTCCCTTTTAAAAACATTGTTCCTTATAGCAAAACAGAGAACAGACTGTCTGATGTCAAACATTATTGGCAGCCAGTACTGGTTTCATATATGAATAAAACCATGTTATTATTATAGAATTCCAATCCACATATTCTGAAACTGCTTAAACTGATTAACATTGTATGCAATATCTATTGTTATTTAGACAATTAGACAACGCCAATAAAAAGTCCAATAAAATGTAAGGATATATAGTTAAAACCACAGAATTAGCATCAAAGGATGTTATGTGAAAATTGTACTAATAAGACCTCATCTAGTATATTGTGTACAATTACGATCGCTGTGTTCTAGAAAAGATGTTGCTGCTTTGAAATCAGTCCAGAGAAGGGCAACCAGATACATTCTGGAGCTGAAGGGAATGTCCAGCACTGACAGGCTGAAGAAGCTGAACATTTTTATACTTGACACACAGATCAGGAGCAGACCTGATACAAGAGTTTGACAAAGTCAACCCTGTGGATTTCTTCAGAATGAACTGTGAAACACAAACTGAAGGACCTAAGTCGAAACTACATAGGAGTACATTCACTACTGAGATCAAGTGATAGTGGTAGGGACACTATACTGTAGTGGGGGCCGTTTTTCGTATGAGATGTTAAACTGAGGCCCTGACTCTCAGTGGTCATTAAAGATCCCCGGGTATTTCTCGATAAGAGTAGGGAGTTATCCTGGTGTCCAGGCCAAATTTCTCCCCTTGGCCTTTACCGTGGCCTCCAAATCGATTAGTTTGCACTTGTCCTGCGATGGACTGGCGTCCCCTTCTGCCTTGCGCTTGTTGCTTTCCGGGTAGGCTCTGGCTTCCCGCGACACCGTATGTTATAAAGCAGTTTGGCAAATGACATGACATGACATGTATAGGCATATACAGGCTGTATATATACATATGCATATGTTACATATGTACACTGTTCCTGCATACCACCATGCTTTTGAGTCTGAGTGTGATTTCATTTGAAGATTTCAGAGCTCAAAGTGCAAGCTCCAGTGTTCAAATGATTTTATATTGAAACCTGCGGGGACATATTAATTAAAAAAGAATCTAATTAACATTCCGTAGTGACTTTAAAGTTGAATATTATTAGAACTGTAACAGTCAGCCTGATGAAAAGAGTTACATGACAGTGAAATTGAAATTCAAAGTGCTCCACATAATGTACACATAGATCAAAAGAATAAACAGCAGGGAAAAAAAAGGAAAAGAGAAGTTTAATTTCCTCGCTGTGGAGAACGAGTGCAAAAGCGATCAGAAAAGTGCACTTTGAAAACAACAAAGTCTTAAGCCGTAGACTGTAACGATGCCAATTAAATACGTTACAGTTAACAGCTACTGTACTGTCATGTCGAGTAGTACATTTGTTGATGCGCAGATTTGTGAGATTTACATTATAGTGCATCTTCATGAGAAATGGTTCAATACGCCTCGGATTTTGCAACGATGGTTTTTCTTCTTTCACCTTGAATTATGCCTCCATGGCTTACCAAATGCATCATAAGCCTGCTAGTCAATTCTTCCAGTATACATTTTAAACATATTAGCATTTGTCCCTGCAGTGTGTCTGGGTGCCAAAGAGCCTGTAATTATTATTCATTAGCATTCATTAGTTACAGGTCCTGCCTGGTATGTAGCTCATGTTGAATCAGCTCCTGTGTTAGATTTCTGATGAGAGCGAGATGCATAGGTCAGGGAGGAGGCATTAATTAGGCCCAGTAGTCAAAAGTTATTTTCCAGAGTCTACACACAAGGTTAAGAGCACACTGCCGCTACAGCCTAAAAGAATGAGAGCAGAATACATTTCAGAAAAGCTTGCTGTTTCTAAGGAGCTGGCTCACCGTGCAGAAGAAAAAAACAACATCATGCAAGTTTGTTGAATGCATTCAATCTGTAGTGTTTCCTTGCAGTGTCTGCAATTGCCAATAAACCCCATTTGCTAATCATTACTTGTACTCAGACTTGAGAGTTATGAATTATTGTACTGTGGTTTGCCTTCAGTCTGTGGGCAAGGTCTCTTTAAAATAGGTGAATTCCAGATATCACAATTATTTTTTTCACTGTATATCAACAAATTATATATACTGTATAGAATATTTTTTTACCAAAACTTGAACACATCCCTAAATATAATTATCACTTAGTACCTCTCAGATTCAGTGTTACAAAGAACTTAATGTCCTCTGAGGTGGAGTATTTCAATACTTCATCATGTGTTTTCTTCAAACTTTACTTAGTGACCTACTGTACAGTATTACACAAACAAGAAGCATTCATTATATACAGTACTGTATGGTTTGGTAGTCTTAAAGTTATGTTGCAAAACATGCTGAATTAAATACTGGCTCAAAGTAGCAAGAGGCAGAATGTCCGTGACCCAACTCATTTCTCAAATGAGCAGTACAGTTTGCTTCCCTTGGGATGTACTGTACTGTTGATTTCAGTCTTTACCTTAGAACATGAAGAGAATGTTCTATAGTTTTCCTCCTCCATTAGGCTGTTGACTCCAGCTCAATGCTCTTTTTAAGTCTTGTTTGTCATGAATGGCACCATAACCAAAGTTCCTTAGTTGAAATAAGTGAAGTTAAAAATACTTACAGAAAGGTATTGCAATTGACATATGTATACATTCTTTGCGTTGTGTTGTCATTTTTTCTAATATCAGTATTCAGAATGTTGATGACAGCAGGATGATGGCTTTGAAAGCCTCTTGTTCATTGATAGTTTCGTACGCATCATTTGCATGTTATAATAACTACTGTAGGTAGGTCAGCTGTGAACAAATTATGTTTTTCCAGTGCCCACCTGGCCAAGTGGCACACACGAATGTTGCACAAAATACAAAATGTGATGTGTGTCTTATAGTTTAACTCTTCATTCATCACAAGGATCCCATATCAAAGCAAGCAGTTTGCAAATAAAATGCTGTAAATTTGACTGAGTTTTGGCAGATCACAATGTTGTCACTTGACACTATGGCATTTGCTGCAAACATACCTTATCAACACCTTATCATAATTAATATGGCAAGAGCTGACATCAAGAGCCATAACACAAAGCAGTGAAAGAAAAAAAAAGATCAGTCACCGATAAGTAAATAACATAACAGTACAGGGCAGTGTTAATGAATTCTCAAGTCAAACAGAATAGATTTAATCATACCACTGAGAACACCCTCTGATATGAAGGCGTGTAAGTGATATTAATAACACACTGAGTCTCGGTTAAACTTGAGATTCTGGAAAGTGAATCACAATTGAATGAAGTACAGTTCATTTTCCACAACTTAATTGTGTGCTTAATAATCTACATTTACTCAAGCTTGTGTGGTGGGTTCAAGAACATGGCTGAGATGTTTGTTCACAAGTCTACGAAAAAAAAAACGTTTGCCCTCTTTCATCCTGAATAATATTTCAAATAAATTCAGGCTTGCCTTTTCATTCGGTTTCTTTAGCTCCTTTAATATTAATTTTGTTGCTTTCCTTTTCAACGACGTGCATCATCCACAGAATCCCAAGCCATTTTACACACAGTTGGAGCCTCAGTGAACAGTGAAGTGAACACTTATCAACCCTCACGTAGTCGCAGAGGAGATCTTAGTGAACCAGAATGAGAAACTAAGAATTGGATCAGCTAAGACATTTGAGTTAAAATCCATATGAGGCGCATCTTAAGACCTTGGTTTACAATCTCATCTGAAGGACATCACCTTCCACGTCGTAGTGTTTCCTTAGACTCATATTGTGCTTTGGAACTTGTGGCCCATAGAGGCAAATGCCACCAAGAACTCTTCCAAAGAGGTTTTCCATTGAGGTGACCCAGACTGGAGTAATTGTCAGGGAACCGATCGGTAGAATAGGAGGATACTTATGCGTAGCCGTGAACCCTGCAGAATGTGGAGTAGCACAGGGAGAATCCAAAACACGTAATCCAGGGGCTTGGTCGATTGGAGAAGCAATGAGTCTGATAACCAAGACAATGCGAAAAAGAAAATCCAGAGAGCGTGGTCAAAAAGGCAGGAGCAAAGATCAGGAACCGGGAAATCAGTCAAAGTGGTTAGAAAAGCGCACAAGAGAATGCTTTGGGAGGCTTCTCAAAAGTGAGCATGGGTCAGTGTGTGAGGGAACTTGAAATACTGAAGGGAAAGGGACGTGGTTGGATAATTGGTCTGGGAGTGAGAATTTGTGGAATCTGGTGCATGTAGGAATGTGATGGGTTCAATTTGGAATGAGATTATGAAACAGTGGGTTTGGGAATGTAATGGCATTTTGTGAGGGAGAGTGTGGGGTGTGACAGTAACAGGTTCATCACTGTGAGATTCTTATGGAGGAGGAACCTTCTGTGGCTTGAAAGGAATTTCAAACCATCTGAGTCACATGATTGGTCATGGGTTGCGTGATTGGTCACTGTAAGAGTTTCAGATGGAATGAACCCTACTATGCAGGTATCTGTTAGGGATTCGGTACGAGGGATGGAACCAGTGAGTGAACCCACTTGCAGGAGCGAACAAAGCCAAGCCGTAATCCGAAAGCAAGCCGTAATCGTAGGAACGAGCCGAGAGTCCAGGGGAAGCCAGATATCCGAAAGGGAACGAGTACCGAAGCCGAAGCGTGATCCGAAGTCGTAGTCAGTAGAGCAATCCAATAATCCAGGGGTAGCCAGTGATCCGAAACAGAGCAAAAGTAACCAAGCCAAACCGAGATCCGAAAAGTCGAAGTCCAAAGGGAAAAACCGCAAACCGAAAGCCAAGACAAACACAGGGATGAAGAAGGAGTAGCGCAACCAGGAAGCTCGAAAGGAAAAACCAATACTGAGCAAAGAGGTAGGGAAAGACAGGTGTTTAAGTAGGATGAGACGGGGGTGTGGTGGTGAATAGGAAAACTGATAGGTAAGCAGGTGGATAGGGGCTACGCCTACTTCTGCCTCCTCCGTTGCCGGGAGGCAGGGATCGTAACAGTATCGACCTGGTCTGAGCCTTTTGTAAAGATCAGACTAGTCAAACGAGGAATAGCTGGTGCAATACAAGCTGCTCCTATTTCTATACTGTTCTCCCTTTTATGTGTCATCGTCCAGGCTGTCCAATACTGATCAAACAATACCAATACCAATACCAATACCAATATCAATAATAATATTACAGCAAGAACATTTTTCACCTTTCCAAGCACAACTGCATCTGAGGATTTGCATTTCTTAGTTATTGCAACTGTTGCATGTCTGTATGTCTTTCACATTACAATAGGTTTTTCTTCACCACTGAAAAAAACATGAGCAAATCGTCAACAGATCACATCAAAGATATGATCATTTTTCAAGGGTTCAAATGATTTTGTTATGTGAACTAAACTAAAAGGTAATCATACATGCAGTTTTATAATTAAGAAAACCAAAAAGGGAAAAGAGATGACAGAGCAATATAGAATTTGAAACATACAGTAATTAAAGATAATAAGTAATAGGAATTTGAAGTTTAGAAGCAGGTAGAGAACAAATTAAACACTTTCAGTGTTAACTGATGGGGCCAAAATCATTTACTAGAAAGAAAAAAATATTGCAGAACATTTAAGTGGCAGTGAAATAATAAAAATATATTGTAGACTCCTTCATCCTTTAAATAGGATGCAAACAGACCTTTCAGTGGTGGTGTGGAACAGTGGTTAGGGCTCTAGGTTTATAACTAGAAGGTTGTGTGTTAAATTCCAGGTGTGGCACTGCTGTTGTCTTTTTAGACAGGTACTTCAGTCAGACTGCTTCAGTAAAACACGCAGAAGTACTTTATAACTGGGTACTAATGTAATTTGCTTTTGAAATGCTACAACATCTCAACCTATTCATTCATTTAAATCCTTAGATTATTATTAAGCGAGTTGAGAGAAAGCATTTCACCATGAAAGCATCTCTAAATATCAGTAACCAAAGAATGATCCTATAGGAAATGTGGAATGAATGAAAGTAAAAAGAAGCAGTCTTTAAAGATTAATTCCAAACAATAGACAGACATTCATTTGAAACCCTGAATCTGTTTGCAAGGATGTTGCAGTATTGTGCTCCTCTTTTGTAATTGAGCAGAAGTGATTAGAACCATCAAGCAGAATGATAATTAGCAGGCAGTGAGTAGAGTGGAGATGAAATGATACCAGCATGAGCACTTCTCACAGGGAGAATCCTTCAGTGGGGTAAAGCAGATCTAGGTTTGTTAGATGAGCAACATAAGCTAATTGTGTAGCTGATAGTGTGACCCAGAGAAAGTCTACAAATGGCTAGATGAAAGGTGATTGAATTGATTTAATCTGGAATTGCTAAAGCATTTCTGTTCTGTTTCTGCTGGTGTACTAAATGCCATTTGTTGAAAACCTCACGCGACACAGTAAAAGACGCAGATGACTGCGAGTCTCATGCTCTTGTGATGAATGTTTTCATGTGACGAGTACCTGTGGAATTCCTGAACTAGGGCCAGTGGTGTGGGGAGCTCCTGGTTTTGGAGCTCAGAAGCAGAGTATTGGCGTCATTCCACAACGCCAACACAACGCACAAAATCACCGGTGTGGAGAAGGCATCCAAAAACATAGCGTTGACTGACTGTCCCCAAAAAAGGATGCCCCTGTGTCCCTTAGGTATTCCCACAACAATAAAAGAGCACTAAGGCGCCTAAAACCAAAATTCTACCCTTTACTGGGTACCGATAGAAATCCAATACTTTATCAGATACAGGGTCTCAGGGGAGCTGGAGTCTATCCAGGCAAGCAACTGGTTAAAGGCAATATTCAACCTGTCCATCGAAAGGGCAGACACATACACACACTCACTCACAACAGGGGCAGTTTTTCCAGAAGACAATTGTCCAACTTGTATGTCTGTGGACTGTGGGAGGAAAGTGGGGAGGGGGGGGGGGAATTGGCCCAGAGGACATCCATGCGAACAGTGGGAGAACATGCAAACTCCACGCAGATAGCACCCCAGGAATTCAACCCAGAAGGGCTCTAGAACTGAGAGGCAGTAATGCTAACCACTGCACCAATGTGTCACTCCACATTCAATATTTCTTTGAATAACTTCAAAAATTGCTAATAGAAAGGGAATCATTAGGCTTAAACCTTCAAGAGAAATAAATCCCAAAGATGCCAGAATTGCCTTCTTTACAGTTACAGGACAGGATAAAATGCAATAGACTTCGCCAGATTAACAAAGACCTCTATTATATTTGAAGTCACAGATGTGAGCTCCCACTCGTCACAAGCTGCATCTGATCATTAGGTTTGTGCTTTTCACTATTGCATTAATCTTACTCAGAGCTACTGTACATGTTGTAAAGGACTTGAGCTTCAGTGTGGAACAGAAATTCTCCCTCATCAAGCGAAAATATGAACAGTAGAAAAAACCTGGGTCATATTTTGATTCTGTGGCAGCGCTGAACTACCATCTAATAAGAACAATACAAAAAAAAAAAACACTGAAAAATGCCTTGTCATACTTGTAGGGCCAAATAATAGATTGACTAAATTTTAAGAAAAGGAAGAATGATGGGAAACATCGTAAAACATTTATGCATTTTGGAAAAAGAAACAGATCATTCTTCTCAGCCTCCTATATTCTGACACCATTTTACTTTAGAAGATCCCAGACTACAAGTGAATACATGACATCCGCAGTGTCTCCAGTGTACACATTTTACGTTTGATTTATGACACTGCTATATAGGTGCACTTGACAGCTTTCAGATTGGAGCAAAGACAAGAGAACTTTTTAAGCGAGACGGGTTAGCTGGGTAAATCTATCAAGGGGTCCGTCCTGGGAGAGGAGGGAGAGGGGCTTTGTGGAGTCCTGCTGCGCAGCAAGCTTCCATGCTGAGCACATCCACAGCTTCCTGACAGTTGTGCTCAGCCTTCACTGTAATAATGAATAAAAGGAAACTCCCTGTAGATTACAGATCTTCCATGTTTTGACATTGACCTTAATACATAATTTAACCACAAAGCCTGAGAAGTGTGGAACAAGATAAGAAAAGACCACAGAAATCCAGCGAACAGGGCGATGCTCAATCACAAATGAGATTTGTACCTGGAATCAGCAAGGCTGCCATTGGAAAAAAAAAAGCACGCACACAACAACAACATAGCAGAGAGCCATCAGGAAACATGGTTTGTGTTTCCTGAAGAGTTAAGGGAGCTGTCGAATGGGCAGAAAATCACTCCTGATGCGACCTTGTTAATAATTGCTGAGACAGTCTATTCTGAGGAAATCTCTATCCGTTCTTCAATTCAAGAGACGTATTTGCCAGGATTTCACTGTTAATTGAATTTTTTAGACAGATATGAGCAGGTTCTACAGATCTGCTACAGTTGTACATCGATCTGTCTTAAGCTCTTAAGGTTTTCCTAACTGATTGGTGGTCCTAGGGACATCATTTCAAGAATATACCCGTATCAAATGCTGCAAAGTTGACTTTAGGTTTCTTCTACAGACTCGATTGTTGAAGTGATTTCATACAGTATATAGAACAGGTACTGCCATACTTCATCTAGAAGGCTCTAGAAGGAGGTGCAGTTGTTGATGATGTTAGAGATGAATAATTTATCTTGTGTTTGTGAACAAGCATACGTGAAAGAACGACATCGCATGGTGAATGCTAAGCTCGTTTCCAAATAACACAGTTTAAAAAATGTAAGGGAGAGCTTTTGAGGCTTGAAAAGACTTCTTCTTGTCCCCCAAACTCTCTTTTAAAGAGTGCCTTCAGCATGGTGCTGCCATCCCTGTGCTTAAGGCACACTTGGGGGCATTCTAGGAATCACTGACTGGTTGTTTGTCCTCAACAGTAAGTGCTCCTTAAAATTCCCATGCCTCTGCACATGACGAAAGACAGCCCCTCAAAGATGGAGCAGAATGTTGAAATCAGACAGGTGGACCATCTGAAAGTCAGGAAGACTTGAATAGAGCCTTCTGTATTGTGCTCATTTCAATGTCATCATGCAGCCTCCTAAGACTCTGCCATTATAGATTTTTTCACTAAAGTAATGTCAAATGTGTATGTATATAACATACTTGAGATACAGTACATTACAAATTCAACATATTATTAGCACCACTTCTCATTCATTGTATTTTAATACCTCTCAATACTAGTATGTGCATATTCAACATATCGAATTGTGAAGTCTTTTTTCTTGTACACTCAGTGCGTACGTAATACTTCCCAGCTTCTATTTTGATGTGGATTAATGAGATGTGGAAAAGAAGAAGCGTGTTTTAGCTGATGGTTAAACTTTTTCATGAAAGTATTTTATATCATTTCCGTAGGCTTCTTTGTGAAATGATTGTGATTGGAAATATATCAACTGAGAATAAGATAGAAGGAATTACTTTGGTACTGACCATTAAATAACACCATATATAATCATTTGCTTATGTTCCACTTTGAGTCCTACTTTATGCATAAAACATGTTTTTGAAATACAAATACAGTACATACTGTATGTTTTGGATACTGAACACATCTATGTAGTAAGTGTGTTTTTCTTAATTTCAAGGGCTTCTCCAGTATTTAAGATGTTCTTGTTGTTCAGTAAGTCTCAGAGTCTTTCATGATAACCATCATTTGGTAGGTGCATTCATCTTGACTCTCAATAGATGGCAGCACAGAGCATTGGCGTTCTGTATACTGTACAGGAGTACATCAAGCCTGTATACTGCAAGCTTGAGAGGCTTTCTGAGACTTTCTGTCCTTTTTTGTTTCTACCTTGTATAAATATCAATAAACAATAAATGTTAATGCCTAACAACAGCATAAATTGGCCATGACTATTAGAACAAAGCTTTATTGACGTGTTGCTCATGTCTGAGGTTTTTCCTCAGGTTAGTTAGGCCTCATTAAAATATTTTATAGGCATCCTAACATAATATTATGTGATTTTATGCAGTTCTTTTGGTCATAATTATGATTGTTCTTGACAACATATTGTAACGCAACGGGGGCTCAGGCGGGCGCCCTCGCCGCATTAGGTCGGCCCCATCCCGACTGAGGCTCGAACCCAGGACTCCCGCGTCTCTCTGCAGCGACCTAGCCCCGTGAGTTAAAGAGAGATCTCTCAACAGCCCAGTAGCTGTGGTCCTGCTATCACAGGGAAGGGCGGTGACGTCACCTGCTCTGGTACGCCGGCTCTTACACAGTACCTGTCGGCCGTAAGCGTTACAATATCCACTATTTATCCAAGAAATAAAAAAATAAAAAAATGTTATTTTATAAATAAAATCACACTGCATAAAAACTAAAATGCATTGCATAAAAGTTTTTCTCTCAGTTATTGAAATGGATGTATTTTATTTCTTCTCCTTCTGTTCTGAGATGATTTAAGCCCGAAGGCCAGGTTATCATTGTAAATGTGAATTTGTTCTCCAGAAATATCTGGTTAAAAAATAATTAAATGAACCTGTCCCACTATCGAGCACAGTGGCAGTTTCATGCAGACTACCGACTTATCTATTCAACACCTGGAAAACTTCTGTGTGACTGAGTGAAATGTACTGTAAGTGGATAAATTGTACAGTACTGTGGAAGTACACTAAATTGAGGCAGTATAATCAGTAAACGTACTGATTACACTGCCTCAATATATTGCCTCAAATGATATCCAGAGGTTAAAGAGTGATTAGACACAGTGTTCATACACAGTGATCATACTTCAGCAAAATAAAGAGGAAAAGACTAAAGGTGTGAGGACAAAACTGCTTGATTTGATGAAAGATGCTGACAGATGATCTGATTTAATGCATATCTGCATATGTCATGTTTTATGTTATGCAGGGTGATATATGTATATATCTTATTTGTAGTTTAAGATTTTGAGCTACAAGCAAGGCTTAAACTTTTAGCTATAATCAAATGTTTTATCATGTGAATAAAAAAAACGCTTTCTTTTTGTAATGTAAGCATGCGGTTGCTGTACTGGGGATTTGGTCAGATTAGTAGCCACATTATGAGATGCAGTGCTTGCCTGTGGGTATTGGAGGTTCATTTAGATTTTTTTTAGAAACAATGGTACTGCAACATTTGCTTCTCAAAGGCTCAGTAATAAATAGGGATGAGCTGCCAGAACTTTGGTTAGGAACCCAGCGGAGTCAAAACAGAACCACCCAGAGGCTGAAGATCTCTCCCTAATGAGTATAGATAATGGGCAACAGTTTAGATAACCCACTGATCATCAGTCCAGCTTCTCTAGCCTGGGCTGAAATTTGGGGAAGATCAAATACAAATATGGCAGTCCTGAAATCTGTCGTGCAGAACTGTTTGCATACTGGATCTCCAAAAACGACACCTCCCTCCTTTTAATATTTTGGGAAAAGTACAAAAGTATTGGGATGCATAATGATTATGACTCACAGGCTTCATCATCAAATGTTTGCGAAGTATTACTAAAAAAAGTGTTTCATTGCTGTAGCATAATTTCACGTGCCAGGTTTTAATCACATTTCCTTACACCATAAGGAGGCCACTTTGCAAATCTGGGGTATATGAGACAGAGCAGGGTAAAACAGTGGTGATTAGGGTCTCAGACGTTAGCTCTACCATCAAAGGAGCAACTTTTGTTCAGAGTGCCAGTGGCAGTCCAGATGTCTGCGGTGTGAGTCTGGGTAATGTCATGGGAAAGTGCTGCTGGGATTGAGCGGCCACTACAGAGCATCAAACTCTGGGACTTGCATGGTGTCTGTTAGCCAACACTGTAGACAGTGGGAGCTGCATTGCTCCTCCAGCTGAAGCTGGATCTTCTGTAGGTACGGTAGATCTCCCAAAGGAAAAACACAAGCAGCCTTCTATGGAGGAGTGGTACAGAGAAGGTGTTAGGCTGCACAATGACTTCATAAGATGCTGCGAGCACATCCCTACTTTGGTGGGGCTGTCCCACTGGAGGCTACCTTCTGTAGGGAACCTCTCCTGGTGGAGAGAACAAGGTTTTTGTTGGGGCCTGATGGGTGTAGTGTGGGTTGTTGGACCTGCCTGTTTCAGCGGCGGGAGGTCGATACCTCTAGATGAGGTAGAGTGCCAACTTGTAGGAAAAAAGTAGCGATCTTGTAAGAAATGGTGAAAGTATCCGAATTTCTACGTGAGGGTTCAAAATCTCTATCAGAGAGCAGAAAAACGGACGTCCGCAGTCTGTAGAATGGTGCCGTGGGTCTGAGGCGAACACAGGGAGATTGAGTGAGAATGTAATATAGGGTTTCGAATGTAGACCCAGGTGGTGCTGATATACATTCTCACGCTGAACTAATTAGAGAGGGGCTGGCTAGAGGGCCCTCTAGTGGTGCACAGTGGGAAATCCTTCCCCATTGTCACATGGGGAGGATGCAGAAGCTATAGGGTGCAGATTGAGATTTAGAGGGATGGAAAAGCAAATCTGGAATCGACAGCTTCTCTGTAGGCAACTAATAAAAAAAAATAACTGTACAACTACAACTGTACAACTCACTTTCCTAGCGTTAATCCGCCTGCCGTTGGAGTGGGGGGGGAGGAGAACAAAGTAATATAGTCAATTCATAGAGGGGGATTATTAGGAGGCATGGGAAATTTGGCCAGGACGCCGGGGTTACACCCCTACTCTTTTCAAGAAACACCCTGGGATTTTTAATGACCACAGAGAGTCAGGACCTCGGTTTTACGTCTCATCCGAAGGACGGCGCTTATTTACAGTATAGTGTCCCCGTCACTATACTGGGCATTAGAATCCACCTGGACCGCAGGGTGAGGGCCCCCTGCTGGCCCCACTAACACCACTTCCAGCAGCAACATTAGTTTTTCTCAGGAGGTCTCCCATCCAGGTACTGACCAGGCTCACACCTGCTGAGCTTCAGTGGGTTGCCAATTGTGAGTTGCAGGGTGATATGGCCCTCAACCAAAACCATCTCAGTGAGGCAAAATAGAACTCGACCTAATACATTTTAATTAAACCAAAATTGTTTTATTTGAATTAATTTATTGAAGGTAGCCAGGATTGATTCCTTGCTCCTTACTCTTATTTACTGAATAAGATCCCACTCTCTTTGAAGCCAGTTGGGCCAACAGGGTTACTCTAGAGGTCCAGTTGGCTCAAGTACAGCTGTGTCTGTAAGCCCTCCAAACTGACAGCTGTGCTTTGCAAGTACAAGGCCCAGATTGTGCATCATTTTTTTGTTGTGACTCTGTCTGAAATGGCTCGCTTGACTGGATCTTGCTTCTGATAGTGCTGCCAGGACATCAGAGCCCAGAGAGTGACAGAAGCAAAGCCACTACAGCGGCCTTCTAATCAGCTTGTAAACAGACTAATTTTACATCTTTAACTGGAAAAGGACTAGAAGACTCTTTGAAAGGGGTTATCCCTTCAGAAAAAAAAGGTCTTACAGAAATGTGAAAGATCCAGATGAAAAATCTGCTTATGTCACAGTAAGGGACTAGATACCTTTTTATTGCAGGGACAACTTGAAATACTAACTTACAACTCAGGCCTCTTGGTCTAGTATTCCTTGGCGTTCACAACCAGGCTCAAAAACAAAGAATTAAAACTTCATCTTGAAACTTTATTAGCACTTATTTGTCTTTGGAGAAAGTGAGTTGAACTATTACAAAAATTAGAACTAAGGGAGATGAAATTCACAGTATGCAAAATTTTCACACTTTCCTTGTTGGTTCAATTTGAAATTATTTTTATTTTCAATTATGTACCTCAGTAAAAAGGTGCATTTGGCACTTTGTGAATATCCTTTTGCTTTCATTGCACTTGCTTTTAATATTGTGGAAATTCATGCTTTTCTCACAGCTTCCCAATTGGCATCTCACTTTATATTCCTAGTGATATCACGACATGATGATACAGTGTATTACTATAGACAGCAGAGCTAGGGACTAGCTGAGTGTCCATTCCTGATGATTAACAGCAGCTTCTCTGATGATCAGGCTTGTTACCCAGTTAGCTTTTATTTAAAAAGCTCCCGAAATAACATCACAGCTCGCTTTCTTCCCTTACCCCCGAATCAAAAATCAGATTTTGGATGAGAAACCAGAGCTCGTTTGCATTGAAACTTATTTTGTGGCGAATCAACACAGAACATTATGAAGACTTAACTTTCTCCCTTTTGATTTAGCTCTGACACTCATGCTTCAGTTCGCTTTTAAAGTCCCACTTTAAAATCTTAATGGCTGTCATGTCATTTTGTTCCATGGGCTCTTACCGAAAGTGTCATCGGCATAATGCTCCTTTGCCTTTATACTCTTTTGATCATTGATGTTGAGTGCATGGAGTTCTGGGATTAAAAGAGCCGAGTTTAGGTGTGGAGTGAGTCTAGCCATTCCAGGAGAATTACAGCACCGGAAATCTAAAATTCCCTTTCAAATTGCTTTTGGCATTTAATAGCTGCAAAGTCAACTATACCTTCATTAAACCACAAAGAGCTGTGAAGGATTTCCTTCTGCATCAGCATCCTAACAAGAGATACTCATCAGAAATTCAAGTCCAGGCTGAACACACACTTTTTACTTTTCAAGCCTATCTTACTCTTCTCACAGCTATCTGGCTTTCATGTCCTGAATTAAACACCTACTTGTCTTGGTTTGCTTAAACTTATCAACCACATGTTGTTTTAGCTGACTGATGCACAGTGCTTTTAGCACTCTTTCTCTGTGAAAGACCCCTTCAGAGATTAAAACTGGATTGGGTATTATAAATCAAATAAACTTGCTTCTATCCCTTAACTATTTTTTACAGTATTCTGTTAGATCTTGTGGCACATTTTTAATCTCGGAGTCATGGATTGGAGCGGATGCCTGGGCAGACAGTACCAATTTAATGACAGTTCAGGTCTATGTTGGATGGGCCGTATGGGGCACAGGAGTGTTGTTTTGGGATAAATGTTTTTCTTTCATGTTTCGCGTCCAATCCAAATGAAATGCCCACTTTCTTATAAACAACATTAAATGAGAACTTCCACAGGTGGGGGAATTGTACAATAGTGCCCCTGTAAGAGCTATCACCCTTCTGTTTTTGCAAGGAGCCCCTGGAAATACAAATTGCTGTGGGAAATGAGAGCAGAAGAAATTGTTGTAAAGTAGGCTGAATGTATCATGGAAGTGTGGAAAGGTGTGGAAAAATACTTTAAACACACTATTGCTATGACATATATGATATAGAGAAGCCCAGTGGATGCACAGTATACGCTACTGGAATTTTAAACAAAAACTCGGGAGGCCCAGCTGTAATCTTGACAACCTAGGTACCTGTATGCACGTGCTTGTGTGTTTCATTTTTGCTCCCCTCCCTCCACTTCGTCTTTGCCCTCGCGGTGTAATCCTCACCCTAGCTCATTCCTCCTTGAAAGGTTGAGGGGTTCTTATGGATGTGTCTTAGTTCCCCTCTTCCAGGTGAGTTACCCCAGAAAAGTTCTCAACTCGAGTCATGACTAAACCTTAATTAGTGTTTGACCAAATCGCTGATAGAGACCATGGGGAAAATGCAACCAATGTAGAGGTAAACCTCCACAAAAGAAGTTACGTGATGCACAGCTGGGATCTGGAAGCAGATGCAAAGAAGAATGGGTAGAAACATATCCTGCAGTTGAAACTTTACAAGTTGCAAATACATTTTCAAAAGGAAAAGTGCCTGCTATTGCTCCTTTGACCTGCATATCAGTCAGAGCCCTTCATTTTAGAGGAGGGTTAGTGACGGTGCACTGCATCTTTTCAGGCACACTGCAAATTGCAGGAAATGCAGTTTCTCCAAAAAAACAGTGAGGACCCTGACTGCTTCAGTAGGTGATGCCCTATTTAGTTTTGGTACAAGTCAGTCAGTGCCAACTTAAAAGGAAATGTGTTTGCACGTAAACCATAAAATTAAAATTCTAGTCAAATAAGGCTGAGCTACAAAGATAAAATGAAAACAGCTCCTTGTGCTTGACATTGGAGAATGCAATGAAGGACAATATTGTGTAACATTACAGGGCAGAGTTCTGAAACACTGACTGGGAAGCCCAAAGGTGGCCATTCTTCATACTTTTATGGCGAAATGTAATTCAGAAAGAGAAAGGCTCAACTTGTACATTATATATAAATAAATAAATTCTAACTACTCCCTCCCACTGTCAGCCGGAGGAATGATCATAAAACTTGGCCAAGTGGTTGTGATACACCTTATGTGAGAAATAAAAGCTGTCTCTTTTAATAAGATGCTTTCTCTGTGTATCGGGAGACTTGTCAATTTCAGTTATGCACAGCCTTACAGTTGGAAGAGGAACAATTTTGTTTGAAAAACAATCTTAACCAAGTCTCTGTAATAAGTTGCCTAACCTCTATGACTGATACATAAAACATGCAAAACAGCAGGGGATACAACATAGTGCACTTTTAAAGTTAAAAAAGTATCTGAGACTGAAGCCTTAATATATATATATATTACTAATGCATGAAAAATACAAAAAGAAGCTTTGGGAGTAGGGAACAATGAAATAGCACTGGGGGGTCAAAAGAGATAAAAGAATGAAAAAAAGACTAAACTTCTGGGCTTCTGACAATTTGATATCCAAGCATGGTGGATGACCTGACCTGTCAGGTTATTCCTGGTGAACAGAGCCAGATAGTGCTGTGTTCGTGCCTAGTCCAGTTTTTGCTACAGTAGGTGTTGAGTTACAGTTCTATATTCATACATCATAGAGATTTCTTGACAGGTAAATTAAATGTGGCAGCCTTAAGGACTTACCTAAATAAATAATGTGTAACGAGCAGTGAAATAAAGTTTCCCGATTCTGTGTTAAAGGATCATTAAGAAAAAGAAACATTTTAGCAGTTCCTCTGTGTTTTTTTCTTCCTCTCAAAAATTCTCTTCCACCTTTTGGTGGACCTCTCTCTCAAAATCTACAGATTCTCCAAGGAATGCAAGACTTAAAATGTTGTCAAATTAAGTCCTGAAAAGAATAAAATCAGTTTGTCTACTGCATCTGTGATTAGGGCTGTTCTATGGGAATGTGCAGAGCATTTGCACTCCTTTCTTCACCAAAATGAAGCAACTCAGTGCAGAGTAATGGTTCTGTTCTCTACAGTCCATCATTCATCTGTTCAATCTCAGATTTCTGAAATTGCACTGACATTTCTGACATTTGTTTTTAATCTTAGAATTGTTCTAGTGAGCTCCAGTGTATAAGAAGATGTTTTCTGGATTGCTTTGAAAAATCACATTCCATGCATTAGATTTCTGAGTGATAGGCAATGTACTGTATATGATGCAGTAGGAGTCTGGCATTGGTTGGCGAGTTAAGAAGAAAAACCGATTATTCACATTTATTAAGTTATTATCATACACTTGGATGTACAATTGGACCCACAGGAGTATGTACAATGTCACAGACTGACCAGATTTAATGCCAGTCTTGTAACTTCAGATTTGACCAGAAATAAGCACAAACGCCAACCAGTTTCAATAGCCATCTTTTTAAACCTCCAGGTGCACAGTACATACAGTATGTTCTATTTTTGATGCGTTTGGCGCACAATAAAAAAAAAAAATCAGAAAAAAAGATATAATTTCAGAAAAATATGAACCAACACCAACAATGATGACGATAAAGATGATGATAAAACCCATTTAAAAGGAAGATTCCAACGAAAGTGTGTGCTAGCCTACCTCTTGCGATGCTGAGGTGCTAAAAGGAAGTCATGAATTATGACCTACACTCTTATTAAAAAAATGACAGCACTGCCACATTTCTGCAGTGCTATAGAAAATGAATTCAGGCATGTAGAAGGTCTGCTTATTCAGAGGTATGATCTTCAGAACTTAACCTGCACTGAACTAAGCAAAAGCTGCAGAAAGGTACTTTTATTTGGCTGCCAAAAGACACACATTACTCCGTGTGGGAGTACAACATGAGTCTTGTTCAATGCCATCACTGCTAGTAGGTAATAAATCAATTTTCTTTCTCAGCCAGTTCAGTATATACATGTTAGACCAAAAAGAAGCTACAGTACTGATCGGACTTTTGTAAGGTGGTACAACATCCTCAGTAAAAGACAAAAGCAATGAAATGGATGAAAGGCAAACAGTAAATAATTTGGGGATGATTCAACATGTTGTGATCATTTTCCCTTAATTTTCCTTAAAAATTAGATTCACAAATAATAGACAGGTAACTCAATATTTATTACATTTTACTTAATTACAAATTCCAATTTTACTTACATTTAAGTCCATTGTACTTAATTGAAAAGTATTATGTAAATATAGTAGTTAATTTACATAATTTTAGCCATCACATGTACAGTATTATATGCTTAACCTTTGATATTTAATAATCAGAAAAAAAGTGTACCAGAAGTAGTTAGATCTGTGCATGTATATAAGAAAAACAACTTTAGCACATTTGAGAAAAAAAATTACAAAACGTGATTTTTATCAACCATAGAAAAGAGAGTTTCTTCTTCAACATGAAACATGACACAAATTCATTTTAAGAGAATGTCTGACTCAAAATGCAGGACAGGACTTTTCACATCATGATGAAATGGAAAACAATGGGTTTGAAAAGGCTTTGGGATTTTTGTGTAAAACAAAATTCGCGTTTCCCAGTGCCAGACATGGGTGGGATGGATAGTACTGCGTTTTTGGATGTAGCTCTCCTGCATTGTGGGAAATCTGAGCTTTGGTGGGCAGCTGTAGATCTCTGCAAAGAAGACTTTGCTATATTTAGAATGCAAAGATTATTTGCAGCAATAACCCAGATTGTTTTTTTTTTTAAATAGAAGCTACTGGGAATACATGTTAATAGTTCCACACAGCCTCTGGCTTCCTCATCCACATTCAGTACCTCCAATTAATGTTTGTTAAATGCTTTCAATTAGGCATTTTATAAAGTGCCTCTCCCTCTGTCTCTCTCTTTAGCAATGGCGAGACATGAAGGTTAATTTCATAGTCCAGCCACTCCAGGTAACCCACACCCAGTACCAGGTGTGAGGGGGGTATCTGTAGGTCTTTCCAGAAAGCCTTTAAATGTGATACAATTTGTGCATTACTTGAAGTTGAAATTAATTATCAAAGTGCGTCTATTTTTACAGCTTCTACATATTTAACAGGGAAGCAATTATATAAATATTAAACATTTATTAGGCATTAATTGTCATTTACCTAGATACAATAGAAGGCACAATTAAGAACCTTAAGCTATCTTTGTGGAAAATAAATGCAGTGCTGCCTATTAACATGCTCACCAATTAAAGACCATTTTAGTTGTTAAGACAGAAAAATTAATAGCATTTAGTTACACAGGTCCCTGGTTTTTAAAAAGCCAATTGCAACAACAATGGAAAAATAGGAAAGTATAAATGAATATAATAAATGCACGTATCAGTGTTTTACCTTAGATACAGTATTCAAACCCTACAAGACATGAACTTGATCAGATTTTACAGGCCTAATTATTGTCAACACACATACTGTATACTGTACCTAATGTCACAGACACATAAAGTACTACCTTACAAATGGGGAGATGACAAACAACTTTTT
This sequence comes from Lepisosteus oculatus, assembly GCF_040954835.1. Lineage (NCBI taxonomy): Eukaryota > Metazoa > Chordata > Actinopteri > Semionotiformes > Lepisosteidae > Lepisosteus > Lepisosteus oculatus. The sequence continues at coordinate 4,523,634 of NC_090710.1, forward strand.
AGGGGGGATTTTAAGACCATGTCTGGATAATGACATCAGATTACTCCTTGTGCTGGACAGTAAATTCAGATGTGAATCAGGAATAACGCAAACCAAGATAACTAGCTATGGAGCCCTGACACATTAAAATGAGCCGTATTGTTGAAAAAATAGAACTGCAAAACAATAACCACAGAGCATGGAGTTGCGGAGTCACAAGCAACTATGTACCTTGGAGCTTGGCCTCACATACTGTACACACTTGTTATTTGTGTGCTTAGCAGGCGCCCTTAGCCTGGATTACCTACTGCATGCTGGTAGAAAAGACCAACACAAAACAAATTAACCACAATATAGCATTTGAACTTTAACGCAATATAGATCGGTGCAGTACTATTAAAAATATTAGAGCTAAGAGTAATAATAAATTGATTTTATACATATCAAATGCAACAAAAAAGTTTGTAATTTAATGTCCATAACGTGCCAAGTAAACAGAAGGTACCAATCTGGCTTGGTGAGGTTTGGTGCAGGGAAACTGGGAGGATCACAGGTGAGTCTTGAAGAGGTGTCAGAACAGCTGAGAAGCTGAGCGGATCTGGTATTGACTGGGGGCTTGTTCTTGTGGACGCAAGCGAGCTCCGGGAGATGGGAATTAACTGGAAGGAAGGAGAGGAAGGACAGATTGGCCAATAGCAGAAGAACAGAGGGATGTGGGGAGGGGGTATATGGAGAGATAAGAGGTTGCAGCCAGGAAAGTCTCTCAGCATCCGGTACAGCGTCAAGCACGAGCAGTTTAAAATGGCAGCCGAGCAGTGATGGCCAGGCAGTGTGGGGGAGCATAGCAAGAGAGAAGCAGGTGGTCTTGCAGAATGCTAAGATTTATATTCCGTAGTGCGAGAAGAGTCCCTGATTTTCTTGTGGGTTGGGGATCATTTTAATAAGGCCGGACTCTGGGTTTGCCGGTTGGAATGAGTGTAAATAAACAATAAAATGCCTAGGTCTTTCCCCTCCTTTGCATTATTTGTTGTCCAGACTCTTCATTGCCGGCAACTGTATATAAACTTTTTGCTTCACACTCTGAATACCATTAGACATAATAAACCTGCGGGAGACAGTATCAAGATGTCGTCATGTCAACAACACTGACATATATTTTGGTGCTCATTATTATCCTTGAACACCTCCAATTTACATCTAATGCACTGACTAATTTTGATCCAGTGTTGTCAAGAGTGATAGGTAATACACTGGAAGAGATGACAGCATTCCTGTCAGGAATAGGTAGATGGAGGATTCCTTGGGGCAATGATTTAATGCCCATGTCAGGTAATGCTGTCAAGTTTTTAGCCAATCATTAGAATTCAGCATACGCCACTATGGACTTAGACTTAACCTACAATAGGTTTACATTCTTGGTGATAACAAATCCTCTTTTTCTTGAAGACGGATGTTTTCCTCTTGGAAACTGTAATCAAGGCATTTATTGAACTGAGCCAATTTCCTCAGTTCAGAAAGCACTCAACAGTTTGCTTACTTCATGAAAATCCATTAGGAATAATAATTATCACAAACTGCCTCCATATAAAAAGCATATTGAATGACCTAGCCGTGCTGACCTCCATGTGTCTTCACCTGCTCACCTCTCTGTTTTCTGGATGCTTCTTTAGTAGTCTGCTTTCTCCTTGCTCTAAGAATGCGAATGAAAACGTAGAAATATATTAGATATATAAAATATTTACAAAAGAGCACCTGACATTGGTGCTGGCTACTTTCTTACCATTTGTGCGTCTACTGTATTTGTCACCATTGAAGTAAGAGGCAAAAATAGATTAATGTAGCAAGCTGTAAAGCCAGTGGACAAACGTTTAAGCCAGAAGAGGTGAACAGGAAAACATATAATTAAAAGTGTCTGAAGACTGGCTAAATTCTAGATGGAAATGACACAACTGCTCAGGAAGCAGTGCAGTGGGCCTCCTGCAAATGGGCTGGGAATGTCAGGCTGCGTGGACTGGATTGAATTCAACTCCAAATGGAAACAAAGCCTTTCCTCATCTCAGTCCACTCAGGAGAACCTCTCTTCAGAACTCAGAAGCATGCAATTGCATGAGTCAAGACTGAATAAAGGCCCACTAATGCTAAGACCTTGAAGCAAGAATACTGAATATCAATTTACAGGTGTTTCAAAGAGAAGAAACAAAGACAAACTTCTAGCTAGTCTGTTTCCTTTCTCATTGAAATCTGTAATTCCATGTCAATTCTAATGAAGAAACGTTATTTATGCTTTATTTAACTTTATTTAACTCTATATATGAATGTCTGTTTTTATTAAAATAAAGTACACAGATCACATATTTTTATTTGAATGTTTCCTGAATTATTTTGATCAATCATTCATGACTGACTTTGATTCACTAGAGTGACTTTGATCGTTGCATCACCTAAACACCTCTTTGACGAGAGCATTGATTGAGCACAGTAGACAATGTCATTTAACCTGTTGAATGTCCTTGGTGAAAATCAAGAGAGATAAACACAGAAAGGAACCAATGCCATCAGTACGTTGGAGGCCAGACTAAGTCAGCACATTGTCATGTGTTCTAGGGTGTTTAGAGTCACCAGCATTGAATGTGAACACAGTCCATCAATGCCGTGCCATGATCTAGAGGTCAAACCACCTTCATCATCATGCTCCATGTTTGTGGTTGTTTTAGTATGGCCAGTTCCACTTGATCAGAAATGCTAGGCTGCAGCACCCCATGCATCAGCTGTTGACTGTGAGGAGGCCACGTAGGGTCCCAGTGATCACTAATGTTCATTGACACAACAGCATGAGATGGAGTGAGTAACAAGGTTTCCTGTACACTATATTGGTGAACGTCATTGAGCACAGTTCTGAAATGCAGAATGGCACCCTTACAGTTATGGACAACAGACCTATTCAAGTGTGTCTGGACAGGAGTGTCTAGTCACAAAGAACTTCACTCTGATCATTGTAATGAAGATTGAGGTACCCTGAAACAATAAGGCAACAGAGGTCAATGGTGCCACAAAAAGCCCCACTTTTTGTGGCACCATTGATTTGTCTGAAACCAGAAGACAAACCTGGAGAAACCTGTTATTACAGAAAACAGATCAACATACCAAAAAAACAGCTTTTACCCCTAATTCGGGGACCTATAATTCAATCTGTGATTTTGTTATTATTGTTTATTTTACTTTAGCTCCACTGCTTCAAGATGCAAGCCCAGATAGGGTCATGAATTCAAACGTGATTGAGTGAACAACAATCTTTCCAACAGGTCGCACCGTTTCACATCATTCCTACCTTTGGCTTGCTCAACCTGGAATGAATTACACCTTCATGTAAAGGTGGAAAACAGTCCCGCCAAGAGGCTTTCGTCGCTTGTCTGTAATCAAGAAAAGGAATGCCGTAGAGAGTATCCTGGCTGTGTTTCCTCAGTAAGGTTTTAATGAACATTAATTGTACATGGAATGTGCTCTGCATATTTTGGCTCCAGTTATATCCTTGCCCTGAACGAACTGGAGTCAGTGCATTTGATTATAACGTGTGCGAATGGTTGAGCTTCAGAAAAAAAGACACATTCAGTTAAAAATACCGCATGGAAACAGGAATCGGAAACCAATTAGGAGCTGAAGATGATAAATGGGCATTTTTACTAGCAGTTTACTTAATATCCCTATTAAACAAGCTTCATTGCATTTTGTATTTCATCCTCTCCGACAAGGGATTCACTTAATTTGCTAACTATAGACATTCCCAGTGAAGGCCCGGATCGGGAGAAATGACTTTTCCAGGCTGTGACTGCCAAGGCCTGCCAAGAAGTGTCTATTACAACAGCATCATGAAGAAAACAAGGCTCTAAATACCAGCATAATAATATTCACATCTGTTAGATGCAGGATACGGTGGGAGAGATTTTATTTTCTCTGTCTGCCATCATTTGGTTTTATTTTCCTGACATTTTACGCAAGGTGCAGAGTCCTGACAATGGGGTATCTGACAATTCATTTAAAATAAACTCTGAAAAGCGGTGAAAATTGGACAGAAAGATGTTTTGTTTCCATAGACAGTTTTGCTGAGCTCAACTAGTGTAATAAGCAAAAAAGGGTAAAGTTAGCAGGATCTATGTTTATTTTACTTTTCTAATTTAAGAATGAACTTTTTTGAAGGAATCAGAAAATTATTTTCATAATTTAATTTTTTCAAAATTAATTAATCTTTTTTTGTAATTAGTCAGACATGGTGTGATTAGACCTAAAATAGGTAAATGTAATATCCCTTTGGAGGCTAGGACCTTAAGCACATAATTGAAAATGGTATTTCTCTTTGGGTCTACATGAGTAAATATCTTAAAACATATCAGATGAAAGGCCAGTTAGAAATTAAATCTAGCTGATGTTCTGTGTGACAGAGTAAAGTGATGAGAAGGGGTGATAATGTTATGGTCAGTACCAGACTCCTCTCCCTCCTCCTTCCCCTACTACTGCTACTCCTCCACCTCCGAGTCCTCCTGCTACTCCTACTCCTTTTCCTCCTCCTGCTATGACTCCTACTCCTCTTCCTCCCACCTTTCCTACCTCCCCCCTCCTCGTCTTCTTCCTACTACCTCTCCTCCTCCTTTTCCTCCTTCTATTCCTTCTTCTCTTCTATCTTCTATCTCTTATCTTCTCTTCCTACTTCTACTTCCCTCTTCCTCTTCCTCATACTAGACTCCTGCTATGAAAGCTACTATTAATCCTCTTCCTACCCCTACTCCTCCTCCTACCTACTGGCACTCACACAACTACAGTACTACCTCAGAGACCTTCGGATTCATTGCTCTGGGCTCCAGGCAAGCATTAAAAACATGCTAAACATGTTCAAGAGTCATTAATTAACTAGGACTCAGAAGCAAAAACAAGTTTCAACCTAGTTTTAACCAAGGAATAGAAGCAGGTTTATAAGCATCTAGCTTATTAGCAAAGCTTTCAAGTCACATAATTTAAGAGTTCATCCAGGGCCTCCTTTCCTGGTAAACTCACGGCACCGTTAAGTTCCTAACCCTTCTCTCAAACCAATAGTCACATCGCCCACGTTCCCACAGCACCTCTTCACGTGTTGTGTGAGCAGCAGTCGAGAGCATCTGTAGCAGGCCTTGCAAGATGACCAATTCCACTCACAAGGGTGGACTCTGTGAATGGTGTTGAGGTGCAGTTGGGTTATTTGTACTGTGTGCCATGTGTGCGCATTTTAGTATAGCGGAACATTGACAGAGCTGTGCCTGCTATTAACCTTTTCACTTTTGTTAGAAAGATCGTACAGTTTCGGAAAGTTAGCTTAAGAGAGAATGAGGCAGACAGATAGGTGCACATGCAGATAAAGATCACGTGGTCGGCATCTATGTGCTGTTTCTGAGATACAAAAGAACCTAAGAAGGTTAGTAAACCAGAAAAGACTCCTGTATTCTCCCACAGCTCTTTGTGTGAAGAAGTGCTTCATGTTCGGATTGAAGGACATCATCCTGTTGTTTCTTGAAAGTCTATTGGCTTCAACTTCATGGCTGGGCAGTTTCTCCCACAGTCATACAACCCTTTGGACTAAGTATTGCCTCCTGTTGTTGGTTTTAAGTGCATTTGCAAATAGTATTGTTGTGTGAAAAAATAATCTTTGTGAACATAGTTCTGTAGCTCAGAGCCCAAAGGTGAGTCAAAGCTTTAGGACTTCAAAAGCTTACACCCCAGATACCCCCAATAAACCCTACATCACTCTCAACAAAATACCTGTCTTGTACATTATTCTCTCAAATTCTGTCCGTCTGGCTTTAGGACAGCTTCTCAAGTGAGAAGTGACACAAACACAGGAATAACTACCAGATGACAGTCACATCGCAATATTTACATTGCAGCAATCATCCTAATAAATCATCCTAATATGATAAAACTTTGTCATAATCATATACTGTAATAGATATAAAATTCAGAAATATTTATGAATTACAGATCATTCATCTTTGACAAATTTGATGGGATTTTGTCTCAAAATGTGATTTAGGACTGAAAAGAAGAATTGACCATCACAGGTGTAAGAAACAGATCAAACATGAATTAGTAACCAAAGTAAAAATGCAGACATTTCGTTGGTAGTGTAGTTCTTCAAGAAGTATGTATGTTATGTTTTAGAAAGCTAACTATGCTTACAATGTTAGGTTTTCATTTTTGTAACCTGTACGCTGTAATATCTTTAGTTGCTTTTCATAACACCAATGCATTTTATTCTGGGCCCCAGTTTTAAAAGGGGTTCGAAATACTAGATGAACTGCTCACACAGCAATCTCGGTTCTGAGCTGAGCAGCTCTGTTACTGTCACTTCTGCTCTGGTCTGCATTGTCTAAATAAATCCCATTACAGAACTAACACTGGAAAAACTAAATGTGCCTCTTAATACAGACCATTTGGTATGTGTCAGGCACCATTCCACTATCCTTGAGTTATAGGAGAACAAAGACAGCCATTGGACACATTGAGAGTATTTATAATTGTGTGGTACATGGAAGCAATAAGCATTATTTTGCATGTGTGATTAAAAATTGTATTTTTAAAACAAACTGCATACAGGCCATGGCTTAATGCAGTTGGGTATAAAAAAAGTTTTCTGTGCTGGTAGGGTCTTCACAATCATGAACAGCAGCACAGAAAATCCAATAACCTGTTTTATCTTGAACATCTCCTACTTTATACACAGGTCACTGCTAAGTGACAACTGACATTTTGGGACCATGAGAAGAGCAAAACAATGAGGAATTCAATCTTTTGCCCTCTAAAAAGTTTATAACAACATAGTCAGAGGCTTCAGTATCACTGCTTCAGGGAGTGCACATCACACCTTAGAAATGTGTAACAGTAACCATGTAATTAACAACCAGTAAAGGTCACTTTAAAGGAAACAGGATACTAACGTTGCATTAATGTTCACTTCATGTATTACTTGCTACAAGGGCTTATTACATGAATTTGTAACTCTGGACTGCTAGGGATTGTTGTATTGACAGTACAGTGTGAATTCCTAATAAGAAAAAACATAAAGCTAATCAGTCATGCTTGTTGGGAGAAGATTAGCGATTCAAATCATGTTAAAAGAGCCAAATTAAGGAGCGTGTCTTTAAGAGAAAAATGGCCTGAATATGAACAAAAACTAAAAGATAGCTATCTGAAACAAACAAATAAACAAACCCAAAAACACATCTGTGTCCCTAATCCTCTTTTTAATGTGCTGATTCAGAATTTTGAACGTCGGGGAGAGAAACAGGCAAATCCTTGTATTGTGTCTGTAGCATGCTGTTGAATTGACTCGCACAAAACCTCGAGGGAGGTAATTATAAAAATAAATACAGTGGAGGCTGGAGATGTTAATTTATGCGTGATTGTTGACAGTTAAAGTATTATTTAACATGCACACAGCAGAACTACTCAATCCTCAGCCCTCCCTGTTCAGAGGCAGTGGCGTGCTTCAGGAGAACACAGATCCCAGATGGTTTGGGGCTTTCTGGACAGCTCTGGCTGCTCAGGCCCCGTTCCAGCAGTCTACAGTAACTCACACACACACAAAATGACCTTGTTCAATGGAATCTCACCCTGGACAGGGCATTGTCTTTCATTTTTTTGTTGGCAATGGTATGGCAAGGAGATACTGTAAATGACCCTGTAGGTAAATTATTAGTCCCATCTAAAGTTCTGGGTTCGAACCCATCAGTGAGATGAGATTTGTTGGTTTCAGCACAGGCCTAGAGTGGTCTTTTGTCTGCTTCACAGGCCTCAGCACCAATAGACACATTTTGACGCCATCTGGGAACCTTAGGTTTGATGAGGCCCAGTATCACGTACAGTACGAGGTCTTTTTTGGGTCAGTGCCGGGTGTTGCTTTGTAGATATGCAGGAAGCTTTCAGAGATATTAAGGCACCGAAGTCTGTTGCAAAGTTTTGCTTTTGTTATCCCACATATTTTATAACCTGTAAACAAACAAATGAACAAGGAAATAAATATAAAATGATATTAACGTTCTAATTGGGTGCCGACATTGCTTTCCCTTGCACTAATTGTAACCGCACCTTGGAATGTTTTCATTCGTCTTAAAATACCAGGGCCTGTTTGTAATTAAGGGATTTTTCTGGACTAACTTGATACCTTGCAGTATTACAGTAGATTTAATGATTCTGTTATAATATTACTATCAACATTGTGACAGTAAAAAGGGCTGTCCTACATGTCAGATTTTAGATCAGATTTTAGCAAGGGTTGTTTATTGCAGATAGTGTTTCAATTTGCTTTGAAATTCCATAGGCACTGCGGTGTTGTACTTTGAATAGTTTAAGCACTTTACTAGTCTTTGTTTTAACTAGTCGTCATTTCAGTGCTTGTGAAATTTATTTCCTTTACCTACACGAAGTTAAAATTACAGACTTCGTATGGCCATATTGACAATGGACAAAGCACTCTTTTTAGAAACTTTTTTTAAACATTGAACACCCATATATACTGTGCATATCTGTGAGGAGCAGAAACAGGGCTAAGGGATTTTTAATAGAATCTTATGAACACACATTAGGTATCAAGCCCTGATATAAATCACCAGTTTTACAAGACAAAAATGAGGTGGGGACTTCACCTTGGTGAAACTGAAATAATTTGGTACATTTTAAAGTACTTACCGTATCTGAGATCATATGAATGATCAATTGAGAGTAGTCCATTACGCCCACCTTGCCCTTCCTGTTGTTTAAATGTGTAGCAATTCTTAAATGTAACCCAGTAGCTTCTTTCTGGAGCTGAGAACCTGGGCAGAGAGTCCTGTTCCACAACTCCTTGGATAAAGCTGTGCTTTATATCCCCTGCTCAAAATGTACTTCCTTTTAGTTTCCATTCTGATTCATTTCTTGGAGCTTCATTCCACTCAGTGTCACTGAGTTTGTTCACTGCTGAGCTTGATGAGGCCCATATTGTATAATGACCCTGTCTATATTCCTTTTAGATTTTCATATGTTTAGATCAAATCTCCTCTCAATATCATTTTATTTCTACTAGGTTGAAGAGATTTGCTTCCTTTAACCTGTCTGTAATGTATATGACAATATCCTGAGACCAGGAGACATTCTTGTTGCTCTTCTTTGAACTCTCTCTAAGACTATATTATCCCTTTATCCTCACTAATGAGCTGTAAAGCTTTGGCATAACTCCCCTGATTTAAATTCCACTCTTCTTATACAGATATACCCAAGCATTCTGTTTGCCTTTGTATTACCTCCTTGGTTTATACGAACATAGAAAAACCAAAGAGTTCCCTACAGGGAGTAACATTATACACATTATACATTGTGTATAATGTAGCTCCTACTGTACATTCTGGGTGGATCTCTTAGTTAATATTAAATCTAATTGGCCAAATCCATGGCCATGTATAAGTGTTTTTGAAATTGCCTTGCTGGGGCTTCTGTGTGTGCCACTTCCCCTGTTTTCAGATAGTCTGCACCGGGCCTGTAGCACACACCTGCTCGCTTTGTGCTGATTCCTGTTCACTAGCTTGTCCTCAATCCATGAGCATACATTTCCTTTGGTCCAAGGAACTCACTTAGCTGTCTGTTGAACAAAGTCAGGATATCAGCTTCAAAAACATGGATCAGCAGCTTGTTCCAGACACCCACAACCCTTTGGATAAAGAAGCAGTTTCTGTTCTTGGTTTCAAATTCCTAATAATTGACTTTGTACATCAACTAGTACCGCTGATATTGAAAACCAAATCACAAACCTTAAGATTGACTGCTAGCCTTCATAAAAACTTATCGACAATATGTATATCTTTTTCCTGAGTCTACTTAACTGTAATTTTCATAGTTTATATTTTTCACTATTTATTAAATATGTGCTGATGGGATGTCCCCTGGGACCTGTCACCTGAAATAAGACTGCTATTCCTGGAACAGGACTACTACAGATCACATTGTTCTTTGATCACTACAGTGTTAACAGTAGATTATGAGGTATATTTTGTTAGACCATGTGGGTACAAGAAATAATAGTTGTCAGCAGATTGCTTTGTTTAACCAAGGCTTAAGTGAGTATTGTAATGTGCCAGTGTCCTAAGATAAACTAACATGCACTAGCTCAGAATCAGCTTGAAGAAGTCAGTTTCTTGCAGATTTCTTTAGGCAAATTTGCATCGAGGTGATCCCATGATGATTTCAGGTTAAGAGACTAATCGCAAAGGATGGTTTCGAGTGTTATTAACACAAACTGTATGGGAAATCACATGACTGTGTGTGGAAACTAACATTGACAGCACAGGTTGTTGGAGAAATACAGCAACACATCCCATGGAAGCTCACCATTCTTGTACAAAGTTGCTGGTCAGTATAAATGATAATTTTGCAGCTGTAACAAAGATAATAATTTTAAGAGGGTCACCTACAGCAGGTGGTGTGCAGTTAAGTAATATAATTCAGATCAACTTTTTGGGCAACAGGAAAAAGAAAGGGAGATTGGAAATGTGTGGGATTCAGAGAATATCGATAATATCTATTGATTACAAATGACAAAAATTACAAATATTACTGAATTTCATAGTTCTTTTTTTACATAAAGGGGAAAAATTACAGACAGAACATTTTTTTTCCAGTTCTTACATTGGTAGCTAATCAACTCCATGGACAGGGCAGTGACACTTGTCTAAATTTTTGATCTGGGTGGAAACTAAACGTATTTAATGGAATGTAAATAATGAATTCCCAAGGAAAAATTTAGTGCAGCTGGTAATTGATGCTGATCAGAGCTTGCAATTTAAAACTTCAAACAGCAAGCGGGAAGCGTAAGAGCTATAATGATGACCACGGAAGCTACAGAAAAGGAGCGTTAATGAGGTACAGAGACCTAACAAGTTTGGTGAGGAAATCAAGTGCTGCCGAAGTCATCTTTAAACTTCTGGAGATTAAAAAGTCACACTGCAGTTCTTCCTGACAGCCAGAGACAGTACGAGCTACAACAGATCAGCTGTGATAATTCTCTATTCCTTTTTTATTATCTACTCTCTCAATCTGCTGGGAGCCCCAGACTTCCTTTTCTACACTCCTAACATTGATTTCTTGAATTAGAGTGTTTTATTGAATAATTAATATGCTCCCAGTGATTGATGATTTGCATGGCTTGAATATTAGATTTTCAATCAAACACTGCTTGTTCTAATGTAATAATATTGAAAACATGTCAAAAAGTGTTTACCCACTTTGTGCCTGATGCTGTCTTAAGTAGCAATATTGGAGCAGCACAATACACTTCAGCAGGGAATATTCTTGTTAAGCATTCATGCTGTAGTGATTACAAGACTCTCAATTCCTGGCAGCAAAAGCCAATTGTTGCACTGAGAGCTATCAGTCTTAATACTCTCTCTCTAATAGACAGAGGAAAATGTGCCTCGCTTATAGTGGCAGTAACATACTCCTGCTATAGCTGATGATGAAGGATGTGCACAGCCTACAAAGCAACATGTCTCAAAACAAAATGCAATAAAAATAAATATAAAAAACAGCACAAGCACACACATACTGTATATGAGTGCAGATACATGCGGGAATATAAATATATGAAGTGCTGATATATTACAATGAGTGTTATAACCTAACATACTTCATTTGAAACTCCCCATAAAAGTGGAAATGTGCAATTCTACTAAACTGTATGCAACACTTGTTCTGTAGATATCATGCATCTACAGAGCTCATCAGCATCAGGACATTAAGATGAATTTGTAATATACACATTATATAACCCTACATACAGTATTTACAGTTGTACACATAACTGCCTGCTCTTTTCTTTTAAAACAGTTTTATAGAGTAATTAATTTAGTTTCATTATTGCTTAACTAATTTCCAGATAGGAGATGAAAATACATCTGAATACAGTTAATCATTAAACAATATTTATTACTCAGAATTGTACAGTTTTTCAATTTTAAATGTTACATACATACTAAATATTTAGAATTGGATATTATATAGTGCATGCTATGTTTTTTAATGAATCTTGCAAATACATCAGTGATAACATGCAATATAACTACACAGAAAAAACCCCTGCATTTTAGCAATCTTATATGAAAGGTTCTTTACTCTCAAGCTAGTATCTGATAATCTCAATTTCTCGCTTCAGTGTGGAGGAAGACTGCTTCTTTGAGTGTCTATTTTGTTTTGTTTCCTGAGAAAAGGCATAGTTAAATAATTTAGTAGTGAATGTACTAATGACACAAAATGGTCATATAGAGTTTGGTTTCCGAGATGATAAATGACTAGAAAAGAGGCTGTTGGCCTTGAAATCACAAGGAATTGATTAAGGACAAATCATTTTTGAATCACAGAATGTACAGTATATTGGGGAGAATCAGCAATCCTGTCATTGATGGGGATTTTTGTACTGTATATTCATTAGTACTGGTCTGTGAATCAAGTACTTGACTAGTTAACAAACTAGCGTTAGTTGATTAATCAATATGCTTTTGAAACTGGGAGCAGGGCAGGAAAGAATACGGCTGGCGAGCATTCTGTCAGATGCTCACATGGCCGGTGACTTGCTGTCAGGCATCTACCTCAAACAAAGAGTGTGGAAGGCCAATACAATCATTGACTGTCCTGACCACCTCTTCCACAGAGAATCTGAGATCCTTCCGTCAGGCTGTTGATTTAGACAACCCAAATTCAAGTGCAACAGAGCTAAGTTATCCTTTATTCCCACTATTAATTGGCTTAATTTGGACCACTGATTGTATATTTTACAATGGTTTTTTTTTCATCATGTGAATCTACTGTATCTACAGTATCTCCCATACAGATGACCCAATTTCTGTTTGCTTTTTAATCGTGGTTTACTTCAGCTTCTGCCTTTTTGTTCTCGTCTTATGCATATACTGTATGTGTTTTATTTGTTAATGGGCTCAAGTTGTGTGAAATGTATAGTGTATTTCTTTGTGTTTTAAATAAAGGAGATAAGTAATCAAGCATGGATGTCACAAATAAGACACGTTGCAGAATAAGGCTTCAATCTTTGTTTCCTGGAACTCAGAACAACAGACATTTTGCAATTTTAAATAACAAGAATATACCAATTGTATGGATTTCCCACTACATTAAAGGACGCATATTTCCTTTGTAATGCACCATCATCAAAAGTGTGCAACAAAAGGCATTCTTTCTATGTTTAGTTTATGTGAGAGCTTCAATTAACCGACCAATAAAATAACTTTTTAATGTTCTGCCTGCTAGTATTTTGCTCTGGAACTAGTATTACTGGGAATCACACTTAGTCCCATGTCGGTATTTTCCTTCACTGTTCACTAAATCAACATTGTGTACATTACTAACACCCAACAAATAGAATTACTAGAATCATTAGCAATTTGGACTAGATACCATTCCTGAAGATGTGAATATTCAGGTGAAGATATGAAGCCATCATGAATTATGTACATGACGTACAGTATAGTTGACGGTGATGTACAGTGCCTAGCTTCTACAGTGATGAGAAATTGCATGTTTAATCAAGATGTGGTGTGTATACTGTATGACTTGTAACCCCATGTCCATAAAAAGTCATTTTCCTCTGCAAGACAAGATTCAGAAGTGATTATACTTTTACCAGTTTCTTTTCTCTTATCTACACAATGCTGAGATGCTACTCATCAGATTTGTGCAATTGGCAAATACGGATATGTCTTCCTATAGGAACTAGTTCACAGACTATGGCAAAATAAAATGTTTCCAATGCAGAGTTACTAAATTGAAGGAGTTTCTTGATTTGAACCCGACCTCCACAGGCTGTGAGATACAGTCAAAGGCTTTCTTAAAGACAGGGGTGCTTCTGTGTTTGCGTCATCTTAGCACCATCTTAGCAAAAGTCCAGAAATCAAGTTGGTTTTTCTAGAACATGTTCCAAACCTCACTTATGCTAATGCTTTTCCTACATTTGAACCTTGCTAGAAAATACTTACTTTTTAAGGTCCCATCATGCTGGCTGGGGGCCCATACAGTACGACCACATTTTAATAGATTACAGATACAGCTTGTTACAATTCAAGAACACAAGATCAGGCTACCCATGCCCTTGAAGGCAATACCCTGGGTTCTTTCAAGAAACTGCTGAACAAGATCCTTGAATCAATTAGCTACTAACTGTCAAACAGGCTATATAGGCTGAAGGGCCTCCTAGTTTTTAACCTTCTTATGTTTTTAATACGTAGTACAGTTATGTGTCAATAGAAAAATTGTATACTTTACTTGAAATTAGTATTTTTGGATTTTTACTAAGCAGTGTTAGTTTAGTGAGGATTTGTTAAAGATAAAAAAATGACAAGATTAAACTCACATGCAAACAGATATGTAGATTACCAACAAACACATTAGTCAGACTTAGCTAGGCACTTATATTGAACTATCATAAAAGCAAAATTAAACAGGCATTCTCCTGCTAACAGGTCTGTACATTTTAATTGACCTAATTTTCTGAAATTATATTGACATAAACTTACAAGACGAAGTTGTGGAAAATGTCTTCCCTAGCATTTCCGTGTCAGAAATGGACAAAATACAAAAGAGGCAGTTTTCCAGGCATCTTGAATAGTCTGTTATGGAAGTGGGTTTGATAAGTATCTGATATATTGTACAAGACAATCTGTAATCTAAACTAAAATAATGTAACAGGATCTTTTAATGTGGCAAGAAAAGGAGAGAGTAACATTCAAACATAATCTTAGAACAGGAATAGAATACATGTAGAATGAAGACTCATTATCAATCATCTCCATTGAAGTTTGTTTATTGGCCAAATATTCATTGAATACACACTAATAAGTTAAAACAGAGGCTATGGTTGGCCATTCATTTACTAGTTCTGCTCTTAGATAAGCAGATATACTCACACTGGAAGAGTGTCCAAAGTAAATAGGTTTCTTTATCCAATTCAAGCTCTGTAGACTTCATATGGGGACAGAAAAATAAGGTACAGAAGTTATTGATTTTTGTGTATGTGTATGATGAAGTTATAGTCATTGTAAGTGACAGTATTATTAAGCATTGCTAAGATTTTTGTTTCTATATTTGTGATAACTTTGTGATACAATAACCTAATAAGAGGATGTCATTTCTCATTAACGCATATAAAATATATATTTTCAGGAATTGCTGAATGACACATTAAGGGTACTTTCTTGGCTCACCGGTTGAGGTCTATGGTCCAGATGTCACCAGATTTTATCGAAATAATGCATAATTTTTTGCCTCTAGGGTTTCATCTCTCTGCCTTGATTCCCAGGATGATGTTGCTCATCTGAAATGTCTCTCTTTCTGAAATGTTGGTCCTTGTCCCCAAATATCTTTACAGATGATCGTACACAGTTTTGATTCATGAGGATGAAGCTTGTCACATTTTAGGTTCTGAAAGCCCGAAAATATATATCTCATGAAACACAGTAACTTAATCTGATGCTTTTGTGTATTGTGAAAACCTGCAGAATGTCACAGCGCAGTAACGCACTTGAATAAAATAAATGCAAGGAACATCTCTGATAAAAGAAGCTTGTCCTATCAATGATTTCCAATGAGATCTGTTCTTTTGTCTGACCCTGAAGAAGCAGAGCATTATTCTAACAAGTGTAAGCACATTGGAGGTTACTTTGGATGGGTTCCTCAAGAAAATGGTGTTGAATCAAGTGTTTAATAATTGAACACAGAGCTCTGCCATATTAAAATGAGCAGCCTTGACTTCGCTTGTATGTTGCACGTCACTAACCACAATACAGAGTAGGCTCGCACTCGGGCCTTGTGTGGTGGTCATCTCATGCCTGATCCTGACATTTGTACCAGGAGGCCAAAAAGTGATGTTTGAAATGTAGACAGTTTCACTATGTTTGGGGGTGCTCACTTGGATAGAGCAGGGCTCTGTCTTGCTAACACAGCTGCACAGCAGTTGAGGAGCTGTCAGGGAGTGGGAGGTGGGTATTAGCCTGAGGGCTCTGGGAAGGAAGTTGGTCTCCAGCTCCAGTGCGGAACGCTTCCTGAGCCATCTCCTCTACCTGGGAGCACATCTGCCTGTCTCGGGCAAGTCTCCCTGGCTGCAACTGAGCAGCCATCTCATGTCTTATTTATTTCCTTGATTTTGCTCTAGACTCTATATTTTCACTTTGTACTCCTCTTCCAGGGCTGACATGGCTCATGTAAATGTAATTCTGAGAATTATATTCATGGGTCTCATCTAATTCCTTAAAACAGGACTTTTTTTCAGTATGATGCTGCACATAAAACTGTTTTTTATGTGGCATTGCCATGATAAAAATACTGTATGCTACAGATGGCAAAGCAAAATAAAAAAGATTGCATAAAACGTCTATATCTGATGCATCGTCCTTGGATATTGGCTAAAAGTTTGATGAAGACAGTCACACAAAGGGTGTGTTATAAGTTTTGTGAAGTCTGAATTTTGCCTCAATACACTGCAGTTAAGGAACTATTGTAAGGTAGTGACAAGTTGAGGATGAGCTGAACAAGTAAGAGTACAAAGGAATTCCTCTTAGAGAGACACTTCTTTAAATGCAAAACATGACTTCTTGAGTGGTTCAACTGGTAATGTTAGTAGCTGACTGTGACTGGTATTCCCCAAGTGGCTACAGTTGGCTGAGCACCACTAAAGGACACCAGCCAGGGCTCTGTTAGCTGACATCCAGCTCAGTAACACAGAGATGCTTCCAGTGCTGCTGGTGAGGGATGTGACTGTCTTTGGCTTGACACTTGAACCCCCCAGTACCGGGCTGTGTTACCCGAAATGTGGTGAGAAACGGCTGCCTTAAAAGTAGGTGCAGATTCGTGTTACAGAGTCTGTAGCCATGAGCTGTGATGTTAGTGAAGTGGCAATTCCCAAATCAGAAGGGTACTGTATAATAAACCAATGATGGGGGACTTTTGTTTTTAAAAAAAGCTCCTGGCTCACCTAGAATACTTCACAGAAATGTTTTGTGTTTTCAATTGCCATTGTGAGTAGAATCTTGAAATTCAAACTACTCATAGATCTGAAATCATAATGTGAACTAATGTTATAGAGACAAGACACAGAAATGATGACAAACATGGTCAATGGTTTCCAGGTTATAATAAAGGTAGCCTGTATCTAGCCCAATGGGCCAGACCTCTCTTTCTGCACCTACATTTATAAACTCATAACAATCTCTCCCCCTCAACATATTGTATGCATGCACATATTAATTGCACATTTTCCGATGGGTTTGCATTATGTTATACAAGTAATGTTCGATTTGTCCTTCAAAGCTGCAAATATATCTGTGTCTGAAGTAAACTGAGTGGAAAGGAAAACAGAAAAGTTCAAATTAGAAGGGAAGAAGAGAAAGTCAAATGCTGGCAACAGCAAACACACATCACACTTTAAAAAAATCGAGGTTTTCTTTCTTTTTTCTACTTTTTCATTTCTAAGAACCATCCTCTCCATTTAAATACACATTGAGGGTTAGGAGTGACAATAACCTCTTCGTGAGGAGTACAATCAATCATGCTGCCTTATAGCACCAGAGACTGTCATTGCTCATTTCTGAAGCACTACAAGCAGTTTGTCACCTGCTGAGCCCACGTGGGATTGTGGGTATGCATACAAAAACAGTGGAAGGGATGACCTTTGACCCATGGGCTGAATAAGAAGTATCTGTCTGAGGTGATATCAAAAGGGACAGTTGGCGCTGTTCACTCAGGTGTAATTATTGCGCTTAACATTACAACTGTCATTTCGGAGGAAACAAAACCTAGGGCTTTAAATAATGAAGGAGTACGATTCACCAGAGACCTGAAATACACAGACCTTGCTTTTCTTAACATCATTATTACTTTGCATCTGCAAGGACTGTGTTCCAGTTTTCGTTGGAGTTCTGTGCTGTATGTGGGATACGGTATGCCACAAACAATTGACATCTGAAGTTCCTCTACTAATTCTGATTATGATAGGGGAAATCTGAATGAGAACAGATTTTATCTGTCAGCACACATTAATTTGAAAGAAACAGTTGTAAATGTAATTTTAATTACTCTACTGCATACTGAAGTAGCACTAGGATGTAATATTGTGTAAAGCCAAGAGCTTGTCTGTGTTTTTGTGTAAAACAAGGGATTTCACATTTCTAAGCATAGCTGGTTATTCTTTGCAAACAAAGTTAAAGTACACCTCAGGCCAATTAGGTTAGGGCTCTCACTTGGTTTCCATGGTGACCTTAATTATTCATCCTGAAAACAGCAAAATCTAGCGAGGAAGAATTTGGCAGGTGAAAAAAACTATGGAGTAATGGTGAAAGAATTTAGGCAGAAATGATTGTTTTGCAAAGCAAAAATTAGCCGGTCAGATACAAAACCATTCAAAGTGAAGGGCGTAACAACCAAGGTCACACTTAGAACTTTGGAATTATGATGTTTGCAAATGTGTTCCGTGCATTCTGTCAATTCCCTTAACCCCGTTCTTGGAAAAATGATGCACAGACTCTCTATCAAGAGCAGCTGTGGATTTGTTGTGTTACGGCGGGCTTGCGGTGTGTGAAAGTCATTATTAGATCAAAATTATCAGGTGACATCACAAGTCATGAGAAGCAGAATAGTGATTTGTGTCCTGGGATTTCAGTAATAACAGCCTAATACACATTGCAGGCCATGAATAAAGTTTTCCTGTTCTCTAACTCCAATACACACCTACCATCTGGAAGACAATTCTGATGTCACTTGTCTCATGAAAGTAAAACTCAGGTTGGTTGATGCAATTTTCTATAAATACTAAGTCAGATTTTTCCCTACACCCCGTGAAGTCCTGTACGAATAACTGGTCTCAATCCTTTCCTATGAAATATATTTATGTTATTCAGCGAGGTAACCTTGGATTTTCCAAGAGACTTCCATCCTTTTAGACATCCTGTTTTAGACATATATTAACTTCTTGAAATGATAGAAGTGTCCAAATAAATAAATAAAATAGTAGATCATAGTTTAGAATAATAAGATCATAGTTTTTTCATTTCAACCATTGAACATCAAGGGCTTTGTAGCTTAATTATTTTAAGGTCTGTGCAAAATAGCTTTTCATTAGAGATTTTGGTATATAAAAATGTGTGATATTTTATAAGTCATCTGAAGGTATCTAACAATCTGCTACTGTAAATATCTGGGGTGGTGACCACAAAACAATAAGAAATATACACAAGACATTTATACTTTCAAACATATGCAAGAGATACAGTATATGCAGAAAGCCCTTTTTGAGACATGACAAAAATCTCTCTATCTTATGTCAGTAGTCTGAAAAACTTATCATCCATAAATAATCACTACTTATTAGGGCCATTTTAACAAATATGTACTGACTTACAGTATGTGTAATATAATGAGCTTTTACTTTAAAGTGAGACATACTGTAAAGAAAAGTCTCAGTATTCTCATGAATGTAAGTTTTTGAAAGCTACATACCTTAACTGCTGTGCATGAGTGATGAGAAGATCTATTGTTTGATGATTAACTAATTATTTGCTTGTCTGGTTAAATAATACATTTGTATGCCACATCTTGTGACATTAATGTTTTGATTAGGATGTCATTGTGAATTACAGCAATCTTCTACTGGTAGGTAATGTAGGTCAGTGCCTTTTCAGGCCATGAAGGCCCATGGGGGAATGGGGGGCAATTGCTACTATTTTTCCTCAACCATCCAACACTGGAGGTGAAGGTGATGCGGCCAGCATCATACTCCAGCAGGCCTATTACCCCCTCATTTGGAAAGCAGCCTGAGTGGACCTGGGAGCTGTCTGGAAGGAATTAGAACAAGCTGCATCGCTTGCCCCTACCTGGGATTGAACCTGGGACCTTCCGGTCAGGAGCTAGACACCCTTGCCATCTGAGCTACCACAGCTCCATGAGCTACTATGGGGCTTCCCTTAATTCTTTTCACTTAAATGTTAAATGTTGTACAATACATTTGAAATAGTGATAAGATAAGATCACTTTATTAGCCATTTACAATTTCTTGCATTAGAAACTTGTCTTTTTGAATACACCAGCTTGCTCTCCATGAGACACGTGGGGACACAGTCGAGGAGAGAGAAGCTTGGGCCAGAGTACAGGGGTCAGCCATTTCTACAGCACCCCTGGAGCAGGTGGGGTTAAGCGCCTTGCTCAGGGGCCCAATAGAGTAGGATTCCTCTGCCAGCCATGGGATTTGAACCGGCAACCTTCCAGCCACAGGCGCAGATCCTTAGCCAGAGTGCAACTCCTATATATTGACATGTGTAATATATATACAGTATATACTGCAATACAATTGTGAGATGTAGGAATTCTAAGAACATAAGAAAGGAGACAACATAAACAGGTTGTTTGGTCCATCTTGTTTGTTTGGTTGCTAGTAACTAATTGATCTGAGGATCTCATCCAGCCACATCCTGAAAGAAATATTCTGGTTTAAATACAGGTCTACATAGTTTTCACCTGATTTCCACTTGGATCAGGTCCCTTACATAGCCACTCTTGTTCAGGACTAAAAAGATTCCCTTCTCATTCTTTTCAGTGTAGGTCTTCCCTTTAATCTGGGGGGATGTGTCTGTTCACTGTTCAATGGACTGATTCTAAATTTGTCATGTCATCCTTTAGAGACCGCACTACAAGGATGAGAGACTTCAAGCCCTCCTGACAACAAAAAGGTGTTTCTTTTCATCTGCTGCCTTAAATGTGCGTCTTTAAGAGGCCTTGGTTAGAAAATGGCATGAAACTATAAGCAGGTACAGTAGTTGGCTTTCATGAAAGGAAGACGTTTTGGTTTTAACCGTGTAGGATTAGATGAGGTGCATCTTGGCTCACAGCAACAACCTTTGAACTACAAAGGGAGATTAAGGAAGTGCATACAAACTCCCAGGACCCACTTTCCCTTCAAAATCACATAGAGGAGGTTCAGTGCCAATTAGTGAAGAGGTGCATCCCTATGCTTTTTGCCAAGTATCCAGTTCATCCAGAAAGTCATCTGTTTAGTTGGGATTTATTCGATTAAATTCCTGTGTGAGATACCTGTCACGATCGTAAACCCCTCCTCTTAAGGAAGCTCCAGCCCTTCCTCATTGACCTGATCTCCTGCACCTGCCTCCGGTTCCTGCCCCCGTCCTATAAGAGCCAGATGTTCCTGCCAATCTGGGCTGAGCTTTGGAAGATGGACTCCTGGAAGCTTGCCTACCCGCGAATCCAGGAGCGACTCAACGGCATAGGCTTCACAATAGAGTCCTGACCATCTGGGTCCAGGGCTGGGAGCGCCAGGCCCCATTCCCCCCTTTTATTCCTACGACCCTTCACCAGATCCCGCTCTGGCTTTACACTTAGTCTTTGTCAAGGATGGACCACTTGGCTCTGGATATTTGCCTCCCCACGGATTTCCCTACGAACACCCTTCGGACTTGTTTGCCTGGACCATGCCCCCCCGAGCACCTTCGTCACAACCCCCTGTTCCTCTACCAGCCCAGTTCCTCGTCTCCTCCCCATGTCTGTTCACTCCCTTCTGGATTGTGCTGTCTGCATAGTGTCCTGAAAGACACTTCGTGACAACACCTACTGTATCAACGCTGGGCCAACTGTTTGCCACTGCTTAGGGAATCCCAGTCACTGTAGTCTAGGATCATAGCAATTCAGCCTTGTTTGTACCTTTGACAGTTATGCCACTTGAGAATCTCTGTGGTAAGTTTTTTCATAGTATTATCAAATATAAATAATTCAATATATCTGTACAGTCAAGACTGAATACTGGAGAGTACAATACTGTTTCTCTGGCTCCAGATAAATAAGAAAATGTACATGATCAGGCCATTGCAAGACGCATTACAATATATAAACTATTCCACTTAAGAGAATGTGCAGTAGCCAATAAACAAAACAAACAAGCGGTTTCTCCCTTAGTGATGGATCTGTAATCCAGAATATGAATATAAAAAGGACTGGGATATACAGAGAATTCCACAGAGGGAGAAAGGGATATGTAATAAGATATTCCAGTATAGAAGAACCTTAAATAGAGAAAGAAGTAGGTAGCAACAAGGAGGAACTGTAAGGATGTATGGGGGAGCGTAAATCTTGCTGACTGATCCCTGGCAGAAAGGAAAGGAGCTATCCTTTCCATGGGAGCTACCCATGAAGGGATGAAATATGTGGTCAGAGAATGTGGAGGGACTAACAAAAGAACAGCAGACGAGAGAGAATGTAAGACAGTCGGAGGTGTTGAGCAGAGTAGCTGACCCGCGGGTAGGTATTGCCACTAGAGACAAGGTAGATATGAAGGCATGGGAGGGGGGAAAAGACATACTGTCTGTTGGTGACCTACTGAGCTCTCTGGAAGTGAAAGGTGTAACTACAGGTCACCACATGTCTATGGAGAGGGCGTGACCTTGTTATACTATGTTGACATCACGTAAGTTTTTAGAACTCATTTAGGAAATTCTATTAATTTGGATGGGATAACCATAGAAACAAGACCTGGTTGCAAAGGACTTATTGCCTCCTTTCAGCAGGGGGCACATCACAACCATTTGTTTACTTGGTTGAAAAAGAAACAGAAACATGGGAACCAAACTATAGATAACAGTGGCTTCAAATCACAGAGAAGCAGGCAGGGAGCAAGCAGTCAGTCAGTTGAGGGCATTAAAAAGTCACTCACATTTGCTTCAAAGGAAATGTAACAGCACAGCAACCCTTCTGAAGATGGGAAAACAGTGGGAGAGAGGTTGGTGTATAGAAAGACATTGAACCACAAAATTTCAGTTGATCAAAAACAAGGACTCACAGTCTTGGATAGTCTCAGCGATAAGTGATGCAAAAAGGCAGAAGCAGAAATTAGAACATTCAATATATTTTTTTAAAGAATTCCTATTGTTTTATTAATATCAGTCCAAAAAACCTGCTAGGTAAATCTAAGGATATGGAAGCCATCTGGCACGTATTCAGTGTAGTTGTCATGGGGCTTAATGTCCACTGTAAGAATCACATGTGGAAATTCAGTCACACATTGCAGCAGATTCAAGACAGAAAACACAAGAAACACATTTACACAAAGGACAGTAGAGTCTGACACTAATTCCCTAGTCATGTAGTAGACACTACCTTTATGGGATTCTTTAAGAAATGGATTAATGGAATCGTTAATATACGGTAGGGTCATTAAGATGGTATCACATAATTGTTCTAGATGGATTGAATGGCTTTCTCTCCTATAGTACTTGTCCTGTGTTCTTCCTTTGTTATCTTGAGACAGTCTTTCAATCCTGTGTGATACAACTGCAAAACATGATTGTCTGTCATTTAACGTTCTTTTGTTGGTGGTTTTTTTCTCTTGCAGATCACAGAGTGAAGACGGGCCTTTTGCTTACAGAGAGTGGAAGTTTGTGATTGTATCTCTCAGGGCTGGTTGAGATTGTGACACAACATGAAATATGACTGGCTATTCATATACTGTAGGTAACATATAAGGATGACAGTGGTTGTGGTGGTGAGAGTTTGTGGTGGGGTGGAGTGAGGACTACAAACAGCTATGAGGAAAGTGAAAGAAATGTGCTCTGTCAAATTCTGGCACAGGGCACCTGGGAAATGACCTCTAGTCTCCAGGTATCACAATATAATCATTGTCAGATCTAGGAACAAGTAATAGGTTTATTCCATGCTGAAAAAAAGAAGAAAGAGAACACAAAGTTTCGGCCGTGGAGCCTTCTTCAGGTGTGAGAGAGACAGGGCAGTAGGCAAAGGTAAAGTAGCGGGAGAACAAAGGTGGAGAGGGAGGAGGAGTGAGAGGCGGGAGCAGGGGACAGAAACAGAGGCCAATCAAGAGGTGTGAAGTCAGAATGGGTGCAGAGAGGTGTGAAATTAAACTTCCAATGAATGGAGAAAATTTAAAAGAACAGTAGTCTGTCGTTAAGGGAAGGGAGAATGTGTGATCCTAGCTGCAGAATAATTTTAGTTTCGGTGGTCTTTCTGATGTATGAGTTCGGAAAACCATCTTTGAGAACACAGACGGAGAGATTAGAGTGGTCTTGGCCGTCAGAGGTGAAATGAGAAACAATGGGCTTGGGGAGATCTTTAATCTTCACAGCCCTGACGTGTTCTCTGAAGCGGTCTCCGAGTCTCCTTCCTGTTTCTCCAATGTAGATGGCTGGGCATTTACTGCAAGAGATACAGTAAATAAGGTTGCTGGAGGTACAAGATGCTGTCTGGGTGATCTGGAATTGTCCTGAGGGGCCTTGAATGAGTGTGGTGGTGGCTGTTTACTTGCAGGTGATACAGCAAGCTCTGTTGCAAGGGAAAGTGCCTGGTGTGGATGGTTGTTGAGGGCAGTCAAGGGAGCTGTGAACAAGGAGGTTACGCAGATTAGGTGGTCGGCGATATGAGATGATAGGGCGATCAGAAAAGAGGGCCCCAATGGAGGGATCATCCTGTAAAATGGAAAAGTTGTGGTCAATGGTCCTGGGGATAGGAAGTGTGTTAGGGTGGTAAGGAAGCACCAAAGGAATGCGGTTGTTACTTGGGGAGTTCCTGATCGGGTTGATGGTCCGGGGGGTGTTTTTGGCTTGGGCAAGGGCCCTGTCAATCACACTGCTGGGGTATCCTCTGTTGATGAAAAACGAGTACATTTCGAGTGCTTGGTTCTCGAAGTCGATGTCGTCGCTGCATAATCGTCGTAACCTAAGGAACTGTGAAAAAGGAAGAGAGTTTTTAGTATGGTTGGGGTGAAATGAGCTGTACAGGAGGTAGCTGTGTGAATCCGTGGGTTTGTAATAAACTGAAGTGGACAGTCGGGGGTAGTTGATAGACAAGTGGATGTCTAGAAACGGAAGAGTGGTAGAGGATATGTTAACTGTATATTTGAGGGACGGGTGGAAGTTGGTGAAATGGTGCAGGAAGAACTCAAGCTGATTGTTGGAGCATGTGGCGGCACCGACGCAGTCATCTACCCACCTGAACTACTATTGTCAGATCTAGATGTGCTTATATTTATGCTAATCATAGACTTACGTTTCTGATGTGTAAGATGTGTACATGCAGATGTGAAACATTACACTTCTGGTCCATTGAGTTATTAGCCATCTCAGTTCAATTGATAATAATAATAATTGCTTACACTTATATAGCGCTTTACTGGACACTCCACTCAAAGTGCTTAACAGGTAATGGGGACTCCCCTCCACCACCACCAATGTGCAGGATCCACCTGGAGCCAGAACGCTCACCACACATCAGATATCAGTGGGGAGGAGAGCAGAGTAATGAAGCCAGTTCATAGAGGGGGACTATTAGGAGGCCATGATTGGTAAGGGCCAATGGGAAATTTGGCCAGGACACCGGGGTACACCCCTATTCTTTTCAAGAAGCACCCCGGGATTTTTTATGACTACAGAGAGTCAGGACCTTGGTTTTACATCTCATCTGAAGGATGGCACCTGTTTACAGTATAGTGTCCCCGTCACTATACTGGGGCATTAGGACCCACATGGACCGCAGGGTGAGCGCCCCCTGCTGGCCCCACTAACATCTCTTCCAGCAGCAACCTTAGTTTTTCCCCGGAGGTCTCACATCCAGGTAGTGACCAGGCTCACACCTGCTTAGCTTCAGTGGGTTGCTAGTTGTGAGTTGCAGGGTGATATGGCTGCTGGCTATTGATGATTTACCACATTTTTTCCCTGCTTTCTGACTGGCCTTTCTTCAGAAATGGACTCATAATGTGCAATGTGTTGATCATGGCTTTCTAAGGCTGCCCAAGGATAGTAAGGGATACCATATCAAAACTCAGATTACATGGAAAGACTGGAATTACTGTTGAACACACAAACATTTATGCCAATGAGGATATTTCAAGAAATAACTGAAGATTTTTATTTTTTCCTTTTATTTCTTTCATTTTATAGAGCTTGCCTTCTGTAAGACAATGAATGTTATTTTCCCTTGTACAATTATCTAAATTGATTCTCACACTGAATACATTTTCTTTCAATAACATTTTCTACCAGCAGGTCAGTGGAGTTGCTGTGGGTGCAAGTTTGGAACTATATTTCTATGATACATTGGTAACTGTGCCGGTGTCACCATCTGGTACAACAATTCCTGGATCATTTCACCAGCTTTTACCCATTTCTAAAATTCACTGGTAATATATTCTCAACCACTCTTCCTTTTTTACACATAACTACCCAGGACTGTCAATTTGTGTGTTTTCTAATGTAGATATATGATTCACATATCTACTGTATCGCCTTTATAGCTCCTTCCACATTAAAAACACACCAAAAACTCTCTCCTTTTCTCATAGTTCCTCAGACTTTGTAGGTTATGCAGTGATGGCTTCCATAACCAAGCCCTTGTTATACTCTCTCTTCATTGACAGGGGATGCCTTACACGCTGTAGTAACAGAGCCCTCACTTGAGCCAGAAACAGCCCAGAACCATATTTCCCTTTCACTCCAACACCCTTTCAATTGCCGAGATAAAAATGACTTCACCATTTGACAGGATGAACCTGCAACAACTCAGTCTTGTCCCCCATAATCCCATATTGCTCATATTGGCCAACTGATCTGTGCCACTTGCTTCTCCACAATTCCCTCAGCTACCCACAGCTACCATCCACACCAGAAGCTTTTCCTGTACCAGAAACTGATAACAGAAACTGTTGGATTGCCTGGAAATATGTAATCCAGCATCACACTTACACATTGTCCTTTGGGCCATTTCAAAATCACCCAGAGAACTTGTGTATCAGGTAATCTCATTTACTGCAGCAGAAGCAGAAAATGCCCTGTGATTTACATTGAAGAGACTGTTCCAGCAAGCATGTTAGAGCAGTGAGGATCAAACAAAGATCTCTCTAAGCCAATATTTCCCTATATCACCTCTCCTGTCCACAACTTGACTAATCTTTCTGTATGAATTCTCTTACGGGGATTTCAGGATTCCTATTCAAAAACATCAGAAGCCAAAATCTCTTCACATCTCTCCTCTGATCCCCCTTTCTGTGCTTGTACTCTCACCTCTGTTCCTTGTTCTCCTGTACAATATATTCTCTCCATGTTAGAAGCTCTCTCTCACACCCAAAGAAGATTAATCTTTACTTTGATACTTTGCTCATCATTTATCTTTCCTCAAAATTGAGAATTGGCAGTTTTTTACACTCACTCCAATAAGACTGTCCCAGCTCACAATCAACACAGCTAGCAGTAGGGTCTAGGTGGACCCAAGATGGCAGACACAGGAAACCTCTGTAACTTTGAAGACTCAGGAGGACTCAGGAAGGTAGGATACCATCTCAGGACTTTAAGGAAACTAAGCACTATAGAGTAAGTAATATACCACAAATGTAAAAAGTACATTAAATGAGGTAATCATCATTTTCTTTCTATGCTCATAAGGTCAAATGTCATATTGTTGATTGCAATAAGGTGCGCTGTGGAAAGCTGTGAAGGATGCTATAGCAAACAAATTATGAATTGGATGATGAACTAGCACAGCAGAGAAGATAACACATGCAGGTATTCTCTGAAACATGCTCTTGTCAGGCCACCCTCTTCCTAGTCACACTAAGACCACAGCTCCACTGTGCTGGTAATGATAACACTGCACAGCAATCAAGGATACTCAATGACTGGCAGTCACCCCAGCATTTTAGTCACTATTACTGCTACTTCTAATAATAATAGCATCATCTTCATTATTGTTAAAAACAAAAGGCGTTTGCTGTGGAATAACACTTTTCTGTTGTGCACGAATTTGAACAGGTGAAGTAACTGAAAAGAAAAGAGACAATCACAGCCTCCTGTTGAGCAGAAACGCCGATGAAAAGCTGTGGAGGTATTAAACCATTACACTTTGGGGGAGCCTTTTTGTATTTCTTTCACACAAGGTATGGAAAAAAAATGGCTCTTTAATGACAACACCTAAACAGAGTTTTTTTATCAAGCTCATGAATCATTGTCAGCACTGGAGATTAAACCTTATTGTTTCGTTTTGGAAACCTGGTGCAGAGTTACGAGAAGAAGGAGCTTGAAATGCAAAGTGTTGCAGAGGAATGAAATAAAAAAGAGTTCCAATAAAAAGCAAAGCCCAGATATGCATTATTGCTTTCTAAGAGTTAACTTTACATTTTTAGAAGCCATCGTGATTCCTTTCTTATACTAAATTATGTATGCTTTTCATATTTTACAGTGCACTGAAAATTATTCAATATTATTGTTCGTCTCACCTGGGCTTTCAGCTTGAAAGTTAAATTTTACAGTGTGGAACCAAGCAGGAAGTGAAATTATTTAACCTTGTTGAACAAAGACCTGATTTATGCATGTGATGGTTATAGGAAAAAATACAAATTTCCTAACATCAATATTAGTAATGTTGTGCTAATGTTCGTTTGAAAAAAAAATCTGAATACACATAAAGATCTTTCTCCTTCGCAAAATGCACACATTTTTGCAATGGTAATCATTTGAAATTAAGGTTAGAATTTAACCAAATCACACACTTAATCACAAAATTAAGTTAAAGCGACAGAAAATGTTAATTGCATACATTTTGAATTTGAGCTTTTTATGACATTCTAAACACCATTGGCAAGATCATACAGAACTTTGTGTGCTTTACATGTTTTTGATTTATAGGAGGAGCATGCAAACTCTGTAGTATCAAGCAGCCTGCAATGCAATTATCCAGTGTTCATCCTATATGAATGCAATTTTTTGGATCACTTCTTAAAAAAGACAGAAGCCATTTGTCTCCTTCTCTCCCCAGAACCAGCAATAATAAGCCATCTGGCAGACCTAAACATGAAAGATTAAAATGATATACAGTATGAAGGCTTTCTATTCAATTGCTAATGTCCAAGATTCAAGGTCCAGAGGCCAAAGCTGTCGTTTTCTGAGGAAGAGGTAATTATAAGATTTCCTCATGGAGATGTCTTGGATCAGAAGTCTGCCACATGCAACCAGCAAAAGTAATTTACAAAAAGAGAACAATACCCACCAAATGTCTTAAGAGCTAATCCTCTAAATCCTTTGTATTCATTTACACTTGCTCATAGAGGACTCTGAAGTGAGCAGACTTGGGGCTATAGAGTATCAAAATCAAGACCTACTGCCACAGGCTACTTTAGTTCTAATGTAATTATTTTCCTTTTCCATAACAAACTGGGAATAAAAAAACACAAACAAGAAAGAGGAGCTGGCAGAGGAACAACTGGACTGTTGAACATTTATTTAGATCCCAGCTGTAAACAGTAGAAGCACTGGGAGTGAGACAGAATGGCCTCGCCATTTTCTAAAATGATTTACCTACATCAACCAGTCAGAGTTGAAATTGACAAGGGAAAGAAAACTGCTAAAAGCTAGCAAAATTCCTCCTTGAGTAGAAGATTGAAATGATTTATTTTATTTTTTTGGTTAAATCCTAAATATTCTCTTTGACATATTATTAAAGAGTGTCTATTATTTTTTCCCACCTCCTGGTTTGGAACGGGCAACTGTTATGCAAACTGACTCACTGCCACTAGTCCTGAAACCAGTGAACATATGAATCTATTGGCATCTTCGGAATCCACTATCAAGACTGCTTCCTATAGTTATCCCGGAGTCCTGGAGTGGAAATGACATTCTGTTGGACAGAACTGACACTGCATTTCATGGTACTTTCTAGGCTCTCACCACTCACCAGTGATGGAGGTTGTTCTTATATTTTGGACTAATGAACCTTCAGGTCATGACAATCCATCGCAGCCCCTGCAAACATAGCACTACTTGCATATATAGTAAGAGCATAAGAATGGTTACAAATGAGAGAAGGCCATTCCGCAGCCTGCTTGGTAGTAACCAGCTAATTAATCCAAGGATCTCATCCAGCAATTCCTTGAAAAAAAACTCAATGCCATGGTTGGGTAGCTTGTTCCATACATCCACAACGTAGTTACCTCTGTTCAAGACTAAATAAATGAGTTATTTCAGCCTCTCAGTGTAATTATTTACGTAGAGGTGTTTAACATGGAGGCATTCGAAATCAGATAAGCAATAGTATGCTTGTCTGAATCACGAATTAAATAACTAATGAATGTTATATGTACAGGAGGAAATTTCTTCCCATTTAAGGAATCTCAGAACTCATCATAAAAGACCAATCATGTAGAGTATGTAACTGATACCTAAGTCCCTGCAGTGCAGCACAGCTCTCATCAGCCTGTCTAAAACAATCATGCAGGATGGAAATGAGGCAATAAATGGACTTCTCCCCTTGAACGAGCCCCTGTTTTCTCAGTTGGCATGGAAAAAAAATGTAATTCAACTTGCATGAACTGTTCAATTTTTTAACTATTGGCAGAAATCTGCTAAAGGTTTTCCATGGAAGAAATAAAGATGCAAAAATTCTGATGGTGACTCTATCATCACCTTGCCAATATTGCAGGGTAAAAGCCAGGTCACATTCAGGTGCAAACACGGTATTGAACATGTTGGTAAGATACTTACGTGAGAACACTATTCCTGGCATTGATCCTGTCTCTCTATCTCCAACCTACATGGTTGCAGTTTAAATTAATGTTAGAGAACTAAGAAAGCAATTGCTATCCACTTTCAAATTTCTAAAACTGAACAACCAGTTATAAGTCCTATAACATTGCTATTATACCTATTACTATAAATCTTTTGGAAGATGACAGACAAGACACCTGACTGCGGCTCCTGCCTTCTCCAAAATCAATTTTGCAGCTATTACGACCATTAACACCACAAGAAATAACAACAATAATGATAACCAATACACTATATGTTTGCCAGTCACTAAATCAAAGAAACAAAATAGTAGAACCCAGCTGGCTGTCTTGAGGAAGTCAAACCTCCTAATGAAAGAGGTTCTCAGGTTGCAGGTTCCAGTTAAAGCCACGATACTGACCACATGCATGTCATTATTGAATGTTTGCTCAGAAAGTCACTGTCTACAAACAGACCCAATTCATGCACTCTTTTTTCCCTTAAACAGACCATTAACTGGCGTCTGAGACCAATGAAAAACTAACTGTGTTTGTCTTTCAGCAAATACAGTATGTTAGAACACTTGATATGGTATTCCTCTGGGTTCAGCATGTTGAAATGTTGCTGGATCGTAGTTATACAGATTTGAGCCTCCCCCCCCAAAAAAAAAACAGCAGAATAATCCAAAGTGCTGGTGTTTCACTCCTCTGAAATTCAAAGCATTTTTTAAAGTGCCTAAAGATGTAA
Source organism: Lepisosteus oculatus (assembly GCF_040954835.1). NCBI lineage: Eukaryota > Metazoa > Chordata > Actinopteri > Semionotiformes > Lepisosteidae > Lepisosteus > Lepisosteus oculatus. The sequence goes on from NC_090710.1 coordinate 4,554,941, forward strand.
TTCCTGTGGAAACAGCTCAGGTTGTCACAAATAATAGGCTCCTGTGATGTACGAGAGAGAAGGCCTGATGAAACATAAAGGGTTATCCACTGTTTTGGTTAATGCTGTTATTTGGATCAGGTAAAGCTGAGTTTTTCAAAAGAAAAGAAAGTTTTCCGAAGTCGCTGTCATTAGGTGTTTCATCTAAGAAAATGAGATCCAGACATGAGAAAAGACATTTAGAGAGGTTATAATGTCTGGCTCCTAATGGCAGGCTCCTGTGAAAAGGATTCTTCCTGCATGTAACTGAACATTTGACCTTTGGTGTGAATTGGCATGAGAGAAGAAGACCGGGCCACCTACATCTGCTTCTATCCACTTAGAGCTTGGCTTTGTTCTATGTAATAGTGCCAATGAAAAGTGAAAACAGTTCTGTCAGCATCCATGTGAGGATTAGGGGTGTTGCAATTACCTCTCACCCAGGCTCTTTCAAGTTGTTTAACTGTAAACCAATGACTTCTTTGGTAGACATTACACTGCCTAAATCAAAGTTGAAGGCGTCGGTAGGAAAGCCACATTTTTTTAAAGAGAAAATAGGTTAGAAAAAATGATCCATTCAAGAAGCTTTCTTTATTTCCCTTTTCTTTTTTTTTGCCTATAATCATTGAGATCAAAGCCTTGTTTCAGTTCTAATTAACAAAACTAATGCAGATTCCAGACCTTCTGGCACTGAGCAGAGCCTTGGAGGAATAGAGCTGAAATTTTCCAAAGATTTAAATAATTAATATGACACCTTGAGCTTTGCTCAGAAAAAGGAGCTCCATGTTCGAGTTTAGAACAATGTCATTGCCAAGTGTAATGTCATTTGTTCAGATGAAAATGAGGTGGATAGACTGCAGCAAGTTCATTGTGTGCCATTCGGGTGGCTCAGTGAATTGTTCTGCCCTTTGTCATGCTAAACAGGGCCATTCAGAGAAACTTTGTAAACCAGCCTGTAGTCTGTCCCTGGATGCAGGGAGTTGGGAAAGCCAAATCTGCTTGGGGAGTTAGTGGTTGGTCATTTTATGGTTTTTAATCCTCTTAATCCACGTTAGAAGGGAGCTTGGAAGAGAAAAAAAAAACCCTCTCCCCAAGGTCCTTAGGATTCAAACGCTGCGCTTGAGCAACTGTATCATTTCGCGACAACAACAAAAGGAGAAAGAAAAAAAAAGAGTCAACCGCTGTTGGCAAATTCCAAATTTCGAATCCTCCTTTCTTTCGCTTTACCTTCACCTCCTTTGTTTTTGTTTTGCAGGCTCGTTGCTTATTGAAAGCCATGATGTCAGAATATGAAAGGCTAAGAAGATACACAAAACCCTCCATAAATACATGGTCTGACCTCTATGCAAATCTCCCTTATGTTCATCCTTGGACAATTCATACCCCCGAATAGTTTCTCTCCTTCTCAGGCAGCTTGGTGGTTCAAATCTCAGCTAATCCACCAGGCCTGATACAAATTAATTCTGCACTGTTGACATAATCATAGCAAAGTGATTCTGCCCAGTTCATTATTACTTCATTAAAACAGGATCTGAGAATCCAGGCTGGACAAATCCGAATCCTCCAGTTTAACTTCCTAAGTGGAAATTAACCGACAGGGAGGACGCAGGCGATTCACAACTCTCAAACGATGTAATTTAATCAAAAGAGACCACCTAATACTCTTGAGTTCTAAGCTACATATGTTTAATTACTTTTTAGTGCATCAATTGGATTTCTAATTATGCTAAACTAATTTTCTCAGTTAACACACATAGCTTTTTTTCTCCACGAATTTTTAGAGAACTGACTTCCTTCATTCCTCATCATGATACAAGCCTAATAAAAGCTTATCGTAGAAAACTTTCACAAATAAGATGTACTGTAATTTTGTTCTTGCCATACTATATCCTTGTTTAAGTTATTCAAATAAGTAGCTTCGTCTGCATCTGTAGGCTGCAAAGGAACACATTTATCCCACTCAACCGAAGAAGTCTCTACAGCCGAAACATAGTGTTTTTTCTTCTCTTTTCAGCATGGAATAAACCTTAACTTGTTCCTATCTCTATGCTTAACATGTCACAGATTGAGTAAACTCTATTCTTTTAAATCCTGAATTAACTGGCATTTACTGTGAGTTCTTTGTGCCTTTCTATAGTTGACGGTGCCATTAATGTTGTATATAATGCTGAACTATCTATAACAGATAACTTCCTGGATTTTTAACTTACTGTACATTGTTGTCTGGCCTGAAATGCCTTTCAGAATCAAAAGAATTTTGAATATCTATAATGACACAATATTATAATACTTACTGTTTAATGATTCCTTTTGGCTGGTTTGTCACCATAAAACTCAGTCCACATCTCTGATCCACTCAACTAACCTGGAGAAAAGGAACTACATTTAGAACTGAGAATAGGAGGCACTTGATGTGCAATGGGTTTTGGGAGTCTGGAACAAGCTACCCAGCCATGTTGTTAAAGCCAGCTCCCTGGCTGGGTGTCCTTCAAGATCTATCTGGAAGAGATCCTTAGATCAGGAAGTACTATCTTACAAAAGGGCTAGTTTGTATTCATTCTTATGTTCTTGTGACAAGGATTTTCATTAATTTGGGTAATCTAAATACACTGCACAAACAAAATTGCTCTCTCACAGTGCCTTTGATGTTGGTCCATAGTGTGTCAGTGATAGCTCTTTATCCAGACAAAGTATGTAGCTTTGGTGAAGGCAAAATGTAGACCTTCATATTATACGCAGTGGTGGGTGCAGCTAATCTTTCATCTGAAGAAAATAACAGATATACAATATAGTATATCCAATATAATAGGCTATAGGCTTTGGGAAATATAAGACAATGAGGCTTTGGAATAGGTCTGTTGCCAAATAAAATACCAGCAAAGACAAACAGCTGTCATCCTAATCTGTTCTAATTATAAGAGCATAACAGAAACGGTATGTCGGAAAATGTACTTTCATTTTAGGCAGGACACGCAATCTATAGCAAGCTCTGTGGAGTTACCTCATTTGGTGAGTAATATATATGAGACAAGTCAGGATTTTGGTTACCTGATTTTTGGCTCCATAACATATGACAGAATTTCAGTGGTCAAAAAAGAAAAATTTGAGAAAACTGAGCTCTGCAATCTTGCATACTTAGTCCGCATTTCCTGTACTGCTGTGGTCTGCAGCTCAGAGGACTGAGAGAGTTTATTGAATCAATCATGTTTTCAGTTTTCATATGGTGATGTAATAGGGATCCAGTGTAACCCCAAAAATGCTGTGGCTTTGGGTACGAATTCACTACAGTGCCTGAGCTCTGCCTACAGCCTGGAACTAGAGCAGAGGACCTTCAAACACAACCACAAGTAGAGAGGCTGTCTTTAGAATGCCAAAATTGGTTAGTAGTTTGATGTTCTCTAGACATAGTGGTAAATTGTTGTCATCCACTGAAGCTTAAGTCCTTTAATTTTATTGCATGTATATTCTGGCATTTTTCAACAAAATGTCTGTTCCGGGGACTGAATGGACTCATTCTCTCATTTCCTATTTCAGTTTTCAGGTTAATTTCCCACCTCTGCCTCTTGCACTATCATATCCAAAAATTTGCCTCACCCAGCCCCTAAAGGGGCTACAAGTAGTACACTGGAGGTGCATTGCTATCACCTTTGACCGCTGAAGCACAGGGTCTGATAGAAATGCAACTGTTATGTCTGCTTATTATATATATATATAGAGGTATCTAATAGAATATCCATCCATCCATTTTCTAACCACTTCTTCCAATTCTGGGTCTCTGGGGTGCTAGAGACTATCCCAGCAAGCAACAGGTGCAAGGCAGGGTACACCTAGTCCAGTCCATCGCAGGGCACACACATAAACACAAACACAAACACACACTCGCACCTAGGGCCACCTTTAGCAGAAGTCAGTTAAGCTACCAGTTCTTTTTTGGACTGCAGGAGGAAACTAGAACACCTGGAGGAAAGCCATGCAAGCATAGGGATAACATGCAAACTCCACACAGTTAGCACCGCAGGTCCGGGATCGAACCCAGGGCCCATACCAAATAATGTGGGGGCATCCTCACAGTGCAGATGGCTCTTATGTTTATAAGGAAGACCTCTTGTCTTCCAAGCACATTCCCGGGGCCAGTCACATTTGTTTCAGGTTATTTCGTTCCTGCACAGAGTTTAATTTTGTTGGACTAGACCCATAATAAAAGGATTTTGGAATCATATATGAAAATAAGATGAGTGTCAAAGAAACATTCCCACAAAGACAGAAATATGTTTGTAGGTGGGCTGTCTCTCAGATAGGCTTTGCTGCCAACGCTAGCCAATAGTCTGGATGAAACATCACACAAATTCCTTGCTAACTGTAATTAAATAAAGCTTAAAACTGTTCCCTTGTCCATGCCTCATTAACTCGTGCTATCTCAGGAACACTGGGAAACAAACACCACCTTTCCCATTTCTTTCAAAAATAAGTACTAATCGGTGGACCTGTCTACTTCAGGCTGGCTCTGAATTACTGTGCAGTGGACACATTCAACCTTGAGCAGTAGCAGTTCTCCACAGTCTCCCAGTCTGTTTTCTGTGCTGATATAGGCGGCTACACACTCTCCAGGGCTGGATGGCTTGTCTGTGGTTGTCTTGGTTTTGTCTTGGCTGAGTTCTCATTCACCGAATACTGCTAATTCATAGTTCATACATGCAACAGATTTAGAAACCCTGAAACCCCAGTGGTATTCTGAGCCTTGAGAAATGGCATTTCCCTCCATCGCTTAAGGGGATTTCCATGGAATTTCATTCCTTTGGATAGGGATTGATATTTAACTTTTCCTGCCTGTTTGTCATTATTTCCATCCTCACTATTCTATTACAGTGCCCTGACATAATGATAACAGGGATGTGATAAAACACCAAGTGTAAGATGGAGCAGACTTCAACACACTAGTATCGAGTAACATGGCAATGTGCTTCCAAGGTTTAATATTTATACCACAAGTGCGGAAGTGGATGGCAGAGGTTGTATAATTTCATATCTTGGGATTTGCTCATTCTACCATGGTAGGAATTTCTATCATTGTTATGAAGAAAAACAAAGCTGGATTGCCAGTAATAAGTTCAGCACCTTTAATAGTTTCTTTCAATAATTGCCTGGTCCAACAGTGCTTCACAGAGTGTGCCGGATGTGTTAACAGCCTTTGAGCCAGGTGCTCCCTTCAATCACATGAGAGCTGATGCTGTGTTTTTCAGCAGCTCTTCATAGAATAGCCTAACTGTACACCTCAATGGCAGTTGAAGGTAAATTTCAAAAACAATTTGACATTTACAAAGACAGGTCGTTTTGATAGGGAAAATGGACCTCTTTGGAGAGAATAAATATCATGAAAAATTAAATGAAGCTGAAAAGGCCAGTGTACTTGATTCAGCTGAATTCCAGCCAAATCACAAAAACCTTAAACATGACCAAAATGGCTCAGATCTGCTTCTGTTGCCAAGGGTTAACACCAGAATGTGGGACTGGATTTGTTAAAATCACAGTGGCCTTTTCTAAATCTGAAATATATTTTTACACAGGCTCTGTCTGCAAGTGGTCAGAATAAGCCGTCCCTGTTAGAGATGAATTTATTACCCTAAACTTGGACTACAGGTCTTGTAACGATAATAATAAGAAAAGGCCTTTTGAGAGCTAACAGCAGCAACCACCATCTGAGGCCTGGTCCCATTGGGGAGGGGAGGGCGTGGGGGTTGGTGATCGTTAACTGATAATGGGAACAGAGTTTGGCCATTTCTTGATCATTTACATCAGATATTGCTTAGATCCTGGACAGAATAATTTGTCACCAATTTGCATCATTAGGTGTTTCAAGTCAGACTGGGGACCGATCAGAACAGGTGGTGAGCAGACCCTGTGCCAGATGTAGATCAGTTTGGCTGAAGACTGCTGTCCTCCTACTGGCTTCTGTTCTTAGAGTATCCTTGAGGTTGTTCCAACAGCTTTTTTTTGTTTGTCTGAAATTACGGGAGATTGCAAATTTCTTAGAACACCTCGAAATATGTCACGTATTGTGTTTTACATAAAAAGGATGAAATCATTTACAACAGTTGTTATTAATTTTGAAGATTCCACCTAACATTAAAAAAGTAATAGCAGACGGAATCAGCAGAAAGTGTGTTTGGGATTACAAGCATATTATTGAAATATGAAATGCCATCCCACCAACTTTTTCCCAGGTGAAACAACCGCCAATAGGGGGAATTAAAGTTTTAAAGAATTGCACTTGTAGTTAATTAAAATAAGCAGAAATGTAGGATGATCAGTAATTTGCCTATTTTGACATTTTCCAGATGTTTAACATATTCACAGACTAGGATACTTTCCAATAAATGTTCTGTCATAGTTTTTACCAATGTACAAGTACGTCTGTGAAGTTACAAAAGACACCAGCTATGATAATGGTGCAGTGTAAGAATACTTTTTCATAGACTCATCCATACTTTGTTTTCTTAAAATAATTTGCTTTTGTTGCATGCAAGCCACCTTAGTACTATTTGACTGAGTCACCAATCGAATATCTGACTGAGCAAATTTGCATAATTGTTGAGCTCCTTTTTAGTTAGCATTCTGGGTAGAATTGGCTTTTGTTAGTGGAGAAGAAGACTTTGCCTGACCATAACTGACCTGAGCAGTACTGGGACTCCATCATGTGTTACTTACTGTATGTGCTCTTCTGCTTTTCCTCTAACTTCACTAGACTGCCATTTGCAGTCCTCACTGGAGTTTATAACTGGATGTTCTCACTTTAATTGGCAAAAAATCACATGGCACAATCTGTGCACGATCTTCATCTGTTATATCCTTATTTTTCTCATCATCATCCATTTCCAATAACTGCTTAGCCCAAGGCAGGGTGTTGGTGACCAAGACAAGACAGGTCCCAAGCCCAAGACCACATAATACAGGGCTGCATATTCTTATGAATCTAGGTTCAAAGCAAGGAAAGAAATATTTACTTTGCTTTAATGAGGAAGAATATCAGCATCTTTTAGATTTAGAAAAAGAGCTGCATTTTGTTGAAGAATCATTCAAACCACAGCAAGACTATTGACTATTGTAATGCATCACACTGCTGGTATCTTCCAGTTCTTAGTTTCCATGGCAATACATTTATATTTGCTCATCATTAATCATTCACGTTAATTTGTGTCACAGAAGGATTTGAACTGTTTATGAGGGCAAACAGAGCATGCAGGTGTTAGGACAATGGATGTTTCTGTAATGCACTCCTTTTAGGGAATTTAAAGGTTTTATTTAACAATGCTTGAACGACGTAAAGAGAAATCTGTTAAGACAACTAACTTTGTGTTGTAGCTGTAGTAACAGCGGCATCAACAACAAGAATAATATGTTAATACATTGATACTTTTTGCTTCTACTGATAATTCACTTGCCGCAAGTTCTAGCTGAACTTTCAACTACACCAGAATATAACACTACAGCACAAAGAGCTTACAGTACCCAGCTCAGAGTAAGACCCAGGAATTGTTAATGTAATGGCAACAAGCCCTTTCTGCAGGACCACCTAGACTCCCACAGCAGTACAATAACGATACAGTGCCCAAAGGCACACATTCATATTGGCCGTAACTTTTAGAGCAGTTACAACAACTATGAATAAAACGTGCAAAAATGCCTCTTGAAACCACTGTAACTAACACGTAAATAATACCCTGTTAAACCACAAAACTCCAAATGAAATGAAAAAAAAAACGTGTGCATACTGCAGTTCTTCCAAAGCCTTTTCAGCTGGCAGTGCACATTTAATGTCAATTTTTTTTTGTGGCACCTCGAATGATTTGTAAAAAATCAGCATCGATACAGCAAGACCGTTCATTCTGAAACTGAAACATAAGGCTACAGATTTACCTTGACCTCTCTGTTTAGACTAGTTGAAATGTGAAGCTGTTTTAATGAAGAATAATATCTTAATATTTGGAGCAGGTCCTGGAAAACCTATGCAAAGGTCCTGATCTACACTTTTTAAAGATGATTCCTTCTGATTCTGCGACACACAGCGGACATATCCAATATTTTATGTACACATTGTAGTCTCCTTCTGAGTAGCACCGTGGCACAGTGGTTAGCATTGCTGCCTCGTGGCACTGGGGCCATAGTTTCTATTTCTGGGGAGTTATTAGTGTGGAGTTTGGCCTTTCTAAAATTGGCCCTTGTCTGTAGATATTTGTGTCTGTATATCCTGTGAGGGACTGGTGTCCAGTCTAGGATGTATCCTGCCTTGGACTCATTGCTTCTCAAGATCCCTGTGACCTTGAACTGGATGAAGTGGTTAAAAAATGGATGGATTTGGGCTCTCACCCTCTGTCTGTAGCCAAGGTTTACAAGTAAGAGCAAGAGGTGTAGCATTGCCAGGGTTAATATGCCTGATGCTTCCCAGAGTTTCGTTGACTTACCACATAACACAGACTCCGGAGATTTTGTTTAGGCTCAAGTGAACTTCTCATTTTTGTGAAAGAAAAATGCCTCACTGTTGGGCATCTGAAAAAAGCGCCAGCATACTCTTTTAGAAATGGAAAATTGTAGATGTATCAAATGTAAATCGATGTAAAGACAATATCCGTTGAAAGAATTTGGCTTTGCTTAATTTTTTTTGGGATAATGTTGAATGTTCAAGCCTGAACAATTTGGAACTCAGAAGATAAACATGACTGTAGACACTGAAACTCCTGGTTGGAGAATTTTTTGCTGGAGGAAAATTCTGTGTTGTTGGAAATGTGTATTCAAAATTGAAATGAGTGCTGTTTTATGAGTGATAAATAATTCCAGCAATTGTGCAAGATCCACGTAGTGGGCAATATTTACCTCAATATTTACCAACATTTTATTTTATTAATACTTTGTACTTCAGGGAAGACTTTGTTCAGCTGTAGGCCTGGAGTGTAGTTACAGTAATTTATCCTATTAGAAAACATCTGCAGAAACTGTGATGGAGTCTTAATGCATCAGTGCTCTAGGAGAACATTAGACTAGTTTCTCATAAACAGAAATTTATTCCTGAAGACGTGCTGAAAACAGTTTTAATGCCTCATAAGGAATCCTTTGAAATCTGAGTCTTCAAAACAGCAACAAACAGCCTGAACACACTTCTGGTAAGCAGAACCTGTATACAAGCCCACAAAGTAATAACAGTACATTGGTTTTGTGGGAAGCATTACTACCTTGGTGATCCTAGGATCAATTCTAGCTTGTGACATTTTGTCAATGTTGATTCATTTTTATTTAATGAGTTATAACGTAAATTATGACAGGAAAAAGATGAAATCCTAATCTTGCACACCAATTTCCTGGTACCCGGGACTTGCTTTGGCATATCTCTCTCATATCGCCCTCTGCCTGCCCCTTTCTCCCTTCCAGCAGCTCCCTAACTCACTATCCAGCCTGCCAATTCCTTACCAAGGGGAGCCAAGCCAGATACCTCACACATACTGTATTCATCCTCTCTTGCATTCGCTGGGATCTAACCGAACTACTGAATTCACTATTATCATGGATCTGACATGAAATGTTGTTACGAGCACAGCCGGCACCAATTGACCCTCATTATTCAATCTCCTTGTCCCCTCACTATTTAAACCCTCCGTTCACTCCTAGTCCTCGCTTGGTATTAGAAATCTATCCGCCACCTGAGTTTGCTACGTCCTCGAACCTCTGGCTACCAACTTACAGACCTTCCAAGCATTGGAGCTCTCGACAACCCTTTCGCCTCGCTCCTTTTTGGAATTGTTTGCCTCGCGGCCTTCTCTTACTGGACTCCGACCTCTAGCCTGGAACTACAGACCACTCAAACCCGGAGCCATCGCACTCAACCTGCACGGGGTTCATAACTACTCGTTCATAATAAATGTGTTTTGTATGAAACCAAAGTGCTTGAATGTAGCCTGCTCAGCTCCACAATAATATATTCTGGTTTACAAAGTGCTGATCTTTATACTAGCTAATATTTTGCTCAATATTCCCAGTGTCCCACCAACACCTCCCAATACCTTGATATCATATCGTGTTGTCCATTTTCCAGCCGCTTTTTGCAATTCAGGGTCACGTGGGAGAACATACAAACTCCACACAGACAGAACCCGGGGCTCCAGTGTTGCTCTCATATCATTCGGAAATTCCATGTACATTTATTTCTAGAAACTGCCTGGTACACACTAAAACCAACTGCACCTTTTATATACAGTTTAAAAGTCTCAGAAAATCTCAATAAAACGGGAAATACCTTTATACATCATTTCTATGCATGTATGCTCAGAACTTGTGTTCTGTAAATTAAATAGATTTTTTTTTACCACGACATTGAAATAATATGAGGTTAAGCCCATGAATATATGCATAGGACAGCAGTGACCTGACTCCAGACAGATGATTTCCCAATGGGCCTGGCTGACATGGCTATAGTTAATCCTGAGTGAGGTGAGGAGATCCTACAGCAGGCTCAAATTAAACATAATCTCTTCCCTCATTGTGGAAAAACACAGGATTGCTCAATAACCTTAATTGCCAAACCTTGATTTCTACTAAATTTCCAGCATCTGAAACTATTTTATCTCCAGATTTCTGGCAGATATAATGTTTAAAAGCATGATCCTAATTTTCATTTAAAAGCTACTAACAATATTCAAATTTGCAATCCTGTACCGTTTTGCTCTAGTAAATCATTTCCAATGATTAGTATCTTATTCATCCTGAAGTGTTTGTCTACTGTAGTTACAGATGTTTATTGGACCTTCTCCCTTGACTATTTTAATATTAATCCAGAGAATGAGGGCTCATAAACCTACCCATGTTGACCAGCACTTAATTTCACAATGTATCATTCTCCTGAGCTAAAAATGAATTTAGGGCGGTGTTTGTGAACCACAATAAATCTCAGAATAACATAGGCTTACCTAAAATATTAAAAGAAACCAACCACTGGTTTTGCATGTCTGTGTTCGAAAAAAGGAAATACTGATTTAGAATAATATTAAATACTTTAGGCTTCTTTTTGATTAATTGATCATTTGTGACAGATCATGATACACTTCAGTGACTCTGGCTGTTGCATAAGCAGTAAATTGCCTCATTAGAGAGAGTTAATTGGGCACAGGTGTTGAGGTGATTTAACCTGTTGAATGTAGATTGGGCACAGGTGATGAGGTACAGTAATTCAACTTGTTCATTGTTACGCTTGGTGGAAATCAAGAAATAAAAGTACAGAATGAAGCCAGTATGCCCCACTTTTCAAAAGACCATCTCCTCTGGCCCTTCATTGGTTTTCAAGACAGATTTCACCACAGGTAGAATCATCAACAGTGGAGTCAAACCCCCTTTAGACCATTTAAATGGACACCATTGTGACTGGCACAGATGTGCAGAATAGTTGTTAATATTTGACATGCTAATCATAGTTTACAAAGATCTCCGGATCTACACTTGTAGTGATTTAATGCAACCTGATTCCATTAAGATACATTGTTCAAACTCTGAGACCTCACCTAGTGGGATGTGCTGTCCTTCCTGTGGGCAACTGCAGAAGTCACAGCCTTCAAGAAGGACAATGCCTCATTCACTGAATGTGATATTCAGGATATTCCATCACTTTCGAACTACTGTTAAACAGGAGCTAAAGTATTCCAACAATTACTGCACATTTTTTATTATGAAGTCTTTGTGTCTTACCTGGTTTGCACCAAAATTCCTATACGAAAGGTTTTTGCCACCATAGTTCTGTGGGATCTTTGTGTGGCCCAGTTAAATATACTGAGCAAAAAAAACTTAGCATTTACAACTGCAGCAAATTCACAATGTTACCATCAGGAAAATTGAATATTTTTTTGTAGCAGGTGCACTGATGTTTTATTGACAGACATGACATAGGTCAGTTCATTATGCTGATTAATATTCACCATCAGAAGTGTTGAGCTGCTGAGGTCTACTGTGAAAACCATAGGTCTAGTATTTTGTGTGGCCACTGCTAGAAGCAGTACAAGCTGTACATCTGTAATTGGTGCTTTGCACCACATTGCATGTCTTGTGGGATTCTGACAAGTTCATGTCATAGAGCCTGGACAAGTGTGTTCCTGTTCACTTGTCTCTGGGCCCTAGGTGTCACATGACATCCCAGCTCATCTCACCAATGTTACAGACATTAAATAATAAACACCTAGCTTATTCTATTAGCATACTGTATTTGTTGATTAGAGCGCATCTGCACATTCCTTCTCCGGTGTTAGATCTTTTATTCCATTTTTAGATGTTTCGTGTTGGAAGTGGTTTCCGATGGATTCAAATGCAAGCTCACATTGCATACAACTACAGTGCTGACGTCAATACCTGTACTTCCTACATCTTTCAAATGCTCAAAATAAAAATAATTTTGTAACCCTTAGGAGAGCAGGAGTGGGTACCAGTTGAAGTTCTCAGTGCTCAAAAAGAGGGAAATGTAGAAAAATGTTTAAAAAAAGAAGATATTCTATCACAACAGTTGAAAGCCCAGGCCTCGTCACTGCCTAAACAACATATTTACTGTACCAGCTTCTTGCTTGCCTTCAGAATCTGTTTCTACAAAATCATGAAACACCAGTGAAATACTGTACCTTGAGGACTGTCAAATAAATTATTAATAAAATGTTTTGTATAGCAAGCCTGTTCAGTCTATTGCAGCATATGTAAACAAGTCACTTTTTTCAGCACAACTTTTAAAGCAGGTATAAAGGAAACATGACCAACTTAAAGAGGAAAATGAATGAACACACAACCTCAGAGATACCAATGTTTCAAAGAAGAAGTTTCTATCACAACCCAGATTTTTATCCCAAAGAAACCTGTTAAATTCTAATAAAAATACATTCCCAAAATGGTCTGATTTCATACAATCAACCAACGTTAAATTCTATAGAGGAAGAATGGGATAGAGCAGAGTAAGGTTCTAAGACTGTTAATGTTACAGGGGACATTCTCATTACTGCTAATAATCAGGGGTTCACACAGAGCTGTAATGTTTCATAGCAAACAGGAAATTGTTGTGCCCTACAATATGTTGGCCGCTATTATGCTCTCAGGCTGTCAAGACCAAAAATAATTAGGCATCAAAATGATTTTTTTTGATTCATGTCATGAAACTCAAGAGACTTGGGTAATGTGGTTAACATGCACACATCATGAATTTTTATTGCATCATTACATTGATACAAATTCTCACAGCAGAACAGAGCAATACAACTAAAGAATATTCATTTCTTCAGCAGATTCCATTTTCTCCCCACACAGTTTCTTTCAAATTGAGATTTATGACAGTTTCGAAAAACAACAATAAAGAACACCTTTTTATTGGAATGTTTGAATACCCCCGATTTTTAAAAAATGTTTTTTTTTTGTTTGCTGCCTTATGCTTCCATGATTGTGAGCTACAGTATATTCCCTTGTGGTTGTGACTGGCAGGTGGGCCATTATACACAAAACTGATTGGCCCATCTGTCTTCCTTTAAGTTTTTTTTTTAATGTGTCACAAGTAGCCTATTATACACACACTTGAGTTTCACAACCATTTTATAGGGCATTTACAATAATTTACTACAATCTTTAATGGAGCAGAAGCAAGAAACCAACGACATTGGCTAATATTTTATGGCCTTGGGTTTTTTCACACCAGCCAGCATTTCACCTCTGCTAACCTTTGCATTCCACACACCAAAGTGTCTGATATTAAAACAGATTGCTTTCATGCCTACCTAAGTAATATCATATGCTTCACATCAGCCTATGCTTGGGTAGCAGGATTCCCACTGTATAGCAGCTCTGAACTACACATTATGTGCATGATAATAGTCTGTATCTTGTTCCAAATGACCTTTTGTACATGCTTTAGGAACTACAAAAGGAACATTGGGTTTCTGATGTGTTTTCATTTACAGTTTAAAACAACAAAAATCATTCTATTTGATTCTGACCATCCTGTATACACATTGTACAAGCCCTGTCAAGTTTTGTAAGGTAGCCAAGTTAAGGTTTGACCTTGACTCTTTTTTTTTTTCACATGTCCAAAAAACTTCAACTTGTTCAGGCAGTCAAATTCCTCTCTAAGCTGCCCCTTTAAGTTGATTGGCACTCGGAGAACTGATTTCGAGGAAATTTCTAAAAGTGCAGTGGAGATTTAGAGATGAAAAGAGACGAATGGACTGCGCGTCAGGAACAGTGCAGATTGTCATCATGCATTGGGCTGAGATGACATTCTCCGCACTGAACCAGGGGGAAGACAATAACAAGCAAACAATGCAATTGTATAAGCAACGTATAAAAATAGCACAGCCTGAGAGATATTGTCATTGTTCCTCTAGTCCTTATTTCATAGTACGCAGAGTAGTTCTACCACTGACATGACTGTGCTAAAATCTGTTACTTGTTTTTATGTCACTCTGTTACACAAAACAAAACACAGCTGTACTGAACAGGCTGAAGTGCTCACCATAGACAGGTGGAAATTCTTGGGTTTTGGTACCCCTGAGCTCAACATGGAAGAATCTTTCATCTTAAACCAGTCTCTGAAACACAGTGTGACTGGGCTCAGTCTGTTTCTGCTCTTCTGAAGTAATGGGTTAGTTGCAAGCATTTAAAGATGTTGGTTGATGAGACGTCTGATTCTGGGATAAAACTGCAATGAAATTTGCGGAAATCCTCCTGCTGCCAAGCTGTGAGCTGTGAAAATTTTAAATCAACAAAGCTTTTGGCTCTTGTGCAAGAATTGCAAGAGATACTGTATGTAAATGAGAAATATATTTTTCTTTAAACAGTAATAGATCTGCAAATAAAAAAATATGGATATGTGATACAGGTATGCTTGAAAAGCAACTGAGAAGAACAATTTTCTTTCGCTTAATTTTGTGCTTAAAATTGTTATGCAAGAACTTTTTTTTTATCTTTAAGTGTTTCCCTAAGGAGATTTCCAAAAATATTGCTCCTTAAGTTTATGAGGAGACCAAAGGCTCTGCTAGAATAAAAAAAAAACTTGACAGTCTTCATGGTAATTTATTATTTCAACAAAAATCTATTTTCCCATAAATTTACACACCTATATAGTCCCAAATTCTGACTCCTCTTCACTTAGCTGAAACAGATGTACCTGTTTTCCTCTAACATTGACTGCTTATAATTATAAAGACCCTGCAGATTTAGGTTCGTTGCCACCCTAAAAATAAATGAAAAAATGGGTATAAGCTTCAAATAAAAAAAAAACAGTAATACAAAATCCTTTTCGGGTGATCACATGCAAATAGCTATGTTTAAATGCCATAGGAGGTGATTTCTTCATATGTTGTGGAACCAATATTTTACAGGTGAGTTGCACTCTTAATACTGTACCTGAATTCTAAGGAGTTTTAAAACTCACTGAGCACCTGAATATATCCAGCTTGCTGTTGATGCAGATCAACACCTTCTTGACTCCACCAATATGGGAAAACTCTTGAAACTGCTGTGTGTGAATCAATGTCTGCCCTTGCTACCTAGAACGGAATCTCAGCCCTCAGTTTCTGTGCCAACTCAGTTTCAATGTCATTCCCTTCTTTATTATCAAATGTCAATGTCCCCTGTCATCTTCTCCCTGGTTCATGGCATGCTTATTGATTCTCATTAATAGACTCTTGACTTAAAGGGTGACCCCATTAGATCATTCAATCTAAACCTAGTCTTGAGACACCTTCTGGTTCCCAGAAGAGATGCCAAGCTGTGTCTTGGCTAATCAGGGGAATGGCACACACCAGCAAAAAGTTAAAGAAAACTAACAAGACCCCGGTTTCAAGGAGCACAGACAATCCCTGCTCAGGGAAGACAGCAGCAGCCTTGTCTTGATAACCTTGTTTTTACTGGAAACCAGGATCACTTTCACTGCTCCTTGTTTTTGCAGGTCTCAGAAACCAAAAAAAAAGCCCAAATGCTTTCAGCTTAAGAAAAAAAAAATTAATTGAATTCAATCAGTAAAGAGTTTCTGTGTTAATAACCATAGGACCTTTAATCTGACAAAACTAAGCTCAGACAATTACTTTGGTCAAAGAACATGGAATCTGCAGTTTTGGTTTTGTGCCAAGCTAAGCCCGTGTACGTGATTGATTGTTGGCTAGGAATTTTTTCATATTAATCAAAGTGTTTTGGTTGCAATTATTAGATTTGAAAGATGAAGGTACCTCTAAAACAGTCGGAGTGTCAGAGGAAGTTGCCCTGTCTAATTAAACATCCATTAGACAGTTTGGAAACCGTAGATGTTCACAATTGTAAAGAAGCCTCCAGGAGTGGAGGGTGAGATTTCTGACTCACAAAGGTTGGAGATTACAAATGATGTGAGCCTTTTTTTGTGCTCACCTCCTAAATGTAAACCATGGAAGAGGCCCATTCACTGTTTCAACTAAAATGAGAACCATTCCCTTAGCCCTGGCCAAGCAGAGACTCTCACATCCCCTTCAGTCGTGACACCCTTCCATCAATTATTCATTGGCAGCTATAAATAAATTCAGTGACCCCCCCACTCTTCACGATCAACAATAATACATTTCACTTTGCATATCTCATGCTCTCTCAGTGATGTCCTTTGTGATTGTTTGTCTTCTCAGCTTGCTTCAGAACAATGTTGCTGCCAGACGGAATTGCAACATCAACGTTGGGAACTGTTTTTATGTGGTGTTACGCTCGATGACAATGCCTGGCATGTTTTACTGTGATCTCTCCATCAGCTTGAATAACCGTATCCTTGAGTTACTTCAAATCTGTCAGTCAATACGAAAGGCTGTACTTTGAGTGGGTATGAGGTGTCCCTACACGTTTTTACACCAACCTTAAACAAATCCACACGGGATCACTTTAAAGCGCTGAATAATGAATTGCAATGCTATAATATCCTAGTAATTATTGCGGTTATTACTGTAAGGCGATGATGATTTTCATCGTTATCTAAATAAAGGAATTTCCTGGATGTGAAAGTGCATGTACAGTGGAAAGATCACACCAGATTTCTAATGTTAATACCTGAGAACACAAGCAGAGCTCTGACACATGAAACAGATGCAACCGCTTGTTGGAAACTGACCTGTTATGCGGTTCCTTAGTGCCTCAGTTCCTTCCTGCGACGTGCCACATCAAAAGATCTCATTATCTCCTCTTGTCATTTGAATTCAATGCTGAGATTTCACAACTTGGCACGCTTTCTGTCAGCAATAGAACAAGGTGGAATAACAATGTAACAATTCCTCCCTTCTTCATTTTTTTTAAACACCTGTCTTTATATAACAGATGTCTTGCCCAGTGAAAAGGGAAAAAATCTGCTCATTGTATCTAGGAAGTGTATTTGTAATTTCCCCTTCCCTAAATGTGAAGCAGTCTAATACATTGTTGTACTAAACTATTTGAGCCACTACTCCAATTTCAACGTTTTAAAGATATTGAAAATCTAACAACGTGTCTGATTGATTGATGTGACACTATGCAACATCCTGTTCACAGTGACCTGTGGGAAACTTTGGATATAACAGTTTAAATCCTTTATTATCATTGCAGCAGTATTGAAGTTTTTCCTTTTCCCCATAGTGGAGCAGTACTTAAACTCCATGGGCAGGAATTTGATTAGAACAGATTCTTTCTCTTTGTATGATTGCAGTGGGATCCATACAGCCTTGCCCAAGACATGGAGTCTCCCCTGCAATAATGTGTTGGACATATTGCTTGGCATGGAATTGGGAATGGAACTGACTACTCCCAATGCACTACTTCAACAACTAGTTTTCTGGAAAAAGACTTACTGGCTATTGAAGAACCACTGACACCATTGCTTTCTATTTCTGTACCTGAAACGGAGTGCTTGAAAGCTTAAGAGACATTGCAGATATTATCTGCTTTCAGTGTTTCTGTAGTAGCTTACATGGTGGTGCTCTTTCCTCCAGACCAGAGCTTCAGTATGGAGACCTGGCAGCTGGGCACCTCTGCAGGGTGAGCTAGCATTGGTGAGGCAAGTAGATCCCTGCAATTACCATCAATTTCCATCTCACCTGTCCGGATGATTCAGGAGATATCTGCGGACTGCTCAGACTCGGCTCTGGCCTCTGTGCTCTGTGCTGAAGCTCTGTCTCTGAGTCTCTCGAGCTTTGTAGCCCCTAGTCCCTAGCTTCGTTTTGTCTCCTGTGGCTTGCTTTGGAAACCACTTTGTTCTCTCAACCATGATTTCTGGATTTCCCCTTGGCTTTGATCATGTGTTTGCACTGGATCACCCAACTCATGATCATCCAGAGCTAGGACTTCAGGCCTTCCTGACCACCCCTCTTGGTTTACTCCCTGGTGCATTTACTTATCTCCGCCTCGGCTCACCTGCACACAGTTCCCCAGGAGTTTATCTGCCCTGTGCCCACTAAGTGGGGTCTCCTATAGAACTTCAGATCCTAGTTATGGGAGCAGCAGTGGGATTGTTATGGCATATTCTAATTTAAATCCTTATACCTACATTAGTTGGCCTCCCTAACATTCTCCCATAATGCTGCTGGTGAAGAGATTCCTCATTTCTCCACCTCATCTGCTCTGTAGTGGTGCTGCTGGCTCCTACATCACGTAGTGCTGCTCTTCAGGGGTGGATGAATTGCTCCCTTCCCACTTTTTTCCATATTTTCCATAGTGAAGGAGAGAGAGTTTTGGAACTACATTACATGCTTCACCAATGGCACCAATGGGCACTTTGCAATGGGCACTAATCTCAAGCCCCTCTAATATTTTTAAGATTAGAGGGGTTTGAGAACACAATGTAGAAATGATTCAGAAAACACACAAAGGGACAGGTGACAAGCTAAAAAAAACAGAAATGTAAATACTAATTATATAAACCTCATTTTCAACAACCACCACTCCATTACGAACTATTCAACAGCCAGCGCCGTAGTAAGAGCCCAGGAACGAATTCACTTGCAAATTGCCTAAAACAAATCCATAAATTGTAAACAATTTGTTGCTGGAAACCAAAAAGCACAATCTTTTCTAAAAACATAAACTGTTGTTAGCGAGGGAAAAAAGTCATCTTAAAAGCAGAACATCAATAAGACACAAAACGTGTGAATCAGCTACCGTCACTCAGCTATTAGAAAAGGTAACTATGAATAATACTTCTGTGAATGTTGCTTGTAACAGCAGCAAGTCTGTCCTCATTGTCAAGTCAAACAGGGATTATTTTCTTGTGTTAGTTTTTATTTTCAGTGTCAATCAGGTTAGTTTACTGTGACTGAAGTTTAGGTGCCCCACACCTCAATGGAGGAGCTGACTGCATGCTTTGTGCAGACAATTTTCAGCACTGGGGAACAATACCTCACATTTCACTCCCACCTGCCGTGTTGCCTGGTTTCAGAATTACATAGTTCTGCGGCTGCCTGCAATTTTTTGTTGTGAATCTGTGGCATCCTCCTCCCATATATATATAAAATGATATAAATGTTTGTGGTGAAGGTGATAACCCTTTTGTTTAGTCTCTAATCCATCACACAGCCTGTCAGGATCAACAGCTACAGTGGTTTTTTGAACACCCCTTAATCTGACAGCTTCATGCATCATAAATTGCAAAATAGAATTAGATCAAAGTCTGAAAAGTCAGTGCCGGCTTGATGCGGCTTGCGATCTCGTTTGTATCTTTATACTGACTCTGACATTTCACTCTGGTGGAACTTTAAAGGCAGGTGGCCATGGGGAGGCCTGCTTCAGGGACTCCCCCTGACTGACATTAATACATGTAACCTTTGTAAAGGTATAGGCTGAATGACATGTGTGATTATGTTACAGAATATTTAACTATATGTGTTTACGTGTTGTTGCTGGGGGACTCAGAGAAAAGCCAGAAAAGATGACAAGCTTTCACAGTTTGCCTCAGCGCGCCGTCCCCTCTCACTGGAGAGGGCCCAGGTAAAAGCACCACTTTCGTTAATGTGGTTTAGCCAAACAAATCCCATGCACTCATTTTACTCCTTCTAACAAACAGCCGGTTGGTTTTAAACTCTTAAAATGCTTGTTTAAAACTGTAAATGATAAATACGTTAGTCCCAACATGGATAGTTTGATTATTAACATTGTCTACCTGTGATGTTGCATGCTGTTTTCAACAGAAAAGGGGTACCACAGCCTTTTTCGTTTCTAGGTTTCCAGTATAGTTATTGAATAATGGGGCTGCTAAATGGCGGCACAGTGGTTAGTATTGCTGTCTCGCAGCAGTGCTGGGGACCTGAGCTCAGTTCCTGGGGTGCCACAGTATCTGGGTGGAGTTTGTATGTTCTCACTGTGTCCATGAAGGTTTCCTCGGGGTGTTCAGGTTTCCTCCCACAGTCCAAAGGCCTACTGCTTGGTTAATTGGTTTCTGGGGAAATGAGTCCTAGATGTGAATGGGTGCGTGTCTGTGTTTGTGTCTATGTGTCTGCCCAGTGGTAGATCCTGTCCGGATTGTATCCTGGCTTGTGCCCATTACATGCCAGGATGGGCTCTGGCTCCCCTGTGACTCTGAATTGGATACCACGGCTAATGAATGGATGGATCTGCTAAAAATATGGCAACAGAAGCCCAAAAAAGTAGGCCTGTCAAAATAAACACTGAGGGAAGAGAGAACCACGTCCACACTGTCTATACAATCTATGTAAACAGAAGTGAAAAGATATATGCAGAGGCAGGAAAGAGAGTCGTTGTAGTATTCCAAATACAGTGTAAACAAAGGTAAAACACATTTCTGATCACTAGGAAAATCATTCCTCTTATTGTTTATACACAAAAGGTAGCCTAATTTCTTCTATTGAGACTATTAATATGAATAAATTAAAGACCGTAGAAGTTCTTAGTATGAGCCTTTCTGAAAATCATAATAAAAAGTAATGGTAATAGTTTAAGGTGCAATACACATGAAATTCATGCTTTCACAAAAAACTTGGTATAACAATAAAGAATGAAGATTCATCTATTTATATATATAGATTACATATAAAATTGTCCTTTCTATTCTATGATGCTCCTGGGAATATTTGTTGACCTACTATATTAAAGAAATATTGATGAATGAGACAGTACAAAACATTTTCCAAACATGTCTGAACAATCCCAGAACTGCAATTGAAAGGACTCAGTGCCTCTTTCTTATTTGTTCTACATCCGTGAAGCATATTGCTGAAATTACACACTCCATTTAAGAGAAAAAAGATTGCTTCAATTATATTTGTAAGTCCAATTCTGGGCACTGTTATCTGTGGGCTGTTGTAGCACTATGTTAAAACGAATAAGACAGATTTCTTAATGCTGTGGATGAATTTGGATGTGCAACTAATTATATTTTGCATGTGAACAGTCATCACGGCATTTGCAGATTCAAAATAATCTCGTGATGGCTGTCCTCCTGGGACGATCAGGACCAGCTTCTATCATAGCAGGGTGGTGGATGAATGATGAAAAAAACAATGAGTAATGCGCACGGCAGATTGCATTAGGTATCTTTAAAAAAAGACAATGAGAGTGCCGTGTCTGCCAGCATTGTTAAACTTCCCTTTTATGCAAAGAAAAAAAAGATTTCTCTGCACAATAAGAGCAATTGAATATTCCACATCTTGGATTACGTGTACTTATGGTTTGATTGCTGTATTTGGTTCTATATTTAAATGACACCAAATATGCATTTGAGATACAGAGCCCTCATAGAATAAATACCTACAGATTGTACAACTATTTTTATTTTTTCCATCCTATTACCGTAACTGTGGAATGATCATCAGTGTCTGGTATGATTTCCGACTACACCTGTGATGAAGAAGACTACTGATATGGATGTGCTTGTGTCCCCTCACTTTGGTGCTAGGTGTCTTACCATTTTAATGTGAGTTTCGTTCATTTATTTAAAGTGGCGATAAATAGTTTAAAAAATGTGTCCACTCTCCATTTCTATGAGAATTTGGGAAATTGATTTTAAAAAATGGTCTCCATTCTTGATGGGTGTAACCCCATGGAAGGATCCTGCATGTCAATAGAGAGGATCCAAATTCCTGTGGAAACATATAGCTCTGTCAAGGCCTATGCACTGCTGAAACACAATCCTGTCATTTGGGTAACCATGTCACTCTTTCCAAATGCTCCAGATGCTCTGTGTCACTCAAACATTATATTTAATAACGGTCCTCCGTCTGTATTCCGAGGCTACCATTAGCCAAAACCCACAATTTCCACCATGAACAATTACACTGTCATCTCCAAAGAACTATGCTAGGCTAAAATATCAACTCTAAAGATGTTTCCCCTTTTATGGGTGGAGATTGTTAGATAAAGCCAGTATGTCTTGGGTGGGCAAGTTTAAAAGCCTTAATTCTCATAAGATCATTTGTGTTCGTGTCTGTATGCTTTTCAACACACTTGTTTTCTTTTCTGGATGTGTTTCATGTAGGTCAGTCAGGCTGGTTTGGTTGTTGCTTAAGCCTATGTTAATGAAGATATCTCTGTCAAACTACAATCTGCAATTCTGAAAAAAATGAACTAAAAACTCCTCATCTCCCAATATGATAAAGACTGCTCTTCTACCTAATGGAAGGTCTTATGTGTCAGTAGCTTCATTATCTTATTTCCTTTTAAGGAAGAAACACAGGAATACTGAAATTAATGCTAAATGCTGTATGAATCGCTAACAGAGTTCTACGTCTTTAACCGTAATGGAAAGTTTTTAAATCATAACCCAGCTCTGGTTAAAGTTAATCCAAAACCAAAAATGGGAAGACAAAAACAAAATTCTTTTGGATGCGTTTACTATATTGTTTACAGTTTAAAAACACTATCTGTGATGCCAAAGTATCTCTTACAATGATATAAACAGATAATATGGATATTCATGGAAAAAAAATAGTTCTTGCTTTCTGATTTGTTGACTTCATGCCCATACAAATGTCCTAAAACAGGGGGCTGAACTGCCTGGCAAAGTGGGTTCAATGCTTGTGAAGGAGCTTAAAGCTCAGGCACACTGGACAGTAGATCCAAATTAAGGTCGAAATGGCACGTTTCACAAGAAACGTCAAACTCACTCATACATGAAAACAAAACCATAGCCATCCATTCATCTTCAGAAAGCCACTTACAGTATTACTGGGATCTGTCACAGAAACTTAGAGAGTTTGCTGTGCTGGTTCAAGACTACACTCTGAATAGGATTCTAAGCTATTGCAGGGTATACACACAGGACAAACAGTTCTAACATGAGGAGAACATGCAAACCCCACGTGGAAGGCACCAGATTTGAACACAAGACCCAGGAACTATGAAGCAGTAACTGTCAAACCACTGGGCTACACCTATATACTGTACGTATTAAAGAGAAAGTACTGTATGTGGGCAGGTAAATACTCAGAAAACCATCAAGTGATTTCTATGTTTCCATAACTATAGAATATATTCTATGTAGTTCTATAAAGCTATTGATTATATAACTATTTAATTTAGCGATGTAGTAAAATTGAAATACAATGCCAAGATGGCAATGACAAAACTTGAGTAAAAAGGAGAAACTACCATAAAACTGTAGAACATACAAAAAATGTAATAAATGATACACAGTGAAAGTATAGTAACAAAGTATAGCAGATGCTCTTTTTTTCCTTCAGAACTTGGTTCCCTTTTCCC
The DNA here is from genome assembly GCF_040954835.1 of Lepisosteus oculatus. Classification (NCBI taxonomy): domain Eukaryota; kingdom Metazoa; phylum Chordata; class Actinopteri; order Semionotiformes; family Lepisosteidae; genus Lepisosteus; species Lepisosteus oculatus. The sequence goes on from NC_090710.1 coordinate 4,578,644, forward strand.
TATTTTCTGTATGTTTTCATGTTTTTTTGTATTTTATGCAGCTATAGTCAGTTTTGAAAACAAAAAAGAGAAAACAGCAGCACCAGGTGTGGAAGACCAAGTAACATTTCTGCACGCAAATACCAAAAGAATTGATAGTATTACCAGCAAAGGTTTTGGATTAATGCATACGATATGACACTGGAATTGGAGAAGATGGTTGAGAAATTCAAATTTTAAATTCTTATGAGGAGAAATTCAGTCATCCCCAAAAAATCAAATATAAAACATAATCAAACTGCTTTTCTGAACCTGTTGGGTTATCGCATAATAATCAAATGCCCCATAGCATCACCATAATGCCAGGTGACCCATCTGAAACCTCAGTCCCTTTCAGTGCAGCCATCAGAAAAGATACCCTCAACTCGTGCAAAAAGGATGTACTGACAGTACAGGATACTGACATGTCACACCTATCAGCAGTGTCTGCCTAGACACAGTAGGTAGGGAAACTACACAAGGCTTAGGCTATAAAGCAACTTTGTACAGGCAATACATTAAGAAACCTGATGTTGTCTTATGCTGGAAAACAGCAATCTTTTTAATCAGGAACACAATATTACATTTGGAGGAAGAAGGGAGAAGAATTTGAAGGAAGGATTCACAGGGCTAGTGCTATGAGGCTGTGTGATGATATGGGAGTGCTTACCACTAATGAGTTCCGTGAAATATTAAGAAATTTTAGGTTTTCATTTTACCTAGTGCTAGATGTTATACTGGGTTAAATTCCAGCAGGGTGATGGTCCGAAATATTCTACAAAAACTGCAGAAGAATTTCTGGAAAAACAGAACAGTTAAGGACTGGATATCTCAAAAGCTACTGATACTGGAAAATGGCTTTAAAATACAAAAAATTAGTTAGCTGAGAATAACATGTTATGCAACACTTAGTTACAAATGGATATTAACAAAAACATGCTTGTTGTTCTTTATTTATCTGTGCCTGGATATCTGCTTTTAGATATTTTCCTCAGTATAATTGGTGTTCCTTTCAGAATTCCTTTTCTTTTCCATAGATGGCATTTTCTATATCTGTTTGATGATTACCATTATTGATGAATACAGAACAAAAAGTCCTTGAACTTCACAACTTTAAATCTGAAATTAAATATCTTAATTCTGTTTTGTAACAGAATATTATGTTACTTGTAAAAAAACACTTCTGCATTTGGAATCTAAACATTGAATTTTGCCATGGTGCTATGGTACTAGATTTTATTAACATTGTAAGCACTTTTTTCACTTTTGTTTTATTAATGAAATTCAAAAACTAAATGGTATAAATAGGGTATAGAATTATCTAAACAAATATTACTATTAGTACTAAAAAAAATTATCATTCCGCCAAGGATATAAACACATAGTATTTTCCAACCAGTTCTAACTATGTGTGAAATTACACCTAATGCAGGGCCTAACGTTTCAGAATAAAATGTCAGCTATAAAATTTCATATTTGAGGTTCACTACCATAAGTACAGATGATGACAGAAACTCTAGGTACAGGATATGAGAGTCTGCGTTCATGTTGTGAAACTTATGGTTTGGAATATTAAAACAAGATTCAGATTCCAATGAGCACTATATTCATGCTGACCTTTTCACATAAGGTTGAAATAAGCCATCTGCTGCAGCATATCAGAATATTCAGGGGAGCGAATCAGCCAATGTTTTTAAAAAAAATCATAATTACCAATTTAAGCAGAATTCACAAACGGCGTTCTCATTACAGAAAGTGAATTGTCGTTTGCTGCTCTTTTCCGTGCAACAGAAACAAAAGTTCCAGGCTCTCTCCAAAGTAAAACACAGAGATGCATTTAGAATAAAATAAAACCTGTTATTTCAATTGACCTTTTTCACATCAAGCTGTCAATGATCTCAACAGAGGACATAAAATTTCTCCTTATTGCAGCAGAGTTCATCATAATGGTTATTTGTTTTAGAACATGGCCTTTAGGAAAAAGGCAGCACAATCTGGAGAAAACGCAAATGATGTGACAAGGCGTTTAGTCCAACTGCATTTAAAAATAATAAGAGCTCAACAGCCAGAAGCAGTTATGGAAATTGGCAAAATGGTTGGGGGGAACGCCTGGGCACACGGCAGCACTTCTTCATAATTCAAAATGTATAATTACAGCCTAACGTACCATTCAAAACCTCAGCTCATTTAACCTGCATAAGAATTCTGCTCAAAGAGGTTTACTACTTTTTCCACTCCTCTCCGAGTTTCACAACTGAGACAGTTTGCTCAGGGTTTTGAAAAGAAGGTGACGAATCTTTTCGGCCTCAGCAGAGTAAAACTCAAGGGAATTTTTAATGCTTTATTTCCCCAGTTTAAAATTGTTCAACTTTATTTAACTGTCAATCGAGAACAAATTCTCATTTACAATGACGACCTGCCGAGTGCCTATTTATACAACAGGGTGTTAATTTAATGGAACTATTTGGGCGAAGTGCCTTTCTCAAGGGTACAACGACACTGCCCCATCAGGGACCCTCCAGTTAAAAACATAAGAGAGGTTAGAATTGACCCATTTAGTCATTTGCTAGTTTGCTGTTAATTGATATAAGGATCAAATCCAGCGATTTCTTGAAAGAAACCAGGGTGTCAGCTTCAACACATGGGAGACTAGAATCCAAGTCAAGGTGCCACACTGCTATGTGGAGAGAGGATTCTTGCTGAGGTCTTCACAAAAAATAATTACTCAAAATAACTTTACGAACAGCAGCAGGAATTCAGACATACAGTAGGAAGTAAAGTAATACAGAAGTAAAACGTATTTGGAATACATCTTGAAAGATTATCAAAGTTGACAAACTGCTTAGGACACTTTATGTTTTGACACTAGTAAGCAGTACCTCTATCATTGGTTTATAATAATAATTTTGCAAAGGTTCTAGAACATGCTGTTGCTGTAATATGCAATCTATGAGCCTTTCAGTATGGGTTCAGATCAATGTATGTTAAGGAAATAACACTTGATAGGGTTCAGAAAGAATAATTGCTGACTGTTTTATTTATCAATTTCTTTCCTGTGGGGTGTTAGTCTTTGATTCTCTTGAATCTTTGATGCTGTTGATCTTGGTAAATAGATTTGAGAGGACTGTTGACATTACTGGAACTGTTTTGTTGTTGTTTAGATAGTTGATTTTTGTCTATAAGTTGGTCTTATCTTGCATCCCTCAGAGCTCTGTTCTTGGTTCTATTAATTTTAATGTGTCAATAACATCATGTTACCATATGCTTGAATTCTTTTTAGGTGATGACTCTCATATTTATAATTACATGAAACCTGACATTAATCAAGTCCTGTCTGCCTTAACACAGTGTCTAGAAAAAGTTACAGAATGAAACTATGTTTTTTACATTTCAATTACAAGCATTTAAGAGTCAACTTTAGCTTGATCATTGATGAGTTTGAACTCAGACCAAGCACTCAGGTCAGGAATCTTGGTGTCATCTTTGATCTGAGTCTTGCATTTGAAACTTATGTTGTTATAAATAAGCCTTTATCATTTTTTTTACATTGCTCCTATCTCCCACAATCTGGAAAGGCTTGTGCTTTTGTCTTTTCCTGGTGTGAGGCAGTGTTTGCTGCTGTTTCCTTGTATGTTCTTAAGTTGCAACATTGTCAGAACTGGGCTGCGTAGATTTAGAAGCTCACATGCAGAGTACATGAGCATATCTTTCCTGTTTTGTCTTCCTTGCACTCTGTGGATTTCAGAATATGAATATGCTGCTCACCTTTAAGGGCTTTAACAGTCTGGCTCCTGACCCTCAGTGAACTGTGCTCTTCGGTCTCTGGTCTTCTGAATCTCTGAATCCTGGGTTTAATGGGTTTTCTGATCTGTTGCTGCAAGACTGTGGAAAGATGACAAGGCCCGTGAGAGATCTTATAAGTCAGTCAGCATTTTCACACCTTTTCTTATACAATAACTCACTTTTATGTATTAATTATGTATTTATGTATTAATCACTTTTATGTATTATTCTGTTTAATCACCCTATTATTTTTTTTACACTTATAATAGTGATGTGAGGTTAGTGCTCTCACATGTGTAGAGTTATTATACATTCATACAGTATGTGTTCCAAAGAGCTATATTTGTGCTAAAGTTCTTTTCCTTAAGATGCACAGTTTCCTTTTTCTACTTGAAAAGATACAGGTAAATTAACAAGAATGCTATGCATTAATTTAACTATTTTTACGGTAAATAGAAAAAAGTGGCACAAACCTTGGTGCTAATTGTGACATTGGCAAAGGGCCGAATCAGTATGTGTTAAGGTCTGAAGATTGTCACAAGACCTTCTTAACAGTGTGTTAATGTTCGTTGACATTTAATGGGTTTGTTCACACACTTTAAGTTTGAAAGTGTAAAAATGTTAGTAATAGCTTGGCTGATTCCTACTAAAACTATAAAAATATATATAGTGCCAATAAATAAACCAGTACACTTAAACCTGGCTATAACTGTTTCAGTTAAATGGCAAAACTGCCAAACTTTCCCCAAAAGAGGATTAAACCATTAGTTGTTCTTTTATCTTTGCTTTTCTGCTTTTAATACGTGATTTTACCAGCTGTTGGTTGACTATAGTCCTATACTTGGACTATAACCTGACTGCCTAAATTAATGTTAGCGAGACCAAGGTTTGTGATCACTGGGGTCTGTAAAATAAAATGTTTAATTTAGCACATTTAATATAGCACTTTATAATCTCTCTTTCTTGTCTTTGCATGGCTGTGTCTTGTGGTTGTTTTCTTTTTACTTTTGCATCATGAGACATTGCTGTGCTTATCAATGCCTTCCTACACCACACACATAACCACACATGTTTACCGCTGAGCATAAAAGCGATCCTTAGTTCACAAACAAGAGGAGACAAAGAGAAGTTGGGTGTCATGTTAAAGGCCAAAAGATATAATCATAATTAATAATTGATTGCATTTCTATAACCTTTCAAGAACTTTTTCCAGTACTGAAGTGCACCCCACCTGGGTGAAATGAGGCTGCCATTTGGTAGCCCTGCCCAGGAAGAAAAGTGAGAAATGGCTTCACCAATGGGATTAGTGAAAGACATTATAGTACTTCCCACTAACAGTGGAATCTAAGGCCATTAGAGTTATTAGAAAACTTAGATGAGGCAGAAGGTTTGGGGTATTTTTTATTCTAAATCTACCATCAAAAATGCATTAGAAAACACTGTCTCAGGTTTAAAAAAAACATCCTGTGCTCTCCTATGGTGTCTGTAGACAGGAGAATAAAAATACTCTTTGTCATTTTCAATTCCAGTGATCTAAATGTACGAGAATTGATGGTGCCTTCCACCAAATGCTGTTATAGGGAACCTGGTTTGTTTATTTAATGAACACAGTGTCACAGTGGATCTGTGTCCTGATGCCTGACAGAGTGGCAGGTGTTGGTGGCAGCTTTCCTGAAACGGGGGCACTGAATTAACAAATTCAATTTACATAATATCCTCAAAGACAAGAACCTCTCACTGAATACTGCCCCTTTTCCTCTGAGCAGGGCTGTCTCTCACTGCAGGCCCAGCTGTCCTCTTTTCCTCTTGCTATGTTGTCGCAAAACACAGGATAACTTACAGAAGGGTTTCAAACAGCATTAATGTTTCGCTATTCCTTAAAAATACACTGTACCAGTACTGGTAATGAATTATACTAGTTTTGTATTCAGCTACTTCATATCTTCAGGAAGTGGGTAAAACTAAGCAGTCTTGTGCTACTGTAAAAAAATAATGTCAGGTACTTGACTTGAAGCATTGTAGGAAAGTATACCTGGTTAAGATTGTATGCATCTTTATGAAGAAGGGTTAGGCACAAAACTGTCATGCTGTGCAAGCATAATGAAACAGTCATTATTATTTAATGAGATACACTTCTATTTATTTTGTTTGACTATGTTTACTGTGCTGTATATTGCCTGTGTACAGACTGAGAGATGGCACATTGGAAAGATTCTGGAAATATGGTGTTATGATCTCGTGTCATGGGGTTAACAATCTTCTTTTTAAGCATTTCTGTTCCCTTCTATCAATACAGGTCATGAAAACTGCTGATATTCCTGTGCTGCTTGACTATGTACTGTACATATTGTCATGGTAGCACTCTCCTCTGTCATTGAGTATATTTCAGGTGCACTCAAAAATGAAGAAAAAAATAGGACAACCTGAAATGGAAAATTAAACCACGAGAGTGATGGATTAAAAAAAAGTTTGCTCAAATGCCGGGAGCATGCATTGTGTTTTCATCAGCTGGAAGGGGCTGGCAAACTGAGAGCCCTACTGCGTACATTTCAAATTATTCAATTGTACGAATGAGCATATGTTCGCCTTAGCATCATAAAGTTAAATTATGCATGTTCTAATCGGATTTATTCTTGTTTATTGAGTTTGAAAGACAGCAAAGCACAATATAAAGCACATTTTCAGCTCTGCTTTAATATCATATTAATTTGTGACCTTTTCTTCGACTTTGTTTACTCTCGCTGATTCAGAAGGTTAATTTATTTTTGAAAATGCAGCAGAGAAAATTAAGGAGCTGGAACTCTGGTATTTCGAAAGTCAGATTTTTGGTCTTGCTAGGCTTTTTTTTTACAAAAGAAGCTTGTCGGGGGGCTTTTACTCCTTTCTATTCAAATAATATTGGTAAGAGCTATAGATGATTATATTATAAATAATATATAAATAATAAATAATCCTTACACTTGTATAGCGCTTTTCTGGACACTCCACTCAAAGTGGACTCCTCTCCACCATCACCAATATGTAGCTCCCACCTGGATGATGTGACGGCAGCCATAGTGCGCCAGAACACTCACCACACACCAGCTATCAATGGGGAGGTGACGAGTGTTGGAGCCAATTCATAGATGGATATTATTATTGTATTGATTATATTTGATTTTATGTAAAAAGCACAAATATTAACTTAAATACTGGAAAATCAAGAGCAGATTCAAAATGTTTGTTTATTCAGAAGTATGCAAATTATATACTAAACTATACAATGTTTGAAACCATTGATTTTACAAAATGATTGTGTATTTACTATACAAATGGGTATCAGTACAGCTGACCTTCTCATAGGTTAATATGCCCCAACAGAACTTTTTCTGTAAGACATCAGTCATGTGAAGGGACACATTTAGTGTTTCTCCCTATGGGGTGCATAGGCAAAGGAACAACCTGGCTAAGTAGCTTCTCCCATACTCCTACATTCCTTTGGGTAAGGAACTGTCTTCTATTCTTGGTTTAAAATGCACTGACTGTGGACTGTGGACAAATGATAACACAAAGTGCAGAGAAAAGTGAATGAGAAACGTTGGCAGTTTCTTCTATATCAATTGTTTCCAAAGTGGAATTGGAGGACCCTTGGAAGCTCTAAAATGAAAAGAAAAAGCATTATGCAAATTATATCAAATTATTTGAGTATTTTTGCTGTCTGCTCAAAGGGGGGGTGCAGTATCCCTTTTGAAGATGACCATTTAAAGAATTATAGGAGTATTTTCCATTTATTTTAGTTATTTGTAATTGTGGTCAGATTTTAAACTTCAGGTCCCAATTGAAAAGGACATTTATTAAATTAAAGCGTCAGAGAACACTGATGTCATAAACGTTTGCTATCTTACAGTCTGCACTGGAAAGTGGATTGAAGTAACGAGGTCTAATGTCCATTGCCAACAACTTCTAAACTTGTACTGTAACTCCATGTCTGGCTCACCCGCACCTGCTACCCTCATGTTAAGAAGCTGACTCAACTAATCTTTACTAAGCTAGTCATACATAGCTCTTGTTTCTACTCATTTCCCATGCTCCTATGCCGCAAGCAAGACTCTCTCATTTTGCTCTGATCAGAACCAATACTCCTTGTAATACTGAAATTCATCCCTTTCATGAGGGTAATTTAGACTCAACAATTAATAATAATAATAATTGCTTACACTTATATAGCGCTTTTCTGGACACTCCACTCAAAGTGCTTTACAGGTAATGGGGTCTCCCCTCCACCACCACCAATGTGCAGCATCCACCTGGATGATGCGACGGCAGCCATAGTGCGCCAGAACACTCACCACACATCAGCTATTAGTGGGGAGGAGAGCAGAGAGTAATGAAGCCAATTCATAGGTGGAGATTATTAGGAGGCCATGATTGGTAAGGGCCAATTGGAAATTTGGCCAGGACGCTGGGGTTACACCCCTACTCTTTTCGAGAAACACCCTGGGATTTTGAATGACCACAGAGAGTCAGGACCTCGGTTTTACGTCTCATCCGAAGGACGGCACCTGTTTACAGTATAGTGTCCCCATCACTATACTGGGGCATTAGGACCCACGTGGACCACAGGGTGAGCGCCCCCTGCTGACCCCACTAACACCTCTTCCAGCAGCAACCTTAGTTTTTTCCCAGGAGTCTCCCATCCAGGTACTGACCAGGCTCACACCTGCTTAGCTTCAGTGGGTTGCCAGTTGTGAGTTGCAGGGTGATATGGCTGCTGGCAATTAACCCTTTCAGCATGTATCGGAAAGGTGGGAGGAAAATGGGGCTCCAGAAAAAACACATGTAAACATGGAGAAACATACCAACTCCACACAGAAGGCAACTTTGTCAACTTGTCAACTTTCTGTTAGTGTTTCAACCGCAAAGTATTTGGCTGTTTATCCAGGTAATGATACATTGAAAATTGTGTGAGCTGGTCATTTTTTTAACCTGAAAGCGGTTAATTGAAAAAGCTCTGTGAAAGATCACATTATTTCTGAAGATCATGTTAAATTCTCAATAACATGAAAAGAGAAGAGAAGTCAGCACTGGCTCATTTGATAAACTAACATGCATGGTAATCTAATACTAAGAAATTCAAGCCTTGTTCTACTTGTTTCAAAAGTGGTAAATATACAGTAGAAGTGTGCCTGCTGTGAATTACATACAGGTTCAAAATTAACAGTCTCTGATACTAAATTAGTATGCAAATTAAAATACAGTGTTCACCAATTTTAATGGAACAGAAAAACAAAAATTAAGAAAAAAACTAAACTTATTTTTGCTTTACAATCAAGCAATTTATATTTGGGACCTTGAGATTAATATGAACAATAAGTACAATACAACATACAGTATGTTTTATTTATGGATAATTCCATTCATTCTTTGGATCATATTAGAACTGAAACAGTATGTTCAACCCAGTGATTTAAACCCAGTCACTGTACGGTATGCAACTAAATATCAATGTTTACACTCTGAAAGAAGTACAGTATACACACAACTGCATGAAGTTTGCGACCCACTGAGATAACCAAATCAGGGACCTGGTTGTCCCTATAAGTTTACTGTACATTGATCTTTATAAGTATGAAAACTGGTAATTGAATAATGAATATTGTAAAACTATGTTTATCAGTGATACTGTTATGCAGAGTGCAGAACATAGGCTAACAAATAACAGCTGTGATATTGTAGTGAATCAGTTATTTTAAGACACTGGTTACCAATAGTTATTTTATCTACTGTATCATGTAAGCCAAAAAATTGGAAAGGAAAAATGTTGGGGACTTATAGTGTTGTAAGTATACTGTAGGTATACATATCAAGGACTCAGTGGTATAAGTTCCTGGCACTTTTGATTCATGTTTCTGATGCAAACTATTAAATATTGATAGACATCTGGTGCACCATTCATCTGTCAGCAAAAATTAGCAGTTCAGTGAAGTTGGTCCAGTCTTCCTTTCTGAGTTTCACTCGATTGGATTTACTGTAAATCAAATCTCTGGAATGGCCACAGAATTCTTTCATTGTTATTTTCCACAAACTATGCCTGAAAGGCATGATATTCTGGCAAAGGATTTGAGAACTTATTAGGAAGACCACTGGGAAGAGAGGAAAATAAGCACACCCAACACGTTTGTTAATATTGTGTACACATGATTGTGCATAGAGGGCACAACGTATTGCTGAATGCAATGATAATAACTTTATTTAATCAGCGAGAAAAGAGAAAAAGCTTCAAATGTCTGACCAATTAATTAAGATGGAGGCAATACAGAGAAATACTTACTCTTTGCAATGAAAGCATAAACCATATGAAAGTGCACAAAAATACAATACATTATTAAAATTATTTCAGTCTTGCTTTCAGATTTTGTCTGGAGCAACACCAACAATCTTTTTTGTTTTAATGCAAACCTTGTTTAGTGGAAAAAGTCCCGATTAACCTGTAGGTTGTTCTCAAGAGCAGACTGTGACTGTAACTGTCACTGTGCTGTGTGCGAACCTGCAAACATGTATCAGTTGGTACAGGTGGGAGAATGCTGTATTTTCCCTTCATTTTAAAGGACAATGCCGAAATCTATAGAAGGAGTTGTTCTGCTTTCAGTAGACTCGCTTCCACTACAGTAAATGTTATGTATGGCACGTTTCAAGAATTTTTATCATCTTAAATTGAAAACATGTGGTGGACTAGATCTCCGAGTGCAGTGAGAGAAATGTGCCTTCTCCATTACATTAGCGAACAACTCAGAGAATCATAGACCCCGACTGCCAGAGAAACAAACAATTACAGTAAATACAGCAAAGTGGCTCTGTCTTTTCTTAATTATTCGCAGAGGAGAGGAACATACATTTTTGCTGCGGTTTATGTGATTTGATAATGTGTACAGGTAGAAGCATGCTGGTCATGATTGTGACACTGTCTAGGCGATCTGCACAGAAGAAAGCTATTTCTCTCTCTCTGTCTCCCTCCTGCAAGTGGAATCAAAGAAATGGAATCCAAAATCACCTCCAGGTTTATTTAAGATGATGTCTCTTTAGATGAAAAAAAAGAAAACAAAAAAAGAACCAACAGAAACAAAACAGCAACCTGCTCTAATCGCTTCAAATAAAGTAATGAATGAGACATTGGTGATGCCAGATAGCTTTCCTGTTCTGCAAGGTACGGGCCTTGTTTGTGAGAATGGTTGGCAATTAAAAATAATTGGGAAGCAGGTTTGCCTCTAAATCTTCCAAGAGTGCCAGTTATGATCTAATGATGCTTCATTAGGCATGCTGAAAGCTGAGAGCTCTGTATGACAACGGCAATTAGGCAGGATCATAGGAAAAATCATTAAAAATACCCTGGCTAAGATTAGCTTTTCACTTAATGACCAATTCATTAGCTAATTGATTTCTTATTAGTTACAGGCAAAAAAGCCTGTTTGGGTTTCGGCACAGCTAATTAACAGCATTTACACCATTAGTCAATCGCCTAATGTTCAGGAAAACAACTTTGGAATGGAGCATAGCTCAGAGGCTTTGGGCCATTTGCTTTACTGTGTTTTTCTTTCTAATTTCTACTTAATATTTTCTAGAATGTATTGGTTTGGAACATCTTTTGTAATCAGCGTGGTAATTTATTTCATGCACATCAGCACTTCATCACACGAAAACATTCTATTTAGGCAGCCAAAATACTACATGGTACAAAGAGATATGGAGGTTTTGTACTAGGCAGCACATTATTTCTATCTTATATTTAATGTGGCAGTGATTTTGGCTTCATTTAATACCCTCCTATAGATTTAGCATGTCAAATGATTACAGATGTGAAGCCAAATTAATTGTTGCTTATGGCAACAGACCATTTTTGACTTCTAAAAGAGTTTTTTTACACTTCAATGTGAGATTTTTCATGCTAAAAGATTACTGTTCTTTATACATTAAGAACCCTAGGAAGAGAGAAGGGATCTTTACGTGCCTGTGAAGCTTAAGTCTCAGACACTGGAAAAGCATTGACGTTTTGCTTAAACGAGAGATTAGGGTCGTATTTTTAATAAAAGGTCATTCTTTCAAATTGATATCATTTTATCATTTTGGAAAAGTATTTATTCGCAAAAGACATAAGGAACCTCATGTCTAATTTATTTTATCTCAAAGGTAATTAGCATAATTTATTATGAATTTATGTTAATACAACTATAGAACTAAACATGTCTTTCTTCACCTCCTGATGAATCTGATGAATGAATTGCTTTTTTAAGAGCCATGTTCCAAATGAAATTCTAACTAATGGGTCACACTAATTTTATAATGTTTCCAAAATGGAAAATCGCTTACTATGACAGACTGCTTGGACAGAGAAAGCTAGATGGGCTTTTTCAACCCACATATGAAATTAGTTTACAGGACTGTGCCCACACTTCTTTTATTAATTTATTTCAAAAGTGATAAATAAACTACATTAAATTAATTTTCTTTACAAGCCATTGACAGACTTGGATAATACTGTGTCTAACCAAACGGGTACACACTGGAAACATGAAGTCATCTGGCTGATCAAAATCTGTCCCGTGCCAGGATACTGATGCTCAGAGTGGGATTCAATTTTGTGTTGAATGACTCAAGCATTATCTACAAGGACAGCAGAGTCCAGCCAGCTATCACATACCTCCTCCTAATCTGCTCCTTTGAGCATTAAGAGAAATAAAGCCCTGTTTCCAGAGCCCTGACACATTAAAATGAGCAGTTCTGATGCAGATGTAATATAACAGCACTTAAAAAGAGTACACACAAACACACCTGGTAGCTCAGACTTTTTGGTATTGTTAAAAAGGCTGAGACACCAATGGGAAAATTGTATAATCCCACTGTCCCTTTTCTGGTCAAATGCTCATTTTCTGCAGGAATGAGCTACAATAAAGAATGAGAATGCAGTTTTCTAAGCAGTCACAAGGTGCCAGCTTTCTGAATATGATGCATCAGCCAACAAAGTGTGAATTATTTTCCTGAGGTTAATAGTAAAAGTCTTGAAAACTGCTGAAATGTGGATTCATTATTAAACTTTGGGGGGAGGAGGGGGGAAAAGAAATGTTGTTGTTGTTATGAATCACATTTTGGCCTCTTTTTTGCTGTTTTGCATTATATCGTGTTTTTTATTATTACCACAGACGCCATCAAAGCAGGTCACCCACAGTCAAATGCCACAGTTCTCTAGCTAGTTCTCTAGTTTGTTTGTGTCTTTAAAAATAAATGAATTAGGAGGAGGAAAGACAGGAGCTCTGCCGCCAAAATAAATTGTTCTTGGTATTTTATATCAGAGAGAAAATGTCACATTTTGTCTATTTTTCCATCTTATTAGCAGATACCTAATTCATGTGTAGTTCTCTTGCTTTTATTGTTGTAAAGTGCTTACTGCAAATACAGAAAAATACAAATCTATTTTCAACACAGATGACTGCATTCCTGCAGTAATAATGCCCATCTGCAGAAGTTACACAAAAAGATAAAATGAGTACAAAATAGATCACATTAAAAGCAAATATATATATATATGTATTTTTTTAGGTGATCACATTGTTAAAAAACAACAGCAATGTTTTGGTTGCATTGCTTCTGAAGGATTTGAAGTTTTTACCTGTATCATGCAAAATAATATTTATTTTATTCTGATGTAATAAGAGGAAGAAAGATACATTATAAAAATTCAATATTACCCTTTTCTTAAACTGCAGTACTTAGACATGCTGGAAAATAGTTTATATCTTCTTTTTGCATGATACTGTATGAGCCTGCCTCTATACAATACTTAATCTACCCCCACAAAACAAGCACTTTGAAGGAGGAATTCATGAAGACCAGTCTTACTGTAATTCTAATTGCATAATATACTACATATTTATTCCTATTAAAAATTTATTTTTAAAATTATACAGTGTGTGCACTGATAATCGTAATGTCTGATCACTATGCTGTAAGTGTATGATATAATTATAAATATTTGTATATGGAATGTGTACTTTTGCACACATCTTGAAATTGTACCTATTCAAGTTTGTGCAAAATAAGTCTTATTGAACCTTGTTTGTATTAGAAAGTTATATCTCTCAGTTAACACATGACTTCTCACATTAATTAAAATGAGTTTGTATTAAAAGTCAGCTAAGGAGCTCTGCATTTTTTTGTTTTCAACATACAATCAGCACATATGATCACAATGATAATATTCCTGCTTTCCAAAAACAAATCAATGCATTTTATCCTTAGGACTCTTCCTTTTTCAGTTTTATTTAATCTGGTAATTTAATTCAGTTCAATGATGCCCTGCTTTGCCGTATGAATGTTGAATTTTTAATAATGAAGACAAAGAAAATACACATCTAATTTAGACAGAAACATAGCTTGTTTTAAAACAAACATACATTTGATCGGAATATAGAATGTCCTGAATTCTATAGAACTAAATACAGTATAATAGTTTTGCTTTCATTGCTTTCAGAGATGATCTACAGACATACATTTCTGTTTATTTTGCACTAGGAGATGATGTGGAAAAAATAAAAGAGATAATTTTTCTAAGAAAAGGTGCATAAATCCTTTTAGCAGAATAATTAACGGAGATATTGTGATACACAGGGAATGCAGATGGTTGGAAGATGACGTGAGAAAAAATAACATTGAATAGAAATGTGTATTGGGAATGGAGGAGCCTAATTATTATTATTATTCATATGCAAGGATAGATGTGGAGCTTTTAATTTCTGTCCGGCAGTTCAGATTATCCTCTCCACTAATCATTCACTTGGGCCCAGAGGGAAGGAGTGCTCTCTGACAGATGGAAGTAGCTGAGACCTGTTTAGGGGTCTTTTCCCCAGATGGCTTCACCACCTCACTTCACAGCACTGAAAGACCACAGGAGCCAGACCCCCTTAAATGTATCCTGCACACAATGTACACTGCCTCTAATGTCAGGGTGCTATAGCAGATCCCACTCTTAATTAATCTTAATGAGCTGCACTGTTTGTGACTTCTTGTTCTTGAGATCAGTGAATAAATCACCCTATATAAATTACTAATGCAACCATCTTTAGCTGTCATAAAAAGGCACAACACTTTTTCCTCTTATTTTTTTAAAAAGGCAGTTTAATTGCATGACTGAACAAATGTTCAATGTCCCACTCTAATAATCCTGACCTCATGCAAGTCAATTCGCTTTATGCTTACTAATTGACGTGAGAGGTCCTCAGCATGGATTAAACCACTGGATTCACATTACACAAAATCTTGAGTGGAGAACTTTAGTCTTAAAGGCATTGTTAGCATGCTGAAAGAGATCTGACCAAAGAGAATTTGACGCATCTTCACGTTAGGAATATGAATTCATGCTAGAAGCAATAACAGACGTGGACTGCTTTTGTCACCCACACTCTGCTAGACAACAGAGAAAATCAACTGAAATTACAATCTGCAACAAATTCTATTCATCGCAACTTGTATGAATAAATGAACAGACAGCAATCGCTGTCAGGAGGCATCAGCTGTAATGACAAGGCATGATGAGACAGAGGTTAAAATATTTTTGAACCCAGAACTTTGTTGTCTGACAGTAAGTTTACTATTTTTTATACCGATCGTAAATGTGAATGAATATATTTGATAAAGCATTTCAAGCATTTTATAGCATTAGCATTTGTCTTCTCAAATCCTACGTCTCTTCTGTGAGACATCGTGCAAAAAAGCATTGTGCAAAGCTGAGCTTTCAAAACACGTGTGGTCTTACATTACTGCTAGACAACAAACATATAAAAAAGGTAAACAAAATTTAAAAGAAACAAACAGCGACCTTTTTATGTAGAATGATATATTCTGCCTTCATTGTTTTTGCTTTGTGGGAATATGTGTCAGGGGATTACACTTAGGTTATGAATTTTATCCACCAGCAATACACATAAGAACAAAAGAGCAGCTAGGAACGAGAGCAGGCTTTTCAGCACCACCTAGCCTGTCTGGCAATTAGTAGCTAACTGATCCAAGGATCTCCTCCAGATGTTTCTTGAAACAAGCCAGGGTAGAAGGCAGTGTCAACCACATGGCTGGCTAACTTGTTTTAAGTATATTTTTAACTACACACATTCAACTAAGGTAATTGTTCTGGTATAATATTAAAGCACAGTAAAACATTTAAAGAATTATTATTATGTAGCATCTATCCATCTTCAAACTGCTTTATCCAATCCAATCCAGGGTCGCGGGGGAGCCAGAGTCTATCCTGGCTAGCGACAGGCACAAGGCAGGATTCAGCCTGGACAGGAGGCCAGTCCATCACAATGCACACACAGACACAAACAGGCACCCACTCACACCACAGCCAGTTTTCTAAAATGCCAATATAATTAGTATATCTTTAGGTGGAAACAAGAGCACCCAAGGGATATCCACAAGGACACAGGGAGAACATATAAACTCCACACAGATAGAACCCCAGGTTTAAAATTGAACCCAGGACGCAAGGCAGTAATGCCAAGCACTGCACCACCATACTGCCTGAGTATTAATGAAGTTACAGAATGAATTATTTAATTAATAAAGGGACGCTTTGTAGATACATTTTTCTTTGGGCATTCAACTAAGCAGCTCTGCATAATTCTGCAAGAGGGATTCCTTTCCACAACCTCTTTCTTCCCCGGAATTGTCCCAAGTAAACACAAACTGAAGTACGTTTGCATGCCTGCGACAAAAAGAAGCAATAAAAAGCGACTTTAAAACTTTTCTATAAAGTTTTTTTTAAGTATTGATTTGCTCTTTACCGTTTTATTGCGCTGCTCTTATTTCCCTCGGGACAGAGAGAGAGACAGATGCAGCTCTGATGTCATCAGGTCTGAAGGCATATTCTTTGCCATGGTGGCTTTTTCTGGGGAGAAGAAGGCGATAGACGGCTGATAGAAATGCAATAGCAGGTGAAAACATTGACCTGCATACAAGTAGTGCAAACCAACTAGAAATGTGCAGGAGAAATGGAGGAGCCTTATTATTATTATTATTATTATTATTATTATTATTATTATTATTATTATTATTATTATTATTATTATTATTATGCAAGGATAGTTGTGGAGCTTTTAATTTCTGTCCGGCAGTTCAGATTACCCTCTCCACTAATCATTCACTTGGGCCCAGAGGGAAGGAGGGAACTAGAAATGTGTAGCATTTAAAGTGCTTTATATTAGTACAGTGAGTAAACAGTGAGAATAGCAAGAGCAGTATATGGAACAGCTGTCTGGTATACCAACAGGTGCGGGATGCAGCAATACTTTATTCTCATGAATTATATTTGTCGTTCATGCCTTTTCTCTTAAACATCAGCAGCAGAATCGGATTTCTGTTAGTTAAGGTGAAGGTGACATAACTGTAAAAAGCACGACAGCTACGGCCATAATTCTTGTACAGGATGAGCATCAGGCTCAGGATTATAGGTTGAAGGTTTAGTTATTGGGTGAACCTTCACCCAGGTGCAGAATTAGTTGTGGCGCAAGCCCACAAATCTCACTGCAGGCATATAATGATGTAATCCAATAATGGAGAGTTTATCAGCAATGCTTCTCTTGTACTGAGCAACTGTAGCCTGCTTAATAACAAGAGTGTCTGCTCTAAGTGCTCCTGTTTGAAGCAAGGTACAGAAATAGTTTTTATGCTCCATTTCTGATGAAGCTATTCTACTCAGAATAAAGGGAGGACTTTTTATTTTTTTTACAGACGTGATAGATTTCCATAGGGTGGAATACATCAATCTAACCATATGAATGTGGAACCACTTTTGTGCTCAGTCTGCCACAGTAATTTTTCCCCATCCCTTTTGTTCACTGCTCAGGGGAAGGAATGTTTTTAATATAATGCATTTTTAATTTTTATTTTTTGAAGCTGAGCACTTAAAATCAACGATTTAAACACAAATTGTCATATTATCCTCTTCTTTCAAGCCTGAAAAGAGCAGCCTTCCCAGTTTTTTTATATTATTCACTTAATCCCTGCCCATAGCTCCACTCACCATAATTTTCTATTTCTAAGTAACCCTGGGAAGTGGTCAGCTTGTAAATCTATGAGCTTGACTTCAAAAAGACAAAAATCTTTATGAGCGTTGGCATTGCAGGGCATGCTCTTTGTGAGGCAAATAAACGTATCTCAACACCAAATATAAGCGAAAGCAGCAACCAAAGTGATAATTACCCGAACACAGAAACAATCTGCCTGTCTGTTATGCCTCATGAGAAGTGTTCTTAAAAGCCACACAAATGATCGCTGGAGGGGGGCAAGTTAAGGGATTTGTAAGGTTAGGTCCTTTATCCATTTTCTGGTTCCCAGGAGACATATCACCTATCATTTCAGGAAGCAGCTGTGCTACTGTGGGCCGTTAAGCCAGCAGAGGTGCTACAGTATAAGGCTTAGGAATCTTTCCATGTAGGCAAATTCCAAATGCCTTTCAACTGGAAAGACTGACAAGTGACCTTACTAATTCGGCTTCGGATATTTTCATACAGATTTCATAACTCATGGTTGTCCATCAAAGAAGTTGTTGTTCCTTTTAGGAACTGTCGCTGGATTAATATGTTTTTCAAGGAAACCTGCCAAATACGTTGAAAGTGATTCCAATTTCTTGTCGTCTTTTGTTTGCAAGACTGTGAAAAAATAAAATGCACTGGCAATAAAAAAAAACAACAGCATTTAAAGCCCTGAGGTATGTGTATCTGCCAAAATTACATGGAGCTGTTTTTTGCAGTCAAGGATTTTGTCTGAACATTCTGCTTCTGTCGACTTTAAGGTAATGTTTAGTTTGGTTACTTGCCTGTTCTCCATGCATGACCATGATCAAGGTCTGGACAGATTCATCAAGGAAAGAAATTAGACAGACTCAGAATAACACTCAGCAGACAACAGGGAGCAGCCCAGAAACATTGGTGACATAGGTTGTTGGGCTGACAGCGGACACCACGCTGTACATGGCATATCTGCACAGGATGTTGCTCAGTTTCTGAATTAGTTTGAAAGTATTTCTGCTTGGTTGAGAACTGTCTTTTCCTTCCTGAAAGACTTCATTGATTTGATATGTCCTTACTCTGCATCACGGAGCTGACTTAACCTATTGCAAGTGTCACAGATACACCAATAGTGCTCATATATTTCAGTGCATTTAACTGAAAGAAGCTACCACAACTGAACCTCACAATGAATAGTGTAAAGTTAGAGAGTTTTTTAACTGTGAATTGTTTGCAAAAGAAATCAAGAGCGAAGATTAGGAGATCAACCCCATGTTGATCTCTGAATTTATGTTTTGTCCAAGTAGAGGCCTTCATTATTTCAAGCTTTTGAATCTTTAAAATCCCCGCTCCTTGGAAGACAGCTGGAAGGGATTCTACAAATCATCTATGCAGTCCACACCATTGTTTACTGCTATCTGAACTACCTTCTAGCTATCAAATCTAAACCGTTATTTATTTCCTCTGTAATTATTTTCCTTCCTGGGACCTCTGGGTCAACCAAAGAAGCTGCCTCCAAAGACAAGTTTACCCCATCTGAGAGAGAGAGCTGACTGTTGTTATTAAAACTGCTGGTGTCTCTGCAGAATATTCCAAATCCACTGCAGAATTTGCACATCGAGAGACTCTCCAAATCTATAGCCTTGTATTATGAAGTAGCTCTATTGAAAAATAAATTATGATTTAAAGGAATTTGCAGTTGAAAAAGGAATGATTAAGGAGCTTTCTAGACGATATGATGTTTGTTGAAGTACATGGTTTTAGGTTCTAATAATACAAAAAACAATTTCTATCTCTTCCTCCCAGTTTATGGATGACAGGTTCCATATTTTTGCTTTTCCTCGTGAGCCAGTAAGTTATCAAAGGGGATACCAACTGTGACCCTATTTTTCTGATTATGGATAAGATACCAGTAATCCCTCTCTGCCCCAAAGTGAGCATCTTGTTGGGTTGTAACTGCAGGTAACAAACAACTCCAAAGATTGTTTAACACTTTTAACTAGGGTTTGAGGACTAAGAAGGGTTAACAAATTTGGGATGCTCTCTAGAATCTCAGCATCAAAGTACTCCCATATCCTGACCCATCAGCAGACAACAAAACAACTATGGTAATTTGAGAGGACAATTCTTAACTGATCCCTGAGTGCTAAACTCACCTCTAAGGATTTTGTCGTATGGAGTGAAGTGAAGTCCCAGCAAGCCAGTAAATGATGAGTAGTGATTATTTCCACCATTCCAGACAATGTGTGTACAGTATTTATGCTTTGTACATAGCAAAAAGAGTCACTAAAATATCAAACCACTTTGCTAGTGTTATATATACAGATTTTTCCTTATCCAGGACTCTCATGTCATATCTGTGTACCTAAACAAACAATACACCATAACTAGAAATAGTTTAAACTTAGTGAAGAAGCACTGAAATCTGAGACTGGGGCAGGATTTCTGACACTTGAGCTTCATTAAGAATTCATACAGTATGTTGGCACAGATTTTCTAACATCACACAATACAATTAAAACGTTTGATAATGAATGGTATACCAGTGAGATTCTAAGAGTTAAAAAATGTCAATCTCACTTTGCAGAGCATGACCATTGAAAAACACAGTAATAAGCTAAACAAACACAATCCATCTCAAGTTCTGACAAAGCCCAAACATGGATATACTGTAATGTCTCATTAATCATAACTGTTAAAATAACTGAAAAAGTACTGCAGTTACAACAGCACTGCTATACTGGTTTGCCCATACTACCAGTAAGCCAATGAGGAGTGTAAAAATTTACATTGGCCTTGGTGTTCATTCCCCTGAGGGAGATGAAAACTAGTGAGCACAGCAGGTCAAATTATCTACACATTTACTTATATTCATCTGTGTTTCATTATTTGATATATTGCAAAACTGTAAACTTTAAATTGTTCGTATTATAACCTTAATGTTCACAATGATCCAGAATGTGGATCATTTCTGATTGTTCCAGGTTAACAGCACTGTAAACACCATCAACGATGAAGTCTGGAAGGAAAAACTGAAATGTTGTAGTTTTATGTGGTGCTTCTAGGGTAGAATGAAAGCAAAAATAATTAAAAGTTATTATAAAGTTTTGGTATTGCTTTAAAGCAATATGTATGGGGCACTTTAAATGGAAAATTGACTGACCTTATAAATATTTTATAGATTCTATTTTATGAGCTACAGAAAAATAATAAGAGACATATTTAGAAGACAAATGTAACAACAGTTACCACTTGGACTGGATATTCATCTATTTGCAATTAAAGTATATTTCAGTAATTTATGTTATAAAATAATAATTTGGTTTTAGCCTCAAATGTCACTACCCATTAGTGTGCATTTCAAAGCCTACTTCTGCAGACAATGAAATACTATACATGATTGGAACATGGGTAATTCTTGTGTTGTTTTTTTAGATTTACTGTATGTGTTTTTTCCTGGCTATGAAAATTCTCAGATTTTTTTAAAAATAAACATACATTAAATTGAAACAGTAATGATTTCAAATGCAAAATTAGAAGTATTCATCTCTCGCACATAAGCAATTAATCTTTGTGAGTGAACAAGGTCAAAAGATATTACAACATTTGTCAGAGAAAGACCACTGTTCCAATAGAGAGGTCCACGGTTGGTATGCAGTACTTTATTAGCATGGTAACCACTCTTTGCAACTATCACGGTGATTATTTTAAACTGTGCACTGGAACCATGTATAGTATAACACAACAAACACACAATAGATGTCTTATGAAGAGGGTTAAACTTCTTGCTGCCATAATGTATGTTTCAGGAACACTAGGCCATTTTAGAATGATCTCAAGACCACACAGACTACATTTTTTTTACTTCTCAGCATGGCATCGAATTTAATAAAAGCTGCTTATTAGCTAATAATGTGCCAAAATCTAATCAAAACTAGGAAAGGAGAACGGCTATATGATCATACAATTATGAATACTAAGACGCAATTACGTCTACGTTTAGCATAACTGGGACCAGGACTGTATACTGTCTGTGCCAACTGTTTAAGCAAAGGGAAATAATTCA
Organism: Lepisosteus oculatus; assembly: GCF_040954835.1. NCBI lineage: Eukaryota > Metazoa > Chordata > Actinopteri > Semionotiformes > Lepisosteidae > Lepisosteus > Lepisosteus oculatus. The sequence goes on from NC_090710.1 coordinate 4,600,544, forward strand.
GGCCAATTAGTTCTTAAAGCTGTGACGTTCCATCTGCTGGCATTTATGAAGTAGATATTAAACACACAAAGTGGACTGCTTGTGGTCCTACAAAGGGACTTTATTAAAGATGACGAGGACCTATAATTCCCATTGAAATATAGAAACAGAAATAATGCAGGCCTAAATTTGGATGAGAACTGCATACCAAATGATAGCCTTGCGTTAAGCAACTTTGTATATCTGTAGGCCACATGCCCCTTGATACAAAGTTGATGAGTTACTACAGTTTTATTTACTACCCAAGTGAATTCTCTGAAGGAAAGAAAACGGGGATTTTATGTAAAATAGTTTAATATTTACATGTTTGCTTTTAGCCATGCTTTGGTGGAAATCAGTTAACAGTGCAACTGGGCCCTATTAAATTGCTTTACTGCAAAAAATCAAGGATTGATCAAAGTTGCTTAAATTATTCTCCAGACTAGTTTCTGCGTGCCATCCGACTTAGTTGAAAGGTAAGGCTATCAGCTTGGGTAAGAGGCCCAACACGTTAACACAAAGAAACGTGCAAGTTCCAAGAACATTATTTATGCTGTCCTGATCCTCTCAGACTGGATACTTACTGTAAGGTTATACAATTCCCGACCAAAGTTCAGGTTAAAGAAGGACCTCACATTATCGCAGAATAGGAACAAGTAAAAGTTTATCCCGTGCTGAAAAGGGAAGAAAAGAAACAACGTTGCAGCTGTGGAGCCTTCTTCGGGTGTGCCTATTTGAGCTACTTATCGCAGGATAGTCGAGTATAATTTTTAGATTGGAACGCTCTTATTGAACTGCTTGCAAAAATGTAGAAAACACCCAAATACGCGGTGTTCAAATTACAGTTAATATAATTAGCGCTACCATGACAGACCGTTCACACCCAGAACTAAATCATAGATTTTTATTTGTACTACTAGAAGAATTGTATTACGGGTGATATGCTATACATATCGTGGCGCCTCGGCATGAATTGCCAATAAAGTGCGCTTTTTAAAAATACTTCTTCACGTTTTCTGTCTCAGTGAGTTAGAAAATCATTATAAAATAATTTACAAACACATTCTTTCTATCATAAATGTATAATTTAAAGCGTCTAGTGGAAATATGAAAACAGGTCTACCTTTAAAAAAATACTAATGTTTAAAGCCCACAAAGTTTACAAACAATAATTTGGAGTACATACTGTATGATTTAAGTGCCAAATAAAACGATCCTCGGCTACTCACGTTCCCATACTGTGTGTAAATACTAATGTGCTTGCTTCTCTGAAAAGTTTTAGAATAGCACGACTGCACCGCATTACCATGTTTGGAAACAACGTGATAATGTTTCTAACATCCGAAGAAAACGTCGGGAAGTTTAAACACGATATTTAATACAAAATATATACTAGTTCGTTATTGGGATTATTATTTATATGATAAACATATAATAAACACTCATAGCGTATTATTCATATAATAAAAACACATAGCCTACTACGATTACTTACAGTAGATTTTCTGCGGAGGACTATCTAAATCACCGGTATGTTCTGTTCAGCAGATTAACGGAATATTTCTTTTTAAAGATCTTTTAATTATTAGTATTACTATTACACAATGTGATACCAAAATATATTTAAAAGTAGTTCTAAGAAACGTTAATGCCTGTTATAAAATAAAATATGGCACTTCACCTTTTGATTTTGAAAGGATGTGTAGATAGAACTGTTAGAAAAACTACATAAAACTAGATGCTAAACCTTTGTCTAAACCAGCAGGATATACATACATTTTTAAATAGAATGTATTTATTTCGGGTTGTTTAATCTAGACAAATTGCTATGCAAATAATCATAAAATTGTATGCATATAATGATTTGTACTGTATGTTCTTGTGGGGGAAGGTGTGTTCAGGTTCATACTGTATGTATTCTTGAAAGCTAAAACTTGCCCAGCTCTAACATGGTTTTTAGTCTCGTGAGACAGCACAGAACGCTCTATTCTCGATTCTAGACACATCATTTCCCTTAGGTATATAGATACAGAAATCCCCTAGTGTAACTTGTAGAAATATTCTGTATTTAGGTGCATTTGGCTCTGGATTAAACAGCTTCCTTTTTAAAAGTAAAGACAGAAAAGACAAAATACTCATCACAAAGTATTCTACTGTACCTTGCACCAGAAAATAATAGCAGTGCCGCCAATTTTGCTTTATCACACCACAAAACTATTTAAAATCGATTTCTTTTAACCGATTGCTACGTGATAAATCACTTGACAGATTAGAGCAATATTACTGTAACATACTGTTATGTTTATTTTAAAGATCAAACCGGCTAATCAATCATTAGGTTTACATGATTTCTAAAACCTACAGTGTACTTTAACACTAATTAGGACAGCTGTACGGAGCTGTCAGAAAGAGACATGTGACTTCCAGTTTTTTTCTAAACATGATTAAGTTCTTGATTTGAACTAACAGCGGCTATGATATAGGGCAGAAAGGAACATAAAGAGGATGGGTGTTGTGAACCGAATTTGTAGAATTGCAAATTTCCCCTCTGTCCCTTTAAGGAGGTTTCAGTGCTCTGCTGAAGAGAGCGGAGCTCTGGCCCTGTAAGTACTCTGATGGTCGGTTTGTGCTCCAGTATTTCTTTACCCTAGAGGCTGTTGTTAGATTGGAAACCACATGTGGATAATCTACGTCAATCGGCCAGCATTCAGTAATTTTCTAAGATTTATTAGGAGGACTTTGAAGTATCGCAATTATTCAAGTGCATTTGAATCTAGAAACAACTGCCTTAGAACAGAGCGCCGAACATCAGGCCTACATTTCCTCAATCCTGTACGAAATTGTTCTTAGCATCCTCTGTTCTTCTGTTTTACTTTCAAATATTCAAACCTAGGTGTCCACCCGAAGAAAATTGGTTAAAATAATCAAGTAAATGAAGCGCATCACTAATACCAGTAGTTAAAAATGTTAGCTATCTTTTATTAGCTGATTAAAAATCCTATACTTTATGTAGTAGCAAATTTTCCTCTCAAATATAACCCTCGCGAGGCCTTTAACCCCTCGTTTAATACCTGTATAACAGAGATCGCTCCTATCACCTGGGTTACAGAAGCTACGATCATCTTTTAGGAGAGCTGAAAATGAGACTAATGCTAATGATAAAATTGAATTAAGTAAAATTCTATGCTACCTATATAAAAATCTTGAAACAGCATTTGAAGACAGATTATCCTGTTTCACGTGGAATTGAGGACTGGTGAGTGCCTTATGTCAAGAAGCACAAACTGAGAAAATCATATAAATCGTGAGGAACGCAACCAGAAACCACTGTTATTGTTGGAGCTTCAAATTTACTGACAACCGATTCATAATCGACCCTTATCTGTTAAAAAAGCCACAGTTTGGGAACGACATAGTGAAAATACAAAAAAAGACTCATTCATAAAAACATATGAGAGAAATAATAAAGATTACGTGGAAAATCTACCAATTAAGAGAAAGGTGTAAATACATCGAAAGTGAACTCTTGAATGATTCCAGAAAGTGACTCAAATTTGCAAACATTCCTTTCAATTAAGTTGCATACATTATAGTCTATTGGAAAAGTTGCAGTGCTTGACATAATCGTGTATTGCTGTTGTTCATTTTCTTGCTGTGGTTAATCCAGACACACACGGCATATAGAGACACTCACATCTATAAACAAACTTCTTTGTGGTGATATTTAATAAGAAATGCCAGATTTTATTTACGTAATTATAAGTTACAAAGGGGTTCTGATCAATACGTTATACGTTTCATGTGTTATAGAACATCAGTTGGCAGTCTCAAAAAACATACTGGAATTTCGAGAGACTTCTTTTTCTTTAGTTTTTGTCTTTAAATTGTATTTAGTTTATAGTTTTACGCAATTAGTTTGTCCCCAATGTTGCTCTGTTGACTTAAATGCCTCCTTTAATTACAAAAAAAAGTTTACATTTGTAATATATTTCAAGTGCTTGATCACGAAACATCTGGTCGCTGCCATGTTAAAAACAAAGTATAAACATATTTGGCTTCATTGTTTGCTATATAGAACATCCAGACTACATGTGACACGATCCCAGAATAATTTTACATACTAATGCATGTAAGACTTGTGTTAATCTTATTTTGTGTATGAAAAAGTACGCCATCGTCATTCAACATGAAGACCACAAAACCTTGACACTAATTTTCCGGCAATGTGTATATATTGTATTCACAGAGTCAGTATTGTGCGTTTTTGCATAATTAAAACATTTAATGGTATATAACTGCGAATAAAGAACAAAAACACATTTTTCGAAATACATTCCGAAATTTATTTTGTTCGCAGTGTAAAGTTCTTTACACGTATTTCTTATAAAACGCATAATACTTAATTCTTCTTCTTTCTCCCACTAATAATTATAAAATAGCACCTTAACAGGTTAATATTACCGCGTCTTTGGGTTGTTGAAGACTTTATCCGTCATGCTTCGCTTTGTTCTTACCTAAACAGAAACAAGCAATACAGTTTTCGTCAGTACTCATTGTAATGTACAGAAAATTAACGATGTCTGTTTTTGACACCCTTTTACTGTGAGGAATGTTTAATGTGTTCTTCATTGAAATTCAAATATGTAATTGAAAGCTATTTTGTTGCGAGAATCGTTACTTGTAAAATAAAACAAGCAATTTATTGTGTATGAAAAGTAAAGTTAAACTGTGAAGTGATGACAAATGACCACCACAAGACCCATCTGAATAAAACAGGATTCCCACAGTACCTTCAATCTCAATTTTCGGTTTTGAGATTATTTTTACTGAGTGTATAATTTTATCCACCACCACCCAATAAAATTTACATATTTCAGTTAACTTTTACTGTAGTTAAATATGCCTTCCTTAAAAGTTTCCGAATAAAATGTAGAAAATTATTATATTTGCAAGTAACTTTAAAACTAAATATCTTAATCGTCTGTCGCCTTTGCTTTTAAATTTGTAATTCCAGCATCATGAGGATGGTATTGGCTAATTGAAATTAAATGTTCGTGCAGTGGACGACCTTTTTATTTTATATCGTTTATAAACAAATAAAACAAATAATTATTTTGAAATAGGCTAGTCAATCCGTTGAATATTTCCTGCATTGCTGTAATTTAATGTAGGTGCATCCTATTTGGAACGCTGAGTCGACATAATTTGTCATTGAATTGCTTAACATACAAATAATTTTCTCGCATAACTTGCGTTATGTCAAAACATTGCTGCATGCACATAGCCAATGTATATCAATGACACATTTAACGTCACTTTACTAGAGCAACATTCAATGATGCACGTCTCATTCCAATACATATAAAATTAAAGCCAGACTAATTAAAATGTGCTAATCCTCCGTGTGCTTTACTGTGTCTTAAAGCCATCGCAATATAATGCAATTAAATTAACAGACACCATTGCTGCTGATTTCAGGAAAAGCTGCAGAAAGTTGAATTCAGACAGTAGAGCTGTCTGTAATTGCTCAAGACATAGAGATGGGGGTTGGGCTGAGGTAGCCATGTATATATAGTGTGATCTCAAAAACACAGACATAACAGCAGGAGTGATCTAACCTTCTACTCCCAAATATAACTGCGTTCGTAGAGCCCGGCAAAGGACCGATATACCGTTAGTAAATTTAAAGTGGATTTCTGTGATCAGGACCACTAGACAGCCATGGAAGAACTTACCGCCTTCGTTTCCAAATCTTTCGACCAGAAAGCCAAGGAAAGCAATAAGAAGGAGAGTATCACGTACAGGGAAGTTTTGGAGAGTGGCTTAGCACGAGCCAGGGAACTGGGGAACTCGGAGACAAATCTTCAGGACATTACTGAAACCAGCAACCATTGCCCGGTTCACCTTTACAAAGACCACGTAGAGCTGGAAAAGGAAAAACTGAAGGAGTTCAATGTAACGAGGGCTTCGGAAGGTAATTTTGTTTTAATTCACTGTTCAGTTTCGGCGGTGGCTTGTTTGCATGTTTCTGGTGGGTAGCGCTTGGAAACCTAGCGTTTCGGGAGAAGCCGACGATAAACAATTCTGTGCATGGGACCGATGTCCTTCCAGAAAGTGAAGACATTATTGTCGATACATCTTTCAGCAGACCAATAGGTAATGAACAGCTCTATGCGCTGATATAATTTATTTCCTCTTATTTTAGGAACAGTTGACACTTTTTGGTGTCCTGTTCCACGGCCTTTATGGAGTTTGAAGTATTTTCTTAATTATGCGGTGTGCTGTTCATTTTCAACGGCGATTCTCAAAACACAAAGTAGTCATCTGTTAAATGAAATACGGGAAAATTAATAATATAATAGTAATGAGAATCTGAAGCATAGTAGTTTGTATTATCTGAGTAGATATAGAAACTTCTATTTCAAATCTGAGGTTTTATTGCTTTTGAGAGGGCATATATTACTATGATAGAGTGTCTTATTTTCTATACCAAAAGGTGTGTAGAAAACAACATTTTGATATTATACAAATATTGCATAGGTACAGACATTGCAAAACAGAACCAATTCAAATCAGTTATCAGGCATTTTCCCCAAACGTCTCTCCACAGATTACGTATATGAAAATAACTTGATTTAAAAAAGTGAGGATATTTATAGTTTAGTCTAACAACGTGGCATTGTTTTCAGTTTAGTTGTAATTATTATCGAAAGAGAGAACATAAATGTTTACGTAGTAGAAATATCGTGAAAAGTAAATTAATCAAATTTTAATTGAAAGTGTCCCAAATTTCTCTTTTGCTCATTTATCATTAATGCAAATTAATAAACTGTTAACAAAAGAAGAAACAGCTTATTTGAAAAAACAAAATATTATATTAATTTAATTAACTTGCGAAAATAAGCGATCTATTCATAATCTGCATTAAAGAGAACCGTATAAAAAGTCTGGTTTACAAAGTGCATTCTGGGCAATAGAATGTACTATATGCTATTTAAATATCTTTAGTATTTAAAATTCTTAGCGTGAAAAACAAAATAATAAATATGAACAGATGTCATTCATGTTGCTTGCTGATATTGTATAGAAGAAGCAACTACCTGTATTAAATGATGTATTCGAATAGGTCGTGTAGGCTTGATCGTGGAGGCAATTTATCACCAGATAAATTACAGTCAAGTCAAAATATGTCTTACACCTCTTATTCTTTCAAATAATTTGTCGTCTATTTTTTGTATTTTTCTGTAGCATGAAAATGTTCATGTTTTTTTGTGTTGTGTGTAAAGCAAAACAAGAGGTATTGCTATAACAACAATAAACAATAATAAAAAAATAATAAGTTGTTGTTAAAATGTCAAAAAAGTAATGATGTGCATTTTGATGTGCATACAGTCTGCAGAAGTTTGGGCCCGTCTGTCGTGACTGACACACAGCTTTCATGATGTTAAAACTGAATAATTTTTCGCTGCGAAACTGTCAAGAATAATTCATTTTAGTTTTAGACTTCCCCGAAACGTTAAAAGACGTCTTCGCTCTCATTTCATAAAAAAAAAAACTAACGTTATCACGCTTCAATAAATGAATGTTTTGGTAGCTTTTTTGCTGAAAGATAAATAAGTATCCGCTAGTTAAAAACAATGACTATATATTAATTTTTTTTTTAAATGTTGTACCAGAATTCCCAAAGCAAACGTCAGTAGCCGCAATTTTAAATTCACGATATTGTGCATAAATATGCACGCAAATGTTTGATGATGTATTTTAATTCAGTTCAGCCTCGGGTAATTTCTAGTTTCGCTACAATATCGAAGGTACTGTACATTTACAGGAACAGTGTTTCAGGACAGGCCTGGGCTACAAGTGGACAACGAGAGCTTGATTCACGAATGTGCTTTACTTACACAGGAATATATGAATGCAAGGAGAAGAAAGAAGAAGTGAAATCTGAAGATGAGGATGGACAGAGCAAACTAAAGCAGAGACGGAGTAGGACAAATTTTACTTTAGAGCAACTGAATGAACTGGAAAGACTCTTTGATGAGACGCACTATCCAGATGCCTTCATGAGAGAGGAACTAAGTCAGAGATTGGGACTGTCAGAGGCTAGGGTTCAGGTAAGCTTTATTTCCAAAAATAGCACCTCCGTGTTTAATAATAGCCAACAGATTCACAATATTGTACTTTAAAGGCATAGAACTAGTGTTTTAGATAAAATCTAGGGGAAAATGTAGACCAACGTCCAATACATTCCTACAAAAGGTGTGATTACTGTTGATAACTGATTACGCGTTTGTGTAACAATGTTTTGATGAAAAAACAATGTCTTCGGAACAAAGAACAGTTTTTGCGTTTGCTAATGTCTTTTAGGACTAGAGCATTTGTGCTGGACACTACAAATTCAGCTGCAGATATTAAAGCACAGAAAGGCATTTGTGCTATTGAAACTGCAATCGGGGCCGTTTTAAATGCTTTAAATATGACAACGATGAAAGGATTTGTGTTTATTTGACTAATTTTATAATGTTTTTTATCGTGTACTGATAACAGAAGATATCAACAAATTAACAAGTTTTACAACTTTCGTAACACACAAAGGTACATGCAAAAGTGCTGCTTTGCAACGGAAAAGTTTAAATTCGAATGATCCGAAACATTTCGAGATTAGGGTTGAGTTTGATAAAATGAAATACTACGATTTTAATTGTACAAGCTTTAAGCTTATTTAATTCATTTTCTTCTCAAAGAGAACATTTTGTTCAAGTTCAATGGAGTCTTCTTGTCTGGATTTAAATAACGTGTAAATTATTGACGTATATTGATTTTTAACATCGATTTAATGTTACAATGTTATTAAATCCTCGAAATCAGTTACTCCAAAATAGGTCGTTACTCTTATAAGTGTAGGGTTTGATACCGACATTTTATAAATATAATTTTTAAATTTATCAACTTAGATTTGTATATTGTTAGCTTTATTCATTATTTATTTTTTCAAGCATAATACATTTTTAAAACACTGCAATTTATAAGCATTTGCTGTAATTTATAACATTTTATGCAAGAACATAACATTACATGTGCATATAAAATATAAAAATTGGTTGATCAAACATCATACCAAAAATCATAGATAAATTATTATAGTTGACTAAATAAATTATTACGGATAGAAAGGGATAATGGCAAGACAGTTATTCTTTAGATTTTCATTAAAAGTTATTCTTCTATAAAGTTTTCAAAGGAAATCATGTAAGAGATGTCCACAATTCTTATACTGTATGTGTTCCGTTTTTAACGCTGTATGCTCATGAGAATAAATCAATTGCACAAATTCAGCTTGTTTAATGGATAAAGTAAATCCATTTTGATCCGTGTGACTGAAACCAGGTCAAAGCTGCGGTTCACGTTTTCCGATTGTAAGGGCATATAGCTTGTAACTCGCACCTTATGAATAATTAAAATATACTACCTGAAAAATACAAACCGTGACTTTTAATACAGGGCGTCCTTCTGTGTCAAAACAATGGAGTAACAACCTTTGATTTAAAACTTTTTCCCCCTAATAAATAGAATCAAAACATTTTTCTCTATAAGAGTCTAAACAGCAACAGCATCAGTAAAAGAAATGATACGAAAAATGATCAATTATTTATTGTATTGTTTTTGCTGTTGTGTTTAATTTGGACAGAATTAACACCTTCATTAATATACACACATCAATGGAAAATATTACACCGATTGAATGCAAACTGGACATAACCTCTTTATCTTTTCTGAGATTTCTAATGGAAAGTGAGTCGGCAGAAGTACCAAAACACAAAAATGTAGCAATGACGACAATACTGGCTGCCCCCTGTGACAATGATATGTTACTTTACTGCTACCTTACTGTTTCACGGTTTATTTGCAACAATATAAACAACAACACCATCATCACCATTAAAGCAATTGCTCAATATAGACCGTGGGAATTTCACCTGTGAGTATAAAAGGAAACCTGAAATTTGCCCGCTAAACGCGCTAAAAGTTATATACTACAGATAGATCTAACTGCACAAATGATCAAGACTGAGCTGTTGCTTTGAGACAGACTCCAGCCACCTCTGTCTCCAGCGTTATGTCAGCAGTATTAGCCATTGGCTTTATATACTGCTCCCATAATATACATGTATATTATGAATAGTTTCGTAATATCTTTCAGTGGGATATTGCTTGTTCTGTATATTAATCGGAAGTAGACGCACTGTCGCAATCCTTTTCGCAACACTTTTCCAGCACGACATTTAGAAATGTGATTATTTTAAAAATGAAAGGGACATGAATTCATGGGAACACACATTAAAATGTCGGGGAACAAAAGAGAACAACGGTCAGTATACGAACGATACGAATAAAAATGAAACGTGTAACTAAACTCGAATAACGACATCTGTTGCCGACTGAAAAAGGTTCTTTCGCAGTTTTCAGATAGTCTAAAATTGCGGTGTATTTCATGTCAGCCGCAAAGGGACATATTTTCAATTTACACTGAAAATCTATCGTAAGTAAATTGTAAGTCCTGTGGTAGATAGCTCATATTAACCCATATTTTTAGTGCTGTACAGAGAGCCCCCACCAACCAGCTGTCACAGGTCTAATTGAAAGTTATGAGACCGAAGTGAGGAGCAGGCAGTAATTCAATTACGACTAATATCTTTTGGTTTCTGGTGCAGAGCTAAATTAAATGTCATTATTCACTGTCTCTAATAAAAATCAAAAGGAAATCAGATTAGAGTATTTGTGAAGCGCATCATTGAGTGATCCTTAATGAAGAAATAACTGTCTAAACCAGTGTAGTTCACTTTGCTTAGCATATTCATGGCTAATTGGAATTGATCCTGAGCTGAAAAACGGTTGATTTATTAGCATTATAAAAGTCCCGATATAGTATAACAACAACAACAACAACAGCAATAATAATAATAACAACAATGATAAGAATAATAACCTAATGTATTTTTACAGACTAACTGTTGTTTAATCTTACTTCATTTAAAATAAATGTGAACAAATTGTCTGTGATGCCATTTCCAGTATCCAGAGAATGGCCAACCTGGATCAGTATAATCACAATATTTATCATTACTCCTTGGAGCAGCTTTCTCCGCGATGGTGTTTTCAGTTTTTTAAAAGTGAAAATTCTGAAGTAATTTTTGTTCTTAATGTACACAAAAATAGGTAATAGTTTTTTAGATTGTACTTCACCGTCCGCTAACCTGTATAATAATTGGTCTAACGCAATGTATTTAAAATATGCAATTCTGTATATTTTATTGACATGCGCATAATTGCTTCACTACTGATTTGTGGTTTCGACAATTTATACAGTGTAAAAATGGTTCAGGCACCTTGGGTGATTAAACAATGCCCTTTGAAGTCTTTCTAGTCACTAATTACTCTCTTGCAAATGACCATCATTAAAGCAGTCGGGGGAAACACGGTAGTGTAGTGTGATATGGGAAGGGAAGTTAATATTCATTAACTATATGATCTTTTCGTAAGAATAACATCAAAGGTTGAGATTCTGTGGCTTCCTATAGATTTAATCAGAAAAAATAATTAAATTTGTCGAATGTACTTAAGGTAATAAATATATCAGTATAGTTTCCATTAATTTCCACATTTAAAAAGCACTATAATACACCTTCAATGTTAAATTTTGCGCTTCGCTAAGGACTTTTTAAGTGGCACGTATGATAAACTACAGTACCACACACCCCCTCCATACACACAATAAAATCTTAAACTTAAGGAAATAATAACAACAACGACATTTCAGTAGTCCCTTTTGCGGTTAGGAAATTGAAGTTAGATAGCACAGTGTAATTTATAGTTTTATCATCTAAAGTACTTTATGAATTTAATATGAGTGACTTCGACTGCTGCTTGATTGAATTACTTACATTTGTATTTCAAATTAATGACGATGTAACTGAAAATGTGCTTCATTTATCTTCTTTTAAATGACAAATTGATTCAAATTCATGCTCATCGACCCAGTTTCACTTCAGTTTCCAATGGCCTTTTATTTTTTAGGTTTGGTTTCAAAACAGAAGAGCTAAATGTCGAAAACAAGAAAACCAAATGCACAAAGGTACATTAATGTGACTTTGAATCTGTATTGATTTGTGTGATTAAAGATTTACGTCCTAACACACGATTACGAGTAAATGATAATATGATTGTACAAACCCGGAGGCTTTGATATACCTGATTCTGAGAAAAAAATAGACAATTTATTTTCGTATTCCGTGCATGTCGAGTATGGATGATGTTAAGAATGACTGAGAGCGCACTCAGCGTTTGACCTCCACTACTGGCTTGCGTTTTTGTATCAGAGTTCTCAACAGGCATAATACGACCAAACCCTGCATGCTCAGGAACCACTTTTTAACAATTTCATAAACAGAGCATGTTAAATTGTACATTCAATTTTGCTTAACGGACACCTCATTTTTCTTTAGGTGTCATTTTGGGTACAGCTAGCCATTTGGATGCCTGCCGTGTCGCCCCTTACGTGAATATGGGTGCTTTAAGAATGCCTTTCCAACAGGTATTTATTTCTGTCCATATTCAGCAGTTCCGAAAAAAAAAAAAAAGCAGGTGCATTTATTTTGTCATGTAAAATTCTGTATGTCGAGGTCCAAAAATGATATTAACCTTTATTTTTTACAGATGAAAATCAGCTTTACGTTCTTTAATGGAAATAAATAGGGTGCATTACTGTAACTATATCCTAATTTAGATCAACTTTTATGAGACGATTTGTTGGACAATTAATGTAATGAGCCCATGACATTGACTCGCATTAAACTTCGTGGCTGGAATTTAGCTGAAAACTGAAATGCAGTCCTGTTATTATATTAACATACGTGAGGGTATTATTTGACGAATCAGTCTTCTTTAAGGTTATGAGTATGGACATTTGCTTTGTTTAAACTCAGGGTTATGCTCAATCTCTGTGGTATGCTCGATATCACATTGCCAGATGCATAGTCATTAAAAGGAGACTTGTATGATTACAAAAATGGAGCTCTTGACTTTGCTGTTAGACCTATCCCCCCCCCAAATTTAGTACAATTACAGCTATATTTAAGCACATCGAACCATTCACTTATAATTTCAGAACAGCAATGGGTCTTTTCAAGACAGGACTTATAAAACGCACTGCTGAAATGCAAAGCACTTTCAAATTATGTAATCAGAGAAGGGATATACAGTACAGGCAGTATTCCATTTGATGTAGAGTACAGTGTGTATATAGGAAGGTTCAATAGTAGCATGGTAGTTATCACTGTTGCCTTACACAGCTCGTAGGCTTTCTTTGGATTTCACTCTGGTCTGGTGCACCTTCCGTGTGGAGTCTGTATGCTTCTCCTCTGTCTGCACAGACTTTTCGCAGGTAATCTGGGTTCCTCCCACCTCTCAGCGAGATGCTGGCTCGGTTATTGGGTCTCTAAATTTTCACTGTGTGCCCTGGGAGAAACAAGCATGTCGTCCAGGATGCAGTCCCACCCTGAACCGTGTGTTTCCAGGATAGAGTCCAGGAACCCGTGACCCCAGCCAGGAATAAGTGGCTTTCTGATGTTGAATGGCTGTATATTAGAGTCACTGTGTAGGCTCTCCTGTAGGGCATCTGGGCACCAGTCAGCTACAGATTAGATATGTTGGCCAACTTTAGATTAGTATTGGGGATGCAAATACTATAGGTATTTTAAGTCAAGAGTATTAAACAGATGGTACAAATAAGTAGATTGCCAAATATCCCATTCATGGTTCAAAGACATTTCTATTTTGGGAAGTATCACGGTATAAATCAAAGTTCAGCCAAAGCCCCTTTCTTATTAATATGGCTCTATTTCTTTTTTTTTAAATAATGTGATTAAGAAGACTGGGTGACATTTGGTTTGGTGTCTGCTTGAAGAGCCCAAATGGAAAATGTCTTCATCTCCTACAAAAGCACCACTTAATTAAGCTCCCAGGAAAGTGAGTGCAGGGAGATGAAAGGAAATGTAAAACGGAAGAAGATAGAAACAGCGGTTACTGGCAACGAGCTGCACTGGTAGAATGAGGGTGGACACTGAATGACCTGTACTAGTGCAAACTGGAAATTAAATATCTCTCAAAAGTCATCCACCTGTTGCCCTAGCTCTTAAGCAGCATGAGTTAATTGCTCATTGAATGTACTTCCCTATATGTAACGCAAACCTAAAAAAAAAAGAAAATACACAAATTCTGCTCTTTATACCCAAATATTTAGTCACTTACTACAGAGGCTGGTATGCAATTACCTTGTAGATAAACAAAGCTACAGTGTTATCCCAGTGACAATAATGTAATCCTGAATTGCAAAGGGTCCCACAACTTTAAAATCCGCAGCCCTGAAACAGTGTTAAAATGTTGGTGTTAAAACGTATGAGCAATCACACAATGCAGCAGGCACAGAAAGGCAGCAGAAATCAGGTAGCTTGTCCTTCTGTGTTGTCCAGGGTCTAATGTAAATTCTGTTGCAGAGGGATGAAAGTTTCTGCCGCAAAAGTGTAATTGTTGTGGGAATAAGAGGCATAATTTTCCACTATGCAAGAGGTTGCTCATTTGGCAGTTCAAATTTATGCTACTAAAATGTTCATTTTTTTAAAAAAGGCACATTTTGCTTTTTAATAGTCTCTGCTGTTCAGCTTGCTGAACATTTTCCCAGGTAACAACCACCGTGTCTGTTACTTCTTTCTATTTAATGCGATGCGGAGTCATTTTCTTAAATTAATAACCCTTTAATTAATGTTGAACTGTGTACACATTCAAGTTTAGCTGATATATGGTCACATTTCAGTACATTCTATTCAAGTAAAGACAAATACAAAATCTACTTCTGAAAAATGTGGTCACAAAAAAACTAGTGTTGTATTTGTTTGTATCTTGTAAAATATTTTTATAACAAGAAATACTTCTCTTTCCCCCCTTATATATTACCCACTCCTCAATTTCTCAAATAGAAATGCTTCTATGGACATGTTCCAGGAGAAGGAATAAATATACATTTTTTTTTTACTACAGCTAATAATTAAGCGGGAATTTATATAAACAAATCATTAAGCTGGCTCTATTTCTTTAACTCCTGTGTTTCATGAAAGCTTTTTTTAAAAGGATAATTTAACATCAAAAATAAATGTGCCAAGTATTTATTTAAAAATAAACATAGGTCTCTTAATTATATTTTGAGAGAAAACATGCATTTAGAACACAGAGGGTAGTGAAAATGCTTATGCCACTCTCTGTCTTCAGCATTTATTTATAACCTTTTCACGTCGTGGTGCGGGGCTCGGGAAATAAATGGTATCTGTATCTGTTTTTGCAGGTCCAAGCCCAGCTGCAGCTCGAAGGAGTGACACACACCCACCCTCACCTCCACCCTCACCTGGCTGCACACGCCCCCTATCTCATGTTCCCGCCCCCTCCTTTTGGACTACCAATCGCGTCGCTCGCAGACTCCGCCTCCGCTGCAGCGGCTGTCGCCGCGGCCGCCAAGAGCAACAGCAAGAACTCCAGTATCGCTGACCTCAGACTCAAGGCACGAAAGCACGCCGAGGCGCTGGGACTCTGACCTCCACGGGCTTCTGCGGTGCTGCGAACTTTCATAATTGCTTCTCACACAAGACTGCGTCTGTTGGAAAGGCCATGACACACACACAGTTAAAAGAGAAAAAAAAAACTACAAAGAAAATTGTCACAGAACCAGCTGCCAAAACAACCACTTGTAGAGATGATATGTAAACGCCAATGAAATCACCTTTCTTATTTAAACCAACAGGCAAGACTCGACTGAAGGTAAATGATATAGCCCGTTATGGTCACCTTTGGCTTGAAAGAACAGAGCCCGAGGAACATGCAGAAATGTCTGGAGGTCGGGAGTCATGACCTGCATATAAGATTGTGAAGACTCAAAAACACAAAACATAAACCAACAAAAGACCTAATGAGACAGACCAACGAAAGCAAGAACCCGAATCATACTTAAAGACAACCTGTGTGGACAGAAAGACACTGAGGCCTTGTATGCTCACGTTTGCAAAAATGGCCATAGTCCGCCAGCCACTGTGTTCCTGCCTCTGACCAGTGCATGTGTCCGACTGAAGTAAAGACGTACAGTATTTGGGGCTGGCCTCCATTTTACCTGAGATGTGTCCAACTCTGTTAATCACTGCCATGAAAATCTTCCACTAATTGAAATCTTCTGCAAAGGTTTCTCATTTTTATTTATTTTTTTGAGCTGTGGATGCGGTGGAAGTAGCAATAACACAGCAGTATTGGCGATGTGCTTGATTCTTTCTTTTTTGGGGGGGGAGGAATTTTGTTTGCTGTATTTCTGCTGGATATGTGTCACCAGGGTCAATGTACATTCAGAATACTTTTACGATCATGTTCGCGCTAAAACCAGTCATGTTTTCGACCCGGGAAATTAAGTAAGAATAGCTGTTGCACTTCAGGTTGTGTTTCTCGTTGTTTACAGTCCATGCTACAAGCAAATGAAACTTTTAAATGAGAGGGAAAATACAGTGCAGATTGGGCTCACATGCTGAGATCTGCAAACCCTATTCAGTGTCACCGAAAAGGGTAGCATTTTGGATTAAAGCCGTGCTCTCTCTGGAGGTATGGGTTTGAGTCTCACTGATGCCATTTATGCCAAGAGCTAGGCATTTGACTCTTCATTTATGGAAGTGCATTTAAAGCCAAAAACAGATGGCACTTAGTTACCCAAAGGTTGTGGGAGTGTGGAAGAAACTTCCCACCTATGTTGATGAAGCTGATCAATTTTCTTGACTCCTTCAAGAAAAAGCTGTATGAGATTCTTGGATCAATTCACTACTAACTACCAAACGGGCTAGGTGGGTCGAACGACCTTCTTGTGTTCTGTATGTTATGTTCTAAAAGGCAGTAGAGAGACATGTTTGAAAAAGGACAAAGGGTAACTGCAATTATTTAATTTTAAATATAAATGAAGCAACATTATAACTGAAATGCAATTATGTGCAGTAAAGTGCAATACTGTAAATATTTCTAAAAACGTTTAGTCAGAATAGCAGTAAATTGTTAATGAGATAAAAAAACAGCAACTTGCATTTTTTTTGGCACTGAGATCAATGTGATGAGTTCTTTGCCAAGCCAACAACTTTTTTTCAAAGAGATGTAAATTGTATTAATTCATAAGCAATCATGTGCCATAACTCCTGGAGTTTGGTGGTATTTAAACATAGTTTTGTACACATAAACAGAAACAAATAATCAATGATAACTTGTTGAGGTAGACAAAGCACTTTTATTTGTTGTTGTACAGTTCAATTGCAGAAGGACTAGGATCTGAAAACACTAATAAACAACTGTTTAAAGTATTGACACCAATTAAGCCATTTTGAAGTCCACCAAAGTTTAAAGATGTATTCTATTAAAGTGAACAGCTTATCAGGGGCTTTGTGAGTTACTTTTATTTAATACCTGGTATGAATTTCCATCGTACCTTTTCATAAGAAAATTAGCTTTTTGTAATTACTGTAATTACTTAGCAAGTTCAGTAATTATATAACAAATTCCTCACAAGTTAAAATTAATATTGAAAGGAAAGACAAACATGCTTGTTTTATTCAACATCAAGCTAAAACCCAATGAGAAATGTAATATCGGAGGGTGTCAATTTATTTTTACTTTACATTTTCTTAATTGACTATTTATATTAAAGGGTCCCTTTACTTTGATACATACAAATCTCAACCAATAGTATGAACAGTTTTATTTTAAGCTGGGTGTTAAATGCTGATAACTATGTTCCACTCCAAAATGAAATGGACTGCTTTGTCAATACTTCACCATTGCCTTTGAACAATACTGATCCTAGTACAGGTCTACCTCTAACAATATATTATTAGTTGTGAAACCAATTTTTTTCTCTCTTCACAAGCCATCTTAGCAGTCATTTAGCAATGTTTCCATTTTATATGATTGAATTTATGGGTGCTTTTATTTATTGTTTTGTTTGAAAGTTTATAAATGAGGAATATTTTAATTATGAGTGTAAATTTTTACATGGCTTTGCATTTATTTTTATATTTTTTTAAAATGTTACTTTTGCAACCTTTTTGAACGGAACGTGTGATTGTAGTACAATGTTTGCATAATATGTAGTGTGTCTGAGTTTACAAACATTTCAGGGATGGAAAGAAAAAGTAAGAAATCCTTTCAAACAATATTGTCAATATTTACTTTAGGCGCCACAGTTCCTGTTGTATCCAACATTATTATTACTATTATTTCTCTTTTTAGTTTTGTGATTTACGCAAGCATGCTTAAACATGGACTCAACATACAGTTCAGTTAAAAGGTGTTTTTTTGTTGTTGAATCACACAATATGAATGTACATCTTGTACAAGTAAACTATTAATAAAGTTATAAGTATTTGTACTGCCGTCTAATGCTATTTTATGTCTAAATTTTGTTTTTATAAAAGATGCACTTGCCTAGTGAATTTGCCTTCACAAGAAAAGTGAACTAGTTCAAGCTTATTTGTAAACGCTGGTGGAAGAACACAAAAAAGGAATAACTAAAATGAGTAAAACCAGTGATTTTAAAAATGGATTACAACAATTATACTAGATTCATCCAATAATTAAAATGAGTTGGGTGAAGGATGAATCAATAAGAACATCAGTGCTGATGTTCTTACCGTTTTCACACGAATGATCAGAACTCCTACAGTCTTAACTGGAAACATTCTCAAGGAGAAACAAATGCAGTAACTAGGTTCACAATCCATGACATCACAAGAGATGTTATATTTTCAACATTAAAAAATGCCGGAGAGAAACTGTATAACCTCCTAAAGAATGGCAAAAGCAAGATTGAGATGTACAGTACAGTATTTTTTGAGTAAATTATAGGGAAGATAATCATCATTTTTGGAAAACAAATGCTGGATTTTATAAATGTTTGCGAGATAGTTTGAGAGATTCTCCCCCCTCCCCCCCAAGTGCTGTAGCCCTTTAAATACTTTTTAAAAATACTGCATATTTGGCCCTTTGTATATTTGTGTTTTAAATGTGTCTAGCACTTTTTACAATTGGCACACCTGAAACTTTTCTTTTGTGCATTGCAACTGTCTACATTTTTGATGTATATTAGTTTCCTTTAAGAACTTAATTCCAGATGTCTGTACATGGAGTAATTATAGCATTCAGCATAATGCTTTCTTGTCTGAAAAACATTTGGGAAACAGTCACAGAGCTTCCTGTTAATCTAGTACCAAAAAAAAGGTTGCTGCCCGTTTAATTTGTACCCCGACAAGTCATACATCAAAATTTAATGACACAGGATCAGACTGATAACTGTTGAAAAGGTAGCCATGACTTTAAGGCCTGTGACCATGTTTTAACTCACAATCATCCTGACAATATTCATGCATTTATTTTAAAGACAAAGTGTTGCCAGATACAGCATTGTCTCTTAGTTTTTTTAGGTATTTATTAAGGTCATAATTACAACAAGGCAGCAAGTAAAAAGTCCCATGTGGTCTTTAGTTGTTAGTCTCAATGTTGTTTGTGGAAGAGATGTATGTATGATGTGTTTGCACTCACAAAGGTATATGGTAAACATTTTAACACTCCAGCAAAACAATTCAGTTATTTTGCTGGCATGGAGGTGGAGAAACTTGATTGATATAAATTTCCACTTAAATTATCATAAATTCTTTTGGCTATTCAGGGCAGTTGGCTGCCCTTTGTATCCTGAGGAACTTGAACATTTTTTAACATTTAATGCCGTAATAAAGCACTATTTTTAGCACAGGTCTTTTATTTTGTTTGAAACAAAGCACTCTTTTATGATTGCAAAGGCAAGCTAATTATATTTATTGTCCTGCCATTGAAAGCACAATTATAATGTTTTCTTTTCTTTCTGATTTATTTTAATTATGATTACAGAGGAAATACTTAGAGCAATTCATGTTTTAATATCAAAGTTTTTTTTGTTACTATTTGTTCTGCAAACTATTTTTTGGTAGAGGAGGAGGTGGCAAAATGATGGATTGATGTTTGAGATGACAATGGTAAGACGTAAAGGACAAAGGACTGTATCATTTATTAAAAACAAACTGTCATCTCATTCCCTTGCAAAGGCAGGAGTGCACTGTAGACTGCAGAAGATTATCAATGAAGAATTTACTAGCACTGCTGGAAAAGAAAAAAGTGGACTGGGGAGTATACAGTATATACTGTAGGAAAAAAATAATACATAGTGAAAGGTAAAGTCTATCTCAGTGCCACAGATCATTCTGGCTTGGCAAACTTAGTTTTGGAAGCAGATTCCCATGCTTGAGATATATTTTATGCGTACACACACTTTTACATAGTATTTAAGGCATTACAGTTTGCAGATGTCCTACTCTGTATAAAATTTCTTTATTTGCTGCTTTGCTTCTTGTTTTGAAATCTTAATTGTCATGATAGAGGGGGGCAAAGCCACATTCTAATTTGAAGCAGTGTGTCTGCCTTTCTAATTCACAAAAGTGGCTATCCTTTGGTAGCAATAAATATGAATATAGCCTTTTCATACTTTAGCTGTACAATTTTCTCTGTGGTAGTATTTGTTAGGCTTCCCATCCAGGCCCAAATCACTAAAAGATCTGAAAAGCAGTAGTAGATAAAGGATGTGTTGATCATATTATCTAAATTTTCTTTAACTTTGGAAGACTTTGAAAGTCTGTTTTCTACCTACAATCAAGAGGCAATGCTGAGGGACAACAACATTTCTCAGAAAGGTAGGATGGAATTTTGAACAAATTCAGGCAGTTGTGCTTAGTCTGGGATTCATTATTAAAGCCTGTCATAAAGTTAATTAAATACAGTTGCTTAGGAAATATCATCACATGATGTAAAAGAAGACCTATTTTTAAAATATATATTTTTTGCAGCAGTTTTTATGTTGTTCATTCCTGAAAGGATCGTATCTTTTTTCCTTCCATTTTCTTGCTTCTGGAAAAACTATCGTCTTATGCTCTTTTTTTATACCTACTCACTAGCTCTGGGTCATGTACAGTTTTGTCAATGAAGGTTTCGCCTATTATAGAACAAAAAAGACATAGAAGTGAGCACAATTAACAAATATCATTGCACTGCAGTGCTGACTGACATTTTGAATCAACTCGAAAGCACTCATAAATAAGTTACACTTGAATCAGATGTCTTATTAAAAATATGCCTACAGTTTTCCATTTAAAAATATGCACACACATTCAGATGTTTTACTTTCATATTAATCGCATCTGTTCCAGTGTAATAGGCACTGAACTGCATATTCAGTGAACGGTATCTGAAACATACAAGAACAATGCCTGTAGCTATGAAAGAAAGCTTTAAATATGGGCGTCACATTTGTGAAGGTTGTGTGAAAACAGCATTATTAAATTTCAATTTCATAATTGTCTCTGAATGTCATGTTGCTCTATGGCAACATTGTGTACTTCAAATACATTTTTTCTCTTCCTGCATTGCACAGCACTTACAGGGATATGAAAAAAGCACCATTAGAAAGAGTGATCGTTAGTTCGAAGAATTTGCCAAAAATAAACTCCTTTAAAATTGAAGTGGGGCCTCTTTTATGACCATAGAAAATACCTGCCAGCGTCTGGAAACTATTTCCCAAATTTAATTTTTGATTTTATTTTTTGTGGTTGTTTCAGATTAATTCTTGGTCTAGTTAAAAAAATTAATCCTCACATTTTAACCTTCAAGTTGAATTTCCATGCTTTTTTTTTCCTCCTGTGTTTTTTTGCTTATCCACAAAATTTCATTTATCTTGTATTAGGCAGGGGTGTACAAGTAGAGTTTTCTTCTGCTGGTTCAAAAAATACAATTTCAGCCCTGTTCAGGCAGTTTTAACAACAGCCTCCCACTGAAACTTCAGAAGCAAATAATAGGCCCTAACTGCTGAAGTCACTGTAACTGACTAGAGATCAAAGGATGTCTTTCACTAGAGTTTATTTTGGTTCAGCTTAGGTTTTGCTTTGTTGGCTAATGCCTATAAATGTATCTGGAGTCAACCACAGTGCAAAACTATATTAAAACTAACACGTTAATGCTATGAAAACATTTTCACCTAACCGTATGAAAAATGCAGTCAAAATGAAGCGTTTATCTCAGTAGAAAGACATGCTTTTCTGATAAAAAGTTAATTAAAAGAATGGCATGCAAGGTGAAAGACAAAAAAGCTCCATATCACTCTTCTTCCTTCTAATTTGTTAACTCCCCCCCTAATTTCTAAGTGATAGGCTAAAAATTCAAAGTTACAGTGTTTTGCTAGCTTGAAACCTTTACTTTGCTGTTCAGTAATGACTGCCCATTGTAAATATGGGATTATCCTATGAAAACGACGAACTTTAAATACTGGTATTCTTTTCGCTAGCCTCTTGAAAACAATGGATGGTGTTAAGTTAATTTATGAAAAGTGAAACCATATTCTGAGGAACATTCCTTTCAGGGTAGCCTCCCTCTGGGAGCTAAGGAAGTAAAAGTTTGAGAAAGTTTGCAACACTCTTAATGGCATCAAATCAAACTTTTCATTTTTCCATTGCTAAAACTTTGCATGTTATAGTAATGTTGAAACTAATTTAGCCCAACCTTTAGCAAAAAGAAAAACAGAATAATTACTCTCTTAAAACATTGTATAAACATTGTATAAATGCAATACTTAGGCAACTATTTACAATTTAAATTTTCTTAATTACTAACAATTAAGTTACAATAAATAAGCACCATGAGCGAACATACAGAGCTAAAATCTACCATTTTTAACAAAAATCACGACCAACTTTTCAGTTGTTGTTCTCTTTGGACCGATTCTTGTGATTCTTCTAAGAAGTCAGAATAAGCCTCTCACCCTCCCCTGTGGACTTTCTTTTGGATTAAAACCCACACATGCAGTTACTGTGTATTTGGATACATTTCAGACCTGTAAAATATGTATGTAAAAACCCTAACATTCTACTTATGAAAAAAAAGAAGCATAATCAAGATGATTATTTGTGAAAGGGAGCCATGTCAGCCATCATGTAATGCTTTTCCTCTTCAGCTGAAGCTCCTGCAAAATATAGTTTTGCTGTGGATATATATTTTGGTCCAGAGGATAAACCGCTGCTCTTAACATACCACCACTTCCATTCTGGGATACAATTACCCTGCCTGATCAGAAATGTAAAAAGCAGAAATGATTAAAGAGTGGCGCATATTTTATAAATAACATATCTTTATTAGTGGTCATGGTGGAAGAAGTCATGTCAAGGGGAATAACAACAGATTAGTATTAACCCTTAGGCAACCTATGTTTTCTAGAATATTTTAAAATAATTGGTGGCTAATTGGTACTTTAAGGTTTTTATATCTGATTATTGTTTGAAGTCGTGGTCAGACCGTGTTTGTACATGTTTGTAGAGCCCATGTTTATAGAGACTTTGAAGTATTTTCTAAAAGGCAAAACTGTTCTGTGATCATTGTGGAACAAGAGTAATAAGACGGTAAATTGTTTTAAGAAAATAAAGGTATGAGCTAAAAATTGCTAACATTAATCTTTTTCATCATTACCTCATTGAATATAGACTAATCAAGCATTTGTTTTACATAGGAACAAGTGAAGCATTCCATGCTGAAAAGAGGAAGAAACAGTTTTCTGGGTGTTTTAGTTGTCTATACTATTTCTTTTGCAGTCAGTGCATACTGAAGCACTTACTCACATATTTTTACATCATAAGCTCATAAGCACTGAGAGTTTGCAGATCACTGGTCATCAACTTTTTGATTATTTCTTTTTAGAATCTAGCATCACCAGTAATGTTTTATTAAATACCCACCCTGTTTGGAATCATTAAACTATCTCCTCATCTTGGTTTAAAAAAGTGCAAATGGGCTCTTCCATCCTCCTACCTGTGAAGCTGTTTATCTTTTTGACATACCACAAGCTCCACAGTGATGTGCAGGAGGTTCAGTACTGATTGGAGGATTGGAGTGTGTCTCAGTGATGTCACTGCGATACTCTTTCATTGGTTGCTGACAGCAATAAGATGAATGCCTCCCCCTGGTGGCACTTACCAGTGTGTTACACCAGCCAAGAAATTGCTCTCACAATCAGATAGTAACCTGACCCAGACCTAAACCCATGATGTCTCAATCATAGCACCCAACCAATGCTCAGAGCAACTGTTTCTAGTAGAATGATTCAAGTCTTTTTTTAATGTTTTTTTTTACTACAGAGCAGGTCAATCAGGCAATTAATTTGTGGTTATGAAATTACAACAGTGATACAACTCATCTTGTTTGAACAGGCTTATAGCCACAGTTTCAGATACCATTTACATTAGAAAAAAACCCTCCCTGCTTCAGCTGTACAGAAGGCGCTATTCATAAAAAATCTTTGAATTGCGGTATTGACTCACCTGTTAATACAGCTTTGACATGACATGACTTTTGGGAAGAATGTGTTTGCGCAATAAACAATCTTTTTCCTTTGATTAAAACACTTTTTTTTTCTTTTCATGATAATTGCTCGCAATTACTGTCAATTTTAACTTAATCGGTTCTGCATTCGTTTTTCACAAAAGTTATCTGTAAAAGCTGCAGATAGAGCGCAAACAAAAACAAACATAAACATAGTCAAAAGCAAACAGCAAACACCAGCTTCTGATTTTAATTTACCAAAATATTACTTTAAAAGAGCTACATATATAAGGGTGATGGCCATTCGTTTTAAATTGAATAAGAAAGCAATTTTGAGATGTTACTTATGTGAATAGGTAGAGCAGAGATAAAGTTCTCCATGTATGTTTGATTGCACACTGATCTTATAAGTTATAGTTGATTTGTTATGTGCAATGTTTAAATGGACTGAATGTGCTTACCATAGACCAGCATTCCATTTCTCTGACACATGACAACCTCAGTCCTTTCCTTTTTCAAAACTGAATACCAACATGAGGTCAATTATGAAGATTGATTGTTTAATAACAGTGTTATGTTCTATACTGCAGCCATGCAATTATGGCACATTTATGAGTAAGGCTTAATCAAGAAAAACAGTGGTTAATAAGGTGTGATTTGTGAAGCTCCATGAGCTAACACTGAAACACTTTCTGCTGCAGTACCTTAACAGTCGTTAAATGAAATATTGGATATGTTATCCTTCGGGCTCTGTAGGACAGTGCACAAAAATGACAACAACCAAATCTGCCCAGGAAAACTAAATGATCCAACATTGTCAGTCACTTTGCCTTGTGCCTATTGTTATTTTTTCTGCATAAAGATCTCAATTTAGATATAGAGATAAAAGTATTTGGACAGAAAATTAAAAGCTTCTTTAAAAAAGTGAATAATAAGTAAGAAGCCAGTTGGTGTCTTCCTTTGCACGCTTGAGTAAACCAGATGAGTTTTCCAACCAAGTTCTACTGTTAGTCGAATCCAAAAAACTCATTGTCACCTGCCAAGTGACCAGGTTTGGCTCAAAAGAAAAGAAACTCCCAAACAGCAGTCTTCAAATGAAAACAAAACTGGATTTATTGCCATCAAAATAAGGATAACCAAAAAAAAAAACCCTCACAGGAGTACTCTCTGTACACCTTCCCTCCAAGGCACCCCCTCCATACTGAGCTCTCCCAGTCCCTTCTATAGCCCCTCCTCTCCAAGGACCATCCTCTTAAAGGGACTCGCTCACGTTTTTTAACAGACGTTTAACAGAGATGGGCAGTTTGATCAAAATAAAGTATTTAACCATCCATAAAAACTTTAACATTTTAACAGAGTCATGCAACAGTTATATATTCACTTAAACAAAACAAATAACCTTACATCCGTTATTTATGGATGGCTCACCAGTAACCTTTCCCTTTAAGATCATTTGTGTGATACTACAAACAGGAAAGGTGACTGGTGGTCATCTTGATCAACACAATACAATACTCCAACGGGAAAAACACTGCAGTGATTTTCGGGAAACAAAAAAAAGGTAAGTATCATTCACACTTCATTCGTATCACATACACACTCTCACACATACCAGTAAGGTAGAGGGAAATATTGGAGCATTTCATATTCATTAAAAGAAAGAAAAAAATCAAGCACTCTGTCACACTCATGCTGAGTTTTAACAAGGCTGCTGCTTAAAGAAAACCAAAGTTATAAGAGGGGGCACATTTCAACCACCACTGCAGTGCAAATCCCTAGCACCCACCTAGGTGATGCACAGCAGACATGCCCTAGCAGCCAAACCACACAGCCAATCAACAGTGAGAAAATGCCTCATCAATTGAATTGAGGGACCTTTAGGTAGGTCTCAAGTGTGGAAGCCAAGAGAGGATTTTAGACAGGACACTGGAGTTTAAACTCCTGGTATTTATAAACAGTTCCATGTGATCTTTAATACCCTAAAAGCTAAAACCTCACTACATCGCAGTGAGCAGAAATATTGGTGACATGAGGCTAGCAACTTGTGTTATGACCCAAACAAAAGAAACAAGATACTGTAAGTGGGCTGCAGTCAGAACACTAAAGTAAAAAATGAAATTATTTGACATGTTTTCAGTTTTTGCATGTTATGCAATTGTGTATTGTAATGCAACGGGGGCTCAGGCGGGCGCCCTTGCCGCATTAGGTCAGCCCCCCACCGTCAGGGGCTCAAACTCGGGACTCCCGCATCACTCAACAGGGACCCAGCCCGGTGAGCCAAAGAGAGATCTCTCCACAGCCCAGTAGCTGTAGTCCTGCTATCACAGGGAAGGGCGGCGACGTCACCTGCTCTGGTAAGGCAGCTCTTACACAGTGCCTGTCGGCCGTAAGCGTTACAGTATCTTACAGGGGCAGTGGAATCCAAACCCACTTTTGTTTAACAGGAACACAGGATAGCGGTCATATGTTGATATGCATGCTAAAGCCGAGCAAACAGCCTGTGACATACAGTAGGCAAAGTCAAACAAGCTAGATGGGCTAAATGTCATCTTCTTATATTTTTATGGAAATCTTGATGAGGTTAATTGTTTTGTTCAGTCTCAGAAGCTTGCATTGGTTATGTCTGACAGTGTTTGAAAATTTAATTGGCAAGCTGATATCTTGCCAGTACAAGACAGATGAGAGCACCCACAAACACAGCACAATGATCTATTTTTCCAACATTCTTGTTTAATCTGTACATTTATTACGCAAATGCTAGTACTTTGATTGAGGCTGTACGTTGTACTTAGAATGTTGAAAAATGCAGTCTACTTGTTTTAATAGAGTAGGTCAGGAATCTGATTGATTGAAATTGTCTTCTCATACCCTGTTTCATTCAAGACTCACTTCAAACCACTTCACTCATGATCTTTAATCTTACATGTACTGTAATCCTTTCCACATCAGACAGGACACAGACCAAACCTTTACTCCTGGCCTCCTAATACTCAGTCTCCATAAACAATATTCAAAAATAATTTAAAAAAGTGTCTTTTTGTGTTAAATTTACCTTGTCTTGCTTATGAAGTAATTTATTCATTAATTTATCCAAAAATATTCAAAGAATATTCTTTGTTATCAAGTGCCTTTTTGAGGTAATTCTGACTTAGAGACATTCAGTCATACAGTAAATCTGATTTGATTTATGGATGGTGAATTTATGCCTGTATTTAAGTCTAACATTTCATTGATCAAGTTTATACAAATTGAAGTAATGCTGAACTGATTCAATAATGAGGAGGTTCATTTATTCTCTCTATAAACATCTTTGTTTGAAGGAACACTAAAATTGACTGGAAGGTCAAAATATGCTCATTATTTATGATGGATTTAATGCGTTCAACTATTTTACACTACATTAAAAAAAATCAATTTTATAAAACATTCTTTCAGTGTCTATTTATTTTGTTGAGCATGTTTGAATTTTTAACGATTTTGTGAATTAATACACTTGTAGAATTGCTGAAAGACTTTGATAATATGTAATGGAATGTGATGCTAATGATAATTGAGGAATGATCTAAAATAATAAATACCAGGGTATATTATATAATATAAAAAACATAATGTGACGTTAATGATAACTGAGGAATAATATAAAATAATAAATGCCAATATGCAATGCATTTAATATAATATAAAATATTAACATGTTAAACTGAGCTGGCTTAATGAGGAATATATATGCTATATATATAGCATTAAGCACAGGATGGAGCAGGCAAGTGCTATATCATTAGCTAGATTGGCAGACATACAGTAGATACTGATACCATGGTAAGAAATATAATCAGAAAATTTCAGTCTTTAGGTGTGTTCATTCTAATATGGCAAAGGTCTCTTCTTGACTATAAACAGTTTTAATTCTGCAAATTGAATAGAATATGCTTTATATCTGTGCTGGCATGACAGTTAAGAAACCTTCATTTCATGAAATGTCATTAATCAAAATGTCTTTTATTTCTACATTTATTATAGGCAGGGAGTGAGCACTCATAAAATGCCAAATGTGTCAGGAAGGAGCTCTAAATCAGTTACCTGCATTTTCAAAATCATTTGGTCTTTTCTTTCAATCAGACTCATCCAAGAGATGCCTCATCCAAGTCTTTCCCCCCTTTTCATTTGATTTGCATTGTTTCAAAGAAATAATCTTCACAGAAATTTATTTATGATCTCCACCTGTGCCCTTCTATTTTTCAGCTCAACAAGAACCATTAGGAAATAACATTCTAATACCAGTTTTATGCATATGCCATGCGATAACTGTCATATGAAATGAAATGTCAGGAGGTTGCTTTTCCTGTGTGCAGCTCTAAAAAAAGTTTACATAAAGCTAAATATAGTAATTCATAGCTCAGCTGTGTCAGAAGAGACAAACGTTTTGTTTTAATGTTAGATATTCATCATACTGCTAGCAAGACCTCAGTGATTGCTTCTCAGCTACTTTCATGTGCAATGTAGCAAAGTGATGAACATTTAATCTTTTTTCTTCAAAAAAGCAACAGCTTTCGGAAATATCTTCCTTAAAATCAGTGCCTTTTTTATGTGCAAGCAGTAAACTTACAAAAAACAATGCAGATTATTGGAGGTTTAATGGAAGAGATCTCTGTCCTTTTTGTTTTACATATCACAAATTCACAAAGACCTTTGTGTGTTTTCTAAACACAACTATGTACTATTCTTAGGCTTCTGTCAGTGGTCTTTTGTCATCATTAGAATTTTGCTCCAGGATGTGACAAAGTAAACAAACTGCACTGGGCAATAATTGCATATAAGAAATATATGTAATAAAGATCAGTGTTAACATTTTCTGATGGACTACACTACATCTTCAGCATTTGGCTTTCAAAGACCAAACAAATAAAACAAGGGTCCTTGTTAACAAATACAAAATTAATTCTTACTTTGTATAAGCTATTTTGTAAGTACTAAGTATTATTATAGATGATTTATGACGCAAATCCAAAATACCTTGAAAGATAAAAAGGAAAATTTAAAGTTGTGCAGGTTTCTTATTTCTGCCCTCTGTTTCATTTTCAAATAAAACAAGTCATAATTAGTCCTCATGGAGGTTTCGGCAAGAATGGATAGACACCCCAAAAGGCAGGACACAGAATGTCTAGCTGACTAAACCACCTAGGAAACACAAATGAACACTACAACTCCCAGGGACCCAAACCAATGTCCATCAGAATTAAGGAGAAGTCCAGCAGCACCACTCTAACGAAATAGCTCTGCTCAGTATCCTGGTGAACCTGCTTTCCACTGCACAGAAGGAAAAGAAGAAACACCATGTAGTCCTTCGATGACCTTTGGTCTCCTCTTCAGGACATTTTTCAGTCCTGAAAACTGCAGCCATTCATACTGTACTGGTTGTATAGAAATAGGGTTAGGAGAGAAAAACTATGCATGAGTCTTGTTCTGCTGTTCTCTGTAGAGTCTCCCTCGGGTGTCCAGGTTTTTTCCAGTGCCCAGTAGTGCAGTCTGCTTTCAGTCCCCCTGGCTGGACTTACATTTACCTTTCCTGGCCAGTGCTCCAGGACAGAAGTGTCCTGCTGGTGTCTGGAGTATAGGCAGAACTAACAAGTGGGGGCTAATAAATGATCTGACCGTATGCAGATTGTCAGGTTTAATGACGTATTGTCCCCTCCTCCTTTGTTTTGGTGTGTGCTCTACAGTATATTCCATTATGTCCAAGGTCTGGCTAAACCTGTGTCGGTATCCCTACCGGTCACCACCTACTGTGGTGCAGTTTAGAGGCGTCTGGAAAAATTGTCATTCATTCTGTGTTGATTACTACTGTCCATCTGTTTGCAGCAGGAAGGCTGGGAGATGTGATTAAAAGGCGAACAATAACATTTGGCCAAGATAAGCAACTGCGACAGAGGCTCTGTCTAATACTGCAGAAAGGAAACACACACAGAAAGAATCTAAAAGACTCTAAATCCTTCTGAAAGAATCTAAATCCAGAGAATCCTGAAACCACCAGGTTGACATTACTGTTATGCATGTCCATGGTGACTTGCCATAGTTTGTATCAATAGGGCTGTGAGAAAGCTGAGTTTTTAACTCTGTTTCATGTCTGATTATTGTGGATAATAAGCAAGATTTCCCACAAGAGGACACATCACCCCTTCTTCTCGCGTGGCCACATGAAGCTTTCAATGCCATTAGTTAGTTGGTTGTTTCAATAAGCCAGCACATGCTTTCAAAGAAGAATTACCAACCAATGGAAGCGACTGAAGTGAAGTCCCTGAAGTGAAATTACTGATCAAATCACTGTTGCAAGTTGCAAGTTGTTTTAATCAACAAGAGTCTTATTCAGAAAGAGAGCCTGGAACAAAAGCTACAACTTGTTCTGGCCGCGATGTTTGGGTTGCACCTCGTTTTCTTGTGAGGAAGTGTTTTAGTTCTGGCGACACAGCAGCTACTCAGTTTTAAAAAGGTGCTTATTGTCACTATCAGGACAGGAAAACTAAGACTGCAGGAAAACAATGCTTACTGGAAACGAAAAAAAAAACGTTATCTTCCTAAGGTCTGTAATCCTTGTCATTGCACAAATTTAAACTCCATGTCTTGCACAGCAGCAGGTTCCAATGAGACCTTGAAATGCCATTTGCATTGCTGAAGTTAGCGGTGCATTATTAACAGATTGTACTGAACGTTTGTTACATATTGTTACCTAACAATCCAGCTATTTTGAATTTCAGAAACTTTGGACTTTTTCTAGCTGGCTGAATAAATAAAAATAAGGCCTAGTTATTTTCTGGGCACAAAACGTTATTTTGGTACATGAAGATGTTATCGATTGAAATCTATTTAAAATGTTTATTAAGCCAATTTCTTCTTTTCCTCTCCCAGTGCACAGTATTCTGTTTCTGCTTTCAAGAATGAAAAAAAAAATCAAACTAGTGCATTACTGCCTGTGAATACATCAAAAGCTCACCCTCTTCCATGTTTCAAGTCTGTGCAGACAGGCGCCACAGGGGGTATACACGGCTCCTTCCCTTTATACTTTTTGGCAGTCACCAAGTTTTAGAATAAATAATACAGCAATTTCTGTGCAATGAATTGCAATTCTGAGCGGAACTGAAAATACAGCCCATCAATACAGTTTACTCTGCATTCAGGGCAGCTGCATGTCTTTTCAAAATTGAATGAAACTGAGCCCATGAAAAAGAGAACAAGAACTGTATAAAGTTTTCCTCAAAATTAACTTGATTCGGCACATGAGTCTGTCTCAAGATGTTCCACTCAAAATATGTCTGTTTTTCTGCTTTTCTAGAGCACAACTTCAATATCCAAGAAAAGCAATGGTTTACTTTTTACAGTGGTCACTGAGTGGGAAAAGAAGCAGTAAGAATTGGATGTAGAAATATTCAGTCAGGGTCTAAGTTTGTCTGGATTGATTTGATGTTTGAGTTTTGTCCATCTACAGTATGAGACTCAATTTAGGTGGCAAGATTGACACCAGAGGGAAGAGGAGAGGTGGAGATGTAGACACCCTCAGACAACAGTACAGTATGTGAGGCTGGAAGACTACATACAGTATGTGACAGCTCCTAGCCTGCATGAGCATTCCCAATCCAACAATCTTACAGACAGGCTGTAGGACTAGGTTTACCTAGGTTACTGAGGCTACCTTTGGTTAGCCTAGAGTTTCAGTCTTTTATTACTCCTTGACCCCATTTTAAGAAAGTGCCTTCTATAATTACTTCCATCTTTAAATAATAATTGTACTATTAATAATAAAAAACTATACTGTAGAAGAACGCCAACATATCCATGTCCTGTGTTATCAAAGCAAATCCATCCACATCCATTGGCAATGCAAAAGTTTTGATTTTCACTGGCTGTTTTGAATTTGGGGACCCAGTGGATGAAACTGATGGCCTAGAGTTCCCATATCTAGATGAGGCTAAGACGGTTTATAAAAAATCAAATCTATGAGGGGAAGCCACATACCACAGACAAGACTTCATCCTGTACATTGGAAACCCAGTTTCCTTGCATATCCTCTCACTTTTGAATGCACTTCTAATTAAATAACATTGGTTGATCCCTGAGCCCATCCTGCAACTCCACGTGGACCTTGTTTTGATTACAGAAAATCTTACCTCAGAGGGCTTTTTTCATCTGGCTAGGTAAACAAATCCTGAAAAAAGCTTCCCACTTTTTAGTGAACAGCAGCCTTAGGAACCTGTAGGTTTACAAGTGGAATTGACCTTCCAAAACATTCCTTCAGAAGATATATAAAAGGGAACTGGAAGGTCTGTGCTTCTGCAAATCACCTGATTCATTCTGGAAAAAGAAAACCCACTGTGCTTCTGACAAGTTTTCCAGTGAAGGTGAATAACTATTGTTATGCTTTGCCATCAATAATCCCAGAGCTTCAGCTTCTCCTGGAATTTCAAGTATTTTTTGTGGCATACTCCATTGTACATGGGTATGGAAGGAAAGGGTGATCAAAGGAAATTGGTCCAGTGTTTGTCAACATGTCAGCATGAGTTCCCCATAAGAAGCCCGAGAATGCAAAAAAAAAAGAGTTTTCCCCATTTTTTAAGCCTGAATGTTAAAACTTTGTGCCCAACTGTTGTTTACAAAATTATTTGGCTCCCTAGCACAAAGCAAAATGGAATCCATCATTGAAAGAGAGCTCTCAGAATCCCCACTGTTTATGACAATGCATACAGATATGCAAAGATTATCAACCAGAAAATAATACAAGTTATTTGTAAACCAAGATTATATAAAGTACAGCCTTTTTAGTCATTACTGTGACAGACATGGTGTTAAAAGCAGGGAATTAAAGCTCTTGGTGACAGTAACAAAACACTGCTTCTGAGGGTGAAGGGTCAAAAATAATTGAGTAAGATTCAAATTTCATGCTGTCGGATGTCTGCACCCCTCATCCTATCACTAACAAAATTTCTCATTTGTACAAAACATGGTCATCTGCTCCTTGATCCTTCAGTGAACAAGGAATAAGAGAGCTAGGAATATATGGAACCATGAAAATCATGCTTCATTAGTCTACTAAAGCCTTATAAAGAATACACTGTACCAGCTACTATGTAAGTAACAATTAAAGGATAAAGCTTGAGTCTACAGAACATAAATAATACACTTCAATCATTAAAAGTTTGTTAACCCTTGATTTATATTTCCTGGAGCGGCTAAATAGACTAATTGATACAGTACTCTGTTTATTTCATCCCCAAGTAGCAAGATATTATATAGCCATCAAAAGGAATTATGATCTTAGAAAGGTATTTTGAGATGTACTGTATGATTTTCTTTTGCTGAAACTAAAACTCAGGTACAATAACTAGATCAAAATAAGAGAACCTACCCCCCCCACACACCAGTCCTTGTTTTCACTCTTAATCAGGTCTTTGAGTAATGCAAACCTCACATCCTCCACATCATGAGTACTATAATTTTGTACCTTTTTGATGATGACTTTTTGCACTTCTGACAATGATTATAAAGGATCAAAAGCATAAAATTCTAAAAAAATCCAACTTATAAGGTTATGGAAAATCTGACTGAGTTCATGTGACATAAAAGATAAACTTCTAACACTAAAAATTACAAACACAGTGCTAGCGTATTGTTTAGCCTTGAAACATACTGTATGACTTTTTAATTTTGCTTTAAACAGATTTTTCTGGTACATATATCATAGATTGTGACAATAGTCTGCGCTGGACTTGGGACTAGAAGCCTCTGAAGCAATCTAAATTCTTTAAGGCCAACATTAATTTAGTCTGTGCTTCCTCAGTTGGTTCTGATTTTAAAACTCATAGAACTACTTAACCCTGGGCTTAAAAAATCTAACAAAGGTCAAGAAGGAATAAGTGAAATGTGATTTATCAAATCAAGTGAAGGTAAAACTCTTGGTAACAATTTTGTACCAGTCCTAATTGCTTCCTATTTGTATAGGAAAATATAATAAAAGACACAAAATACAACACATGCAATAAACCAGTCCGATGTGTACCTAATTAATCACAGCTTGCCTGAGGCATTTTGAGGAAAAATTATCTAATTTTGGAAGCAAGGCTAAAATCATCTCTAATGATTGCAGAGCAGAACACGTAAATGTGTTTCTGCTTATTTTGTGTCAAGACGGAGTACCTGGAAGAAAACTACAAAGACCAGATAACCTATTAGAAGCCTTTCAGGCATTGGAAAACTTTCTGCAGGCCTGCATCAAGTACAGTACCTTCTACTATGGTCTTGGGAGTACAATTTATTATTATTTTCAAGCAGTATTTTCTGTAAAGTATTCAGGTACAAATGGCAGTTAGTAACTCCAGCGATCCTTCCTCTGATTATAGCATATTCTGAACAGATAAGTTTATCTGTAATGCTTTGGATCTATGAGAAAATTAAACATTTATTGAAACATTTATTTAATATTTGCTCATTGGAACCTGGGACCAAAGGTGTGTGAAGCTCTCCAATACTTCATATTGTCCTTCTAATAAATAAATACGACTGATCTGTACAGGTTCTGCCTATTAAGAATTATAAATATAATAATTAAAAACCTCAACCTCATCTCCTGTCTCTCCATGTTACCAAAGTGAGACTTCATCTTTGTTGTTCTGGTATCCTGGTGAGGACTGTGAGTCTGTTTTATCCTATGTCTTATGTAACATGTGGGTGTGAGTTTTTTATGAATGCTTCTGTTATGCAGTAATTTTTCACTGGAACATCACTATTTTGACCAGAACATGCACATACATATACAGTAATAAGAAAAGAGCCTCGTGTTAATTATTACCTTGTTTGCCTGATTATGATTATGAATGAGCTACAGATTAAAATAATTTCTCACCTCCTATTTTTACACCAACATTGCAAGCAATCAGGACAGCCAGGAAAGGCAATTTTTTAACAGGAATGTACTGTCTGACCTTCAACATCCAATATTCAATATATCCCATCTTTTTTTGTGAAAAAGCAGCCTATTATGTTCAAGACTGAATGAATATATCTCAAATTAAAGGGCAACAGTAAGATGAATAGATCTAGGACATGTTTTTATCCCCTCTCTTAAACAATACAAAACAACTCTCCTGTAACACAGTTGTACTGTATTCTTTTTGGCGATGTTCTGCCTGTTTTTGTTGTATTGTTGTGTTGGACTCTTCCGTAAGACAATTTTCCCCCAGGGGATAATAAAGCTGGAATTGCAAATTTAATCACTTTGTCTTGGAGGTAAGATAAAAACAATGAACCTCAGAAAAAAGCTGGCGTTGTACTTGCCAGAGGACTAGAAGGGAAAAGCGATTGTGGTGGGTGAAAATCAACTACTGGGACATTAAGATTCCTCTGAGATCTGCAGCTTTAAAAAACAAAACCAACATACACACATAAAAAGGAATGAATCCAGAGGGCTATCCAGACCATAATGATGTGAACTGGGTTGTGTCCTTCTGATGTGGAGAGACGCACAATGATTCCATCAAAATTACTTCTTCTGATATTCTGAGGCACCAGCTGTACAACTTGATTTTAATCCTGTTTAGATGGAAAAAAAGAAAAAGTCATAGAACCCTCTCTAGAAAACAAAATGGAGCTTTTTTTGAGTAGTCCTGGCTGAGGAAAAAAATCCTCCTTACCTTGAAAGGCATCGAAGTACTCTTGTACCCGAAGCAGTGCTTTCAGAAGGACAAGCAGACTCCACTTTTTTTCATGCACACTCCATAAGATGACAATTTAACTTTTCAGGGATGAGATTAGGAGTCTATAGAGTGCCTGAGGGAATGTTACCAATTCTGATTAAGGGTTGTTTCCCAGCTGTTTCATATTTTCTGACTGTTAATCAATATGTGTGTACATCTCCAGTAAACATATCCTTCAAAGGTCTGTGCTAGTGAGATCTTTACAAGAACATAAAATGCTCAGAAGTGGTTTGCAGTGCTCTGCATTCTGCTGTGATCAGTGTTAAAGAATTCATAATCAAATTTATACAATATTTTAGATCAACAATCCAGTACAGAACAACTTTCATCACACTGTGCTCTAATTAAGTCAGGATGTTCAGCTCATTTTTCTTCCTGTTGGTTTTTATTGATTCCATATTGATATTGATTCCTAGTCTAAATACCTAAGTGGCTAGCTGTTTAACTTTTTTAAATGTTAAAATCAATTTTATTTTAAAGCTAATAAGTAGAATACTATAATTATGGTAAATTTGCAGTTTCATTAGGCTCTACCACCAAATGAGAACTTAATGTGCACATTACTGTGACTTACCTCAGCTTCATATTATTCAAAATACTGTGTCAGCCCATTTTATTAAAAAGTGATCAGAATTATAGGATAATAGTGAAAAGGGTTGAAATGCAGGTAACCTCTACAATCTGTGATACAACACAGACTACCTTCTTACTGGTAGTCATAATGACATCCTGCTTAAGTCTGAAGAAGGAGCATCCTTGACTCATGAAACAGAACAAATTGCTGTCCATGGTCTGGTGTCTTTGCAAACATGGACTTTGGTTAGTCACCTGTGTGTGCTAATGCCAACATGCTCTTGTGACATTATTTGCCAAGTCCATTGTGAACAAATTAAGAGAAAAAATGAAAACTCTACTTTAAGTCTGTACTTTTCCAACTTGATATTTAATCTTATTATGGACTTAACACACTGGCAAAAAGAGGGCACCTTGAACAGCCATTACATTTGGAAATCGATGTGTGTAGGATATTGCAAAAGGTGCAACAGTTGACTGTTCAGGCATTTAATAGATTTGTGATTCTAGGGATCGCAGTGAAGAAGAATGGACAGGGACATGCATTTAAAAAAAAAGGCAACAAAATTATGTCTGACCCCACTCACCCCCGTCATAACGTGTTTGTCCCCCTACCATCTGGTTGAAGGTTCCGGTTGCTCTAGTTGCACACAACTAGACTCCAAAATAGCTTCTTCCCCAGAGCTGTCAAGCTGGTGACGTCCCCACTCCCTCCCATCGTACTATGATCTCTCCTCACTTCTTCTTATTTTTGCACTGTTCGCCGAATTACTTTTGCAATGTTTTTGTCCTGTTTGTATGTTTTTCTCTGTTTGCGTATTCGCACAGTTTTTGACACTTTTGCACTGGCACCATACTGTTGTTCACACTGTTATTGTTATTGTATTACTGTCTATTGTCTTGTCTGCTGTTCTATTGATACACTGAGAGACTAATGAGAAACAATTTTCACTATACTAAGCACCAGTTTAAGTATAATGACAAATAAAGTTGAGTTGAATTGAACTGAAACTAAGAATAGTAAGCACTATACTGTATATAGAGTATTTAAAAATAGAGTACTACCCAATGGCTTATCTGTTTGTGGTGTGAAGAAACTGGTCAGAAACAGCAATGTGATAATAAAAAGATACACCCCTGAAGATTCCTCATATTGGAACCAATACAGTCATCATTAAACCCTAAATGAGAAGGGTATTGAAGCCAGTTCGTTGCTGCCTTTCCTAGCCTGTACTGTAGTCACTTGCAAATATACGTTTTCCTAGCAGGATTCGAAAGCTATGATTGTTTAAATCATTTTTACCCATGTTGCAACACAGTTATAAATGTTTCCATCACATGCTATGCAGTATAAGTCACCATTTTACCAATTAATTCCAAGCTGAGCCTGCATTCAAACATAAGAAACAGTCTGAAGTCAGTGCATTTTGTGCACACTGATGTGTGCAGAATGTGTAACAAGAACACAGGAGATATTGATGTGTTTAAACCCACAGGGATCACATATTAAAGAGCTTAGACATTCTTAGCTCGTAATAAACATAACCTCTTAGCACAGTTTGTTCAATTTTACCCTGTGCTGATGCTGAGAATGAGCTTCAGCGTATGATTACTGCCTCTGTCTTCTCAGAGATCTCATGTAAAGCTAATAAATGTCAGAGGTACATAATCTGCTACAACATTATGAAAAAACATCTTCAGTGTTAAGTTACTTTACGGGTTTTCCCCCAGGGCAGGATATTTTGTATTGATGAACGCATTAAGAGGGGATGATTTGACTGGAGAAACACTTATATTAGATGAACCTGTGAAAGATGAATTCAATTCTAATTTGAATAGCACAGCAAGGACCACATCTCTCACAACAGGAGGCAAGAGATTAGTGGCTGTGGTATTGAATTTTACTTCTTTAGTAGAATACACATTAGTTGACGTGACACATGTAATTAGGTCTAGAATTAGTTTAAACACTCATTGACACACCTTTCCTTTTAAAGCTAGGATTTTTACTTGCTCTTTAAGAAATTGCACTTACGTAGTGCTCTGCATCCTAAAGCACTTTACACCTACAGAAGTGACCCACTTCATCCACTCCTGAAGTGCAGCCTTACAAGCGTGATGTGTTAAGCCATTCTGTACCAGCAGTTAAGAAGTGATAAACTACTCCTTTTTTAAAGGACAACTTTAGGGAGTTCAGAGAGGAATTTATCCTAGACCTAGGCGTAACAACCTTTATCAGCCATGTGATCTTTAGTTACCCACTCTTCAAGACCTTAGTTTAATGTCCCTTTTGAAGAACAATCTAAATATTTTTTATGCTAGAATATCAAAACAGGTGAATGAGGTAGTTGTTGATATATACAGTACATCTTCATTTTTATACTTTGTCTGCATTCTAGAAATGTTTTCTTTCTCTAAATAAACCCAGCTGTGGAACCTATGAAGGATGTGTTTAAATGTCACTTACAATTATAAATTGCAATGTGCTTCCAGATCAAGTGGCATTAAACAAAAACTCACTGTTTCAAATGCCCTAAATGAGGACCACACATTGGGATCTCGGTGGTAAATTAAACACTAAACGAAAGCATAACATTAAAACAGTCACCGCATTTCAATATTTTTATGAGTAATTCATTGAATATGACAAATGTGCCATGCTAATGATCACAAGAGGAGCTGATCAAGAAAAGCATTCTCAAGTAAATGTACTGTATACATTCAGAATGCTAACTGACATGCTGCATGTGAATACAATATTGGCAGGTGAACAAATGCCTGTTCGACTAATAGGTTCTGACAGAGGAACCCAAAAGAAAGAGGCCTACAAGTAAGGATCACACAGTGCTCAGGGTGCCTGATTAATGGTGACTGGTATTTTATTTAATACATGCAGTTGTCTTTATCACAGAGTGCTTCGCTGGTGTGAAAGACAATTGATTCAGACTGATTGATGATGGCTAGGTTCGCTGACCCAGACAACCATGTTTTGGATTTCAGGACAGAGGTGAAATCTTCATCAGTCTCAGAGTGGTAGTGAAGATGGATTTTAGTGTGTGGCCTACAACCTCACAAACAAAAGGACGAGTATTAATCACAGAAGCAATGTGAAAAGGGCAGTTCCTTCATTTTGTGCCACTGCTTAGTGATGAAATAGACCTCAGCCAGTCATGAACGTAAAGATGCCCAGTCATGCCATTATTAAAATAATGTCTTGATTCCCTTTACACATCCTTCAGCTGAAAAAGTGTGTAAAAAGTGTTATACAGTATAAGCCATGTGCTTTGCTAAAGAAAAACCCTAACTTGAAGACTACAAAACCCAGATCAGGGTGCATTCAATGAGAGACTGTTAATATGGCTGCCCTTCCTGCTCTTCAGCAGGGCTTGTCACAGTTTCCTGGCTGTAGTTGGAAATCTCGCTGCAGCGAGAAGGTATTTCATCCCTCCGCTGTTTCTCCTCAGAGATCCGGCATCGACGTCTTCACCCCGTTCCTGAGCCACCTTCCTGCGACACAGCAGAGCCCTTCTTGTTCCTGGTTTCCAGCTCCCTCCCAGCGGCTGTGCTGTCAGGGGATTTCCAGTGGCTGAGAGAAGGTCCATGTCTCTGTCCGCCCCGGTCCAGATGGTGCCTAGGAATCCTGCTCCATGTACTTTGGGTGTTTCCCTGGAGGGATGCCTTCCAAGAGAGTGCTCTGACAGGGCATGTGTGGCCTGCCCTTTGCAGGACACTCCCTTCCCCTTACGACACGAGCCTTGAATTGGCCGACTGCTGGTCCACTCTGTTCGGACTACTCCATATCAAAGATTCCTGTTTGGCCTGGGAGGATGGACCTCCACCTGTTTTTCCTGCACTTTCCTCTTCCTGCACTACAGCCTGCCAGTCTGCCTGCCTGCACCCCCATTGGACTGTTTACCATTCCTTCATGGCCTCCTTTTCCCAGGAATCCTCTCCGAAGCTGGAGAACGCAACACCCCAGAGGCCCTTGCTCCCAGACTTTGGTGGAGAGAGAGAAGGGCAGTATGAAGCAGTGTGGTGGATTTTGGTGGACAGATTTGCTTAAGGCTGGTGCTGCACTGTATCAGTCTCTCCTGCACCCAAGGTGTAGCGAGCTGACCAAACCCCCTGGTCTGTTACACCTTCTCTCTTAGGTCTGTAACATCTACATTATTATAACATTATTTCCTCCTGATAGGTCTTTACTTGGTTCCCCTCCTCACTACTCACTACTCACTACTCACTACTCACTACTCACTACTCACTACTCACTACTCACTACTCACTACTCACTGATGAGTGATGAGTGATGAGTGATGAGTGATGAGTGATTAGACAGTACACATGCCAAAACACTGACTGAAACCATTTTCCTCTTGGCCATTCTTATAAATCTCTTAATTAGTCCAGAGGAGTTATTAATTCCACTCAGAGCCTAGTCAACTAACTCATGTGGAATTTTACTTTCTCTGAGTGCTAACTACTCATTCAAACTAGCTGTGCCTTATTCTACAGGTTTTTACAAATTAACAAGTAGCTCTCTCACAAACAGTCAAATACAATGCAGATAAATGCATGTTCATTGGAGTATGTGGTGTGAGAAAAAAGAAAGGGGGTGGTTACAGATTCCAAATATGGTGTAGCCTTTGGGCAGGTATTTAGAAATCAGGAATAAAATCAGAGTCACAGTGATGAATGTAAAGGGTAAAAGGTGAAGAGCAGATGTTAAGCAATCAATGCAGGTGTGGTTGTAACAGGTGAGTCTTGAGGAGGCACCTGAAGTTGGTATTTTCTTCTTCATCTGGTTGCTCAAGTAGCAATGTCTTCCTCTCAGTTGTTCTTTGCTGATCTGAATAAAAAAAATTGTCATTTCTCTTTAATCAAAAGTTAAAAATGGTTAATTTAGTGCATAGCATACCATTAATTCAGTTCTCTTGGCAACAAATATTTTGGAACTATTAAGTGTCTGTTGCAACTCAAGAACTAAAATTCTACATGCAATTAACATTATATTTTGGTCCCCAGATTGTAAATATTTTAGTTTGCTATTAAGATTGTTATAGCTAATGGAAGTGGATATTGAGATGTCATGTAATCTAAGGGACAAGGGTCAGCAGCACCTTCTTATTGT
Source organism: Lepisosteus oculatus (assembly GCF_040954835.1). Taxonomy (NCBI): domain Eukaryota; kingdom Metazoa; phylum Chordata; class Actinopteri; order Semionotiformes; family Lepisosteidae; genus Lepisosteus; species Lepisosteus oculatus. Next base: position 4,642,508 of record NC_090710.1, read on the forward strand.
CAGCATTTCCAGATCAAAGTAATTGTAAACTTTACCTCTGTTAATTTAGTTCTTGGTAAATTCATTAAGAGTGTCAACAGTCAATGGTCTGGGAACCAGGCAGGTACAGAGAAAAAAAGGGAAGAAAGAAAAGAGGAGAGGAAGAAGCTCCTTGTCCAGATCATCGATTAAGAATTGCTTCAAAGTATTTGAACCTTGTTAAGAGAGCTTGTCATTCTGTTTTGTTTAGGAAATGGATTTCCTATTTAGAGAATTCTTCCGTTAAAAATGGGCTCGCCTGGTTAGTGCATGCATTTTAGAGAAGGGACAAACTGTACATACAGTAGGCCACATTTATTTTGTAGCCTCCAGATCAATAGAGAGAGAGATTTAACTGTAAATTGTATTTTGTAGGTTTAGAAAATGGGTTTATCTCTCTTGTTGGCCTGAGTGGGTGTTATATAAAAATGTAATACTTGGTAGTAGTCTGGCGTTTTTCTGAGTCGTCAGGGGGTACTGTAGGCCCCTTGGGCCACCTTGTTTGAAAGTTTCTACATAGTGTAACTTGTGTATTGTACCTCAATAGCTCCTGTATTAACAGTATTAAAAGCAAAGTTGAAGGAATCAAGATGTTAAGCAAACTACTGTAAGTCACTGTTCATTTTTTATACTCTAATGTTTTTCAAAATAAGAATTGTACTAAAATCATGTTGCAATCGGTTATTGCTATTTGATTCAGGCTGATGTGGAAATGGACATAAATTAAATTAAAATCAGTAGAACCAATCTATTGGAAAATGTCCTATATTGCATATAGCATAGAATGTGTCCTCAGATGTGAGATTTGCTTTGTCATTGATTTGCTACAGAAGTGTTGGTAAAATAAATGGTAGCTACACTGAGTAAATGCTGCTAAATCTTTTATGCAACATGTTAAAAAAAATTAGCACTTGCCAAAAACTAAAACAAGCAGCTAAAAATGTACTGGATTTTACGAGCCCCAGTTCCTTTGAAACTATTTATGTGGGAACAGATCCCTATGGTCAGATAATCATAAGGTTTTCTGCGCTCCCTATGGAGAGAAGTCTTTGTTAAGCTTTCCTTGTTTGTGATAGCCCAAGTGATACAGCCTAACAGGCTTGTGAACAGAAGTGTAATTTTCTGGATGGATGATGCCATGAAAACAGACAATTATGAGGCAGTCAGTTAGGTCTCTCAGGGTTATGGTTCTCGTCAGATTATTTGCTCAATATAGTTTTTGAAGCAGAAGCTTTAAAGCTAAACAGATCTGTGTTTTTTTCTCTGTGTATATAGTAGGAAACTTTTTATACCACATAATTGGCATATTGGCAACACATAATGTTGAGACGTGTATTAATGCTTAGTGTTTTACTTTGCTTAACCAATATACAAAGTGTTTAATTTGTTTTTTTTTTTGGTATCTTCTGTGTTCGAAACCATTTCATCTTTCCCTTGATCTCTGACAGCAGTGACTGCAGCCTAGTTAGGACTTTGGGGGAAAATGTCAGGACTCAAGAGTATTGCAGTATAGATTAAATCAATCATCACTCTATACAGAACAGTAGTGAGGAGCCTGTGGCCCAGTTCACCATGGGTGACCCCTCGAGATATCGCCTGAAGCACTCCGAAAGTTTTTAAAGCATTACATTCAGAAGAAATAATCTTGGAATTAAAAAAAAAAAACTTAGAACGTCTGTTTTCTTTAAATCCTTGTTAGCAGCATTGGTGTTTGTGTGGTGTATGATGCTCTGAGGATATGAAACTGATTCCCACTGATGCAGGACATTACTACCATGGAAGCGGGGCTGGATTGTTGGTCCAATCTAAAATGGCTCATTCAGAGAAGCAAGGCTTGAGCTCAGTGATCCTGAGGTTGTGACTTTGAGTCTCAGGTCATGTGATTACATGGCTGTGATGGTGATTCCACGAGAAGTGGTGCACAAGGGCAATTGTGCACAATTTGTTCAGTACTGCTGGGATCAATGCTCCCTCAGCTCCCAGAGAACAGTGACCCCCCAGCAATGTCCTGAGTGCCTGTAGGTTCACAGTGACTTTAGTAGGGAGATTTGCTTTTCCTCCAGTTGCCCAATTCTATATTTTAAAGACAACTAAATAAGTACTTTAATCTGGTTATGCTAATTTTGCAAATGTGACTAACCTTTGTAATAACGTAGATGATTCCCATGTTGGGTAAGACGATGTCTGCAGCTTTAAGTTTCGCGCTCCCTGCATAAGAGACGGGCAACATAAGAAGTTAACATACAATATTTGTCGGGGAGCTGGAGACTATACTAGCAAGCAACAGGTGCAACCTTGGATGAGATGTCAGTCCATCACAGAGCACACACAGATAATGACACGCTTGCATCAGGGCCAGTATGTCCAGGTGGCTGCCAACCTCTCAGTCTGTCTTTGGACTGTGGAGTCAACTGCTACCCACTATGCCACTGCACCACCCACAAGCAATATTTTCTTTTAGAAAAATAAATGTAGAAAATTAAGATAATGGGTTCTTTAGAACTTCTGACTCTCGCAGTCCATTTTAGACATGAGATACGGTACTTTACAAGTACATGTGTGATCTGTCCTATGTGCCTACAAGTAAATATACTTGTTACTCAGGAATGCATAATAGGCTTATTCCGTGCTGAAAAGCAGAGAAAGGAAACTCAACATTTTGGCTGTGGGGCCTTCTTCGGGTGTGATGGACACCCTTCCTCACCCTTGTAGAAGACGTTGTGTTTCCTTTCTTCGCTTTTCAGCATGGAATAAACATTTACTTGTTCCTTTGCAGCCTATGCATCCGGATGCAGCTACCCACCTGAACTACTTGTTACTTGGCTGAGGAAATACTTGCTGCATGATATTGCAGACTATCGCCTTTGCAGTTTAATGTTACAAAGTACTGCAATGTTTATTAGCAGGAGAGAGAAACACCATCTCTAGATCGTAAGCCTAATTATTATGACAATATCCCTTTCTTCTTAAATTTCAGCATTATTAATGGTATCTTAGTTCTGCTCCAGCTGTGCAGCACAGACTGATACTGCATCTAATTTAATTAAAATCCATCTTAGTATTTGTATATAAACACCATATAAAATAAAAAACAAGAAAATCTAAAGTTGTTGTATTAGTTTCTTGGCTACAAAAAGGAACAGGACACTGGAACTGCTGAGAGTGAGTGTTTTGTACATGCCTAATAGCGGAGTTAAAACTGTACGTTTATTTAGCAGAAATACAGTACAACACAAAAGCAGTATGAATACTTCCAGTTTATTTAGAACATTTACCTGTAAACGTACACAGTTGTCTTTTCATTCACACTATAGTTTTCAGATGTTTAAACATTAATTTTCTAAATTAAATCATCCATAATATTTTAAATATGTATATGGAATATTGGCTGTCAATAAAATGTCACTCACTGGGCTGCCTCTAACTAAGAACTGTATATATTTTTCATTTAACTTTGAAAAACAAGAATGGTAGTGAAAAATATTAAGATGATAAGAGATTTTTAGAGATACAGCTTGGGAGGTTATGAGGTGGAAGTGTACTTTTTTTTTTAAAAGCACGCTATTTGCACAAATACTGTATTTGTATGTACATGTATGTACAATTGTATAAGAATAAAAGATAGACACAGATATGAGGTGGTCATTGAGTTCATCTACTCAGTTTGGTTGTTAGTGGCAAATGAAGTAGTATAAGATCTGTAAATTTTATCTGAGTGGAACACTTTTATTCTTGACCACATTATCATAATGATATAACAAGTAAAGAATGCAGTGCTCAGTTGTATGCTGATGGAAACCAATTATTCTACTACACTTAACAAGAGGGAGCTCAATCTAGGGCAATCAGAGGCCATAGAAAATAACTAGAATGTAACTAGACACCGACAACATGTTTAAATGGATATTTTTTTACCTAAGAACAAAGGCAACATATTTTGTTGATAGACAAATGACTGGGTACTCAACTGTAAAACTAATTTAGGACAGTATTTAGAAATTTACTCAATGAAATAAGTAGGCTTTCCAGAGTGCTTTATCTGTCTTTCTCAAGGGAGAATATGTTTGAAACCCAACATTAGAGTTGTATTTATAGGTTTTAGATAGCATGACATCTATTTAATGTTGAAGTTCAAAGCTTCTGCTTTGTTGGTGATGTCACTGTGCTGTGTTGAGTGTGCTATCAGCTTTGCGCTCCATCTCTTTAGAGATCACTGGGCACAAGACTCTGATGCTGCAGTTACTCATCTTGGAAGTAGGTTATTGTCAAGACGATAGATGAAGCATATAAGATCAAAATCTGCAAAGACATCATCCCCAAGATATTTGTTTGCAATGTAAAAACAAACAAAGTTCTTTAGAGGAGAAGAAAGGGTTGATTTTATTTAGACTTCTCTACCAGTTCAGTAAATTGTCTTCAAGTAAAAAAGTAGTTTATACCCTTTGACACTAAACTTCCAGACATTCTACACTTAATCAGGTCCTGGGAACTCGGTCCAGTTTCACAACAACCCTCATTTAATATACAACTATTTTAGGAAATTCTAGCCGATTCCATGAAGACAAGAGAAGATATAATAGTTGATGTTTTAAAATGAACATCATCTGCTGCAACCTTACAGTGTGGCCCTGATACATGACAGCAGCCAGCAGGTTTCTGAAGCAGCCAATCTGGAAACTTTAGAAAAAGTAAAATGATATTATAGGATAAATCTCTTACTGTGAACCAAACAAAGATTTAGAATGGTCCTCTTTTTTTTACCATGTTTATAAGTTCTCAAATTACCAAATTATTTTGGCATTTCTTGTCGTTGTTATTTTTTGTTATCTTTTAGTACTGGAGGAGGGGTTGTCCAGACTTGCCATGAAAAACACTCAGGTTATGTTCAGTAAATACTAGAACACATTTCTGTGCAGCCCGTCAATTGACTTTAGGGCATTTAAGGGCATTAAAAGTCATGGAGATTATTATATTGCTCATCATCAATAAAGTGCCATTATACCTCAGCTCTCGTGCTCGGTGACATATCCTGTCAGATGAACGCAGCGTTTTATTTGGATGAATTATGGTGACTTTGGCCATAAATAAGTTTGGATAATTCCATTTCAGGACATTGCCGAGACTAGCTTAAACTGTTTGATTCAATGATACTGACTAAGGAGCTGTCTGCACTGGAATACAGAAAGGGGTTGGCACTTAACTATACTTGTTCTACTATGCCAAAACATAAAAAATATAAACATGAAATGCTTCTATGATTAGGTGCAAGATTGAACCATGCTGGTGTGATTCCTAAAGCTTCATGCTATATGTGAACAGCTAAAGAAAAATAAATTTATGATGGATTTAGGAGATCTGAGTCTATGGTATACCTAGGTACAGTATATCTCAAAACACAGCTTTGATGTTGTATATATTTGTCACTGTTTATTTCATGGAGAGCAGGTATTTCACAATGTGTATTTCAGTTAATGATCAGAATTTCTAGGAATATTATATAATATTATACTATTATATTATAGTCACAGAGCCTGCCACCCAGAAGACATTTGCAGTATTGTTTTTATGATAGCATAAAAATTAAATTAATTTAAAAAGTGTGGCTGTTGCTTAAGGTCCGGAATATCATTATGAAATTTTAATTATTTTGCATTAACAGCATATTCTTGTTCCTACTGGAAAAGGCACAAACGTATTACAATAAAAGGCATTTCTCAAATTACTAGAAGCACTGAGAAGAATAGAAAATGATCTGTTCCAGTTCTTTTAGAACTGCACAACACTCGCAACTCTGTGGTTACTTTGTTTACTTTTCCCCAATGATAGTAAAATTCTCAGCATATATGTGGTCGCATACAATTACAACACATTACAAATTACACTTCTGTACGGTGTACTTGCATAGAAATTAGATTGGTATGAGTAATTGGTTTGACTGTTTCTGAGAGAACTTAGTTTTCTTCACCGTTATTGAATATTAGACAGCCACTAGCAACTAGCTCTGTACCTCAATTGTTTTGGAGGTATAATGTTATATACAAACTGCAATGCATATTAGTGCAGGGTTTCCAAAATGCATTAGATGAGCTGTTGTAACTATCTATAATTTTAATCTGATAGAACAAATTCTGTCTCAGATGCAGCTGCATAAATTCACAGTTCAGGCTACCTGTGAATGGGCACTAACTCAATTGAGTTTAATATGTTTAAAATCAGGACCTTTCTTCTCTCTGCTGTCACTCTTCACATAAATTACAAACAGAACACATAATAAAACATCTTGTATTTCATATGTTAAATCACAGTTTTGTAAATGATTACATTCACATTGAAAAATAATAGGTCCCATTATATTCAAATTCAACACCTTGGGGCTTTGCTGGAATTGGTAAGAAAGGTTTTTCTACGTAAATGAAGCTTTCACTGGTTGGACTGCATACATTTAAGGAAGTCCATTCATTTATCTGTCAAATGATATACATAATGAAACATTTAAGAGATAGTGAATTCAAAAAGACACTGTTTAGCACAAGACTGTTATTGCTGTTCCTCAAACTACAGAACCCATTTGAACATTAAGAGTAAACGATAAACTAAATCTATAAATAAAGCTTTAATACACATTTCTTCAACTTCACTTGGCAATTTATTTTTCAGCATTGTTAACATTACAGATCTCAAATTCTTTTAAGCCACTTGGATACAAGTGTATCAAATAAGATAATTGCAACTCATCCTTAATAGACAGACATATATAAAGTAGATATAAAATGATTTTAAAACAAACATATACATTTGTTCAATGTGTCCTATGGATACTAAAGCAATTAAATCAGACAGCTGTTTACCTCTGTCATCTCCTGTTTCTTCAGAAATATCTTGTGAAAACTGATTGGTCTCATCACTGAAAATCCAGCACAATACAGTATGCGTACCCATCTACAAATGCATGTGATATCCGTTTCTGGATATCAATACTGCATTCCATCAATGTTCCAATGTTATATCATTAGTTAAATAATTATTTCTAAAAATATGTGATCTAAATGCCACAGAGACATGAAAGGTTCTGTGTTAATGAGCAATTCAATTCGCTGAAAAGGAACAAAACACACACACCAGGTATAATTGTAAATGCAATGTGTGATGGACGTTTTGTACAAAACAACCAAATAATCTTACCAGTGTTTTTTTCGGGGGTTCTTTGTTCTTCACACAAAATCCATTTCAGGCAATACATAATTATGGTCTGTTGGAGCTTTCTGGCAGTTTCAAAATGATAACAGTATTCTTGCACATTTTGGACTGCATAGGACATCACAGTACTGAAAAAGAAAGAAAACTCTAAGAAGAAAAATTATAATTACTATACCACATCCTGGATGTCTATCAAAACTGAATGCCTAATGACTAAAAGGCTTGCAAGTTTAATAGAAAAGTGCTTTTTTACTACCTCCCCACATTTATGTAAATGTTACCTTTTTATCAGCCAGCATACTTTATTAGAAACTTGCTACAGAAAGATAACATCCAGTGACACGCTGAATGCAGAAGGGGGAGAAAAGGATGTTCATAATGATTTTAAGCAGTAAGTCAATGTAACTACAGCTGAAAAAGCAAGGAAACGCAACCTTACGCACCAACACACAAACCAGGCACACCCTCCAGCCTCTACAAATCACACGTACACATACCAAATATATATAAAAAAAAACTTGTGAATTTAAATTGTGGATGATATTCTGATTCTTGACAATAGATCTAAGTAAGTTCCCAGAGAAAAGAATGTTGAAGGCTTAAAATATCTTTGATAGTCTAGTTATGGTAATAATGAGGGCTCATGTAAAATTCATGAAGTGTACCTAGCAGATGAAGAAGATTGTTAATAATTGTTCTGCATGCACACAGGGAAAGAGAGAGTAAAAATGTTTCTGAAGTTGTACATAAAGACGTCTTTACATTTTGGTCTAATTGCTTATAGACAGTTAAGTGCAACAAAATTACTTTCATCTGTTCCAACATGTGCAGGGAAAGAGATCAGAGTCCTACCTTTCCGAGCAGCTGTTTGGCAAAGGAAAGCAGAAAGCTTGTCGTTTACTCCTGATTACAAAGTGCTATTTTCTTGTAATTACCCTGCAGATTAGACCTATTAATTTATAGTTAAAACATGCTTTCTTTTATTTTCAAATGTGATTTAGTGAAAATGCACTTGTTGTAAACTCATAGATAAGAAATTAACCCTTTCTTTTAAAATAACAAAACAGAAATCTACAGTAGATATTTACATATTTGCACAAACATGTGCAGCTTTCATGTCTGACACATGAGCAGAGCAGTTTTCACTGACAAAAAGGAACCCTGACCAATTTATAGTTATAGAATGGATATACAGTATCTTACACACTGATAAATTTGCACTTTCTAGTTGATATTTTTAAATGATTGAATCCACACCTCTTAAATAACCTATCCGTTTTAAGAAGATCTAATGTGAATCTTTCACAAAAACAAATAGTGAAAGTGGCTTAATTTCTCTGTGTTCACATGGCATGATAGTGCTCTCAGGATTTCGCAAAGTTTGGATTTTCTGTGAAAGGCATGCTCAGTTCCGTTTACCAATTGTGCAGATTAATGCTTGGATCTTGTCAGAAATTCAGGGGGCCATTTTCTAGGCATGCCTGACGTCTCAAGTACCCAAAGCCTAAAAACAATAAGTGTAAAAACCATGATGCCAATCTACATCATGAGAATATTGAACAATCTGACAACTGTAGCTAAGGTCTTAAAATGTCTTCTGTTTTTTTTATAGACACTCCTTCCCCAAAATTGTTATTTTGATTAAATAAGCACAATCTAATTGGAATACAACTATTTCCTTTCCCTGCAACATCCCTCTTGTACAGAATGTGAACAGCTGTTAAGTAGTTTACTGCTCTGAAAAGGGGTTGCGGACTATCACATTTAATCTTCCTGTATCAATTGGCATAAATAAACAACCAGACAATGCTGCCACTTTGCAGAACAATTTCCATTTATTTATTTGTTTAGTTATGTACTGAAGACAAACAGTCGCTCCTCCTGATGTTTATACAGCATGCGCTCCACTGGCCTTAACCAGTCTCACAGTGGGTGTTGTTGTTACAATTTGACTACTGCTGACCAACGTTATTCCCCGAGCAGAGCATCCATTTAAGAGTACCATTTCTCCACTTGACCTGCTGCTGTCCATCTGTCAAAGGCAGCAACAGGAGCCACACCTGCATGCCATTTCACCATATTGATTTCAGTCTCCGAGACTCGTGATAGACAGCTGCACTTCAAAGATCTTTTCAAATTCTTTTTTTTTTTCCCTAACGGTCATTGTCTGCTGCTGGGGATGGGGAAAAAAAAATAAAGGAGAAGAAAGTATGGGGGTAATTTTGATGATTGATCTTGAAATACAAAGCTATAACGAGTTTTTCTCTGTGCTCCTTCAAAGTGACCCACGTCCACCAGTGCAATGTGAAATTATACATGTATTTATATTATGTCAGATGCGGTGATTTTCAAAAAACATTAATAATTGTGTAAGTGGTTCAGAGTGCCAAAGCTGTCCATCAGTCAGTTTTCTTTTCTTTTTTTATTTAATAATATTTTCACTGAACTGCTTGCAGGGGCCTACTTGATTTGTCAGGTGTCACTTTGAGAGTTTAGCTTGAACAATTATTTGAATAGCTAAATAAATACAGTCCATTCACAGCTAATTCACACTCCAGAAACAGCAAATTGCAAGGTAACAACATGCCATTACTGTTTCTACATTTAAAACTTAAAAGCAATAAGATTGAAGTATTTATCACTCCATAGGTCCTGTACAGCGTTGTTCTGAGAATGTCTGTCATTTATGTCACATGATTCACTGTGGTCACGCAGTAAAGCAAAATAATAAAAAGTATACACTTCAAGAAATCAACTACAATACTTTTGAGATCAATAGTACATTTTCAAGACAGTCTTGATATCAAATTGTTCAGTTTAGGAAAACTGAAATCTGCTTTTTGGAAGTATGGCTCTTTTAAAAAAAAATTCTAATGACTAATATTGATTTTCTTTGGATTTCAAGCATTTGGTCACATCATAAATGTTTTTGGAGTATTTGTGATGAAATGTTCCAACCTGCAAGCACCACTTACACCAACTTTTGCTGCTGACAATTTTTGCTCTGGCGTTTAAAATCTTGCAAAGCTGTCATGTGTGTCAGTTTGCCTGCAGGCATGGCTGCAAACAGAGCTTCACTTCAAGTCTGCATTGCACTTCTGAAGCTTTCTGAGCTGCAGAATCTGCTTTTGGGATGATTGGTACAAACCAGTGTATATGTAGCTATCCTGCTAATATGATTATAATTAGGAGTAATAAAAAATGAAATGCATCAAGTGACTTCAGATTTATCCAATAATTGTGGTAATTAGTCCTGATTATTTCATTAGGATAACTAATGTAGCAAGGCAAATACACTGTCTTTGACATGAAAGTTGCATTCCACATGCAGTATGCTAAAACAGCAAAAGGCATTTGAATTCTTTATTAATGCTTAATTGTAACTTATGAGCTCTCAAATTCCCCTAAGCAGGAGGCAATAATCGCAGAAACTCAAATCCTTTTTAACTGTACTCCTTTGCAGTAAACAATGAGCTAAGGGCTACAAAAACGGAGAAGGAGGGCACACATTTTCACCTCACATTGCGCAACCTATTCATTTTCAGAAGCAGTTTATTCTGGCGAGTGTCAAGGCGAACTGCAGCCGATCCTGGAAGCACACAAGCGCTCCCACCCTGAACGGAACACCAGTCTATCACAAGACCGACAAAGAGACCAATTAGAACAGCCAATCAAACCTAGGCAGCATGGGTTTGGCAGGTGGGAGGAAATTGCATCACCCAACAAAACACAGGGGAACATGCAAACTCCACACAGACAAAGGCCGGAGGCTTGTATTGTACAGCTGTGAGGCAGCAGTGCAAACAGCCACATCATTCTGCCTCTCACTTTGCTATTGCACTACTATTCATACTAATATTTAGGATGAAATCATATTACTGACAATAGAAAAATACAACTATAATTTGTGTGAAAGGCGGCGATTAATGGCTTCTTCCAGTATATGAGAGATGTAATGGAGCTAACTAAGACTTTTTTATAACCTTTTTTTGGTAGCTAAACTGTAATTTAACCCCTTAAATAAGCACAATGAACTCAACATGTTCTGAGCTACAGGCTGTGATGCTTTAAAGATATGAATTCAGAGAAAAGTTTAACATCCGTATTTGGGCTTCTCTACTGTCCACAGATATAGAGCACTGTTTGATTTGACTCAAAGGGAATCTGACAGAAGGAAAGAGAGAGATTTACCTTCATTCAGTGATCAGAGTGAAATGTGCTCTCTGGTTTTCACCATGACCGTTGTTAAAATGAATCACATTGAAAACCATTTCAATTATTAAAGCCCTACCCGCATCAACACATTTATAACATTATACTAAAAAACACACAAAAGTGAACATCTGTCATCTGGATAATAGATTTGTTGCATACAAGAATGGTTACCCCTCCTTCTCCTCACACTGCTGAATTTCTAATTTCTCTCTGTACTACACAATGAATGCTATACAGAGCAAAGAGTCTCAGTGGAATGGAAAAACCTGTTCGATGGCTCTTTAACCCTTGCCGAGTGCACATTTAAACCAGGTGGCCAGTTGGACATGCAAAACTATCATGTCAGCACTTTCTTGACCTATTTTGTAGCAGATTTTGGTCAGTATTTGTCCTTGAAAACTGACCACTAAGCATCACAGACAATTGAAGTTGAATGTGGAAGTATTCAAGTGATGGAATATGAAGGAGAAAACAGACAAACTGATCCATGTGTTGGATATGTAATGGTTCAGATCTGTGGTTCAGACACTTCAGAAAAGTTGCACATGATATACTGTAGGAGATGAATGAATAAATAATTGTGCACATCCTTTATTTTATTTGCTCACCTTGCTTACACTATTTTGTATCACAAGCATATATCACTTCTCACTGGTTCTCAGATTCCTTGTTGTGGTGTGTTGATTCATGGACATTTTAAATAGAAGTCTGGGACAAGGTCAAAATTGAATCTCACCCAGTTCTGCTCCCCTACATATAAATATCTCTCCTCCTGGGTGCCATTTTGTGCCTTTTTTCTTGTGCTGTGCAAGTTCTGAGCTAGCTCTCCAATTTTCCATATCTGAGATTCCTCTTTCATCTCTCCTGCACATCCAACTTGCATTCCCCCTGCATCCCGGTGGTCGAGTCTGGTCATTGTCAGCCTACACAGGGTTCGAGCTCCCCATTCTCAGCCTCTGACACCACCTTTGCCGGGTAGAAGCAGCGACAGATTCCCTCTGCGCCCTCCCCCCCTCCAGTGGTTCCACCTGACGTAGGATCGGCTGCTCCAAACTCTTTCTGTGGCCCCCTTGGAGCGCCTCTCAAGGATATTCCTAGAAAGACCTTCACTTTTGTCGCTATATCTTGGGATTCTGCCTGCAGCAAAAAATCTGGCCTAACTCCAAAAAAACAGAGTGGACAAGTCAAGGTGCTTACGTTCAGGAACTCAGGCTCAATTCCACTATCAGCCTCCTGTTCCTGCATTTTAATTAGTCGTTTCTCTTATCTCAGGCAGCCATGCCATTTGAAAGTGCTTAAACAGCACTGGTTCCTACACCACCAAAGCCAAACTCAATTTTCAGGCCACTTAGGTGGGTGTGCAGTATCTTCCACAACCCACTTTGGAAAAATGGGTATGAAAGTACACTTTGCCATCTGCGATGCACACCAGCATGAACAGTGTCTTGTAGGACAGGATTGACAGAGACTCTGATTAAGATTGAGCCAATACCTGCCATTGTAGGTGTGACTCAAGGCATAGTCTGTGATCCATTCAAGTTTGGGATTCTTCAAGCTATGCTCTAGGTGAGTGCAAGAAAGGATCATATTAAACCTTACAAAAGCAAGTAGGCCATCCACGCTGTCAAAATCTGAGTTTTTTTAAAAACTCAAACTGAGACTCTTCTGAAAAAGCCAGGGTCTCTTCCAATGATCCAAAGCAGAAGGTCTCATTTTGCATTATGTTTTGAATTTTCATTTCCACCCACCACACTAGCCAGGTTTGGCACTATTAGCCCAGTGAAGAGAGAGATCAAAGCTTCAGTGAGGACTGGCTGTTGGAACTGGAACTAATGTTTATGTCCAGAAAGCCACTACCTACAAACTGGGCCCAGTCTCCTCTTTATGTTTGCAACTTTCTTAAATTTTAAGTGGTGGTGTAGGGGCTCTGGGGTCAACTAACAGAACTTTTTTTTAATGGAAATCCGTAACTTTGAGAAGTGTGTGGTTGTGCAAGGGAACTATGTTGAAACATATGGCACCTTCCCCACCTGCGAAGTGTATTTGATGAACAATTCATAAAGCCACTTGATTTATTGACTTTCCACTTGCATGCTGTATAATTTATACAATTTATGGGAGTATGGTCTCTATATATTTTCCTTGTGCTCTTATAGGGGTATTCATTTCGAGTTGCCATGTAAAGACAACATAAGTTATTAATGTTCTTTTTTGTCTGAAGAGCATTTCTTTCACTTCCTTGGAGGAGGAAAAATCATTTGCTTTTTAATGGGTGTCAGATATGTTTTCCAAATCCACTAAAAGGTTATCGTTGTTACACGTGGACAAGTGCTTATTCCTGAATCAATGTAAACTCTGTTACCAGGGTAATTTACTGCACTCCCTTGGTAGCAGTACGGAAAACTTAATTTCGCCATTTTACAAAGTGGAGGGGTGGGACTGATATCTCATGGTTGTGACTCACTGTCTTTGAATCGAGAAAAAGAAAAAAAAAACGTAATACAATCTCTTGATAAATGCGAGAATAACTTTGTTTCTTCAATTCAGATGCCAAAAGACGTTAGCGGTTTATTGGTTGTATGTGGTCAGCTGACATAATTATGTGGTTAAAATCTAACACAGTACCCTAAGGTCACGTCTCAATTTCTTCTCACAGCGGTTTCATTTTGGAGGTGCATGAAATACTTTTTTCTCAAGCAGGGTATCTTCGCTTTCTCTTAACAAATGAGTGGAATTATTTAAAAAGCATTTCTGAACCAGCATTTGCAATAGTGTGGTGGGTCACTGATTTTTCTTTTGAAATTGGTGTTTGTTACCTGTCTTATTTGATGTTTCATCTAGGTGCTGCAGATGCGATATACAGCACATTTTACGTGTAATTCTTTCATTAAAAAAACTTTGATTCCATATAATAACTTCACAAACACAAAAATCAATCTAAAAAGGCTACCCAATCAGGCATTTTGTATCTCTGCTACTTGTAAGCAGAGATACAAGTTACCCAACCCAAACAGCTAAATAATGTTTTGCAGCTCCAAGGTAGAATAAGAACATTTGGAAGTATTACCTACTGTATGCAGCAGTTATGTCCTATGTAAATGAAAGCAGTCACTTGGGTATTTGTTTTGATGATTGTGCTGACATAATGCTTAATATAGTTAGAACAGCACAGCTCTGTGAAATTGCTTACAGACAAGATACATCATTTTGGTAAAAGAATCCAGACCAGAATTGGACATTTTCATAGAGTGTTTTAGACTACGTAAAAACCCATCTGGTTCTTGTCGTTTCATTCAGTAACACACCTTTTATTAAGAGGAATGCTCTGCTGAACACAATCCCTAAGAAAAGGGAGTCAGATTTCAAACTAAACTTGTAGTCATTGGTAAAATGTACTTACTCTATCAAATTTAGTGGAAATAAATACTTTATTGTGTTGGATAGTGATGTAATACAGTGGAACAGAACAGCATCAATGAATATCAGCAGATATACATGTATATACAGTATGGAATAAAGGACAACTGCCAGTTAAATATGATATAATTCACATTCCAACTATAACAGACTAGATTACTGTCTTCTCTTGCCAGTGACAATCACATGAAGTCTTCAATACCACTCAGAATATCGGTAATAGTATCTTACTATCTACATAAATATGCTGTATTATGCACAATAATCTTTCCACATTCAGGTGTTGCTGAGAATTCAGGCATTCTAGCTCTTTCCTGACAGGATCATGAATACTGTGCACACTGCACATTAGCCAGTATCACTGCCTAACCCATCTCCCAATCACTGTCTGCTTACTCCAATGAATTAAGTTAAAAAATGTATTTAGGCAGCTCTAAACTGAGCATTCATTCATGTGTGTAACAATGAACATATTTTTCTTTTAAACGGCGGAAAGATCTCACAGGATATTCTCTTTTCATTCCAGGGGTCTAGAAGCCGCATCTTAGAATAGGGAACAGATGGATTGGACAGTTTTAATAAGCATCAATGAGCTCCATCCTTTAGACTTTGCCCCCTATTAGATTTCTCGCAACTGATACCAGCGTGGACACATGTAGATATAGAGGCTGTATCTAAAGGCAGAAATTCAATCAATAGCCTGCTTCTCAACAAGGCTTACTAGATTACACCAGTTAGAAATGGCCATCTGGCCTAATCTCAAGAGTTCTACCGCATCATGTAGATCTTTTTCACTAATGTCATTTTTATTTGGTTAACACTAATAAACTGCAGAAAACACTGCAAATTCTGTACCATGAAGCCATAACTCAATTTTTTTTTCCAGGAGACAAGTCAAACATCTGCTTCTCTGAGGGGACTCTGAGAGAGGCGAAGTCATGATTATTTTGAAGATGAGCTGACATTATGATGAGGAAAACTGACAGGCATCTGGGACAGAGTGTCTGAAAGTTTTATTGTAGACGGCAGCCCATGGCTAATGTGAGAATTTTGATTATACTTTATTAAATTTGTGACAATATCGGGGATTCACCATTTAAAACCGTTTAGGCTCAGAGGGCTCGAGAATGTCGTCCACAGGCACTGTGGCTCAAAGTGGGTTTTGTTTTCTTATCCACCTGATATAAACAACACTGTAGTGCCAGACAAAAATATTTTTATACGCAATTTAGAGAATGCTTGTCACAGAAAACCACTGGTTTTGTAAACGTGAAATTGAAACAGGGTTTAATTAATTTTGTGTTATATTTCACCCACATTATTGCAACAAGTAAAACAAATAGCTTTGCCTGAATAATGGGAAAATTGTCTGAAAAAATATTGAAGTCAACAAGACAAATGGAATGCAACAGTAAAGACGTACCAGTATGACTTTTCACAGACTTTTCATTAGAGGCTAATGCCCTCTAATAACCAATGGGGATGCAGTGCTGTATAAGGTGTCTATTAGATGAGACTGGAGAATCTTGGGGATGAAAACTGCTATACGAATGTAAGGAATTCCTTTTAATTTTGCAGTTATTGGGCTTACTAACTGGGAATGATCTGCTAAAATGCTAAACTTTGCAATAAAAAGAAAAACAACTTACTCATGTTGGCAAATGACATGAAACACATGAACCTGTAGGAATGCTTAAATTCACTTTCTGGAAAGGTTACCATGGGGCACTTTACAGCATAATCATGTAGTGAAATTCACTGAATTGTAACATAAATATGCCCTCATGCCTGTGGCAACTTGAAATCATTGATTAAACACGTTTTTCTAACCTATCTGAGGGAATGGCAGTCTAGAAGTGAGGATGAAGCTGCCTAAACCTATCACTATTGTGAGGAATGAGCCAGGAAGCTGCTGTAAGGATGTAGATGGAAAGGTGGGGGAGATGCGAGAGAGCTACGTGAAACAAAGTCTTGAGTGTGAGACTTATATACTGTACGTAAGAGAGCAAAAGTGTGCATAAATTTACAAATATGCAAAAATGTATATTGTGTTTTATTTAGCACTCATAAATCTCATGGTCATTTGCTGGCCAATAAGGCAAAAATAACCTTTTCTGACCTTGCTGTCCCAAAACATTCAGAGGACACTGTATCTAGATGGGAATTTGTTTATTAATCTGTGAGAAAAACTACATTATAGAATGGCCTATGAAATGGTGAAATGGTTTCCAGATACACATTAGACTCTGCAGGAGATGTTATTAACATCATAAAAGCTGTGTCTAAATGGATGTTCATTTAATCTTTTAGGTGAACCTGTCCAGTGCCTTAATGTCATCAATGTTATATGAATAATAGGCAGATAATTAGATATTTAGAATGTGTTTGTTTAGCCTTATAAAAATACGGTGGCTATTATATAAATAGCTAGCTCATTTTGCTTGCAGTTCTATATCAGGAGTTATGCATGATAATGGGTATTATTATCATTATGGTAGATCATATCCAATCCACAATGGCTCTCATGCCAGAGTTTATTCTGGTTAATGTAGTGTTAAGCAATTAAACAGCACATGACTCTTCTCCTGAATGGGACACCTTTCCATCACAGAGTTCACCCCCTGCAAAGCTGATCCCCATTCATACAGCTGGGTGGGTCCTCACTCACGTTACAACAGCAAGGTCTGCAGTGGGACCTTGAACCCAAAACCCAGAGAGTCGAGAGACTTACCCTTGACACTATTCTGCCCCAAAATATTTATAATGCTGAAACATAAAATTTCATGCATTTAGTTCCCAGGGAAATACTAGGTTGAGTTGGTTTGTCTCTTCAGATCACTGAAAAATGCTTTGAAGATGAAAGTTAAAAATTTCCCTCGTTCCTTGCAAAACAGCCTTCTTATAGTATGCACTGATGGATTGTGGTTAGTAAAACAGTTTTCTAACGTGCATGTTGCTAATCTAGACATCCAAAAGAAGACATCCTTTTTTTCTAACATGGGTAAAGTTCAAAACCACAAAAACTAAAATGATTTAAATATCTTGTAACATAAACAAAAATATTGTATCTAGATATGTCCAAACCTTTAAGACCTATACGAATTTCACTCACTGGTGAAAGGCTTTATCAAGCAGTAACTTCTGTATTTCCTGCAAGGTGATGAAACTGAAGGTTCAAATTCCTGGTGAGACACTACTGTTATGTCCATGGGCTAGGGGCTTCACACAGGTATGATTCCATGTACATGAGTGCAGATGTAATGTGCTTTTTGGATAAAATATCGAACACATAAAATAATACAATCTTAAGGTGTTAGTCCAAAGAAATAAACCCTCACAATCTTAAAAAAATAAAAAAGTGAAATTTATAAAGAGCCATCTGCAAAACAAAACATACACAGAAATTTGCTTCTCACAATTCACTGCGACGCGATACTTTAAAAAAAGCAAGGACATGTCTTTGATTTGAAATTTGATTAAAGCTTCGTGGCTGTTGTCCAATCTGTTTTTTGTGGTGGATTTGACAGCATGCAGCTTTAAATATGGTGCCTCTACACTGTTAGGTGATTTACAACTGTTTTTGCAGTTTATATAGTGCAGTATTTTAATTTCTACCCTGCTGAGTGTCAGATTTAGAACTCCTGAAGAAATATTATGCTTTGCTGACAAAATACAGTGACAGGCATCTCATACTAAAAAGTGCGCCACAATATTTAAGAGTGAGGAAGCTAAAAGGCAAGTCAGAGTTGAAGGAATCTAAATCAGCCCACTAGTATTTGATCTAAACCAGCACTGATTGAGCAGAATGATGTTTATACCAGTGTATAAAACTACTTTCAATTAAAAAAAAAAGCAGAGGGAAGGAAAGGTCTGTAAAACAGACACTGGGATTTCTTACACAACTTTTACTGGGGTCTTGTTTAAGAAGCATGTGGTGTGCAAATTAAATATTCATTAAAACGGGTTCACTCTGAGATTAATGGAGAAATCAATTTGTCTGACTACTGGTGCTAGGATGGAGTTCAAAAGTAATATTTGTGATTTTTCTCGGCATAGCGCCAATTCTTAGAGGGGTGGTACACTAAATAGATGTACAAACTGCAGGTTGGTTTGCTCAAATATCTGTCAATTGCCTTCTGTCAATCAAACAATCTCTTGACAAATATGCTGGTTTCCTTGGAACCAACAGTTGGAAATTTTAAAGTGGTTGTCTTACACAGCAGGTTTTGTTTGACAGGAGACAGTCCTGCTTCCAGAGGGTAGAACCAGCCTTTTTTAAGCTGATGTATTATCTAGAGGTTTTAAAATACCCATGACCTAACGTCTCTGCAGACACAACATGGCCATGTTGATATAGGTAAAAGTAAAAACACATTGAAGTGATAATGTACAGAACTGTCAAACTGCTATTGAATACTAAGGCAGACATGTTAATAATCTCTTAAATCTTTAAGAGCACTAGCTGGATTTGTTTAGAGTGATGACAAAAAAAAATCTTGTTAATTAGAATTTTCCCACTTCAAAATGGAAATGCTGCTCAAGCTGCAGCTAACCATAAGCATAAGGAGGAGTTTTTTATCAACAGATTCAGATTCAAAATGTTTTTAAATTTGCCACCTTGGCACGTTTACCTAAATTGATCAGTACAAATCTCAGGGGGAATCTTCCTCCCAAATTCAGCTGCTGTTTTGTTTGTTTGTTTGTTTGTTTGTTTGTTTGTTTGTTTTTTCCTGTATTGCAAAGCTAGACATGTGAAGGATGAATGGCACATACTATATGATTCTAAAATTCTGGGATTGCTTTCTTCCAGATTTTTATGGCTTATTTGAAACAAACACATATCCACAGCTATCGCCGCTAATAATGATAACAATGATGATAAAATCAACAACAGTACAGATTCGCTATCACCAAGGAGAAGTGTCTTCTGAAACCTTTTGTCCTCTGTCAGATGGGACAGAGCATGCCATGAATTCTTGTTTATATTTAAGGAACAAATGATATTCAGATTGGTAACTTGTTCCTGTCTTGGAGCTGTATGAAAGGGTCTTTTAATGAGTACTGTATGTTGTATTCAGTCATTAATTAATCACACAGATCACATATCAAGCATTTTCCAAGGTTTGGGTTTAAACCACAGACCATGTTTTCAGCCATAAGGTTGTTTCAATAGAAGGTACATGGTATTATTAGTATAAAAAGGATTCTACAGCAGTAATGAGACACGGACTGTGCAGAATTATATAGATATGTGGGACTAATGGAAATAATAATCAATTAATATATTTTGAATGCAAAATAATTCTGTATTTCTAAAAGAGAAGCCAGGTTGCTGAGGTATGGTGTTTGTGGACACGTAGTCCTTCTAGACTAAAGTTTTCAATACAGTGCCACAGACACTTTGTTTAGGAGGTGCCGTCAATTGGTTTAGAAGTTAAACTGAGGTCCTGACATTTTGGTCACTAAAGATCACATGGAACTGAGTGTACAGAGTTAAACCTAGTGTCCTGGTAAAATTCCGCAGTTTCTCTCCCCTCAACCTGATTGCATAATAGAGACACTAGGCAGGTGTTGCACATCCCTGGTGGATGAAGTTGATCCCCACTTATATATAAAGCTCTCTGGGATCCTTTGGGCTGAGAAAGGCAAAGTAAATTAAATTAATTAAATGAACCAGAGAACTCCTCATGAAATCAGTGAAGCCTCTTGCCAGGGTGTGTTAAAGCTGTTGCAACCTACAAAGTACAAAGCCCTTGCTCTGGTAAAATACACAAGGCTCTGAGTTCTTTCTGGTAGGAAAAGGACCACTGACGTTGCCTGATAAATACCCTCCAGGAACAAAATGGCATGTGCCCCCATTTAATGACAGAAAGGGAAGAGGCAAAGTATCTTGGAGATGTGAAAGTACTCGTGCGTCTTGCTGGCAGCTCGGCCACCTTGGTATTGGATAAATTGCCGGCCCCTTAAACAGGTAGCACAATAACAGGCCTCTCGTTCCGCTGGTAATTTTTCATCACCCTTGTTGGGCCATTTTATTCATTGTTTCCCTGATGTAGTGATTGATGTTCTGTGCTCTTAATCTCCCTGAATGATAACTGCTGGAGTGTAAAGTCCCTCTGTCTCTGACATGAGCAGCTTGGCTGGGGCCACTGCTGACTGCTTATTCCAGCCCTGATTTACATTTCAATCTCAGCCTCATGAATGCAAAACTCTGGCCGAAAATTAATAACACAGAGAGAGTGGGAGGCCAGCAATGGGGAGGAAGAATACAGAACAGGTTCTAACCCCCTTTTGTGCTACCAAAAGTGCCTCTTTTTTATTTTTCTTCTCTCTCCCTCTCTCTCTTTTTTTATATGGGTCTCCAATGAATGGCATTAGAGACAATGCCATATCTGGAGTGACACAAATTTATTTCAGTTGCACTGCCATAGTATATTTTCAGAGAACCAGGGGCGATTTGTCTGGGGACAATTTAGTTTCCATAAAGGATTTAAATGGTTTCTGTGGAGATAGTGGGGAGAAATTTAATTTGTTTCTCATTTACTACAGCAGGTATGAAAAGGAGAAAAATTGGATCGCTGATGGGCTAAAAATTGGTCCTGTCCCTCTGCTGTATCCCCTAAAGGGTTGAAGCCTTGCATCATATAGATTGAGTGTGACCCCCCCCCCCCCCACCACCACCACCGCCAATACACAGTCACACACCCCTTCATCTACCCCCCCCAATTCTCAAGCCCTCAGAGAGTGGTAACCTTAAACCAACTTAAAAAGTAACCTTTGGGGAGGCTGCCAATCACTCAGAAAACAACATTTCCATCGATCTCCCTGTCTGTGTGATTTATGGCTTCATTTTACGGTAATTGAGAATTAGTGAGAAGATTAGCAAGGCTCAACACTTCGGCTTGATATGCACACTGAGCGGTGTAATTTGTCACATCGGGATGTCGGACACTTTCTTAGTTACAATGGGGGGTTCCCATCTAATTGAATTTCTGGATAACATGGAAATTAATTTGACACAGAAAAATTTGAATACAGCCGTTCGACTTGAGATCGTAATGCACGCCGGGGCTTGCCACTGTGCGCGCAAACAATATTGATCCAAATCACTTTCAGTCGAGGCCAGCTGAAGTATGGAATACACTAAATCTTATTTACGCTCATATTAAAGCAGTTCATCTGCAGCAATCTGTGGCAGATAAAGAATATTACCTTTCATTTTGTTTGACTGCATCCAGATGAAGTTTTGGGAATTTACTTCTCAGGGCAAACATACCAAATGCCCCAAGTCAACAGCTGCAATTGAATTAAGGGGCAACCTTAGTGGACCATTGTCTGGGTAATTTGTCCTTTAAGTGGCAAAATAAAAGTACAATCTACAGCCCACAGTACACCCACTGGTATATCACTCCCGGCTACATACCCGCACTACAAATATGCTCTTGCTGAAGCTATGAGGGAAAAGCCAAAGTATTTTTTTTTCACGCTACCATTGACTTAAAACTGCTTTCTAAAAAGAGCACATAACAAACCTTTATATGGAACAATGCACAGCAATACAAGACATACTGTGTTATGTTACTGTCTTAAAACATATATGAATGTACTGCAACTTTAATTATTTTTGCCTTTCCGATGTACTGTATACCATGTAAGCCAATTAGTAGATAAATTATAGAAATCATGTGCACGTACAGTACATTACAGAATACATATATACTTTATATGTGTCAGTTGGATTTTTAGATTTTTGAATGTTACTCATGACATGCATTTAATTTATTGTTAAATGTACATATTTTTAGGAACATATACATATGTATAAAGAGACATCCACAAAAATCCCACTGTTTTGCTTTTGGAAAACCAAACGGAGAAATATAGTTCAGAATTTGGTGAATTTAGCTGTTAAGACTTGGCAGTACATATGAGATAAGTACTAAACCATTACGCCAAGCCTTTTAGACTCAATTGCATAAGAGTCACATTTTCAAAGGCTTAAGTTTGCATAATAACTCTTCAGCAGTGTAACAGATACATCTGTCTGCTTAATGAACTTTGGGCTTTAACTTCATCCCAGTAATGCCTGCGCAGGTCAATTAGGAGCAATAGATGTGCAGTGGCCTGATTCAGAGAGAATGTCCTGAATAGTGCCTTGAATAGCAGAAGTCTGCTGAATGCATCACTTAAACAGTCATTCCCAGCAAGAAACAGATGACCAGAGTTTTTAGGTTGCTTGTTTTTCACCAAATGTTTTTAATTTTGTTGTTTATTATAGAGTTCTATTTGTCCATGTATTTTTTGTGCTTAGAGGAATGAATCACATGCAGTATTGATCTTACAAGGTTATCAACCAATATTAGACATATCTACGAACCTGGCCTGTTAAGAAGCCTATTTCCCATAGTAAACAGCACATTGTATTTGGCATTGTTAAAAATGATATAAACGGTATTATTGAATAATACAGGTAGGGCTACCGCCAAATGAAGAGATGATTTGGAAAAATGCAAGGAAAATTCCTTAAATGTCCCTGCTTGGTTTTGAGCACCTGAAGAAACTAAATAAACGTGATGATGACATAACGTGCCCCTGTCAACAACAGCAGAGGTCTCAGAGTCCGAACTGAGCATCGGTGGGAATAACCGAATCATTCCAGACTTCCTCATTCCCGACTTCCTCATTGAAATCGCAGATGAGCTTCAAAATATATGCATATGGTCCTAAGTGCTAAATGTAATGGACAGCTTCATAACTGAAATTAACTGGGGGTATTAGTTCAACCTGCTTAGACCGGCTGTTAAAAATCCATTGATGGTATTGAATTTAAGAAAATTGCTAAACATTCATTGACGATGATGATGATGATTAATAATAATAATAATAATTAATGCCAGAAGCAGAATGCATTAAATGTTGTTGATGCTGAAAAAGATTTGATAAACAAAGCAGTCTTGCATTATGTGACAGCACACGGCTCCAGCACGAGGTCCCTGTTCCTGCCTGCCCTTTAATTTTGCATTCAGTGAAAGGTGCTCGGCAGTGAACGCACGGGGCAGCAGGCTGAGACAGGCAGCAAGACAGCGAGAGAGCTGCGGGGTGGGGGGGAGGATAACTGAAAGGCTGATAGAGATGTCCTGACAGCCAGAATGGCCTATCGATAGATCCATCACGCCAGTAATTTGGAACACATTTAACATACATCACTTTAGTCAGTCGACGCTGTATCTGTCTTGTCGTGGAATCAGAGTAAATAACAGTTAAATCTGGTGTCACTGCTGACCTGTGTGACCCTGGATATAGACACCACAGCTTCACTTTGGCACAGATGGGAGAGGATTAGCACGAAAGAGAATCAAAGCCCAATGATAACACTTAAACAGGCAAGTTAGTATTTGTGCGTCAGCATGTGTGTGTGTGTTATGTGGGAGTGAACCATGCGAGATAACATCACATGTCTTCCTTCAAAGGGAAATAAAAATCACACTGACATTTCTGAAAAAAAATAAGGAAAAAATGAGCAATACATACTGTATACATCTCCCTGCAATTCTGAATATTTAAATGCAATTTTAAGATGTGAAAGACTTTATTTAAAGCATAACATTGTATCGCAGCACACTATGTATTTCATTAATTGCAATTTTAATTTACTTACTACAGTATACATGGCCATTTAACATGAAAATTACAACTAAACCTTAAGAAGTGTTCAGTTCATTTAGATACACATACTGTAGTTTCCTAATAGAAGTACACAATGTTTTCTGGTACAATGTACTGTATATAGAGTAATAGTGAATGCTGCACAATTAAGAATTGATTTGACCCTTTTAAATATTATTTGTGGTAGTCTCATGTCCATGTGTCATTGTTGCTCATATTAAAATCTGATATGATTGGGATCACTGAATTAATCTTTGTCCTTTCAAGAGGGTCTGGGAGTTGTGGGTTCAAGTCCCGGGTGGGAAATGGCCCACTGGTTGTATTGTTGAGTGAGGTTCTTCACCTAAATTGCGCCAGTAGAATACCCTGCTGTATCAATGGGCCTCCCAGTCATCAATATTAATTTGTTCCCTATTGATTTACCTGATAAAATAAAGGATCAGTAGGCATTTGTAAAAAAAAATGAATATCCAAGTGGTACACTGAAAGTAAGAATCTGTTAAAATGACATAAACGACAGTCTGAATAAAATTCAGACATACAGTTTAACACGTACTGAAGAATGCAAAGGCAGCACAAGAATCATCTGTAATTAGACAGAATGTCCTGAATACCTTAAATTGCTTTAGTATCACGGGAACTATCATGATGGCCAAGACATGCTCACGTTTTGCATTTTTTTTTAAATAATCCAATTCCGCAGTCTCACTGGTACTACGAGTCAAAAATGAAAAAGAAAGTATTATCAACACCCCTGGAAAAGGCAATAAATCACCACAGGGAAGACAGTTTAGTATTCACTTGCACAGGAGACAAGATGGGTGATAGAAACATAGCACCTAAGGCTACCCAGTTTCTCTGCCACTCACATGCCTACACAAAGCTTTCAAATACACATATAGCTAACTCTTAAGTGTCACTTTAAATTGTGTAATAAGGTTGGAAGTTATAACACAGCACACCACACAGTCATGTTTTTAATTACAACAGTTTAGAGCCCTGTCATTTCCTCTTAGGCAGGAGCAGGGTGTATTTTAGCTCAGAACAGTCTCCCACTTCACCCCATTAAAAAAAAACAGAGCCATCAAACACTGGATCCTAATTATTTAGCGCAAATTAAATCTACTCTGTTTTGTTTTCAGGGAGAAATGCATAAGGCATTTTCTCATTTTACATCACAGGTCAATGTTTTGTTTTTTTTCGTTGGGTGTAAAAATAAATAATCACTTGCCGATTTCTCCCTTTAATAAGATTAAAGCATTTTTCTCTTTGTGCTGTTGGAACATTTGAGAACAGTGTCAATCATCATTTCGCTTTTTCACAATGCGCATCAGAATTCAGAAGGCATTGACAAAAAATGTTCCTATTAGCTTTACAGCTTAATACCTATTGATACTACTTGCCATTGAAGTTGTATTGTGAATTACTTCGCATGGTGTGTTGAGTGTAAACATGAGAGATCGTGTCCTGATCTATTGGGGTGTGCAAAACTTGGAACTCCTTTTGTGGAGGGAAATGAGAATGCGCAAGACCTGAGTCAAGTCGTATAGTGGTTCAGACAAGATATCAAATGAATGACTTTACTAAAATAAAAATCAACAAAATGAATGTGTCTGTCTGTCTGTGTGTGTGTGTGCGTGTGTGTGTGTCCTGCGATGGACTGGCTTCCCATCCAGGGTGCACCTTGCCTTGCACCCATTGTTCACTGGGATAGGATTCGGAAGTCCACAGTGATTAGAAAATGGGTGGCTGAAAAATAAATGTGAATTTGTGCATATTATTCCAGCTAGGTCTTGTTATACAACTAAATGTACAGCAAAGGGTGTAAAACTCTTCTTGTTGTGCAAAGGATGTTTACACATCTGTCTCAAATCTGTGAATGATTTTTTGAACAAACTCACTGGACTTGTTATAACTGTTGCCTTTTTATATCTGTAGGTACACGACTATGAACTACAGTATACCCCACACATCACAGCCCATGACGGCCCTGATCTTAGTACGGAATAAATACGAACAGGTTTTAAAGCCAAACCTCAAAGGCTTATTAAACTGCTTCAAAGAAAAACCTTTTTTCTTCATGCTCACAAGCACCTAGAGATCCCTATTCCAGAGACCCCAATGAAACTTGTAGCCATGTCTTTGTAAGGTGGGAGGAAAATGGGTTAAGTAGGAACAACTCGTGTGAAACTGATGAGAACATGCGATCTCCAGACAGAGGATGCCCCGGTCAGGAACCCGAGACATAAAAGTTGTGAGTCAACAGGGCCCTAGTGGGACATCTCAACCTTAAAATCACCATGTGCTTTGGAGGGTGATAAGGTTGGTGCAAGGGAGGGGATGGGGGGGGGCACATGGAGATTTTACTTGATTTTTCTGAGAGTGCTGCATCCTCCAAGTATCAAGAACACAGAGATGCAGAGACACAGAGTCCAGGCTGCACCTTCAACGTACACACGTATGGCGCATACTGTATATTCGTCACAAGTTTGAAACCCAGTCGCCTGGCATTACCAACCGCTGTACTGTTGTTTTGAGCCTCGGTAAATATTGATTGATGGTGTCTTCGTGTTGCGCCGTCTGTAGTGTCAAACTTCTACCGACAAGACCTACAAAAAATTATTGCAGCATGTCGGTGGTTTAGTGAGGTAATAATTCGATGACAATAGTATCGTCCTCCTGTTCACAACCTGTCGCGTTTTGTCTGCTCTTCACGCTTCTCTGCAGTAAGACACTGACAATCAAGGATGCACTTGCCCTTTAAATAACCTGATGTGTCAATGTAATAGGTGCGACACACTCATAGATCTATGACTTTTTTTTCAAACAATTGAACTCTTTTGCAATCCTCTTGTCTCTAATTCAATTCCAGTAAATTAGATACACGGGATTTTGCATAACCTAACTGTATTACACATATATAATTTGGCCCGGGTTTCTTGCTTAAGTGCGTGTGGCTCCTTAATAAAAAGTGTCAGTTAAAATGAAAATACAGCTTGTGTAATTAAATTTAATTGGCTCTTGTCACTTTAAATCCCTGTCGCTTTTTGATCCTTGTTGAGTGTTACTGCAGTGTTGCAGCTTCTTGGTGTGTTCGTTTCTTTATTGCAAGCTGTGCCCCGAGTCTGAACCGCTGAGGAATAAATAGGGACCTGATTTCAGCACAGGGGGCTTTGAACCATGAATGGAATAACAAAAATCAGGCTAATTCAGCATGGATTTGTTTATTTGGAATTGCAGGCCTGAAATTGGAATTTGTTTTTCTTGTTCAATTGCAAAGAAAAGCCCTTGTTGGAGTTCATTAAGCCCTACCGCACGGATTGGTCCCTGTAATCCACACGAACGTGCCTCAAAATGATCTGACGTGCGGTTCATTAAAAAACCAGCAACATCATAAATATGGATGCAAGTAACTAAATTGCTGCTTTGATAATTAAAAACTCTAAAACCCATTTCTATTTAATTCTGTTTTACTGGTCTACTGAATTAATTGATATGTGTAACTTTGCAGAAGTCTGATATTTTTTTCCCAAGGAAACCGATGTTTATGCATGAGGTTTTTAGGAAGAAAAAGAAGGGCTGGAGAAGCACGTACTGTGTATGTCCTCGCATAGAAACTTTTAATATTTTTCTAACAGCAGAGTGTAGATTGTATTCAACAGAAGAATGAAATTTACAAGACTGGGGATATGTTATATATATATAAAATAGTACTGTATATCTCGTCCTTGTAAAAAAATAATTGTAACTTGATAATAAAAAAATGCAATACAATCTAATATGAGAAACGAAATAATAGCTGATTGAAATTATTCTGGTTTCCTCAGCTAAACTAAACTGTTTTATGTGCAGATTAAAAAGTGGTGAATATGTGTTTTGGGGTAGGGGTGGGTGGATCAATTACCTTCCCCTGTTAAATTTTATTCCAGAATTTGTTTAGATTAATAAAACCCTTGAATTGTGTGGTCAGGAAAACCTCACTAGCACACAAAATAGCGCTGAATAACTAACGCTGCAGAATGGGAAATTGAACATGCAGCCCAAGACCTGAGTTGGTGGAAAATCTTTATTCACTAAACCCTCTTGCTGCTAAACCACATTCTCTTTCAATCCATTAAAACTCTCAATCCCCAGCTTCTCATCACACTGCCCCCTAATTTGACAATGACAAAGAGCTGCTCTGAGATTTTAAATTTCATAATTTTAATCTGTCAAGTCTGACATTTAATTAGTGGCCCCCTAACCCGTGTCTGCTCCCTCTGAAGGTTACTGTTGTTTCGGTTTTGCACAATCTCTCCGGGAAGAGTGGATTAATAAATATGTACATTACCGGCTGCTACAAAGACAATACAGGGAAAATGGGCTATTAGTTCTTAATCTAGACAGATGAGGTTAATAATATTTTTAAAGTGCTGCTCTATTAAAGCTTTGACTGATTAAGACCCGAAGTACTCTTTTATGAGCTTCTGATTGCAATCCAAACAAGCTTTTTCCAATCTCTTGTGAAAGAAAGCACATACAGTCGTTATATATATTATATGGTTACTTTACCAATGACAATAAAGGAGGCCGTAATACAGATTCTTAATACCCCAGTGGGCACATCAGCTCTATTTAGTTCAAATCATTAACTTTATTACATTCCTCATCACCAACACTAAAATATTTCCACTAGATTTAAATATTGTAGTCTTTCCTGTTTTACTTTGTATTTTCAATTTCAACAGTTCTTCAGCTACTGTTCAATTAAAATGACACATGCTTCACAAGCGGCTGCTAATTAAGTTGCGAGACCTTCTACGTCTTTCATGAGCTGTCAGATAACCAATTCCTGAGCGATACCGCTGATTTTAAATCAATGAACAATGAAAAAATGATTATGAAGGAAATGGCTACGAATCAAAATAGCTATCGTCATGGCAGGTTTTGGCTTTTGTCGTGAATAGTTTGACAAGTGAGATGCTTGTACGATTGGTATCCACACACATCAGGCTTGTGTACAGCCTACACTTTATTACAGGTATTACAAGAGAGAAGTGTTTTGGGAGTACATACTGTATGGTGCTGTTTAAACAACGCTTGATACGGCGTTAGAATGCTTATACTGTACCTACCCAAATAACTCTAACTTACTCTTTTAGCTAAAGCCTTTATGGGAAACTATCTTAAGAGTTAAGCATCACATTCAGATTTAATTCCTACCATAAAATCATCAATCAGAATTCACAAGGAAGATTTAAGGTACTCAGTTGGAATAAGGCAGGCAGGAGGAGCCGTCCTTGAGACCAGACTATAAACCAAGATCTTGATGACTTTGTTATAAGAACATGTGGCATTTTCTAAGAGGGTTGGTGTTTCCTGACTAAACTCCAATTTGGGCATGTACAGTTTAGCCTCCCTAAAATCCCACCTTATTTCATCCGGTTTCTCACTTTTGTACCTGATCTGGGACTCCTGACACGTAATGGCTGCCACCTGACAACCATTATTTTTTTTATATCTCAATTGTTTGGCTTTACTAGGAACCTGAACTTTGTGCTAATTGTTGCTGTTGCTAATATACAGTTATTTCTACCACCCAGACTATTATATTTAAAACCTTCAGCTGAAGTCAGCATTATCTGCAGCTTTAATTTCTCATACTTTATTTTGGAAAGAAAGAATGTTTACTTCTGTGCCTTCTGAACCTGCCAAGTCAATTAAAAGACCCGGGAGTACAGGGACGTGGACACTATTGGTGATATTTATGAAATGAGTCTTCAGAAACACAATCCTTTCAAAAATAATGAATGCTATTTATTAGCACTGAATACAGTTCATGTTGTCTCACAGGCCATTGTAGTGTGGTTAAGCATGATCAGAGTTCCAGGTACAAAGTGCTCTGTCAGTAATGTACTGTATAGTAGCTGGTTTAAAAAAGAACTACTGATATTTTCTTGCTCAGATTTCTGCTATAATCTTGTGTATAATTTTACCTAACAATTCAAATGTATTTATAAAACCTGATTCATCAAAGGAAAAGTTTCAAGAGCAAATGCATTTTCAGAGTTTCTCCAGCCGGGGTAGTTGATCCTACTGTAGCTCCTCATTTCTAACTTAATTGATATCCTGCTTAACCATTTCACACTTTTTGAAAACTACTGTTACAGTCTAAAACCACGTTAGCAGCAGAGGCAAATTAAGACACACAGACTAGTTTATTTAATTTGGAAATGAAAACAAGACTTATCAGCCCTGACTACATGTTTAAACACATTATTCATATGGAAAGCTAGGACCTGTTAAGTCTGCATGGCCCACTAGTGGCTAAGAACAGTTTTTCATTTTTCTTTATTTAACATTCTTAATGCTTCTAAAAAGATATGCACTTTTCTCTATCAGCACCAAAATAGAAGTATTTTTAAGTGCATGTAAAATAGAAAAGCTAAGAAAACTAAAAAAAGGATTAAATGTTTTAAACTTAATTAGCTGTTTTAGGTACCCTATAGTACTGTAAATACATTTTCAGAGGTGA
This sequence comes from Lepisosteus oculatus, assembly GCF_040954835.1. Taxonomy (NCBI): domain Eukaryota; kingdom Metazoa; phylum Chordata; class Actinopteri; order Semionotiformes; family Lepisosteidae; genus Lepisosteus; species Lepisosteus oculatus. Next base: position 4,673,535 of record NC_090710.1, read on the forward strand.
ATCCCTCTACAGTATATCTGTATATGTTTGTACCAGAGAAAAAACATGCATCCCTAACAACAATCAAAATTGTAGAATACCAGATGATATGATCCTGAAACCAAGCAGTTTTAATTATTTTTTTCCCTCCTGCATTGCAGTAAGGGTATAAACTGTGACTGACTTCTGTTGCACATTGCTGTTATCAATAAAACAATGAAAATAATGACTGCTGGAACTGTTTATAAAAATAAGTTAACGAAGCACAATAGTCACAACGCAACCAGGCCAGCCACAGGTAAAGTCTGTAAGATATTTGGTTTTAGAAAAAAGCGGAAGTTGCCATGAATTATAAGTGTGTGTTTTAAATAATCATTTTATGAATTATGAAAAGTTTCATTAAAGATGTCTGGTTTAAAATTCAAATTATTTTAATAACATCTTTGCATGTTTGAATAACATAATACAGATTGTAACTTATTTGGATTTTTCAATTATTGTTACAACTTTAAGAATAAATTACATTCTTTAATTAGGATTTTTTAAATTACTAAAATGTTTTCTTTTGAAATTGTAGAAAACCCATCAATGTGATATTGAGAGAGGAAGAATTTTTCTGGTGCCTACTACGGCTATCATATTTTATCTTTGAAGCAGTACAGGATGTATCTAGTTTTTTCAGCTGGTTTCTATGTCGTTGTTTCCAGTTTTCAAGCTAATATGGAAGATGAAAAAAAATAACAAAAGGAATTACATGTTTGTGGCAGATGTCCTTTCATACTGTCTTGTACAGTATATCAGTTTGTCATATAACACATATAATCATATTAAAGCAGCTCATGAACACATTTCTCTTCCGTAAAGGACATTTTCACCCAAAAGAAAATAGTGACCAATATTATTGTTTTCTTTGATGGAATATAATTAACTAGACTCAAGTCTGTGTAATTGGACTGAACATTTTAAACTAGTGTTCTGCCTCTTCACCAACGAGTGGTCAATTAGAAGGCAGTCAATCTAATCCGTTCAGAAGCCGGACTGCTGACATGTTTCAGTTAGTTAGTACTCTGCTTGGCCATAGTTCCAAGTGTTCCTGTTTGAACATTACACTGCAATGTGATACCTCTCATTTGTAGCAAATATAGCAATTGCTTTGCAGTGACCAGACCCCATAGGAAGACTGCAATTTTAAACTTTAATTACAACCTCTTCATCAAATGCTATTTTTCCAATTCCACGGTTTCCATCATGAAACTGTTTCAAGCAGCACTGTTGTAACATTTTGAATTGCTTATCTTATAAGCATTATACTATCGATATTATAATACTGGCATGGATGAAAGTTGGGAGGAAAACAAAGTATTTCCATATTTCCATTCTTGAGAGTTAACCAACCCCAGGCACAAATGCCACCCACATGTGGAAGAAAAACAAAGTACTGTTTGGATAAATGCTGATGTATGGATAAATAAAGTCCAACCTGCTAAATACACATAAAACATACAGTAAGTGTCTAGTTGATTATGAGCTAGCTTTCTGTGAGATGGTATTGTTATTTAATTTGCCCAAATGTAGATATAAATGTTAATATAGTAACAATTGAAGCTAGATATTTGAAATAAATTCCTTTATATCTTATTTCTATCAAGCTCTCATTTTTTCAGTATTATCCTATAAAAGTATCATATCATATCATTTATCATATAAAACACATCTCCATGATGTTTCTGTCACCTGTTGCGTCCTGAGTGTTTCAGTGTTTTAGTGTCTTGATTCATACTGCAGAACCAAAACATTCAGCTTCAGCTACTGCGCATGCCAAAAATAAATAAACCAGCCACAATCTAAAACTGTTTAATTAATTAAGAATACTGAGCACCGAATAAAGAATAATCCTCATCATTTCTCATGTCCGATTTTGCTTTCCAGTTTGCGGTGCTACTTCTTGAGAAGAACACCAGATCACAAGGTATGGTTTGAATTTGTTAGGGATTTGCAGGTGTGGACACATGCTGTGTCTGGGAGCACTGAGTCTTCAGTGAAACAGTAATTCTTCAGCCCAGGCTGCTGTGACACTTGGTGTGCACAAGTTTAGCAACAGGCCTTTTAATTACAATGGGGGCACTTGAGCTGTTGGCCCACATGAAACATTGATCTAAACTTTATTTACTATATACGTCTAATCAGCAGAAAGAAAGTAGTGATCCACATTCTGAGAAAACTGAACGTTTCTGCATTCACTACAAGACCTAGAACTGAACATAGCTAGAACTTAAATTAACAGTACTGTGATGGCTCCCACTATTATTAATAGTAAAACTACCCATATTAATGATGAAAAATAAACTCCAAACATATTATTTTATTGAAAGTCTCCTGATAAAATATGTTAAATTTTGTTCAATATGAAAACATTAACAACAAATTATGTTGTTCCTGCATCTCAGTTGCTTACATTTTTGTGCTGATAGATTTGATTTAATGTGTATTAAACAGATATTTTTATGTTTTTATGATACATTTGTTTGTTTTCTATTAATTGTTTATGAATAATTAAGAAAATGTGTAGATTAGTGAAGGTCACAGCTAATAGTTTATAATAATAATAATAATAATAATAAAAATAAAAATATACTGGTGGTCACTTTGGAAGAATAATTTAAATGGTGGGAAACAAAAACATTCTTTTTGAAACACTTATTTCATTTAAAATACTTTGTAAACTAATAACTTATTTTAGGAGTAACAAATACCCCTGAAAACCTTTACACATGTAAGATAATAAACAGTTTCTTGATTATTTTCTGTACATGAAACTTTATATTGCTTTTTGTGTTTTAGAACAAAAAAAACATTGAAGTATTGTACAGGAAAAATAATATAGACCAAAATACAGACAAAAAATGAATATTATAGCAACACCAACAAAACTTCTTAATTGTGGTTTTCCATAAACAAATATATTAAAAATGCATAGTAGTTTTTTTCAGCTTTTTGAATTTGTATTTTTAGTTGCTATAATCTAATATTTATTATGCATGTATCTGCGTCCAAACAATGTACCTTACTTACACGTTATTATTCTAATTTGTATACAATTTGCTTAATGTGTCCAGGGAAGCTGGGAGCATTACTCATTTTTATTCATTATATTCCAATAAAGAAAAATGCATTTCTCAAAAATAAATAAACAAAGCCATAAATAAAAAAAATAAACCTTCATGAGAAACATTCCTATACTTTTTTATTACTGTTATTACTATATATAAAAATACACCCCAAAACTGCATGTTTACTGCAATTTAAAATAATTTAAATACAATTAAACAAGTCTTTATCTGTTAAAAACAGCAGCACTAAATTAGTTTTAAAGGGTAAAAACTCAAATGTAACTGTTTAGTTACATTTAAAGTAAAAGATAGAACATGATAACTTTAGATTCATGTTTATTTTGCTATCTGTAGCATTTTTGTACGTTAATATATTTATTTTATGACTTCCGTTGTGTGTTACAGTTGTTCACAGAGTGCTCTGTTTGAAGTTCTGCAGTTTTCCTGAATCTAGAAAAAGATTCTCCCAAGTCCACTAAAAGCGTAGATGCTATTAATTGATAGACTTATAATATGTCTCCTTCTGCTAATCATCTGTTAGTTTCTATTTCAGCTCAAGGTGGCCAGTGTTTTCTGATTTGAAATATACCTGGAAATACAGGCAAGCTCATGCACACACAAATGGCCCCATTGTTTTGTCCTGTGCAGTGAGGCATTGCTTCTGTCACCTGTTTCACAGTGTGGATACACATTTACATTTGGGCCCAGAGACAGAATTCCCCTGACCCAACCCTGATTAAATCCTCTGCTCCCTATAGTATCATTAGTGTTCTAATTCAATATGAATTTCAGGAACTTGTTTGCTTGGTTACCTGTCATGTGGCATCAGCTTGTCATATTAGTGGTGATCGTTCGCTGAACCTAATCTACTTTAAACAATTTCATTGGGTAGAGGTCTATAAATCATTTCATAATGGGCCTGACAGACAGAGGCTTAGGTAAGTAAACAAATCAGGTTTGTTTTATGTTAGGCAGCAATGAACTTGGCTTTATCAACTTCATATTGATTCCTGCACACCAAAAGGTCAAAATTTCTCGAGTTTGAGGTTTTCATTAATGTAAGTACAGTACAGCGAAAAGCAATTAAAATATTTTTAAACACAGAGCTCATGCACATAGTTGCAGCAAAGCATGTCCGTATAAAAAAAATAAAATAAAATAAATACCTCAGGGAAATCAGGAGCTGCAGATTTAAACTCATGCAATCTAGTGGTGGTGTTTTTTAACAAGAAAAAAAACAGATTCTGTTTACACCTGAAAATAAGAACCTAAATTAGGAGGGTAATCAGTAAAAATTCTATTGATAATGGTCTAATTCTATGATGTTTGAACATGAATTTTAGAAACCATCTTTATTACTGTAGGTGTTGTCCATCTTTGTAGACAGATTCCCAGCTAAGCATTGTTTTAATGAGGTTCATTTAATTTTTAAAAATGAACCTTTTAAAAAGGAGTTGCTGTGTAGTTGCTCTGTCTAGTACACCTTGTCACTAATTGTTAATTTGCCTTCTTATATCTTTGAGTTTAAGTAGTATATGTATGGATTTATACAGTATACAGTACTGTATACCTGTTGTTTCCAGTACAAATGATAAGCTTATACCCATAGGATGATCTCCTTGTATTTGAGAAATACATAATATTTCAATTAGTCTGGTTTAAATAGACATACATTTTTAATAATATTTCTTTCTGTATTGTTCTTTTGATGATACAAATACAAGTTAAAGGGTTTACAATGTTGATAAATAAATGCATGTGCAAATTCTGCATGTGGAAAATTATTTTATGTGCAACCATCTTGATAATATTGCTTTATATTATATAGCATAAATCATATGCTATATAATATGATTACAGATGGTTTACTTCTGAATCATAAACACGGAAGACAGTGAGTTCCAAAGTTTAAAGAAAGCTTCACAGATAGCTGTCTTACAAGATATGCCTTTCAGGTTTATAGTGTGTTTTATTTCATGCAGTCAAAGAAATGAATATTAAACAGCTCTTTGCCTTTCACAACACTTTTCTGAATATACATAAATGATAACTTTGACTTTATATATTCAAAGGATAGAATTAGATGTCTATTTGGATGGCTCTGCCCACTTCAGAGTTTTGAAACTCTAAAAGTCTAACAAGCTAATAATATTCATTCCCTACACAGATAGATAGACAGATAGATGTCTGTAGTAGTGGTTTATATTAGGAATATCTGAAAAGGAATTTCAATATCTAAAAAAAAGATGTTTAAAATCACATCCATATGTTTCAGAGAGTACTGAGCTTTCTGAATGATATATAGCATGTCGAACTTCAAAAGAATGGGTGCCTGTGGGTTTCAAGGCAAGTGAAAGCATTGTGGAATTCTCTGTCATTCTAATACAGTCTCAACAGGAATTAAATCATTTTGCCAAACTTTATTATTTTCACATCGCTCAATGCGTTTTTGCAATTTGACTTCTAGATTTGGCAAGAAATGTTGAACAGGCCAGAAATTAATTATTTACAATAAAAATTAATAAAACACTGATGACATTGAAGTTTGTGTATTTATGTTTCCATTACTTGTTATGAGTCAAGAGTTGTTTTTGTGAACCTGATCATAATTGTTATTAAAATCAAACAGAATCACCTTTTAGGAATCTCCAGAATTTGGAATGTTTGGAAAAATATTTGGAATTTTCTTTCATATTCTATATCAAGATTGAAAAGAAGCCACATGTTTATATAACACCGTTTCATCTGATCATTGTACTGTGATTCACAAAAGAAAAAAAAATCAAGTTATCAATGAACACATAGAAATTAACCAGTTCAGTTAAGCATAATGCCAAAGGTGCTTTGCACATCAATATATCTCCTTAATGCAAGCAATTTCCTGGAGATTTAAGCTGCATCAGGAGGATTTAGCTTCACTGGCTAACACTTTTGGATGAATTGTAATGTTTTCCTATAAGAGTCCTAGATTAAATACTTCTTCAAAATATGGCAGACCCTGAAAGGCATGACATGATTTTTTCTTCTGTAAAAATTTAACCCTTAGCCTCCTACATGACTGTAAGATGTCTGCTATTTCATAACACCAAAATGTTTAGAAAAACAAACATATGCACATGCACAAACTTAGAGCTTAATGAGTTGATTTCTGTTCCTTTAATGCAAGCTGATGTGTTGGTATTAGACTGAAACATAGAGAGAGAAACTTTAGTCACAAGTAGATCTGAGAAGCCTGTGAACAAGAGAACTTTCCACCATTTTTTGCAAAACAATGTCAAGAATGTGTCAGAGAGACAAATAAACTAATCTAAAAAGCAATAACACCAGGCAAAATTATGTGCGATGCCCTTTTTAGAGATTCAATCTTCCCCTAAGCAAAGAATCCAGCTTCTGGAAAAGTTCTTGATGCCAAATCGCTGTTGGCATTTGGAGAGTAATCTTCTCAATTATCTCCCGTGTCTGTAAGACTCTTTGTTTTTCATTGTATCTTGAAATGTGCACCCTGTTGACAATAAAAATATAAGTAAATAAGAAAGAGAAAGTGCCAGAATCCTCAGGAGGCAAGTAGAAGAAACTGGAGTCTCATCCTCAAGACTCTGCCTAAATCCTAGCACTTCACTGTTAGATGCCATGGCTTCATGGTTTGGGGAGAAATGACTGACAGCAATTACAGCTTTCTTAGCCTACATTACCTGTGGAAAAGCTGAAGGGCTGATTGAGAGTGAAAATCTCCCAAAGACAGAAGAGAAACAATAACACTTAATTTCTCACTTCAGGAGGAGTTGTGTTACTCTTGTTTTTAACATGTTAAATATGTTCTCTATCTGAGATAGCTTTGCATTATTACTGGGGTGGTGCAGTGGCTCTGTGGCTAAGGATCTGCACCTGTGGCTGGAAGGTTGCTGGTCCATATCCCATGGCTGGCAGAGAAATCCTACTGCTTTGGGCCCCTGAGCAAGGCCCTTAACCCCAACAGCTCCAGGGGTGACATATACAGTAAATGGCTGAACCTGTGCTCTGACCCCAAGCTTCTCTCCCTGTCTGTCTAATGGAGAGCAAGCTGGGGTATGCGAAAAGACAAATTCCTAATACAAGAAATTGTGTATGGCCAATAAAGTGATCTTTTTTTATTATATTTTGCATTGATACAGCACTGAAAAGTAAAATATATATTCCGCCTTCTTGCTATTACGAATCTCTAGCTACTTTGTTTATATGTAAATTTTAGAGTAGGTTGAATTGTCATATACTGTAAATAAATGAAACTGGGAAAATGCCTTAAGAGGTGCATGTTTATATACAGTACAGCAACAATGTATATTAAAAATGTCCATCATCAAAAACACAAGGTGAGATCTTATCTCACCCAGATAGCTTACTAGGTGATTGATGATCACAGTATATGGGAGAAATTGGCAGTCCAAACAACCCTGGTTTAAATGAAAAATAATTAATTCAATTATTTGGCAAATGACTGATATACTAAATAAGTATTTCACTCAGCTGCTCACTATGGAGGAAATCACCAATATGACTAAATCAGTGGAAGGACAAAGTTCTCCATTAAATAGTGTAAGAATAGAAGTGAAAAAGGGTTAGGATTAGAAGCACTCAAGATTAATAATTCCCCAGGGCCTGTGCTATCTTACCAATTGTAACCAAAGAAACAAGCAATGTTATTGAGAAACCACTGACACGACTCTTCCACCAGTGGCTAAAGACAGGGACAGTACCCACTGGACTGAAGATTTGTTAATGTGGTGCCCATTACACTAGAAGGGAGACAAAACCAACTCAAGTAATTATAGGCCAATAAATCTAACTTACATGTAAGGTTATGGAAACAATTAATAGATCTAAACTAGAAAATCACCAATATGGAAATATCCTACAGAATAGTCAACATGGATTAGAAAAGCTAGGAAGGTAGGTCTTGCCTTAACAACTAAAGCTCTTTTAACACGCAACAACAGCATTGGACACATGCAGAGCATATTATAGGGTGTATTTGGATTTTTAAACTGCATTGAAATAGTCTTCTTTTTTAGGAAGTCTTCCATTAAAGATCAATCTTCAAATTACATATGGGAGGTGTTCACGGATATGTTATGCAATCGAGAACTGATTAATAAATGAAACAAAGAATATGGCTGTGAGTTTAATGTTCAAAAAGGGATTATGTAATTAGATGTTTATTTTGATATGTCTTCCAAACAATGTTGGGAAGTAACAAAAAAGGCAAACAAAATGCTAGGCTATACAGTCATGAGTGTAATATTCAAATCAAAGGATATCATGCTAAAATTGTATAACGCACTTGCTAGACATCATTTAGAATATTGTGTACAATTTGGTCTCTTTGTTACAAACAATATTGTTGCTCTGGAATCAGTCTAGAAAGAGCCACCAGATGCATTCTGGGACTTAAAGGAATGTCTTCCACTTACAGGCAGAAGGAACTGAACTATTTCAGTCTTGAAAAGAGAAGACAAGAAGAAGAAGTGATGTGAGTATTCAAAATCCTCAAAGGCATTGACAAAGTCAATCCAGAGGAATTTTTCAAATTAAATGCTTCAGAAGGAATATTTGCACATTCTACAAAACACTTTTCTTAAAATAACACAAGAGCTTTATAGTATTAAAATTGACATGAGTTTGAAATATAAAATCTGAGATCCACAATCATTTGCACACTAGAGATGTGCAAAAAATTATGATCTCTTACCATTTTCATATGTAGCAATATGGTACTAATCACACTACAGCATGAACACCCAGATACAAAAAACGTGAACATTATAGCACTCATCTTCGAGTAGAATAAGTCAAATACAATGTCAACTGCCAGCTGTAGATATCTTCATCCTCATGAGATTATCTTGTGTAAAAATGTTCTCTGCGTGGAAACGCAGGAAAATGTTTTTCTGGGATTATTCGGCACAAAGCAGCACAAGGTCTTTGATTTGACCCCGCTTGTGTCATTTTCAAATGTCAACATCCTTCTTTCTCCTCTTTTGTTCCCCTTTGTTGGGAAAATGGGTTTTCCAGGGTGATGAAGTTGGAGAAGTGATCCTTTGGTAACTAGGAAGATTCAGCTCATGCTAAATGTCTTAATAAAAAAAACAATATACATAGAATCTAACCCAAAAAATGTGTTCAGCAAGTTAAAGAATGTGGGCCACATGGTTTAGAGTGACTGACACATATAAGGAGGAATGCTGATTTCTAAAGAGGTGGTTCCATTTGGTTTGGACTCTGAATGTGCATTACAGCAGCTGATAACTGTGTGTAACCAGAGCCAGCATCATTTCCTGTCTTTCCACTTATTACTTGAAAATGCCTGCAGTGATTATATTGGCATTTTTATTGGTTTGGGGATATTAAAAGTGAAATGGAGAGATATTTAACAACAATTGCTGGCTGACAGTTGTGTCCTTGGAAACTATAAAAAAGACGCCTGGGGTACTCTGGGAGAGAATTCAAATGCACCAAAACACCTGCCTCCTCAACAGGCTTATTTTGTCTCCATTTTCAAATGGTCATGGCAAGGATCATGAGGAGAAATTAAATCAGACTTAGATCCACAATATTTGCTTTATATTTGACTCTCCAGGTAGCTGACAGGGGAGATTTGCCTTAACTTACGTAGAAAGTGACTCTAATTGTCATTCCAGAAGACAAGAAACTGCTACCATTAAAGAGATGCTCCTTGAAATTTAGCAAGCTACTTTATCATATTGACAGAACAGCATGTAGGAAACCCTTATTGACAAAGACTATTAAGAAAGCTGAAGTTCTGAAATTGGCAGTGTACTCAGCATGGTGCTTCAATGGTAAGCACAATCACAGTTATTTGGAAAAAGAGATGTTGTTCAGTAACTAACTGTAAATTAGCCAAACCAGAGCCCACTTTTGAACATTACAAACACCTGGGATAATGGTACATACCGACTTCATTCCGAGTCTGTAGCCACAGTAGTAAAACAAGCTAATCCATAATATCCGGGGAATCAAATCAATATTTTATGAAAAGATTAAATCTGAAAAAAAAAACAATCCTCAGAAGAAGAAACAAAACTACATGATAATCCAATTACTTTAAGGGCATGACATATGACATTAAAAATATTACACTGAGTGCCCTCTTTTCTAAATATGTAGAAAAAAAAACAATACAATACAAAAAAAGGTATGAAGACAGAGATTGTATTTAGCAATATTTTAAAAAACACCTGTTTAGAAACTTGCTCCTCTTGCAATGCACCAAAACAAAAAGAAACAAAATCAAATTATAGAAGTCGACTTTCCAGTTTTGTTAAGTGTTTTACTTAATATCTGGTTATATTTACTCAATTAGGGTAATGTCATCTACTGTATAAGGCGTGTGTAAAAAACCTAGTACCTTATAATAATAAAAACCCACAAGCTGCTTCAAACAAAAGCGGTTTTTCAAAGATTTACAACAGAGACCGCAAATAAAACAAAGACCAGTAATTAACAACACCGCATTTTGGACAAACAGATGTGTAATCGGACTGGCGAAAACCCCTTGAGGTACGGTAGACGTTTTTTAAATACGTTATTAAACTCTCATGCGTACACGAACCATGTTTAGCACAGCCTAAAGACAATTACACAATATGAAGGGCAATTGATACATTCTAAATGCATAAGACCGACAATATTGCCTGGAGTTGCAGTACATGCGGATGAAAATCACTTCCTTGGTACGGATTTTGTAGTCTAGTTGGGTATCACATTTGTCTTCATGTTGCGGAAGCACGGTGGTCAGACGGAGTGACCTCCCGACATACTATACAGTAAACGCACGTTATTTCCCAGAATAACAGAAAACAAATTTAGTACCGATGGCAAACAAAATTCTGGTGGAAAAGTAAGTTGAACTTCTTAACATTTTAATAATCAGAAGCATTTATACAGAGCTATGCTGTATGTGTGTCATCCCCGTCATACAGTACCTGTCGAGACATGTCTGCAGAATCGCTTGAGTCGTATGCCAAGAAGCAGATACTGTAGATCGACATACTGTATATAAAGGACACCCTGAATGCGTGTTATTAATGCATGTGCATAACCAAACTATTCTCAGAACGTGACTGCAGGGTACTGGATGCATTTAACCAAGAATTCCTCTGCCAAGTCATATTTCATTTCGGGACTGTGAACCGGTGAACCAAATGTAACAATGAACAGTAGTTTAGTAACGTACAGTAAATGACTGGTAAATGCGCTCCTCTGACAGAGAAGCAGTCCTTTAGGCAAGGGTTTGTGTAGGCGTAATAGCCGAAGAACTATTTTACTACTGGATGAAGAGGACTGTGTTGATGAACCATGAAGAGTAAATCTTGCACAATAGACCCTGCATTTCATTCTGCTCTTCTTGTCTTTTATTCTGACAGAATTTTAAAATAATGTTCGACTGTTCTTGGCGTAAGCCCAACGAAAGTAACTAAAGTTACTGTTGTGTCATAACTAAAATAAGTAACATCCTACTGTAATGTTTTGATTGCCTATGTACAGTCATACTGTGTGATGGTCTTGTAATAACAGTTTAAACTATCACGTTTAATGCAAAGTTGTATCCAATACTTACATTATATAACAATAATATAGGTTCGAGAATTGATTTCAGATTGTGGTCAATGAGACTCTTGTGCACCTACAGGGTGAAACCTGATGTCCTCTGCCAATAAGAACAAATGCAAATAATCACATTTCAGAGCAGGTTAAGCATTAATAAGGGGTTAATAAAGTGTACTGCATTTTGTTATTGTATTATAAATACAAGATTTTGATCAAACTGAAAGGTATGATAAGGGAATGTCTTTAAAAAATAAAACTGGACCATACTGTATATCTTCTGTATTTTTTTCCCATTTCTATGTATCCCTCCCTTGCTCTCTCCCTTTCTCCATATTTCAACATAATCAGGATTTTCACTTAAAACTGATTTTTCCATGGGAAATGGCCATGGATTGCCCATTATACCCTTTGGAGTCGCAGACAAAGGAGATTTTCCCTGTTCTTCTCAGGGGTCACTTACTCCAGCCATGAGCTAAAGCTTTATACAACACTTCCAAATGTCACGTCAGGGATATATTACATTATTAATATTAAATATGCCATAGTATATAAATATGTCTTTCATATATGAGTAAATGACTGGCATAAATCCCAAATTTTGCAGAGTTTCAATAACCCTGAAAAAATGCTTTCCCTCCCTGCTGTGCTGGAGTTTGTCTGCACTTCGCTGCGTTAGTGTCATATAGTCAGTGCAGCACTTAATGATCCGTTTTCAAAGCACTGGAAGGTGTGACTCAGTCCTGAAGAAACTGAAGTAACATAAGTCACTTTCCTAATAAGCTCCCGCTTCGGTGTCTTAAATAATTTCCTGCCCTGTGCCCTGCTTTTCCCCAGTGTATGCTTCCCGAATCATCCCAAGTATTTTTGTTTAATTTAAATTTCCTGGAACTCTCTTGGGGGTTTAAAAACATTTCACCCTTCCATTCCTGTGCAAAACATGTGATTGTAATAAGTGTGGTTCGTCTTGTTGAAAGGCTGAAATCATTTTTAGAGTTTTAAAACTCTTGATGAATCAGCTACAGTACGTCATTTAAGGTTTTTTTTGGAAACTACATAAGAAGGTTAGAAAATGAGAGGAGGCCATTTGGAACGTATAGCTCGTTGGGTTTTTTAGTATCTAATTGAGCCAAGGATGTCCTCCAGCCATTTCATGAAAGAAGCAAAAGCCGTTTTCAAGGCCTGGCTGGTTGAAGTGAGCTAGTTCCAGTTGAGAATACGTAACCCAGCAGCCTGTTCCAGACTCCCACAACCCTCTGTGTAAGGACATGCCTCCTGTTTGTTTTCAGCCACACGTCCTCTTGCTTCCTCTGGTGTTGTCTGGTCTGCTGTTGATCACTTTGCAGGGCCACGTAACATGCAGGGTGAACTAGTTGCATGAAATGTGTGTACAAGGTGGAAGGAATGACTTCAGTTTGAGCTGCACTTGTAGTACTGTATGTATTAGACTGTATGTACAGTACAGTGACATCATGATTTGTAAAGACTAACGATTAGGGGTGTTTCATATGGCAGTTATTTGCTAAAAACATATTTATTGGTATTAATTTTGTCAAAATGAAAAGCTTGTCTTGGGGGTTCAATGGGAATTTTATGAGATTTCATATAGATTGTATAATTTGTGAGCCAGTGTATGAATGGACTTAGACTGCCAGAATAGTTGGCCCTGTGACCTTTTCCTATTACTAAAAAGGAGGGATTTCAACTGCTTTTTTCTCTTTTTTTTCTGGGTTTTAACCGACCCCCAAAGGTGAGATTTCTGTGCTTTTTTAAAGTACAGTCTTTGAATCCACTCTGTAACTGCCTGTGGGGCTTTAAATGTTTTCAGTAGAAAAAAGTTAAGCTGTCCTATTAAATTGATTGAACATTCATGAAACTAAAGCAGCCCTTCCTTCCCTGGCAGGAATGGAAATGATTTCCAGACATCTCTAAAGTGATGTAAGTTTAAAAGAAGTAAAGGATTCTTACCTTAGAGTCAGGTGTTTCAGCTTTGCCTACAGGCTAAATTGAATAGCTAAGTCTCCAATGAATTGAAGAGGAACATTTATTTTCCAGCTGCCACCTCTAAGCATATACATACATAGTAAGTGCTGCATTCATTACAAACGTGTTTGTTTTGTTTCTTAAAAGCAGTTATTCTATGGATCTTATTACTTAACTTTGCCAATATCAAATTCTAAGTTATAGCTATTCAATTGTGATTTATAAAGCTTTTTTAGAAAATTGTGGTCATGTAAGTCTTATACTTCTCCTTTGCACAGTGCTCCTTATGACTTTGAATGAAAAGGCATAGGGAGCAGATGATTAGTACACATGAAAGGAAAGGATTTCTCGGGAGACAGGAGAGGTTTAAAAGAATAGCCAAATAGTCCACCACCAGCCATCAAGGATTATTGAATGTAATTCTTGCAATGAAAAGCAGTAAGTGTTTTAATGATATCATAAAACAGTTTCATCTACAGTATGCCTACGAAAAAAATGATCAATGAAGCCTTTTGAACCTTGTTATGAGGCACACAAGAAAAAGGAAATTATTTTCAATTTTCTTCATATGAGGTGCCTTAGCTGCTGTTGAGTATTTAGTTCCATGCAATCTGTTGGAATTTAACACCACCAGACCCAGTGACACAATTTATGTACACTTGCATTTAAAAATCCGTGTTTTCCTTTCATTTGCGTCAAATTCAATCGCCTCTTCCAGGATCTAAACACCAGCACTACAGCAGACAGCATAAGGAAGTCAAATCCTGTTTTGGCAAATCGTGGAAACTTGTGTCACTGAGAAATATCCTTATATTCATTTCTTTTAAATCATTGGCAATTAGTTTTGTTTTAATAACATCCACAATTAAGGTCCCTGCCTGCATAATTCATGACACCCCAGCGCTGGGTGTCAAAAATCAAATGCAACAAATTAAAAATAACAAGTCTGAGACTGTGTGATTCAATTAAAAGCCCGCAAAACATTGGATTATACATAATTGAGGGCTTGCATGGTAAGACACATGTCATCTTTGACAGCTTGTGTGGCACTATTGGATTCGCCGTGTCAAAAGGATTTAAATCAATTCAGTAAGAATTGCAGGTTACACTGATTTCTTACTTTCATTTGTGCATTTCTCATACATGGGAAAGAAAAGAATCTTGTAGGTGTAAGAATGGTAAACAAGTACTATAGATAATTGAGACGGGTCAAGTGTTAAATTAAACATGAATAAATGAAGCAGGTAATGAATATGATCTATGGGAAATGAAAGCCGCACTAGTTCCTGCTACTATTTAAAAAGATGGTTTCCAAAAAACAGTTTGCTTGCGTGTCTTGTATTTACTGTACATATTTCTCTAAAGTTTGGGTACACCTAACATCAGATAATTCACTTTGTTTCCTGTGTTCCATATTCAGAATATTATTACTAGGCCAAGCAATGTACCCGGAACTCTACTATTATTGTTTTTATTAGAAATTTAACTTTGCTGATGGAAACCCTTTAAATTTGGCAGGTTTGTCCAAGCATTTAGGAAATTGCACTGGAAAGAAAGTTACAGCAACAGGTCTCATGGTTTGGACCCCTCCATTCTCGGGAATTTTCAAAAATGGTGTTGTGAAACAGAAATTAGAGAGGAGTTCAAACTGTAATCTCGGAATTCTGCTTTCTCATCAGATTCTCTCCTGCTGTCCACAAATCTGCATGTATTCTGCTTCCCCTCCCTCCACACCAACTTCATCCTTGCAGCTCCCTCCCTGGTTCATTCCTCGTAAGTGAGGGGGAATGTGACATCTCTGATCTTTGGCCAGGGCTGTCACTTTCGTCAGCCAGGTGCATTAACACAAAACATTAAATTATTGAGTATGTTATCCATTTATTTAATTATGTTGTATTAAAATTTGATCAAATGACTAAAAAGCTGTAAGGTGTTACACAGCAAGGCTATGCCAGGTATAAGTAGCCAAAGGCAATGCTGGGAAAGGGTTCTCCAGTGTTTGTTAAAATCCCATTCATTATTGATGCCTTTGACATAGAATTCTGTTCAGAAATGTTGGGAAAACGTCATCTGTGCCACTCTGACTCAACGAGACCACCTGTATTTACCTTTTTTGTTAATCTTATTCCTGCCTGACTGACCCTTTCCCTCACTGCAGGTCCTCCACAGTCTGAGAGAGGAATGGGGTTGCCTAATGCAGTAGGAACCTGTCAACCTCCGGCCTTCTGATGGGGAGGATGAGTAAGAAACCATGGAAGAAATTGATGTAGAAGTATAAACAAGACACTACCTGTTTCTTCCTGCTAGTCCTGGTGTAATCCCATTGCACTGTCCACAGTCACAGAACACCAGGGAAAACAGTACATCTAGTAACAATGACTTAAAGACTTAGCTTAACTAACTTTAGTTTTACCTTACTTTAAATAAATTTTAAATATTTTTGTTTTTATTAATCATGTACCAACAATGCATGTGGAACAACCCACTCTGTAAAAATGTGACTAATAAAAAGGGAACTGAAAAGAGGGCATGAAAAGAGAAACCATACAGCATGTAGGGGACTATATTTAGGTTTCTGGACTCATACCTGGAAGGTTGTGGGTTTGAATCCCAGGTGAGACACTGCTGCTGTACCCTTGAGTACTTCGACTTCCAGTGAAATACCCAGCCGTGTAAAGGGATGCAAGTGTAAGCTAAGGAAAAAGCATGAGCCAAATAAATATAACTTGCATTCGCTGAAACATAAACACAGCAATGCATTTTAGTGTTTTATTTATTTAGGAATGGGGCATGAGGTAAACATTATGCTGGAATCTAAGTGAATCTAAGTGTGAACACACAGCTGCTTTACTCTTCCAACCGTCTGACCTTGTAGACTTTAACCACATCACAAAAAAGGCAAACAACAAAACAAATCAAACAGATTGGCGCGGGGGGAGGGTCTATGATGTAAATGGGCCCTGACTCAAAGCCCCTAAACTTCTACAGAAAGATGATTGCACGTGACTGTGATCCCCGAGCTTCCAGCTTTGGCAAGAGGCACTGCAAATGGGCTTGTTTGTTGAAATCTGGCTGTAGCCTGTAAGTTATAATGACCCTGAAGGTGAGTGTTTATCTTGGGCAGATTTCAAAGATTACTGTTTTTATCCCAAAGCATGCATTCTGCCAAACCCAGTTCTTGTGGGATGAGACAAGAAAAAAAAAGCACAAACCACAGAGATTTCTGGCAATTAAAACTGAAGTAAGGAATTGCCATACTTTTGGAGTGCAGAGCTTTAATTAGCCAATTAATGCACTGCACTGTACCACAATGCAAGACTTCACGACACTGTTTGATTTGCTTCCTGGCTTTTGCATCTAGTTTTTTTTATTTAAGCAATACAATTTTATTACATTTCTTTCTAGACATTTTTCAGTTCAAATGATCAAAAGGGTGAAGTGCATTTCATTTGATATGCAGATCTCAATATCTCCTGGCATTACAGGATACAATTACGAAGATGATAAAAGAAAGAAAAATATTTAAATTGTTGCCAATACAAACAAATATTTGATATTTAAAATGTGTACAGTTCTATACCTCAATAGAGAAAAATGTTTGTAAAAAACTGTGAAAATGTACTGTATATTATAATGTAATCATATTTTATGTTATATTATTTTATCATTCCATAAACTTCAGTTTGTACAAATATATATTTTCTTTTCTCTTGATCACATTTTAAATTTTTTATCTTGTATTGTACTACGGAGTATCTTATTTTACTGAGCTGTAAAATTATCTTAATTTATCACTTGTTGTACTGAGACAGACCTGCAGTTGACTATGAAATTATGATACTTTTTTTTGTTCAATTATTCATTGCATAAAGTTAATGCTTCTGCTAAATAATCGATTCATAATATTTCTTAATAATTCTGAGGAGTAAATACATACTGTCAACAAGCTGCCTCATGTCCCATATCGAGTTTAAACATTCAATTGCCAGAGCTTTAAGAGAGAAATGTGTGTGTAAATCATGAGAGCCACGCTTTGCTTTCGGAGCGAGTAATTCCTGAAAAAGTAATCACAAATGACTGAGGAGCAATAGCTCCCTCAAGCATCATCACAATTTCTTTACTGAGTGCCTAATTGTAGCCAGACTTAGTAACCTTGGAGTGGCCTGTGTCCTTGCAGTAACCCTGGGCCTGCTCTCCCTACTCTCCAGCAACATATGGGAAACTTTTTCAACTTGATTGCTCCAATCTGATTAAGGGAAGTTATGTAGCTGCCATTTATTGAGACTCTTGTTAACCAACTAACAGCTGTGTTGCAAAGGTTTCCATTAAAGACACTTTATGCCTACTCTAATTCCAGCATTTCTGTTGGACTAGCTATGATCGCTGTGATTGTTTGTGGTGCCAGCACTGGCCAAAAAATAGCTCACATTGGCAGAGGAACAAAAAGTTCTGTGTTGGTACAAATGTACTGCCCACTTTCCTAGAACACAGTGCTTATGATGAATGTAGATACAGAGCTTTAAGGACTGGAACTGAAGAACTCTCCAAGACAAATCTTCCACCAAGAACATTTTTGAGATCCGAGTTAAGTTAAACAGCAGCATGAAAAGGCGTGAGGAGTTATCGACAACGCGAGTACTAAAACATTTGTCTGTCTCAAGACATTCAGTGAAGAATTCCTCACTGACCCAACCCATTTTGCATTTCCTTTTAAGAAGAAAACTAATAATCCTGAAAGTGCATATTTTCTTCATTATTATTTAAAGCATCTATTTTTTTTATCAAAGCACCCTAGTGGAGCAGTTACATACAGAAGCTCAAAGCATTAAAAACAGAAGGTGAACAGCAAAAAAAATGGGCTATGTGCCAAAATGAAGATAAATAGATTATAAAGGGTAAATTGAATGGAGCTCATTAAACTGTGTAATAGCTTGTAAAAACAGTATGTAGTTTTTACCCCATTTTATTTACAGTAGATACTGTATTGGTACTGTCAGTAAAAATTGTGTGTATTTCATATCTACCTATAAAAAAGAGATACCTTGTCTGGAATATGATCAAACTAACATCATCACAGCTAAATGGGCAACCACAGCTCACAACTCTATGCTACCTTCCCTATATAATCACTGCACTTTATTCAGGAAGCAAATCTGCATATCCTTGGATTCATACAGCATTTTTATAATACTACCATTTCAGCTCAGAAATAAAGGACAGAACCTGTTAAAAGTTTGCACATACAGTAAATGGATAAATCCTTCTATTAACTATAATGCAGCTGGAAATTCACTGTAGTTGTTTTTTCAAAGTTTTAGCATGTTAGAGTTTTCATAGAAATAAAGACCAATTCTGAAAATTGTCAGAACAACACAAAAAAAGTGCCCTTATATACTGTGCTGCACTCTGGTGGTCCACTAGTTTACCATTGACTGTAGGCATCTTAGATTTGACTTTAAACACTATACAGTATGTTTGTCTTGACATTCTTGAACACAGAATACTCCTTGTATTAAACTTCTTAAAGCAACCACTTAGAATGGATAATAGAAAAGTGACCCCTTGTTTTAACTTATTTTTCAGTTAAATTCATCTGCCCAAAAGCTTTTTTTTTCTGATAACTGGAATGATAAGTAAATTGCAATTATAGCTCCCAGCTGCAGTTTCCAAGAAAAAATGGGAAGAGGAAAAAAAAATCAAAATATGTTTTCACATTTTGTAGCCGTAGCCAAGTTGGTCAAGTGGCTTTACTGCTACTGCCGAAGCCCGTGACATCATCTTGACTCATGGAGGGTCTCCCTTTTGAAAGGTGTTTTTTTTACAACCACAGTCAAATCCTCCTGCTGTAGAGCACGCACTTCAAGTAGCACAGTCCAGTATCCATGGGAGAATTTCAGGCTTTTGTGGTCAACTCTTCCTGTCTTTCATGACATTTTTTCAAACAGAAAAGCAACACCCTATAGGACAGACAATTTTTTTTCATATGTTCAGTCTGCAGGGCAATAGGCATTTGTGTGACTTATTTACCATTTATTTTGGGGGGTGACCAAAATACCACTCTTTTTCCAGACGCACCTTCTAATGAGAGGAATACATGTACCTCAAACGGTGGCACGCAGACATCCCTGGGCTCACATGGCGACTGTTTCGCCACAGCAGGTCACGAATGGGTTTTGCCATTGGAAAATGTACAAGAGGCGAATAGGGCAGTGCTCACACTATAAATGGGAATTAGAATAGGGTTGAATTGACTTTCTTTTCCATTACAAAGCCCTGTTGAAGGCTCCTGAATGAGGTTTGTCAGAAGCACTGGACTGGCAAGAACGACAGCGGTTCAAGAAAGATTTAACAAAATTACAAGTGACGGAAAAGCTGTCAATACTTTCTGAGCTCAAGATGCTCAGGCCGATTCTGAATGTATTGTCAGAGCTTAATATCTTTTTGGCTGCACAATGCTGTCGGTCAAGGTCACATTTGTAGGTTTGCTGTCATTTCATTGTCAGATTACATTAAAGAGGAAATTTCAACAGCAGTGTTGAAATCCGAGCTCTTATGTTCAAGTGAAAATTGTAGAAATTCCACATTTTAATTTTAATTCATAAATGATTTGATTCCCCTAATTTTCACATGACTCGAAAATTGATTGTACTTGTTTTTCTTCCTAACTCTCATATCGCTGTCCTTTATTTCCCCTCTACACCCAATCCTGCAATTCAGGGAAGACCAATGAGTTAACTAGAGATGGAAATTCAAGATTGTTGTCCACCTGTCATCACTATGCTTTTTTGCTTTAGTAGATTCACGAATGTGAAAAAATTGGAAAATTCTAATATATGCTAACAAATATATGGCCCCCCAAAAGTAGGCATTTATTTAAAAACATTCAAAGTATTCCTGTTAATGTCTTGATTTGTTTTCAAAACTCACATTTCAAAGTTTTCTTGTATCCTACTATTACCTTATGCATGAAAAAGCAAGTTTTAATTAGCCCGATTGTCACTGTTTATTTTTCATTTTCTAAACAAAAACCAGGGCTTTCCTAGTCATCTTAGCTTATGGTAGCTTTTAATTTTTATAACCAACAGAGGTTTTGTGGCATTGAAGTTGAAGCACATAACTTATGATATATTATAGTGCTAGATCTTATTAATGCTTTAACATTCTACAAAAGACTACTATTTTTGTTCCATAATACATAGCTTCAGCAGATACGCTGTTAACATAAATGACAATATTAAATGCAGTTTACCTGAAATAAAAAAGTCCTTTGATATTGATTTACATTCATGGAGGAAAAAAACAAAACAAGCAATTAGGAGAGCAAATAAAACAAACGGCTGAATAAATCAAATTAATGAGTCACTATGTAAAGCAAAGACATAAAATACACAGGCTACTTATCTGGAAAAATACAGAAAACATAAACCCCCATTATAGACAGTCTCCCAAAAACATGTGGAGCACAGTTACACATTAGGGAGTAATTAATCTCTACAGCTTTCTTTGACAAGGAATTATTTATTTTATTCCAGATTTTCTAATAGGATGCATCTATGCACCAGAATTTTTGGATGTCCAGAGGTTAAATTACAAGACAAGGTTGCTGACTAATAAAGAATTCTTAAAATAGAATGATTGCAGCTGTAAAATGGGTGCAATACTGATATGTACTTGTAATTTTTGGCAATTGCAACAATATTATACCATGTGTTGTTTCTATTAAAACAAATGTTTAAAAGGGAAAGATGATTTGACGATGACTTCATGCTTATGTGGTTTTACATATTTGTTCATCCAATGATTAGACAATAGAAGTTATTGCTGTGATGTAGGTTTCCATTCTACTGTAACGTCTGTGTAGATTTGCAGTGTTATTGATCAAAATAAGTTTCATAAGACCATTTACTGACACTGATTTTTTTTTTTTGGGGGGGGGGGGTGGATAATGGTGATATGATTTCAAATTGATGACTTTCTGTTTTTGCTGCAAAGTGTCCAAGAATGTCAAATTTGAGTGCAGTATATATATATACAGTATAGTCTCATGGGAATGTTTTTATGTTGTCATTATAAATTCCCTCCTAGATCTATGATCTATGTTTGAAATAAAAAAATAATGGCATTCTGTATTCTATAAAAAACACAAAAATATATGTTATAAATGCAGTGAGCTGAACCCATCATTTCATAAAAATAAATATTTTTTATTCATGATATACACTAGATGACAAAAATACTTCATCATCAAATTGTACCTAATAATATTGAAGTTACTGTATTTACTTAATGTTTATAATAAACTTATTGATTTCCTTATTTTGTCTTTCTGGTGTTAAGTCTTATTCAAAATACACCAGTATGTGGTGTAATAAAAGATTCATTATGGTGTATTAAACGTTTTGTCTTGAATTTCTCTACTCAGTTAATGGCTCTTTGTGGTGCTGACTCTTTTTCTAATCATTTAAATGAAGTGACAAATGTTCTAAAGAAATATTATTCAAGCAGCACAGAATAAAGCTGATAGCATTTCTGTGTTGATTGCATATGCAGGGAAGTAAGAACTGGAATTTTACTTTTAAAAATGTGAAGGGTGCATTCTTATGTCAGGTTTGGTACTGGATACAGATTGTTATGGATAGAAGAAAGAATCAGTTTGCAAGACGTTCCCCAATCCGCCCCACATTAACAAGATTCTGACATTAAACAAGTCCCATCAAAGGCTGTAACAGATGCACCATGTCTGTCAGTTCCAGTGATACAAGAGTGGTTTTCATTTCTGCTGGGAGAAACAAGAGTAGGTCTCACAATTCATGGAAAGCAAGTGATCTATTGATTTTAAAATGTCTTTATTTTGACACACTGACCTCCTCTTCTGCTCCCTATATTAAATGTAGGTTGTACTATATTTCCTTTCAATATTACTACTGAAAATAGTTTACCCGGTTATTTATTTATTTATTTATATCTGCTTGTCTTCTACAATGCTGTTTATAACAGAAATGGTCATTTAAATTTTTATTTATTTGCATTTCATTTGCACTCATTTTCATTTATACTGTATATAATCATTACTGTCCTGTGGATGAAACAAATGTTGATGGAATTTGAGTTTGTATCATTATAGTTGCCTGTTATTTATGCGGCGGATACTAAACCACACAAAACACGAATAACAGAAGGCATTTTTTTTTCTGATTTGTACAAATAACTTTATATGAATTATACAAATATGTGAATATAACATCTAATGTTCTTACTATACCGTATTACTACTATAATATATGCATATTATACCATATTATTCAGTCAACAATAATTCAGTTTGACCCACTGTGCAATATATTTAGTCAAATAAAACTGAGAATTAAAATATTGTGCGAATGTAAATATGCCAAGAATTAGAAGAATGCAATTCTACTCAATAATATAAAATAAAAAAAACAAATAAAGAGCTCTCCGTAATGGGGTTCTAATCTATAGCCTTTTAAACTATAAAATAGGCACTGTGCTATGGTCTAATTTTTTGTTTTTCTAGTGAGTAGATTCCGTAAATGGTAGGAGATTGTAGCTCCATATATGTAATACATGTGCCCGGAGAGAGTATACTGGGTTCTTAAGCCTGTCTGCCCCTCCCTTGGGGCAGTGCACATGGCAGCCCTATCCACAAACCGACAGACCCACACAAAGGAGCTGCCTCTATCAGCAGGTGGCCCTATTGAGATAATCATGAGCACATCCACAGGCTCAGTTTTCAGGGCAGCTCTTCTCTGCTGGGGCCTGAAGAAATCCTGATCAGATTGCTACAGGGAGCACGTGGGACAGATTGACGGTACTAATTGTCCCCTCTCATTCAGAGACGGATGAATTACAATGCTTCCACTCTGGGGTAAAGCAAACACCTATCATAACAATGGGGTCATTAATGTTGCAGATGTCTTCTGCTCTGCTCAACCTTGGATTTCACTCATCTACCCCCGCCCCCCAAACCCCCTCTCCTCCGAGCTCTTTCTCCCTTCTTTCTTTTTGCAACTGGAATGCAATCAGGTAACAAAATAAATTTGAGGCATTTCAATAAACCAAAGAGAACAAAGTGCACCCTTTTAGAAGGAAAGCATTTAGCCAATTATACCTAATAGAGCCCATTCTTTTTCTTCACCCAGTAAAGGTCTCCTGTAATCATCAAGTTTAAAAATGTCCCTTATTTGCTTTGTTTTCCCAAAACACCAAAACAGAGCAACATTTTTTGGATATGCAAGCCTTTTCCCTCTTCTCTGAGGCAAACGCAGCCATGCAACATTTAAAAACTGCCTGGGAAATTAATCATCACACGACAGATTCACAGGTGCTGGCCAATGGAGGCTTCTAGGGAGAAATGTCAGCTCACAGGAAGAGACGCTGGTCAGATGACTGCCAGACCACTGTTGAGGTTCTTGTGGTTGAAACCTTTTCACTCCCCTTGGGCTGAGACTCCGTGACTCCATAGGCTCTGACAAGCTCAAACTAGGCTTTACTGGGATTTTCATGTGAAAAACAATCTTCTAATTAACCTGTAAACAATAGAATGCTTTATGCACTTCAAACAACAGAAATGTGTCACGTAAAAGTCAATTTTAATAAGAAACTACCAAAATATAGCACACCTTTTAAATGTAAATATAATATATTAGTTTGTAAGTGCACAATTAATTGGCATAAAGCAACAATTTATGTCCAGTCTTCTCTGTGCCTTTATAAGTTAATCAAAAAACCCAAAAGGTTTTTCATTGAGAAATCAGAAGCTCAAACTGTTGGAATATCCCTTAAAAATACAGTGTTCCAGAAAAAAAAATGAACCTAACACGGATTGCTGTAGATAGACATTCAACAAAAATATTGAGGAAACTGGAGAACCACATTAGTGCAACAGCTGTGATAATTGTTCTGTCTTACCCTATCCCTAATAGGAAAATGTACTGTATAGTCTCTACTTTTTTACTACTTTTTCAATTTTCTACAATTCGTGGTTCAGATAGTGTCTGTAAAATGTGTTAATCATTACAAACATGCTTAAACGTTAATCTGTTGAACATGGTAACTAGAGACTGTGTTTGTTCTTCATGTACTGAATATTGTTTCACTTTAAGTAAAATTGTTACAGCCTTGATTAGATAACATTTTCAGTTGTGTGACATATAGAGAGTCATCAGTGCAGTTTTGTTGCCAGACAAGCTAAGCCTCATTGTGCTGTGCCACAGAATATTCACAGCGGGTCATTGGGACATTTTTTCCTGTGTTGAACTACAGCTGCACCTACTGGTAATACACAGGCTCGCATTGACTGCTGTTCTTTTGAATGCAACTTTATTCCTTTATCAGCTTTTCACCCTAAAACAGTTCACAGCTTTTTTTCTATGTCTGTTTTCTGCCTTTGAAATGACTCAGTTAATGTGGTACAAGATGCTTAAGTGCCAATTTAAAACCATTGAAGGGCCTATTTCAGACGATGAGATTAACAACATCTTAGAAAATACCACAGAATTACTGTACCTGGAGTGTAGATAGATAGAAATTCCAAACCCTTCAACATGTATTTATGGTCAATCAACCCAAACATGCTGTTGTCCTGTTGTAAGTTTGGGAATATCCTACTGCTTTTATCTCCACTGAACCTGCAGTATATCAATCTGTCTTGCTTTGACCCTTTATTTCCAGTCTGATGTCACTTTTATGTAAGTAGCCTCTCAGTTTCTTATTATTTTATTGCTATAATACTGACATATGAACTAGAAATAAAATATTCTGCATTGCTTCACATCTGCACATCTGAGTACAATAAAACAGATGCAGAAAGAGATGGCTTTAAATGTTTTCAGAAACACCAGACCATTTTAATTGGCTTGTAACTATATAAGAAGTAGCAAAGGTCAAATGCTAAAGGCAGCCTCTTTACACATTTGCAAAGTAGCACCACATTTGTGGATAGTCAGTAATTTTTCAGGTGCAGGATGTGCTTTAAATCATTTAACTGATTGACTTGGTTTTTATCGGGGGTGAAATAGCAGCCTAATTGTTCCCTGGGATCCCAAGAGACCAATCGAATAACATCTTCAATATTTTTCCAAGTCGTTTTTTCGAATGGGTTTCCCATTTATAATAAGGGTGTCTTATGATTCACCATTCTGGTGTATATGACAGTAATGATGTCTGTCACACACTTTTATATTGCTTGGAGTTAACTTACAGTTTGAAAAACTGCTTGACACTTCTGACATGTGGAGCTGTAATGGGAGGTGACCCAGGCCCATCAGCAATCTGACATTCTAAGCAACTATGTCACAGATCATGTGGAGAGTTTTATGTAAAATGATGCCTTCCATTTACTTCTGGGTGACCTTCTAAAGCTCATTCTTTAGTATCATGTGGAAGATTAAACTTAATATTTCTGTATGGTCTATTTAACTGCACTCTTTTTTCACAGAAAGTTTCACTGCATGATCCTAACTTTTTGTAAGTTCCTTTGTATTCTTCAGACATTTAGTTTTTTAAATTATTTAGTGCTGTGTTCTGTGAGTATATTGTACATCCTCTACAGTGGGATCATACTCTTCAATGAGCTTTCCTTAAATAACTATTACAGTACAATTAGATAGCAGGAGAGATTTCTGAAGTGTAGCATTGGTAGCATTGTCAAGGCAAGGGTTTGTTCTTGTCTTTGAATGGATAATTTGATATAGTTTTGTACGGTTTTAATGAGGTTAATTTAAAAAGTGTTTGGCATCGCTAGGCTGGTTTCTCTAAAAAGCAAGCCGTAAAAACAGTTTAATGGAGTTTACAGAGTTCAAATGAGAGAAGCCAACAGCCAAGTTCACTTTCGCCTCAGCTGCCCTGACTTTTAATCATTCTTGATGTAAAGGTTTTGATTTAAATATTTCCTAAAGGTTAAAAAAATGAAAACTGTAAGCCTTTGCGCCCTCGCATCCATCTTCCCATCTCCACCCCATTCCCACCTGCGCAGCTGCCTCTTGGTCACAGCCAGAGGACGGACCCCCAGCCAAGCAGGTTGAGCCAAGTCTTACTAGGAATAAGCACCCAATAAACACTTTCAGTTTCATTCTTGGCTATTGTCATTCCCCATGAAATGGTATTCTTTTAGCATCACAGATTTTCCATGTCATATACAGTAAGTATCTATAGTAAATCCTTGCATTTAAAGAGTCTTGGACTGAGGTCTGTATGGTTCATCAGATTTTGGGTAACGTATTATGCAAACCCACTGTCCACTCTAGTGGAAGGGGTCATTAATGATTAAGGCTGTGAGCAGGGATCACACTTTTTACCTAATGTCATAGGGAGTGCCAACAAATGTAAAAAATTGAGCCTTGGTCAGAGAGCTAAGATTGTCCTCCCCACATCCTCACCACCAAGTGGAACAGTGGTTTTTAATGATGAGCTGAGTTAAGTTAATTCAAAAGTTTTGTTAGCAATTTGAGTGGCATGGTGGTACAGTGGTCAGCATTGCAGCCTTGCAGTGCTGGGGCCGTGGTTTCAGTTCCTGAACTGAGATGTATCTCCATGAAGTTTGTATGTTTAACCAGTATTTCTGTGGGTTTCCTCCTCGTGCTCCAATTTCCTCCCACAGTTCAAACATGTACTGGTAGGTTAATTGGCTTCTATGAAAACTGTTCCTGGTGTGAGTGTGTGTGTCTCTGTTTGTGTTTGTTTGTGCCCTGTGATAGACTGGCGTCCTGTCCAGGGTGTACCCTGCCTTGTGCCTGATGCTTGCTGGGATAGACTCTGGCTCTCCTGCAACCCTGAATTGGATGCAGCAGCTAGAAAAAGGATGTTACAATTTTTACCAAATTGTTTTGATTAGAAAAGGGAAATTTAGTGGGAGGTTCCAAATACCTATACAGTATATATCTAAACACATAGAATACAATTTATTTATATATTAGAAGTGTTTAATTAGGGTACATAAAACTCTTTAGAAAGAGGTCAGTGACTAATGTTAAAGCAATTTGAGAAAGCTTTACATGTAAAGATGTCATCTGAAATATCTTTAAAGCTTTTAACCTTATTATCTTCCCTTTTCTTCTCAACTATTATTATTATTATTATTATTATTATTATTATTATTATTATTATTATTATTATTTCAGATACATGAAGAGTTTTTAGTGAATCGGGTATTTTGCAAAAGTTTCAATTTGCTGAATTTATGAATTCAGAATGTAATGTGTCAGGAATGCATTAATTTATCTGACAAAACTGTTGAATGTTTCTCGTATTCATTTATGCACAAAATAGATGTTTTCAAATAATAGGGCACTGAAAATATTTTTATAATTAAAATAGTCACAAAAACATGAATGTATACTGTTGACTAATAATAATAAGAGAAGCTTTGGGAAACATTTTTCTGATGTTTATAAAACCTTGTTTCCTATTGCAGGGTTTAGAAGAAGGATTATTTGTAACAGAAATACAGAGATGTCTACATCTGTCTAATAGTAAAAATTCCTTTCTCTTACTTCAGTTCTGTTTCATAGGTCAAACTACGGCACACAGTCATTTTTAAATACTTGTTTTGCTTCTCAACACTAAGTCATAATTCTCTGGAAGTATTGTAAAAATGAAAAAAAAAAATGCATTTATGTTGTAGTTTTGAATAACAGTCATATATTTATGTCTATTGAAACATTCTTTATAATTTAAGATGATAAGTTTTGCTGTGAATAAGTTTTTATGTCTCCCTAGAGATCTTTAAATCACATACAGTATGTTACTTTATTGGTGCTTAAAGTTTTTCTTTTCTATTTGAATGTTGATGCATTGTGTTAGAAATCAGTGAAATAAAAAAGAATGATGCAACACATTGTACTGTATACTATGTACAAATGTTTTGCTGTAAAATGAACCTGAATAATGTTTATTTGACTTCATAGGTTGCATCTCCTGTAGCTAAAGTTAGGGCAAACTTTTGCTGTAGGTGATTGACTGGCCAAAATCTAATGCTACTTTTTTTCACAATAAAAATTATGATTTTTTTAGACTTATTACAATCTACAATTGTCTGCTGTGCTTAAAGTTTTCTGTAAGGGCTCAAAAACTTAGAAGGTGTTGAAATTCAAATTGCTTTCCTAATATAGATTAAAATACAAATGTAATGCATATGTATTAAGTATTTTTTGCACGAAACACCCCAAAGCACTCCACATAATAAGCACAGGTTGAACTTTAGAAGTGTCAAAATATGTCTATATTTCTTTACAGCAATTGACACACATACAGTCTTACTGAAAACAGGAGGATAAGCCAGTGTTGGCAATATATTTTGAGAAATGATCTGTCAGGGTACAGGAGTCTTATTCTTTGGCTTTGTAAAAGGAAGAAAACATGAAGTTGATATCTGTCTCCTCCCAAACCTGTTGTTTTTAAACTAATGTACAGCGTCAAACGATACAATACAACAGAAAATTCAAGACAGTTTGCTTTGGCATTTTTTAACTCGCTCTGGGGCACTGTAAATGGACAGTGCAGACCAGAACAGAAGCAATGTCTCTGAGAATGTTAAGAGTCAAACTGTTGCCTCTCGGCTGTGAAACTACCGTAAATGCAGTTTGTGTAATACAGTATGTGTATTTAAATATAATTAAATACCGGACTCAAGAAAGTAATATCTTGCAAATACAACATGGGTCATGCAAGGAAGCTGGGATTCCAAGACATAAGTAATATTTTTTAGTGTTCCAGCACTAGTAATAAATTCATTTTATACACTATTACTTTTCAGCTCCATTGATCCATTTTGAGGAATTTGCATGCAGAGCATTAATGTTGTACAATTTCCTGTATTACAGGAGGGTCGTATATAATTACATTTATAATTTGTCCTGATGAAAAGATTTCCTAATATTAAACTTCTTCTTAAACACACTTCTATTCCAGTTCTCCATTTCAGAAAGCTGCGTGCTTCATCTGCGATCCTCACGGCAGCCAGCGTCGCTCCAGCTCCTGCCCTCTGTCTCCCCGATCCCACCAGCCTTTCTGGGTGTCTGCTGGGGTCAGGCCTCAGCACTCCGACCCGCGTCTGTTTCTATCGCCACTGCGCCCGGCCGCTTCCTGCTCTTCCGGCAGATGACCCCCGTTGTCAGCCTCTTCCGTTTCCCAGCCAGCCACATGGCTCCACATTTTCCACACATCTGTTCACTGGAATTGCCTCCCTGCTCCCTTGGCCTTCCCTCATGACGCCTCCCCTTAATGGAGTTCCAGCGCAGCTGAGCACCAGGAACTATTCCACCCATCCATAACCATCCATTCTCTCGCTCCTATACTCTTCTGGACCCTAGTTTCATGCCTACAGAGAAAAAAGGACTCACAAAATGTGCAACTCTCTTTCCTGATTAATCTTTGGCATATGGGAGCCATATCGCTGCTTTTTGGTGGAGCCAAGCACTGGAAGAGACACAGCGCGAACTCCTCCTCATTCTGCATTAATATTGCCGTAACCCCATCATTGCCCTTGCTCAAACCTGGACTAGGAAATGTTACCAAGGCTTCCATCACAACATTCAGATGCCCCTGTCTTCCTTTGATCGACTGACCGACTACAGAAATTAAGAATTATTTTCTACAGTTTTCTTCCACATGGACAGGTTTTCCGGTCAACTCTGCCTTAAGGTTTAGTTGACCTACTGAAATTGAGTTTTTAGCAAGCGTTCAGGAGGTGGTTAAACTCTGATAACATAGCTTCCCTGTACATAGATACGATATTTCCTAGCTACAGTACATGCTTATTTCCTTTTTCATCCCTCCCTTCAATCCATCATCATACTTGCTGCAAGTACTCCTTCACAAACATGACAATTATACAGTATGTCACCTGATGCTTCTCTTAGCACGATACAGCACTTGTGTTGCGTGTGACTGATTTCAATATTTTTCCTATGCTGTCAGCTTTTACCTTCTGAAAACATGTTACCATAATGGGCAACATCCACAGCCAGCATTTCAAACAGATATGAGCACTGATAGTTTCTCTATGCACAGTAGTACCCCTGACCACAGCCTGAGACTAACCCAATTCCTCAGTCTTAGCACAAAGCAGAGTGGATGTGGACAGACTGTAAGAGCTGCTTACATTCATGTACTTCTTGAGTGTTGCTAAGCAGATTGACATGCTGCTGCACTTCTAGATTCTTCCATGCTTAATCTAGCAGCATTGCTTTGGCCCTGTTCAGGCTGTTAAAGTAAAGAGTCATGACCACTGGTAGTGAAAGCCTGAACTCTCTATCTGTTCACAAAATGTCAACCTGCAGAAGGGAGCTGACAGAGTCTCTGCAGACCACCAGCTGTGACTGAATACCAGACTAATTTTGTACGAGACCTATTTATATATATATGAGCCCTGGACACAATAAGTGCAAAGCAACTTATGTTGTGGTTAAGTGAGATTTAATTAGGAATTATTTAGGGTGATATTCTGTCATGTGAAAAATGGAAGAGCCATTAATATATTTAGGAACAGTCATCTTTCATTGTTTATATGGGCTGTTCCAGTCTAAGAGTAGGAGTGGGAAAACAATTGTTCTTGACTGATTTTCGTATATAACCTCCTAATGAACCCCATGTGTATGGCATACCTTTCAACAAGCTACAAATTTCAAAGCAGTCCCCTTTCAGCTTGATTAAAGCTATAGCTTTCACCTGGGGTTCATTAAGAATGTGCAGAGACATCTAAAGTGAATTAAGTTAACACCTGTAGGTTTCTATTTTCTGAGTTTCCTTTGAGGTCAATTTCCTCCATATTTTTTATATACTTTTTTTCTAAACTGACAGTTTTAAGAATTCTGAGAATCACACCATTTTTGATAAAGATAAGGTGGACCAGTTGAGTTTTCTGAACATTTTGTATGTGAGCTGTAAAACAGAGATTGGAAGGGTCTCTGATAGGGTTGAATTATTGTTCCAGACGTGCTCCTTGGCAATGGGGATTTTAGGAACTTGGAATGACATTTTTATCACCACTGTCAACAGAGCTTTCAAGGAAGAAGAGAAGAGAGAAAACACAACATTTCAGCTGTGGAGCCTTCTTCTTTCAAGGACGAAGCTGTGTCCTAGAGAGGGCTAGAGGGGGTCTATTCAATTCCTCTAGGTATAAGCACAGCTAGGCAATAAGGTACTGTAGTTGTAACATACAAATATTGTACCAAATACAATTGTAGTATTGTGGTGTCACAGCACAGTGTTAGTGCATCAGACTGAAAGATTCAACCCAGCATGCCATGTACAGTATTTAGAAGTACACGAGGCCATATTGCATCAATTGCTGCACGATACCTCAATTAGTCTTTTTGGGAAATATTTGTATGTGGTCATTTTATTTACATAACAGGTATTGTAGTTGATCAGGTCCATATTTTGAAAATGAATACTATATACAGTATTGTAATTTTATTCTGGAAATATTGAATTTTACGTTAGTTTCTTTTGAACTATTCTTTCCTGTTTTCTGATGTTTTAAAATTTTATATCTAACCCTATTTGGAAGTGTGAGCATCCTCTTTAGCTGGTGAAGCCACTCTTTTAGTACTTGAGACATAAAAGAGTGTTGAGAATATATTTCATAAGACAATTCATTTGAGGATTTTAGCAATCCATAGTCCACTCGTGACTTGAACACCTCAAATGTAGTGTCCTCTGATTTCCCTTTATTCATTATTTTAAATTAAGTCCAATTTGTGAAAATCTCACGAACTGCTCTTTCAATTATGCATTGTGATCATACTTTATACTATAGGCAACAGTAATGCCTACAGTAGGAGGCCCTTTGCAAATATTGCTTCTAATAGGATGTTTCTATTTTAAGGTGAAGAAAGCACTATCTTGCAGTAATAGAACAACTATAGATTTAATATTTGTGATTAAAGAGGTACTGGAGGGAAAGAGTTACACTGTAAACTATTGAAGACATTACCAATAAAGCTGATTATTGAGGGGGGTTATTGAGTTGGGCCATCTCCGAGAATTCCATTGTGAGAACTCCTTGTCAGCAGGGCCTTTTCCCTTTTTTGTTCTTATTATGGAGCTACAAAGTGCTACAACTTTATGAAACAGTTTTCCTCTGAGAAGTCAAAACAAATTTAAAATCAAAGTGATTGGTTTATTTTCCAAACAACTACGGTCATGATCTGGAATTCAGATACAATGTGGATCATGTCCCAGCACCACAGCGCAATCTGGTTTGATACTTAAGGACCACCCTAATTTTCTATTCCACGGCCCTCCTGAGAAGCAGATGGGCTTTTCTGATGAACTTTACAATACATTGCGATGTAGATTCCTGAGCTCTGACGGCCGAAGAATTACAAAAACAATTGATATGTATTTTCATTAAATTTCCTTCTGAACGATGCCAGATTTGAGCAAGGCAAATTAAAATATGAAGCTGAAAATAAATTAAACAATTTAGTAAATTATCTTTAGAGGTGATTTTACAGGGTTTCTCATTAAACATGGTCAAAAAAAGAATGAATGTGAGAGAGTGCTTTATCAATTACCATATATTATCCTGACTTTCCCAGTACATTGTGGCACATAGGAAACACCTGCAACCTTGTCTGGCCTCATTCAACCCAGCTGACTCCTTTCATCCTTCTACTTGAGAAGGGTCACTTTCATAAACAGGTGTGTTCCTTCAAAATGCAGTTTTTTTCATTGAGGAGTTTAGTAGTCTAAACGTGAGTGCAATATGCTGAAGGATACATCAAACTTTGGTAAGTCCCTCAGGAGTTGGTTTTTAATATCAGATGTTACCTACTGAGCTGAGACACAATTTTACTCCAAAGCTGCAACTCAAAACAAATTGAACAAGTGCCTTTAAGAAGCCATGCCTGTTTTGCCGATGGAGGGGTTAAAGTTAATTCAATCAGGCATGTACACTTTCTGTGAAAAGGGGAACATCTGCATTCAGTGGCATGGCCCCATTTGTTGCAATTTTGGGTCTCATTTCCATTTGCAAGAAAGATAACTGCTTTCATATGGAAGCAATAGATAGAAGAGGTCAATGCAATTTCTTTCACTCAGGGAAAAATCTTAATGCAGTAATCTCTGTTGGAGAGGGAAGAAACAAAAAAATGTGACTTTGGACAGAATTCCGTTATTTTTAATAATTCTTTCTCTTGTGAAAAGAATGGAGCAGATTGAACTGCATAAGCTATCATTATCATTCATTAGTTCTGATGACAGAGGATTGAAATGATTTTCCTCTTCAGTTTCACACTATTTTGAGAAATATGTATCAACAGACTGGCATCAATAATGTTTATTTAATTGTGATTCAATTTATTAATAAAGTAATAGGTAAAAGCAATGCATTTGCAACAATGTAAATTTAGTAAAATAACAGATTATTGATTGACTGTGAAAAAGGAATCCTTACCATGAAATTCATTACATGACATTCATAAGTGGCTAGCAGTAGGCAGAATCAGCCTCCAGCACCTAGGTTAATTAAGCAATTAAGAATCAATGAATTCATTGGAAGGTTCAAAGTACTGTAATGATGTGGAATGAAAATGCCAAAATTAACTACTCCTATCCTAGGTACACCCCTTTTGCCTCAATTTGTTGTCAGGTTTAGAAGTGAGTATATATTGTATACATGTATAAAACTGCTCTAACATGGACGATTTACAATGACTCTCAAGACTCAGATATTATGTCAAATTCTAATTGATAAAGCAACAACCTGATCTGTATACATTGTAGAACATTCTTTTCTAAATATGGTTGGAGTACTTCTTTTAACTTATACAAATTTGCTTAGATTTTTATTTGATGATCAACATGAGAGCAGAGGGTGTTTAATTTCTGATCTTCACACCCCTAAACAAACAATAAAATATAATACTGACTTTTCATTAAGCGTAGCACAAGATTCAGGAACTGAATATAGTACTGTACTGTATATAGATCATCTTACAAGGGTATGTCTTCTACAGTACAATAAAAAACCCTAGAAAGGATCTGTGTTTCAAAATAGAAGAATGTATAATAATTATTTGTTTCACTGAAACTCTAATACAAAACCCATTACACAGAAAAATGTTAATGTTATGAAATCTTGCTTTAAAGCAACGTGGCAGGTACTTTCCTATAGAATGGATAGAGTTAAAAACAACAAAAATATCCAAATATAATCTTGTCTGATTAATTTATACATCAAATGAACATAATCAAATTAGCTTCAGCCTCAAAACTGAGATGATCTGTAAGAAATTAAGAAGCATTTACCTGCTTATAGCCAAGGACACTAACTGAAACATGGCAAAAATGTTCTGTATCACACTGGTGCATAACTGCAATAGTACTAACTTCACTAAACTGATATTAACCAGACTTGAATTGGGAGGTGTAGTGGCAATAAAACAGTTGTAAGACTTTCTTTGTCAATTGAATAATCACCCATTCATTAATCTAAATGAATATCAGAATGTAAACATCGGGATTTGTTTTATTATGCTGCTTTATTTACAGAAGCACTGTCATGTGTGGGAGTTAAAGTGTATTAAAAGAAATGTTAGCTCTAATTTGTTTTGGTAGGCTGTTGTTGTTGGTAGTCAGAAATCTTGTAACTCTTTGCATTTACAGTATGTGTAGGTGCATACTGGAAAAGAGGAAGCTTTCCAGCGTTCAGAAAGGGAATTATCACCAACATTGGTTAGATATCAGCAGAGCTACTGTATGTTTTCTTTTGGGTTTCCTTTATCAGTCTTTGGTCTGGATATGTTAAAAATCAAAAAGAATAAATTCAAGGACCAATTCCAGCTGGGATTACACCTGTGTGTCGGAGTGTTTAATGCATCTTGCATCTTCCTAAATCATTCAACTTGTAAAGATGAACGCAGGGTGAGGTCCATGATCCAGGTTCCAGCCTGGGTCATGTCACAAGCCTACTGTGACTGGGGTTCCTTTAGCTGCAGTGTGTAATTGGCCGAGTATCAGTAAGGTTAAGGAGGGATTAGTCTGCAGTGCTGTTGGTGGGAGACAGGCATCTCCTGCAGCCAGCACTGAACCTCCAATACAACACTGTGTTGCTTGTGATGTGATCAGAAAAGTCTGCCTACGCCTTTTCACACACATTCCCCTGTGTGCCATCGTGGGATTCTGCTTATAGCCGTGAGCCAAGAGTGGAGACACAAAAACAATTTTAGATTCCAACTTGAATTAGGTACAGTATCACACATATCCCAAAAATAATTGGCAACATTATTTTTTAAAGTCTACTAAATTCAAGTTAAAAAATAATAATCACCAGAGGGCAGCAAGGACTCATGGAAATAATGTTGCTTATACCATAGAATCACATTAAGTTGTCTGTACAAATGTTGAGATTTTTTGGGTTAATTGACAAGAATAATTTGCAATTTCCACCACACTTTTCAGTTTTGGTGCAGCTATTTAATTATCTAGGAACAAAAGTTTTGAAATTTAAGTCCTATTGTGCACGGATGATGCCTTCAAAGTGTGGTGTTTATTAGCTAGGTTGTATTTCAACAGATACAGTGTAAAATGTCAGATGAAGAAGACATTTTTAAATGATAAAAGCTGACAATACAACTACTGTTTTAGAATATTTTAAATGGAGAAAAACTGTACCACAGAATGACAAAATCTGATTTTGAACAGAAGGGATTTAAATTTGTGGCTGCTGTTTTGAGATTAAAATGTATTCACCTCAGCCAATGCTGAGGCCATCCATGTTGATGATATTATAAATTCTGCTGATATTTGCCAGGTTTCAGTTTTACTGGTTGACTGGTTCTGAAGAAGAGTTTAAACTTTAGTGAAAAACATGGCCCAGGCTTCAAACTGAAATATTGTTGTCACATGTACTGTACAATAAATTAACCAGTGCCTGGGATATGCATTGGTTACGCAGCGCATAACAACATGAAAATGTTACAAATGGGAGGCCATTGGGCCCATCTGAACCATTTGGTAGTTAGTAGCTAATTGATCCCAGGACATCATCAAGCTATTTCTTGAAATTAACTAGGGTATCAGCTTCAACAGCATGATTGTTTCATACTTGATTGTTTCATACATAATTGTTTCAACAGCTTGTTTCCTACTTTCTCAACAATGTGCGTAAATAAGCGCTTCCTTTCCACTATTTTAAATGCTCGTCTATGTAGTTTCCACTTGTGCCCTCAGATTTATATTTCACTGTTGATTCTGAAGATGTCCATTGGGTTGATATTATTGTCTTTGAGGATTTTGAATGCTTGAATTAGGTCTCCTAGTACTCTTTGTTCAAGATTAAAAACATTCTGTTTTATCAGCCAGTCAGCTTAGGACATTCTTTAAAGCCCCAGAATGTATCTAGCTGCTCTTCATTGGACCTGTTCACAACATTGTAACCCTTTGTACACAGTATTCTAAACTAGGTTTTAGCATATTGTGCAATTGTAACATAATATTAGTTGATTTCTATGTTTATCTCTATATCAGAATATTTTCTTTTTATTGTTTCCCATCTTTGTTTAGGAAATGTGAATGATGTGTCTACATAAACATCTAAGTAGTAGCCCTTCTTAATTTTGTATTTATACTTGATGTTTTTACTGTTACCTTCCATACATGTAATTCTGCATTTGTCCACATTTAAGGTGATCTGCCAGGTATCTGCAAAGTCTTGAAATGTCTATGAATC
Source organism: Lepisosteus oculatus (assembly GCF_040954835.1). Taxonomy (NCBI): domain Eukaryota; kingdom Metazoa; phylum Chordata; class Actinopteri; order Semionotiformes; family Lepisosteidae; genus Lepisosteus; species Lepisosteus oculatus. The sequence goes on from NC_090710.1 coordinate 4,710,903, forward strand.
TTTATGAATTGCATTCCGACTGCTACAGAGTTTGTTTATTCTACTAATTTTATAGTTTCTGCAAACCTGACTATGTTACTAATTCTATTGGAATCTGGGTCATTGATATATAGTAGTCAGAACAGTGGTCCTAGTATAGATCCCTGTGGTACTCCTTTTATTACATCATACCAGTTTGAGTATTTACACCCTAACTGTAATCTTTGTTTTTTATTACCCATTTCTCAATCCAAACACATGCATTTGCACAAATACCTACTGCCTACAATTTACTACCTGCAATCTGGGTATGAGGAGCTTGCAGGTTCAGAATACAATAACACAAATGAGAAAGCCTTAGTGTTGACATGAAAGTAGGAAGAGTGCTACCACTTGGTGAGGTTTCCTAAACAGAAAGAGGACATGTTCCAAGCAACCCCTCCCCCCAAAAAAAGAAACATAAGCTGGTTATGTGGAAGGAATGTTATGCCACAAGTACAGTGCAGTACCACGGGCAGAGCAGGGCTTTGGGTTTCTCCAAAGTTATTCAGGGAGAGTCGAGTGCAACAAGAGCTCTCTGGTGTGCTTCATGCAGATTGATTGTCAGATTAAAGGCTGCCTGGGTTTCAGGGAGACAGGGCTGACAGCAGCAGATGTGCCTGAGTTTTCTAAATAGCCAGACTTCTTGGGGTTTAAAGCAGGCAAGCCAGGCTACCTGGTTTCCTGGGAAATGGGGACTGTTCATGGCTGCCTGGCACCTTTGGCTCTTATTATCTCAATGTCAGAACCCTGAATATGCTGTGAATCAAGCATTAATATGGGTGTTAAAAAGAGGTTTGATTAGTAGATTGGCTGGCTGATTGAAAGGCAAAGTGGACCAATCTCATTCACACAGGCTCGAACGGATTGGGAGCACTTGTGTGAATGCAACTGCAGGTTGCAAGTCATTCCCAGATGGATGTGACATTGAATCATTGGTAGTGGGAAGAGTGGAGGGCCAATAATGCACCAATTGGACATCAGCTGAGGGAGGGGGAAAGGATGTGATACTGATATTGTGCTCTCACACCTTGTGGTTCAGTGGGAGTCGGCAACTGGAAGCTCTGGTGCAAGCCATGAAAAGAAAGATTGGGGAGAGACAATAGACAGAACTACATATAAAGCTCGGGCCAAAGGAGCAGTCAGTTGGATGACCAAAAATTGAGAAAAAAGGGGGAAGAAAGGAGACCAAACCAAGTAGGATTAGGAAGCAAGAGAAGGAAAGGGAAAAGGGGAAACAGCCGTTGTTCAGAGTTAAGAGTTACTAAAGGAAAATGAGCAGAAAACTAATGAGAAAAGCAACGAGGACCTTCTCTTTAAAAAGAACCAAAGAGGAAACGTGAAGACAATGTACAAGTCAGGATTGTGTATTTCGTTAAAGGACAGATTCTCCTTTCAGGAATATGGCATGATGAATTCCATTAATTCTTCCATTTTTAATAATGTTTTATCCGTAGTGAGTCATTATGAGCTGGAGCCTGGCACGCAGAGGGAACAAGGTGGCAGCCTGGATTCTAGTACAGTCTATTGAAGTGCACAAACATACACAATCTACAGTATATACATATCGATGGAAACAGAGCCACCAATTAACCTGGAAAGCATGTTACAATACGTGACAGTGGGAGAAAGAAATGAAACACAAGGTAGGATCTCATGAGGGACTGGGGAGAAGCACATGCATAGCTTATGGCCAGCAGCCATATCACCCTGCAACTCACAACTGCCAGCCCACTGAAGCTAAGCAGGTGTGAGCCTGGTCAGTACCTGGATGGGAGACCTCCTGGGAAAAACTAAGGTTGCTGCTGGAAGAGGTATTAGTGGGGCCAGCAGGGGGCGCTCACCCTGCGGTCCATGTGGGTCCTAATGCCCCAGTATAGTGACGGGGACACTATACTGTAGACAGGCGCCGTCCTTCGGATGAGACGTAAAACCGAAGTCCTGACTCTCTGTGGTCATTAAAAATCCCAAGGCGTTTCTCGTAAAGAGTAGGGGTATAACCCCGGCGTCCTGGCCAAATTTTCCATTGGCCCTTACCAATCATGGCCTCCTAATAATCCCCATCTATGAATAGGCTTCATTACTCTGCTCTCCTCCCCACTGATAGCTGATGTGTTGTGAGCGTTCTGGCGCACTATGGCTGCCGTCGCATCATCCAGGTGGATGCTGCACATTGGTGGTGGAGGGGAGTCGCCATTACCTGTAAAGCACTTTGAGTGGAGTGTCCAGAAAAGTGCTATATAAATGTAAGCAATTATTATTATTATTATTATTATTATATATCCACACAGAAGGTGCCTTAGGCAGGACTCACCCCAGGACCCAAGAGCTGTGAGGTAACAGCTACTGTACCAATTCTATAAGCTTGTTAATTTACTTTTTGGAAATTACCATTATGTTGCTTTTTAGAGAACAATTCACTCATTAATATAAACAACAAAGATAATGAGTTGCTGGTGATTCTTATTATTAAAGTTTAAACTCCTTTTTTCATATTTGTATTTAATAGAAATTTTGCTATAAAATATTTATTTCATATTTCACTTTTTCTGGGATTATACATTAATAAGAATTCTAAAAATCTTGGCATTATTTTCAAAGCCACAAGAGAGCAATTATGCTTTTGCTTGACTAGTTAAGGAAAGAGCTTCTTTTAATAATCTGAGGGCTTTGAGAACATGCATGCAATTTAGAGACTGTCTATGTTTTTCAAGATTAAAAATCCTGCAAAAAATTAAATGACAAATATCTTAAATCATAATCTTTTGAGTCACATCTATAGTACAGATCTTCTGAAATTAACAATTCAACATACAGTTATGCCAAGACTATATTTCAATCAACTTAATTAGGGTTAATTTGGGAGGAAAATGACTTTTTGGATGGATTTGAACAAGATTTAATTGTAAAATGACTTGCAATTCAGAATTGAGAAAATGAATCAAAATCTTTGTAAGGTAGGAACTAAAAAAATTAAGATTATTTTAATATTTGATTAACTGCAGAGAACTTGCAAGATCAAGTAAAAAAGGAACTAAAAACCAACAGTATATTATACATCTAATCAAATTTGAATACAAAACTACAAAGATGGACCTGTTGGTGAATAATAGAAAATATGGTTAACAGAGATAGATCAAAAACTGTAAAAATGTAAATTTATTACTATACATACAGTATAACAATAACTAGAATCATGATGCCATTGGGAGACTATGGTAGTGTCGCATTCTATAATAGTTTTGTTTCCATACAAAAGACACATGTAGGGTGATTTTTCCTCCTATGTTTGACATGAGGCTATAACAAGATTTCTACATTGAACCCTGCCTTGATATTGATCTTGAATGGTCTTGAATCCACAGACTTTTCTTTTGTAACCGCAGCATGTCTAGAGTATTATTATTATTATTATTATTATTATTATTATTATTATTATTACTCCAGTATTTGTCACACAACACCTCCTGTGTGGGTAGTGTTTGGTAAAAAATACACAAGGGCAAGGCAGCACTCACAGCAAACAATAGGTCAGTTTTGCATACAGCTGGCCACACAAGCACTCACTGGCATTCTTCACCAGGTATCAAACAAAAATAACCACAAGAAACTTTATATAATATCACACACCTTGCTTTTATTTCTAGACTCCTGACTCCCAACCGCTCCTAGTGCTCACAACACCCTTTAAATAGGGTTTGGGCTGTACCATTATGGATACTATACTGTAGGTGTAAAACATAAAAATCACTAGACAAACCAACACATAGCACGGTAGTCTGGACTACTTGGACACACAAATCCATGAAAGCCATACCAATACAAGGAACAGACATTCATTAGTCCTGGTTGCCATTTTTAGTAATAACATTAGGCTCTGATATCCTCCTCTCTCAGCATCCAAGCAATAGTATGATCCTCAAGCTAAGCTTTCAGGCATATAACCAGTCTCCTAGCTGTTTGCAACTTTTTGACCTTTCTGAGGACCCCTCAAAACAAATAGGTACTGACTTCTCCACTCATATAATGCTGTTAAGAGGTAAGCTGGTGGCATTCTACATTGTCTTGTTTCTTTAGTGCAGTTTCTATAAAAATAGTGTTCTCTACCTTTTGTTCCCCTCCTTTCCACAACCTGCGTGTGCACCCACAGGCTGAGAAATGAACAGGGTAAATTAGTGAGAACTGACACACTCTGGTGTTGTAATAATAATAATTGCTTACACTTATATAGCGCTTTTCTGGACATTCCACTCAAAGCGCTTTACAGGTAATGGGGACTCCCCTCCACCACCACCAATGTGCAGCATCCACCTGGATGATGCGACGGCAGCCATAGTGCGCCTGAAAAATTTTCTGTTTTAGAAAAATAAGCTCCATTAACTTCTGCCACCCCTGTCCTAGCGTGTTCCATTTGCCACAGTGACAGACTGCTCTGTCACAATTGTACCTCTCCATGATAAAATGTAAATAAAACATCCGGAGATATGCAAAATCCTTGCAGCTTACCCTTTAAATGCAGTTTAGGCCGGAGTCTTGCTTGCATTCGTCATAGTCTGGAGTCTTTTAAGTCTTACATTATCCTTCAATCCCTAATGTACTAGCAAAAATAAAGCCATGAAAAATCAACAACAATTATTACAAACCATATAGAGGGTAGTATAAAAATACATCTTTTGACATAGGTCATTCAACCTTAAATGACCTATTCATATGTTGATTCATTTACATGCTCATCACATAAGATACTGTACAACACAGTCCCTAGCTAAACAGCCGATGGTGATTGCTTAGTAGTCCCTGCAGAACACTTTGTTGACAGGGAGAAGATGCTGGGATTCCACCGCTAACTTCAACGTTCTCAGAACAGGGTAACCACACAAACACTCCAACCAACAAACATGCCTGAAAAAAAATGCAGAGTACAATATAGTTTCAAAAGCAATTTCTTATGTGCCGTCCACAAAATCCTTGAGTCTTTGCAGCTGTTAAAAGTCCAACGGATTTACATTGGCAATGTTGGGATGAGGCAAATTCCACAATCATGGGCTGTGAACCCCTTATTTTATTTGCTATGGTGTCTTATTATAAAAATGTAATTTATTTGTCTTTTTCATTGTAAAGAGAAGACGTAGACGTAAAGACTTGCTTGAATTTTGTGTTATCCTTCATAAAAGCTGACTTCCGGTCACAGCTTTGATGTGTACAGTAAGTCCTCTGATACACATTGTGGGAATAGTTACAGGTTACTTCTAGAATTTGATCAATGAGCAAATTGAATTGAGAGAGAGGTAGAACTTTAGGTAGGCCAGATTATGTAAGAGCAAAGGGGATGCCAGGGTTGATCCCCTGCTCTTCTAAACAATACTGTTAGATCTTTAGTAACCAAGTAGTCATGGCAGCATTTTAGCACTTCAACCAACATATTGGTTCCCAGTTTCCTGGAGGACCTCTGTATCTGCTACAGTAAGTGTTCATTGAAGCTGAACTCTTAACTGATACTTTTAATTGATCTGCTTGCATGTTTATTGGTTTCTGCATTCGATCTTGGTTTGGAAAAATCCTAACTTCAAGCATTTTGTTTACAACTGTTCAATATACAGTACAGACCTTTAACCAGTTTCTCTCCAATGTGGTTCTCCTTTAATTCTGCTTTTATCAGGTGACCAGTTTCTGATGAGGAGACTCCTTGGGAATACCAGTGTATCAAATAACACTCCCAGTGTGTTTTTTTTCCTTTTCCAATAGGTTGCATTATTGATAACACATCCAAATGAGGGAAATTCCGATCCTCAGAAACTGCTACAGAGCTGATGAGGTACCAGTTAAAATTTTTCACCTTTGTTGTTGCTAAAAGGAATTTAATAAATACACCTTAAAAATGCACTTGACATCAATTGGGTGGAGCGGTGGTACTGTGGCTAAGGATCTGCGCCTGTGGTTGGAATCCTACCCTTTTGGGCTCCTGAGCAAGGCACTTAACCCCATCTGCTCCAGGGGTGCTACATACAGTAAATGGCTGACCCTGTGCTCTGACCCCAAGCTTCTCTCTCCTCGCCTGTGTGTCTCATGTAGAGCAAGCTGGGGTATGTGAAAAGACAAATTCCTAATGCAAGAAATCGTATATGGCTAATAAATTGATCTCCAATTACCCTCACTCCTGTCCTACAGCACAGTAGTGTCTCCAGTCAACAAAGTGCAGAAATCTGGTTTGAAAATACTAAGAGTAGTGCCTCCTGGTCCACCAGTACCACTTACAGCTGCAACCTGTTTCTGCCTTGGAGGTCTACCATCTCAGTACTTACCAGGCTTAGCTTCTGGAATTGACAAGATCAGGCTACAAGATGGAAATGCTGATGTCAGCTTATGTTAACCCTGGGTTTCATGTGGGGAAAAAAAAAATTAACTTCTTCACTAGTGTGTACTGGTAAAACATAATGTAAATTAGCAATTCACATTTCAAACCAATTAGAGTACCCTACTGCTCCTCAGTAGATGACATGTCCACATGTTTGTTGCCCTTTTAAAGTTGCAGGATACAGAAACTAAGCTACAGAAAAAAATGGAAAGTCATGCAGATTTATCCAAGCAAACTAAATCTTTCTTGGAGAATAACAGATGAAAGTGTTGCAACTCTATCCCTAACTGACTTAGATGGGCTCTTTTCCCTGAATGCCACAGGTCAAGCTCTACAATTTCCTGTGGCTACCTTCTGGAATTGACTTTAGGGTGAAAAGGTCTCTTACAGACTGTTTTAGCAGACTTTTTGGTTCATACTTGTTGTACAATAAACATGTTAACTTAATATGCAATTTCATAATAAGCACAAAACAAATAGAAGAGAGAAATGTGTATGTACCAGATGTGGAGAGTGCGATTTTCAACTCCCCTTCTTTTCTGTTGCTCTGTTTACATTTTTAGACCGTTGATCCCAGATGCCATAGGTTCTGCAGCACATTATTCCAGAAATTTGTTAAAATGCTGAAAAAATAACCAGAGTTTATTATAAATGTCATATGAATAAATACCTCATTATTATTTTACTTGGAATCCTAAAACTCACTGTTTCAAAATGAAAACAAAATCGCTCTCAAATTTTCAGTGAGATCAGAGAGGTGAAGTTTATTGGGTTTTACATGTCCTCTTCAGGTTAATTTACAGCACTCCCTCCTGTACTCAGTGTGTTGGAACACCTAATGGTAGACTTATTATCCGAAAAGATATCTTTGTTTAGTTTACTTCAACTACGAGTTACATCTGTTAGATGGCAAATTCATTAGTTCCAAATTACAACAGTCAAATAATTCTTGCTCTTTAGAAAATGAGTAAGACTTCTGATTTGTCAAATACTGTATATATGTTGATATGTCTTTTTATTCTTAGTGGTGCTTAAACATTGACATACTGTACTGAATAGCTCTCACAATTCCAGACGTATCCAAGTTTGTAATCTGAAGCACAGACGAGTGTGAAATTAAGTGAAAAACTCTCTCTGTTGCTCAGTTAGCATGAGACTATACAGTAGGTGATGCACATTGCATTGGGGCTTTTTAAAGAGAACATTTAGAAGATTTTTACAAACAGGACATTGCAAAAGGTATGAAATATGACTGGCTGGATGTATAGTAAATGCTTTAGAATATGAAGCGGTCATGTAGGATGGCTTGTAAAATGGAATTTGTGGCAGTGTTAAAACCAAAGAATGCAGGAAAATAGTAGAAAAAGAGGTGGTATGGTTTGATGCAGTTAATAACACAAGAGAAATTCAACATTGAAACAAATATCATTAAGCAAATTATTCCTATTCCTTCTTTATATATATATATCCTATACAAAGACATGGCTCGTTCACTAGGAACAGTCCAAGCTTTTGTATGTTTTCTTAAGCGAGGAAATGTAATTCTTAGAAGAGAACAAATGCAAAGGCTTAAAGAAGGCAGCTGTAATTATGTAAGCATAATCAGATATCATTGCAAGAAGCCATGATTTATGGCCTGTTTTCATATTAAACATGTTATGTGTACATTGACATGAGTGTGTTTTATTGCCAAATACCTCCACTGTTTCAAAGAAAGAAGTGTCTTATTTTTCAAAGGTTGCAGCCTGCTGCAGGGAAGAAAATGCAATTAAAGAACAATAATATTTAAAAAGAAAAAAAATAAATTCCGTTACGGGCATTCTAAATAGTACTTTTGTTTTCTTTGAACTGTATGCTCAGACGTGATTCCAAGAATCCAAAAATTCAGACGTACCTCACCTCCTGTATGTAATTATTTATTGTTTTATGAAGGTATTTACACAAACATAGTTAAATAGATCCAGGCAGATTCCATATAATGCATGTTTACATTAAACAAAATACAGATTCGTGTTAAAAAACTGTTTCTGCTCTTTAAATATAATTTATAGATTGTGTGGACAACAATAACCTGAAAAATGTAACTGGTTAACCAAATAATGCATTTTTTTAAATATGCTGCATCCTCTCTTTTTATTCAAACATTGGTTAATGTTGATTTTTTGCTACAGTATGTGAAAATAGCAAAACTGAGTTTGTTCAAAGCTTTATGGATAATATATCTCTGTAAGAATAAAACGTTATTTTTTAAAATTATTTTACACCTTATTTAATAATTATGGTAAGTAAGGTTTTAGGGCAGTTCTATTCATTAAGTTTTATGGTTTTGCATTCCAATGTGCAATAAAGCTTGCAGACTTTGGTGATGTGTTTAATGAGCAGTTTTGAGTTTTATTATAACTCATTGATACATAATTTTACTTAAATTGCTTGGCTAGAAAGATCAATACTCAGTATTCTTGCCATTGACTTTTCTCCAGGCCTGTAGCTATTGGGAGTGGCAGAGTCAATTGGAATAAGGTATTAGTTATTACTGTTCCTTGGGTAGACTCGTTTTAATTCACTAATCCTGTAATGTTGATTTTTCTGTTCTTACTCTAACTCAATATGAAATATTGGAGAAGTTGCAGAGCTGCAAAATGCTATTTGACTTCTTAAGCTGCTAAGGACCAGAGCAGAGGTAACAGACTAAACATTTACAAAGTGCATTTCGGGAGGAAAAGTAGACTAATGGGGAAATTATTTATGAACTATTTGCAGTGCACCTGAAAATACCTCCAGTGAAATTATGTTTGGCAACCTGAACGGCTTTGAAGTCAATGGAGTGGCAATAAAAATTAGGCCTTCATTAAAGAACACTGCCTTTCAAATTGAATTGGCTCAGGCTCAATAGGTCAAACATGGTTATAGAGAGAGCTGCTCTGGCAGTGTACCACACATGGAAGCAATTTGGCTGATTCTCTGCTGTTTTTATGATTTTTTTTTCCTTTAATTTTTTTTTCTTTCTCCAGCACCCCTTTTATGTCGCATTTAGGAAATTAACACTAACCGTCAAATTACTTTGTAAATAAAGGAGTATAACGTTAGAATGTTGAAACCTAGACTTGCCCTGGGCAAATGCTTATGGAGCAACAAAGGGATCCTTGATAGCTGTTTAGATATGCCAGTACAGGGCCAGGCTTTATTTTATCAAGTGCACATAATTTTTCAATTGATTTTAATGTAAGGCATTCATTTCCCTAGTGTACACCACTTGTGCAAGACACAGACTTTCACTGGGAAATTGGTAGAGTTACTAAAAAGGGGCCTTTTAGGGATGTGAGGGTCATTTATAAAGTACTTCAAGTTTTGGCCAACAGCAAATGAATCTCATTCACAAAAAGGCGGTGGCTTTAATTAAATACTGTAATCTTCAGAAACCAGATTTACCAAACTCTAAGGGATTGTAATCTGCAGAGATGTAAGCTAATTACTTAATCACTTACATTTGTAAATCTTATTATTGTTAAAGAAATTACTGTAGTGATTAAATTACCGATATTTATCTCCTAATAGCACTGATTAACTGGTGATGCTAATCTGTCATTTTGAAAGCTGATATTAACGGCATCAATCTCACAGAACAATAAACATCTAATATGAAAGAAAACTTTTGTCTGTTTGAACTCCAGATGTGCTACTTTAGTGAGGAATGTGCAATATTCTGGACTGCATGGCCACAATTTAGATGATGGGAACCAAAAACTGTTGACTTTTTTAATTGAGTTGTTTTGGCCCATTAACCCTTTGTCAGGCCTAACGAGAAAATAGGAAAAGAACAAATGCGTTCTTGTGTTTGGAAAGAACTGAGGACATTCTACCTTCTCTCATTCTGCTAGACAGAGCTGCGAAAGGCATTTGTCTTCGCAGTCACGATAAGTGACTGTAGAACTAAATTCATGGCTATCTGGGTCAGCCATGTCTGAAAAGGCCTTTCCATCAGAAAGAGAGAAAAACAAGCATGGCTGTCTTTAGTGCGTCTTATTCAAATGGATGTGCACAATACAGTCCTGCAATAAGATGAAGAAAAAGAACCCCAATTCAATGAGCTGTTACACTGAATCAGCTTCTGCTCTCAACAGAATGATGTGCAATGTGGAAGTGTCACACTTACAAAAACCTTTCTGTCCACATTTGATTTTTTCATCTTCTTTAGGACTGGTTGTACTGTAGATAAGTGCTTCTGAGGAAATAAGTGCGGTATACAATACAGGAATACAGGAACTCATTTGCTATGATGAAAGAAATATAATATGCATTAAATGGACAGCATCACTTCACTGAATACATTCAACAGAGCATCATGGCAAAATGCAGTGACAGAACATTTATCTCTTATAACTCACTAATTTCTTGTAACTTAGCTCATGCAAAGATACTAATTTGTTATTTCAATAAAGGATTGAGTAATACTGTATCTTTCAATGGCACACAATAGCCTTGATATCTTATCACAGAAATACAGAATTGTAAAGTCCAGTTTTAAAGCTTAGCTTGATAAAACAGGAAAACAAACTGTTCAGGATTTGGTTGCTGTAGCTGGTCATTGCTTGTCATTTGGTTCATATCAATTACCCTAAATGCCCCAAATACCAGAATACATGCTAGACATGTGTTATATCAGTGTCAATAGTGCTGGCAGTAGCATGGAACTTTAGTTGTGCAAAAATGTTAGAGTGAAATTTCTGGGGCACAAAACGTCTGCTGCAAATGGGGTTTACGGTTGCACTTGTGCACTCTCTCAGTTTCCGGCCTAGAAACATTTTTTTTTACTTATCTCATTGAATCTGCATAAATCCAAACAGTTAAGAATGTGTATTCCCCTTGGACTCTTTCTAAAGTAAATGGTAAATGATGCTCTAAATCATCTCATATAACGCTACGTTAAGTGTCTAATTCAAATTCAGTCACCTTCTGAAAATTTGGCTCAGAGGGACATTTTTTTTTTATCTTCGGCAATTTGTTTTCCAAAGTTCACTGCTTTTGCTAGAAAGCTTTGAAGATCATTAAAAATGTTGAAGTCTGCAAAATCATTCTCCAGTGTTTGGAATTGATATAATTTTATAAGGTTCTAATGCAACAGAAGCTGGTATAAATTAATTATAAATTTTATACATGATATCTTTTGTACCTTCAGCAGAATCATCTTGGTTCAGTCAAACTCCAGGTTACCTCACAAACAGTGTCATTTGTATAACCAGTACAGAGAAAGCTAAGGGACATGACAAGGTGATAAATGAAGTTTATAACTGCAGTTTAGGATGAAGGTTAGATCCTAATCTCATACACTTCCTCTCACCAACATGTATAAGTCTAGCACCCAGGACTTCCTTTTACATATCTCTCTCACACCTCTCCTATCTCCCCATCTGCACCCTTGCAGCAGCTCACCGGCTCATTCCTTACAATAGTGAGGGGGTTGGGGCAACCTATCCTCACACCTGGACTCAGCTAGGTGAGTCACGCCAAAAACTCTATATATTCCACCCCTTTATCTCATTCATTAGGATCTAACCAAACTAATTAATTAAAACATAGAGGTAATTGGAAAGCTATTCTAAAGACGGCCTGTCACTTAGTAATAGCAGAACTACCTGGTATTACAGAATCATGTGTTGTGTGCTTTTCATAGGGTAGGCCCATAAACTTTAGTAACCTAGTCAGTTGGAATTTCAAAGTGTGCTGACTGCCATTGTCACATGAGCCTTTCAAAGTTGATGTGAACGTGCCATTCATTCGAACAGCCGAACACAGACCAGAATTATGTGTTGCAGGATGTCTTACTGACCAGGAAATGTAATGAGCTGAGGTGCTCATTGCACAATTAATCTTTCCGTGTCTTTATGTCTTTGCGAGGTAGAAGGACCAGAGTACCTGGAAAAATCAAGAGAGCAGAGAGAACATGTAAACTTCCCACAGAGAGATGCACCACCCAAGAATTGAACTCTGGATCCTAGAACTATGACACTATATGCGACATCACCATCCTGCTCTCCTGTTAAGCCTAAAAGACTGAATTTGCTAGCCTTTATTAAATTATAACACTGCAATATTATCACCACTGGCTTGAGTTGACATTTATAACTCTGAAAGTCTTGTCACTGTGAAAAGATTCCTGCAGTCCTGTTCATACACCCTGCATGCCTCCTGGAGAATAGGGGAGAGTGGAATGTTAAATCAGAGGCTTGCCCTGGGCAACCTCTTGTTGAGCAACAAAGCTCTCCAAAATCAGTGTTTTGATATGCTACTGAAGAGGCAAGCTTTATTTTATGGCCTGTAAGCAGACCTCTACATCAGAACAGGAATTTCAAACACCTGTTCAGAATAAAGCTATGTTGACACTTCCTGTCAAAACGCAATTGCTTTGTGTCCTTCTTATCAAACCTCAGCCATGAGGTATATGTCTTTCTGAAAGGGGTTTTAAAATGATGTTTAGTGAAAGGGGCAATTCGCGCTGAAATGGGCAGATGTCTTTCTCAACTGGTAACAAATGCAAAAGACTTTTTGAAGCATACACAGAAATGACAGACCCCTTTTCCCAGTGTGCTTCGGCTGTTTAAACAAAGATCTATTGAAACTCAATTTTACGGAATTCTTGTTTATTTTTTCTCTTTCAGGCACTGCCAGTAACAGTGCAAGCTGTATCAGCCTTAATTCATACAGTAAGCTATAGTAATTATTATAGTAAGTATTTAAATCGGCCAAATAATATTTTTTACTGATCTTGAATAGTTTGCTTACTTTTATTTTTTCTTTAAGCATTATATACAGTGTTTCATTTTATAGAATTATGTTGTATGATAGAGTTCTCAGAGACACGTTTCACAACCTCATAAGTAACAATTACAAACTAGCAGAAACTAGTCGTTATAGAAATAAAAACCAATGTAATAAAAATTCACATTGACTTGCCAAGACCGATTTTTATTTTAAAATAAATAAGTTTCACATTCAAGTCATTGCCCTTCCTTATCTTCAGTCTTGAAATTCAAGTCAATTCAATTTTTTCAGTGATGGTTCTGCGCTAGAGAACAAAATAGCAAGTGAAAACCATTGGGTTCAGTAAAAGGAATCATATTTAAATTAGGGAAACAAATACATTTGGACTTGGGAAAATGCTTAGTGTACATGACTGAAAGATTAAACTTAAACAAGAGGTGGTATAAATTACAAATACAGCATCTGGAAAGTAGCTTTTAATTGTAGTGATTGCATGTCAGTAAAACTAATTTTAGTGAGTCAGGATAAAGAAGCACACATTAAATTGGTTCTCTTCAGCAAGGTGCCACAAGTTGCGACTGGTTCATTTGAATAGAAGAGAATATTGTTTAGGCTTATCTGCAGGAGAAGAAGATTGGGACTGCAATACATTATTCACCAAACAGCTGTGACATGACATCAGCCAAGTTTCTGTATTTTCACTCTGCTGTAATTTTGCTCTTAAAAGGTTCCATCAGTAACCCTGTTAAGAGCTGCTGAGTAACAAGTAACAACATTTTTGTCTGCTATCTAACAGCTGGCTGATGTGTATAGTTCAGGGCACAAGTGCTCCAAATAGGTCACTGGCCTGGTTTTGTTGTAAATGACTCATTGCATTATTTTGTGTCTGTCCTTATGGAATTTTGGAATTTGATCTCTATTAACCAAGATCTTATGAACTCTGGTCCCATTCGCTTAACTCTTTGAGTAGGCTTGTCATACAATGCATAAAGCTATCATATTTGCTACATTGTTATTTCTTTTACTTCTAATAGAGGAGGCACTCTTTTACACCAGAGCAAGCTACAGTAACCAGACATATTATTGAAACTAATACTCCAGCATTGTTCAAGAAATGGCTGGTCCTTAGATCAATTAGCTACAAGCAAACAATTGACCTAGATAGGCCTAATGGTCTCCTCTAGTTTGTAGTTCTTTGTTCTTCTTTTCTGTCATTGAGCTTTACTAATGTTGGATTAGAAACACAAACACGTTGTCCTTAAATTTCTGGCTAAGAAAGAGAAATACAATTAAATTAAAATAAATTTTCTTTGTATACTCTCTTAATTGATAAGTTTTTAGTTTGATAGTGGCATACCAACATGATCTTCCAACACAGGGGGTAAATGTGGCCACGCTTCTCTTTAAAGCTTTCTTGTCACAGACATTCACCTCTTTACTTAAAGTAGTCCCAGAAGAGTTAGTGTAGCAGGCCTCAGTGTCTCCTAGACTGTTAGAGACGTCTAGGGTACACTGGATGGGAAGCCAGTCCGTTGCAGTGCAGATACACAGACCAAACAGACACAGACATGCACACACTCACAGCAGTGCCTATTTTCCTAAAAGGCAATTAAACTGCTAGTATGTTTTTGTACTTAGGGAGGAAACTGGTTGCCACTGTGCCACCCTAATAATGTCCAATTGCATTTAAATCTACACATACCTTTGGCAATCAAAAGTGATTTTCCAAAGAAAGAGGTGTATGCTAATTTAGTTTTGACAGAAAGTAAAAAAAAAAAGCGATTATTTAATGAACAAAATGATTCAACTTTTAAATAGCCATGTGTGAATAAGTATGTAAACTCTAAGATTCAGTGGTGGCGGCTTTGCCTTCAGTACTACTGACTTCAACTAGACGTTTCCTGAAACTGCTTGTCAGTCTCTTGGATTGGCTTTTAGGAATTTTGCCCATTCTTCCTCACAGCACTACTGAAAGTCTAAAAGATTCTCCTTCAGCTAAAAGTAATTTTTGAGGTTTTCTTTTCCATTACCAACTTTCTTCGGGTCCTCTAAGTTTAATGGGGCTGAGGCCCGGACTTTGACTTGGCTATCCTAAAATGCAATATGTATTCTTCAGCCATTCTTTCGTAGATCTGCTTTCATGTTTAGAGCTATCATTTTCCTACCTGATCTTCATTTGGCACAGCGTCAGATGACATATAGATAGCCAGGCACAGCCATCTTTCAGCTTTCACACTTAAATATCTGTTACATGTCATCACCCCCTCAGGTATTCATGCAAAAACAGAACATAGAAGAGCTCTAGGTACTACATAATCATAATTTAAAAGGGCTACTGTATCTACAGATCTCTGTGACAATGAATAGGATAAAGCTGTTAGAAAATGAACAGCTAGATCTACAGTACAGAAGATTATAATAGGTCATATTTTAAATAAGTATAGTTAAGATCATTCCAAATGATTTAATTCAAGATTTATATATAGAACTTTATTCATGACTACAAAGATTATTGAGTGAAAATGTCACAAAAACTATTCAGAAAGAAAGCTTTCAGCTAGCAGTTTAAACATGTCTTTTTTGTTTTTGTAGCACTGGGGATGTTTTTTCACTTATGTGTGCCTGTTTTTAAGTTCTACGTTAGTGTGGCAGATGATGTTTTCATGAACAGACCCCTTAAGGTTTTCAGAGCAAAACATTAAAGACATGCAAAATCTAGTAGTATTAATGGTAACCTTCTTTGTGTGGTACGATCTGCTCCATATGTTGTATATTTGTCACATAAATGACAGGTAATTGGCCTAGCAGCTGAGTTCATACTTTGGAAACATTTAGTCCAGTTTTGAGTAACTTCTGCAAGCCGTATTTGTCAATAGACAACAGACTAATGCAATTTAATGTGTTCATGGTTTCAATATTTGGCTTGAGGTGCTATGAAGACATATTTCAGTATTTTAAACCTTTTTGCAATATGTGAGTGTCCGTTCTGTATACAGTATAACAACAAAAATAAAGTACAGTTTCCTTTCAGGGAGACACCAAGGGACCAATTCACAATGAGATGTATTAAAGTCAGCTCTATTTGAATACTTTTAAGAAAAAACACCGATGACCTCTAGTGTAAAAAAATATTATCACATGATTAAATTATCATGGGATAATTTGCAATTAGATTTTGATGTTTTACAGACTTTAAGCGTGTTGAGATTTTGGAGTATTTTAAAGACCAATAGACACTTAAAAGTTACAATTTATTTCACAATCAATTCATGTATGAACATATCTTTGCCTTAGCATATTCAGTGCTAAGGTTCTCCAGTGGGCTCTTCAGAATGATTAATCTTTGAAGAGGCTTTCCTCTAAAACTAAAAAAGCAAATTTAACACAGAAAATTTTCTTTTCCTGCTTCATTTCTTTAATCAAAGCATTACAGATATACAGTAACTATCGATGTGATACTTTTCATTTAGTATTAATCCAACAGTAATGCACTGACCACTAGCAATCATATTACAAAGACTAGAAACTAAAGTGTATCCGTTAGAGAAACCTCATAGTACACTGGTGTCAAGTAAGTGTAATACCTTCCAGAGGAGGATTTAAAAAATACTTAAAGCATGATTTTTCCCAGTGCAATACCAGTAAGAATATGGTATACATTTTTTTTTAATTGGTAAAAACAAGAAACATTATCCGGTATGTAAATTGACGTTATAAATTATATTTGATGTTATATTCTGGTTACAAAAGAGCTTTTTACCTTTTTAATTTAACTTTTTGTTCTGATATCAAAGCTAGAGTTATAAAAATTCAGATTTTTTGCAGCACTTAGGACCCCTTCTGCTTTACATAATGTATACTGTTATTGAGAATAATAATTTTTGTAAATATATTAATATTTCTATTATACCAATCATTATATCCCCGTTATTGGGACAAGTAAAGAGTTCTGACAAAGCTACTATGTTCATTTGCTCTGACAGCAAGTTATGTTCTAAGGTGTCATCATGCCATTTGGAAATGCATATGACTAAATTAGAACAGTAGTGTACACCATTCCATTGTCAGATTTTTATAGGCAGGCTTCCTCCTGGCTGCCCACTATCCTTATGCAAAGAATATTTGTTGCCTGGTTGCCTTGTATTCTAATGAAATGGTAACTCCAGTCTTGGCCTTTCGTAGCCAAAGAAACAGATATGGTTGGCCCAGCTTCACCAGATCCCCCAAAAATTCTTTGGGGGAACCACTGCATTTCTCCTCTCGGACATCACTGGATCCCGATCTGTCTTGGAATTATTTATAACTTATTTATACAGTATGTAACTCTCTACTGCTTGGATTCATGGTGACAAGAGGAAGATGTTGGAGACACAATCAGATCTGCATTGCACTGGCTTTCTGATTGCATTTCAGGGTCTTTTGCTGTGATACAGGGTCAGGGGCAGTGGAGGACATTTGTTAAGTTTAGGGGAAAAGTCTCATTGTTTTGTTTTCCATTTACTCTGGTTTAAAAAAAAAACGAATAAAACCTTTGTTAAGGAAAAATGAAGTCAGTACAAAATTATAGAGATTCTTAAGTATGGAATATATTTAGAAAATAATGTGTATTTTATAAAAACATGTGACAGTGAACAGTGAAATGAACACTAAAGATTCTGTGAACAGACTAACAACTACAGCATGTAGTACAATTTTACATTTAGAATTTAATGTAAAGAATAAATGAGCATCTCAAAATTCACCCATGAAAGGAGTGAATGCTTTAACTCCTTCGAATCTTGACAAAGAACAAAACAAAAACTTCACATTTTCAAATTTAAGCATTTTCTTCAGTGTCATTCAGTGTTAAATATATTTTTCTGTTACCAGTATTACAGACTAACACCAATTGATTTCAGATAATAGAAATAACTTGTGGAAGAATATCAAGTATCATTTTCAACTTTAGTCGTAACTTTATTAATCAATTATTACTCTGTTGGAGACTGAACTGTGTTGGACAGTATCATGCATTTTCCAAAGAAAGGGAAACTGTCCCCTGGTTTTTCATTAACTGCAACACATGGTGCCGATGCTGCTGAAGAGCTCTTTCTCCAAGTCATCACTTAATTAATGTTTCCCAGCATTATTTTACTAGGAAGATGAAAAGTGTAGGGTAGAAGCTACCTCTCTACTTTTTTTTCTTTTCTTAAAGCCTGAGATTTAAAGCAGTGTCTGAGACGGGTTTAATCTAGAGCTGACAATTTAGCAAATGGTCCGCCTTGCTCCACTTTGATCTTGTGAAAGTTTTCGAAATTTCAGTCTGGAACAAACTACGGGCCCAACATATCCTGGGTTCATTAGCAGGCCTTTAGCTGGTTCACAACAATTAGGCTTGTCAAGCAGCAATGTTCTGCTGAAGCAAAATCCTTGACTAACGATTTGCTAAAGAGAACTGACAGTCTGTTACAGTGTGCCATAATTGAATTTAGGCTCTAACAAGCCTTTGAACAAGTGAAAGAAGTATTTTAAAACATAAGGTTGATGAAAAGCAGTGGAGTGAATAATAATAGTACATTGAATTCCATAGTTTTTTTTTTCCATATGAACAGTCTGCTGTATATAACCTTGATAAATGGAAACAATATCCTCAAAAAATGTACAGTTTCTACATCCATTTTCCAACACTGGTGCTTTTTTAAATATTATGCTTGTAATTAGATACCCAAATATTTTTTCTGAGGGTTTTAACAAGCTCGTTGCAGTATTCTAAAGAAGGAGCAAGTTACAGTAGTCCAGGGCGAACTGTGAAAATCTATTGCCCCTGAACATGGTCATCATACAATAAAATAACTGCTCTTCCCTAATTACACCAGTGCTTTATCTTCCCACAGTTACAAACATCTGATTCTGAATGCACTTTCAGCACCTTCAGAGCAAATCATCATTGATAGTCTAAACAATGTAGAAAAATTAGTTTAGAAGAGGAAAACTAATATTCTTAGGTACAATCAAGTGGTATTTTACACTAACAATGTATAAATTATCTACATCAATCGTAGTCCTTCCATTTAAAATACAGGTATTTAAAGATCTGGAAAACAAATGCTGCTAAATAATACAGTAGGTCAATCTGGAGCATTGGTAATGAGAATTCTCGTTACATTGGCAAAATATTTTTCCTCCTTTCCGCCTTCTTCAATAGGGGGAAGGAAGAGGGGGAGATGGGTGAAATCTTTTTTTTCTGAAGCCGAAGCAGTAAAAAAATGACATCAGAAGACAACATCATATCAAAGAGTCAAATAATAAAGAGGCCCAGATTACAAATGTCAGAGGGATGGGATATTAAAAGACAAAATGATGAATTGGATGAAATTGGAAGAAAACACTCAAAAATTAAAATCAGCTTCACTTTTCTCACAGATATCAAAGGCATACTAGGTAATTGCAAAACATAGAGCGTCTCATTTCTTTTGCTTAATGTAACGGTAATAAAAGGCCTGTCGAATATGAACTGAGGGATGGGGACTCGGTGAAGTGATATTGGACTAAATGCTTTTTGTCCTGCTAAAATAAGCATGAATTTAATTGGTCAAATATTAATGCAATTATTACAGATTTTTGCTTACTCTCTTAAAAGTTCCATTGCATGATTAGCACTATAAATAGTACAACACAACTTTATTTTGTTGATCTGTGGATATATACAAAAAAGGATATTTCCATACTGAGATGATCTGATATTGTCTTGTGCCAAAGAGCAAACATGACCAGGTCCAATTAAACAAAGTTTATATTGTAATATTAAATATAAAAATTATATAACACCATATTTTCTGATTATATAAAACTAGCTGGGAACTAATTGATATGGTTTTGTCTTTTTTCCTACTTTGTATGTAAAACTTTGCATGCAAAAATATAAAATCCACCAATCCACTTTTACAAAATCTAGGACTTTAAAGAACACTTTTTAAAAATCAGAAACACCACTGTACTTATGTAGCAGCAATGCTTGTTAATAAGACAGAATTAAGTGTATATTATATCCACATACTAACATACCAATACTGTATATGCTAATAGAAATTCATAATATTCAAGACATGTTAGCATAATTATTGACAGGTTGCTTTTAAATATAATTAAAGCCTTGCATAATGAAGATTAACTAATTTTTCACGTAATTTAAATTAAAACCCACAAATATGTTACTCCGTTTTATGATGAAGGTTGAGATATCATATTTTAAATTGATTTCAGTAGTTTATTTAATAGGTTTAACAATTGAACAGGTATAACCTGCACTGCATAGTTTTTAAAAGTGTTATGTTTTGGAACATTTGCTGGACACAGCTAATATGCTAATGATCTAATTAAAATAAATATATTGTTTGCTTTTCTTTTAAAATTGCCATTAACCTGTTGTGGACTGCCAGCCATCCGGTGATTTGAAAGAAAGAAAATATGCTTGACCTATGTGTTTAACCTGCAAGGTAAAAGATTAAAAGAAATGCAAGATTCATGTTTTCCATGCTTTTCTTAACATTAGACAAATCAAAAAAAACTTTTTTCAATGCGTTTAACAATCAAATTCATTGCCTTGTATTTTTTTCACAGTGTATCTTATGGAGTTTAAAACAAAAGTTCAGGAGAAAGGTCAAGTCCTAATCTTGCCTACTTCCTCTGTGCTACAATACATACAGGTATATGCATATGCTGTTCACCTTGCCTTATTCCCTTTGGGCATCTCTCTCGCACCACTCCTCCCAACCCATCTACACCCTTGCAGCAGCTCCCTGGCTCATTCCTCTGAACAGTGAAGGGAGGATCGGTCAGCCTCATGCTTACAGTCAGGCTGCCATTGGCTCAGACAGGTGAGTTTCACCAAATCACCTCTTAATACAATCATTGCTCTATCACATTTATCAGGATCGAACTGAACTACTGCAATGATTTTTTGGGTATTATGTCACAATTCTATTTGCCAAAGGGACCAATACGCAGTCGCCACTAACTTCTTGTTGGGTGATGTGGAGGAAAAAAAAACCTTGCACTAAGTTAAAAGTGAGAACAATAGCTTTTCCGTGGTGAGGCATGACTGGCAAATATACTCTGCTAACTTTGTTTTTAGAAGTTAGTTATTACTACCTGGGGGGAAGTGATGCGCGGCAATCGTGACATACCTATCACGAAGGACTAATGTTAACAAACACTGGGTTGTCAGTCTCATCAAGCAACGGTGCGGCTGACTAGAAGATGTTATTTAATGCTACCCCAGAGTCAATTAAAATACAGTAATGCTGACATCTGCAGCATGCAGGGTGATCAAAGCGAAGATTGCCCATACAGCGGATGACATAAAAACAGAGTGTTTGGCGGAGGACTGACACAGAGCAACAGGTCAGGTAATTAAGAGAAAATCTATGATGTTTCTGTTGCCATTGCTTAGCTTTCTTCCCG
Source organism: Lepisosteus oculatus (assembly GCF_040954835.1). Classification (NCBI taxonomy): domain Eukaryota; kingdom Metazoa; phylum Chordata; class Actinopteri; order Semionotiformes; family Lepisosteidae; genus Lepisosteus; species Lepisosteus oculatus. The sequence goes on from NC_090710.1 coordinate 4,732,477, forward strand.
TTATCACAGCCATCAGAGCAAGCAAAAGGCATCACTCCCAGTGAAGGGGAGAAAAGCAGGTGACTCAGTGGTACTCTCCCCACCGTAGAGAGTCTCGAGGATAAATAAAAAAAAGCTGAATTAATTTGACAATGAATAAGTGACAGCCGTTTCTGGCTCTTTATGCTCCATTTTTCACTCTAATTGTGCCATGGACAGCTTAAAGCACATTGGGGAATTGCACACAAGCACCGTCAAAAATTAACTGTCCCTCTATGCTTTGTTGCCAGTTTATTTGCATTGTAATTAGTTGATAGCATTGGATTCTTTATTATTTATGTATATCTCCCCTTTAAAAACAGAGAGGAGGGAGAGGAAAAACAACCACAAGCATTAATTACAGAGACTAAAGCATTCGCTGAACTTTGCCTTGATGTGTTTATTACATTAATAACTTAACTGACAGATGAGACTGCAGATATTTATTTCCAAATTGGGAGAACATTTTTAGTACTGCAGACCATAATTCAGTTTCTGATTCTCTTTTAGAGGTACACTGTATGTTGTGATGTGGTCCAAAAAGACAAAAGTGTTGTATTTTAGAATGAAAAGTAGCAATGAGCAATGAAGTATACATTAAGTACATTTATTCTCTCATGGGGAACAGCCTTAATGTTTAAACAGAGCAAGAGTCTGGCAGAAAGGCAGATTTTCCAAGTACAGTAAGAGATAATTGTAGAAAATACAGTACATGACAATAAATTGGAGAAGAAATGCTACAAGTTTGGAAATAAGTCATAATGCAATTGTCCTTTAATAAAAAGCTCAGAATCTAAATTTTTCAAAGCAAGAACAGGTTTATAAAAAAATGCCTCCAAAACTTTTAATTATGTAGTCGAGATTGACATTCTCAAAGCATTGAAAAGAAAAATTACCGAGGCCTGCATGATCTATGTTAAGTGAATCAAAAGAAATCATCCCTATTGCTTATTGGCAGCTGCACATAGCAGCCTGAGAGAGGTGGGGGGGTGATTTTCAATGTGCCAATTACAGAACCAGCAGGCTTCCTTTTATTTCTGTTTTTCATCTTTCACGTGTATATCTTTTCCCCCTTCTTTAGGATTGGTCTATGGTGAATCATGCTGAGAGGAACAGTACAGTCGGCCCTCATTGTGTCTCTCTCAGGGACTTCTCCCATTTGTACCTGTTTTGGTCTTTCATCAGGATACAGAGGTTTGGCAATCGGTACGCTATTTCATGTTTATACTGTATATGAAATTGAGGTTACCTGCTAGGGGGAAAGCAAGATGCTTTAGGAAATAAATCGCTGGATGTTTAATGAATTGGGCTTTCCCTACCTGACAATTTAAATTTAGAGATGCTGTATGAATGTGCTTTGTCTTAACCTGATGTACTCACCTGCATATATTGTATTGGAAATAAAATACAACTGAATAGGATTCATTTTTTCAGGAAAATGGGCAAATTTGGCAGAGAATCTAAAAGCATTTGAAATGACTCCCTGTCCAAAAGATGTATTTTCTGAATATCTTTTCTTTGTCATATGCTAACAGGTTGAGAAATGGTTGATAAGGCCAGTCCACTGTAGACAGAGTCTGCTGCATTTGTACATATTTTCCAGAAATATGGACAATCCTGGCTTTTTGATCTGGTCTGTGATACGCTGTTCCCACAATTCCTATTTTTTCCATCTCCTGATGTCATTATAAAGTTTTGAGGATATCCTGAGAAATATGTTGTGTCAATGACGCACTTCTTCAGGTTGACCTTCGTGATATCTTTGGGACCTCAGCACATGAAAACACAAGAGGGCAACACTTAACAGTACAGGTGGCTTTATTGTACAATTAAAAGTAGGTCTTCCACTCAAAAGACTCTTGAAAGAGAGGCCCCATTCTCTATTACTACTACACTCTTACAATCTCCTCAGGCTGCTTCCTAGAGACCAAGGCCAGCAAACATCAGCATTGTGTAAGCCCTTTTTATACTTTAACAACCCTAATTAACTCCCTCATGGGAATGTTTTGTCTATTCCTCAACAATTTACTTGAATTTACTAATTGATACCTGACAACTATTATTTACATCTACAACTTGCAATGATGAGAACACGTTTCCAGTGCCTCAAGATGGCTTCTGTATGTGACCCAGATCTCAGTTCTGAGAGTAGAGTGACGATCATAACTGGCCAAAAGGCTATTAGCTTGGCTTCCGACCTGATGTTACAATCTTTCAACACCCAATTCCTTAGGCTGCTGAAGGCTGCCCTTGCACAAGTGAGACAATATTGAATCACTTTGTCAATGTCAGCCTTCTGTGAGATGTGGGACAGTTGTGGGACATGGTTAGTATTCTTTAGAGCCTTCCCATGAATCTCAATTGCCAGAGCTGGACTAATTGAGAGCTTTTATAAAAGACCCAGTGTTTTGGCCTTAATTAAGCATCTACCCCACTTGCTCTTATGTCGCAGTAAAGAGGCTGATGTTTGAAGATGTCCTTCTAAGTACAGTAAGCACACACTGCAGCATTGTGAGTACTGGACTCAGTGACTGAAGCTGGGGTGGTCTTTCTCTGGGTCAGATACCTTAATGAATATTCAGTAATGAAGCTCCAATTCACATGGGACTTCGTAGATGGTCAAATGTAGTATTACAGCAAAGAATGCTAAAATCACTATGAGCAATGTTGCAGTATTGCTTGATCAAAGGGGCCCATTACTGTGATTCACCATTCACATGTGGCCATGAAGCATGTAGAGAATACTGACATATAGGGTGGCATCCCTGCTTTAGAGGATCCTTCAAAGTCCCTCTTGGTTCATGGAGTCAAATGCTTTTTGAGAGGTAACAGAAATGCCTTTTTGTGGCTTAAACTGACACCAGGATTCTGGGAGGAACTCCTCAACAAGTAGATGTAATTAAAATATTAAATAATAATAGCATCAAAACTGCTTGCAGTTTTGAATTCTTCCAGACATGTCCTTACCCATTTAATTTAACAGTTTGAGTGAACTGCAAGTAGACTAAAGGAAAAATTAAAAAAATGGTGCCTGACAAAGTGATGCAACATTGTATCTCATATGTAAGAGCAGTTCATTCACCAAGTGGTTAGTGATTCAAGGTGAATTTCATTATGCAGGTGATACTCCCTCATGGGTCATACATCCCTCATGTCACAGCAGTCATGATTCAGCGTGTCGCAGCACAGGCTGAATTAGGTTCTTAAGACAGTTTGAAGCTTGAGAAAAGAATGGTACTCAGACAGTCACCTTGATTTAAACGGGAGTCCCAATACAATGGCTGTTTATCTTATTTTCACTAGAGTACTAACCATGTTTGGAGTTAAGAGACTGAATGGATTTTCCATAGAAGCAGTCTGAGTATGGAATGCATATCAAAAAGAAAATACTGTTGAGGAAGCCATTTTGAGATATAGGAACCCTGTTACATGTTGTTGAAGTTGTATTGTCACATACTGCATATGACACATTTCAGAATCCCTGAAACTGAAACTTGTTTTCTAGTCCAGAGGGGAAATGAAGACAACTGGTAGCAGAACAGGACAATCCCTCAGCAGTAGCCCTAGGACAGTGCCCTCTCTTGGACAGCATTATGTAACACCCAAGACTTTTCAGAGAAATGTCGTTGAGGACATGAAGTAGAGTAGATCCGTTGTTAAGTTTCTTATTTCATTTGGGCCTACTGTAACTCCATACAAATATTTAAGGGGATTGCAGTTAATTTCCCCTTACACTGGTGTCCCTGTGTCTTTTTGATTAATTTCACTCTACAACATCCAACAGCCACGTTTGGAGTTAATTAGCCAAACTGCTTTAGAACAAAAGCAGATGGAGGTAAAGGGCGCAGTTCGCCAAACATATGACAACCCAGTGTGTGTGACTATAGCAACCTGTGAGATGCAGTTCTGAAGCAGGCCTGGGTAGGATGAAACCTGCCAAGTTGCAAATCAGTCAGAGCAGCAGTTTCCAAGGCAATGTCACTTGAAGTTTGCTAACATAATGGCGGTCAGGGTGCCATACTTTACGTTAAATGCATTGACACTACAATTAACAAGATTGGAGTTTTTTTGGTAAACCGTTTTTGCTCAGAACTAGTTTATGGTATGGAATAGAGACTGAAAAATAGCTGTCAGGCTATTATCCTAGGTTAAGCAAAAACAAAATTTCAACATAATTTAATCATCACTAGAATGATACTTATTAAGTTTGGAGATCATTGATCAAACTGTTCTATAGGAAAGCAGCTAGTGATACGGGGGGGGGGGGGAGGATTGCGAAGCAAGTGATGACTGTTTTGGATGTATGAAGTATTGCTTCAACCTGTGAAGTGCTATTTTGAAGTAGGTGTGGATGTAATGAACTTTCAAGTCAATTATTACAGTGGTTCCCAAGAAAATTGTAGTTTGCATTTCACCATATGTTAACTCTTAATACCACTGGAATGATACCTACTGTAAGTTTTCAGTTTTATTGGACAAACAGTGCTTGAACAGGAGATAGGAGTAGTTTGTGTAAGAGGTCACAATTTGGCAGTAAGCTGGTGGCCAACTGTGGATGGTAAACTCTAATAGCAACGTTTGAGGTACAAATCAGGAGCAGCTTTTGATTTTCATGAAATCTGCCAAGTTGTGATTCAATCAATGTGGCGTATCACAACACAGGAGAAGTATGAGCTGTGAAAACAAAATTGTCTTCTGACCATCTGAGGTATAAATAGGAATAACCATTTGTCAGATGTTACTGTAACATTACTCCCTAAGTCAAGAATTATGTCCCACATATTGAAAACAAAGAAAAAGAAATGATGGTCAGATGGTCTCATTTTCCCACACATTCATTCAACTGGTACACAATTGAGTTGGTTGATGAAATCTGAAAGATTATAATTCAATTGGCACTGAATTTCATAAAAAATAATTTTAAAAGGATTTTGAATACTGGGGTCAGACTGCAATCCTCGTCTATGTAGAACCCCCAGTTCTGTCACAAATTTACTGGCCAGTCTGTCCCATTATACTTTCCTATAATTAAAGTGCCCAGTCTTCAAACATGAGGAATTTCAAAGAGGGGAAGAAAACAAAAAGATTTCTTCCCAGTTACTATAGTAGATTGCTTCCAGTTTTGCAAGCCTAATACGTAAATCTTCTGAATGCACAGTTCACTCTGTAGAATTCTGTAAAGTTGAGTAAAAAACCCACACAAAACCATAACTTTTTTTCTTATTTTAGCTCAGTCAGCATCATTTAAGTTGCAGGAGTTTCAGATACAAGTATTTAAGTCCATTCTCATTCTCCTTCACTCCGAAAGGTCCCAGGGCAAGTATACAGTATGTTCCTTGTAGCCCCTGCTTCTTCTTTTTCTTCACTTTCTCTTTCTTTTTACTCAACTGCCTACTGTTAGGAATTAAAAATTAAAAAAAAATTGTTATTGTTGAAACAGGGTATCCATTTCATTCCCTAACATGCCAAGGGAACAAAGGGAACAATCTATTTTCCTGATAGAAGCCAGCAGTTGGTAAGAGGTTTGAGATGAGTGTGAGGATACAATTTGCCTAGAGAGTGCCTGAGGATCAAGACAGCCTGACTTTCTGTGGAATGAGTCTGTCAGCTGGCATCTTGCAATAATTGCTTCCCATGGCAGGACCTTACCAGCCAGAGAAGAATGCTCTCGTCAACCCGAGAATCAATTTTCACAACAACTGAATCATAATTGTTTTCTAAGGATCGGGAACTTGTTGCCAATCTGAACATGGGCCAAGGCAATGATTGGCACTCATTGACCTGAGAGACACAGCTTGGAGGATTCGTTATGTGTTTCTGTGGAAGAGGCTGATCCTGCATCCGCAGAAAGCTCATTGACTGCATTTGTCACTCTGAGAAAAAAATGAAAAAAAAAATATCCACAAAGCCTTTTCTTTTTATAATCTTTTTAAAGTTAATTAAAAAGTGACGTACATTCCATGAATCCTTTCACATATTTTGATGGTTTAAAATAGTGTACTAAAAGCTTATAGTACACAACTAATCAAACATTTTTATCCTATTATCATTTTAGTCACCCTTTCACGTACTGTATATTACAAGACCTATTTGATTTGTATGGTTCTTGTGAAACAAGTACAGTAGCTTTCACAATGTTAATTAATGACAGGTGCTGAAATGTAAATAATATATGAGTGGAGACCCAGCTATTTTGTAACAAGTTATAAATTCTGTGTGGTGTACTGCAGAAAGCACTGGAAACACATCTGAGATGAAATATGAAGAGTGGTTCACAATTTTAAGTCATTTCTTTATATACAAATGAATTTGTTTTAAACTTCAGCAGTGGTGTTTGAAACTGAAGTTTGAACAGTTATGATCAAAGAACAGCTCATTCCTTGCTGTATTTATATACTAAGTCTCGCGAAGCCTCAAAAGTCTTTTGCAAGGACATCATAGCTGAATAACTATCATGTGCCGCTGCAGAAAAGTGCTAACATTTGGCAGTTATGGGCAGTGACACTGACATCCTATTATCTTACCCAGGGAAAATGGTGATTTTGTTGTCAGTAATGCATGTCTATACATATGTATTTATCATTGATGGGCAGATGGCTGGGATCGGATTATTTTCATGTAAAAGCCTTGCAAAGTTTTAAAATGTGACTGCTTTGGTAAATCTCCAGTGAGAAATATAATAGACAGAGTTCATAGACTAGCTGTTAGAAGGACCAATGAAGCTTTACATTATCAGTTTTGATAGGCTATTTTTTTTCTCCCTTTTGATTATCTGCAGCATGTTTTATAAACAAAGTGAGTAAATAGATAAAATAGAATTGTACCTCAATCATTTTCATTTTTTCCATTATTTAACCCGTGTTGTACTGAGAGCGTTCTGGAAAGGAAAAGATATGCTGGAACTCCATGGTACCATCATGTGTAAAATATTTTGAAACGTACAGTATGTACAGTCTTCATTTTCAGCACCTAGATTGTTTATCTAGTTTCCAATATTAAATATATTAGAGTATACGGTGGGTGTGGTTATATTTCTTTTTCCGTTTCTCATCCAGACTATTTTAGCAAAAAAAGAGTTTCCACAAAGGCATTACACTACATTATCATATCACTGTTTAGTCATGGAAATCCCTAAAGAAAGCGTGCCACATCAGCTTAACAAACACTGTATACACTCGAAGTCTCTCTAGGGAGGGTTCTGTTTCATTAAACAAACAAAATGAAAGCAGGTGGATTTGTGCATTTCATTTAGTTCTGTAAAGACCCGGTACAGTCTAAGCAATAACCAAAGTCAATATAAAGTCAATCAAAAGTCCACTTATTTCTTGAAGGCATTCAAATTTCTGTTTGCTCCAATATTAGTGTTTAAGCAGCATCTGGATGTTGTGAAAGCCATTTAAAGAAAGTGACAAATATAGTTAAGATAATCAATCCCCTACTCAGACTCACTATTTGGTCTCCTAGATCCATACTGTACTTCTGGTCCGTTGCTGCCACAAGGAGCTCTCACAGGGTTCCTGAAAACAGCCCACAGGCATTACTCCATTTCTACTGCAACTCCACATTGCACATGTGTGGAGGATTCCAGAGCTGTACTACAACATGCTGTGAAGATTATTAGCTTGACTTGAGTATATATGACAACCAGAGGCAATGACAGAAGCATTGCAAAAGGCGAGACTTACAACAAATATGAGCCACCAGGAAAGAGCTACTTGCCGTATCAAATACTGTGCTTTGGATTTCTGTATTTTAAGCATTGCTAATTTATAACTCCAGAAGTCCTGTATCCACCCTTACATCTCTTAAAAACAAAATTGAATTTGTTCCTGAAATATTTTGCATTTGAGGGAAGGATGTGGGAAGCTAGAAAGTAATAAAGGAAAATTAAATTGTGAGTACCATCACATTTTAGATACGAATGTAAATCCACACTGGTATTTAAAATTAAAGAGGTATTATTTAAGTATGTGCTGTTTGTTTCCAGATTGAAAGACATTTTTGAATTTTCAGATTTATTCATAAAATGGAATAAAACAGTCATATAACATAAGGTATGGAATAGATTGTGTCTTGCTTAAAAAATCTTCAAATGTTTTACTGTAATCACACTAACTTGCATTGCAAAGTCATATAGTACTAATTACTAATTAATTTAATTCCAAAAACACAAGTGTCATGTATTCACATCTCTAAGTATTTCTTAAAATAAAATTCAATACAAACAAATCTACTTCCGTTCTTGGAAGTGCAACAGAAACCACATGAGATATATAGTGAACGCAGAAAGCTTCCTGCTTCTTTGGGGTATAAAAGAGGTAACACAAGCCATTCAGTAGTAGCACTCATCATAATGGTTAAGGTCATAGAGTTCCCTGTAAGCTCCAGGTAAATAATTATTAGCCTCCAGAATCTGGAGAATGGCTGTAAAAACCCCACAAAAACCAGAATCCATTGTTTTCCAATGTAGTGTCCATTATTAAGAAATGTAAGGCTATTGCTGTAGTAACAAACCTGTGAGGAAGAGGGTGCAAGTGTGTCTTGTCACCACAGGCTGCAAGAAAAGTAGTTTGGGAGACATGAATGTGGCTTTGATGGCTGAGTTGCAAAGAAGAAAACTGTTATGAGGGCAAACTGGTGGTTACTGATAAAAATGCCTGATGTATCTTTCACCTTATTTTTTTGCAGACGATACATTTAAAAACAATACATACAGATTTTCACATTTAATATTTTCACACATAATCTTAGTGGATTATGCCAAAATAGAATGTAGACTGACAAAAGAAATGTCTATATTTCACAATATCCTTCTTTCACCATATATTTTTCCTAGCTTTTGTTTGAGACAATTACGTGCTTTCTTATAGTAACCTAAGAGATTTTTGTTCTCTCCTGTTGTCAGACATTTCTTCAGAGTCCAAAGACAAAACAAATACTGTACATATCTCGTACTTATATACTCTTTACTAGACAAAGCCTCAACAATTTAAGGAAATGGCTTTGTTGCACATCTGATCATTAACTTGTAAATATTGTCCCCGGCATCCAACTGGATCTACAGGCATTATCTATCATTTTTTAAACCATGAATGTCTCGTATCTACAATATATGTTAGATTTTATAACAATGAGCACAGATCAGTGCTTAGCATGTACTGCAGAAGACAGTGTAATTACTGGAAACAGGTGTGTTTAGGGAATGCCAAGGTCAGAGGTGGAGGTCTTCCTTAAAAACTGCTGTAATGCCAGCCCCACAATGTAGTCCCTAATAACTGTCATGCCTCATTATTTTCCACAGCCCCTGACAGGTTGGAGTCGAAAAACTTCTCCATTTCACCACAGCTGATAATATTTTAATGGATTCACCGTGTATTTTGTTTTTCTTCGCTTGCTCAAAATTACAGTTCGAAATAACGTCGATAAAGTATTTAATAGGACCATCTGCTGTATTCTGACAAGGGGCTCCTTGTAAACAAAATACCTCCAATTTTTACAACCTCATGATCTTATATATTGTATTGTGGTACAAATTAAAATTGGATTAAACCACCTACACTGTACCTTTACTGAATCTTAAGTATCTTATGCAAACTGTGTGTTTGTTGGGAGCATTCATTTTGCCTGATGAGTGCCTCATTATTTCTACACCAGCGGTACACACTGGGTATAGCATAATCAAAGCCTGGGGGTACGTATTAATTATCCTTTTGAATAGTGATGAAATTTTAAAAAGATCTCCTTAAGGCTCACATCATCAGCAGATGAAACAAAGCTTTGCACAGCTTGTGAGCAGCGGCTCACATGTGTTTTTACATCTGTTCAGGATATTTCAATTTGATGCTCAACAAGCTAAGTCTGAGATTAAAGGATAATATATGTCATCCACACAAACATCATTTCTAAAGTGAATATATTCCAGCTTTCTCTAAACCATCACATTCACAGTCATCGCAGCCGTGTATGTGTCTTCTGTGTGCAACACTACGAAGCTGCTTTTACATGTTCTGGTTGTCGAGGAAGTCTCTTTTTTATATACATTTGCTTTTAAGAAATATTTATGAGCTGATTTTCTTTTTAAAAAAGTGTTGTCTTTAATGAACATGTTTAAAAATTGTTTCAGCATCTATAATTTATAAGGTAAGGCTTCGTCTGAGAAAAGGGCTAGTTTGTAAATGTGAATACTTAATGATAAAAAAATGTATCCTATCTATATGGTGTGCAGCAATACTGCAAGTCTTGTTCAAATTAATATACTGGGAGGTGAACACATAAAAATAAATGGTTAATCATTCAAATCAAATGCTTTGTTCTATTAATTTTTTTAAATCCTTTATTTAACCAGATAAGTTGAGACCAAATTTTAATTTGCAATGACAAGCTGGAGAGTTTTTATTCAGTGCTGGAAAAATTTGAGTGAAATGTGTTACTCAAGGGCAAGACTTCGCTGCCCCATCTGGGATTTTGGCCCACAATCCTCCAGACACGCCTGAACCACTAATTCATGCTGCTGCTGGTCTTAAACACTGGGCAGATAGATGTGAAATAATCTTTATTATTCCATAATGTCAAGCAATTACACAAAAAGTAGCTTCAACAAAGTACACTTTTTGAAATTCTTTTCAGCAGCAATTTACGAGCAACACTCATACAATTCAAGCTCACTCCATGTCATCAAGCGCTGAGCATCAAAAACTTAGAACTGCAGACTTAGGGAAGAAATAATAACATCCCTCCAGATAGATGACATATACTGTACAGTGAGATAGATTAGATACAGTAGATGGAGTGGATGGAGCTCGTCAGCATGCCTGTGTGCATTTAAGTGCAGCAGTAAGTCAGCACAAGTGTGGCATGTTTATTAAATCATGTCCAGGTCCTTAGTGAAAAGACAGTCCTCCCTTCTCACCCAGTGTTCCTCCTCTCTGAGGGTCATCCAGCTCATGTAGCCCATCTACTTGCTAGTAGCTATTAATAATTATTATAATTGTTTACACTTATATAGCAATTTTCTGGACACCCAAAGTGCTTTACAGATAATGGAGATTCTCCTCCACCATAACACATGTGCAGCATCCACCTGGATGATGCGACGGCAGCTATAGTGCGCCAATACACTCACCACACACCAGCTATCAGTGGGAAGGAGAACAGAGTAATGAAGGCAATTCATAGATAGGAGGTATTCTAAGGAGGCCATGATTGGTAAGGGCCAATGGGAAATTTAGCCATGGATGCCAGGGTTACACCCCTACTCTTTTTGAGAAACGCCCTGGAATTTTTAATGACCACGGAGAGGCACAACCTCGGTTTTCCGTCTCATCTGAAGGATGGTGCCTTTTTACAGTATAGTGTCCCCATCACTACACTGGGCCAGTAGGACTCATATAGACCGCAGGGTGAGCACCCCCTGCTGGCCCCACTAATACCTCTTCCAGCAGCAACCTTACTTTTTCCCAGGAGGTCTCCCATCCAGGTACTGACCAGGCTCACACCTGCTTTGCTTCAGTGGGTTGAAAGTTGTGAGGTGGCTGCTGGCAATTGATCAAAAGGTCTGATGTATCCCTTTAATAGAAGCCATGGTATTGGCTTCAACAACATGGCTGGGTAGCGTGTTCCATACTCCCACAGCCCTTTGCATAAAGGAATAGCTTTAGTTCTTAATCTTTAAAGTGCTTCCGTTCAGTTTCCATTTGTGTTCCCTGGTTTGTGTTTACACTTTTGAATTTAAAGGAGTCTTTTGACAATCCCTTTGAATACTTAAATACTTTTGAATCCTGAAAGCAGGGCCCTTCATAGTCTTCTCTGTTCAAAACTGAAGAGGTCTGGTTGTTTTAGCCTGTCAATGTAGGATATTCTTTTGATCTTGGAAATGTATATGGCTGCTCTTCAGTGGACTGATTCCCAAGCAGTAGTATCTTTTTTGCAACGTGGTGACCAAACTTGTACACAAGACTGTTTAAACAAAGGTGGAACTGAGACACTGCACTGCCCTCTGGTGTCCTCTACCATTTTATTTGTTTATTTGCCATGATTCACTAAGTGTCACTGTTTGAATAAGCTAACATTGTAGGCACCCACTATGCAGTTTATTTTTATTGAGATATAATTCAAATAACTATGCCAAGTCATAGAAGACTGCAATAACACTCCTCTTTTCCCCCTCCTTCCTATCTCAAACCTCTACCAGATATATTTTCTAACACTTTGTGAAGCAGATGTAAACTCTTATATCTTATTCTGTTCTCCCTATGCGTCTGGACACTGCCAAATGCAGAACACATGGAAAAAGTCATAATTCTTTCCACTATGTTAGAGATGTGTGCAGACATGTATCTGTAATTTCTATTACAAATAGAAATGACAAGAAATAGAAATAGTTAAGAGCTGAATTTCAAAATGATGACCGAACACAAAAGCAAAATGTAAAACAACAATGAAGCTGATATTTAGCTGTGGAAGAATTCCACAATAGACTAAGACATGTTTCTGGTACTAAACAATAAGTTAATATGCAACTTTATTGTTGCTCAATTTAAGCAAAATATCATCAGTTGTCACAGGCTAATATTTGTTCATTCACCTTCTTGCCATCAGAATTCCTCTAGGCTTAGATGTTCATTTTCAACTCTATAACTCAAAGGACCCATGATGGTTCTTTTAAAAACTCAGAGAACCCTGCCTGGATCAGGGACACTGAGACCCACCTCTGGAGCCAAGCCCGGGGTGCTGTTCATGGGCAAGAGCCTGGTGGGCTTCCAACATAATCGGGCCAGACACAGCCCAAAATGACTATGTTGAGCTATTGTGTAGGCTCACCATGTTAATCAGACATGTTAATCAGGGGTTACAAAGCAATAATGCTTCTAGCATAAAGATATGGTCTCTAACAGTTTTGAAGTTGTGAAAAAGCAACGGGTATCCAAGATGCAGGGACATTTATTAAGGTACTAAATTCATGATTTTTATTCTGCATTTCAGGGTTTATGGAAGGACAGGTAACTTATAAAAGACAAAAAAGAAACAGATGTCATGCCATTATCTTACCTGGGTTTCATCTGAATACTTACACCATATCAGCAGGTGATTTTTGCATTTGTCAAACTGTTGGCATGCCTGTCAACTTCTTACTCAACAATACAGCATACGTTATTTATTTTTTTTACTTCACTATAATTATAAACTGCTTTACAACTGTACTCTGGTGTGACACTGTTTTTTTTTCTATGTGTGTAATCAAGTGCCAGAGTACTCTGAGGTTCGACGTGCCTTCAGGGAACATGATTTAAAAAAATGTTTTAATAAAATTAAAGCGCACAGCTTTTTTTTTTGCTAGAGACGGCAGGCACAAGACATGAAAGACTGGCAAACTCCTGAAGAGGGCAAGGATGAAATCTGCCATAGGAGTTTATTTCTGTTGTCAGTGTTTGTGTATAGAACCATAAATATTGGTCTTTAGGAATTTTAGTACTGCTGTGTGAAAGGACAAAGTGAACGGACACTGGGGCTGGATATCATTGATATTGCTTCAAAATGAAGACCTAAGCATGTTTACCCTGTATGCATTAAGATCTCAGCAGAGAAGTATTAATATTCCAGCTGAGTAAATTCCTATGCCATTTCTCATCAGAGATTGTGAATTTCAGAAGGTTGTTATGTTGAATACATTCAGAAGTTATTTTTTTTAAAAGCGTTTTCTCGAAAAATTGGAACCAGGTTCAACCAGGTTCCAGAACTGCTGAACCAGAAAAACTCCTCTGTCTGGAGTAAATGATGAATCTAACAATCTGATGATTCAGGCCATGTTACAGGCAGACTGGGGCCCCTTTTTTTTACACAAACTGATTGGTGGGGATAATTTTAATTGTCTATGCCTTTTCACATGAATATTTTACCTTTCAGCTGTGAAAATTCAGCTGACATTATCTACTGTAGGTAAAAAAACAGCAAGGACATTGACACAAGCAAATAATTTAGATGTAATGTTGACAGCAGGATGGGGCAGTGGTTAGCATAGGAGCCTCACTGTGTTGGGGATCTGGGTTCAAGTCCTGGGGGGCTACCTGTGTGGAGTTTGTATGTTCTCCCTTTGTCTGTGTATGAATCTGCCCTGTGAAGGACTTGTGTTCCGTCCAGGATGTATCCTGCTTTCTGCCAGTTGCTTGCCAGGATAGGCTCTGGCTCCACCATGACCTTGAATTCAATGACACATTCATAAAATGGCTGGATGTTATAGCTACACTCTAATAACTTTCTTTGTCACATGAATACATACTGTGCCCAAATATATTGGGGTTGATATTGTAACAGGGCTGCTCCAGATAGGGTGAACTAATAGAGAAGGGACACCACTTCTGCTCCTCCCAGACTGGGTAATTCAGCAGGCTAACTAACCTCTCAGCGTGTACCTGTATTTGGGAGGAAACCAGAGTATCCACAGACAACTCACACAAACACTGGGAAAACACTGGGAATGCCATTGAAGGCACCCCTGTCCAGAGTATTGAGATCCTTATCTGCCAATTGAGAATCTCAGCTGAGTCATGCTCCCAGAGTTATATTTCTTCTAAAAACAGGTTTCTGTACCTTTGAGCTTCCAAAGCTTCGATGTGAAAAACGTACTGAAATGAACGCTCCTCTGAGAACCGCACAAAGAAAAAACCAGGCTTTCAACCTGTTTTCTTTTTAGTGCACTGCGGCTGTGGTGTTTTAAAGGTTTCTTTTTGTTCTTGGTCATTTAATGAAATATGTCACACACTGGAAATAGAATTTCAGTTGTTTTTTTTCCCAAGAATCACCAAATAAAAGGATTCAGGTTAAAAAAATTGAGAGAAGTCTCTTCAATCATCTTTATAAATTGTGTGCCTTCAAAAAATGTAATAGATTTTATTGGAGGTCTATGACAATGTGTTTTTTGCTGGTTGCTTCTACCCCACCTATCTTTAGCTGAAGTAGATTCTGCTTCTCATAGCATTAAAAAATGCAGATAATATGGTCAACTTCCCAGCTCCAGTGGGCTTGCCAACAACCAATTTTGTCAACCCCCAATTTATTGCCTGAGGGGCCTGACAAGAGAATTAAAAACAAGACGAGGGGAAAAATGACAACCAAAAAGTACTTGTGTTTTACAGCTCCCTTAAGTGTCTGCTTCAGGGACAGTTTATGTGAAAGATAAAGATTCTTTGACAATGTCAACTTCTGTCGCATTGCTGCAAGAAGTTGTTTAAAGAGTTTGTTGAAACAGCCTTGTCGAAGGTGAGATTGTTTCGAATACTCGTGTGTTCTACTTGTCTTGTAAAGAAATGTAAAAGCCAGGAGGCTCTTTGTGCAACATGTCTTGGGGCTTTTATGGAAATTAATTCCTGCAGCAGGTCTTTCCCCACTAAAATATTTCAATAAATAAAACATTCAACCCCAAACCCACTGTGGTTGATCCAGAATCTTCTGCAACACAGAGCTTGAGATTAAGGTTTTTTTCTACTTTAAGCCTGAAAAGAACTGTACCACACATCCAATGCTATTAATGCTATAAATGCTTATAAGGAAACAATCCACCTGAGATTAAATTACCTTCCTATTTGCTCAGCACATAAGTGAAAAAAGTACGATGCATAATTAAAAGTGTAAAGATTTAATTGTTCAAGTGTTGATTATCATTATGTAGTTTTAAAGAAACATGACTCTAAGCCATATTTAGTGCACTTTATTTATTAATTAAGCAAGATGTTTGTTGTTGCTCTTATGAGAACACACGGAGGTAATATCTCTTTCTGTGAGGAAAGACTGAGACATAAAAAGTAGGGAATTTAAAGGAAATGATTTATTCAGTAAATTAATGTACTGAATTGAAATGGAAGAAGCTACGGAACCTAAAATTCAGAAATATTGTCCAAAGAGACAGTTTCTGCTGCTGAGTTCTAGTCCATCCTTCTAATGCTCATCACCTGACTGGCACTGCTCCTGACCTCAATCTTTCGCCTTGCAGGTGGTGAGCCCACACAACAGCTCCACATCGTCATTTTGGACTGAGCCCGGCTGGATTATGTGGGTGGCCTACCAGACACTCACTGGAGAAAAAAATACCTCTAGACCTGGCTCCAGGGATGGGTCTCCATGTCCCTGACCTGGGCAGTGTTCTGTGTTTTTAAAGGAACCATCATGGGAATCTAGTTTGTCTGGCCCTTCGCTTTAGACCAATTTAAAAATAATGAAATTTAATAATAATGCTGCTTTATTAGCCCTATACAATTTCTTGCATCTTTTCACATACCCCAGCTTGCTCTCTATGAGACACAGACAGGGAGAGAAGCTTGGGGTCAGAGCACAGGGTCAGCCATTGTACAGCACCCCTGGAGCAGCTGGGATTAAGGGCCTTGCTCAGGGGCCCAATGGAGTAGGATTCCTCTGCCAGCAGCAGGATTTGAACCAGCAACCTTCCAGCCACAGGAGCAGGTCCTGAGCCAGAGAGCCACCACTCCACCCCTATTTGCCGAAGGTAACCCTATTAGGAGAGCAAAGCTCCACACAACATGGCTCTAAGGCTGCCTGGGGCACTCAGGTCCCTCCACCCCAACAAGGTCATGATCCCAGATCATAATAGAGTGAGGAGCTCAACGACAGGAGGACTTTGCAGAGTCACTGCTCCTCTGGATCGCGAGGAGCCAGTCGAAGTGGTTCATGCATCTGGTGAGGAAGTCCCTCAGGTGCCTCCCATTGGAGGTGTATCAGGCACGGCCCACAGGAAAGAGACCCCAGGACAGAACCAGGACACACTGGATGGATTATATCTCTCACCTGTCCTGGGAGCATCCAGGAGTCCCCCAGGAGGAGCTGGAGACCGTTGCTGGAGAAAGAGAAGCCTGATCTGCCCTCTTCAGCCTGTTACCACTGCAAATCTCACCAGGAGTAAGCGGTTAGAAAATGAGATGAAAGGAGATTTTTCAATGGTGTGTTACAGAAAAATGAAACATAGTTCATTAAGCTTTTTATAAAAATAAAAAGAGCATTATTGAAAGTGTTTTTAATGTACATTTCAAAGAGAAAGAGACATAAAAAAAATCTCTGCATTTGTTCCTTGGCAGCATTAACAATGGACTGGGTTTTGAAGAGATTCTATAGATCTACGAGACTATCTCTGCTAGTTTTCTTTTATTTTTAACAGCTTTGTTTAAAAAACTTTTTTCCCTCACTTTCTGCTCGAGTTTACATTTCTATTTTTCAATCTATATGCTTAACTGATTATTACCAGCCTTTCTACATACATGGACAATCTAAGAGACATCTAAAAAAATATTATTTTCTGTAATCATAAAATCAATGTGTATACACAAAGTACAACAACTACTACTAGCATTTTAATTTCATATCGTTCTGATTTAAACGACAGCTACTACCACTTATTGTCATACTAATATTTGTCAATGGCTAATGTTTTTCTTTGAACTAAAATTGTTCATAATTTAATTTAATTAATCAATTTCCTGCCTTATGAAAAACAATTAACAGTTACAGAGCCTTTATCAACATCCACCATAGAAAACCATGCGTCTGATTGTGCAATACACAAATTAGTAGAAACCTGGAATATCTATTGGAAAGTGTGGTGAAGGAAAAGAAATCAAATCAAAGTTTATTTATCAAATGCACAACAATACAGTGTGCAGCAGTAGTTGCTGGCAATTAAATTTCTTTTCTGCGGGTTTACAAAAATCATAAAAATCACAAAATTCACAAAAACACAAAAATCACAAAATTTGAGGTTCCGAAAATAAGGTTACATAATACTAGATGTAATAGAAATTGAATAAAACTCAATATGAGTAGAGCTACAATATGTGTCCATGGTGTATGCAATATATACAAGTAGTGCATTTATGCTGAATACACTGAAAAGTGTGAGTCCATGTAGCCATTACAGGTGATTTGCTAAAGGAGCTGCAGGTTGGCTATTTAGCAGTCTTATTGCCTGGAGGTAGAAGCTGTTTTGTAGTCTGTTGGACCGAATGCTTCGGTACCATTTACCGGACGGTAGGAGGGAAAACAGTTTGTGACTGGGATGACTGGGGTCCTTGAGAATGGACCTGGCCTTCTTCAGACGTCTAGCTGAGTAGATATCCTGGATGTTTGGTAGCTCACAGCCGGTAATGAGCTGCGCTGACTTCACCACCCTCTGCAGTACTTTGCGATCCCAGGCGGAGCAGTTCCCATACCAGCCAGTGATGCAACCAGTCAGGATGCTCTCAATAGTGCACCTGTAGAAGTTGTCCTGGATATGTGATGGCATGCTAAATTTGTAAGATAATAATATTAACTGTACACTTAAGTGGAAGAGAAATAAACCAGGAAGTAAATTCAGTCAACACAAGCCATTTTTGAAGAGATATACTGTACATTAGCTCTTCAAGTTGCAAAAAAAAAACATTTTGAAACAGATTTGGTGGTTGTCATTACTACAGAACCTCAATATTTGCACACAGGTGCACCTTTGAAGACAAAGGACTTATTAGCAGTGAGGGACTTTGCTCAATCACTTCTGCCCTCAGGCTGTAGGTTTGTTCTTCAAAGGAAGTTTACTCCACTATGGAGTTAGAAGAAAAAAAAAGATGAAACACTGATCTGAAAAAAGCTAGCCTCTTCTTTATAGAAGCAGACAAGTAGTCTACTAAAAGAAACTTAAAAACAAAATTGCCTATGAATAGGACCCAAACCAGGATTTGTTTGGTACCTCCATGTGTACAAGCAATATTAAACTGTGTACAGTATTTAAACTAAATACAACAATTTGTCAACACTAAAAACTTTTCAAAGTACAATTTGAAGAGCTGCCTACGTAACCTATTTTTACTTACAATACTTATGGTATGCATCTACGAGTAAACCAAAAACTCATTAAGACATATAAATGTGCAAAGAATTGTAGATTTTTAATTTATGTCCACTTTGTTGCAGCTTTAATAATGACTAGATTTATAGCATTAAGAACTATAGCAACAACAACAGAATTGTACAGGTAAATTTAACTTTACCAGGTACTCAGAAGAAAATACTCTCACAAAGGATACAGTAATCTTTGGGTATGAAGCCTGCTTCAGCATTATGGTTTAAACTTTAAAGTTGTAGACATGCATCTTTGGAATGTATATATCTTGTACCAATTACATTGTTATTTGTTAGTTTTGTATTTTTAAATTACAAGAAATATTGCAATATACTACCTAATTTCTATATTTTTTACAGTGAATCGGGCCACATTTTGTTCTGCAATTAAAGAAACAACACTATAAATTAAATTCAGTATTATTCAGTTTATAATATAAATTCATATTATTAACACATATTATAAATACTGTATAATACCATATTATCAATACAGTACATCTCATTGCTGTAGTATTTTGAGAGTTTGTATTTATTTAGAAAAATACTGAATATGTCTATCAACCGGGTATGCTAATTTATTTTCTTTCATGAATAAAAAGTGTATAAATAATTACAGCACAACTCCAAGTATTTACCACTTTGCTTTAACTGAATAGTTCTGTCACTCTGAATCTGCCTGCGTAATACGCACATGCACATTAATTTTTAAATCAGGCTTCATATTAACCTACATCTTCCTTTTAGAAAGTAATCCAGAACGCTGAGTGGAGAATAATTAAATCTACAACTGAGATTATTTCTGAGGTGAAATTCAGAAAGACATACTGCCCCCTTTTGGTACTGAGTTGTACTTCACTGCTTTAAGGAGCTAAAGCAACCTGAGGTTAAACAGAGCTCTAAGGATATAGAACTCATCCGAAATTCGTAAAAAGCATACAGTATAAAACATATTAGTAATACTGTAGCTGTGCCTGTCGATGTGTCAAAGTGGTGATGGTGATTTGGTCATTTTGGTAATTGGAAACTTTAGAATCTCTCAGATGAATCCAGTTATCCGTCTAAGTGAAATCTCCGAATTCGTGATCAGGCACATAAACTGTGTTTTATTGATAACTAGAATTCTTTATATTTTATTTCATTCATAAAGTACAATTAGTTTTGGTCCCCGTTTGTTTGTTTTTCCCATTCTTAAGTTATTTATCGCTGTGTAAACTTCTTTAAGCGATACATTTGCTTCGTATTGTAATAAAACATCAAGAATCCAGTCCAGCCACGCAAATACTGGGGGGATCCGTGCGAGAGAAAATAAAACAGTTACTGTATAAGTAGGTTTAACTGTGTTAAACTAATTCTCGTTTCTTCCTCTCCAGGTAAAGACGGCTGAACGTTCTTTTTCATTCTGGAAGGCCGTGAGTACGGAAGAAGTGCATGTTAAATTATTTTTTGTATAAAGCCATTTTGTAAACCTATGGAAATTATGTCTGAAACCTTATTTTATTCGATACTTTTTGAACAAGGTATACGAAAACTCCTCTGGGTACGATAAACTGTATCTCTTTGCTTAACTATCAACGTTGGAAGTCCTGTTTTAAGCATAAATAAACCTAGAAAATATAGCACATTCCTCTAAACCTGATACTGAAATGTTACAAACAATACAGCTGAAGTTCAACAGCTTTAAGAGCTTCAGCTCTTACAGCTTCAACAGCTTTAAGTTAAAGAGCAAAGCTGATTATTGATTGTCCAGGAAACAACTCATCCTGGGCAGAAAGATTTCCAGGCTAGACAGTGTGTGAGGTCTCTGAGGGACCCACAAACAGCAATCTGGGAACCTCTGCTTTGAAATATACGTTAAAAAGAAAAATGTTAGATGTATCACTACACAAAAGCACAGAAAACTTGTAGGCTCGTAAACAGATTTTTAGTGTTTCTGATGCCAGAGTCTTACGGCATACTCCAGATTTACACAGTTTAGGTTACAGGCTGCTCCATTGTACTGTCTTGGGTCTCAGCTGTCACACTCCTGTATTTTTCTGGTCTTTAGACATGAAAGTAAAACCAGAAGACCTTCTCTTTTCCTCACCAGATCACGTATGCACTATTGTCCATAGGGAAGCTGAATCTATCTGTCTGGTTAGAGGATTCTTCACTGGAGGTTCCCAGAGATGAGGATGTTCTGCGGCTGTCTTGTTTTGAGCCCTTGCTGTGAGTCATTGTGTCCTCAGCATTCTGATTTTCTGCCTTTTCCAGGCAGATGATTTCAATCTCCGTTGGCACACACTCACTGTAGTTGTCTCTGACAGCACCAGGACACTGCAGTAGGGGGAAAAAATAGAAGAAAAAAATAGAGGAAAAAATAGTGTACTGATGAAAGGAAAATGTATCCCATCTGCCTCCGAGGACAGCAAATAAAGAATATTTTCTGCTTATTTAGCTATAAGGTCAGACCATTTACCTTCAGGAAAGCAAGACTTCAATAAGAAGGCCAAGGCAAAAACATATAGTACAGTAAAACATATTATATTTATATTACAATATTACATACTGTACATTACAATAAATACAGAGAGAAAGTGAAATACTTTACATACACCACACATTGAAACAATGTAATGAAAGAGAATTGACAGAATGTAATCCATCAACCAAGAAATGTAGTTATTAAACTGCGGAACACATTTTTGTCAAAACTATCTTCATTTTGCTCTTGAATTCAACCATCATCATTAAAGACGGTGGTTTAAAGTTGGTTGGAAATGCCTTCAAAGATTATGTGGCAAAATACCTTCAGCAAGGATATGAAAAGTTGTGCTACAGGTGTGTAAGTTGTATAAGGGAAATATACAGTCAGACTAGAAGTCCAATAAGAAATAGTAAGATCAGTGCTAAGGTAAGAGAATGACTTACCCAGCAAGGACTATACATTTAAAAATTCCACTGTCTCAATCTTTGAACTGAAAGAGAAGGCCAACCAACTAATTAAACACAATTTTACAGAACTGAATTGGATATTTAGAACCTGACATGTGGGAGAATTTTTTTTTTATTGTCCCTAATGGAAAGTGGGATTTTAATTTGTCAAAGAAGCCACTCACACATTCTAGAAAGGTCCTCAAAAGTTATTTGAAAATTAAACTTTTACATGAAGCCATTTGCCTCCATTTGTGTCGCAACATTTAATACCTGACCAGTTTCATGTAACATAAGGGACATAAGCAGTTTTAAGACCAAAATATATGAAAATGTACAGTAATTCACTGTATAAGTTAATGTACCCTCTAAATTAAGAGCATGCTGAAAGGAGTTAAAAGTGTTTTTAGACGACCAGGTTAGAGGAAGATTTACAGGAGGGAAAAAGGTTTAATCTAAGAAAAACTACACGCATCTGCATAAATATTACATCTTTAACATTACTCACAACTTTATTAATATTTAAAGTATGGTATCTATCTCTTTCCCCCAGATAAACCTCTACTGACTAATTATGAACCAGATGGGTGGTCCCTTTCTTTTTCACAATCTGTGACCCATTAGTTAAGTACGGTAGCTCAGAGATGAATGAAATTAATTTGGATTTTGTCAATGGTCAAGTCAGTGGCCATTTAGTGCACAAACCACGATCAGGTGTTCAGCAAAACAGTCTGCTATCTAAAGACATTTTCTGTCATACAGAGGTCCCACACTGTAGTGGTATTATAATGCAAGAGGGTACAGTATATCAGATTTTAATCTAAATACCAAATTAGTTAGCCAAAGTGGTCACATTGGTCAAGATATACAGTTGTTCATCTCTGATCATTACATTCAGTCAATTAAATAATGATAATGTTGTTTTACCAATTTTAAATCTAGAAAAAATTTAACATAAATTGGGAATTGATAGAAGTGAGAGTGACCTTAACCACCATACATAACTTCAGCATCAGTTTTTACTACATATGGGCGTAGTCTGGCTGGAACGTTATGGTCATCCACAGTTTATTCAATGATTTGTGAGGTAATGGCGAAACCAAAATTTGAAAAAAAATATTCGGGGAAAAAGTATTATCGTAATTATACGATCATGTCCGAGCTTGGGCAGCAGGGTGGTATAAGTAGTTAGCATACCTGCCTTCCAATGGTCAGGTCCTGGGTTCAATTCTGGACCTGGCCTGCTATTTGCCTGATTATTGTATGTTCTCCCCATGTTTGTGTGGGTCTCATCTGGGTGCTCCAGTTTTGTCCCACAGTCCAAAGACACAGTGGCAGGCTAAGTGGTATCTGTGACATTGGTCCTGGTGTGTGTCTGTGTGACCTGTGATGGACTGGCATCCTGCCACTTTGTCCCCTTTGCTTGCTGGGTTAGGCTCCTGCTTGCCATGTGAATCTGTACTGGGTAAATGGGTGGATGTCTGGACTTAATTACTGTACAAACTGCTTTAAAAACGTGGGGTACCAAAAGACCATTAAACACTTTGAAATGATGAGATTTATCATTGCAAATTGTGTGTCCCTACACAGTGTGTGCTGCAAACAGGATAATTATTTTCTGTTGGATAAAGCTAAATTATTAAACCATATTTGTTCTAAGTACTAATATTGTTCTAATATTGCCGCAGAGAATTATACAAATTTTACCCAAGAAATGTATATTTCTGTGCAGGGAAGTGCTTCACATCCCGCATTATTTTTTGTACCCATTCTTAAGTAAATGCCTACATGTATTTTTAGCAAAAATGACAATCTGTCATTTCTTTGGCTGACTTCCTTGATACATGAAAATCTTTTTTTGTGAACTTTTTACCTGCAAAGCTTCATCATGGTTAAATAGTTCTTCAAAAATATGCTTTGGATCAGGAATCTGAGGCAGAAAAGTCCTCCTAATGCTGGAATAGAAAATGATCAATGCTAATATTGTATTCACTCTACAAATACTCTACTCTGATACAGGTACAGTATGTGTGTATTGTGAACTTCTATTCGTTCTGCTTTGTGGATGCTACAGTTTATAAAATGGTAACATCACATTACAAAGTTACAAAAATCAAGAAAAACTACAAATAACATACAGTAAGTATCTGCCAATCTAAGTCTCAGTTCTATAGCATTTCAAAATATAGGTTTGATTTAGATCAGGTATAGCTGTTCAATAGAAACAAAATAATACCAATAAAAATAAAACAACATACATTCTTTTTTGTTGTGATTTAAAATGAATTTTCTTTTTAAAGTAGTGAACTGCTCCTGTACTGTAGTTCTTACAAGTCATACTCTAGTGTGAGTCCAAGGAAGAGCCACAGTATAGTCATAGCAACTTACCGTTTTACTTTAAAGATACAGTACAGTAGGACTGCAGGAATTAAAATTATAAGTGGAGAAAAATACCAGTTCAGATTATAATTATATACAAGACAGGAATCTGTTGAGGACAAAAAATAATATCATTAGAATGAATAACGTTAGATACATTAAACTCAGTAAAATATGCAAAAATAGTATTTGTTAATCATTGTTTTGCTACTATATATAAATAGCACATTTACTGTAAAAGGCAACTAAATAGAACTTCTCCTGACTGCACCCAGAAAGCACTTTTTATACAACTAGAGCATGATGCTCTTATTTTAAATTAGTGCCATTTGCAATTTAAAAAATATTTTTCATAATAATTCGTTGCAGCTTGTCAACTGTTTTCAGTGAAGAATTTTGTTAGCGTGCATGCCGTTGTTTCTTACTGTTACAGGAAGATCAATTTCTGCTTCAATGCACTTCAGAAGGTTATTTTCACCCAAGAGATATATCAGCCTGCTCTACCAAAACAAAGTTGGTGTCTGCTGAATGCATGAGTTGTACCTATAACAGATCCATTTCTCCAAGTGATCTGAGGGCTCCATTCACTCCAGTTGCTTCCAGAACAAATATCGTTGTATCTGAATCTCACACGGAACAAATAGCATTTTTCATTGTCTGTTTTTTGTAGTGTTAAAGAGAAGTCTTGCAGAATTTTACTCTGTTTGGAGACACAAGAATACATACCTGTATTTGTGCAGTATACAACATCAATATTAAGGAGAGACAAAAGGCATACTCTCTTTTCATTACTTCACGTTATTCTAACTTGTTTGCATTTGTGCAAATTTGAATTCTTGCCTTTAATTTTTTTTTTTTAACTTATTGCATGTGTCACAGTGGTACAAGAAATACTGGATACTATAAATAATCTACCTTTAATTCAACACTGACAGAGTTAAAAAGTGGATCCCATTAAAGTGCATTTAAAACTGAGAACAGGAGACACTTCTGTACCCAAAGAGTTGTGGAAGTATGGAACACGTTTCCCAGTCATGTTGTTGAAGCAGAAACACTTTGGGAATTGCTAAGTTTCAAAACTCAAATGACATGAAGAGGTGCCATAGACAAAGGAAAAAGGGGGCTCAAAACAGTTTTTTAGCATTTACACAAAACAGGAATATGAAACTAAAAAAGGTTATTTTCCATGTCAGTTTAATCCAAACTGCAGACTAGTTCATACAGTACACCAAAGAAATCATATCTCTAAGTGCATCCGCTGAAAGTCTACACTCAGCTTTAATATAAAGGAAGCAAATTGAGTGAATACCTGCCAGTGTTTGTCATGCTGAGTCTTATACTGCAGATTGCTCTCATAACAGTTTTTGCCTTCCCTTGGTGTGTTCCATTTCAGAATGATGTTATCAAGTTTTCCAGTTACTGTCACATTTTCTGGAGGGTGAATAACTAAAAGAAATCAGAGTGTTACCATTTTGTTAGGGACAAAGCTGCCTTAGGTATTAGAGCTCTAAGTATCACTATAAGTATCTGCTGTACAAATTAACATGCCTTTGGCTTTTGCTAACAACTTTTTCTCTCAGGTGAATGGGGATGTTGTCTGGATCATTGATGTGGGCATTGCGGTGCCTTTTTTGTATAGTTACTGAAGGTTTTATGGTAACAATCAACAGAACGCTAAGAAATTCATCTATTTCCAACTCTTGAAAGAGTTTTTATGGAAGGTCCTTGTTTGTAGGTTTCCTGGTGAGTCATTTGTTAATCGAGTTAAAATGTCTTCCCTGTCCAAAATATCATAAATGCTCTGTAATTGTCTCTTCGCTCCCAGTGCAGATTTGTTTTGAGAATGCTCACGGTTCTTCCTTTTTCACAAAGTGTGAAATCAGAAAATTTGCTTCTGTGATTGTGGAACCGGTTAAGTCTTAATGAAAGTGAAAACTATCCAGAGCTTTCCTGTTCCACCCTCTTGTTGGTTCTGCCATGATGAAATGAACGCCTTGGTGAACTCCAGGCCATTTACTGAGAGAGTATAGCATGCTGGCCTTCTCCTTCAGCAGACCACAAATCAATACACGAGTCAGGTTAGTGTAAGGATAGCACAACCCCTGAAAAATATTGAAAAATAGTTTTCTGGAGAAAAGTGAATAAATGGTCAGAATAACAATATAAAGCATTACTCTCCTTTGTAAAGTAATCCTTCTGTGAGCCTTATTGAAGTGCAATAGCTATTACAGCACATTATACTATCGTAAATAAGGAAATAAAAGATTCACAATTGTACATGAAGAAACGTGGAACACCTCGTAAAATGCGACACAGGCGTGTGAACTATCTACAACACATGTAGGGTGCTTTACAGAAGTGTTCAGACCATTGCACAGTTTTCACATGTTGTTGCTTAAAAACGTACAGTCATAGCAGTTGTTCTCGTTATATGTCACTCAATGAAGAGAATAGGTGTCTGGGGGAACACCAGGTGTCAAGGGCTGAGCAATGTTAAGTTGGGCTGGTGACACCCTTGATACAGTTTCACGCCTTATCCTCTGTGTTCCTGCCCTAAGATCCACTTAGGCCCACACTAGCAGTTGCCACACCATTGTGGGGTTGTATACAGTTTTAACTGGACCTGTGATCGAGAGGAGATGCCTAAGAACAGGATGTGATGGAACAAAGCGACGTTACACCTGGCCGTCTGTGTAGAGCAATTTCCTGAACAAGCCCTGTGTGGTGAGCTCTGCTGACACCCAGAGCATCACAGAGACTTTTCTACCCCATGGGGGAAGAGTCCAGAGCCTTTGTTAAGAAGAAAGAGAGAGAGAGAGAGCTGGACTTTTGGAAGAACAGATTATAGCACTGGACTCAAGCGAGTGCTCTACAGGGAGCAGCTGAGGAAGGCTCAAGCATCATCTTCCTCCCCCACTATCTGGCTTTGGACATGGAGAAAATAAGGTGAGGTGGGGAGCATGAACAACCAGGTTGTTTCTCCAGGACTGGAGTAGAGGCCTAGGAACCAGCAGAGGAGCTACACAGAGGACAGAACTGCTGCACTGCATTATTTTGGGACATTTGTTTGGTGACTGGGTTGTAATGGGTGCTTGTGCTGGTCTGGAATGTGTTGTTTTTTGGAGTTGGTTTTGTATAATGTGCCCTGGGCATTGGGTAGACAGTGTTAACTATTGTGATCACCAGAAATAAAAAGGGCACTTAAATAATACTAGTAACTGTAGTAGGTCCGTGGATGCACTGGTGAATCTGGGAGATCCGAGAAGCTTTGGCAAGGAAAGAATGGTCCTAGAACTCTTTTGAATTGCTAGGTGGAATAGCTGTCTACAAAGCATAAATAATTCTTCTAGAGTCACCTATCTGTTATAAACATCCACTCTACTCCACATGTTCATAGCAGGAAACAAAAAGAAAGAAACAAACCGATAAGATGAAAGACAAATAAGGACTGCATAGGTATTCAAATCCCTTGCTGTTGCAAACTCAAATTAATTTCACGTTTTGGTCCAAATGGGAATGTTAACATCTGACATAAATCCAACATAGTGCACTGCTCAGTCAATGCCACCCCTATCATCACGCATGGTCGTGGGAGCACTACGGCATGTTAAGAAGAAGAAAGTAAATGTCCTTGAGGATTCAGTCAAATCTGCCGAAAGACATGAAAACTACTGTCCATAAGCAATCCTCAAGAACTATCAAGAGAACCTGAGCAAATCAGCCAGGATAAATGGGAAAAAGTTGCACCAAGTTGGTGTGTGAAATCGACAGAGACATAATAATAAAGGTGCTTTTCAGCTTCAAAAAATTCTCAGGTCTGAGTTCACAGGTCTGAGTACTTTAGCAATCAACATACTGTACAGCACTTCTGTTTTTCTCTTTAAAGTTTGTATTGAAATTGTCTGTAGCTTATGTTATCCTCGGCAGTCTTGAGTTTAAGCATTATATTATAAAATAAAATATTAAGTTTTAAAAATGTGGATGCATTATTTTGTAGCTCTCTGAAATAGAGGATACTGTAATTTGAAGGCTTTGAGTACTTTTGGAAGGCACTATAAGTTGGATAAATAGTAACCACTAAGCAGGAACAGTATTTTTTACGTTTGTTATAATAATACATAGTTCACTACATCCTCCAGTAAAATGTTTTTTAATTCTTCTTTAAACTAAAACCTATCAGACCTGCTTTGAGGTATTTAGCAAAGTTTTCATACCAAATTTCATGTAAATTATATCCCAGTCTGAGTCAAGGGCCTAAAAACACACATGGTAAATTACTGTAAGCCATGAGTCATGAGAAACCTTAAGATAATTGTTTAATGTTCAAGATAACTTCAACTGTATTTAACGTCCTAGTTACAGAATTATGTTATTACTTTTTGCAGTGTATATAAAATCCTTCCATTAACAAATATATAAAGGGTAATCCATAAATGTACTGTATGCATTCACCAGAGATTTATTCCCAAGTTGACGTATTATTATGTATGATTTTTTCCTCTGACTGTTAAATTCTTAAATGAACATTGAGAGTTTCAAATTTCAATATTGTATCTGTCATGTATGTATGTATGTGGTCATTTTTAATTGTTGTGGTAGCACTTTTTTGTGGATCTGGATGTGTCTGCAGTCAGTATTTTATTGTTAATTATTAGTAGTAGTTTTATTATTATTCTTAGCATTATTGTTTTCAAAGAGCACATAGACACATTACTGGGGTGTTTGCAAATGTATTTACCCCCAAAAAAATCATGGCAGAATTAAAAAACCAAAGTGTCAAGAAAGTGACACAGAAGAAAGTTTTAGTGGCAAATTTGAGCTTCATGACAGAGGAAAACCACCAAGATCATCTACATAGTAATTTCCAGAGGAAATACCGTGTTCTGATCTAATCAGGGGTATGCTTTTTGTGAGCATGTAATGTGACTCAATGAAAAGCATTCTGA
Source organism: Lepisosteus oculatus (assembly GCF_040954835.1). Taxonomy (NCBI): domain Eukaryota; kingdom Metazoa; phylum Chordata; class Actinopteri; order Semionotiformes; family Lepisosteidae; genus Lepisosteus; species Lepisosteus oculatus. Next base: position 4,761,609 of record NC_090710.1, read on the forward strand.
TGGTTGAACAGATAAGCCACAAAGGTTTACATTGATAGCCAGCTATAAGACGGATCTCAAAGCAAAGGGCATTTGGGGGCTGACTCAAGCAGTATTTTATTAAAAGGATTTTTCTTCCATTTCTTGCGAAGGGAAACAACTCCTAATGATGTCATGTCTTTAGGCAAATCTGAATGATAACATATAGGTCTCTATGCATAGCAAAACCTGGTAGGTGTTTTACCTTTTCTTCATTTGTGGTTACGTGAAGACAGGATAGACACAAATGCAACACACAAAGAAAAGTGGAGGTCAGGGGAAAATGACAAATCCAAATAAGGAAGCCCCATCAAAATCAGAAACTACCCTGGGTTCGATTCCCGGCATACTACAGTACCTGCATGGAGTTTGTATTTTCTCTGTATTCGTGTGGAGTTTCTCTGGCTGCTCCACTTTCCTCCCAGAGTCCAGAGACATGCTGGTAGGTCAGTTGTCTTCTGGGAAAATTGGCTCTGGTGTGAGTGTGTCTGTGTCTGGACCAGGCAAACAATGGGCACAAAGCAGAGCACACCCTGGACAGGACAGGGCAGACACACAGATGCAAACACCTACAGTAGGGGCAGTTTTCCTACAAGCTTATTAACCTACCGGTATGTTTTTTTGGACTGTGGGAGGAAACCAGAGCACCAAAAGGAAACTCATGAGAAGACCTGGAGAATATACAGTACAAACGCAATAGCCACCCAGGTAGCACCCAAAGTCTGAAGCTTTGGTGGTGAATTCTGAGCACCACTGTGCCACCCCTGACAGTCAAATAAGTGAAACTGAAATCCTGCTTTACTCTGCTACAAAAGGAGAAACATCTTCAGGTCTTAACCAAACAGTTAATGTGCTGCAAAACTCAACCTTTTACTATTAATCAATGAATATTTTTTATTTATTATAGCACACTACAGTATGGAACACATTATACTGAATTATATTGCAAACATTGCTTACAATCTTTTAACAGTTCTGTAACAAAATTACATCCCGGGACTTAAGAGAATGTCCTGCACTGAAAAAATGAAGAAACTGAACCTTTTTAGTTGAACAGAGAAGACTAACTGGACCCGATACAACTATTAAAAATCCTCAAAGACATTGACTAGTAATGTAACTACCAAATGGGCTCAATAGCCTCCTCTTGTTTATACATTTTCTTTTTGCCTTGTGTTTTTAATTGTTAATAAAATAACATTTGAGCATGTGAGTACAGTGCAGTGGAATTTAAAAACTCCCAGAAGGGGAAAATGGACTTTTAAAATTTACTTTAAACTGTTTGTTGACTTAAAGAAGTGAAACTCAGAAACGTTATAGAAAATACTATTTTCAGTTCTGTGAAATTTGTGCAAGTATGCTACTTTACTTTAAGTTCTGTGAGATTTTAATCCTGCGAATTCACACAATTGTGGTTTTTGTACTTTCTCTCAGAGAGGGTCTAAATACAGTATATTGACTACAACACACCCTAAAATAATGAGGCACCCTCAAATAATTCACACAGATAATTCTGTTTCAGAATACTTCTTTTAAATCCTTCTTTCAGAAGTTCTTTTAAAGCACGCATTCACTTTCAAAAGTAAGCAACAATTAAAGGCAATGCTGAAACTGTCTTACCACTCCCTGTTCCCACTTGCTGTAACATGAATATCAACAACAGATGCAGCTGAAACATGATGCTCACATAGCTGACATTATCTCATCCTTATCACCATTGCAACAGTCTACAGGCTGAAGAACTCTCAGTCTACTTTTAAAGAGCCTACTTTTAAAGACTTTAGCATGTAAAGCTTTTTTTCCTCCTGTCACTTCCTCTATTCACCTACATAGAGATAAAATCCTGCTGATTACATTGGGAACTTCCAGCCAGATACAGATTTCAAAATGAATATCTCTGATAATATACAATAGCTAAAGTTCATGTGTTCAACAGCATTTTATAGTGTTCAACAACATTTAATAGCTTACAACATTAGCAATATATGGCTGTAAGTGATTGTAATTAGCTCTTCTGTTTAACTGTCACCCTCAGGACAAGAAAGATACAAAACCTTCCAGTATAATTAATCACTTTCTCTTAAAAAGTGCTTTAATGGCTTCATAGCTCTCTCCATAACAGAATATAGTATAATAGTATAATAATAATTTTATAGTTTAAAACCTTTGAGCTGTTCAAAATTTACAACAGTGTCAGAAAACCCATCAAAACTTTTTTTTTTCATTTTAATAAATCCTAAAGAACATTGCATGGTTATGCACCTTACTTGTGTTTTAGTAATGATCCAACAAGTGTATTTCAGGAAAACCTCAACTTCAATGAACAGTGATACAAATAAATAAGTAAAGGACATAACATAAAGGTATAAGGATTTCTGATTGAAGAGTCAGAGGTTCAAATACCAGATCATGTGCCGGTATTGTAGTTCTGGGAATTTTCTCCAGTAAATACCTCGCTCTACCAAATGCCTGGTATTTGTTTCAAAACACTTGGACAAGCAGATGACATTTAATATACACAAGTATAAAGTGTTACATGGACATAGAAGACATTTAAAATGTATTTAAGGTGGGAAATGCTGAGGAATTATGAAAATTATTTGGGTGATAATGCTTACAATACTTACATCTTCTAGACAATGTGGACACGAATGTTAGGATATACTGAATACCATAGTAAAGCTGGAGAATAAATGGATGATGAGTGAAAACTCGAAAATGCACTTGTAAGATGTCATTTAGAACAGTGTGTACAATCCTTGTACCACTTTCCAGTAAAAATATTACTGCTCTGTAGCTGGTCCACAGACTAGCACACGTTGCCAGGCTTCATTGACAGCTCTATACTAACAGGCTAAAGGACTGTATTTTTGCATAATGAACAACACATACAGTACTATAATGAAATCTGACTCGAGTATTCAAAGCCCTAAAAGATTGGCAAAGTCAACAGGCTTCAGAATCAAAATTGAAACACTCAATTTAAATACAGAACTTGTAGAAAATTTAAACTAGTATTAACAACTGTAAACACCTAGTGCATAAATCAACCTTCCCTCAAGACCCTTGGAACACTACCTCAGGTGGCTGTTGGGACATGAGATAACCACCAGCTCATACAAACCAAATTAAATTACAGAAGGATTGCTAAACGTTATGGTAAATACGGTGAAATATCAAATAGTTGTATCCGTTTATCAAATATATTAGGGCTGGTAGCCATTAGGAAATACTTTAATTTACAACTTTGACAAGCAGACAATTTAATGGTAAGAAATGTTCCACCTAAGAGACATCATGCTGCAGAATTTAAGTAAATGAGACTTAATAATTTCTGAAGAAGTGCCCTGATAAAAACAGTTTGCGGCAGAAGTTCAGGAGGAAAATTAGATCTACATCTCAACTGCATATATAATCATGCATCCAGGACTTACCTTTATATATCTCTCGCAATCCCACCCACCACCCCAAAAACACCCTTGAAGCAGCTCCATGGCTCGTTCCTTGTGAAACCAAAACAGTGATTCAGTCAGCCTCATCCTTACAATCATGCTGCCATTTTCTCAGATAGGTGAGTTTCACCAAATAACCTTTAAAAACATTTATCCATCTGTCACATTCATTAGGATCCAACGAAACCACTGTAAATGATTCATTTCAACAAGGAGTACTTTTTCTGGAGTTCACATTTATAGATTTAAGAACTTAGGGCCTGAGTAACTGAAAAGCATTGATTTACTGACAGTGCATTTAGGAACATACTGAAACAGAGGGCTATTACTTTCATTAAGCCAAGGAAACTCAGATTATGTGGCCAAAGGTCACATTACAGAAAATAAATTCAATCTTTGGACATGTCCATAATGTTTACACTGAAACTCTAAGCAGTGTGAACATACAGATGACTTTGCTACAGTACTCTGAATGAAGAGCACTATACCACTCAGTTGCCTAATATCTGAAGTATTCATGAGCACCAGTTCAGATTTCAATGTACATTGGGTATTGATAAACAGTCAATAGCCTCTGTAATTTCATTATTGTATAGTTTGACTAAATTTTAAAAATGGCAGGGCCTCAAGTTTCATAGTAATTAGCCTTTAATGATACAAAAACTACAAACACAGTGGACTTTTGAGATTCCTTACCACAGAAGACTCCATTGGAGTGCTAAGCTCTGTAGTTCAGCTGTTGCCTTTTGAAGGCTGTGCTGTGTCCTTTGCACACTGCAACGTTCAGTACATTTCCAGTTCACAAATAGTTTAGAACCATCTGGGTTGTGTGGACTTGAATTATCCAGGTTGTATTTGGCTTGCTATATCAACCACCTTGACCACAGAATGTGCCAGGTTCCAGCAAGCTTGCAGTGTTGGTAATGAAATGTCAATCCTCACTCATTTGAACTGCACTCATATTTCTTCAAGGTAGGAAAGCACTGTGGAGCAGTGGGTACGGTTCTGGACTTGTAACTAGAAGTTTGTGAGGAGTTGCAATCAAGGTGAGATACTACAAAGGAACAGGTATAGGATTTGTCCATGCTGAAAAGAAAAGAGACACAAGAGTGAAGGTTAAGATGCATAAGGGTGATGAGATTCTTTAAACAAGAGAGTATGTTTTTAGTACTGATTATAAGCAGCAACAGAAGTTTTGTAAGTGGTGGAATAACAAGTAGTGAAGCTTTGTTGCTGCTGCCCAGTCTTTTCCCAAATTTCCTAGATAACATTAGCTTACATTGTATTAATTGACATCACTGCCAATACGCTCTGCTATTCAAAAGAGTGCTGCAGGAGAATTCACAATCTATTATGAACAAAATGGAGATAATCTCTTGACTTTACTTGAAATTCTAATCAGAAACAAAAAAACATTTTTGGAAATTCATTTAGCAAAAATAACTGTTTTTGAAAATCTGACCTTAAGAGCTTTGCTAAACAAAGGGTGACAACTGAACTAAAGGCTCAGAAATACTATCAGAATTGATGATCAGATATAGAGGTTAGCAGTACTTAAGTATGTGCTTTGCAAACTGTTTCTGACTTGTCTTCCCGTTAGATTAATATCTTTTTTTGTTTTATGTCGGTAGCTTTCATAGCAACACAGATAAAAAGGAACTTTAAAAATTGACAGCAAAACAGCTTTTTTGTTTCACAGAGGCTTTATACCTGACCAATGGAAACTGAAGACTTAATGTTGGACATTTAATAATTGCTTATGAAATCCATGGAATGTCAAAAGAGGGAAGAGGATTGTACAAAAAAGGAAAACTAGTGATTTAAACATGTAATAGATGGTTCCATACAGTACATGCACACAAAATGGCACATATCCATTTTTACATTTACATCTCTAAAGCACATTTTAAAGAATGCAAACTTAAAGAATTTAAATTTAACATCAAGCCACAACATAAGATGGTTGTGGGGATATTTTGAGCCAAGCTGACATTTTCCCCAAACTGTTTCCCCGATACAAGTGAAAGCTCCGTTAGAAATACTGATATCCATGTTTCCTCAATGCTGCATCTTGAGTTCTCTCCACCAGCACAACACAAATCATTTCAGGTCCCAAGAAACCAAGATGGGAGTTACTGTATATGATAATAAGATTTAGTTTTTTATTAGAATTTAGGTTGCCTAAAGCATGTAAAAGCCTACAGTATCTGCTTTTACAAGAGTGATTGTAAACAGTATTATTATGTTAAATGTTCTTAAAAGAAGAGAACATTTTTTAAATAAAAATTAAAAACAATACTATTACTTTATTCAGATAGGTTTAGTTGAATATGAACTCTGTCTCATGAATTATGAATTCAAAATTTTCCCTTTTATGAAGCTAGTATGAGGAATCAATCTTGTACTTTTCAGGCTTTTATTTTATGGTACAATTCTTAGCTTTGCTCAAGCAGAGTGTTAAGGAGGAAACAGCTGAGTAAGTGCCAAGAGTAGTTTGCATGTAAATTTGAGTATCGCTTGCTTAACAGTGAAAAAACATACTAGTGGAAATCTGACCCAGAGGAAGCACATGAATACTGAACAAACGTTACCTTTAGGAAACATCTGGTATAACTTTATGTTATTGGAAATGAATATTGCCTATGTTTTACAAACTGCTTCCTTCAAGTCAAATTCCAAAAGCACTGCATAGCATGCCTAGTTTGGGCAGAAACAAAAGATATTGCTCTGCAAGTCGCCAAACAGTAAAAATGCATATCACCAAGTAATGAGATCACAGTTATTTCCATTAACTCACATTCTATTAAAGCACTGCATTTCAGTATGAGGTTAGCTAACTAGGATGTTCTGGGGTTTATGGGTGACAGTGGTGGATTATACCAAGGGCACCCCTTCCAATTATTTAAAGTGAGGTTAAGTCAAACCTTCTATGCTTAAAACTGAACACTTTTATGGGCGAAATAAGCTAAAGGTTGACAAAAAAATGCAAAGAGAAGTAAAAAGCTCACATGTTTAAAATATATATATATATTTAAATTATTGACTATTGTAAAATAAACATCTTTGTCCCATATGTTATTTTAAAAACATTTTATTGTTGTTTTTTTTCCTTGGAGTTTATCCTGTCTTAGGTGATGTGATGGCACAGTGCTTAGCATTGCTGCCTTGCATCACTGGGGCCCTGTGTTCAATTCTGGAGCTGAGGTGCTATGGAGATTCTTTGTTTTCCCTGTGTTTCCTCCCTGTGTGGGTCTTCTCTGGGTGTTCCAGATTCTTCCCGTAGTCCAAAGACTACTGGTAGGCTAATTGGCTTCTAAGAAATTGGCCCTGGTGTGAATGTGTCTGTGTGTGTGTACCCTGTGAGGAACAGTTATCCTGTCCAAGGTGATCTCACCTTGTGCCCATTGTTAAAGAATGAAAGTAAGGATACTGACGCTTTACTTTTTTCAGTTTCATGAAAGTAAAAAGTAAAAACCGGTAGTAACTGTTGTTCGCTTTTCTAAGTGACACTATGTTCTTTGAAATGTAATAATAATAATAATAATAATAATAATAATAATAATAATAATTGCTTACACTTATACTGTATAGCACTTTTCTGGACACTCCACTCAAAGTGCTTTACAGGTAATGGGGACTCCCCTCCACCATCACTAATGTGCAGCATCCACCAAATGAACAGATAAGATTGAGGCAGAAAAATGGATTTGATCTTTTAGCATATCTCCTTCATTTCTCTGAAACCTGTACTTTCAAATTCCAGTAAAAATGAAAAATAGATAACAGTACCTAGAATTATCAACAACAAAAACCTAGTTCGGTTAAGTATCTAGATAAAATAATTTACTTACCAATTTTTTTACGGCAATACTCCTTTGTTTTTGAACAGAAAAACTGTTCAGCTAAAAAGTTTCAATTAAAAACAATTGTGGCTCAATCAGTCATCTCATGTTTTTAGCAACCATACATGTAGTCTTGCGATCCACACTACCTGAAAGTATGTAACAACTATTAATGACTCTTATCAAACAAGAAAATTTCAATTTCAATTTCTAAACAAAGATTTAATGGGAAGCTTCTGCTATCGCTAGAAAGAAAACTCTCAATAGTGGGAGTTACTTAATATCTCTAAAGTGCGAAGGATTTGGACAACAGAGTTAAAACTTAAATTTTTATTTTACTCTTATCTGAGAGAATTGTAGCCTGACTGTAAAGACGCTTACTGAGCCTCCACAACCTTCCCTTACTTTTTGCTAGGAATGAACCAGGGAGCTGCTGCAATGGTGGACATAGTGTGGTGGCAGATGTGCGAGAGAGATGTGCAAGCAAAAGTCAAGAAGGAGAGATATATACATACTGTAAGTAACTGGATGTTTCCTGTGGAACTTCTGTTTAAACTGCATTTGTGATCGTGAGATTAACATGAAGTACAATATACATTTGATTTTTGAGTAAATATTGTACATACATTACATCATAGTAGAACAAAGGTATACTTTCTTCAACCCAATAATTTCAAATGTACTGTGACATACTTTCTTGTTAAATTCACTAAACTTCCAACAGTCAATTTCAAAGTGCAAAAGTCAAAGTCCCTCAGGCAATAACAACCTGAAGTCTGTAACCGTTGAGCTCACCAACCTCTTTCTGAATTAATTTGAAATGGATTGCTGTAAATAGAACTTAATTTTTTTAAAACTCCCAAGAACCATTTTCGTCTGAACAAGGAACAAGTAAAAGTTTATTCCATTCCTACACAAGGTGGTCGCTATATTAGATGATGGGGCGGCCAGAATAGATCACAGTGAAGAGACTGAATGCTGGTTTAGTTAGTGAAGGGGGCAAGTGGCCCAGGGAGGAGGGGAAGGAATGACGAAGAGATCTAGAGATTTAGCTCATATCACTGACCACCTAACCTTCTTGTTCACAGCTCCCTTGACCGCCCTCAGCAACCATCCACACCAGGCAGTTTCCCCTGCAACAGAGCTCGCTGTATCCCCTTCAAGTATACTGTATATCTAACACCACACTCATTCAAGGCCCCTCAGGCCAATTCCGGATCACTCAGATGGCATCTTGTACTGTACCTCCAGCAACCTTATTTACTGTATCTCTTGCAGAAAATACCCACATTGGGGAAACAGGAAGGAGACTCGGAGACCGCTTCAGAGAACATGTTAGGGCTGTGAAGATTAAAGATTTCTCCAAACCTGCTGTTTCTCATTTCACCTCTAACAGCCATGATCACACTAATCTCGCTGTCTGCGTTCTCAAAGAAGGGTTTCTCAATTCCTATTGCAGAAAGACATCTGAAATCAAAATTGTCCTGAAACTAGGATCACAACTTCCCCCTTCTCTCACCAACAGACTTTTTTCCTTGTAATCCTTTCTTTTCAATTTCACACCTCTCTTCACCACTTGACTTCGCACCACCCGAGTGCCCACTCTGCCTCCTTTCTGCCCCCGCCTCCTCTCCACACACAGTTTTTGTTCTCCCACGCTTTATCAGCTGCTGATTTTCCTCTCTTTCTCACACCCAAAGAAAGCTCCACAGCTGACACATTGTGTTTCTTTTCTTCTCTTTTCAGCCTGAAATTAACCTTTACTTGCTCCTTTGCAGCTTACACATTCTGACACAGCTACCTACTTGAACAACGTCCTCTGCATAACCAGACAAAAGGCTTATTTAAACTTCAAAATTCATACATCATCAATTAAAATGAGTGAGACTGTTCTATAGGTAGCCATTCATACTCAGGCCATGACATCACCTTCAACATGCTTCACAGATGAGGTGGTGCTCTTTGGAGGATTTGCAGATATTGTCCCATTTTTTCAATTTCTTTAGTAATGATTTGCTTAGGTTAGTATTCAGAAAACTTTGTTACAAAACTCTCTACGATTGTCATTGTACCTCTGAACAAACTCTGAAAGATGATGAATTCTAAAGCAATTATGAAGCAATTTGTTTACTTTGCTTGTCTAGATATTTTTGGAGGATACTATAGATGGAACTGTACAAAACTAACATACTGTAATATTATAGTATCAATGCTCTGTTAAGCTATGGCCAAATGCTAGTGCTCAGCACACAACACAGCATATTTTGTACTGTTGCATTGATGTCCAGAGTAAGGCTAAGGTCTAGCAACCATTTAATAAAAGATGTTCCAAAGTGCTGCTCATGTTTTCTACATTAACTGTCTCCACTTTAGTAGCAGGGAAAGAACTTAAAAGCCAAACAAATGATCATTTAGTTGTATAGTACTATAATTTAAAACCCGTGTTAAAGCATTGGGAAGTCGTTAAACGTGGAGGTGAGATTTTATACAGTTCTATTTTTCCCATTATGTTAAATTCATTATAACTTCATTATAGCAAAATCCTGTGAAGGTTTTTTATTATTTCACCAAATCATAGAAAATAAGATTCCACATTTTACTTTTTGATATATACATATTAAATAATAAAACTATTAAATTCTAATTTGCATTAATTAGACATTTCCACTAGATGAGGTTATGTACTTCCAAAATTTGTAAAGGATAACGTCTGTGTCTTCTGTTGCCATACTGCACATATACCACTTTTTGACATCCATTCATGCTATATTAATGAGATATTCTACTTGTTTCCTTGAATACTGGGTAAAATATGTTACCCAAATCCAGATTTCATCTGTTAATTGTCTTTCCTATATTCTGTATTTTTACTCAGAAATGCTTCATGTAAATTTTGAAAGTCATCCAAACATAGCGGTACCAATAAATACCAGTGCCAATAAGAAATTCAAAGATTTATCAAAAGTCGATGTACACATTAGACAGAGTAACAGACAATAATTTTATCAAGTCTGATGGTCAAAGAAAAATACAGTACAGTATGTAAATCAGGTGTCACCCACATTGTTCCTGGGTTCTGGTTTTTAGGTCACTATTAAAACAGCAATTTCTAAACACCTGGCAAAATGTAACAGATCAGTTTTGTCAAGCAATTTAGTGATTATTTGAAACAAAATAGCAGAAAAACCCCTAGCCTGCAATGCCCAAAGTTAATTTAATTGAACAAATTAATCAACAACCTAATTGTTAGTTAGACAATGTTCCTAACTGTAAAAAAAAACAGGTGATTTGGAATAGTCCATAAAACATTTCTGGAAGATGTGGTACTCCTGCATCTTATCTCCATGAATAAAACACCTGGTAAAATTTCAGTGTTAGTTCTGAACTTTTCCCTACATATCTGAATGGTTTTTAGCTCATTTTTTATCCTACATACCTGAATTCTAAGTCACTTCTGGTAGGGAAAATGGTAAAGATTAAAAAATAAAATGTTCTAATTGCTCAACAAAAAAAGACTCTGTTCCTAACCTGCAGCTTCTCTCCTGAAACTTTGACTTCAGAATGTGGCAGCAGATTACATCCTGTCAGCTTCATTTAAAGACTCAGTCAGTCTTTCTGCTTTTGTTTTCAGTGAATTCATTTATCTCTAACTTTAACCATTTTATTCGTATTGCTGTCAATCTACTCTGACGTGCCTTACAATTTATCTCAAATTAGAAGGGTGGATAATTCTTTCTTGAGAAGGTGGCAAATCTCATAAATAAATCTTTGTCTTCAGTGAGGTATGAGTTGCAGCACAAGCAAGGAAACACAGGATTTGATCACACTGAGGGATGTCTTAATTTTTTTAATTACTCTGCTTATATTGATGAACTCAAATTGAGGCTTGGGTTCTTCAGACTTATTTTCCTAAAAGTAAAACTTATGTACCTAACACTATTCCTTGGGTGAGCACCATTGTAATTATGCTGCTTCGGTTACAAAGTTAAAATCCGTTAATTTTTCCTATCATATCTATTGTATTTCTATACAAGGAGAGAGACAGTTTAAAAAAAACATTCTCTCTACTGCTCTTATCAAGTCTGTGTGGGCATAATCAGTGATAAATAACAGGAATTTGTGGGCTGTGGTCCTGCACAGGCAGTCTTTGTTTTGTCTTTTATTTGCATCTCTCAGCCATGTTTTGGCAAACAAGATCTAAACATTATGGACACATGTCCATGCCGAGCACCTGGCATGAAAGTTTTTCTTTTGATCAAAATATTTTATTTGCAGACTTTAAGAAGGTTGTCATCAGCCAATGGGGAGGATTCAGTCATAGATTTGGTAATGGGCTGTGCCATTTCTCAGAAATTTGTTATCATACTGTTTGTACTAAGGAAATATGCATATACAGTAGGAAAAGACCACATAACTGTTTTACATAAAACAGTTACAAATAAGAGAAGACTGTTTGATCCATCTCGCCCGTTTGGTAGTTACTTTCTCTCATCCAGCAGTTTCTTGACAAAAGTGAAACAGGGCTCACTGAGAGAGACCCTGTTACAGGAGGTGAATTTGACACTGTCCCTGGAGGGGTGCTGTCTGAGTGACCATGATTGAATATTGACAGGGAAAGGTCTTCGCTCATCCCAGAAACTGGGGTATGAGCTTTGACAGCATAGCTAATTAGTTTTTTTTCCAACTCCCACAATCCCTAGTGTGGCAACCTGTGCAAACTCAAGCTACAGTAGTTCAGCATCATGCAGTTGATCAAAGAACATGTTGGGATACGGTATGAAGCCTTCAAAGGTTAAGCCATTTTTCAGTCATGAAAGATAAGAAAACAGAAATTGAGGAAGAATGGATTGTGTGAGATGGTTGTATCCACACTAAATAACTGATAACGTGACGAGTTCCACTCTGTCTCAGGAGATGCCCCAGGGTAATAATCAAATTCCAGTAAAGGACCAGTTGTACAAGTCATACATGCATAGGGAACATGTAGTCATAATCTGATACAATATGGGTTCAGAGTTATAAGAAAAAAGCACTGTACAATAGAAGTGTATTTTAATATTTTCTTTTGTCCCTAAAGCTTACTGCCAGTCAATCATTATAATCATTTTTGTTAACAAAAAAGAAAGTAGGTTCTAAAAGTTGAAATTAAAAGGAATTTTATAGTCTCTAAAGAATGTTTGATATTTGCCTTGATAATTATTTTTGTAATTGTGTTCTTTTCCATATGGGGTGGCACCCCATTGAGCACCCTACCCTACCTAGCACCCTACCTAGCACCATGTGTCTGTCTCTTGAATTTGATGAATTGATTCTTTTTTTCTTAGAAAACTTAACATAGCAGAAGCAACTGTTTGTGTTTAATAGATGACAGAATTCTAAATTCATATATAATCTATATGATAATGAGTGGTTGAGAACTAAACCACACTGCACCGCAGTTTTTTCTGACGTCTTTCTCACCCATAAAGGTACTCCTGACATTTAAAAACATTTATGCAACAAAATGGGACATATTTGGAAGGTGGTTTGTACTTTAGCAAGGCAGTGTATATCTTTGATACCATTTTATGGCAAATTGCACATCACTCAAGGTGTTGTAATTCAAGCCCATTTCTCCAGGTTTTCATTTGGAATTACTTTTCAGAATGTTTAAGAATTCTTTTCTCTGAGAATTCTCAAATTCTTTAAGAATGTGTTTTTCACTTGGAGGTTGTGTGTTACAATTTGTAAATAAAGATTAAATTATTTCTGATCTAATGTGTCTTGATTTCAAGCTGTTAGGCCACAATCTGTGTTACTTTGGAAAAAATGTGTAGAGATTCAATACAGTATATGTATGCTGTATATCTGATGTTAACATAATATCCTTCCATCAGGTCCAATTTAAGTAAACTGGTGTCATTTTAATTTCATCTTCTCTGTTTAACAAGGCAGACCATTGTGAAATGAAAGGTTTTCAAACAAGAACTGTAAAGCAATTTAAATGTCTGACATATTTTCTCACCAGGAACAGTGATAGTTGTTACTTTCCTTATATAAGTCACATTCCAGAAATGAAATGTTAGGAAAAGAAAATTAAGAAATATTGTTACATTTATCATACTTGTAGGATTTTGTTAAAATGTAACTGAATTTCTTATCAAACTCTTTTCATACCTATGGCTACCAAAGATTGTTTAGACAACACTGTTCATATCTGTTCATTACTGTACAGCATTGCACTAAGGGGTTTAACTGACAAGGTGATAATGTTTATTGTCCTTATTCACAATAAACTACGTTGCGCAGTTTTGTATCCACACAAACTGCATTCTCTATATACCTATTTAATATAACTATTTATATTCATGAAGCACAATGTGTTCATTGCTTTTCCAGATTGTACTAGACATGTTGTAATTTTATTAATGTACTATGCTGAATCTAAATGATTATTCCTTGTACTTACCCTAGGTAGATGTCACATACAATACACACTGGTTTGGAGCTTCTGCTAACAAAATATCACATCTGTAAACTTCACAATTGTGATGTTGTGGGGAATTATTAAGACAAATGCTTTATCTAGGCAAGAGAAGACTGACTGACACAATTCTCTTTTACAGTTTGAGACATTAAAAAAAAACAAAGAGCTTGTCCTCTAGAGGCATTTGTGATAGGAATCAATTTTCTTTCCTCTTTGCTAAAATTCCAGGATCAAGTATAGTCTGGAAAAAGCTGAAAAGTCTGTGTTCATGTTGCCTGTCTCCAGTCTTTTATTTAATTTGGGATGGTGTATAAACTTACATTTATAATCAGTGCCAGTCCTGACTTCACTTAGAAGAAATGTTTTTATAGAGAATACAGTGCAATGTCACACTTGTAGAGGCTGTCGCAATGTTGTTTTGCCTGCTTGTCTCCTACCTTGCTAACTACTGCTGTTGTTGAATGCAACCTGTTTAATCTATGAAACACAGGGTGGCAGTAATGTGCCAGCTCCATTTCCCAAAGGCACTTTTTGTCTTCATTTTGTCACTGAAGCTCTTTGATCCCGTCAGAGATTAGTGGCCTGATAATGTGAGTAGGATTTTGATACGGAACGGCCAATTCATTGCTTGCTTGTGTGCACAAATGGAAAAAACAAAGTTTAAGATGACTGTTAAAGAATGTCCATACCACATTGTGGAAGAAAACTTGTTGAAGAACTTAGTTGGACAGGGGTCACTATAATGGCTGGAAAAAGGAAAAATAAGTCTTCAAATACTACTATATTTGATCTACATTTCATTGTAAGTCCTCCTTTGGGATCATACCTGTGCCTAAACTGAAGCTAAGGGAAGATGAGTCCTGTCAAGAGCAAAGCCATAGATTCCAATGATATGTTTAGCAACAATGGGAGTAGAAAACTAAATCAAAGCATCTCAGGATCAAAGAAAGCTACAATAAAGTCAGCACTGCAGCCACGGGACCTGGAGATAAACCACATGACTGTGTTTTTAGCTGCTTCAGATGTCGGAAAGTGTACGCTATTGTTGAAAGTGTGGAAACCAGGAAATTAGAAGGTTTAAACTTGTGGCCAGTATTTCACAGGGAAAGGAAGCTACACCCTTTCCCCCTATGTGACAAAATACCTTGTGAATGTGTGTCATATACTGTATATAAAAATGCATAATCAAATAATTCAGTGTAAGGTAAGTTAACAAAAGACAGCTCATAATTATATCAGATTGCTGTTATACAATTAAAAAAATATATCTGTGGCTGTGGGGCAAAGAATAGTACCTTCCATACTAAAGTCAGCAAATTACTTGAATCTAGGAACTGAAAATCTCGCTCAGCAAGTTGTTGCTGATCTGATTTCCATTTATCTCAATATGTCTACAAATGTTTACATATATTATTGGATTTTAGTTAAAAGGGCACATTTCTGACATCTTTTATTGAAAACACAACCTGGGACTCAAGTTGGCACACGTATTTTAAACAATTATTTATTGCAAAAGACAGTTCTGATTCACACCTAGGAGATGTAATAGGAAACTAAAAAAAACGTTTATTAATAATAATTTCACTTGAAATACACAACATATTGGAAGTTGCCATAGAAAGTTTTGACTGAAGAAAACAGTGCACAATGCAAAAAAAAGAATGCTTGCTTATGCATTGAACAACACTCTTTTGGGTAAATATGTTAGTGAAGATTTGAATATGAGACATTAGAGTAGGTAGCTGCTTCAGCATGCGTAGACTCCAAAGGAACAGGTAAAGTTTTTTTCCATGCTGATAGAAAAGAAAGGAAACACAACCTTCCTGCTGTGAAGCTCACATCAGGTGTCATATAATATAGGAATATTTGACACCTGAGTGTGCAATATACCATATATGATATGAGTACGAGGTCTGACTATGGTACTTCTAAAAGTGTCACCACCACCACTCTTTGAGAAACTGCTGTTCTATAAGCTGAGTTTTTAAAATGTCAATGCTAATACTAGAATGTAAGTGGAAGTACTACCAGGTAACTTGCAATAATGGCATTCATAAAATTCTAATAATTATAGCAAAGAGGGTTACTTCTAAAACAGCGACCTCGCAGTTTGCCTGCATTCGAGAGATTAAAACCTCAGAGTAGATCCAGTTTGAAAAGCATTTACTTTTACCCAGGCATCTGTGGGATTTTAAAAGCGTTGGGTTCTTCTTTTCTTTTGTGGGTTGGGAAGACCACATTTCCATGTGAGGTTACAGAGAGAACATGAACATTATTTTTTTATGTTAGTATACAAATATTTTGGCCCAATGAAGTTTTGTTCTAGTCTGATAGGAAAACATGTGACTTACAATAATTATGGTGACGAATGACAGGAAGGCAGAGTTCACACAACATTCAAACCAGAACATCAGATTGTTATACTGTACGGTATATTTTTGCTGTACCAGCTCTTTTACAAATAAAAATCTTTCTCCCCAGCCAGGTGAGTTACTCCTCTAAATCTCACTGTTTGACTCACAACTCTTCTCCACCTTATTAAGAGTTTGGCTGAACTAATGAAAAACTACGGTACATATTGAAATGCTGTCCATTCTCAGGTCTCAGACTTTACTCCCTGGAATAAACAAAGGATTTATGCAGCTAAGAGTCATGCTTAATTCCTCCTAGCTGTGCTGTACATATCTGTTGAATCATTACAGCAACCTGTGCATCTACTGTACCAAGTAAATCTGATAGTATTGATAGCCTTTAAAATTATATAGGGGTTCCTGGCTTGCCTGAAAGTTAAAACGTGCAGGAGAAAATATTTTCAGAGTTGCCGGCCATCCTCCCAGAAGTTTCCTATTACAGTGACTATGTTTAAGGGTTTGCTCCCTTTACAAAATAAAAAGGCTAGGCATCTTTGAATTTTGTTCACCTTCTGTTTCATTTCGGTTCAGTAAATGAAGCACTGCTGCCTCAAAGGAAACCTTGGGGTGAGCTTGCCAGACGGTGGGAATCACTGAGCAGAGAGCAGTAGACAGCCTCTTCACCATTGAACATCATCAAGACTGCAAGCTACGTTTGAGGCAGAGGAGGTGGATCCACAATTCCCATCACTATTGATTAGTAAAGGCAGCTTCAGATATCCTTCCTTACCCCTCATTGGATCTCCCCATTCGGTTATTCACAAATGAGTGGGAATGAGTGATGATGCGTGGGAAAAGGAAAGTGAAATGTGCGGCAGTGTGACTACGTGTAACTCAGAGGCATGTAGTGACCAAAGGGCTGAAGCTAGAGGTCGCCAAAATAACCTTAAGACTATTTTTATGTGACGTTTCTCCAATACACAAAATTGTGCGTTTTCTCAGGGGTTGAATAAAAGAATGTCAGTTTGTTCAGTTCAGTTCATTAGACCGGAAAATCCAATGGACTGGACTGGCAAAAGAAGGTTTCTGGGGTTTCCGTTAGCTGCTCCAGTGTATTAGACTGGAATCAATCAATAATAGCCAGTAATTTCTGTCTCTCTGAAATCTTAGGATCTATTAGCTTTGACGAATATGTTTTTGTGAAGCAGACTTTTTACATAGTATAGTAGTATTAATATATACAAATATAAATAAACGTACAAATAAAATGTTAGCGATTTTGTAATCTTCAGAAATATATTCTAGAGCAATCTAGTCTAGACTAGAACAATCTAGTTTACTGCAGTTTTTTTCAATAGTAATGTCAGTCAAGTTTTAAATTTTCTTAGTATGGATTTTAACAAAAATAATGACAAGTATTGACCCTTTTATTTTTAACATGAATTCAAACACATTAAAGACTAACAAAACACTTTCATTGAAAGTTTCATTATTCAGATTATAAATATACCGTTTGTTTCCAACAGCATGTCTGACACAAGCTTTGCAGTTAGACATAAAAAACATTGTGTCCCTTCCTTTTCAAACAAAAGCAGATGTGGTTTTCAAAGGAAACCAAATAAGGTAAAAACAGAGAAACCATGGTGCAAGTAAAAGCTGAAAATAGTATGTGACCGAACGGGTGTTAGAAGTTGAAGAAAAATAGAAGAATATACTGTATCACATAATTTCTCTAAACAGTTCGTTACTCCTTAAGAGAAATTCTGTAGTTCACTCAGAAGTTCAGAAAATCATGTTCCAGGAACTGTTTGATAAATGTATGTGAACATATTCCATGCATTTGGCTTCAAAGACCTAAGGGTTGTTTACAATAATAAAAATGAAAGCATTATTTATGTATATTACTGCATAAGACTCAATTTTACTTTTTTTTTTCATTATATACTATATAATTCAAAACAAACCCAAGAGATGCATTCATACAAATGCAAGTATGATGGTACAGGTGTCAGGGCCTATATACTGATACACAGCCTTCAGATGAAACCAAAACCAGAATGAGGTGGACAAGGAAGCAGATTCATACATTGTAAAATAAGAAAATAAAAGATCTTCATTTACAATCTCTAGATCCATATTGTGTTGCCAGTGGGGTACCAGGAGCTAAAATTACCCCTAAACTTCGTATAACAAGTCAAGCATCTGTGTTTCTCAGTACCTCAGGGCTTCTTTATTGCATGTAATAGTTTTAAAGGAATTTGCTTTTTAAAGTAAATGTGACACGTTTGGTTTTTATACTTAGTACTATGCAAAAAGATTTGTCTTGGTAAACAAAGGAAGTGGGGCAGTTTACAAAATAATTCTACTTTTTGTCTGCCACTCAAAAGAGGAAGAATTTGTATTTAAAAATGAAACTACTGAGCTAGAACTTCCTTCAAATTTCTTTCCTACTGATCTGCATCTAAGTAATTTTTTGAGCCTAGGTAAAAATAAAATGGAGGAACATTTTAAGAAAATTGTAACATTTCCCATCATCTCCAGCAATATAAAAAATAACCAGTATCTTGTTTATGTCTTCACATAAGATTAAAAAACTCGGAGGATATACAGTAGGCACGTCATTATTATTATTATTATTATTATTATTATTCAGCTGATCACATTTGCTATCAGTTAAACCAAAAACTATTATTCAGGTCCAGGGAAAATTTCCATGAGAAATTGTTCAGGCATTGTAAGTGCAAAACTATCACTCACATTGCACAATAAATATGTATGAGCGTTTACAGTGTTTTGACATAACTAAAGCAAGTTGAAAAAAATATTTTAGCCTTTATTTTGAATGTCTAGAAATGTTCTGTGGGTAAGAAGCCTGTAACCATAACTTAAAATAAACAACTTCCTGGTGACATGCAAAGTTTTTGCAGTGGAAAATGATCTTTTTGTGAATACAACAGCCAAGATAAATGCAAATTGTTCTTTTGACAATTATGAACGGCAACATGCAGGTCCTACTTTAGTTCTGAACAGCTTGAGTACTAGACTAGAGGGATATTTGCTCCTGCAGGTCCCCCGCCAATCTATGAAAGTAAATGATGTGTAAACCATGTTAGTCTTTTTAATTCTTGTCAGTTGTTTGCATATGTGCTGTCTTGTTTGCTTGTTTTAGTTAATGAATGGCAGTGTAGACCAGTAGGAACAGCAGAGAGTTAGTGGCTTTTGTTTTTCTAAAGCTGTCCTTCACTTTTGTAAAACTTAAGTTTACACATTAACAGGTCTCAGAAGTAATGAATCCGCTTTTTACTTTTTTAGCAGATGGTGGCATAACGATGGTGTTCTACATTCTTTGGAAGTGCACTTATGACCACTTTTCCTCAGTTCTGCCTAATCAGCTTCTTTCTAGATGCAGCAGTACAGTATATATTAGCAGATGCAGCATTTTATCATTCTGCTATTCTCATCCATCTGTAGTGGAGACCTAGGCATCATTACCTGAAGTGTTTATATGATTTTTTAAAACTTTTCATGACTATGTATAGAGTGGGTTGAGATTAGCAGTCCAAAATGTATATATGTGTTTAATTTTTACTTTCCAGGTTTTCAATGCCTCCTAACGTTTTGCATTCTTCAAAACTTTCAAGCAATGGTTGAAAGACAAGCTACACCCTGAATGGGACGCCTGTGCATCACAGGACACACCAGGGCCAATTTTCCCTAAAGCCAATTAACCTACTGTACCAGTATGTATTTGGACTGTGGGAGAAAACCAGAGCACCCAGAGGAAACCCACACTAACGTGGGCATAACATACAAACTTCACATTGATAGCACCCTAGGAATGGAACCCAGGACAACAGACGTTTGTGTCATACAGTATACCACATAAAACAAGTTTACTAACTGTACAAGAGTCTAGAGCATAGAAATATATTGAAACAATAGACCTAATATGAATCACTGTGGTACTGTGATACTACAGTACCTACTGTATGTCACTCCAATTTGAGCTTTTGCCCTAATATGTATTCTCTTTTTTCCTGCATGGTAATCAGATTCCAATCCACATGTATATGTTACCTCTGATTCCTTTAGCTCTTATTTAACATGATATGCCTTTTCTCTATTCTTGCTGTTCCTTAGAAGGAAATGAAAAAAAAATCAATTAAGCAGCTGTTTTTGTACTGCTTGCATTGCATCTAAAAAATAAGAGTTGTTCCTTTTGAAGCACAAAGTGTATGATTCTTTTCTGGTCGGAAATTAGCTGTCTTTTGAACTTAGTGAACATTTTCATGCATAAGATGTAAATACCCAGAATAGAAGGCTTAGTTATGATGTTTTATGTATGAATTTGTTCAAATCAAAGCTGAATTCTGTAAATAACAATTAAGTGAGTAAGTGCACATTGACATGTATGTTGAAAAGGAGACATAAATTATATTTTCTCCTTTTCTTGACTGCTTATTTATTTCTTCATAATTAAGCGTGTATAACTAGAACAGTGGTTCTCAAACTTTTTGGAACAAGTACCACCCCTAATCCAACCAAAGCATCCAAGTACCACCTACAAGTCATCTTCTCATAGGAACCCCAGAAATTCTCAATAACCAACATGAGCGCACGTGCACACACACCCACACATACATATAATAAATATTATAATAATACATTTTATTTGATATAGCGCCTTTAAAGGTGGCTTCTCAAAGTGTTTTACAGAAAAAAAAACATTAACAACAACCAATAAAAAAGCACCATTTCAGTGAGAGGGGTGAGCCTGTTTAGTTGAGCAAAGCAGATGTGAATTAATTTTTCGAGCCTTGATACAATTCACAACCGAGTCTAACAGATATTAAATCGTTAGGCATTTTCTTGATGGCAAAGGTCTCACGGTGGATGTTGTAATGCGTACATTAATTTCTGGAGCAACCTCTCTAATTCGTGCAACTACACCGTTATGTCTGCTTGTCATTGCTCTAGCAACGTCTGTACAAACTCAGATGCATTTTATCCAGTCAGGGCCATTCTCTTCGATAAATTCATTCAGAAGCTGAAATATGTGCTCTCCTGTAGTTCCTGTTGGTAGCGGTTTACAGAACATAAAGTCTTCATGGGACATGCCCTCAAACTCGTATCTAACGTAAACGAGCAAATTGGCCAAATCGACTACAGACTCATCTAATTGCAGTGAAAAACATCTGCTCATCTTAACGCGCTCTATCAGTGTACTTTTGATATAATCCTTCATTTCAATAATTCTATGAATGACTGTGTCTTTCAGGGGGAGGGGGGCAGCAGGTCGAGCTGTTTAGCAGCTTTTTCTCTACACATAATATGTGTCAGCTCTTTTGCCAACGGTAAATAATGTTCTTCAAAAATAGTGTAGCTTACCTGCTTTAGCAATACGCAAGTTTCCGTTTTTATTTCCGTATTTATTTAAAGTTTTTAGTTCATGGGCATGGGAGCGAAACACAGAGACGCTCGGTGTATTTTTCTCAAATGAGAACAGTTCTTAAATATTTTTCTGTTATCACGCTTTCGTGTGCTCACAAGATTACCTGCGTTCGTAGCACGTATTTCTATGCATTCCTGTGTTTAGAACGTTGGCATAGTTCCAAAATCACGCACATTCTCCTTTCTCCCTATTTGCTGGAGATACAGTAGCTTTTTTTAAATACAATTGGTCACTTGCATCCGTAGCACGCAGTGTGTCCACTGAAGTATTAGCACGCACTGTATCGTAGTACGTAGGCTGCCTATTCGACACTTATTAAAATACAAAATATGAAAACCCGTCCCGATTTTTCTGCGCACACAACACAGTTCCAGGGTCATTTGGCGTACCACTTGGCGGCACTCCACGTAACACTGCCGGTACGCGTACCACAGTTTGAGAACCACTGAACTAGAACATTCAACGGAAGCATCTTAAGACAGCAGCTGTCTTTTACACTTGCGTCTGTGAGAAAGCAGAGTAAGAATGAGAGCTGAAGTCTGACTAGAATCAAGTGGCCTTGACTTTTAGTGGTTATTCCTGGATAGTATATGTGGGGTTTATGGAACAGTTAGCTTTGGTAAACTAATCAGACTGAATATGAAGATACAGCTTTTGTCAACAATTAACCTCTAAATTATTATTCTAGCATAATTTTGTGAGAGAATAGGGGATGAATAGCACTGTTTTAAACCTAGACAAGTCACATTTAGGTTGAGTAAGCCGACATATAAGAATTGCTGCCACTTCTTTCTTGTTTTTCTTTCCTACAACCTTATTAATTGTCAACGTAATGTAATAATATTTCTTTATTAGCCCTACACAATTTCTTGCATTAGGAATGCATCTTTTCGCATACCCCAGCTTTTCTCCATGGAGACACAGACAGGGAGAGAAGCTTGGGGTCAGAGCGCAGGGACTGCCATTGTACAGCGCCCCTGGAGCAGTTGGGGTTAAGGGCCTTGCTCAGGAGCCCAATAGAGTAGGATTCCTTTGCCGGCCGCACGATTTGAACCAGCAACCTTCCAGTCACAGGCGCAGATCCTTAGCCACAGAGCCACCGCTCCGCCCAACGTGGGTTCCTCTCTACACCTGTTTCCTTTTCATAGTAAGACTCCTCATTAAAAGTGCTGATTTAAATTAGATTAAGCCTTAATTTTTGTTACTTTTTAAGGTAACATTTTTTCCAAGAATTCGATTGGCTTAGTTTCTTGGTAACACATTGCACTCCCTCAGAGAAGATAGATTTCATCATTTACTCACAGTGGTCTGTTTTTCATACAGAGGAAACAAGATATGTGAAGACTGGCCACAGTCAAAAGGAATGCTAAAATACATATTAAAAACTACCACTGTTTTCCTTTTGCTCTGAACTTCTAATGTATAATATTATCAGACATTGAAATGCGTATAAACATAAGGTGATAGGTAATCTGATGAGTTTAGAATTAGTGGTGTACTGGATCGGTTTTATAAAGACTGACACACATGGAATTATGTATTTATTTAAACTGTATGTATTTGAAAGTGTTAGGCACAGTATGAGGCACTATGTGAATGAGCTCAAGCAGAGACTGTGCTTGTAAAGACAATTGTCAGCAGTATTAATTCTGGATCATTAAATGAGAAATTCTCTGTTCCTCTGTTGTACTCTGAGTGATGATTATTAGTGATGATTATCTCTTTCAAACAACTGAAAGAGACAGCTTACTAATTTAGCACTTTTGTTCTTTGATATGAATTACAGTATGTGACTGGTTCCTAGAAGTAAAATATTTGCAAGTTCCCTTGTAACAGAGTGGTAGGTTTTACTGGAATACACCCCAGCCTGGAAGCTAGTCCTCAATATTGCTCAATAGTGTTGAGATCAGAATCATATTCTTAGTTTTCTAATAAAAGAACAAATTTCCTAAAACATAACACTTTCCAGTAGACCAATGTAGGTGACATTAAAACATACCAGCGTTTTGCAGAGAAAATCCAAAATGAAAAATAAATGCCTTCTATTGCATTGAAAGCTTTTTTGTTGCACTTAATTAACTAACAGAGTTGAATATTACTGAAAAAAATTGTTTCAATACTCATGGTGGGAACATCAATTGCGTCACCCGCCATACAACTGATTAGAACTACTAATTATTACGGGAAAAGGGAATTTCATTAGGGATTTTTTTTTCATTCGATTAACATGTATATATTGCAATTATTTAAAAACTTTTCAATAAACAGATCAGCAGGCCTAAGTTAACTTTTCATCAAGCATAAATTGTAACGGACAGCTCTTTCCAGACCCTATGCAGACGACACAATCCGAAGTAGTGAGGAAACAAGGGGGAAAAGTCATGCAGGAAGATGGGGATGAAAACAGGGGGGCGTGTCCAAAGTGCGCTGCTGCACGGGGGAGGTGTGGCCGCGGCAAACAATCCAAAAGTAATCCAGACGCGGAATCCAAAAACACAAGCATAAGTCCATAGCCAGGGGATCCATCCAGGAGATGAAAACCAGGAACAGGGTCGGAACCGGCAGGGAGGACAGGAACCGAGACTTAAAACCATGACGGAGCCAGACACATCAGGACCCGGGCTCGCACGATATGGAAATCAGATTCAGAGCCCGGAACTGACTGACTGTCTGGCTTTTAAGGGGGACAGGAAGGAGGCTGGAACAAGGGGCAGGTGCACAGAATTACATCCAAAGTGAAAGAGCGCCCTTAAGGAGGAGGGACTACAATCGTGACATAAATGTTGATATTTGGAACTTTAAAATCCCAGCATACGTGCTGTTAATCATGAATATATCTACATGTGCAGTTCTGAAAACAGGAAGGGGATGGATATTTAATCATGTGGGCCCCTGCATAGTCCTGAGATAATACGCACATGTGCCACATGATTGCCTCACGAGAGCTCACAAAGGTTAGTTTCACACCATACTGTTTTTAACATTTAGCTTAGTGAACCTCAACACAGCGCTTTATAAACCTGAAGGCACATTCAACATAGGTCCAGTTTTCATTTATTACGAAGCCAAAATGGCATAATAATGACAACTATATTGTTATTTACCCAAAAGGGCAAATACATTTCTGGCAGAATAATGTCCCTATGTTAAATGGAGTTTACCACGAACGTTCGGGTGGGATAATTTGATTCGCCTCCAACTAATCTACGTCACACTGAGGTATCAGGATCATTCCTGAGCACAGTTACTGAATTAAAAAAAAACTACAATATATACTGTATTGGGTCCCGACTAGGTCTGTTGGTAGAGCATGAGACTCATAATCTCAGGGTAGTGGGTTCATGTCCCTCGTTGGGCGCCCTGTCCTCCATGTTGGAGGTTGGGCACAAAACTAACAACCCTGTCCTGTAAAAAACTAAGGTTACAGAAATGGCGACAGGATGTTGCTGTCCCTACATGCTGGAAGGTGTAACGGTCAAACATCCATATGCTGTATACCATAAGTAAGACTCTTCTCCATTGCAATCATATTTAGCATTATTCTGCCACCGTCTCCACCTGTGCAGCTGCCCCTTGGTCACTCCTCACTCCTCATGGGGAAGTGGACTTCCCCCTTGGTCAAATGGGTCAAGCCAACCTTACTGTGAATAAACACTCTATAAGCATTTCCCAACACATTTAATTCTTGCCTGTTGTTATTTTTTGTATATCATTTTTGTGATATTACCTTGGACAATCTGGAATGTGTTTGTTTCTGTTCTAGATTCGTTTCGTTTTTAATGCAAGAGGGGCCTTGAGATAAAGCCAGAGCTGATATCAGTGTTGATCATATTAAGATTCTGAAGAAAAAAAAAAGGTTTGTGGGGAACAGAAATTAAAACTAGAGGTCATGCTATCTTGCACTTTCAGAACCACACCTTCTATGTGGCAAAGGACTGAATAAAAATGTTTCAAACAACAAAAACAGAGCTGCTAGTTTTTTTGATAATGGTATTTCTAAACAGACCGCAGCATCTTGGTCAGTGTGATTCACTTCATGTTCTCTCTCAGTACTGACTATACAGTAACTATCTACAACAAGTGTTAGTGTGTTGCTGTGAAGAACAAACTTTGTGATAAAGAAACAAACAATTAAAGTAAAAGCTGATCAGTTAAAGGAAGAAGTCAACTCTCACATAATTTGGATGGTTTTTTTTTTCAAGTCCACACTACTACATGAGAAAGAGATACAAATAAACATTTTTGTTGTGACTTTGTATTGTCATTTCACAGCAAGGTACAGTAAAAGTGCAAAGAATTAAAAAGAATGAATTCACAAAGAAGAATTCAAAAACATTTCCAGCATATCAGCAGGAACACTTCATCGGCTGCTGTCGTGACAAAGATTGGATGTTACAAACAAAAAGAGGTCAGTGGACCAAACTTGCTTCTTTGGCTGGTAGTGATTGATCAGGAGATTTTGGCCAGCAGCTTCCAGGTGGTATCAGCACCAGCTATGAGGCTGGATTATTCCTCTGAGCAAATAAATTCCTCCTGTACACAAAGGATTGTTTCTTTTTGAATCTTAAAAGACCAGATTATCTTTTCAGTGTGAGTTCAGGAATCCCAGATTGGGATCAATCAGTTGAAATTGATCAATACTATTGTGGATTTATTACTAGAACTCATTAGTAGTAAGCAGTCAACTGAAACCATCTTGATTATTTTTACAGGTAAACGATTTCGACCTTGAGTTAAGCCTGGCAAACCTTTTCTGACAGTCTTGAAGTGGCTTTCCTTTTATAATTTAGCTCTTCTATGTTTTACAGTATTTTAAAAAGTCCCTAAATGTCAAAATGAAACTAACATTTCTGAGCCAGCTTTCCCTTTGCTGATCATGAAGCTGCATGCTTGGCTTGTTACTTCAAAACCAAAACTGTTTCCCTCTGCATGTTTTAATCAAGCAAAACTTTAAATGTTTTAAACTTTAAATTTTCAATTGAGCAGCATGGGATAAATAGCTTCCACTGGACTATAAACCTGAGTCTAGACAAATGTCCAGTGAACTGTGGATGTCTAGACCACACTTCTCAGACAGGGAACTGACATCAAAACTCTGGGCTCAAACATGAAGCATAAATTATCTTAACCACTAAACAAGCAAGATGGGTCCAATGGCCCCCTCTCTCTTGTAATCTTTCTTGTATTCTTACAATTAAGTAAATATACTTTCATGATGATGATGCTGTTAATAATATATTCATAGGAGATATTTTAGGTCTGATTCACCATGAAATGTAACTCATATATATTTGAAATACTTACCAGCTTTATTCCATACTGAACTATTGTAAAAGACCAAAAAAAAAAACAAAACAACACCACAGTGCATTGACTACGAGGTTTTCATCCAGACATGCAGTAACAGATTATACTGCTCTGCCATTTCAGTTCAGAACTCATAATTCCCACTCTGATACCAGCAATAATTTTACTTACTGGACTACAATATGCTGCTTGAAAGCATCACCTGCATAGCGGTGCATTCTGTCACACTATCTGCCTTGCTGGTTCTCTGTGTGAACTGATTTTCTGGACTTAGTCTCACTCAGTCAGTTTCTTCATCACTCATAAACACATAAAGCTCACAAACACGCAAGCTAGGTAAACTTGAATTAATGAAGAGACAGAAATGTCACTCCTGTTTGGAACATACTGGTCTATGTTCATGAAATTGGCAACTCAATTTCACAAAGTCATAGCAAATACAATTTGTGTGTATGCCATCATTCTAATTCAGCAAATATGTGTTGAATCCTGAAGAAACCCAGTAAAGTGGATCATTTTTTAACATATGTTTTATTTTTTCTTTACTCTTATTTTTTCATTACAATTGATAAATGAATTACATGTGCCCTACTGACATTTTTCCATAGAACATTTACATTAAGATTTGTGTACTTTTACCAAAACCACAGAAAATGTGTAATTAAACCATGCTAAAACCATTTATCATAAGGGTTAACCCATCTCCTTTTGTTATAAAATTATGTGGTGTCACCTTTATCCGAAGCAACATGCATTTATACAGTTGGTCATTTCACTAGAGCAAAATCAGTGAAGGGTGATTTGAAATTGCAACATTTTAGCTGCATAATCTATTTAATCACTACTTCACTCTGTACTACACAATACTGTAGTACAAAATAGATGAACACTCTTTAATGATATAGTAGGGTTGCTGTGGAAGTAGCACCTATTGTGATGAAAATAACAAGTGGTGTGCAGTATAGTTTTATAAGCACAGCCCCTTAATAAGTATTTATGTATTCATTTTACAGTTTATGTTGAAGATTACACCCTTCAGAAAAAAATTATGCTGACTTAATGTGCGAAACAAGCTTTGGCAGTTAAAACAAAACAGTTCAAATATGTTCAAAAATTAAAAAAACTAAAATACAAAATAAACCTAAATAAACTTTCAATCAATGGTAAATTAGTTTCATATTCATATTTAGAGTGCACAAAAATAATTACCATATATTTTGAAACATGAAATATGTACAGTAATAGTACTATGAAACATTAGGTATATTTAAACATTTTACAAAAAGTAATGAAAGTTACTTTAAGTTATGTAGTTTTATTTGCATAATTCGGAATACAACATTTTCTCTCAATTGTACATCCCTAATATGAATAGTGCACAAAATATCTTCAAAATGTAATTATTTGGTCTTGGCTCTTCTTGATATTCATGATCTCAGTGGTAAATGCCATGTCTGATGAGCAGGAAGTTGTAGATATTTGTCAGTACAGTAGCAGCTGATGCCACATCAGATGACTCTAAAACCCATTCAGCTGGCTGGTGAGTGAAGGAGGGACAAATTTGGACATTGGGCTGAGCATTTTAGACCCAGGTCAAATTTGAGATCTTTTCAAGCAAGGTAGGCTTAGTGCTTCTCACATGAGTGGGTTTTGAGTCAAGCTCAGGTCATTGTCAATGTTCATTGCATGGGTGGCAGTGTGATGTGTTGTGATACTGTTGGCAACAGAACACTGTTGCTGTCAGTAGTGTTAAGTGGTCATTTAAGCTGTTCTTTGCTATTATGTATACAAAACTGCAATGCTGTGATTCTTCCTTGAGTCCATTTTTTTTCTGGAAAACAGCTCTGCCAACAGTCAGTTGGCTGGTGAGGAAATTAATTTGCATACGCTTAGTATTATGGGGAATGAAGGAAATGAAAGCAAAATTAAAATGAGGGAGAGATGCAGCATAAATGTCTCCTTCAAAGTCTGGGATCAGGGTGCTGAGTATAGGCTCTCACAGCCTATCATCTTCACTGCTGTCTTCGACAACTATAGTTATTTCCTCGATGTATTTTGGTGCATCAGTCTACAAGGCAAGCAGCATCAAAATATTGAAAATTATATTCAGAATTGTAAAATGTCCCTTCTACACCCTGAACACAACTAAATTGATAACTTGTAGTATAGAATTATAGTTCCTGTACAGTGCAGAAAATTATTAGCAACTTCAATATGAATGACATGAATGTTATCTCAAAATCCCATAATCAATCAGTTATAACATAATGTATTTGAAATGTTCTTTAATTATTGCATAATGTCTGGTCACGGTCTTCAGCTGATATTTCTTACTGTAAAGGTTTTTTTAGATTTGGTTCATTTAAAACAGTCAAGATGGTTTTGCTGTATGTATCTTAAGTATTTAGGAATTATTATACTAAATGTTTTATTTTTAGTCCCTTTTAGTAAGGGACTCAGATTTATTGGACCAAATTTATTTTAAATATTCTTATGTTTGAATAAAATTAGCATTTGAAACATGCCATGTAATTGGTAGTATACTCATTTCGTTTATTAAGTTATAATGTTTATAAGAAGAAGAGGTTTCAAACAGCAAGATAATAACAAATAATTAAAGACAGAAATTACCTTGAAAAATGTATCTTTTTCCAGCACATTTTTATTTTTTATTATAGGACTTGGAATTGGAGGGAATAGTTTTTCTAACACCCTGAAACAGACACAAATGTCAGTTAACACTGAAGACCAAGTCACATGTAACATAAATAAAACTAAATATAAACTTTTTTAAACCCTAAAACCTTTAATTAAAAATCAAATAATCTCATCATATAAAAACTGAAAACTTCAAGATACATTAATAGAATAATACAGTTAAAGCATAGGCAGTTGGACAGATGGTCTTTTTTTATCTTTTGTACTCATCAGTCTATTACTGTTTCACAGTGGAAAGCCATGAATAACAGATTAAAAATGAAGCCGAGAATAAACAGGAAGAACAAGAGTTCAAAAACAATCCACCACTCATATTTAACCAGAAGATAACTAGAAAAAAGAGGCCTGATGTTGTCTGTGGTAAAGTCTACCAAAGTTAACAGATTAACAGAAAGTAGGTTACACTTTGAGAAAGTACACTGTCACTGTTCCCACATATATATACAGAATATTTTCACATGAAATTGGTCTTACTATAATACATTAAATTATACAAAATGCTGGAGAGTAAATTTACTTTAATCCTTTCAACTTACCTTTGACATCTAAATATCAAGAGAACAGCAAGCAAAACAGATGGGATGCCCAAAACTATTAGGGCAATCACTAAGGAGTTTAATTTATTTCTCCCCTCAGGTTTCAAAACTGAAAAGAGGGAAAATATGTTAGGTTGCAGATTAAATACTGAATTTGTTGCAAAACAAATGCAATGTAAGTTTTGAAGACCACATGTGTTGGTTGACCATCGTGTTTGATGATGTCAATCGTTGTGTCTTTGATGGGCCCGGATGTGGCTGGTTAACCCCATTCGACTGACACACTCGGGGGGGCAGTGTGGGGCACCAGAATGACAGCTCCTGCAGCTGCTGCAAGAGCCGATGCCGAAACCTTCCTGCGTTCTCCGGCGCTGGCGACACGTTCCTCATCTGCTGGCTTCAAAGTTAGAGTATGCCCTGTTTGTTAATGTGCGCCAGCCTTTCACAAAGTCCTATCTTGAGCACGAGGCTCTAGTTCCTTGGCAGAGATTCCACACTGCTTCAAGTTCTCCTTGATACAACCCTTGAAGTGTTTTTTTGGGACGCCCTAGGTTTCTGCGGCCCTGCGCAAGCACTCCATAATGGATCTGGCGCGGCATGCGTGAGCTATTCATCCGGATGACATGGCCTGTCAATCTTAGCTGTGCTTTGACAATCATGGCCTCAGTGCTGACTAGGCCAGCCCTGTCCAGAACTTCTAGGTTCGTCACACTGTCCTGCCACTTAATGCTCATGATCAACCGCAGTGATCTCATGCGGAGGCGTTCAAGCTGCTTGAAGTGTTTCAGATATAGCATCCAGGTTTCACAGCCGTACAAAAGAGGACTGCCGCTTCGAACACCTTGATTTGAGTTAACAGCTTGCTCTTCCTATGCTTCATCACACGAGATCGCAGGCAACCAAGCAATTGGCCGGCTTTGCTGATTCGAGCCCAGAGTTACAGAAGTTCAATATCAACAAAAGAAAATCTTTCCCACCTTCAGGATCAATACTGTATTGCAATAACAACCAGTTGCAGGGAAGTTTGGTTTGGTGAGCTCATGCAATTAAAGTTATAGATTCAGATATATCAAATAAAGTCCATGTACTCCAGATAAATGATAAATACCTTAAGTTTCATTTTTTGCATAAATTAACATAATGCATTGATAAAGTCAATACAATGGGCTTCTTAAGAATAAACAGTGAATCAGGAAATGTGGAAGTATAGTTAAAGCCAAGAACAGGAAGTATTTCTTGAGACAAAGGGCTGTGGGTGTCTGGAACAAGCTGCCCAGTCATGATATTGAAGCTGATACCCTGGCTTCTTTTAAGAAACAACTGGAGGAGATCATCAGATTGATTAGCTACCAACTACCTACACTTAAATGGTCCAAATGACCTCCTCTCATTAGTAACTGTATTTAAATTGTTTTATCCCTGGTTACTTACAAAGAAATGTGTTCTATCTATTTTACAGTAAGATAGGTGTTAAACTTTCAAGCAGAACTGCAAAATGGGTCAATTTATTTCTGTTTTGGAAAGTGATTGTGGGACAATGTTGAACTGATGTACTCAGTCCTCTGAGTCAATATTTTATGCAAGACAATGAGTGGATGGCACATGTTGTTCTCTGTCTTTCTGTGTGCCCACTCTGTCCTGTCCCTAGTTTCCGGTGCTTTGCTGTCCTTCTGGTGTCTCTCTCTCTGGGACTTTATATTTCCGGGTCACTGAATCACCTTCGCTCAGCATTGACGTTTGGATGTCCTGAGACTGGCCTAGAATCCAGGTTGCTCCACGTTCGCTGCCTGAGGGCACTGGTTTCTATATGACTCCTGAACTGCTGAGCCTGGGCTAATCCCCCGTTCCGCCGCTACGTATAGGGTCTTTTTCCGCACTCCTGCCTCTCCACGGTTCATCCCTTCCAACATCCGTGACACTGAGCGACTTAGTTCTACAGTACTAATGAAAAATGTATAGACAATCAGCTTTCGGGAGCTATTTTGTTTTTAAAATAAGTATCACAGTGCCACATTAGTTATTATCATTGGTGGAACACGCTTTAGTTAGAGAAAAAAATATCAGTGATATGTATTGAAAGTAGTGATTTGGCTATGATCTAGATAAATAAGACGTATCCATGAATATACTTTCTGGCTTCTTTGGTGACCCAAACAATCACCAGAAATTAGACTTTTGCAGTGTAAAACTCCTTCTCCAAGTCTTTTATGTATGAGCTCTGCGTTAATTGCACACAATGGGAAAAAGCTGGGCTTCATGAAAAAGTCTAAATGGGAGAAAGAAGTGAACACCTCCTGACCAGGTGAACACATTTGACTCAATTTAGAAATCATAGCTGTAATTTTACCAATGATGTAAAAACTACTGATAACAATGATGGGTATTTTCCTAGTGGAACTTACAGTAAAATACACTCAGGAAAAGTCACTAGTAGGAGAATACATAAAACTGCACCACTTCTAACACAAAAATAGTTATTTCAAAATGTTAGGTTCCTGATTTGGATTTATGGAAATGAAATTAAGATGCTTGATAAATGTCCTCAGAATAGCATAAACATTGGTCCAAGCATAAACAAACACTGTTACCCTGTAAAAATAAAAATGACAAATACTGTAAATGTGAATATGTACAATATTCTGAGTCCTCTAAATATAAATCCCCGAGTGTCAAATAATAAATGAAAAGGTAGCAACGATTCAAATAAACACTCACCTACAATTGTACTCCAGTCACTCCAAATATTGTTTGTGTAACAAATATCTGATTTTTTTCCTCTTAATTTCAATAAATACGTCCTCATGGCATCAATTATTGACAGATTATAACTGGTTCGTTCATGTATTGTTTGTATCTAAAACAGAAAGTTTGCTTTGATTAATAGTTATTATGCCACTTTAAAGAACATTGTAAGGCAGGATTTTTCCATTTCAAACCTAGGGATCCAGAATCCAGCATGGTTTCTATGTCTCTTTATAATGTAAATAGCCTCCATTGTTGGAGTTTATCTCCACTGAGTGGAGAATTATGGCTTTCTTTGCCTGTCATATTACAGTAATCTGAACTTCAGAACCCATTACCAAAGCACATTTTACCATCCTATCCATCATCAGACTGAATAAGAATTATTCCCAACTTCTTGATTTCTTACTTCCCACAATATTTATGTTACCTGAACATTTTTGCTGTCGTTTAACTTTAATTCATACTGAAAGCACGCCGAGTTATTATTTGTGATGGACAGTACACGTGGCTGATTCCATTTAATTTTCAAGCTTCCTGATTCTATAGATGCTTTGATATTTTGAGGTGGATCCATCTTTTCTGAAAAACATAAACAGACAAGTAACAGACAAGTAGAAAGAAAGAGAACTCTGAACCAAAAAGAAATTACAGAATAGATGCTTATTCTGAACCATATATCTGTAATAATCATCAGCATGCTGATCATAAAGGCAGGACAGTCTATTAAGTCTACGTCTTGGCCTAAATGAAACACTGCTCCTTCCACATTTGGTTAACTTGTGTTTTCTACCAAGTCCAAATGGTTAGATTTAATCTCACACATCTGATTGAGGACTGTTCTTAAACTCACTAATTAGCACAGGGTTCATATCAATTTCAAATTAGTGCAGTTGGAACACAACCCTGCAGATACAGGGATCCTGAAGATCCAGGATTAAGTTTCACTGCCCTAGAAGGAGTTTTAACATGTGTACAAGTTTCCTTACCAATATCTCTGGGGAAAAATCTGAAAATATAAATTTTGTAAAAATCAGTGCCTGATGCATTGATGCGCAAATAAATTCTGGGGTTTGCAGAACTTATTCTGCTGTGGCATCCGACGACTTTCTCTTCTTTGTTGGTAAAGGTGTCACATGTTCTGTTTTCAAATTTTTCATCTGACTTGTAGCTGTGGAAAAAATAATACTGATTCATACGGCAATCGATAGCTTACACCTTGCTAGGAAACAGCAAAAGTTCACTTACAGTAATGTCACTGAGTACTGAGCATGTGTCAGCATTTCATCTTCTTCCTTCCAAGTACACTTAAAGTGATCAAAGTTGTAAACACTGCAGGAAATATTCTTGACCAGAACCTTAAAGTTCCCTTTGAAAGCAACATAGAAGATATGTTAAATAAGCCAAACCTCAGTACAATAAAGAAGTTCTTGTGCTTTCAGGTGGTTTGCAAAAAAAATACATTTCAGATAACAGTGAAGTGGAATGGGGTTTACTTTCCTTGAAATGGATGTAGCTGGTATTTCATTTTGATGTGGAGTATAAGGAAAAGTACAGTACAGAGCCAGACACACCAGACGAGATGAAACCACCAGAACATTAGGGGTAAATAGATATTGAAAGTAAGGAAAATGATGTGAGTAGTACACAGGCAAATCCATTTGAGTCACAGTCAAGGGCTTATCCCGGGTTCGAAGTGTGTAGCAATCAGGGAGCCTATGACTAAGTAGGGGCAGCAGATATTCAGAGATTATCCCCCAGTGCTGCTGGTCCAGACTTATACTGTACGACTGGGTAGACTGGAGAAACTGGGGTAAAGTACCTCACTCAAGGTACAACAGCAGTGTTTGTATCAGGGACCCACCTTGCATGAATCCTCTGTGCTACGTTGCCCCCATGTGTAAAGCAAAATTTTAAAAAAAGAAAAAAGAAAAAATGACAACTATAGTAAAAAAGAGTACAGATTCACTGTATGTGAAGAAATACCATAGATAGTGTATGAGTTGTTGCACCTCATTCCTGGTTTCCATAATTCACATGAACAAGGCAATACAGAGTGTGGTGGAACATGTAAAGAGTTCCAAATTGTTTCACAGGATATTTTGAATTTGCTCAGGATGCATTGCTTCTACAAGCATGTAAATGAAATCACATTTTAAATAACTGATGGAAGACCTTTGTTCACACACTAATTTATACCGAAACGTGTTTTACAAGATCAGGTACTTTTTATTGTTTTGTGTTTCATTAACAAATTAAATTAGATGTAATGAATATAGATACTGTAACACAACAGGGGCTCAGGCAGGCATCTTTGCCACATTAGGTCTGCCCCCACCGTCAGGGGCTCGAACCCAGGACTCCCATGTCACTCTGCAGCGACCCAGCCCCGTGAGCCAAAGAGAGGTCTCTCTACAACAAGTAGCTGTAGTCCTGCTATCACAGGGAAGGGCGGTGACATCACCTGCTCTGGTACGCCGGCTCTTACACAGTGCCTGTCGGCCGTAAGTGTTACAATACTTATCAAATATAGAAAGTTATCAACACAATAAAAGAATGCAAAGATGTCCTACCTTTTGATAGAGTAAAGTTCGCAACAGTCCAGTCACTTGCAGTGAATTCACCTGTTGCAGATTGTAACACAGTTTTAACTCTTGCCTGAATTCCTTTGTGAAACTCCAAGAATGTTCTGTGATGTGTTTTTTCTGTTTCTATTTCCTAACAAGAATAACATCAAAGTTCCTTTTAATTTTTAAAGTACAGTACATTTAAAACAATTAAGCTGTTCGCAAATACAGCATTGGGTGTAATTTATGCTAATAAAAAGTGCATAATTACATTTCATTGAAAATGTCTATTCAAATTCCTCACTTAAAATAATATATAAAATAACCAATATGAAATGCTTTGGAAAAATCACATCCATTATAGGAATATTGTAGAACTAAAGTCTTGGGGCACCAGGTACTCCACAAGCAGCGCCAAAGATTGACGTTGATAAAACAGATAGGTGTCTGATCTACAAAACGATTTAATTGTGTCATTGTCTTCATTTACCGTACAGGTGGAAAGATATGCACTAATAAAAAAAGCTCTCACTTTAAAAACAGATTTTGTCTGCATTTTCCAGGATATGTATACTCTGCTTACCAAGATCCAAAAATGTTTACAATTGTTGAAAAATACTTTTTAAATTATAATCATAATCTAGTGAAAACCAATAAAGCTTTCTTGTAGCATGGTTTAATTAATCAGAATCTTAATAGCATAACAAAGAACAATGTCCTATTCTAATTGAAAATAAAAATGAGGGTCACATTTAATTAATAACTCTAAAGTGGGTATTTTGTAACTCCTCCTGTAGTATAGATTACACTTACTGTATAAGGAGTCTCTTGTAATGTGTTATGAGGTTTTAGCACTTATGAAAAGGGAGTTTTGACTATTTCTCCAAGCAGAATTTCTCTAGAGCCTTCAGACTCTTTGGTTTCAGGTTGTGAATGTCCTTTTTGAGTTTTGAGTTTGGATTAAGTGATCCAATTGAACATGAGGATGGAGATTGAGACGGGCCGTTAAGAACATTTATTTTGTGTGGACATTTAAGAACTTTTATATTTGTTAATTTGGATGCATTTGGATCAAGGTCAAACTGAAATGTCCATTTTTGGTCAAAACCTGAGCTTCCTGGTAGAGGGAACCAAGTGCCTAGTCAAAATGCCCTGGTATGTGTTGGAGTTTAGGATCGTACATATCTTATCAAAGGCTCCAGGACTCAGAGATGCAAAACAACATAATTTACTCTGGCACCATATTTCACAGTGGGAATATGAGCTTTGCTTTTTTACACTGAACAAAATGCTGCAATGTTCACTTCAACTAACCATAAGATATGATAACCAAATAGTGCAAAGGAAATGTTATAAATGTTTTATTTAACAAGTGTTAAAATGTGTGTAATTTTTATTCTCTGGCACAAGACAAACAGATATTCATAAACAATAACTTATAACAATAATAATTCTTATGAAACCATACAGTGACTAGGGAGCTCTTGAAGGTCTCCGTCAGTGGGAATTGTTTCTGATATAAGAAATTTCTCTGTGTTTTGCTGTAACATGGTGAATAGAGGTCAAATGATATTTGAAACAACCTATCATCACTGAACTGGAGTTTATCTCAGTGTTCCAGAGACTATCCTCATCACTGAGTGCAGCTGTGCATCGATGATTTTGTGTAGTATTCACTATAATTTTGTTTGTCAGTTTGTGCCAGCAAATTAGTGGGTGATATAAGTCATGGTCTCCGCAGCAAATTTTGCATGTCCATGTGGTGGACATGTCTCTTCTGTAGATGTTGAAAAGTATCTGTGCCAGGATGCCCCCCTGAGGGAATTTGTTGTTGAGTGTCGAATCTGATATTACTGACTTTATCATGTAGATAAACCATCAGTTTTGTGATCCTCAGATTCATCCACAGCAGCAGCCTCAGATGTCTAGCACAGGACAACTGCAGGGACAGTCTAATTATCAGCCCATGTTTTCATGCAGTATCATTGGCTGAAAAAAAAGATCTAGGAATCAGGCTCCAGTTTTAATGCTTAGGTAGAATCAACCTTAAGTGTTTGTAATCAGAGGGGGAACGTGGCCACAGCAGCTGTGTTGGGGAAGGAATGAGTTTCTAATAGTGCTGATTTTTAAAAGAATTAGTATCCTGTATAGATCAGAGCAGTAACTCCCAGTGTCATTTGCTGGCTTTTTTGGTTTTGCAATGCTATTGCCGTTGACCTTCACCAGATTGGCAGAACGTGATCATTTTGCTTAACAGTGAAGAACAGAAGCAGCAAATATATGGCCAGTAGGCCAAGGTGATACAGAAATTCCAGTAGGATATCATTTTTGGGATCCACATCCCAAAAAGTAAAGTGATATAACAAAAGGGATAACTCAGGTTTACTTGTTATGCATCTCCGGGCACTGTTATGGACCTCTTCTAATTAATTAATCAAGAAAACATTTTGAGTCTGCTGGCTTTGATGCTCCAAGTTATCTCAAGAGGTTCCAGGTCCAAAGGTCTGAGTATGTGAAGTCCATAGATTCAATGCAGTTCAGTCAACTTTGTCATCTATAACATATATACCTTTGTCCTAAAAATCAAGTACACTTTAACTGCCACTTAATCTGCCACTTAATTTAGAGAAATATTTGTCTTTGCCTTGGCAATACACAGTGCCACAAAACAGTTTTACTGGTTTGTTGTTGGTGGGATGTTTTGGATTGTTATTCCACCTCAGGCAAGTCTATCTCATGGAAATTCCAACATTTAGGTTTTTATACAGATGATAAACGTCTATTCCTGTTTTTCTCCACAGTACAGTCTTTCCATCACATTGATAGGTGTTTTATTTGGGCTCATCTGTACAAAAATGCTTGTACCAGAACTCCTGTGGCTCATCGCCATATTTATTTGCAAATTCAAATCAAGCTCTTCTATTTTTTCTCTTGGTTTTCTGCTAATTCATTGTTACACTTTTGGATGCCCTGTTTTCAGCCTGTTCCTGACTCCTCCTGTTGTTTCCTTTTTCTTAAGACCATTTCAGATTTTTTACTTTGCAATGCCAAGAGTCTTATCAGTTTCACTAATGGTCATTTTCTTTCCTCTCGTTTTCATTGCCTTCGTTTCTGTTCTAGTGAGTTCTCTGGTCTTCATGTTGACTAATTCAAGTGAAAGACTTCAGAAGCAGTTTCGAAAGACCTCAGATCACCATGCCTAGATCTTCCCAACACTTTTATGTGTGTGAAATGTTTGCAATGTGTAACACCTGGGCAATTAGAAAAATCTGTAAACCTGTTTGTCCCAATACTCATGCTCATCTAAAATGTGGGGGTTTGAACAAAAACAGTGCTGCTGTACCTGTATAACAGCAACAGCCATTGTTATTTATGCATAAAAATACCCATACTTTAGGTAAAAGGGGTTATTCTCTGTTTTTGTCTCACATTCATCTTGTGATTTGAAACCCACATTTCCTGAGCGTACAGCTATAATTTAAAATATTGTCCCAGCACTTTTTGGAGGGCGGTGTATTTTAGCAAAATGTATGCTTTCCTTTGTACTGTATATACTATAACATTCAGTTGACAGACCTGTGTTTAAGGGCCAAGTATTTAGCATACTTGGGCCTGGGAGTGGTGTTTGTAATGTGTGAGATTTCACAGTTATCACACTAAGTCCGAGAGAAAGAGATATTTTCACTAGTTTTGTGAGCTTTTGTATAACATCTACATAAGAAAAACAGAAGAAACAAATGCAAACCTCTTATGTACAGTAAGATGAATAAAGTGTAAGAAATTAAATATTTGTATAAACATCTTTACAAGAATGCTCATTTGATTACCTAATGCATGATACTTACTTTGAAGTTCTCTGTGTTAAGATACCGATATTGTAACTTGTATGTTACATTACAATCCATATCTTTTTCTTTAAATTCACTCCACGAGAAAAAGGTCTTTCCATGTTTTTCATAAATGGTGAAGTTTGTGGGTGGGAGACATTTGACTGTAAATAAAAACAAATGTGTAACAAAATGTAACTCTACATGTTACATAAGGCATTGCATGAAATAGACTGACATTCAAAAAACAGTTTCAAGTCAAAGAACACTTCCTAGAATACAGATACATTCTTAGTTTTAAGACAATAGGCAAGAGAACTGGTTGCTATCTAACTTTTCTGCAGGTCATACAGGTAAGTAGTATTAAGACCATAAGTGCATTTGCAAATGAGAGGAGGTCTTTCTGCCAATCTAACTCATTTGATTTTTTAGTATCTAAGTGACCTGAGGATTTCATGCAACCATTTGTTGACAGAAGAAATGCTAACAACATGGATGAGGAAAATTGTAGGCTCCCACACCCTTTCGGTTTGCTAACCATATCTGAATTTAGAAAAAAAAGTGTAAATTAAAGAGGGCTGCAATTTGTGAATTTATCTTTTTATGAGGAATGTAATTAAAAGTCCTCAGAAACTCCAAATATACCATTTAATGTGGTCTGTTTATATCCACTATTGTTCTTGTTCTTAACTAGTTAGCGAGACATAAACGTTCTAAATCCACCATGAATGCAAATGATCCCCTAATTTACTTCTAGATATCGTTTGCATAACCTGATGTTTTACTTATTCTTCAATAACTGCTTGGTTGAGTCACACTTTTTGCACACATACAGTATATTGTACATGTCTGGCACTCAAGGTAATATTTGGATTTGGATTGAGAACTAGTTAATGGATAGAAAACAGAGAATACAGATAGGGGTGAATGCTAAAACTGGGATGATGTAATTATTTACTGGTGTTCCAGAATAATCCGTATTAGGATTGCTCTTCTTAAATTACATTAATGGTTTAAGATTCAGGTACAGTTAACAATACAACAAACAATTATACTTACCACTCTCACTATTGTCAAGGCTGGCATGACTCCATGCTACCAGTTCCATGACTATTAAAACAAGTGAGTAACACATGTTTTGCTCTGTAAAGACATGTTGAAATAATGCATTCAGAGGAGATTATCAAAGTTTTTTGGTATTTTAAATTAAAGCCTGTAGAATTCTTATCAATGAATTACACTTAAGCACAATTTTGCACTGGAATAAAAGGCTATAAATGTGTCTCTAGTAAGTAAGGAACTAGAGAGGTGAGGAAAGAATACATAAATGCTGAATAGACAGAGGTGTATTCTACAATATTTCTAAGACAATTAAGAAGTCTAATTTTACTTACAATGCCCTGTACCTTCAATAATGGAAAGAGTGATGAGGTTTCAGCATTTGAAATGTGTGGCCATGTTTCTACAGTATAAAAACTTACAACATAAAATGGTTTAGTGGCTATCCACTGTACATTTTGTACAATTCTACAAACACTCTGAAACAGCACCATTTTGTAACATTAATCTTATGTTTTCACAAATCATCATTCAAATGTGACCCAAAGGAACAAGGAAGGAAATCCATACTTATCAGATATATGTAATAACGAAGATAGTGTTTTAAAAATTCAAATTATGTGTGTTTTAAAAACGTCTTATCATGAGTGCAGAAAAACTTTACTATTATTGTCATTAGGTTAGTCAAGTTTCTATGCAATTTCCTGTAAAGCTGCAAGTTGTACATTCTTGAGACATTGATAAGGCAACAACTCTAAAAGAACTTCAGATCTTAGCAAAACAAAGTAAAATATACACGATCAGCCACTGTGCAGAACACATTAATACAGCTCTTACTGAGTCACATGTTTATGGAGTATGTGCCATGTTTAGCAATTACTTTTATAATGGTCATTAAAGCATTCAGCCAAAAACTACAGCACTTAACCAACTGTACAAAACCTTATTGCAACGAACATAAATAATATACACGAGAAGAATGCCACAAGAACTTTGTGTTAAATAATGAAAAATGCAAAAGTATATAATTGATCCATTCAGTTTCTGTCTGACCACTTATTCCACTCCCACAGGGTCCCAGGGGAACTGGAGCCTGTCCCAGCAAGCAACGGGCTTAACGCTCGGTACATCCTGGATGGGACACCAGTCAGTGCAGGGCCAATAGTATTAGAACACCCACATGTATTTAGTCAGTGGTTCAAATTCTAATAATGAGGAAACAGGAGAAAACAAAGGGATAGTGTACATACTACTTTGGGGTTAACTTGCCTCACTGAAAAAGATTGGCCATCATACAGCGTTGTTACTGTCACGGCCACCAGCCAGCGGAGATCATCTCACAAAAGAGCTAACCAGTACAAGCAGGGGGTTAATAATAACAAGCCATCTTTCCATGTCTCCCTCCCGAAACCCTACCCAAATGTTGCCCACCACCCCTGCGTCTCATTCAGGGGTGCCCGGTGTATACAGTCCACAAGATCCTCGTCTCCAGATGGCACCATGGTACCCTTCAGTATCCAGCCGAATGGGAGGGGTATGGCCCCGAAGAGAGATCTTGGGTTCCGGAGAAGGATATTTTGGACCCTATGCCCATCAGTGATTTTCACAGGGACTATCCCGATCGGCCGTCTCAGGCGTCGGGAGCCGCCCGTGAGCGTGTGTGTGTGTGTGGGGGGGGGGTACTGTCACAACCACCAGCCAGCAGAGATAATCTCACAAAAGAACTAACCAGTACCAGCAGCGGGTTAATAATAACACTTATTTAAACCATCCTAACCCGCTTCCCGCTGCTCTGTATTGAGTCTACTAATTGAGAGCTCTAGCTGGCATTTTCTGTACCTCGTATTATTTTGGATTCTGGACTTCCCTTTAGTCTTTCAACTTTGGACCTCGGCTCTCGTCTCAGATTGTTTGCTACCAGTGTACTTCCCGGATTTCGACCTACCTTACTCCTTTTGACCATGACCTTGCCTCTTGCTTCGGATTGTTTGCTTCAATCGTACTTCATGGATTCTGAATCCCCTTTTTCTTTTGGACCATGAAGTCGCCTTACTTATTGGATTGTTCGCCTGCCTTGTCATCTACCTACTCCAGTGTCTGCATAGGATCTGTATACCTTTTCATTGAGGATTCCTGACACCTGGTGATTAATGCAGTCTAAGCACTAAAGTTAAGCTCTAACACCAGTCTTACTACAAAAAAGCAGTCACATAAAGATGTTTCCCAACACCTCATACCAGGAAATTCTGAAACTTCTTCTATTTTCCTTGTAAATGCTTTTAGAGAAGTCTGCAATGAAACATATCTTAGATTTCACAGCATTTCCCTCTCTTCTCTGGGTTACAGGGAAGATGACACGCACAACTGGACAACTCATTCTTTCTTTTAAAAGACAGATAAAATACATTGTCAGTAGAACGTGTTCATTGTCTTAGCATATTCAGGTAATCAACTCAAGAGATACTGGAATGATTCTTGATGGGCTTTCATTTTGTTGATGTTACTGACAAATGCAATGCCATCAATTTTTTTTTACTTAGATTATGTCTGTTCTGTTTTGCGTGAACATATTCACCAATAAAATACAGAATAACTGTGTCTGTATAAGGGCAAAAATAAAGCTGTATATGAGATTTATTTGAAGAATCAAGCAAAAATAATTTTGTGTAACAAGAGGAAGTGATTGCTCAAACTTCATTTCATTTCAAACTTTATTAATTGAATATATCCACTTATAATGACTAAAAGCATCAAGAACTGCAATATGTCATATAAACAGAAGTATAATCACTTAATACATTTTTCTGCTACTGTTTCTTTTATCTTGAGTTGTTAAAGTTCCATTTTGTTAAAACACCGTGAAAGTACATAAGAGTATAAGAGTTACAAATGAGAGGAGGCCTTTCAGCTTGTCTAGCCTATTTGGTACTTAGTAGCTAATGCTAGGAATTCAACTAGCCTTTTCTCAAAAGAAGCCAGGATATTGGCATTAGAGCTATGTGGTTTTTCCATAATCCCAGAATCATTTGTTTGATTAATTTACTCTTCTTATTATTTTTAAATGCACTTCCATGTAGTTTCCATGTGTGTCTTTTCACTAATGTTTCATTGTAACTTTGTCAGTGTCTTTGAGGATTGTGAATACTTGGATAAGATCTCCTAGTTCTCTTTGTAGTCTTCTCTGTTTAATGCTATAAAGGTCCAGTACTTCCATTAAGCATGGGAAAATATCGAGTAGCTCTATTCTGGACTGATTCCAATACAACTTTTAAGATGATGCTGTCATATTCAAATCCCAGATAAGGATTGTTTATATAAATTTGTTTATGCTGGACCTAGATACAAATAACTCAGTTTTCCTTAGTAGCAGTTCCTTGCTGTACTAAACATTTCTTTAACATGGTTACAGCCTACCCATTCAGGGAAGGTTGTTTCGTGAGTCTTGATGGTCTTCAGACCGTAACTAAATCGAAATCCCATCAGTATGAAGTTACAAAGAATAATAGCTTGGCCCTTTTTAAATAAGCAAAAAAGAGACAAACAGTGTGGTTCACTGAAATAAAACATGCGAAAAAAACAACATATATTAAATGAATAACTGACTAAGGAAAATAATTAAAATAGGGAAAGCCTCTACACTCC
Source organism: Lepisosteus oculatus (assembly GCF_040954835.1). Classification (NCBI taxonomy): domain Eukaryota; kingdom Metazoa; phylum Chordata; class Actinopteri; order Semionotiformes; family Lepisosteidae; genus Lepisosteus; species Lepisosteus oculatus. Next base: position 4,805,588 of record NC_090710.1, read on the forward strand.
GAATGCTCCTTTCTGGTCTTAATAACAAATTACTCCACACTCCAGTTATGCTGTGGATTCTTAGTGACTCTGTATAATTATTATTTCATCGGTAATGTTTATTATTTTTTCTTAAACAAAACAGATTCCTGTGATACATACAAGTACATCATTACACAATGATAAAAGGTTTATCTTTATCTTTTATCTGTATACTGTAAGGTTTCATCCATTTTTTCATTGAAACAAGGAATATACAGTACAAAGAAGTAATATCCAAGTTTTGTTTTTTGTTGTTGTGCATGATCTACAGTATATTAATAATGGACATCCATGATTTCAATATGTTTCACAGCTGCCATTCATCAACTGCTTTTTATAGTGCTGAAAATACATGATTATTTAAACCACCATACCTTAAATATGCTATTTTGAAAAACAACTATCGCACTTTAATTTAAATCTCAGATTTGAACTTAAATATAGCATATCCATTGAAAACCCCTTCTCTTTTCATTTTTCTTGCTTGATTTTCTCCTTTTCTTTTGTTTCTCTGTCCTTCATCCATTGCTATTGATTCTTTTATCGCGGAAAGAATTGTTTTTTCACCCCTGTTGAAGTCTTGTCTGTGCATATTATTTTGAAACACTATAGTGTGCCTGTGAGATATCATCGGGTTATTGAGATGTTTCTGTTTTCTTTGAAACCAGCAGTGAAACTTGAACAGATGGACACAAGTGGAACTCCTGCTTAGAGTGTTGAAAATTAAGAATAGGAGGAGGCAGTTTTTTTACACAAGGGAATGTGGGAGTATGAGTCAACCTGCCCAACCATTTTACTAAAGCTGATTCCCCTGAGATCCTCAAATTAATTTGCTAGGAAGCACATGAGCTAGATGGGCCAAGTGGCCACCACTTCTTTATAACCTTTCTTATGTTCTTATGTTGTGCGGATGTTTGTGTCTGTGTGTGCCCTGGACTGGTGTCCCATACAGGGTGTATCCTGCCTTGCACCCCATGCTTGCCAGGTTAGACCTTCTGACCCTGTACTGGATAAAGCAGTTTCGAAAATGGATGGATGGATGTTCTTATGTTGAATACCAGCACAAGTTGGTGCTAAAAATGGCTTCAAAGCAATTGCATTGGAGTAGCCATAACCAGAAGCTAAAAAGCCTACACTTCACCTGCACACTTTTATCAATCCCCCAAAGCGATGACCATTTCACTGTTTCGACTGTGCTTTTTAAAACAACTTGCGCTCATATTCTTATGTTGTTCTTTTCATCAATCGTTTTTAAAATGTACACATAATGTACTCACAAATGTTGGCATAAATTATAGAAAATGATAGCACACTTGTATTGTACACAGAAACAAAAATGTTTTAGTAATTGCCCAAGAAGCAATACTGTAAAAATATGAATGGATTCATAATCCCACCAGAATTAAATTCACTGAATTCCTAGCAGACCTACATATCTACAGTATATAGTTAAGGTCATCAAAAAAAAGTGGAATTTATGTGGAGGAGCCACTGATCTTATCCTCTTACAGTACCTGTATACTATATCACTCCATTGTAATTTTACCTGTTTGTGTATTGGGAGGTAACTTATAAAAATCAACAGTTTAAAAGTAATCTGCCAGACACATACAGTAGCTTTATTGCGTTATACCTAACTTCTCAACGGAGTTTCACCTGAATCTTTTTTTTCTCTACTTGTAAAACCCATATAATGGATATATACTTGCATAGTGCTAAAGAATAATTTTCAGCCTCCAGCCTCCAGTAATTGTCTACCAAACAAATCAATTCTCAGAAGCGCGCGAAGACAGGAGTTGTTTTCTTTCTGTAACCATTATTGCCAGACTTCAACCATGTAAAGCCCCGTTAATCATAGTTTCGAGAAGTGAAATGACAATGAGTAGGTTGTGTTTTAAATCAGATTACCGTTATGAATTACAGTGACAAAAACGGTTTTCCGTCACTTCAATAGCAGGTTATTCTTTGAAACTTTAAAAAGGAGTATTCATTCTTCCTGCATATGATAATACATAGATACATGTTAATTTATACTGGACTCGACAAATTAAATCTTGTGTCGTATTGATTTACTATGACAAATCTAATTCTTTAATAGCTTTTCGTATGTGTCGTACATGTAAGTTGCATGTGATTTTTCAATAAATTATATAAAAGTTATATATGGTTATAATGTACCATGTTTATATGGTGATAAGTACAGATCATGGTATTTAACTTCCTCGCTTAACAACAACGACAACAACAACAACAATAATAATAATAATAATAATAATAATAATAATAATAATAATAATAATAATAATAATAATAAAATTGAACTTACGATCCTGGGTGAATGTTTTCTGTTTCAATTTCGTTGCTAGTTGGTAGGGTCGGACATAATTGTAACGCAGACTGCAAGAAGACTTCAAAATTAAATCTGAAGTTTCCTTGGTGGTTCAGAACTACATTAACTTGGAAAGCACCGCAAGCGGAAACAGCATGCTTATAATGCAATGTCCCTCCCCCTCCCTCCTCCGTCTATTCAAGCGTAATTTATTGTTACTGTAGAGGGGGTTGTGGCATTTAAACAGTGATGATGGATACTTGATGATTACGTTTACTTTCACTTACTTCTCTGTCTCTGTGGATTGTTACATGTGTATGAATTTGTCCTGCTCGCTGTCTAATGGAGCTGCCGCTTCAAAATAATATCATTTAGTTTCTTTAATTTTAGGATTGTTTAGGGTAATTTATAGGATAACTAATGTACTCATTTATTTTTACGGGAATAAATCGATATAATCACTGTTTTTACTGGAATACATGAAGGTTTTACGAGTTACTACCCCATGGAAATAAATACCTCTTTTTTCTCTTTCCAGCTTGGATTTCCCCTCATTGTGATCTGAGTCCGGTCCTTATACTGGACAGAGGAATTTATACTTCAGGGACATTGTAATATAATCGCTTTCATAGACTACAAAGAAGTTTTTCTCCTAGTCTAAACTTCTTGCTTTGATAAAGGTGGTGAACAAACTATTTCTCCACTCGACTTTAAAGGTTAAAAAAGCAGGTGATTTACTGAAAAGCAAGAAGTCATAACCGCGCCCCTGGACGGCTGCCAATGCTAGTGTCGACTGACTTGAGTACCGAGTTAACTGCAATCCTGGACGATGTTTCAGCATAGGCTTTTAGACGTTTCTAACAACTGGAATTTGAATGATATTAATTTTCTGTTAACAAGAGACTTAGTTAAGGAATACAGTACAGTGATTCACGCATTGACACCGCTTTGCTTTGGGGTTACCTTGCAGGAGGCAAAGTACAATTTCTCGACATCAGGCGAGATCTCTTGTTAGATAATCTAATGTTTAATACAACGGATATTAAAACATATCCAGATTCACCTATTATTAAGTAAGTCAGAAAGGATAACAGTAAGATTTAAAGTGAAGTAATCCTCGCCAAAACATCATTACAGTACAATACAGTGCAAGAACGCAAAGTCTACACCCTTATACAGTATGATTAGTACGGAACACTTTCACCTACGAAGGTTTATGACTATATACTGTAAGCCTAGACCTAGTATTACTAGTAAAGGGGGACGCATTTCATTTCTATAACAAAAAGATTAAAGTAAAATGTCAGAGAAAAATATTAATCGTTGGATTTTCTTTTGGGAACGTTACTTATTTTTTATTTTGATGAAATGCTTATTCTTTATTCATATTTGCATTTCAGTAGAATTGTTCAACTGTCACTCTTATTACTTATGTTGTTTGTGTGACAGTCTGCCCACAATATTGACTCCCAAATTTCAAAATGATACAAACAGGGAAATATACTTTATTTCTTTTGATTCCCAGACAGCTATTTATGAAACCACAGACATTTTCATTAATGCAATGATTACATTTTCTTATAGCCTTCAGAGTTTGATCAGACCATGATTTATTCCAGGATATTATATAATTTATTTTCTAGGGAAATAAGAAATTTTAATGATCTTACCACCATTAAGTATAAAGCAATAAGCATTTTGATTGATCATAATATATTAACAGATAAATATAGAATATATACATATATAATTATCTTTATCAAATAGATAAATATAATAATAATATTTCTATTTTCATGTGTATCAAAACTAATTTTGCCATTTGTTCTTGCCTTTATTGAATCCATCCTTTAAACATTCACTGTCTATGCTGGAAAATGTACAGTATGTGAACCTCTATTAATTAAAGGGGGTATTTGGAATCAGGAGTTCCAATCAATAAGATGATATTCAGGTGTGAGTATGAGGCACCCTGCCCTGTAAAGAAAACTCACAAACTTTGGTTACCAACAGAGTCTGCTCTTCAAAACAGATTTGTCCAAATGAAATGTCCCAATCAAAAGAAGTTTCAGAGGACCTTAGAAGAAGAATTGTGCTCATAATGCTGGAAACTGTTACAAAACATTTCTAAAAACAGGCCTCTATCAATGCACAGTCAGAAAAACAGGGTAAGAATGGAAGACATTCAGTACCATTGCTACTCTCTCTTGGAGTGGATGTCCAACAAAAATCACTGCAAAAGCGATCCGTACAATGCTCAAGGAGGTGACAAAGAACCCTAGGGTAACAGCGGAGGACCTGCAGGTGTCTGTTCTACAGGCTAATGTCTGTGTTCATGAGTTTACAATAAGAAAAACACTGAACATGAGTGGTGTGCATGGGGGAAAACCACAGAGGAAACCGCTGCTCTCCAAAAAAAGAACATTGTGTCTAAAGAGCATTGCCAAAGATGATTTGGATGTTTTACAATGCTACTGGAATATTGTTCTGTGGATATATGAGACAAAAGTGGAAATTGCTACACAACTTTATGTTTAGAGGAAAAAAACTGCATACTAACACAAAACCCTCATCCAAGCTGTGAAGCGTGGAGGGAGTATTATGGTTGGGAGCTGCTTTTCTGCCTCAGTGTCAGAGTCCCAATCTTAATCCAATTTTAATGCTGTGGCATGACCTAAAGTAAGCCAATTATGCAAGAAATCCCAACAATAACAACAAACTGAAACAGTTCTGTAAAGAGGAATGGGCCAAAATGCCCCCAAAACAGTGTGCAGGACTGATCAGCAGCTACGGGAAATGTTCGGTTAAGGTCATTGCTGCTAAAGGAGCAGTTTCACCAGTTACTTAATCTAAAGATTCCCAGACCTTTTCCAGCATAGACAGTGAATGGTTAACCAATGTGTTCAATATGGACATGAAAAAGTACAATTGTTGGTGTATTATTTGTTAATCAGATTGTGTTTATGTATTATTATGACAGAGGTGAAGATCAGATCACATTTTAGGAGCACTTACTGCAGGAATACAGTTAATTCCAATCGGTTCACAAACATTTTCTCACCACTGTATACAAACACTTAAGTCTTTTTTATAAGTAGCCTCTTCTAGCTCAGCATTTCCCATTTTGTATTTCATATATTGCATGGATTAAGGTTTTAATAATAATAATATTTCCTAAACACAGTGTTATGACCCCCAAGTGTCTGGGGGTAAAGGGGTGTAAAATTTGGCATAGTTTTTGGCTGCAGGTGGGTTCTGGTGAGGGACTAGGAAGCGTGATAACAAAGGTCGGTGCAAAAGTGATTATTTTAAGTTGAATAAGTGACTGGTTTGTAATAGGACACAATAACACACAGGGTAAGGGAACTGGAGCAGTGCCAAAGAAAAGAAAATAACAAACAAAATGGAGCTGGCTAAGAAAGTGAGGGGAAGCTAACCTAACTACAAAAGAAAACCCAAAAACACGGTCTTCAGCGTCTTCAGACACCCTAGCTAACCTCCACTGACTACTCAAAACCATACAAGACAAAAGGCACTCACCCATCCTAAACTAGTGTTACTAATACAAAAATCAACTACGTGTGTGCAAAATGTACCCAACAACCTAAACTAACTCTATACACAAAAGTTCACACAAATACATAAGTGAACTATGAATACAAACAAGAGTAGACAAGTAACAGAGTACAAAAGCACACAGAGGTTGATACAATAACAAGTTTGGGCAAGGTAACGGCGAAACGAGGATAAACACAAACAAATGAAAGTACAAAGAGATGAACAGAAACCAGCGAAGTGAAGCAAAACGAAGCGAAGCAAAGCGGGACCGAAGTCAAACAAAAGGCCTCTTCCTTCTGAAAACCTCCATGTTATATAGTGAATAAGATGAGTTGTGATTGGTCGAGAAGCTGATGATGTCATACGGAAACAATAGTGTAATGGTGGGCCAATGGAGAAGGGAGAACAATCAAAGTCAGAAGTGTGGAACATAACAACAAAAACACATAGACCACACACTGGGACGTAACACACAGATATAGTGATTTTCTATATCCCCTCCACCACCACCAATATGCAGCCCCATCGGGATGACACTACAGCAGCCATAGTGCGCCAGAATGCTCAACACACACCAGCTATCAGTGTGGAGGAGAACAGAGTGATGAAGCCAATTCATAAATGGGGGTTATTAGGAGGCCATGATTGGTAAAGGCCAATGGGAAAATTTAGCCAGGATGCCGGGGGGCAACACCATCACTCTTTTCAAGAAAGACCCTGTGATTTTTAATGACAATATTGAGTGAGGAGCTTGGTTTTATGTCTCATCTGAAGGCCTGTGCTTTTTTACAGTATAGTGTCCCTGTCACTATACTGGGGTATTATAGCCCACACAGATCACAGGGTGAGTGCCCCCTGTTGGCCCCTCTTCCAGCAACAACCTTAGTTTTTCCCAGGTGGTCTCCCATCCAGGTACTGACCAGGCTCACACCTGCTTAGGTTCAGTGGGATTGCCTGTTGTGAGTTGCAGGATGATATGGCTGCTGGCTTGTTGTTTGAATCTAGGTTGATAAATTTTATGTTTTGTTTTTGACATTTGTACAGTGATATCTCATGGTGGTTAAAAGTAACTGTGAGTGTCAGGAACAGTTCTTTCCGGGCCCTATGCGGGCGACACGATCCAGAAGGTGAAGAAACAATAGGGAAAAATATCATGCAGGAGTCGGTCAGGAGACAGGGGGGCGTGTCCATGCAGTGCTGGTGTCCGGGGGGAGTGAATCCAGGGCGAACAATCCAAGGGTAAATCCAGAGGGGGAATCCAAGACGGGAGTTTTAGTCCAACACCAGGGGATCCATCCGTAGTTAAAACCAGAACCGGGTCGGGACCGGCGGGGCAGGGAATCAGGAACAGGAAACTAAAACCATAACGGAGCCAGACGCGGCAGGACCCCGGGCTCTCACGACACGGAAATCAATGAGAAGCCCCGAGCAATCGCCTGCGTCTGGCTTTAAAGGTGGAACTAAAGAGGGGCTGGAATAAGGAACAGGTGTGGGGAATGGGACAGAACGAGGAAGGGCTGGAGCGCCCTTAAGAGGAGGAGTAACGATCGTGACAGTGAGACTGCTACCAGTGAGTGGCCCATCTCTCCTGAGACATCTACAGTAATTCCAGTCCGTTGCAAGCTGGCAGCCAGTTACTGCACTGCCGAGCCCGGTCTACAGCACATCTACCGTTATCTGCCATGACAAAGCGTACCTGAGAGCGTGCCCCTTGATCAGCCTGATCAGGTCCAGGGGCACTCCCATTAAGCACACCCTGACCGTGTGCGTTCTGCTTGCCCAGCTCCAGGAGGGGACCCTCTACGCCAGTCTTCATTGCATCAGCAGGCAACTCCCACGGTGACTACTCTAGCCCCTATCTGTCTAGCCCCTATCTGTCTTCTGCGACTGCCAGTCCTCCACCTGTTTCTGCAGTGAATAACATGGGGATGCCAGTCTACTGCTGGTCAGCAGCCCACCTCTGTTGTGACTGTCACCGTAACTACCAGTTCTCGGCCAGTCTCCACTGCAGCTTCAACTACCACTAATCACCGCACCCTGGTTTTCTTCAGAGAGATTCGGCTGCTCCAGCTCACATCTGAAGCCTCGGAAACTCTCTGATCCACAGCACATGGATTCTGACCTGTCTTGTGCACAGTGGTGTCATAACAGAAGCACACCATTATTGTCCTCACAGCTCCCTAATGGTTCTCTCACCTCTCCTCACTTCACTCAGGCTTGATTGTCAGAAAACCCCAGATCAATACAATTATCTTCTCCTGCAGGTGCTCTGACAAGCTGGATAAGAAAGCAATCATTAACCATGCATACCGTTAAAGTTTCTGCTGCTGAGATTCCCCTAGGACTAGGTCTTTCCCAGTCAATGACGTTTCCCATAAAAAACTACTTCTTATTTTGCAGATAAATATAATTATAATAGCATTAAATATGTAACATTTTAAGGCAATAAAAATACATACTTAAATATCCAGTTAAAAGAAAAATCTAAAATGTAGAGAGACTCAAGCTGCAGTGTAAAATCTCACACCTCATTACTAAATGCCAGGAAACGCTTTTGCTCAGCTTGGTATTCTATGAAACGTACAACATAAGAAACATCATAATATTTCTGTGCTCTGCATAAAATGCAGACAGGAAATTTGTAAAGGAAGTCTCTCTTGCTTTTAGATTTTTTCAAAAAGACTTGCCGAAAGTATACAAAATCTTGCCAAGTGCATAAAGTGCAGCTCATGGAAATATTTCCTGTAGGGGGTTGTGTGCTCAAAATTGACACCCACAGCAAAAGCCTTTATCTGCACTGCATTGTCTAAAGGGAAAGAATGTTTGTGATAACTGCACAATGGTACGGTAGATCCCTTCTCTTAACAAGATGATGTGTAAAGTTGTGTTTTAAAATTGGGTTACATCAATTTATAGCTCAAGAATATAGGAAAGATCAATGATACATGCCTAGATATGAGTGGAGGAGCTTTTACTCTCTGAGTTCTGTCTTAAACAGTATCCTGAAAATAATATCTCTTCTTTAAAAATCTAATGATAGACATTTTGTAGGATAATGTCACAGCATAACTGTTGTGTTGGGATAGTGTGTATGCTACAGTACATCATAAACAATATTAGTACTGACAAAAGTGCCCATTGAAGATTCTGAAAAGTTAAAGTTTTGTTTTCAGACTGCCCAAAGCTTAGCTCTTTCTACACGTACAAATACTTTATGCTTTCAGATTTCTGTATGCATTGTTACCTGTGACTCCTTTCATGAACATGCCTGCATATAGTAATCTACAGTTTAATTAAGGGGCATCTCTAAAAGGACAGATTACAGTTAAATATATGAATGCTTTATTTTCACACTCTGTAATACCATCCAACATTTCTGCAGAAAATACCAAAAAGAAAACAGCAGCAGCTGAGTTTTTGAAAAGATTTTCCAGCATATGAAAGAAAAACAGATTTTCAAAAAGTGAAAATTGCAATACATATCTTGCCATAAGTGATTATTTTTGGCAGCTGATTGTATTTTTTTGTATATTTTGGGGGGGGTTTTAGCAAAGAAAATATTTTGGAAAAATGTATTTTATATGTTTATACATGTACAAATGCTTAAGAAACAGATACTTTGATAAAAAAACTCTCTTAATTGTTTCCTAACTTGACTTTTTTTCCAAGAAAGAGATTATAATTCGGGTTGTGAACGTCATAACTTCAGTCACTCGTGTGAAAATTCTTTATTTCTCCTTTTTTCTCCAACGGTAGGTTTTCGGAAGATTCCAACTCCCCCTCACACCCTTGCAACACTTTATCTTGATGGTTTGTTTCCCTTTGTACTTCAACAGGAGATGGGGAAATGTCTTCTGTAAAATTTTCATAAATAAAACATTTGAACAAAATCACAGCATTTAGTTTAAAGGCTGGGTCATGTGAATGAAAGGTTGTATCGCTTATAAAGGTTAATCTGATTGTTGCGGTACACACAATTTAGTCAAGCTCTTTTAGAGCTATCAACTGTATTAGGTCATTAGAATCACTTCCTAGTTCTTTTTTGCCCATTTATGAAAACTGTTTTTTTCACTTTTGCAATCATAACTTAGTGCAATTGGAAAAGGGGAATACTGCTGTAGCTACAGATTATCTGGTTGCTAACACACAACTATTGCTTCCCATAATATTTTGTCATGATTTCTGCCAAAATGTGAGAAAGTAAATGTCAGAGTTAATATGATTTGTTTTGTTTGATTGTGTCACAATGAATGTTAAACTGAAAGACCTTTTCAAATTTATTTTTTTTGCTTTTACATTGTTGCCATGCTTTGTATTGCTACCTCAGTAAAATAAAAAATCACAGAAAAAATAAACAAACTGGTGGTCTATACCTGGGCTATACAGTATGTGTGGTGCTAAAGTATAAAAAACATCATACAAGGTAAGCAACGTGAAGTAGTTGTTATGGTTCTGGATTTGTAACTTCACGTTTGTAGGTCCAGGTTTGTGGGTAGTAGTGACATTACATGTTGAAAAGAGAAGAAAGGAAACAGAATGTCGTTTCAGCTGTGGAGCTGAAGAAGGCTCCACAATCAAAACATTGTGTTTCTTTCCTTCTCTTTTCAGCATGGAATAAACCTTTACTTGTTCCCTTGCAGACTATGCATGCTGACACAGCTACCTATTTGTAGTGACATTACTGCTGCACACTTGAATTCTGTTTCACTCAGATATGCATCTGTAAAATACTTGAACTTTTTACCTAGTGCATATACGTCTATTTGGAGGACTAAATCAGCTATATAAAGCAGTAATTTGTTAACATGAAATTTCTAATTATTTTCTAGTTATTTTATCTGGATTATACATCTAGTTACAGGATTACTGTGTCATTACTGTATCCTATAGTTTATACATTTATTACTTTAAATGCAGAATAAACAATATTACTCTAAATAAGCATCATTTACTGTTGATTACTTTCTACTTTGTATTTTGATTTATGGGGTTCTTAATGGGGTCACTTAAGCTGACTGAGGAAAAACTATTTCAGGCAATCTTTGACTTTGCACTATTTTAAAAAGCCCCCAAAAGGTAAGCGTGACCCAATGAGCCTGTTTTTTCCAATTAAGCAATAATAGAAAACCTCTGAATTAAATCCTGCAGCAGGATACGCCCTTGCCGATCAGCAGGAGCTGAATGTATGCCGTCTTTGTAAGACAACGTATGTCCGGGCAGGTTGAGCTATTTTCTATCACAACACTGCCCCCATGTGGCTTGATGTACTGGCTCGTCTCTGCCGGTGATTTCGCATCTGAAGGGCAATTTCAAAAGGTCTTTTTTCTGTCTGTTACACAAACAGAATAAGAGTTGAGTAACTAATACTTAGACTGCCATTCCTTACCTTATAAAAGGCAGCATAGTAGGAAAACCAGCTTTATTTCATGGTGTCATCAGTGACTGGAATTGGGTGTGTGTTTGGAGGGATTCTTTGTCTCCCATTGCTCTGTTAAACTGCCTGCTGTGGTGTTAATTTCTTATAGTTTGTGCAGATATCTGTCTTCTGCTAAATTCCCAGTGGCTAACAGCCCACCTCCAATCAATTTTAATGAATCTTAGAGCTGATTGCCAATCTCAAAATATAGTTTCTTTCCGCAGCCTGGACCTACAGTATTTATAACACTGTCACATACAGATGCTGAGATTACTTCTAGTTCTACATCAAGTACTAGTCTATTTGTCAGACACCTTTTATCCAAAGCGACTTACATTTGTACACATTTATGCAACTGGGTATTTTACTGGGTGAAACCTTGCTTAAGACTTTAACAGCAGTGTAGCACCTACAGTTTGAACCATATTCTTCCAGTGACAGTACAAGTCCAGAACTCTGACCACTGCACCGCATTGATTATAAACACATGCTGCAATTCAAAATATTTAATGTTAAGTTAAAATTTTGAGCATCTTCATGCCCAGTGCATGGTCTGTTTTTGCTATTTTACGCAGAAAGATCTTCAGAACATGGAAATGAATTTGTTTTACAGGAAAACACCTGTAAGTGCTGTAACAATTAATAGCATCTAACTGGGCATCAGTGTGGCACCTCTTTTCTCTCCTTTTTTCACAGCCTGGATCTTGGCATTGCACTGTAGCTCAAAGAGGACAGTGAGAATCTGTGCCAAGGTAACTTGATCTGATCTGCTCCTGGAGCAGGATGCCAGACCCTTGATCATAAACCCAAGAAAACCAAGATACCCATGAAATGAAAACCAGCATTCTAGATGATGATATCCTATATGAAAGGCCAAAGGACTAAAACACAATCTGAAAGTTAAAAATGATTGAACCTTTGAACACTTATGTTTACTCTCTTTGAGAATGTTTTGCTCTCCTCTGTGGCCAGTGGTCGCCTATAGCTATAAATTGTTTTAATCGCGCATTAAAAATATAAGATTATTGGCTTTAATTACCGATAAATCAGTTCACATGAATCTAATTTAGCAGCAGACTGTCAGGATGTAGACTGCAGATGGCAGTGTCCTGCCGATTCCAAAAGTATTAGCTTGCAATGTTTGCGCGTACAGTAATTCGGATTTAATGTCTCGTAACATTAACAATATCTGGCTGTCGTAAAGGAAATCTTATACAAAGCACTGTCATGTTTGTATCGAGAAAGTAGTAAACAAATTACAAAATATATCAAATGTCACTCATTTTTTTATATTACACAGTTCGTCCTAGATGACTATTAAGGAAGCTTTTAACTACTATGCTTTGATAACTATTTTTCAGCGATAGAAACATCTCGGTGTTCAGTCCAGTCCTATGTTTCTTAATACCAGAACCCCGAAGCATATTTGCTGTTGAGCGAAAACGCTCACTTTCACGAATCTTGCAGGGCAAAACTTTGCCGTCATCTCAAGTCTTCAAAACTTCAATAAACAAGCATCATGACTTTTAAATGTTACATTATTGCTTCTAACTACTTCATTTGCAAGTAAGTTACCAGAGCGTTTTGTGCTTTCCGAGACACTAAACAAGAGTACACGAACGTCACACGGCGATAAAATAATATATTGCAAAGTTTCTGAATAGAAGCAAACCATTTCCGTTATAACTACCGCAACTCGAAAATAAACCGACCATCCACAGTAGTATGCTCTGATCGGAAATGACTATGAAAAGCAGAATGAATGAACAAAATGCACATAAAGCGAAATGAGGCGAATGTGGTCAGATTCCGTTTTCTTGTTGCAAAATAGTTGGTGTGACGGTACAGTACGCGGAAAACTAAAACCTCATCAGTTGTTGGAGAGCTTTTTAATAATAAAAATAATAATAATAATAATAATAATAATAATAATAATAATAATAATAATAATAATAATTAGTAGTAGTAGTAGTAGTAGTAGTAGTATATTGTACCTTCCTACAGAATTTGTCGTCTCCATTTGATCCATTAAAATGGCGTCGAAATTTTACATGTACAATGCGTAAATCGTGTGTAATTTATAATGACTGCTTTCGTTCTTAAACTATCTTAATCCCATTTCCCCATTCTCTACAAAAATTAATGCATGTTGCACCAAGTCTCTAAGTACTTCACCGTTGTCCCTCTTATTAAAATATCTATGTACTTCTGCCGAACTTTTCGATATCGTTAGTTTCCTGCTCCTTAAGCATCTGATGAGAATGCCTGGAAGGACAGTGTTTTTCAAGATGTGGGAAGTTACCAGGTGCAAGGATTAATTGTAAACCGGCTGAAATAGAAGGTTTATACTGTGAAAAAAATCTCACAGTAATTTATAGATCAAAAAGATGCTGTTAAGCAAACCTCACTAGTGGCATACCTTTTAAAGAAAACCAAACTGATAAGTTCCTTTTTTTCTTTTAAGAATCCAGATCAGGTTACTCAAAACTCACTGACATCTTTTCATACAAGCATATGGTAGTGTTTGTGAGTTTCCTGATATGTTGGAGATGTAAATGTTGTTATCGTACATTTTAATATCAAAGCACTTAACACTACCAATATAATTACTTGCAGATGCAGTTTGAAGCAGTTTGTCAAAATTCTGTTTGAACAAAATCCACTGTCTTTTTATCTGTCAAGTACAGTAGACCTACACTGGATGCTTGGAGAGGTACTGTATATCATATTACAGAAGATTATACTACATTAAGCTATTTTAGTAAATTGCATTGGCTTTTGATCCCTGTTATGTTGATTGACTTGTATGGTTTTCATTACCCATGATTTGAAGATTGTTCTGTTGATAAACAAAAAGTTTAGTTAATATAATCGCTAATCAAACTGCAAATTGCTTTGCTGAAACATGCTGTGTTCATTAGTCTTTTTATTAAATCTGTCTCCATAAAAAGTATTTGTTATTTTTCTGAGTCTTATGCTATGGTGCATTTAGTTTTAGTAAAACCCTAAAAAGTTATTTTCCATTTGTGCTGTTTTTTGATACTTGTCACCTCCAGTATCATAGGGATCTAGGATCTAGGATATGTTTGTTAATATCATGGTAGTTGGTGCTTCTCAAGTTCGTTTCAATGACAGTAAACCCATCAGAAGTGAATTGGCATTCATGTGGTCATGCCTCAAAGGAACTACTCAGTAAGCCAGAAGATGATCCAAACCATGATTCACTACCTCAATATGTCTAAACACAAAATAGGAACAGAAGCAAAAACACAGCATTTGCTGGGATATCAGTTAGTTCCTGGTTGCTTGGAGGATTAAAATCCTAACTCAGTTTCATTTCTCCTTCAGTTCTTAAATATTAGACTTAGACTGAAATGGTCCTGTTGCTATTTACTGACTACTGAACAAGCTAGATAGGCTTAATGAGCTTAATGACTTTCTTTCATTTTAGCCATTCTTAAGTTCTTATGACTTCCGTTCAGCCAGTGAGTCCTTGCCTAGATCCTGATACAACCACAGATTTTTCTCTTAACCCATTTTATTATTGTATTAATTTGTTGTTTGCCATTAGAATTCTAATTTTACTCTTTAAAGCACATAACTGGCAAGGAACGATGAGTTATTTCTGATCATCTCCTCAGATTTCATTTGTCCACTACATATTACTTTGTTAATTTTAAATTAAACAGGAATTATACAGTTTATTGACGCAACTCCAAATACAAAGCAACAATAATAGGGAGTTGAGAGTGTGCTGTGTGTGGTTCTACCTTATAGTTCATAGAATTAAGAATATTTTAATTTCCTCCAGACTTCGTGTCCCAATGCATTCAGTTAACAAAGCAGGATGATTCTAACTATGCATATTTTCAACAAGTGGCTTATTAGCTTTCATACCCCCAACACTGGAAAATAGAAAATCTCGAAGCGGGTCGAAAAAAGCAAAAACCCTAACTGATTCCTAACTGTAGTCAGATTTATTTAGTGCAGCTGTTTCAAAGTCAGCTCAACTGACTTTCATTCTCCAGGTTTCAACTGGAGGGATAACTACCCAGTAAAGTCATATTCAAACCTTAAAATTTGACAAGGTGTTGGAGTTGCTGCAGAAGACAGCTACAGAATGCAGGTTATCAGCACCTTACATACAAGTAAAGTTGCAGGTATGTTTCCTGGGCTAGGGAGGAAGGTGAGGCATGTATTCGGACAATTCCCAGCTTCTCTGATCTTGGTTCACTGACTAATATTTTTATAACAAGCAAGAACACTTATTCCAGCTCTCTGGCTTCTTACAGTTCACTTTTATTGTTTCTCACACAAGTCATTAATTGTACCACGTAGTCCACTTTAATCCTCTGCCTGCTGTACATTCCTGAAACCCTTCCCTAACCGTCACTTAGGAAGGAGACAATTTCATAGTGCTCCCTAAAGGGGAGGGGAAAAGAAGCTTTTCATGCCATGGAAATTGTCATGCTAGGTTTTTCATTTTTTATCTTTCCTTGGGAGAAATAAACTGTCTTCTCTTGTCCCCATATTGTCAAACTTTCATAGCAGGAATTTGTTCTTCTCAGACTGCAGATAGAATCCTCAGCTTCACACAGGAATGTCAGTAATAAAACTGTGTACTGTTTCCATGTTTTGTATAAAGATTGAAAATGTACATCACAGTTCAGTTTCTAAAATTACAACACCTTGTAATTAAAATTACGACACCAGAAGAATCTAACTTAAACCTGTTGATATTGTTATTGCTGGAACAAAACATCCAAAGGCTAATTTCAAAGCACTTAAACCAAATGTTCTCTATATGCAGCCTGTACATCTGTTCCTCTTCCTAGTTTCACACACATTTTATTTTTTCATTTATATATTTTCTTTCAGCTTCAATATTAGGAATCCTGTATTTCTAGTTTTTCAGATGAATTGTTAATCATCTATCTTATGATCTGTTAGTCTGGTATAAACCATGTAGTATGCCTGTTTAGTACTCACCAATTTGTTATTGTTTTTCTTTTTTAGGTGTTGTGAAACAGATATTTCAAAAGACTTGAGTGCAAAACATATTGACCAGTATGTAAATAAACATTTCCCACATATTTCCTGCACATTCACGAAACCAACAGTTGTTCTCTCTAACTCTGCTACTGTACACATTTTCACTGCACTGCCTTTTTATCACAAGCTCTTATATATAAAGTTCTTATTATCTATAATCTATGTACAGTTTCCTGTTTCAGGTGGAAACAGAAACTCTCAAGAATTAAGTTTGTTATTACAGCTTGACAGGCAGTGATAAGAAGTTGTGCAACATGCAGAGTAACAATACATTTCTTGTAACAAGAATAGGATCTTGTGAAATAGAGTAAAAGGTAAATTCTTAAGATTAAGTTATTGGGTCAAGGCAAATTTCTTCCTGCAAATATCCTGACTTTGTAGGGGCATATAATAAAGATAAGAAAGCTTATACCTTCATAGAGCTGTTTTTCAGAGCTCCTCGTTTAGATAATGCACTTCAAGGAGTTAGTGCTGGGCATATACTGTATAAAGAGTACGTGCAAAAGAGGCAGAAAGCTATCAAATCTCACAATAATATGTGAGATCATTTCAAGATTACAATGCCAGACACCTTCCAAAACATACAGTATTTGGAAAAAAAACATTTCTGGACCAAAAAAACTCAATGGAATCTAAAAGACAAAAAAGCAACAAAAAAAAACACATAATATAATGATACAGTATATTACATCAGAACTTCAAAATTATTCAAAATTGCCTGTACAGTGTGCTGAACCCATGTTAAAAGGAAAACGATGCTTAAATTACCGGTCTGTGAAAAAGTTAAATTCCTTTTGGAATAGAAAACTTCACAAGAGCATATTACCTCGTTTACTCTAATTAGGTGTAGTAGGAATTAGTAATTTTGCTTTGTGAAGGGACTGGTGACAAGTTTTCAGAATAAATTGAGACAGAATTAACTTAATAATATAATAATAACTTTGTCTAGGAGAAACCATGGTTCTTTTTTGCTGGTTCTTGTCAATGAGGAGCACACAAAAGACCAAAAGCATGGGTTAAGTTAGCTATCATGGTTAAAAAAATATGAAAGAGTATTGTAGAGGAATTTCAAGTAATGAACTGTAATTTGGTTCGTTTCTGACAGTTCAGGACTGCCACAATAAAACCAGTGATGCTGGAATTAAGGTTTGAGGAGGGGAAAAGTGTTCAGCAGCCAAGGCAGGAAAAGTTTCATAATCCTGGTTTTGTCATCAAGATGTGAGAGACAGCAGTTGCAAAAGGAAGACAGTGTCTAGGAATAGCTAACCACCAGAGATGGCCAGATCTTGACAAGAAGAAATATAACCTTGTGCTGATCTGCTGAACAAAACCAACATTCATATGTTTTGTGAGTATCAACACAGTGATGCCTCATTAGGCAGGGAGTAGGACCTTAACAACAGCTGCAAACTGAGGGTTGTGAGTTAATTGCTGTTGCAATCCAATAGTCCAAGAAAAATCAGACATGATACCGTTACCCACTTCTACCAGACAGCTAGAAACAGGCATAATGTTAACATGTGATGGCAAGGAACAAAATCGGAGATAAAACTTGGAAATGACAGTGGAGGGAAGTGAGCAAGTGGTGTCTGCCTGTAGAAGGTGATCACAGAACTTTTATTAGAAGATCAACTCACACACACTGAAATTGCTGAAACCAAAAGGCAGAAACATCAACAAATTCAAGTGGGACAAAGTGAGAAAGCCATCCGGTGAAGTTGTCAGCAAGCAGCTCAAGGCTAACCATCTGGATAGTTATGTGTGTCTGCAGATATCATCATGGGGACAATACACTGTAACAGATGGCAGGACCTCATCTGACAGTAAGACTCCTTGTTATGGCTCCTTCATGCTGTGTGATGTAAGGATTCAACATGTATCCATAATGACCTCTCACAAGGAAGAAAGGAATCCTGTGACAGCAACTGGAAGTAGAAGACAGGGTTTTGAAATAATTACAGCATACAGGTAGGCAACAAATGAGAAGAAGCTATCCAGCTTGTTTTTTTTTTGTTAGCAGCTAACTGATCCAGTTACAATATTTCATCCAGCCCTTTCTTGAAAAATCCCTGAGCCTCAGCTTCAACAACATGGTTGTGGAGTGTATACCAGACTTCCCCAAGAGAAGACAAGCTGGTGACTCATTTGCTAACTGCACTCATCTTGTTGCTGATTTGATCAGTTGGTTAGAGCGTGGTACTTATAACGCCAAGGTTGTGGGTTTGATCCCCAGCCAGGAAAGCTCTTTCTCTTTTATCTATTTATTTTATTTATCTAAAAAACAAACAAAAAATCTAATTTCCCTTGCAGAAAATTGATAGAAAGAAAGTATCTATCTATCTAAAGAAAAAAGTTGCAGAGACACAAAATGAAGTACGAGCTCTCAGTTCAAGAGTAAACCTTTTTTAAATGAAAAATTGTCTAAATTGTCAAATTATTCAAAGTTAAAAAGTGCTGGTGGTTTTGTATCATTTTTGTGGGATACGCACAAGAAATATAAAGACACTATATGATTTCTCCAGTATCATGGAATAACTTTAGAAGAGTGAATTGGAAATGAAGTTGTAACAGGAGCCGGTCCAGGCTCCCACGAAGTTTAGTTAAGGACCCTATGCAGACGGTATAATCCGGATGTAAGAAGGAGAAGGACAACAGGGAGGAGACGATGAGGATCAGGGCGGGTTGACAGGGGGTGTGTAATGACTGTGATCTGGTGCTCAGGGGGCATGGCAAAGGCCATAGAGCCCAGGGGGAAAATCCGGGACGCAGTCCAAAATCCAAAACCGGGTGATCCATTCAAGACGAGACAAAACATGATTAAAACCCGGAACGGGAGCCAGGACAGGGACAGGGTCAGGGAATAAAAACAGGTTAACGAGGCCAGGCGCTCCGAGCCCCAGACCCAGATGGTCAGGACGCCATGATAAAGCCTATGCCGTCGGGTCTCTCCTGGATCCGTTGGTAGGCTGGCTTCCGGGCATCTATCTCCCAATGCTGAGCCCGGAATAGCGAGAGCACAAGCCTTAAATAAGGAGGGGCAGAACAGGGGACAGGTGCATATAATCAGCTAAAATACAAAAGAGTTGGAGCACCCTTAAGAGGAGGGATGCAATTGTGACAGAAGTGTTTGTTTTTGAACTGGCTAATGACCTCAGACACACTATTAAACCTTAATACTAGCACAGGAAGAAAAAGATTGCAGTGCATTGGCCAGGACCCTGATCATCTTTAACCCCACTGAAATGTTCGAGGCTGTAGCAAAACTAAAACAATTGCTACCAGAATAAATTAATTGGGTTTATAACAAACATTTGTGAGGGATGACAACAAGTGATAAGTTCAATTTCAGCTGCCCTAAATGATAATCATTCTTGATGTCATTTCCTCACATTAGAAAATACTATCCGTAAGCTGCTTCTCTTCCTCCCATTTGTGATCTGCATCCCTCCTTCACTCTGTTGTACTTGTGTGGCTGTCCTTTTGAGACTCCTCATGTCAGGAGCTCCAGGTTGGACCCTATGGGGCACTGAGGCAGAAGGTTATTGCTACCGATTGGCATCCAAATCCCAGAGGCAAAAGTCATAGCCAAGGCAAAAGAACTAGGTCGGGTAGCCAAAAGAGTCAGGTCAAGGTTCTAGGTGTTGTTATTCCTAGTGAAAGATGCTTAGAAAGATGATTAGAAACAGAATAAACAATGGAAAATGACAGAGTATAAAACTTGTCTGACAGAATGTCTGGCTTATGAGTAACTTTGTTTTGTATTGATGGTGGTGAGGGTGGTTCCTCCTGGAAGAACCTGTTCTTAAACATCTTGCACAATTTTGGAAAGTAGAGGTTTAGAGGTTTATGGCTTAAATTGCAGCTAACACCTTGGCCATGAAGTCTAAATAATCAGATGTCTTATTTTTTTCTAGAAAGGATGCAAAAAGATTAAGAAATTAAACAATGAACACATTTCATTTTTTCTTTCTTCAAAAGTCAATGTTCGTTGATACTGATACTGTTGTGGTATCAAGTTGTGGTACTCTAAGAAACCTGAAAAAAGTGAGATAGATTAAACAAATATAAACATATTCTGCATACATTTTGTATGAAGAAATGTCCAGGAATGTTTTTTGCCGTCCCAAGACATGGGAAAAAAGGAACGAAATTGGACATATCACTGAAGTTAGAGACATACAACAATGTTTATTCTGGAACTATATACATCATTGATATAAGTTAAGGGTATTAAACATGTCAGGATGATTTTCTACGCTTACTGTTATACTACTTCAGGATCCAAATAAACCTCTGTATATAGAATTTTCTCAGTCCTTGGATAGCATTGAATCAAATCAAATCAAAAATCAAATTGGATCAAAGATTTATTTCACAAGCTGTAATTTGCAATGACAAACTGGAAAGATGGGTTCACAGATGAAAATGGGGTCTTAGAATTGTGAGGAGGTTTAACTGCTATGTCTGGTCCCCAGATGAGGTGTTACAATTCATTCATGCATGTTGCTCATCTTTGAGCTTCTCTGAAGCTTTGAGCATTGCCATTTACACAACCCTCTGCAACACTTGTCTGACCTATGCACAGCTCCATAGCATATGAACCCCATACTGAAAGGATACTGATCATCTCCCATCACCCTTGACCAAGCCGGTCCAGGTCATGTAACGAACAGTTCTTTCCGGACCCTATGCGGACGACACAATCCGACGAAGTGGGGGAACACTGGGGAAACGTCATGCTGGAAAACGGGGCTGAAGACAGGGGGTCGTGTCCAAGGTGCGCTGGTGCACAGGGGAGGTGTGGCCGAGGCGAACAATCCAAGAGTAATCCTTAGGGAAAATCCAAAAACACACGAGAAAGTCCAAAACCAGGAGATCCATCAGAACAAGAATTAAAAACCACGAAGACCGGGTCGGAACCGGCGGACAGGGACAAGGAACAGGGGTTAAAACCTTAACGGGACCAGGCGCTTCCTGGTCCCGGACTCGCACGATATGGAAATCAGATGCAGAGCCCGGAAGAGCGTCAGCGCCTGGCTTTTAAGGTGGGCAGTGAATGGGAAACAGGTGCAGGGAATGAAGTCTTTAGTGAAAGGGCTGGAGCACCCTTAAGGAGGGGGGACTATAGTCGTGACAGGTCAGCCTTCAGCTCATCAATGATTTGGCCGGCCATCAGTTCTCGTGCAAACAGCTCAAGTGTGTTCAGAATGCTTTTCTGAAGATGTGGCTAATGTACTTTAGTCTCCAAGTTCTAATCAGCTCTATGAAGTGTTGACTATCGTGAATGTCCAGGACATGTCTCACATCTTCCTGACATTCACATGAACTCATCCAAATGAGCCAGAGCATAGATGATTCTTTAAATTAAAGAACCTAAGAATATAAAAACAGTTACAAATTAGTTCATTTAGTACATTTAGCTTGCTTGTTTTTTTCCTGTAGTGATATAACGAGGACACCAGGTGTTTCTTGAAAAGAAGCCAGGGTATCAATTACAATTAGATGGCTGGGTGGTTTGTTCCATGCTCCCACAACCCCTTGTGTAAAGAAGTGCCTCCTGATCTTGGGTTTAAATGATCTTTCATGCAGTTTCCACTCATGCCCACTATTTTGTCTTTAATTGTTGATTCTGATTAGGTCTAGCGAGTTAAATTTGTGAATGCCTTTAAGGATTCTGAATATTTAAGTGTTCTCTATGAAATGTCTGCTCAAAATTAAAAAATGGTTCAATTTAATTAGTTTAAATTCAATAATTTAATTAGTGTTATACAGTCCTTTAAGCCCAGGAATATATCTGGTTTGCTCTTCTCTGAATTATATATCTAGAATAGTAGCATTCACTGTAAGCATAGGAATACAAATACATTTATTTTCTAAATCCGAACTAACTTTGGTGAATCTGGACTTTTTTCTTGGTCTTTGTTTACATTCATTGGCACCAAACATTCCTGTCAGGGATGAACTAACTAACGTTCTCATGCATGAAAACCGTTCTCAGGAGAACTTGGGCTCACTGATATCATGAACAGTTACAGTCACATTATGAGGAACACTTGTGATCTCTTGAGTTTAGAGACTGAATATTTCCCACATTCAAAGGTGCACATATAAAATATGAGTGACTGCATTCTGGAATTCGGTAAATATCATTAGTGTCATGTACTATCAATGTTACAGTCTGAATATAAAGAGTTTGTTATCCTTTCAAAGAGCGAAACTGTACCACTTACAGTTCGCCAAGACCCACCTCTCCCTACCTCATCCGTCTCAACTTACTTTTGTAAATCGTTTTGCCTTATTTTTGCAATTATAAAAATAATTATAGTCATGATTACAAAAATGAGTATAGATGATAGTTAGATGCATTACCATGTCATCCAATCCATGTTGCAGCTGAGTAGAATTCACCACGATGTGTCAAAAAGTTCAGTACTTACGATGCAATCATTCTACATAGTGAAATAGTTATCCAGTGA
The DNA here is from genome assembly GCF_040954835.1 of Lepisosteus oculatus. Lineage (NCBI taxonomy): Eukaryota > Metazoa > Chordata > Actinopteri > Semionotiformes > Lepisosteidae > Lepisosteus > Lepisosteus oculatus. The sequence goes on from NC_090710.1 coordinate 4,828,440, forward strand.
TGGGGGAAACTCATGTCAAAATAACTTCCTCCCCAGGGCAATAGCTTTCATAGAATAAGAGTTATTCTGTTACATGGAGAGGTCAGGAAATCATAACATTCCTTGGCCTTGCAGTCACCAGACATGTATAGTCTCCACTGAGAACATGTAGGCAATTTTCTAACTGCCTCTGTAAAAATAAGTCTCGGGAAGCTCACATCCTGGTAGAAACTGGTAGGAGGCAGTCATAGCAGGTCATTTAATACGCAGAGCCTTGTCTATGTGTCATACTACAAAGCAGTGGAACTCTGTTTCTAATGTTAACTAATATAATGTTTCTAATGTTAATGTAGGCAAAAGAGCTGGGGGGTCTTCCTCAGGTCTTCTCCTGATGCTGAAACTGCTCTCCAGAAATGTGCCCAAACTCATCCTCTTTCCTCCACAACACATTCAGTGGAGGCAACACTGAGCTATTACCAGGGTCATCTCTGTTGCAAGGGTGGTCTTCAGTCTGAGAATGGAGATGTGTTCTTTTTGCAGTGTCACTACTGGCTTGTCTTGACACAGCAATGACATCGTAGTTAGTGAACTATAACCGTATTTCCACTAGATATTGTTGTGCGAAGTGCAATGGCAGTCTGTCTTTTACCATGGGGATACTCTTAAACAGTTACGGCTTGACTTCTGACCAAAATGAAAAAGTATTTATTTCATTCACAGCCTTGCTGATTTTTGTTTTCCAGCCTCAATACATGTGCTGCCGAGTGACAAAATCAGCTGTCTGATGGATTCTTTCAGCAGGATATTTTATGCATGGTTGAATTACTGTACTATTCATGATAAAAAAGATTTTCTATAAGCAAAGGCAGCACACGCTACCCAGCCACATTGTTGAAGATGATATCCTGGTGCTCTTCAAGAAACAGCTGGGTAGCGATCCTTAGATCAATTAACTACTACCAAGGGAGCTATATAAGAAAAATGGCCTCCTCTCTTTTCTAACCTTTCTTAGGTTCTTACATTCTATCTTTGTACAAGTCTGTGCCTCAGGCATGATCATTTGGGTCCCTTTGCTGGTGAGTCCTTCTGAGGTGTCCGGTCTACAACACACTGACGGCACAAAGGTGCTCTCTCTTCATAATCACGTCATATTTGTTCTTGTACGAGTTTTTTTCTTCTGGGCTTGATATTCAAAAGGTGATATAATCTCATTGCATGTGTCCTTTTAACTATCTCACTAAGGAGATCTTCTACTTATGCAACAGTCAGTCAAGTACATCACGATCAGTCATCAGTTGTGAATAATCGTTAGTAAAATGAAGTCAAAAGCATTTAATCAAAAATCTCAAATCTGTATACTTTATTTTTCCAAAAAACAAATGTGTATAAATAGAGTTTTAAACTTCTTTAATGCAAAAAATAATATAAACACCATATTCCTTTTTTTCTTTGTGGTTATGGGTGTTTTGCAAAACTATGGGTGTGTTCATAAACTTTTAAAACTGTAACTGTGAGTCAGGTTTGTATCTCTTTCTAGATTACTCAACCACCAAGACAACTACAGCTTTTAATTTTTCGCAGACCTGTTCCACAACTCTTTTCTATTTTTAAGCACAACTTTATCTAAATGGATACAGTCGTGAAAGTGATTTTGGGTTGTTTTATTTTCGTGATGTTGACAGATTGTGAGAAAATCAGAAATCAGCAAGAAGATAGTAAGTATGATGATGATTTGTTAACATAATATAGAGTAAGACTATTCTTTTGTACAGTGAGCATGAATATTAGTCTCTGGAGGAGTCAGACGCATGTGTCTGCAACTGTGTCAGGTTAACTTTCATTAGTTTTGACTATTGATTATTTTGCAATCAGATCAGGAACATGTGTCAAAAATCTTGATATCATCTTTGATTCAAACCTTGATCTAAAGCTCATGTTTTCCATATTGTGAAGGTATCTTTTTTGCACTTGTATCCACGCACAATTCTCCCATCTCTCTGTTTGATGTTGAAAAGTTAATCATGCCTTTGTCTTTTCCAGGCTTGATTAATGTAGCACAGCACTTGCTGGTGTATCCAAACATCTTAACAAATTGCTGCATGTTCAGAACTCAGCTGCTCCGAACATAACTAAAATGTACATGTGGGAGTATTTTATCACATATTTTAGCTTCCTTGCACTGACTTTATGTGGATTTCAGAATTACTGCAGTTCATCATTAAGGGCTTAAATGGTGTGGTTAACTGACTGCGCATCATCCATCATACAGAAAACATTAAAATCTGTTTTGCAGACAAGGGCTCAGATACATACTTGGGTTCTGCGTCCGAGTTACCGCGTTTGACTTGTGAGTTGTGGATCATAATATTAAATTAGCCCACATCAAGCATTGCTATTCCTAACCCATTTTCTAATATAATGCAATGGAGACTATTTGAAAATAAATGCACAAATAATTTTGCTCTCCTCTAAATGGTGCAGATTATGCAAATGTAATCCTTTAGGTCATCAAATAATCCAACAAAAAAGAAAAATGGAGAGGAATGCTTCTTTTTAATGGATAAATCCTGTTCATAATATGATTTTTTATACTCAATTGATTTTTTTCTTTATATTCTGAACTGGTTATGAAAGAAAATAAATGATGGTTCAATGCGATTCTAGTACTGGAGTGCCACTAATAAAATATTGGATTTGCTTTTTTATCTACTGTTGAGGATTTTAAATTGCAATGAAAAGAGGTTAATTAAAATAAGTGTGTCTTATGTTCCTGCTAAGGTTGGAGAGGAAAAACTGAATTTTTCTTTAAACTGGCATCTGTTCACAGAAACTAATTCAATTTTACAGGGCTCAGACCTTATTATTATGTCTCTGGTGCTCCACAGTACAGACATCACCATACAAACCTCATTTTTATATCATGCGGAGAACAGTACTGTGGGGAAATCGGACAATTCTGCTATTTTGAGCAGCATCCACTTTAGTAATACAAATAAGTAATAATATTAATCATAATTTAATGAGTGATTGTCTATTCGCTTCTTGGCTGACATTGTTGCAGCTAGGCAGAAATCAGGAAACATTCAAGAACAGCAAAATTTAAAGAAAGAAATAAGAGTACATGAATATTTCATAAATGGTGTCCGTGCCACACAACTGGGATACTATATACTATACACCACAATAATAATAATAGCTGGCTTATTAGAGTAGATAATGTTCAAAAACATTCAACAACAGCAAAATTAAAAGAAAGAAGTAACAGTACATGAATATTTCATAAATGGGGTCCGTGCCACACAACTGGGATACCACAGTATGTACTGTAGTTATGATCCATTAAAGAAATCTGCAGGCGTGAGGCACATGTACACAAAGTGAGCATTTAAACTGGGGACCAAGAGTGGCTCATATCCTAAACCAGTGTACACCTAGATGTGTTATGCTATGATTATGTACTTGTCAGAAAGGCATTTTAGACTACAACGATGACAGGTGGATTTAAAGAGCTATTTTAGTGGTAATATTAAATGTGGAAAACACGTTTAAAGCTGAAAACAGGAGAGCCAGAAGCCTGTAGAACAAGCTACCCGGATCTTTTTGCGAAAATGATACTCTGACTTCTTCTGCACAATAAGTCACTCATACTAATGTGTGGAAAAAACTGACCTTTTAAAAGCCTCAAAATACGTCTTCAGCATTGAAATCTAATTTCAGTCACAAACGACCTTGAAAGTGTCACATGAAAAAGTTGATCTCTTTTTCCTTTTCTGCTCTTGTACCGCTTTCAAGAATTCCAAGAATTAGACTGCGCGAAATGAAGCTGTGTGGTAAAATGACAATTCTTTGTCACTGTTTCTAGGTTTTCTCAGTACCACCCAGATGTATTTCAACAATGTTGTTATGTTGCACTTCTTCTGACCCTGTCAACAGCCATAACTGCATCCCTAGAACAAAACATAATACGCGTATATACAGTAAACATACACTCGGTGTCTGGTGAATGAAAACGCTTTGAACAATATTTATATGTTGTACTTGATGGTGCAATAAGGTCCTTTACACCAGACCCATTTATTATGCTGATAGAGAAATCTTAACATTTCACCAGAACATCTAATTGCTTCTACAGGTTAGAACTCTTATGTATGTGCATATGATAAGATACAGTGCAAGAGAAACCCCCCGAAATAGTGCCATACTTGTTGATTATACTGTATGTATTATTTCTCTTTTCTAATGGTTAGGACTTTTCACAAGCTCTCCTATCGGCATGGGAGCTACAATCCGTTCCTCCTTTTTCTAACTGCTTGATCCAATACAGGGTTGTGGGGGAGATATCCTTCAAGCAATGGTCACAATCCAAGATACACCAAGGACAGGACACCAGTCCATCACAGGGCACACAGACACAGACACACACCAAGGCACCTGCACCATTTTCCCAGAAGCCAATTAACCTACCGGAATAACTGTATTTAGTTTTGGCAATCCAGAATTAGGAACTTGGAAAGGTATTGGACATAATTTCATATTTCAAGATGACAAAAAACCCATACACAGTAGACTTCATTGAAATGTCATAGAAAAGAGTTTATAACGAAAACCTATACCGGAGCGTAAATTTTACTTTGGTGAATCTAAAAGTCTTTCACAAAATGCCACTACACACAGTCAATCAATTCACTTTCAGATGGAATGTGACTGGTGTAACATGCTGCTTATTTTCAGATTTGCCCAGTGGGTCCTCCATTGAATGCATCATTTACAATGTCACATCTCTGAACTGCAGCTGGTACCCAGCAATGACAGAATGCCAGTCAACTTTAGGTTTCTGGTGAGTGCAATTTACACATTTTGTACACTTAGAGTACACTTTATGATGACTACAGTGAACTGACTTTTCTTTATTCTTACTGTAAATATGTTTTTAATCAGGCAAATGGGACAGGTGAAAGAATGTCCAGTGTATCTGAAAGACAATCGAAGAGGAAGGAACAAATGCCATTTTCAGAGCATCTCAATAATCAGAGATGTGCAGTTCACTGTTCAAATCAATGTGTCAGTCAGCTTGCTTCCAAACCTGTCATTCTCACAGATGTTTGAACCATATGAAATTGGTAAGGAAGCGTATTTTCTTTTTGCGTGTGATGATTCAGCACAATATCTAAACCTTTGTCAACACTACACTGTTATCATTTGCAGTCTGTCGTTACCATGGTCAACAAAAAGTGACATCTATTATTCATAACCTTTACAACAATTGGGTATTTGTGTTGTTTTCAATTCAACCGATTATTCACTGGGAATTAAACAGGAAATTTACAGATGCCGCAAAATGGATCTCAACAATTGTATTTCAATTAGTTTTCATGTCCCTCATAATTTCATCCAACCCCTAAACATCACCAAGTCACTACACCATACCTTACTAGGCATCATGGGTGATACCAGAATGAGAGAATGTAGATGAAGTAAACAGCAAGTACTTGAAAGATATAAAATCTCTTTTTGTGCTTCAAGAATTGAAATAAAAGTATCACAAAACATCATCTTAAATTGTTATTTGTTTAAAGTTGTGCATTAACATTATCAACCTCTATCTGTAGAAAATGAGCCAGCTGAAAACATTCATCCAAAGAGAAAGCACACAATAATGACAGCAACCCAAACCAATGAAATAAAATGAATGAGTATTATGCAGTTTGCTTTATTCAAAATCGATTTACTTACCAAAAGCATGTAATCTAAATTGATTTATACCTTTTCCTTTCAGAAAAACTAAATCCACCTTTAGATTTCAGATATTCGTTGAAAAAGGAATCTTTTTCACTGTTTTGGAAACCGCCACCTACAAAAGATCCAATAATGAAAAACTGCTTTGTATACCAGTTAATCATTAAAGGCATGGATTCAAAACATAAGGTAAAAAAAAGGTTTAATAAGGGTACAATTAAGGTACCTCCATTCAGCAACTGTCCAATAATCCAATTTTATTTTCCAAATCAGGAAAATATCACTCTAAATGAAAAGACATCCTACACCACAGAGACAGACATCACTAAAAGATATGCATTTAAACTCCGAGTGAGAGGTACAAAAGACTGTGGCTTTGGTAATATATGGAGCGAATGGACTGAGGAAACATATGAAGGTAAGAAGCACTTCCTTATTTTCTCTATAAAAGCCTAAGTCATGTTGCAATTCTAGTATGATCCTTTTTGCGCTGGAATGAATATTGTTTAAACATTAATGCGTCCTTCAATGTTTCCACTTGCATTCCAGTAGTACTATACTGTACATGTGTGGTTATTCATAGATTTTTATTATTTTCTTCCACAGGTACAGGAAAATATTCAGATGTTCTCATTTTTACTTCTCTGGCGACATTAACTCTAATATTGACGCTGATCCTATTATATGTTTTCAAAAGGTAAGTGTATAGGGTCCATGTTTAAATTGTCTCGCATTGTAAACCATATTACTGTATTGAGTAACATATTACATATGACTTACATATTTATTAGGAGCGGAGTTCACGATAATTTGTGAAAATATTCACCAGAGGGCTTTAACTTTTCAGGTACAAGCTTATTGATAAAATATTCCCTGCAATCCCACATCCCAAAGAAAAGATGGCTGAATGGTTTTTAAATTTTGGCAAGGTAAGCACTCAGATAAATCACCTTACAATTTACAATGATCATCCTAAGGTTCCCTTTGTGCATACTACTTGAACTGGATGTTGTACAATAAGAGAATATTGCACAAATTATGTGGGTAAATGAATACCTCTGACGCACACACTCCTGTTATAACATTCCTGTAATTACACCACCCTCTTTCCCTTACTGTCCATCATTAAACTCTGCTGCCCGATATCATCTACGGGGTTTGTAGGCCTTGATTCTAACAAGTTTTTCTTTTTATGCAATTTAAATGTTTAATCAAATTATTTTATTTTTTAAATTCCTCATTCTGCACATTCTTTAACAGCATATCGGTTTAAGAAAGGTTACAAAAGAGAAGAGGCTTTTTAGCCCTTATTACGCCTGGTTCTTAGTAGTTTACTGATCCAAGGATCTCACTCTTCCATTTTCTTGAAGGAAGATCAAGAATATCTACATCAAAAACATTAATGGGTAGTTTGTTCCAAAATGCACTCAATTTCTACAGGTTATACTGTAGCATTATTGATATCATGTATCACTAATTCTTGCAACTAAGACTGAATTTGAACAGGCTATGAATCCATCCATCCTTTTTAAACCACTTTACCCAGTACAAGGTCTCAGGGGATGTTGCAGCCTATCAGAGCAAGCAAATTGCACAAGGCAGCAAAGACCCTGAACGGGACAGCAGTCCATTATAGGGCCCACGGACAAACAAACGCACAAACCAGGGATGATTTTACACAAGCCAATTAACCTACATGTAGGTCTTTGGACTATGGGAGGAAACTCACATGAACATGGAGAGAACATATAAACTCCAGTAGTTTGCACCCCATGGACTGAACCCAGAGCTCTTGTACTGTGAGGAATCAAAGCAAACCACTGTACCGCCACACCACCCAGCTATCAATATGTAACAATTTCTTGTGCTTATTAGACAAACAGCAGTTGTAATACTAAGGAGGTGTGATCCCCAGATAAATTAGCTACTGAAAATAATACTAGATAGGCACAACCTCATTTGCAATTGTTCTTCGAGTTGTTAAGAACAATTACAGATGATCCTGGTAACCTCGAATTCTGGCTTTTGACAGCTCTGACTATACAATATATATTTTGTTTTCAGGGGGAAAGGGACTACTGCCAGAGATTACAAGTGCCAGTAGAAGTTATTTAAATTCCAACAGAGAATAACAGTCTGTATAAATGTTGGGATGCTCCAGGATAAGCTGTCCTGAAGAACATCAGATGGCATGATGGTTTCAGGCAACTATGAACCAGTGTGATTCTTTGATGAAGCTGCATTGCTTACTAAATATGCACAAGAGTTAAGCGGTGAAAACCACTGGGAAGAGCACCAATCTATACCTGGTGATGTGACAGGTAAAAACAGAAAGGGCAGATTCAAGCAGATAATTTAGAGCTTAATTATACAGATCTTTTTTGCAATAACTGTACTGCTTTTTCTTTTTACCATGTCCGCATGTTCAAGAACTTCAAGGTATTTAAACAAGTATTACAGGACAGTCCTGCTAAACACTAATGCATGATTTCCAATGCATTCGGTTTTAAAATCACTATGCTCATCTAACTTTTCTTTTCTGGGGAACAAAATTAACTTAGTTGGTATTCAACTACTTCAACATACACTAGAATGCCAGAACTAGTCCTTGCATTCCAGTAACAATAGATATTCAGGACAATCAGGATCAAGGCATTTTAAACAATATTCATCTCACTTCAAAAAATAAAATGTATTTTGCTATGTCAAATGTACTATAACTATTGTACATAGAAATAAAGTGAAAAGCCTTGGCTAAATGAAACTTGCCTCGATTGGTGTTTTTTCCACTACAATAACAGGGATATAATATATATAAAGATGAATGCCTTTGCAAATGTTTGTCATTTTTGTTGAGCTCAGAACAAAAAGCAGCCATATCACCCTGCAACTCACAACTAGCAACCCACTGAAGTAAAGCAGGTGTGAGCCTGGTCAGTAGCTGGGTGGGAGACCTCCTGAGAAAAACTAAGGTTGCTGCTGGAAGAGGTGTTAGTGGGGCCAGCAGGGGGCACTCACCCTGCAGACCATGTGGGTCCTAATGCCCCAGTATAGTGACGGGGACACTATACTGTAAGCAGGTGCTGTCCTTTAGATGAGATGTAAAACCGAGGTCCTGATTCTTTGTGGTCATTAAATATCCCAGGGCGTTTCTTTAAAACACACTTAAAGAATAATGGAGAATAATGGAGATGATACAATGTTTAGTTTTGGTTTTTTTTATTGTACTGGCCTCCTAATAATCCCCCTCTATGAATTGGCTACATTACTCTGCTCTCCTCACCTGTGTGAGAACGCTCTGGCACACTATGGCTGCCGTCGCATCATATAGGTGGATGCTGCACATTGGTGGTGGTGGTGGTGGAGGGGAGTCCCCATTACCTGTAAAGTGCTTTGAAGTGGAGTGTCCAGAAAAGCACTATATAAGTGTAAGCAATTATTATAAAAAAAACTTGCAGAATAGACTTTTTGAGTTGAGCCAGAGAAAATGCATTCTTAGCACCACCTTGAGGAAATATTGACACATTGCAACTCCCCTCAGTGCTGCCACCACAGAAAAAACAATGCTAATTTTGTGAACAATTGAGACGATTAGAATAGATTTGGAAAATTATTTATTCACCTATTCATCTTATTCAGGACTTTGTAAATGATTTACACTTCTACTGAAGGTCTAAACTGCCCTGGGAGTTCAAAAAACAATATAAACTTTAAATTTGTGAATGGTAAAGTAAATAAACTGTGAATCCTTGGACAATTATACATTAATTGCAAACAAAATACTCATCATTCCAACACAGAAATTTTTTTTGTGCTCGACTGAAAAAAATTCAAATTGCCGAGCAAAGCCAAATTAGGAAGATAGCCGAGGACACACACTTAAAGAATAATGGAGATGATACAATGTTTAGTTTTGGGTTTTTTTATTGTACTGGAGGAGAATGACCCAGTCTAAAACATAAGAAAATTAAAGATGTGCAAAAAAATAAAAGGTACATAGTGCTTAAAAGTGGAAAGTACACAGCTCAATGCACTGAGAACATAGTTGGCCACTACGTTTCAAGAGCTAGGTTTTACCTTGACTCCATAAATACTGGAATTTTTAAGAATCTGAATAGGCTTAATGGTCCTTAGTAGTACTGTTATTCTACAATGGTCAATATCTTTGTTCCCAAGACAATGATGTTTCTAAGACAATGATGGAACAAGCTTAGACAATCTTTTTGAATTCATCATACAGGACAAGTACAAAGGCACCCCCCATGCCTCGAAGAACATTGGACCATGCACCTTTGAAGAAAGCTCTTCCACCTTCATCTTTTGCAATTTTCTTCCAGCAGTCAATGGTTCCAGTGTACATGATATCCGCTGTGAACAAAAAAGGAACAGGAATGAAAATACATATGCATTCAGAAGCATAATACTGATCTGACTTATCAGAAAATAGTTTTGATATAACTTAGGAATAGTGCAGCTTTTGAAGTACAAAGGCTGAATATCGAGAAGAATTCGTCCAGTACTCAAATCTGAAGTGTATCACACCACTCTGTATACTCACTTTTTCCGCCAAGAGAAAAATAAAACCTGTGGAATTCAAATGAGCTTCCTATACATGGGTGTAATGATTCTACATGAAGAGGATGAACTTCACTTGTGCAAAAAAGTAAAACGTGTTTGATTTTTGGGTTGAAAACCATTACCGTTTTTGAGGGAAACTGATCGCGTCCAAGGTACAGTTTTGTTCTTTGTCGAAGAAGAAAAAGACGAAGATATCACATTGGCCCCACAAATCAAGAAAGAGAGAAGCAAAACAGCACCACTCTCTCAGCAGTCCAAAGGTATGCATCTCCGATCTTGGAAAGCTACAGTGTCTTCTAGTTTAATTCCAGTTGAGCTCTAAATAACTTAATAGGATCAATCAATTGCTTAACTACGAAGAGCTAACACGCTTTCAAGATTTCACTCACTGACCTTTTGTGGCTGCCAATAAAACCTGCAGGACCACTGCTCTCCAGGATTCACTATGCAATCAGCTTTTTTCCCATATAGGTAATTTGTCACCGGTGACTCTTTCACAGCATACAGCTATTGAACAGGGATGTGCACGGCATAGTTTCGCTAACATGCCAAGTATCATTGCCCTACCTTGTGTTCACCTATATGGCTTTGATGAATGAAAATATATAAAGTGAAATTGCAGAAGGATTGATGGCAAACATGTCAAACACTCCCCAGTAATATATGATTTAGAAAATGAATGTAGTAAGGACAAACACTGTTCTTAACGATTACTAGGTATCTATGGCATAATTAACTTGAGAAGCATATTCTCTTTAGCCAGACCTGATGATTCTCACAAAGCCACACAATCTTGGAATTTTTACCTCCTTTACGTCCAGACTGCATCATCATACGACGGCGCACAGTATCGAAGGGGTAAGACATCACGCCAGCCACTGCAGTCACAGTCTGGGCGATCATCCAGCTCACCACAATGTGAGTGTTCTTGGGGTCAGGGAGCATACCTGAAAGAAAGATGATCTTCTTCATAGAAAACATCCAGTTGGATTTACATTTTCAGTGCATTTTACTTCTGTGTTGCACACTAACCTAAGATTTATGCTGAGGGAAAATGCCTCATTCTGTAAAGAACTAAATTCCTTGGAAGCCTATTCAATTACACTGAAATGATGTGAGCTCCTCTCAGGGCCTGTTCACAGCAAAAAGTAATCAGCGAAGGCTTTATGTATGTATGTGATATCTACTCTATAGAAGTCATAGAGTGAATTAATTGTATGTAGGAAGTACTGTGCTCCAATGAAAGGTGATAGGAAGTAAACTACCAGGAGTCCCACAATCAGCACCTGTATCAGATTGCTGCAACACAGAACAACTCTTGAACAACAAGGACACTGCATTGCAAAGTCAAATGAATGTCAAAACCCCACCCCACCCCTCCATGTACTATAAAATATGTTCTTAGTGAATAAAAAGGGCCCACCACTTAATAGGATAAATCAGATTTGATCACTATATTTCCTGAATAGGTCACAAAAGACAAGGATTTTCATTATCATTTACCTTTAGCTGTATCGTAGATGCCAAAGTAGGCGGCCCTGTAGATGATGATGCCCTGCACCGACACGTTGAAGCCCTGGTACAAGCCCCGAAGGCCGTCCGACCTGAAGATTTTCACGAGGCAGTCGCCCAGCCCGTTGAACTCCCTGCTGGCCCCGGCTTTGCCCACATCCGCAGCCAGACGGGTTCGGGCGAAGTCAAGAGGGTACACGAAGCAGAGAGAGGTGGCCCCAGCGGCGCCCCCCGATGCCAGGTTCCCGGCAAAGTAGCGCCAGAATTGCTTGTGCTTGTCGACTCCCCCCAAAAACACCTGCTTGTACTTGTCCTTGAAGGCGAAGTTCAGGGCCTGCGTGGGGAAGTACCTGATGACGTTCGCCAGGTTGCCACGCCAGAACGAGACGAAGCCCTGCTCCTTGGGGATACGCACCACACAGTCGATGATGCCCTTGTACTGTTTGTCAACAGCAATCTGTTTACTGGCATGTTGCACCTGGAAGGAAAGTCAGGAAAATTATGTCATTTACACTTTGACCCTGACTAGTGTGTTCAGCAAAAAGGGTCATTAAAGAGCGCAAAGATCGTATCTTAAGTAAACCTCATGAAGTACATACGTAAATTCCCCTGTGGAAAAGTGATAGGAATGTTGCTAGTCACCGCGCTCTAAATATTCCATCTGCATCTCCTTGCATGAATAAATGAAACAATTGTTGAAATACCCCTTCAAAAATAAAACCAGCAGAGAACAGTTTTTTTTTTTGCTGAAAGCATCCTGCTTAAAATGAAGAACTTTTATAAAATATCAGTAACCCTGAAGAAAAATGTCTATTACCACCCTACCTGGGTAAATGCAATAAATACTGGATAATACATTTAACACCCAAAAAATCACAGTAACGAGACACAATTGGTGACTTAATGTAAAGTGAGCAGGGTTGTTATAGTATTTACAAGACATACTTGAGATAACTACGTTTGTATGTATGGAGTATATATAGTCTTACACTTTCTGTTCTTGCCTGAATAGAAGCAATCTGGGAAAAGTACAGCACTCAAGCATACAATACAAAAGTTGAATAAGAAAAAGATGTTCATATTAAAAGAAGTTGTTCTTAAATTGGGATTTGAAACGACAATCTTCAGTTAAAGGTCAGGAGCCACTGGGGCCTTGTCGTAACAGCTTGGCTATAAAATAGTGTTGTACATCGCTTTTGATACTGCTCTTAAAGTCTACGCGTTAGTGAATGCATCGTTAATGATGCAGTTAACGATGAGGATTTTCATCTAGAAACTATTTAGGTAACTGAATTAGACATAGATCACAGTTAATAGGTGCAGATTTGAACACGAGGGAGTCAAGGTTACTCTCATTTCCAGTTATTAACATAAATGATAAAGGCGTACAAAGTCTACCGCGAGCTATGCAATGATCCTAGAATTATGTTAACGGACTGAAAAAGATTTGAAAACGATGCTTTAGCCAGCGGTAATTGGAAGAGGACTTCAATATGGCTGTTCAAGGAGAACGCTGAAGGTTGCTAGAGCCAACTGCATTATGCGACAACTTCTCAAAGCAAAATTAAGTTTTATACAATGCATTAGATCCCTGACCTACAGCAATGTACAAATGTGCTATTCCAGTGTCTTTGCCCAGTAATCCCTACTCCTCAATTACAATCAACCTTACCTGCAGCAGCAATTTCACTCTCTCTATAGGGGCCACTGCGGTTTTAGATATGGCAGCAGCAACTCCACCAGCGAGGAAATCCTTAGCAAAAGAAATGGCTTGGTCCGCCATGGCAAGCAGCAAATTTGTTTAAACCGTCAGGTAGGCGCGCTTGAAAAAGACAGAGGCCGTAAGACACAGCGATAGCTTTGACCCCGGTACTGCTACACTTCCTCCGCTAGACCCGGACAAAATGGAGGAGCTACGTATTACCGTGATGCTTTGGTACTGGACAGAACATCGCGAGATTTCCCCGGAATTTAGTTCTGATAGGTGCTAAGAGTAGAAAAAAATCTATAAAATTGCTTATATTTAATTTCTAAAAGTATATACAAATAAACGACTGATGCATCAAATACAAATCGTGACTATTGATATGAGTGGAAACTAATATGTATAATAATTTAAATTGCGATTAATTTTGTCAAGCTACGCGAGCTGAGATTTAAATTGTCAGAGAAATAATAATCGAAACTTGTGAAAGGAAAGAGATAAATCACAATGACCATACAAAATAGATAATACGATACTGGCAACAACCTCCACCTACAATGCTCCCATAGGTGGAAAGTGGGAAATAATTTTAGATGAAGAGAGACGCTTAAATGCTGGATGCAGCCGAACTGGGATACTGCACGAATTCCTATTTTCACTTGCTTAACTGACATATAGACAAAAAGTAGTCAGGTGTTAGATAATTTAATGAGACGTGGAATGTAAAATACAAAGAGAGATTAAATGACTGCTTTCATCGCTTACAGCCACACCACCCTGAATACGTCCGACCTCAGAAGCTAAGGAGGGTTGGGCCTGGTTAGTTCTTTGACGTGAGACCGCCTGGGAATACCAGGTGTTGTACGCTTTTTGCACCTAGGAGGCGCTATGCCATCATTTAAAAAAACACCTGAACACCTGAAGAAGGCTCCATAGCAGCAACATTGTGTTTCCTTTTTCTTTTCAGCATGGAATAAACCCGTTACCTGTTACTATTTTTTTTTAAACTATCACAATTCCACATTCAAATATTTTGTTAATCTCCTCCATCCCTTGTCTACAAAATACAAGATAGAAATTTAGAAAATCCCAAATTTGGGTTGATTACTTATTTGTAATTATTTCAGTGTGGTATTGCTAAGTTTTATAGCCTTGATTGACTTATAGCAGGGTCGAGTAACTGTAGTCCTTGTGTTCATTTGTTCTAAAAAAGAACACGAGTCAGCTGTAAACTGAATGCATGAGTAAAATGTACAGGCACAGTAGCTGACCCCTGAAGCTGCCCAGACCAGAATCGTGAACAAATAATCTCCTGCGTACAAAAAACCCACACTATCGAATTTGCAGAAGAATATTATGTAAGAATGTTATATTGACTTCAAGAGATGTTTCAGCTCCCAAACTGAGATGCATAGACACATCACATCTCACTCTGCAAACTCTGTTTTGCTTCCACTCATAGAAAACGCCTTTGCTCTCTAGGTTTAATGTTAAATACATATGAGAAAAAGTACTGTATATACTTCAATTGGCTTAGTATAGACAAGCCTTCCTCAATTGAAAGTGATGTTTTCAATTCTCCCAGGCAGAAATGTATGGACTTATAAGTTTAAATCAACCTGAAGAAGAATGAGAGCATTTTTAGGGACGCTGGAAATAACCTTCCGTACATCGGCAGGAAGAAATTATTAGAAATAGGCTGAACGACACTCAGAGCGTCTTCAACAAATGATTTATTTTTTGAATAACAAAATAGCATCCAGAAAGTTCCCAGTGTGGTTGACCTGCACAACCACAAAGCCGTAATTTTGTAACACATTTTTATACTGCAGTGTGGTCTTTTCCCTTCCCTCAGTGTGAACCAGCATATTCAAGGACTGCAAAAAAGCTCTGCTGGTATGTGGAGTTCCCTCATCCAAATCTGCCTCTGCCACTAGTGCAGCACATCCTGCAAATTAAGAAGGCCATTGGATTAACTTTATCACCGTGTTTGAGGATTTTGAAGCCTATCCCATCACAGTCTTCTCAGTACAAGACTAAAAAGATTTCATTTTTATCTTTACAGTGCTTTGAGCCTGGAAATGTATCAGGTTGCCTTTCTGTGAATAGATTCCAATGCAGCAAAATCTTTTCATATCAAGGTGACAACTTAATACAGAATTCTACACGAGATCTTAATGGCGCAAAGAATTTTAACATTGCAATCCTTGATTTGAAAATTCTATGCATGTGTTTATGTGAAGGTTCTGACTAACATTCTTGGATATATATTTTTAATTGAAGAATTTAAATCAAGGAATGGCCTTTAATGTTAAAATGTGCAGGCACATACATTCTAAGCTTAAAGAAGGCTCTATACTGAAAGGGATCACAAAATGTTATTAGGGAACAAGCTACCCATTCGTGGTATTGAACATCAAGAAATGTCTGTATATTTAATCCGAACTTACCAGCAAGCAACTAAACAGGCTGAATAGTCTCTCCTCTCACTGCTCTTATGTACCTATGTATGTTATTCTTTCCAGTAGTCTGCACATTGAAATATTTGTAAAATAACAGATCACTAGAAGTGCTTAAATGTTAATATTATTTTATTCCAGATTTATGAAAGTATGGTGACAACATCGTGTTCATGAAGAGAGGTAAACATTTCTTTTCAAGAAAGTAGATAAAAGGTCTTCCACATTCTAAAGATATTCCACTCGGAGCCACCTGAAATGGTCGCAGCAGGTTACTGCTTTACACAGAGGATTGCATCGAGAAAGTTTCCTGTGTGTTTGACATGCACTTCAGTGAAGCCATACGTCTTCAGTAACTGGCTGTAGTCGGGTGCACTTCTCTGGCTGCCCTCACACATGCCAAGAGCCTGCAGAAGAGCTCTGCAGGGGACTTTCCTTTCTTCATCCAGGAAGATTTCAGCTACCAGCAGCCCACAGCCTAGACATTTCAAACAAATGGATGTGGCAGGTTTTCTTTTTTGAAAAAAACGAGATGTGACTTTTTTACTTATTCTCTGCATCTTTACAAAGCATCGAACAAATCTTGCAAGAGCATTAAGTATGAAAAAAGCAAAGTAAAGGCCCAGCTTTCTGTTTAGAGTCAAAGCAAGTAAACTTGAGCTCACAGTCCTGGTGAGGCCAAGAGCACTCTCCAATAAAATATTGACATTTTAGTAAAATCTATCCATTATCTAACCACTTTATCTAAATAGGGTTGTGGGGGAGCTGGAGCCTATCCCAGCAGGCAAAGGATACAAAGCAGGATACACCCTGGACAGGTTGCAAGTCCATTGCAGGGCGCATACAGACACAGACATGCAAACACTGACACCAGGGTCAGTTTTCCCAGAAGCCAATTAAAGTACCAGTAGGCCTTTGGGTTCTGGGAGGAAACTCGAGCACCAAGAGGAAACCCACACAAACACAGGGAGAACAGACAAACTTGAACTCCAGCACTGCGAGGAAGCAATGATAACCAGTGCTCCACCTTGTTGCCCAGGAAACATTCAGTACTATAAAAATCACCCACTAAACATGACTCCTAAAAGTTATTTTACACATTCTCTTGTGGTTAATGTATACAGTTAAGAAATTAGGGTTAAGATGGAAAGCACATTTAATTTTATTTTTTCTTTCCTTACCTGGCGTACACATTTTTGACAGCTTGCTCAACAAGATGTGTATTTTTTCCTCTGGCAAGTCATGCAGAATTCTGGCAAGGATGTACAGGTCTGCCTTTGGGAGATCATCTTTGAAAAAATCACCTGTTATGACATTAACATCAAAATCAACTATGCATAAAAAAAAACAGATTAGAAGGCAAAGCTCTAAAACAACATGCCAGAAACTCCAAACCTTCTAAGGGTGTGGTAAGGACTACAGCCACATACTTCCAATACTAATATTTCAAAGCTAGAGTTGAGATAAACTGTGCTACTGAGCAGTAATTTCAACAAAATGTCCTTAAGTCTTAACCTTGTGACATGAATGGTTTCTCTGAATGGACCGCATGGTGTGAATGCATTGTGTGCATCGGGTAAGTGAGATTCCAGCTATTCAGGTTACAGCTGTGAAATCCCACCAGGTGAAACTCATAGGTGTGAAAAGTCTGGGGTCATGTCATACCAGATGATCCTGAATGAAATAACAAAGGTAAAGAAGTGCTTAAATGTTCATATTATTTTATTCTGCAAACTTCTCTGAGAAATCTTTTCAAAGGTCTGCATGGCATTCCTGGCACTGTTACACCTACTGAGTCTTGGTTTTCGTTTACAGCTTGGTACAATTACTGTAAATGCCGCACGGAATCTTGCGATCAGTGTTCCCTCCTGTGTGGAACAGAGTGTGGAACATATAGACCACATAGCTTTGGAACATCTACCCTTTCGCTGCTGTTTTGAAAGGAGATTTGTTATGTCAGCAACTCTGAGCTGCAGTGGCTATCAAAAGCATTCAAACCCCCTGGACTTTTTCTTATTGTCTTACAATCATAATGTATTTAATTGGTATTTTGTGCCACTGAACAAGACAAAACACTCTATAATGTCATGAAGCAAACAAACTGTAGAACACAAAGTTCTACAGATTCTCCTTAATGTATTATTAATACAAAACAGTAAATGGCCGACTGCATAAGTACTATGACACATCTATATAGGCTCTAGTGAAACCAATTGTCTTTAGACGTCACATAATTAGTCGAATGGAGTCCACCCTCGTGCAATTAAGCTGTTTCACATGATTTTCAGGTTAAATACACCTATCTCTGGGAGCAGGGCCGTTAAATATGAAATATTTTAATAAAGTGACACACAAAACTTATTTTAACTCAAAATGAAATCTAAAGTTAGTGGGAGAGCAGATGCTTTATTCAGAACACACTAAGTTAGCCCCACACTAAGTCATAGGCCATCGGTTGCAAGCTAAAAGTGATTGCGGCCTTACTAAACTAGCTTGGAAAAAAAGTGAGCTGGTGTAAAACTAGTGAGCACAAGCAGAGACAGGGACAGATTTAGAAAATTCTACAGTGGGTGCGAGAAAATAAAAAGGAAGCAGGAGAGAGGATGTAAATGTGGCACTTTTGAACGGTTGGTTGTAAAAACCAGGAGCGAAGAAGAAACAGACATGAAATGGAGAAGATGTGAAGAAAGACAACTGCAGAACTGTGTAGAACAGGGCATCCTCAAATACCACGTATCCAGGCAAGAAGGGCAAGAGTCAGAGAGGTCACCAAAAGGCCTATCACATCTCTAAAGGAATCAGTCTTCCAAGGCTGAGATGGGAGAAACTGGGCATTTGACAACAATTTGCTGGGTGCCTCACAAAATGTGGGATTTTTACTGCAAAGCTGTCAGAGGTTCTAAAAGAAAGAAAGACGGATTAAAAGTTCTATACAATTGACCAAGAAAATACGTACCGGCTGCAAATTGAACTTGGTTTGTGTCTTGATTGTGGGGATGGAAGTGGTTGCTCATTTCAATCACGGCTGGTAAATCAAAGACTGTGACACTTAAACCAGGATTTAATTTTGCAAACTCATAGGCCATGGCTCCTGTGCACCCTGTAAAAAAACACAGATTTTTGTATGTGTATACATATATTATTACATAATTATTAATTAATTGGTATATTTATGTACGTGATTTAACCTCTACAAATTACTCCATGAAAGAAAATCTTGAAAATATGTATTTATGTTATCATGTGGGAATTTTTTTTTTTTAAATCTCTACTTTTATTTTATCCACACCTACATCCTGTTCGGAACAACTCCTAATAGTGAGGGATATAAAGTGACATAACCATAGCAAAACCAGACTAACTACAGTAATCAATATTATTTGTGGAATTGTTCAAGACACATTTAGAGAAGACTTTAACATCACAATACAAATACAGCCTCAAAGTGAAGCCCAATAAAAGTGAGTTTTTATAGCAATGTAGCTAAAAACGTAATGTCAAAAAATTTTAACATCTCTTTAAACTTCCCTGGGACTGATTACATATGTTAAAAACACAAAACATCTGCAAACTTATTAATTTAGTTGTTTGGATTTTTACTTAGCATCT
The DNA here is from genome assembly GCF_040954835.1 of Lepisosteus oculatus. NCBI lineage: Eukaryota > Metazoa > Chordata > Actinopteri > Semionotiformes > Lepisosteidae > Lepisosteus > Lepisosteus oculatus. The sequence goes on from NC_090710.1 coordinate 4,848,018, forward strand.
CAGTTTTGCCAAATGTGTTCTTTAAGCACAGTTTACAGGTTTATATAATAATTCTAGAGCCTGTTTGACAGATAATTCAAACCTGCTGACTACCAACTGACTTGATGACCAATTTACATCTGTTTTTGACTATTTATTTTTAGCCAGTCATTAAAGTAAAAATCCCAACTGTATTCATTTCAGAAGAACGGAGATGCTACTGCATCTATGGCATGTAAAATAGATATGGTTAATAATGCTAGAAAAACCTATCGTATTCTCTATATGCAATAAATGTATACCTTGCTAAATGGGAATTTTGTTAAATAATCACAAAATATGAAGCATTAAGAGTATATTGTCTTTTAAGTTTCTTCCATATGATTCTCTTAAATAACTTTTACCTCCCAAGTCACAGGCTGTTTTAAAGTGAGAGAGGTCAAAAGCTGTTGCTACATCTCCTGCTGTAACCTTGGCAATGCTGTGCATGGCATTCATGAAGCGCAAAGTCTTCTCCTTAGTGTCGTAATAGGTGTCCTGAAAAAAAATATTAACACGAGGAAAGGGATTTTCTAGCATCAAACTTCTCTAAGGTGATATACCAGCAGCCATATCACCCTGAAACTCACAACTGGCAACTCACTGAAGCTAAGCAGGTGTGAGCCTGGTCAGTACCTGGATGGAAGACCTCCTGGGAAAAACTAAGGTTGCTGCTGGAAGAGGTGTTAGTGGGGCCAGCAGGGGGCGCTCACCCTGCGGCTCATGTGGGTCCTAATGCCCCAGTGTAGTGACGGGGACACTGTACTGTAAACAGGCGCCGTCCTTCGGATGAGACGTAAAACCGAGGTCCTGACTCTCTGTGGTCATTAAAAATCCCAGGGTGTTTCTCGAAAAGAGTAGGGGTTTACCCTGGCATCCTGGCCAAATTTCCCCATCGGCCTTTATCAATCATGGCCTCCTAACAATCTATGAATTGGCTTCATTACTCTGCTCCCCACTGATAGCTGATGTGTGGTGAGCGTTCTGGTGCACTATGGCTGCCGTCGCATCATCCAGGTGGATGCTGCACATTGGTGGTGGTGGAGGGGAGTCCCCATTACCTGTAAAGTGCTTTGAGTGGAGTGTCCAGAAAAGCGCTATATAAGTGTAAGCAATTATTATTATTACTATTATTATTATTAAGGGTTAAAGGGGAACTGCTGTCCCACTTTCTCAGACCGGTTATGAAATCTCGGGAACAAAATAAATTCGCAAAATGTTTACAAATTCCGCATTAAACACAAAATCAGGAACTTTGTGAAAGTACTGTAAGGTCCCCATTTTGTCACAAACCACTGAATGAGAGTTTGCACAAATGTTCTGTGATCTATGTGTGGAGTTAGTAAATATAAGTAAATATTATTTGTCTGCAAAACCGTCTCTAAATTGAGAGCAATATTTCTATTCCAATTTTAAAAGATGTATTCACAATCCTGCTCGTCTACAACGTAAACAGGCCTTTTCACATCACCGAAAGCAGTACTGCCTTGTTCTGAATCGCGCTGCACATACTGTACCTGGGACTTTAGTCTATTTTGTGATGTAAATCGAAAAAAGACAAATTCCTAATACAAGAAATTGTATATGGCCAATAAAGTGATCATATCTTATCTAAATTGGAGATGTTATGCATTAGTGTCATTTGACTTCCATTGGAATTTGAAACATACTCATCAATTTAGATTCTTTCTAACCCAAAAACATAAAACTAGCACTGTAGTTCCCCTTATTTAGCTTATTTATCAGCTAGATATCAAGTGTAGCACATGAAACAGTTATAGATTTTTTCTGCTTCATCATCTTGCTGTTTTTGAGAGAGTCTCTGTAAACTTTGCACACACTTTTTCTGCTGAAGCTGCAGTAAGTTATGAGATGGGGCATTCAGAACTGGTTTGAACTGGAATGAAAGAATGCTAGAATGAACTGGAATGGACACAAGTGCTACTATGTATACTATACTGTTATATAGGAATACATGCTACAAAACTAAGTACCCAACAATGTTAAAAGACATTATCATTGGCAAACAGGGAAGAAGAAGATGTGTGCGATTTTGGAACAAGGCTGACCTGATAAGAGCAAGGGAGTGTGAAACATAACAAAAAAAAATATTTAAGGCCTGTTCTAATTTAATTACTTTGAGAAACATACAACAAAATACACCTCTGTGTGTTTCGCTCCCATGCGGATGAAATAACTTGGAGAATGTCTCCAACACTGTTCTCCAATGGAACAAAACGTAATTTTGGAATTCATAACATTACCATTCTTTATTGTGCAGTTCAGTGCAGTTCTTTTAAATTTTTTGTGTTAACTGATTAAGGCCAAAACTCTCCCCCACTGCTCAGAAGGTAGCCTCTCACCTCGAAGAGACGGTCAGATTTCTTCCCAAAGGCTCGCTCATTTTGGCTGGTTCCTTCCCGGATAGCATGTTCCAGGTGTCCAAACAACGGCCAGACATGATCGTTACAGTGCATGATATACCCATGGAGAGAATACTCACTGGTGGACACAAGGTACCGGCTTGCTTCTTCTGTATTTTTAAATACTGGAAAACAATTTTAACAACAAAAGTAAGTCTTTCCTATCTTCTTGTAAGTGATGTGCGTGGCATGTATAGGGTTCTACAGACATCACAGACTTGCTACTGCTCAATTTTGAGTGGCTAAATACCGCTATTCCCTCTCAGAAGTTGGACGTTGACTGTACTGGATGGTGCATTGAATTGTACTGGAATGCCATTCATACCTGGCCAGGTAATGAGTGGTGCACACTCAAGGAACACATCATTATGAAATGGCTGTTCGAAGCTCTAGATTAAGCAATGCCTTGAGATTGAGGTACGTTTAGCATCATTGCCACAATGACAGTCAAGCACTGCATGCTGAAACAGAAGAGAGTTTGGAAGTGATAGTGCTATCTTTAAGCAGCACCGCTGTTTGATCTGAATTGCCTATCTGGAAAGCTACTTATTTATAAAGCCATCAGGAGGAGAAGTACAGTATTTTGTAAAAGAAGGATGGGATAGGAAAACAAAGTTGAGATGTAAGCATGGGCAATATTTTGAGGTTCAGAATAAAACCTTTAATGCCCCACATGCATAAAAAACAGACTGAGCACATATGTAAATAAAGGTTAAAAACAAAAATCAAATTTTAAAGGTACTTTCCAAAAACAAAGTCAGAGCAATAAATATATTAACTCATAAGTGCAAACAGATGGTTTTGTTGCTCCCAGCTGCAGGAACTGGAGTATTGCCCATGATATTGCTACATGTCATACCTACGGAATCTCCCTGTCGAGATTTTTCCAGCAAGCCCAGTGAAACGGCGGCATCAAGCAAGCGCTCTGTGCCAACAACAGAGGCTGGAATTTTCTCAGCAACCTCTGCAGCTCTCAAGCCTTCTGGATGGGATAGCAAGTCAAACACTTTCAGCTTGGATGCTGCAAATAAGACCTACAGTACAAGTGAAAGGTAAAAATTCACTCACAATGGAACAAATACATATTACAAAGTTCTGAGGCAAGTTCCAAAAGATAAGTCCACATGATTATGCTTAATACACCTAAAAAAGTATATTTGTATTACATCCCCACGATCGAATTATTCTTGTATTTTATAATTGGATTGTGGAGTGTAAATACAATTACTTTAATGCAACCATTGATAAAACTACTCTTGAAGAAGTTGAATTGCAAGCTATTGTAGATCTAGCTATATTTTATTGACTGTACTTAGTAATATTGTCCATTCATAGATTATAAAAACAGAGCTCTGAAATGTTAAACTAAGCACAGTACAAACACAAAGCAATCTTCACCATCATTGCACATGAATGTGGAATAAATTTCTACATCCTTTGTTGCACCCAAGGATAACATGCAGCACCAAGACAGAGGTAACTGCTAAAATAAAGGAAAAGCCAACATCAAGCGTCTTAACAGGGCATTGGGCCACCACGAGCTACAAGCTTGAATGTGCCTCAGCGTAGATTCTAGTGTCTGGAAATCTAGAGGAGGGAGGAGACAGCACTCTTCCGCTCATTGAACAATTCAGTGACCACCCGTGCCCTGTGGATGGGGGCAATATCATCCTGGAAGATTTCCTGCCCGTCAGGAGAGAAACGCTTCACCATAAGATCCGTGTGATCACTCAGAATGGTTTTGCTTTTATTTTGCACATTAAGGGGTTGAGTGAATCTAAACAGACACAGGAAAATGCACCCCACTGCATAAAAGACCCGCCATAACCAATCACCGTGGGAAACAAGCACTTGAGCCTGTAGGCTTCTTTGTTGTGCGTCACAGATGTACTCGTCCACTTGTTGAGAACAGGGCGAAGGATGACTCATCTGACCTTATGACTTTTTTGCGCTGCTCAGAATACCACTGCTTGTGTTCTTTGCACCCCCTGACTGTCAAAACTGTATTTTTAGGTGTAATAAGGGGTTTATGCATTGCAACCCGACCATTGTATCCCCCTCAGTAGTTTTCAACAGACTTTAGGTGATGAAATTGCCTCCTCACACCGTAGATTGTCATTTGTTGTCTTCTGACTGAAAGGCACACAACTGTTTTGCCCTGCATCTCAAACTAGTACACACTCTCCACAGTTGAAGAGCATGCGTGTTTGTCTATAGTTGCCCCTAATTGATGACGTCTTACACACAGACTTCCAAGCCAACATCACCTTAGCCACTTTTTCTCTCAAAACATCAACAAGTTGAGCAGTCTTTGTCGCTGAAGCTCCTGCCAAACATGCCCTAAGAATCATTCCTCTTTCAAAGACACTGAGATCTCCTCTTCTAGCCATGATAGCCAAAATAATGGGCAACTGCCTGCCCAGCATTTTTATATAAGACCATAAGCATGAAGCGATGTTAATTGCTAATTTACTTAGGAACTACACCAGCTTTTAATATACTTGGTATCTCTCACTTACTCAAGTGTTTGTTTATTTTGGAAGTTACCCATACTCTAATGTCAAGACATTCTTTCATTTACTGAAAAAATGTATTGTAGAAGGACCACATACCAAAGTTTCTTTCCTGTTCCATGTTTTGTAAGCTTGTGTCTGTTCCTTCAGGTTACATTGTAAAGTGTTTGACTGTGATAAATAGTGTGAAAACTGTACAGTACTGTAGGTGTTTAGAGTGCATGTCATTCTCTTACAAGTCACAAGTTCGGAGGAGGTCTTTTAAAGGCAAAAATGGGTTCGAGGGAGCATATCCCGACTCTGCCATGAAGACCAGAAGCCATGGTGAAGGAAGAGCAGCTGACCAAAGGTAAATTGTTGTTTCATTTGTCAGTATTCCCATTTCAAAGCTCTTTAGTTTCAGCAATTTCATCTTAGGACAAACTGGCTATATTTACCATCCTTTCATTTCTTCTTTACTATCCTTTCATTTATAGTGCTAATTGCATGTATGATGTAGATTTCTACTTAGGAGAGATCAGTAAATTTGTCTGTTGAGACGTTTGTAAGCGCAATATCCGGTATCGGTTTTCCAGCAGTCCATTGCTGGATCCGTTTCAATTACCCCTAACGGAAATGACCAGGAGTCTAGATCCTATGTGGTGCAAACTCAGACAGAAAAAAACTTACTGAGAGCCTGCGAGTTGCTAAGAAACCCTGAAGAAAAAGAGTTTTGGAGAGAAACCTAATAGTTTTAAGACTGATGGCTGTTAGCTGTTAGATGGTTGTGTTAGCGAGGGACTTGACTTTGAGGAAGTCAGTTAGCAGTAGCGCGAAGAGGAGCTAGGCTTTTGTTAAATTTTTGTTTTCTTTCCCTCTCACTGTAAATAAGGCAGCACTGGTTTGTACCTTACACTGTGGTTGTGTCTGTTTTCCTTGGACCAGCTTTTTGAAAGATCCTGATACACCACCCATGGCCCTATTGTGACATGGCGCGTCACAATGTTTTATATAATAAAAAGGATACCTTTGAGGCTTTGAATCCATCCAACAGATTTGCAATCCTGTGAGGGAACACAGGCTTCCAGCCAGTCTGACCCTGAGCCCCTGTAGGGGCTACTGATCCCCACTGTGGTGAAGCAGAAGATCGCGACTCATTTTCACTTTTGCCGCCATCCTTGATTGAATCTGCAGGACCGGCTTCCTTCTGATCAGGTTCTTCGGCTTCTCTTTCCCCCTCGCATGCCAGAAGTCCATTCTCAAGGTCGCCCGGGCTTTCGAATGTTTCCACACTGGGGATGGAGTCATACTTGACACGTTTGACTTCGTTTTTGGAAGGGGGGTTGTAGATCTCTCCCAGCGTCTTGCAGAAATGATTCAGAGGGAACCCGACGACGTTCAGAAAGTCCCCGTGCACATATTCCACCAGCATCCCACCTAGAGCTTGGATCCCATAGCCTCCTGCTTTGTCCCTTTAAGACAACCAGTTCAAGAAAAAAAAAGAACAATCATTGTCTTAGTACAATTAACAATTGTTGTGTTTACAACCACTGCGAAGAAACACTGTGGTTTGGAAGTGTAATGCAAAATGAAAAATATTGTCATCTCAGGAGTTGCTTTATCGTGTTTCACCACACTGCACAGTGAGGCTATGTGTTAATTGCTACATGTCAAAATGCCACTGGTGTCAGCTTTTTCTGACTGATAGTACACAAGACTACTCATTTTAGACCTACTTGTCATCCTACACCTACACAGACTGCATCATGGCTTCTATAATTTTGGTTGGTAATTGTCTCTTTGTGCGCATTTTAAGTTTGCATGTATAGAGAATGCAATCATTGGAGAGTTGTATGCAAAAGGAATGGGACAAATGACCAAATCGTTAGTGTTTTGTAATTAATCATTCATATTGAATTCAAAGGTTGTCTGCCAAAATCTGGGTAAATTCCTTGTGCACTGTATTACTCAGCAAAGTTTAGCACATAGTGAAATGTTCCCTTTTATAAGTGCGTGGTGTCCATCAGCTTTTCATAATGCACAATAAGAAATACTGACAAGTCCAAGTCCAGTGCAATGTCCATCCATCTAAAAGCAAAGTGTAATGTTCTCAAACTGTTTTACAGACCATAACTAAAATGGTTAACTATGTTTAAAGTCTGTGTTTTTCATTTATAAATGTAATATGTAATTGACCTTTAGAATCTTATAGGTTTAAATACAAATAACACACTCTATCTTGGATGATTTTCCAGGATCAGTTAGGCAACTTCACAAAGCAAACACAATCACAGGGCAGATGTACAGTACCAAAGTCTAAAAAAGTGCTTTTCAAAGCCTGTAAAATGTTTGCTTGAAAAGTATGCATTATAGACTGAAGTTAAAATATTACCGCAGTTCTGTTAGACAAAACATCTTCAAGCTGCTAACAGGTGACATACAGTATTTTGAAGTTTACATTAAGATTTTTCTCTATTATGTCTTAATTTCCTTATCCAAATAGTTTTTTGTCAGAAGATAAAGAAGCATTTAAGCATATATCCAACTACACACAATGCTGGTAAGATGGGGTTGCCTTTGCTACATCTGATCTTGTATTTGACTCAGGCTCACAGTGCTCATATCAAAAGTACTGTATCACTTGTCATATGATAAGCACAACATAATTGTTCTTAAGCCCTTTGAGTTTTTTTACACTTAAATCATGGGTCATATTATTATTATTTCAATCACAAACGTCACACAGAATAATCCCCAAACTGTTTTAAACCAGGAGTGTAACACCAGATAAAGATTTATTTATGTATTTATCTCTTGGGGCAAACAGATAAAAGACAATCACGTCTTGCTTGTTTGGTTGCAATTTGGACTTGAATTCAAGTATAAAGGCCACTTAAATAACATCTGCCCATAACATTTAATCCTGGTAAGGATCATGCCATGTGAGGTGTTCAGAATGTCCCAGTGCACAAAAGGGCCTAGTTGGGTCTATACCCCCCATATGGTGCCAGTCCATCAAAAGCTGCACATATGCATAATTTAAGACACAATTTTAGAGACATCAAAGTTACCAAGCACAGTATGGCTTTAAAAGGTGGGATGAAACTGGAAGACCCAGAAAAAACCCATGCAAACCCGTGGAAAACATGCAAACTCCACACAGACAGCAAATAACATGCAACCACAAAATTAAGATCCATCAATCACACTTCCACGTAGAGCGAGAATCTGTTGGGCTGCACGTACATTGGCTCACCACTATGAATGTACTCCCATAGCATCTCTTCTGATAGCTCTGCAAACCTAACTTTAGTTTCTTCATAAAAATCAACAATATCGTATTCCACTTCTTCACCTAAAGAAGAAACAGCCAGGAATTATTAGATGCCATATGATGTTCTGAAACACTCTGTCCAGACTGTAGGATAGCACACACAAGATCTATATACAAATCTACACAGTTTATATGATAAATTAAATGCCAAAAGCAGTAGTGCTTCTCCCCATACTGTACTTCTACTGGTACTGTATAATTGTTGATAATCCAACAACTGAAAAGTAGCTGCTGTTATTGAAAATCAAGAGCAATCAACGCAACCATGATTGCATTGAAATAAATCTATTCCTGTTTAAAAAAATCTATTCAAGCAAATATCTTAAACAGGTAAGCGTAAAAAAAACAATTCAAAGCACCCAAAAAACAATTTGTTCAGGAAAATGGGATGTTTTTTTCCTGAGGTCTTGAGCTAAACCATGCACATATTTTATTGACGTCTCCCTTTTTTCTCCCTAAGAACTGATCCTCTTAATCTAGTTAAATTTCTAACCTTTAAATATTTTTGCAGTGCCTAGAAAAATGATGCATTGAATGCCTTTATTTCTCCCACAAACTGTCACACTGTTCTCTACGTACCTGACTCACTGTTGCAGTGAATTATTACAACTCCTGTATACACGCTGTGCTCTTTACCACTTAGCCTAGAAATGACAAAAAAGTAAACACAGAACAATCACATACTAATCCTTCTGCTCTCCCATTATGTACATTTCAAATCCCTGCATTAAAAAATGTATAAAAGCCAGGGTTTTGGAACTGAACGTTCGGTTCATATCCCAGGTGGGGCACTGTAGTTTTACCCTTGTATTGTTCCTATAAAATGTCCTCCCAGGAATCTATTGTAAGTCTCCCTGAATAATTCAAATAATGACATAAATATCCGAGGAGAGAGGTGGTCAATTCCAGTCCTCTAGGTTTCACAAGCACAAAAAAATCAACTGATTAAAACTTAAAACAAGGCATAATTCCGCTTCTTATCAAAATGATTAGGTCAATAAAGCTACTGTGATCTGAGGTGGAATGTAAAGCAGAGACAATCCTGCTGTTCCTGAAAATGAGAACTGCCCAAGCCTGTCCTAAGAGCTCGAGACTGGCTTCATCTGTCTCAGTAGCCCCTCGCAGCCCAGATATTGCTCGTTCTTGTCTAGGCTCAGGCACTGTTCAAACTGATTACCCAAGCAGCTGCAGACAACAGGCTCAACACCGCCAGAACAGGGCAGTCAGCCCGGGTAACCTTAGACTGCCTCTCTGTGACCCACCTGGCACCTGTGAGCTTTCAGAGATATTTGTGAAAGACCATGCACTCTTCAGGTCAACACTGAGGGCACAGTGGATGTTTCTGGGGACAACTGTGCTTGTTTTTCATACAGATAGATTTTTATTTCTCTACATCAATACAGATGCTGTGCATACCTGACGTTGAGAAACAGACTTCATATAGTATTGGGTATCATGGAACCAATATGTCTGGAGGTCTTAATAACTGGCACGAGTAAAGCTCTGTACTTATTCTTCCTCAGACGGGTAACAGCATTTTCCTGCTGCTTACTTTAAACCGAGCTGCCAAACGAATGAATTGATGCAAACCTGGAAAGCATCCTGTAGGCATCTTGCTTATCCACTGGCTTCTCCAGGATGCAGCCGTCAACTGTCTGGGAAAGCGATGCAGAGAGAAAGGTGTAACAGTCAATGGCATTTCTGGGAAAAATTCCACTTAAAAGACCAACTAGGCAAATAAATAGATTTTTCTCGTGTATTACAGTGGTCAGCTCTAAATAGCTGTAATATTATCATTTCAAAATAGTAAGGAAACTCATCTGTCGCAAACATCTATTCCTCAGGAATTAAAAAAAAACTCTCTAGCATGGAGAAAAAAACACAAGGCTTAATAAATAAAAAAAAGGGTTTCCAGAAAATCTGTCTAATAAATCTCAGCTGTGCATAAAATCATAAAATTAAAACACTCAAAATGCCTTACCACAACTGTATCTGCACCAATCACAATATCTGGAGTTTTGAGGTGTTTCTGAATTGAATAAAAAAAACAAGAAAAACAGCCAATAAACAGACATCAAAATAAGGTGATAACATTTCTTAAAAAACAAAAACTCTTACCTTTGAACTTCAATGACCATAAAAAGAAAGCCAAATGATTCGCATTTCTTTTTACCCTAAAACAATTAAAATTTGATCGACGCCAGTTTCACGTTTTCTATGCTGTGTGTTAGATGGACATGAGTGTACAGTGCAGTGACTGGATTGTGAGTCTGTTCCAACTTCCACAACAGAGTCCAAAAAACAGATTCACTCACAAACTGCATTCGTCTCGCCACCTCCAGCGCTTTCTGCTTTGCCGTCTCCACAGCATATTCATAAGGAGCTTTGAACAACGACTTGTCCAGGGTTTCCTTAAACCACGAAGGGACCACCTCAAACCGCAATCCCTGGAATATTAAAAAAGGAGGCTCTCACAGATTCTGACCTTGAGACAAACCGAGAAACACAGGGAGTTCACCCGAGCCCGGCACAGAAAGTCAGTGAAATGGAGAAGAACGCCTCACCACGTTGGTCAGGATCTCACGGCGTCTCGGAGAAGCGCTTGCCAGTACAACCAGCTTGCCTCCTAACTTAGATATTACTGGGTTCAGCACCATGTTGTAGCTCCCCCAACGTCCTTTCAGATCTGTGGAAATCACACACACACAAAAAAAAAATCCAATGCACGACTTATTGGAAAACAAAATAGAAATGGAAATCAGATTCATGCGGGGAAAATACTACAGCGGTGAAGACATTTGATGTAAACACGTTTAATTTTCAATTATCTGTCAAACAAATTCAATGTATGTATGGACATTTAAGTCTGTGATTTAGTTTTAAGTAAAACTTAAAAACTTGAGGAGATGTTATGTTTTTCCTTTACCCGTACACCTGAAGGTGGCACTGTGAAAAGAGAAATCGCTAACCTTTATTTAAAAACATCAAAAGGCTTATTATTATCATCATCTAGTACTTTCATAATTTCAAGACTTTAATCAGTTACATACTGCAAAGGTCATTTCAAACACCAGCTAAACTGAAATCTGTTTTGATACAAATGCATTACAGTTGTAACATTACACTATACGTAGTTCCTGCTTTAAAAAAAGACCGAATGATTGATTTTAGCAAGAAATTATGTATTTAGTTGCAATAAAAAAGGACAGTGTTTTGAGTTTCTTGAAAACCACTTTATAAATAGTACTGTATTGTTATTCAAATTAATGAATAAAGCTACAATTAATAAGCAAAATATGCTCATGCATCAAAATTCTAAGTGGAAAAATTCTGTCACTCTAGATTGACAACTTTGCATTCTTTTATGGTGCTATTTTAAAAAACACCAGTAAGGAAATACTTCTCTTATGCATGTCATGCTCCTGTTTTTTTTAATCTTACCTAATTTTCACAACACAAATACTCTCAAAATGGTCAAAGAAGGAGCCTTAATATCAGGCTAAGCAGCACATAATCTGTTATGGCAAGTTTCTGAAAATCATTGCTTACATTTGAAAAAAAATGTATTCTGTAATTACAATATATTCGCTCTCTCTTAGAAAAGAGTAACATATTACAACATGCCCAACATTAACATTATTCAACATATTTACAGCCTCTCTAATACTAAATGAAAGCTAATTGGTGGCATTTTTGTGAGATATCCAAGAGTATATTAATTTAATGTAGTTAATGTGCAGTTATGCTGCTAGCAATTTCAAAGAACAATACTTTATGGCAATCACATTAAATGAAATATTGATAACATATATAATACTGAAAAAATATTGAATATTAGTATTCATTTTACTGGATGTGATCAAGCCAGTGTTATCTACTTCTCACTATTACAAAAGGCTAGAAATGAAGTGTAAATGAAATTAAGTTCACACTTCGACACTTGTAAGAACAGCTATAAAGGAAAAGTATCACCTCTGCGCTTAAATGCCTAAGCAAATTTTAAAAATTAAAATGTAAGAAAAGAGCTTCAGTAACTCAGGGCCACATAGTCCAGTGCTTTTCATTACAACTCTGATCTGAATTGCCTAAATGATTTAATTAGCAAATTAAGTCACCATATCCTCTTTTCATATGTTTTTATTAGACAAACACAAACTTTATTTTCTGTAGCTATAATTTTGGATCTCCTATTGGGCTAGATTACATTGTGCACTTTGCATGAAAAAATATGTGAATGTTTCACAGCAACATTGCACAAACAAAAAAAGCTTACATAATGCAGAAGGTTACCAGCAATTCTGAACATATTAGGTAACAGATCTCTGGGAAGGCAAAAAGGGCTTAATGCACAAATGAAGAGTAGTCCAGTCTGAGTTTTCCCTTCCATTAATATTCTTTTAGTGAGAATCTACTGTCTGGTTGCAAAAATACCTCACATACAGCTGTGCAGTGGTTCATCACATTGAAAGCAATATTTGATTATATAATGGTTGAATTATGTAAGACAGATTTAAAGTTACATTTTCTCTTAACCTCAGAGAAGGTGGCTGAGTACAGAGATTTAATTATGAGTGCCTTTAAGCCAGAAGTATCAGACTCGGGTACTGGAGGGTCTATTGTCTTCTGGATTTTTTTCCCCATCTGAGATATCATTTGCTGCACTGTAAATGCATCCTTGTACTGTATAGTTGGTTTAATAATAATTAAAAGTTCCTTACACGTATATAGCACTGTTCTGGATACTCCACTCAAAGTGCTTTACAGGTAATGGGGACTCCCCTCCACCACCACCAATGTGCAGCCCCACCTACCTGTAGATGATGCGACGGCAGCCATAGTGCACCAGAACACTCACCGCACATCAGCTATCATTGGGGAGGAGAACAGAGCGATGAAGCAAATACATAGATGGGGATTATTAGGAGGCCATGACTGGGAAAGGCCAATGGAAAATTTGGCCAGGATGCCCTGGGATTTTTAATGACCACAGACAGTCAGGACCTTGGTTTGATATCTCATTCGAAGGACAGCACCCATCACTATACTGGGGCATTAGGACCCACACAGACTGCAGGATGAACGCCCCCTGCTGGCCCCACTAACACCTCTTCCAGCAGCAACCTTAGTTTTTCCCATCCGGGTACTGGTCTGGCTCACTTCTGCTAAGCTTCAGTTGCCAATTGTTTAATTGTTTAATTAACTGCAGAACTGTAATACTTCTAAGATTATGAGCTGTTTCAAGGTACTTTAAATGAATGCTTTGAACTCAACTACAAAATACCTTTAAATCTTTAACTAAGCAAACAATTAGGTTTAATGTTTATTTGACTGCTCAGGTTAGAACAAAAAGCAGAAGACAGGTCCTCCATGAACTGAGTTTGAGACTCTGCATTAAGGGGTCTCCAACCCTTATCCTGGAAAGGTAATCTTCTGGTTTTAACCAGATTAGTGCTCTAAGAAACCATAACTGGCACTGTTCTGCGAGATGAAAGATGAGGTTTAACCACCATCTGGCAGCAACTTTTACAGCATTACAACTATTACAGTACATGCTTCTAACTACAGCAGGGCTGCCTCTATTTCTTTTGTCCTCGCAACAGGAAACCGGTGGGTTTCTTTAGGTTTCCTTAATAACATCCACATCTAAAGAGCCTGTACAAAAGTTACGTTTACAATTAAAAGTTCACCAGCTGGATGTGCTAGATTGCTCATCATGAGGTCCGTATATGGGAAACTCTGCTTCAGGGGGTAAAAGAGAAGTGAACGAAAGCTCTGAAGCGCACTCGTACCGGTTACTTCATTTGTCTTTATTTACAAAACTCTCCTGGGTGAATGCATGAGTCATTACTATATAGTATTATTAGTAACACTGGCATATATGTAAAACTTGAGGATACGATCTCGCAACAGAATGTATTGCAAAATGTGCCAATAAAACTGTATATGTTCTTTTCAACCTCGCCCATAATTACGGCAAATGGCTATTGTGCAAGAGACTGACGAGAAACAATAAAAAGTAAAAAAGACAAGGGATGACTGTTTTGTAACCTAGCTTGCAAACGTAAGGACACACTAGCTGCATCGTAATTTGCAACACTGTGCAATCGCCTGCTGTCACACTGCATATGCAACCTCAAACGTAGCGCGCAATGGCAATCAGTTCACCGCAGCATTCTTACAGGAACTGGTGTTTGCACACTATAGCTTCCTAATAGTACAATACTGTACACTTCAAAAGAAAACGATACCTGTTAAAAGTTCCCAGCCATTCAACTTCCCTTATGCTTACTGCAGCAGCAGCTCCATCCGATCAGGAGGAGGAGGAGGAGCATACTTGTGCGGACGTGAACTTTGCTGACAGGAAGAAAAAGGGTGGAAGAAGGGTCGTGAAGTGTTCCTGAGTTGTTCTGGGGAAACGTGGCTGTGCTTGTTAATGTTTCTTTATACAGTGGCTATAAGAAAATAAAAAAAGACTGAAATCTGCAGAACTCACTGCTGTTAGTAATCCACCTACTGTACACTGGTTTCATTAAACCAATATAAGGAGACGCATCTAAAACTATAAGATTAATTAAGTTTATTTATAAGATTAACATTTTATCGTGAAGAGACAGTACTACGCCTAACTCCTGTTTCATGCTTAATCAACGTTGTAAATTTACTTTCAATTTCAAGTTTTAAAGTAAGAGAAGTTGTGGTACATAGTTGCAGTATTGCTTAGTGGCGGCACGGTGAAATGTATTTTGAATTTAAAATTTTGCGTAAAAGGTTCAATCTTGCCCAAATTCTGAGAATCGATGAGACAGAAAGGACAGTTTTACACTGATAAATACAGGCGAACGGACACAAATTGATGTGTGAAAAAATAATTAATCTTGTTTTGTGTCATTGAAAATTTTGTCACATTGTGAAACAAAATTGTATCAACACGAGCTTTTCTTTACTCTCCCGATACATTTGTGTTAAAATAAATCATGCGTACCGAATTGGATTTTAATTTCTTAAATTAAACATCAAATTCTAGCATTTATAAATACTAACAGGAAGAGCAAAAATAAAGCAAAACTACATACCACATATGTCATTACTTACAATAAGGATTTTTACGAGTTAATTAAAACGGCAGTGTCATTGATGGCGTGACCCCTAATTTCAGAAATTACTGTGTACTGTTTATAATTACACCACCTAGCAATTATAAAGGATGCCAGAACCCTTTTACCCTTGTTAGGTTCTATTCATCTCCCAGAATCACCAGTGCACACGCAGACCAGCAACAGACTAGGTTTTAAGTGTCCTTTTTATTTTCTTGTGATTACATGCTTTAACACTCTGCCCAAAACCCAGAGCACATTATACAAAAACTAACTCAAAAACACACATTCCAGACCAGCACAAGTACCCCACTTACCAACCCCAAATGTCACAGAAAGGGTCCAGCAGCTTTATTCTTTGGAACTAGCTCCAGCTGGTAGCCTGGCATTCCTACTTATGCCACAGAGGAGAAACAGTGAAGTTCCAGGCATCCATCTCAGACCCAGTGTCCTGAACAGTGTGTCCTTGGTGTTCCCCCTTCTATCCTGTTTGTCTCCCAAGTCCAGTTTTGGGTAAAGGAGAGAGGAGGTCTGTGCTGGGGTCTTCCGTCACTGCTCCCAGTCACTGGTGTCCAAGCTGAGCACTCCTGGGTCCGACTGCTGCAGTCTGTCCCTCAATCCTTCCATCTCCAAAAGTACTCCATTCTCTGTTGACAGGCTTTTAGATGCACTCCGAACAAGGTTCTCTTCACTCATCCCTGTGAGTCAACTGCGTTCAGGAAATGGCTGTGCACTTATGGCCAGGTGTAACGATAGTTCAAGTAGGTAGCTGCGTCAGTATGGGCAGGCTGCAAAGGAACAGGTAAAGGTTTATTCCATGCTGAAAGAAAAAGAGATGCAGCATTCCGGCTGTGGAGCCTTCTTCAGGTCTCACACCCACCGAAGGCACCGCAGCCAGAACGTTGTGTTTCTTTTCTGTTCCTTCACCATGGATTAGGCCTTTACCTGTTCCTTTGCAGGTAACAATGCATTCTGGTCCAGGTCCTCCGGGGCCAGCAGGCACTCACCCTGTGGTCTGTGTGGGTCCTGCACACAGGCAATGCGGTGGCTCTGTGGCTAAGGATCTGCGCCTGTGGCTGGAAGGTTGCCAGTTCGTATCCCTTGGCAAGCAGAGGAATCCTACTCTGTTGTGAGGAATCCTACCCTTAACCCCAACTGCCCCGGGGGTGCTGTATAAATGGCTGACCCTGTGCTCTGACCCCAAGCTTCTCTCCCTGTCTGTGTGTCTCATGGAGAGCAAGTTGGAGTATGCAAGAAAGACAAATTCCTAATACAAGAAATTGTATATGGCCAATAAAGTGATTTTAGCTAATCTAATGCTCCAGTATTGTGACAGGGACACTATACTGTAAAAAGGCACTGTTCTTCTATGAGACATAAAACCGAGGTCCTGACTGTCTGTGGTCATTAAAAATCGTTTCTTTTCTTGAAAAGAGTAAGGGTGTTACCCTGGCATCCAGGCCAAATGTCCCATTGGCCTTTACCAATCACAGCCTCCTAATAATCCCCATCTATGAACTGGCTTCATCACTCTGTTCTCCTCCCCACTGATGGCTGGTGTGTGGTGAGAATACTGGTGCACTACTGGTGCACTCTCATTTACATAGGTGGTCTAATTAATTCTAATACCTCTAACTGGGCTCCAAGGTGTTTTAAAAATGACCATTCCTTTCAATGAAGTACAGTTAATTATATCAGCCATCAATTGTAAAAACATAAAAATTCAATATAAATTAAACTGAGAAAATTATCAAGTTAATTGTTTAACTGACTGCTTGCACAGGAACAAAACGATAAGATGACTTTATTGGCCATATACAATTTCTCTTATTAGGAATTTGTTTTTTCACACACCTCAACTTGCTCTCTATGAGACACAGACAGGGAGAGAAGCTTGGGGTCGGCCATTTATACGGCACCACTGGAGCAGTTGATGTACAGATGATGTAATGATGTAAAAGTTGCTGCATGGATGTCCATGATCTTTATTCTTTTCTGGACAGAGAAGGCTTCAATCTGTCAATGTTGTCACAGACTGTTTACTTCAAAGGAACAAGTAACGGGTTTATTCCATGCTGAAAAGAAAATTAAGGAAACACAACATTTCGGCTGTGGAGCCTTCTTCAGGTGTGAGAAAGACAGGGTAGACGGCAATGATTAAATAGCACAGGAGAACAAAAGCTGGAAAAGTGCAGGAGGAGGGAGAGGGAAGAGGCAGAGAGGCCACTCAGGAAATGCAAAGTAGAGAGGGGTGGAGAAAGTTGTGAAGTCAAAACCTGCATGAGAATAGAGAAGATTACACAAACATAAGTCGATCATTGAGAGAAGGGGGATGGTGTGAACCAAGTTTCTGGATGGGTTTTGTTTCTGTTGTCTTTCTGCTGTGGGAGTTGAGAAACCCTTCTTTGAGAACAGAGACAGAGAGATTAGTGTGATCATGGCTGTCTGAGGTGAAATGAGAACCTATGGGCTTAAAGAAGTCTTTTATCTTCACAGTCCGAACATGTTCTCTGAAGCGTTCTCCTAGTCTCCTTCTGGTTTCCCCAACGTAGATAGCTGGGCATTGTTTGCAAGACACAGTAAATGAGGTTGCTGGAGATACAGGATGTCGTCTTGGTGATCCGGAATTGACCTGAAGGGCCCTGAATGAGTGTGTTTTAGTTATGTATTTGCAGGTGATGCAGCAAGTTCTGTTCCAGGGGAAGATCCCTGGTGGGGATGATTGCCGAGTGTGGTTGACGGAGCCGTGAACTGTGGAATATGCACCATTACAGACTACAAAGGGCAACTCAGCTATATCACACAACAGTCTGCCTTTCTTTCTGATGAGCTAAATTCATTCTACAGGTATGCTCGGTTTGAGGTCAGTAATGCAGATCCAGACAGGAGGATTCCAGTCATCCAGGGAGAACACCCACTGATCATATCAGGCATGTGCAGACCAGCTGGCAGATGTCTTCTTGGACATATTCAATCTTTGTCTCGCTCAGTCTATAGTTCCTTCCTGCTTTAAGAAAACCACCATTGTCCCTGTTTCTAAGAAACCCAGAGTCTGTTGCCTGAATGACTACCACGCCACTGTACTCACATCAGTTAACATGAAGTGCTTTGAGCAGTTGATCAAAGCATACATCACCTCTTCATTGCCTGACGCCCTGGACCCACTGCAATTTGCGTATTGCCAGAACAGATCAACAGAGGATCCTATCAACACTGCCCTCCATACTGCCCTCTCACGCTTGGATAAGAAAGGAACATATGTGAGAATGTTGTTTGTTGATTACAGCTCAGCATTCAATACCATAGTTCCCTCAAAGCTTGTCATCAAGCTCCAGGACCTGGGACTGAACACCTCGCTTTGTAATTGGATCCTGGACTTCCTGAGGGCACGTCTGCAGGTGGTGAGGGTGGGCACCAACATATCTTCTAATCCTGACTCTTAACACTGGAGCCCACAGGGCTGTCTACTTAACCCTCTCATCTACTCCTTATTTACCCATGATTGTGTTTCCAGGCATAACATCATTAAGTTTGGGGATGATACAATGGTCACATACCTACCTACAACAATGGGACTGCAGTGGACAGGGCCAACAGTTTTAAGTTCTGGGAGTTAACATCACAGAGGACTTAACCTGGTCTCACAACACTACCATCATGGTCAAAACAGCACGGCAGTGCCTATTCTTTCTCTGCGGGCTAAAGAAGTTTGGCATTCCATCATATATCCAGACCAACTTCTACAGGTGCACTATTGAGAGTATCCTGACTGGCTGCATCACTGGCTGGTATGGGAGCTGCTCTGCCCAGGATCACAAAGTACTGCAGAAGGTGGTGAAGTCAGCACAGCTCATTACTGGCTGTGAGCTATCAAACATCCAGGATATCTACTCAGCTAGATGTCTTAAGAAGGCCAGGTCTATTCTCAAGGACCCCAGTCATCCAAGTCATAAACTGTTTTCTCTCCCACTATCAGGTAAACGGTATCGAAGTATTAATTCAAAGACCAACAGATTATGGAACAGCTTCTACCTCCAGGCAATAAGACTGCTAAAATGAAAAGCTGTAGTCACCTTCGGCAAATCACCCTTACGGTCATTGTTAAATAGTCAGGTTACATGGACATACAGTTTTCATTGTATTTGACATATTGCACTATTTGGACATAATGTATTGCATACACCCCATACATATAGCAGTCCTATTTATATTGAGTTTTATTTTATTTAATACAATTTTTTGGTGCTATTATTATGTAACTTTTAATTTGGGGATTTTTATTTGCCCCCCAGTGAGCTCGCAGAAAATACATTTAATTGCCAGCAATTACTGCTGCACGCTGTATTGTTGTGCAATTGATTGGCTGGGTAGTAGCTTGTGACAGACTCCCATAACCCTTTGCAAAGCATCAAGAAATAGCCAAGCAATAAGCATGTGACGCCCTGGAGCAGCATAAACTGGATCATTGATAGGTCAAGATAAAACAGACACACGTAGCGGCCAAAAGAAAGAAAAGTTCTTTTTAATTCGAAGTGCAAGGGAACTAAGCTAACACTCAGACAAGTGTTGAGTTTGACCTCTTTGAGCTTCTAGACGTC
The DNA here is from genome assembly GCF_040954835.1 of Lepisosteus oculatus. Classification (NCBI taxonomy): domain Eukaryota; kingdom Metazoa; phylum Chordata; class Actinopteri; order Semionotiformes; family Lepisosteidae; genus Lepisosteus; species Lepisosteus oculatus. Next base: position 4,867,977 of record NC_090710.1, read on the forward strand.
TTCAGTCCCTCTCTGTCAGTAACCAGATAGTGTAGCTAAGCTACTTACTGTACCAGCTCTAAAACAAAGTCTCTGTTTTTAAAACTTTAAACACTAAGTTCACAGTCCCTTAAAAGTTCCTTCTTTCCTTTCAATCAGTTCCCATTACATATTCAGACAACAGATGATGACCAACCCAGAAAGCTTCAGCTTCCTCTTAAAATTTCATCTGACCTGTTGTCTTATATCAATTGGTGAGGTGACTAAGGACAGCAACTAATTCCTCACAGCCTGCTGAGGATGTAGTGTAAACTTACTGCCCTCTCACAGAGCTGTAGTTCTCACCTGTTAATAATTAAAACAATAATAATTCCCAAAGTGTTCATCCACTTTATCCACTACAGCATTGCTTCATCCAACTTGGCGACACAGGACAGCCACTGTCACACATCTGTCCCGCTACACTGCACATCTGAGGAAGCAGTTGGAAACAGCTTCACCTTCTGAATTAAGGAGGACAGACATCACAAGCCCAGCATGGAATTTAGCCATGGTACAGTGGCTCAAACAGCTACTCCATTAAGCAAACAGGTCTTTATGCAGTGCATGGGGAAGGCAGAGCCTGGCTATTGTTAGTGTTGACTGGAAAACACAGTTTCGTATCTGGTAACTAGAAGATTATTGTGCATTCAGTACTCTTTCAGGCGTCCTCAAAGCACCTCTCCTTTAACCATTTCACGTTCTATTAATGTTTTTTTTTCGCTCAATATTTTTTCAAATATTAGTGGGCCCAAG